>NC_042615.1:710391161-711809326 GCF_901001135.1 Rhinatrema bivittatum | reverse complement strand
CTGAATTGAATAGTCTGAAATTTCTTTTTCTTTTATTCATATCCCCTTGGCTAAATACCATCCAATCCAGGTTATTTGTTACTCTTCAGTTTGTCAATCTGGCCTACAACATCTTCCAGGTTTACTGTGATTTGGTTCAGTTCATCTGAATCATCACCCTTGAAAACCATCTCTGGAGCTGGTATCTCCCAACATCCTCTTCAGTAAACACCGAAGCAAAGAATCCATTTAGTCTTTCCATGATGGCCTTATCTTTCCTAAGTGCTCCTTTAACCCCTGATCATCTAACCGACTACCTCTCTATGGCCAAATTGTTTTCAAATTCTCAGCCCATCTTATCAATGTCTTACATTTAACTTGTCAATGCTTATGCTTTATCCTATTTTCTTATGATGGATCCTTCTTCCAATTTTTTAAATTTTTTTGGCTAAATAGCCTCTTTCACCTCCTTTTTTAGCCATGCTGGCAATTGTTTGACTTTCCTTCCACCTTTCTTAATGCGTGGAATACTTCTGGAATGTGCTTCTAAGAATGTATTTTTTTAACATTGTCCACGCCTGTTGCACACTCTTAACCTTTGTAGCTGCACCTTTCAGGGTTTTTTTTTAAACTATTTTTCTCATTTTATCAAAGCTTTCCTTTTGAAAGTGTAGTGCTAGTCATGGATTTGCTTACTGTCCCTCCAGTCATTAATTCAAATTTGATCATATGATCACTATTGCTTAGTGGCCCCACCACTGTTACCTCTCTCACCAAATCCTGTGCTCCTCTGAGAATTAGATCTAAAATTGCTCGCTCTCGCATTGATTCCTGAACCAATAGCTCCATAAAACTGTCTTTCCTAGTGTGTAGCAGATGGACTCAGAACCAATGGGTATAGTGTACTCGTGCTAGCAGTTGGAGACGGATCAGATTTCAATCTGACGTCAGCCCCTAGTACATATACCCCTGCAGGAAGTGCAGATCCTCAGTACTTTCCATCTCCATAGCAGTTAGGAGCTATCTGCACGCTCTCCGAGCGTTGGAACCAAATTTAAAGAAGAAAATTCTATTGAAGACGAGCCCCGCTCTCCTGCGTTGATACCCTCGGGTCCCTCCCCCAGTCGAGATTCCCGAGGTGATTTCCGTGATCCCTCTGAGGTGAGCCTCGGTCCCGACCGCTGAATCGTGGCGGGACCTAGCCCTCGAAGGATCGGGCGCGGCATAGAGGCAGCCTCGGTCCGGCAGCCGAATCGCGGCGAGGCCTTACAGCCCCCGAGCGAGAAGGAGTTCGGGCGCGGCTGAGAGGCAGCGGGTGCACCCTCAAAAAGCGGCGGTAAAGGTAGTTGCCCTCTCCCCCCGCAGCTGGAGACCGCCCGGGTCGAGACCGGGAAGCGCCGAAGATAAGGTAAGGTAGAAATCTTTACTTGTGCCGGTCTCCGAGGATTGAGGACGAGCGCAGGCCATCGGCCGAAGTCAGTGCCACCGGGTTGATTCGCCCTAGAAGGACCAGACCCCGGCATTTCCAAGGGCCTTCCCACGTGGAGACCCTCCGAGGTAGTCGCCATCTTGCCCGCATGGTCGCTGTCGCCATCTTGGCCTTATTCGCGCCGTTCACATCGCTGCCCGGCCGAGCGCACAAAATCTATCTGTGCGCACAAACCTAATTCTGCGTGTAAGTTATACGCACAAGAACCCTTGGACGCATAAGCAGCGCGCACAAGTTCCGGTCGCACGGACTACGCGCACTCGACTACCTGTGCGCACATCCCGGGTTAAGCGCTCAGATATGCGCACAAACCCTGGCTAAGTGCACAGATACGCGCGCACGCGGCCAGGCGCTCCGGAGCGAAACATGTATACGCAGGCAACCTCGACACCTCCAATAACGGAAGTAAAATCCCTAGGCCTCTGCTCAGCATGGCACCTCAGGGCCGCCCAGAGCCAGGAAGCCGATGCCTTATGCGCCCAATGCGAGGAGGCCCTGGGAGATCCACCACAGGCTCAGTCTCGCCCAGGGCCGGGGACTAGCTCTTCAGGGGGTTCCCTGGAGCTAGCAACCCCCAGCGGGACTCCCTCTCAGCCGGAGGCTCCCAGGGAAGTAGCGCCACTCAATGTGGACCCCTCAATGTGGAAGCCTTTGTCAGAATGCAAACGGCTTCCCGGGCGGACCAACCACATACGTCGCAGGAGGACCCCTATGCTCCAGGCCCCTCAAGACCTAGGCATAGGCTTTTAACGCCAAGTCACCTTCGGGGGAACGGACATCTCAGAAGAAGAAGTCGAACCTCTAGAAGAAGGAGAACTCCCCCCAGGGACAGAACCCCACCGAACCATGAGACGGTTCTTCACAATGGAGGAGCTCCCGGATCTGGTCTCCCAATGCCTGGTGGAACTGGCGATTCCGGATTCAGAAACCCAGGGGGGTCCCGAGGAGAATCCATTTCTGGAAGGCTTTCGACAGACCTCCCATCATTTCCCGCTCTTGCGAGCCGCTCAACAGCTAATTGACCTGGAATGGAACACCCCAGAGTCTGCCTTTAAAGGGGGGCGGGCCTTGGCCAGCTTGTAAACCCTGGATCAAGCAACCAAAGACATGCTCGCTTGCCCTAGAGTGGATACCATGGTCTGCGCAGTCTCCAAGCGCACCACCATTCCGGTAGAGGGAGGAGCAGCACTCAAGGACACGCATGACCGGCGGCTAGAAGCCATGCTTAAACAGTCATTTGACGTGGCCGCTATGTCTCTTCAGATTGCGGCCTGCTGCACCGTGGTGACACGTGCCTGCTTATCCCAGGCCAGGAACGGCACCCCGGGAGATATCCTGGACCCAGCGCTATCCTTTCTAACGGACGCATCCTCAGACCTTGTAAGCACAGCGGCCAGAGGAGTATCATCAGCGGTGGCGGCCAGGAGACAGCTCTGGCTCAGAGGCTGGTCGGCCGACCCATCTTCCAAAACACGCCTCACAAGGATGCCCTTCAAAGGAACACTTCTGTTCGGCAGCGATTTAGAAAAGATGGCGGGCAAATGGGGCGAATCCCCAGTACCGCGCCTTCCGGAAGACAAGTCAGGGAGAGCACAGTGACAGCCTTCCAGGGCCTCCAGGGGCAGAAGCTCGCAGCGCTTCAACCCATACAGGAGCAGCTACCAAGCGCCCCGCCCTCCGGGCAGGAACCAGTCCTTTCAGAACAAGCACAACAGGAGGGGAAACAGCTCAGGCTCAAGGCCCGGACGCGCTCCGCAATGAGAATCAGCCAACCCATCCAAGGGAAGCCATAGGGGACAGACTGGCCCTATTCTACCAAAGATGGGTCGATATAACTTCGGACAAGTGGGTCCTAGCCATCATCCGGGAAGGGTACTACCTGGACTTCATACGCATCCCCCGGACAAGTTTGTGGAGTCCCCCTGCCACGACCCCACCAAAAAGGCGGCAGTGGAAATTACACTGGCCAGGCTACTGAACCTCGAGGCCATAACTCCAGTACCTCCTCAGGAGATAAACTCTGGTCATTATTCCATATATTTTTTCGTTCCCAAGAAAGAGGGAACGTTCTGACCAATCCTGGACCTCAAATCCGTAAACCGATACCTGAAGGTCCCCCGCTTCCGCATGGAAACCCTGAGATCCGTAATAAAGGCAATACAGCCGGGAGAGTTCCTCACCTCCCTGGACCTGTCAGAGGCGTACCTGCGCATCCCAATTCATCAGGAACACCAGCATTACCTACGTTTCAAGATCCTGGGCCATCACTACCAGTTCCGGGCCCTACCCTTTGGGCTAGCCACAGCACCACGGATGTTCACCAAGGTGATAGTGGTAGTGGCGGCAATACTGCAGAAGGAAGGAGTCCTCGTACATCCTTACTTGGACGACTGGCTGATCAGGTCAAAGTCACCAGAGGAAAGCATCCAATCAGAGTCAAGTCTCTATTGGAGAGCCTCGGATGGGTGGTCAACACGAACAAGAGTTCCCTGCAGCCCTCACAATCGTTGGAGTACCTGGGGGTCCACTTCGACACCAAGGAAGACAAAGTCAGCCTGACTCCCACAAGGAGATCAAAACCGTGGAACCGGTTGCAATCCTTGATGAGCGACCCTCGCCCCTCGGTATGGGATTACCTGCAGGCCCTAGGGCTTATGGCATCCACACTGGAAGTGGTCCCCTTGGCGAGGGCCCACATGAGGCCTCTATAACGCTCACTGCTGTCCCGTTGGAACCCACGGTCGCACAATTACGCCGTACGCTTACCTCTCCCGAGCACAGTCCGGACCAAACTACGCTGGTGGCTGCAGCCCAGCCACATGAACAGAGGCTCAAGACTGTCATCCCCAACCTGGACTCTGCTAACGATAGACGCCAGTCTACGGGGATGGGGAGCACACTGCGAGGAACTAACCGCCCAAGGGCAGTGGAACGCAGAAGAGGCAGGATGGAACATCAATCGCCTAGAAGCGCGGGCAGTCAGACTCGCCTGCCTGCGGTTCGCCCAAAGACTCCGAGGCAAAGCGGTCAGGGTGATGTCCGACAACGCCACAACGGTTGCCTACATCAACAGACAAGGGGGAACCAGAAGCCAACAGGTGTCACTGGAGATAAACCCACTGATGGCATGGGCGGAAGCAAATCTACAGGAGATCTCTGCCGTCCACATCGCCGGGAAGGACAACATCACGGCGGACTTCCTCAGCAGAGAAAGTCTAGACCCAGGAGAATGGAAGCTGTCTCCCGCAGCCTTCCAGATGATAGTAAACCGGTGGGGAACACTGGAAATGGACCTTCTGGCAAACAGAACCAACGCCCAAGAACCCAGATATTTCAGCCGCAAGCGGGAGCTACAATCCCAAGGGATCGATGCCCTGGAGCAGGCCTGGCCACGGGGGACCCTACTATACGCCTTCCCGCCGTGGCCCCTCTTGGGCGCAATCATTCACAAGATACAGCTACACAAGGGACTAGTTCTTCTGGTGGCCCCGGATTGGCCAAGAAGACCATGGTACGCAGACATGAGAAGACTGCTTGGCAGGGAACCCTCTACCCCTGCCCCCTCTCAGGGACCTGCTACAACAGGGTCCGATCTTCCACGAGGACCCAGCTCAATTCTCTCTTACGGTCTGGCCATTGAGAGGGCTCGCCTGAAGAAGAGCAGATACTCGGGGGCGGTAATAGACACCCTCCGAGCACGCAAGTTCTCCACATCGTTAACATACATAAGGATCTGGAGAATATTTGAAGCCTGGTGCGAAGATCACGCCACCAAGACAGGTTCACTTAAAGTTCCCGTGATGCTGGAGTTCCTACAGAGCGGACTCCAAAAAGGACTGTCCCTCAACTCCATCAAGGTACAGGTGGCAGCACTGGCATGCTTCGGCACCAGGGGCGAGAGCGATAGCCTAGCCTCTCATCCGGATGTGTCACGTTTCCTGAAAGGAGTCAAACACATTCGTCCACCCCTGAAGTGGCCGGTACCTCTGTGGAATCTCAACCTCGTCTTGGACTTCCTATCGGGAACCACCTTCAGACCTCTTCGAGGGCTATCACTCCATCATCTGACCCTGAAGATTGTCTTCCTACTGGCAGTTTGTTCAGCGCGACACATATCTGAATTACAAGCGCTGTCTTGCCGTGAACCCTTTCTCAGGTTCACTCCGGGATCCTTCCAGCTGCGCACGGTACCGTCATTCCTTCCCAAAGTGGTCTCCCACTTCCATCTGAACCAGACCATCTTGCTCCCGTCGGCGGGAGCCCTGAAGAATTCGGAAGAAGCCCGTAGTCTGCGTCACCTCAACATTGGCAGAATCCTTTCCAGATACCTGGAAATGTCAGAACCCGTACGGAAGACGGACCACCTTTTCGTCCTTCACAGCGGGAAAAGACTAGGGGAAGCAGCCTCGCGGGCAACCATAGCCCGATGGATCAAGGAAGTTATCAAGGCGGCCTATGTAGAAGCAGGGAAACCTCCGCCTCTACAGATCAAGGCCCATTCGACCAGAGCCCAGGCAGCATCCTGGGCAGAAACAAAAATGATGTCACCCGCCGAGATTTGCAGGGCGGCGACATGGTCCTCTATCCATACCTTCTGCAGATTCTACCGTCTGGATGTTCAGGCCCGGGAGGACACAGCATTTGCAAGGGCAATACTGAGTGGGTCACAGGCAGCCTCCCACCCGGTTCTGAAGTAGCTTTTATACATCCCATTGGTTCTGAGTCCATCTGCTACACGCTAGGAAATGGAGAAATTACTTACCTGATAATTTCGTTTTCCTTAGTGTAGACAGATGGACTCAGCAGCCCGCCCTTGGCTGCCGTCACGCTTGGTATTGCAAATAATTCAAGGGTAAGCCTCCTTTTTGTTTACCTAGGTCTCCACCCGGCTGGGTGTCGACGCTTTCCGGTTGAGCTCCCTGGCGGTCTCCAGCTATACTCAATCGACAAGTTCAAATTAATCCAGTTAATCAAGTTATAGAGTTTATATAGTTACGAAGTTATACAAGTTAATCAAATTAACCAATCGGTCAGTCAAACATATATCCACAATGCTTTGCAAGGAAGAATACTGAGGATCTGCACTTCCTGCAGGGGTATATGTACTAGGGACTGACGTCAGATTGAAATCTGATCCGTCTCTAACTGCTAGCACGAGTACACTATACCCATTGGTTCTGAGTCCATCTGTCTACACTAAGGAAAATGAAATTATCAGGTAAGTAATTTCTCCATTTCCATTTATTCCTGGATGGAATAAATGCCGTGACGCCAAATGTCATGAAGTCGCACCTTGAGCGGCCCAATTGCACGAAGAGGGGCCGCTTTCGCCCGTGCAGGCGTCCATCTTCGCGGGCAGTTGGAGGCAGGAGAGGGGAGCCGTGGTCGTCCTCGTCAATGTCCGGAGGGGGGCTGCAAAAAGTAAGTCGCTTCATTGCTTTACACTGCCAGTCCCCCCTCCCCTCCTCCCGGAGCAAGGCTGCTTTTCGCGCCCTGCTTCAGGAGGAGGGGAGGGGTGACTGGCAATCCTGAGCGTAGGATTGCCCGTCCTCTCTCCCCTCGCTCTCTTGCTACTTTTTTTTCGGTTTTTTTTTTTTTGCTTCGGGAGGAGGGGAGAGGACTGGGGCTGCCCCGGAGACCAGCACCCATGGACGCGGCCAGGGCAGGAGAGCGCGGGGGCTGGGGGAAAGTTTGCTGCCTACCCTTACCCCTGCCTCTAACGCAGGGGTAAGGGTAGGCGGTAAGTTAGCAGGTTAAACGCGTGGCAAAAACGGCAGGGTAAAATAGCGATAGTCGGGGCGCGCGTTACTGGATGGTAGGGAATAGCTAATTCGCTCGTTTACATTTAATATACATGCCGCGTGCGGAAGGGGTTACCCTGGGATTTAAGGACGCGGTAACAGTAGGTTAAAGGGGTTTGTGGATCGCAGGAAGGGCTAACGTGGCCGGAAAGTGAGTAGAACGCGGGTTAGGAGTGGGGTAAACGCGGTCGAACTTTACTGGATAGACCTGTTTGTCTTGGTAAAGTCCCAGACCCTTTAAAACAGGCCATAGTCAAACTTATCCTAAAAAAACCCAACCTTGACCCATCTCAAACCTTCCCTTCCTAGCAAAAATCATGGAAAAAGTTGTTAACACCCAACTCACGGACCACTTAGAAAATCACAACACTTTATTCCCCTCCCAATTTGGTTTCTGTAAGTTCTTCAGAAACCCTCCTAATCTCCCTCACAGACACCCTCCTCAAAAGACTAGACCATGGCCAGTCTTACATTCTCGCCTTGCTTGACATATCCTCTGCCTTTGATACCATAAGCCACAACATCCTAATTAACCGTTTCACAGAAATCAGCATCACAGGAACAGCCCTGCACTGGTTTAAATCTTATCTGGAGAACAGACACTACAAAGTCAGAATTGGAAACACGGAATCCACATCCATACAACTAAAGCAAGGCATCCCCCAAGGATCCTCGCTATCATCCACCCTTTTCAACATATACCTGCTGCCCCCCTCTGCCACCTCCTCTCTGACCTTGGCCTTACTCACTTTATTTATGCAGACGATATCCAAATCCTCATCCCCATTCAAGAATCCCTATCCAAATCCCTCGAGACCTGGGAAAACTTCCTCACCGCAATAAACCTCCTCCTCACAAACCTGCACCTTGCCCTAAACACATCAAAAACTGAGCTCCTCATTATTTCTGCCCACCACAATTCAGTGCCCAACCCCGACATTGACCATCTCCCCTCCTGTGTCTCCTTTGCCCAAAATGTACGAGACCTTGGCATCACCATTCACAACCTATTGAACCTAAACAAATTCATCAACTCAACCATAAAAGAATGCTACTTCAAACTCCATGTCCTCAAAACTGAAACCACTCCTCCCTTTTTTTTTTTTAAATTCTTTATTTATAATGTTTTACAAACTATACAAGCAGTAACTTGCAATTGAAATTACAGATATATGTGAGAAAGTTTAGGAAATACAATTATTTTGCAATTTTTCTTTTTTTTTTTTGAAAATATATTTATTAAACTTTTTGCATAACAGTGAAAACAAGTTATATTCCATCTGTATACATGACGCGGACCTTACATCAAATCCTACAGGTTAAACATGAGTCTGAAAACTAACAATATGTATATAAACAAACAATCCAACAATCAACATCCGTTCGTATCTCCTCCCAGTGTTTCCCCCGTCCTTCCTGCTTATACGTCCATTGTAAAGGAATGGTCGTGGGGTGTGGGAGAAAACCCCGAAGGAAACTGTACTTGAGTTTTGGGCATTCCTAAGTTACCAATACCTTTGTTTTTGTGCATAAAGAGGGGTTTTTCTGTCTCCCCCCCATCAGGTAACACGACCCTCGTTCAGGTCTATATATATCTTTTCCAGGTCATGGATTTACCATTTTTCCCACTCTGGGAGCTAGATAATCCGTGAAAGCGGACCAGACTTCCCTGGTTGTTATAGATTTTCTAGGGGTAACTGGTGTAAGAATGGCATGCTCCATAGAGCAGAGGTGCACCATTTTCTTGAAACAAATTTCATGGCTGGGGTTGGTCATTTCTAGCCAGTTTAATAAAATAACCTGTTTGCCCACCAGGCCAGCCTTCAACACAAATAGCCGTTCCGAGGTCGATAAGTTGATGGAGGGTAGGGTAGACGTCCCGAACAACCAAAGGTGCGGGTCAGGCATCAAAACTCGTGTTAAAACGGCCGAACAGGTACGAATCACTAGTTTCCAAAAACCAGCAATAGCCCCTCCCTTTTAATGAATTCCGTTCAGTCCTTCAGATCACAATCTTTTCTAAAATTGACTATTGTAACTCTCTACTCCTAGGCCTACCCACTTCAATCATCAAACCACTCCAAATGCTGCAAAATGCTTCCGCCAGAATTCTAACTAACACCCACAAAACAGACCATATTACCCCTGTCCTTAAAGAACTCCACTGGCTTCCAATAGCTTTCCGAATTCAAGAATCTCTCAGTTATTCACAAAACCATACACAACTGCAATATACACTGACTGGACCCACTAGATCAGCTTACAAAGGTACCCTACACACACCCTCCCCCAAGACCACACACCTCAATTCCACGAAAGATCGAGCCCGATCGATTGCAGGATCCGCCCTCTGGAACTGCATGCCTCCCGACCTCCGTTTAGAGCTATGCACCCAGAAATTCAAGAAAAAGCTAAAGACCTGGCTCTTTAAACAGGCATTCCCTGAGTAGCACTATCCTCCACAACACCCCTTACCATTACTGCTTAACCTATCAGATACCTTCCCCCTTGTCCTTCCCCTCATTAAACCTCTTGCTCCCCTCTAATTTGTAATCTCCATCAGGTGTTAAAGCCTCTCAAGACCCTCCCCGAAAAGAGTCCATAGCCCCATTTCTCCCACTACTAACTCTTAATAACCCACAACTGATCCTTCGATACCTGCTTTTTTGATCTTTGTTCTGTTCAATACATATTTTATTGCCTTAGTTAACTACCCCAAATATTCTATATTATATCTTCCCTTTTACCATAAGTACCAATTAATCTACATTGTATAATCACTATTGTTTTATTGCTTTATTACTGTATATTTCCCTCTTATAATCATAAATCTTATAATCATAAATCATAACCAAAAAATGCATGTTAATATCAGACATATTACAAGAAAAAAACCCTGACTTCATCGCCATTACAGAATCCTGGTTCAAAAACACCAATCAAGTCATTCTGAACCAATTTGACAACAATGCCTATGACACTTTCTCAATCCCTCGTAATTACCGAAGAGGAGGCGGTCTTCTCCTACTTATCAAAAAACATTTTTCATTGAAAATGATCCCACATAATCTCCCAAAACAATTCGAAGTTGCACTCTTCGACTCACCAAATTTACAAATCTGCCTTGTCTACTGCCCACCTAAGCTTCTCGATAGCAACATCTCTCCGCTGCTCGAGTTCCTTTCTACCTATATTAATTTGAAAAAACCTACAATCATTCTTGGTGACTTCAACCTTCATATAGATGTCAACCCAAGATCTCTAAATTGCCAAACCCTTATTGACATGCTTTCAAGCTTAAACTGCTTCCTTCAAGTGCATAACCCCACTCACAAAGCAGGTCATACATTAGACCTAATTTTTACTAATAACTACTTCTCTAATACCACAATCTCCCATAGTCCAGTTCCATGGTCTGACCACCATCTTCTACTATGCAAGACTCAAATAAATTTCAACAATTCAACCTACTCAAAGGATACACAAAATTTCTTCAAATACCGACCTCCATTTCAATCTGATATTCTCCTGCAAGAACTGGGTTATCAGCTTTCTAATCTCGACCTCTCTAACATAAACAACGCCATCCAATCCTGGTTTCAAATTACTGAAGAAACCGCCAACAACATTAACCCAGAGAAATTCAAACGTCTAAGGAACAAAAGAGAACAACAAAACCCCTGGTTTAACACCACTCTTAAAAATATGAAAACGGCTCTCAGGAAAATCGAAAAAGAGTGGCAAAAAAACAAGCAGCCAGTATTACAGCAGAAATACCGCACACATCTAGCCGCCTACAAAAAAACCATCCAGAACACGAAATGCGATTACTACAGTAAAAAAATAAATAACTCCGCCAACAAATCTAAATCACTGTTCAACATAGTAAACAACCTCATCGCCGATAACAACAATCACAATACCACCGCAACAAAAAATTTAAGCCAAGACTTAGCTATCTTCTTTAAGAACAAAATTTCAAAAATTACTGATGCCTTCAACACCCCATCAATCATAGAAAAGCATCCTTTATTAAATATAAGTCCTTGGCTTGAATTCAATCCTATCTCCAACTTGGAAACAGAGAAAATGTTGAAAAAAATAAACCCTGCACGTCATGACATGGACACCATCCCAACTCGAGCTCTAAAGGAAATCGCTCATCCTATAGCCCCAACAATAGCAGCAATCATCAACAAATCTCTTATTGAGGGTGAGCTTCCTACCAAACTAAAAATCGCTACAATCACGCCACTACTTAAGAAAAAAAACCTCAACCCAGAAGATTTAAACAACTACCGCCCAATTTCAAACCTTCCCCTCTTTGCTAAATTAACAGAAAAGGCGGTTCTGAAACAACTAAACGAACACCTGGATGACCATAAAATTCTATTTCCCACACAACACGGCTTTAGAAAAACCCTCAGTACAGAAACCCTACTACTCAATCTTTCTGACACCTTATTAAGAGGCCTCGATAACAAACTAGATCACCTTCTGATCCTCCTTGATTTGTCAGCAGCCTTTGACACAGTGGACCACAAAAGGCTTATTCTTAGTCTGGAATCCATCGGACTCGCTGGAATAACCCTTAACTGGTTTTCCTCTTTCCTTAAAAACAGATTTTTCAAAGTATCCTACAACAGCTTTTCATCCGAGGCCATCCCTCTGGATACTGGAGTTCCTCAAGGGTCGGCTTTGTCACCCATTCTCTTTAATATCTACCTTCTTCCTTTATGCCATCTTTTAACTAGCCTTAACATTATTTTCTACATGTATGCTGATGACATACAACTTCTCATTCCCATTACTTCGTCTTTAGAAGAATCAATGTCAAAAGCAGCCTCACACCTTGAAGCAATACGAAATCTGCTAAACAACCTAAAATTATGCCTAAATATGAGCAAAACAGAATGTATACTAATTACAAGAAAAAACTCTGGTATAACATACACTCCTCCCTTCCAATTTGACAACATTCAATTTCAACTCAAAGACAACGTTAAAGATCTGGGTTTCTGGCTAGATAATGAGCTAAATCTTAAACACATCGCAACAAAAACAAGAGAAGGCTTCTTCAAAATTCAAATACTCAAACACCTAAAACCGCTGCTTCACCCCCGGGATTTCAGAACCGTTCTTCAAACCCTCATCTTCTCCAGTATAGACTACTGCAACTCCCTTCTAATTGGCCTTCCCAATGCAACCTTAAGACCACTGCAGTTACTCCAAAATGCAGCTGCCAGAGTCCTGACTGGTAAAAGAAAATCCGACCATATATCCCCAGTACTCCACAACTTACATTGGCTACCTGTTAAAAAAAGAATAGAGTACAAAGTCATCACAATAACCTCGGCTTTTGTTCATCTGACTATCTTACTTATTTACAAATTTGTAGTTATATTCGGCATACGGTATTCTCCTGTAAGAGGGCAATCACTAATGGGCCTTTTCAGAGATTTATACATCTTAGTGGTCTTAAAGTGGTAAAGCTTTCCATGTATTATCGATATCTGCATGAGTCTTTTCACTATGCTATATATGATAGTAGTTCTGCTGCCTGGTCCAATGATTTGGGATGTGAAATTACGACCAAGGCCCTGTTACTAAGTGCCCGGGTTGTTCAGAAGGCAGCCCTTAGTGTGTACATGCGAGAATTGCACTTCAGGGTTACTCTCCGGATGCTAATTTGGCCAAGGAGGGCTTTCCTTGCTGGGATTGCCCAGTCAGGGGCATGCCCAAAATGCTCGCAGCTTCATGCCTCTTTGTTGCACTGTTTATGGGATTGTGTGGTAATACAACAATTTTGGACTATGATCTCCCAATTTTTTTCAGAGCCCTTCACAGCGAGCTTTTGTTTGCTGGGAATTCGGCATTCGCATGGGGCCACACAAGCGCCGAGGACATTGTTACTTCATAAAGGCCGGCTGACGGCCCTTAAAATTATTCTACGTCATTGGATGTCCTCTGCACCCCCATCTCTACCCGAGTGGAAGGATGCCATGTTGGAACTTTATCTATTAGAGCGTAAATCGTTTCCACTGTCTTCGCAGACCCAGCGGACTAAGCTCAGAAATGTCTGGTCTCCCATTCTCCAGATGCTACCTTTCAATGCCTCTGTTTTGACCCACTAATCTTGATGTTGAGACTGGGGTGCTCTTGGTGATTTGGGTGCGCCTTCTTGTGGTACTTTTATGTACTTTCTTCCTTGAATATGCTGGCTCGGATGCCCATCTTGTATATATGCTCGTATATATGCTCGTATCTATGCTCGTATATATCCAGGGATTCTTTTGAGTGGTGATATGGGGACAGTGTTCCAGTGATTGCATACCTATCCCTTGCATCTGAACTCTGATTGTCGACTAGTGAATGTTTGGACAAGTGAACACCTGAGCGGAGTGGGAGGGGGGAGGGCTGGGGATCGGCTGGGGGATAGTGATGGGGAGGATGAGGGTGGGTTGTTTTGTCTTTACCATACTGTCTATTGTATACTGCTGATATTATGTAAGAGGGTACAGAACTGTTGATGGTTTATGGTTCATAATTGGCCTTTTTGGTTCATTAATGTTTGATGGTAAGAACCTAATTTTTCTTTTCTTATCTTTGAATGCTGTATGCCTCTTTTAAAAACTTTAATAAAAATTATTACAAACAAAGTCATCACAATTCTACACAAGTCAATTCACAAAGCAGACTTCACTGCCCTGGACAATATTATACATCTGCATAAATCATCACGTACAACAAGATCTACATATAAAATTCAACTGGATGTCCCTTCATTACCACAAGCTAAACTTTCCTCCACCAGAAATAGAGCCATCTATAGTCGGCCCAAAATTATGGAACTCATTACCTCTACACCTCAATTCACAAGAAAATCTTAAATCTTTTAAAAAAGAACTTAAAGAATGGCTACTCTCACAGTCTTACAATGACTGTTCACCCAATGATAACAGAGCATAAATCCTTTTCATATCCACCTCTTGCTCCTTTTTATTCCAGCAATCCTTCTGACACTCGCCCCGACTTGCAGAAACCTTCCTTCTCATTAACGGCTTCAACCGTCAACCTCAAGCGTTGCATTCATTCTTATCTAATTCTCAATGTACTTATTAACTTTTATTAAGTTAATGTTCTGTTTCAATCTCTGTTTTAATGTTATTAATTCAAATGTAACTGGTTCGTTATAATGTAAACCGGAGTGAAGGCATTGTCAGCTGTACCTCGGTATATAAACACATGCTAAATAAAATAAAAAAATGTTCTGTTGACTTATTCCAAGTTACCTTACACCATGTTCCATGTAATTCGTTAAGTTCCTTGTAAACTGATATGATGTTCCTACAAATACCGGTATTTAAAAACTATTAATTAATTAAATAAATAAATGTTAGCCAGTGGACACATCCCTCAGTAAAAGTGGTTTTCTTGTTTTATAGGCTTCCTTTCTTTTTACTTTATTAATTTACAAATTAGTTTTTTACAACTTGAACATTTACCTACAACACCATCATGTTTGGAGTGAGTCCTTCACTAGGAGCCTACTTGTCATACCACCTTATTGTTGTTGATTGTATGTCTTTATTAAATTGAATTATATACAAAGTATTCAGTTTTGTTTCATTTCAGTTTCTTCATTTTCCCCCTACAGTATCTGGAATCTATCTTCAGTCTCATCTTCCAGCTATTACAGAATGTTGCAGAATGTGACTCAAAGATGCAGATCTTGCATGTTCTTTCCTGTGTTATCGAGAGGGTCAACATACAGGCAAGTCTATATTTTAAATTATAGTGCCCATCCGCCCAATTTATTTAGCTTTATAATTCCCTTCACTCACTTAGAGATCCCCTGAATTTATCCAATGCTTTCTTGAATTCAGATACTGTTTTTGTTTCCAACATCTCCACTGGGTGGATAAATCCCATATTGTTAACACCCAGTAATAAGTAGTGGCTTTTCCCAAGTCTATTTGGTTAATAGTTTATGGATTTCTCTTACTAATACCATCCCTGTACCATCGTCTCATCCACACGCTACAATTCTGTAACTCTGCTTGCTTCTGGGGGTCCTACATGTGCCATAGGAAACATTTCAGAGAGCGTTATCCTGGAGGTTCTGGATTTCAACTTTCTACCCAAGTGTCTAAATTCTGCTTCTGGATCCTCCCTCCTACACCTTCCTATGTTTTGGTGCTCACATGTACCCCGATAGTTGGTACTCCCCAGCACTGTCTAAAATCCTATCTAGGTGACCTGTGAGGTCTGCCACCAGGCAGGCAAATACCAAATGATCCTCACTTCCAGCGGCCATCCAGCTAGGTATATTCCTAATGATTGAATCACCATCTATGATGGCCGACCTAATCCTTCCCTCCTGAGCACAAGCCCGTGGAGACCCATCCTCAGTATTTGAGTATAGTGTATCACCTTTAGAGCAGATCCTAGCTACAGGATCATGTCTTGCTGCACCAAGTTCATGCTGGCCGTCCAGGTGACCATGCTCCTCCAAGGCAACATGGGGGCTTTCAGACTGGAGTTGGACTTGGCTGCTGTATCCCTGAAGGTCTCCTCTATATACCTCTGTCTACCTCAGTTCCTTCAGTTCTGATGCTCTAGCCTCCAGAGATCGGACTCATTCTCTGAGAGCCGGGAACTCCCTCTGCACTGGGTGTACACACATGTACCACTCACCAACTACTAGATAATCAACGGGTAGATGTGAATCGGTTATTTACTCTTTTGGATAGTAGAAAGACCTTGGGGCACTCCATGAAGTTAGCATTGGGCACATTTAAAACTAATCAGAGAAAGTTCTTTTTTACTCAACGCACAATTAAACTCTGGAATTTGTTGCCAGAGGACATAGTTAGTGCAGTTAGTATAGCGGTGTTTAAAAAAGGATTGGATAAGTTCTTGGAGGAGAAGTCCATTATCTGCTATTAAGTTCACTTAGAGAATAGCCACTGCCATTAGCAATGGTAACATGGAATAGACTTAGTTTTTGAGTACTTGCCAGGTTCTTATGGCCTAGATTGGCCACTGTTGGAAACAGGATGCTGGGCTTGATGGACCCTTGGTCTGACCCAGTATGGCATTTTCTTATGTTCTTATGTGGCACTTGGTGAAAAGACTTGAAGACCCCCATCTCTTTCTTGGATTGCTGTCTGCATCTTAATATTGTTGTGTTCTTAGTTGATTTAGGTTGCTAAGTGAGTAGGGATTTGTAAGCTAAAGTCCTTTAAATTTATGTGGTGTATTTAATAATAATTCGACAAACTCTTGCAAGGAGACAGTAATTAATCTATTGATGAGGGCTGGGTCACTCCCTTGTTTTAGTGAAATACCTGATTGATTTTTGGTGTGAAAATGTCCCTTGTCTTCTTAAATGGGATAAGTCTATAAATCAGCTTAGAGGTGGGTGCGAGCAAAAGAAAGAGACATTTTAAATGAAAAGTAGGTAATTTCATCAGGCAAACACACCTACCTTTCTGCATACTTAGACCAGGTAAGAAATTATATTAGGGCCACAATGCCAGTATAATGTTGATAAAACCTGAGTATGAGTCAGCCTTTAGACCTCACCTGGTTCATCCTATTTTCTTTCATCTGCTGGGTTTTGCCTTTGAAGGTTCCTACTATTTTTCCTATTAGTACTACTCCATATTTTGTCTGCTTTGAAAGATGTAATTCTTTTATGCACTAGGTATTGAAACACTTCGGGGTAGATTTTAAAAAGCATTTACTCGAGCAAAACTGGTTTTTGCTCGAGTAAATACACTTTACTCAAGTAAGTGGGCTTTTCAAAATTGCTACAATATATGCCATTGAATTGTCCATAGGATTTACTCAAGTAAGTGCACTTTACTCGAGTAAATAGCTTTTGAAAATTGCTACGATAGTATGTCACATTTACATGCGTAACTCCTTTGAAAATGACCCCCACCATGAGCAATACAAATATTGTGCATAGATTAAGGGTGTCAAACTGCAATCCTGGAGGGCTTCAAGCCTGTTTTTTTAGAATGTGCCTAATGAATATATATTTATATACAGAGCAGACTGTGACTACAGACATATCTCATGCATATTCGTTAGGGACATCTTGAAAATCTGACCAGTGTGTTATCCTTCACATTTGCAGTTTTACACCTCTGTCTTAAATGATTTTCTGTTTGTGTGTAGAGATCCTGATGAGTGTCAGAGCCTTTTAGTGGTTTTCAGAAAGGAAAATAGAAGGCTTGTAGTGAAAACTTGTATTTCTAAGAATTGCCTTTGCATCAATCCATGGTGTAAATGCACTTTGAATATTGATTGCAATTCTGGACAGCCCATCAAAAAACATAGAATTTGAAAAAATACCAGGAACAAAAATGATTAAGGGGATGGAACGGCTAAACTGTAATGAAAGGCTACACAGGTCTCTTCAGATTGGAAAGGAGACAGCTGAGAAGGGAACATGATAGTTGTTTATAAAATCATGAGTGGGGTGGAATCCGTAGAGTACAGTTATTTACCCTTTAAAGTAATAGTAAAAGAAGGGGACAATCCATAAAACTAACAACTAGAAGATTTAAAACAAATCATAAAGTATATTTTCACTCATCACATGATCAAGCTGTGGAATCTGTTGCCAGAGGTTATGGTCAAGGTGACTAACATAGCGAGATTTAAAAGAGGCTTGGATAAGTTCCTGGAGGAAAAGTCCATAAAACATTATTAGCCAGCTAGACTAGAGAATGAGTGATTAACCAGAAATAGATCTACTTTTTGGAATCTGCCAAGTATTTGTGTGCTGGACTGGCTACGTTTGGAGACTAGATGCTGTGCTTAATAGACCTTGATCTGACCCAGCATGGCATTTCTTATGTTTTGTATTTAGGCTTCCTTTGGACAAGTTACGTATATACTCATCTATAAGTCTTTCATGTATAAGTTGATAGGCAATTTTGAGACCAAAATCCATTGAAATGCATCGACCCATGTACAAGTCAAGATTTAAAATGAGTGATCTATCAGGAAGACAAGAATTCAAGAAAAGCCATCTCCAAATTAAAAAATGATAAGCGGCGACTTGCTAACTTTAGGAGAGGTCAGCAGCACGACCAGAGTTTGCTGCCTAAGTTAAATGGCTAACTGTGAATATCTGAGTTAGCTGCTTAACATGTAGCTAACTCCACTCTGTTTCGGCACTTCACATGTACATATGCACATACCTTGGGGACTATAGTATACGGGGAAAAATGGATAGTATGCATCGAACCAGCGTTTTTGGGCCCACCATAAATTCCTTGACTTATAGACAATTATATACAGTATCTAAATTTTGGGAACCTGTAAATTCATGAGGCATAAACATGATTTTGCTGATGGTGTTGCTGATGATAGCATGAGTAATGACATACTTACCATATTGAGCACAGAACAAAAAAAGTGTACACAAATGTAATAGATGGGTGAGTTCCAGAGGAAAATGCTTAGTAATTTATCTTTACTGCGCTCATGGGTATTATTTCCTCCTTTCCCTAGTGTGCCTGCCCATTTCCTTCTCTATTGCGTTTTCATCTTTCCCATAGTACCTACCCTCTTTACTTCCCCTTTGGAACCCTGGGGAAATCTACTTTAACTGGTTAAGTAGCTCATCAGCAATTCACATGGATTCTGGAAGTAACTGTGCAAATGTTTTGTAAATTACATCACAAAATATGATTTGTGACATTATAGTTGATATTGTCCAATAAGATATGATTTGTAGCACAACATATTCAGAACTCAGTTACGTGTTAGGGACTTAGACATTATGGTGAAACAATTTAAGGAATTTCAGAAATTATTTTTCATTATCATGTATATATTACTATTTGCCATTTTAATTTTTGAAGTTGATAAATTTTGCTTTTAAATGTGAACTTCAATGGTATTATACGTGGAAAACATGTCTTTATGGCTGACTTTACATATGTATCTTTGAAATTGAGATTATGACCATATAATATAAAAGGGTAACACTCTTCATAAGAAATGTAAAGAAATACCCAGTCAGTTTGAAACTCAATCAGTAGGGAATATTAAATCTGTTAGAAGAAAAAACACCTCAAGTTAGGAAAAATAAGTAATGCTTTCATTTATTAAATGCATTGAACTGTAACAAGTTTGAAGATTTTCATGTAAAGAATAGCAAAGCCTTATTTATCAAACCACAGAAATGCTAGTGTGGTAGACTGAGTCCATTAACCCCCTCTCTTTCTTGGTGCTCTGAAAGAGATTGTTGTAAGAAAATATTCAAAAGATGGTTTGGATTTCAAATGTCCTAATTTTGGACATTTTGCCCTTTGTGGCCTATAATGTGTTGAAAATAAGGTTTAGCGAAAGCATTCATGTGCTAGGACTCACATTTAGTTCCTTATATGGTGAATAAAATGGAAAATGTCATAATGCATCTGTATCGCTCCATGATAAGACCACATCTTGAGTACTGCATACAATTCTGGTTGCCGCATCTCAAAATAGATATAGTTGTGATGGAGAAGGTACAGAGAAGGGCGACCAAAATGATAAAGGGGATGGAACAGCTCCCCTATGAGGAAAGGCTAAAGAGGTTAGGTCTGTTCATCTTGGAGAAGAGATGGCTTGGGGGGAGGAGGGGGATATGAAAGAGGTCTTTAAATGTGAATTGGTTATTTACTCTTTCGGATAATAAAATGACTAGGGGGCACTCCATGAAGTTAGCAAGTAGCACATTTAAAACTAATCAGAGAAAATTCTTTTTCACTCAATGTACAATTAAGCTCTGGAATTTGTTGCCAGAGGGTGTGGTTAGTGCATGTGAGTTGTGGAAATCCGAAAGAAGTGTATTTGATGGGGGGTGAAGGGCTGATGTGCACAGAGCAGGAGAGAGACCTTGGGGTGATAGTGTCTAACAATCTGAATTCAGCGAAACAATGTGACAAGGCATTTACACCATGGATTGATGCAAAGGCAATTCCTAGAAATACAAGTTTTCACTACAGGCCCTCTATTTTCCTTTCTGAAAACCACTAAAAGGCTCTGACACTCATCAGGATCTCTAAAGCCAGAAGAATGCTGGGCTGCATAGAGAGAGGAGTATCTAGTAAGAGAAAGGAAGTGATGATCCCCTTGTACAGGGCCTTGGTGAGGCCTCACCTGGAGTACTGTGTTCAGTTCTGGAGACTGTATCTCCAAAGGGACAGAGACAGGATTGAGGCGGTCCAGAGAAGGGTGACCAAAAAGGTGGATGGTCTTCATAAAATGACTTATGAGGAGAGATTGAAGAACCTAAATATGTATACTCTGGAGGAGGAGGAGCAGCTGTGATATGATACATACTTTCAGATACTTGAAAGGTTTTAATGATCCACGGTGAACAACAAACCTTTTCCGTTGGAAAAAAATCAGTAGAACTCTAGGGGTCATGATTTGAAACTCCAGGGAGGAAGACTAGGAACCAATATCAGCAAGTATTTCTTCACGGAGAGGGTGGTGGATGCCTGGAATGCCCTTCCAGATGAAGTGGTGAAGACTAAAACTGTGAAGGAATTCAAAGGGGCATGGGATAAACACTGTGGATCCCTAAAGGCTAGAGGATGGGGAATGA
Organism: Rhinatrema bivittatum; assembly: GCF_901001135.1. NCBI lineage: Eukaryota > Metazoa > Chordata > Amphibia > Gymnophiona > Rhinatrematidae > Rhinatrema > Rhinatrema bivittatum. Next base: position 711,788,439 of record NC_042615.1, on the reverse strand, counting down.
AGAGAAGAGCCATGGAGGTTACTACCCTTACTCAGTAAGCCATCACATGGTTAATGCAACTCCAACATTGCTCTCTCATTCAACGGCAAGGGGAAATGTGGAAAAAGAGGATTTGCATTCAGACAACAACCAACAAGGACTGAGCTACGAAGTCTGGGCAAACAAATAAGCATGGATGTAGCGTGCTTATTGCGGCGGTTACTGCCCTAAACCAATTAAGCCTGATACTTCACTTTGAATGCATATACAGCATTGCTCTCTGCTTCAATGGCAGGGAGAAATGTGGAAAAGAGGATTTACATTCAATCAACATCCAACAAGGCATTGATCTGTGCAGTCTGGGTAAACAAGCATAGGGGTAACTTGCTTGAGGAGGCGGTTACTACCCTTAAACATTAAGCCTTATGCTCACCTTTGATGCAACTCCAACATTACTCTCTGCATCAATGGCAGGGGGTGGCAGAAAATTTGAATGAAACAGTTACCAACAAGGGCCCTGAACTTGGTGGTCGGTGAAACAGATAAATATGGGGAAATAAGTATGGGAGCTTGCTGGGCAGACTGGATGGGCCGATTGGTCTTTTTCTGCCATCATTTTTGTTTCTATGTTACTGAAGTGTAACACTCTCCATTGTTAGGAGTCTGAAAAGGGGCAGCCATTTCTTCATAGCATGGTAGCATTGGATATGTGCACCTCTACAGGGAAGACCTGGTGAAGGAGATTCTGCCAGAAGAGATTTTCTGGAGAAGAGTGGCAACGGATCAGGGAAGGTGCTGGGACCGATGAGGTGCTCAGAAAACTGGATAGAGAAGAGTGGAATGAGAGTTTAGGTACACTATCTTAGTTATCCCAGAACAGAGTTGAAAAAATTATAATATGAGAATTGTGGTTTGCGGTAGCTATTTCTAGATGGAAAAGAAGCTGCCCTGCTTGTGGGTAAATAAACTTGTGAGAGTTCTATTCAAAAAAGTTTTCTGCTGGAAACTAATCTAAAAGGACAGAGTTGAATAAAAAGAAGGTTTGTGCTTTCTAATTGGTATTGGTGGGTTCCCAGAAAAGGAGGGTCCCTACCTCCGTGAACAGACACATGGAAGATGAAGAAACATTTCTGAAAAGAGACTGAATTTATTTTTTGTGTGCTGTTCCTGGAATCTTGTTTCCTTGCTCAGCAACATCAACAAAGATTTTTTTTTTCTTGAACAACAACTTGAGTGTCATTGTAGTGATTCAGGGAGAAGTTGGATAAAGAGAGAAGAAGAAACCTAGGGTGAGTATAATCCTAAGAGCCTTGAAAATACTGACTTAAACCCCCTGCGCCCCCCCCCCCCCCCCCCAATGCTGGAACCCCTGGAGGTCATAGATTCTTGTGTGTTCCATAATCCTCTCCATGTGCCCCTGTGCCCAAGAGCTGACCAAGATGGGGGCAACATTTATGTGGGAATTGCCTCACTTGAAGTCTTTGTGTCAAAGGATATCAGTGTGGTTTGAACGCAAGTTATAAAAATCCTCATTTGGGTCTCTTCACTTTTGTGAGCTCAAATGCCTGATGCGGAAGGTCATTTCAGCTTACAGAGTTAGTGTCCTTAATGACTTATCCTTCTTGCCCTAAATTCCATATGCATTCAGGATTATCTTCAAGTAAAAGGGAAAATGACACAACATGAAGGAAACACTAATGGACAAGAGAACAAATTAATATATATTTGTGTAGGGAATCAGCTGACTTTTGTATAAAATGAATTTTTTTGTGCTTGTATAAAATAACAAATCATGTAACTGACAGTTCGAGCCTCCATAGACAGCTCATTCTCCAGTCGTTTGTCATTAGAGAAAACAAAATTCCTTACCCGTAATTTATGATTCTTGAAGATAAACAGTGCAGTGTGTCTTGCAACTCACCTGTCTCCCTGGAACGTCCCCTCTCCTACAAATGACATGTTCTTTGCACTCTCCTTTACCTAATTTTATAAATCTAATAAAAATTAAAAATATATTTTACAGAATTTAATCTTTCCAGCTGTTAAAATTGAATTCCTTAAAAAAAAAAAATTCACCTTGTGCACTGTGTAATTATATAAACCTTGTAAAATCACAACTTTTTGTTTAAAGACAAGGGTTCATCTATATTTCCTATATTTATCTTAAGCCCCATTTTGGAAAGTCATTTTCTAATGCTGGAATAGTTATCTTTTTGGGATTGGGAAATAAGAAATTTATTTTGCAGAATTGATTTTGAAATTGCAAGAATATTAGTAATGATTTGCTCGATAGGTTTTCAAGATATGCAGGAAATAAACGGACTTTTTTTTAAAGTATAAAATGCCAAAAAGCACTAATTATAAGTCCTCTAGTTAAATGTCTTGCAATCAGAGCACAGCTGGTGTGTATTTTCTTCCATTTCTGAAAGAACCCTCCTTTGTTTCCTCTGTTCCCTGTTGTGAATTATTTGGAGTATAGTTGCAGATCTCCATATTCTATTTGTAATTGTTGCCTGTTAGTTAAGAAGTATAAAACAGCATTTTATAGCTTTGGCAATTGATAAATAAAAAAAATTGTTTACCACATATTTTAGCAAATTGTGATAGGAATTTGTAGGCATAACTGATATTAAAATAAAGGTCTCTATTTATAAAGATCTGACTTTTCTTAGAGATTATCTTGAGTTCTAAATATGTTAATTATTTTTTTTTAGCAGAATTATTTTGCAGCATGATAGAGACAGGGCTGTCATTAGTGAATGTGTTCCTGTATATGGGTTGTTTGCTGGGGCCCCTAGGGACCTATTCTCCGCCCCCTCCCCAGTGCAGGACCAGTTGGGGGCGATTGTATCAAGTCCCATGCTTTGGGGGGTTTCCATGGATAAAGTTTTTACTGGTTGTAAGAGAAATGATCACTAGCATGTGTTGCCACATGGAAGAAAAGGAGATATCTGTAGAATGACTGCCCATGACGAGGAGACATAGAGGTCATTAGTGGTGTGTCACTCTGTGTGGAAAGAGTCTAATTGTTTAGAATTAATCCTCAAAGATGGTGGTGGTGGTGGCCCTCTCAGGTCAGAAAGTACAGAAGTCACAATCAAACAGATAACGTTAGGGAGAGTACTTGCGGGGGGGAGTGCTTGATAGAATTTAGAAGGTAAAGGAATGGGGAGAGTACTTGAGGGGGTTTTGGGAAAGGTGCCGGCTGCTTGCTGGGTTGTTTTGGGGGAGGGGAGGAAGTAGGAGAATGCTTGCTGAGTCCTTATGGTTTTTCAAAATTTTATATGGCTTTCATGTCAATCATAGGAACATGTTTAGGGGAGCCCCACACCTTAGCACAGAGGGTGTCTGTGTCACACATGACCCCATGATTCAGACATGTTCTCAGCTCTCCTCGGCTTTTCAGTATGAGGGGCTCCCCACCCTCTAAGGTAGAGTAAGAAAATAGTGAGCTGTGGGCCCCTCCCTTCAATTTATGAAATTTGTTAGGGCCTTCAAGATGGGTTACTATATCTATATATCTCTATCTATCAATATATCTGTATCTACATATCTCCTTTCACTCGCCTACCCTTTTCACTCCCCTGTACTCTCCCACCGCTTTCACTTCCTTCCCTGCTAAAACATCTAGCGCTACTCCTTTGGCCAGCAGGGCCACTGCTCCCACACTATATAGAAGTGTGGGAGCAGTGGCCCAACAGGGAGCTCAAGCCCTGCTGGCCAAAGGAATGGCGCTAGATGTTTTAGCAGGGAAGGAAGTGAAAGTGGTGGGAGAGTACAGGGGGAGGGAAAAGGGGGAGTGAAAGGGGATAGTGCAATGTGGAAAGCAGCTACACACACACACATACCCCTCCACCTACACACACACACACACACACACACACACACGCAGCTCCCACCCCAACCGGATAGGGGGCAGAAGAGCTAAGGTACAGCCTTCTTTGCTCCGCTGTATTTACTCCAGAGTCACCTTTTGCCCTCATGTCCCTGATCGATAGGGAGAGGGTGCCTGGAATAGGGCGCGGCTTGCTTTTCTGCTTGCCTTGTTCTCTGACATCACCCCTTTCTCCTGTTACCTGCACAGGACAAGAGGGAAGGGGCTGGAATAGGGAGTACAACAGTTTCTCTTTGCTCTGTCCCTTCTGATCTCACTTTTCCCCTCCTGTTCCCTGCTGGAATGGGAGAAGCTGGAGCAGGAAGCAGAAAACTGTTCTCTAATGAATGAGATTCAGCACAGCTGGAAGGCAGCTAATCTTCAAATGGCCTGCTGCCCCACCCCGGATTTTTCCTGTCGTAGACACTGGCATATAGTGTACCTAGAAGCAAATCCAGGTTGCATCCAGCCACACACAAACTCTCACCCTCTGCCACCACCTCCAGCTACTTGCAAACTCCCTGCCACTCCCTCCTGTTATACACACATATCTTTTGCCACCCCCTCCAGCCACACATACACACACACAAACACTCTGCCACCCCCTTCAACCACAGATACCCCAACAACATGCACACACCGCATAACACAGCATATAAAAATTTTAAGATAAATTCAATTCCACTTTATTAAATTCAATCCACGTAAAATGCCCCAAAATTTTAATTTTCCCTGCAAAAACACGGGTGAAAACTTACTTTTTATACCCACCAAATATACTAAATTGCATATTTATTTATACACATATATATACACACAAGTGGATGAAGGGTATTCACTAGGCAGCCCTGCTGCCAGCCAGTGGCTCAAAGTCCAAATTAGTTTCTCTTCAAGTTGATGAAAGCAGTTAACTCAAACATGCACACACAAGCACAGAGACCACTCTGTACTCAGACACCTAATACCTAGACAGAGAGAGAAACCCAACACCCAGACCAACGGGGAGTGAAATGGATACCTTGACAGATATAGACAGAGACCCCATGCAGACAGGCACAGTAACCCCATAGCCAGACAGACACAGAGCGACAGACATCCTACTTACAAACACATATAGAAACCCAACACTCAGACAGGCACAGAAATACATACCATACCTAAACAGAAAAACACAGATTGACATACAGACACAGAGAGAGGCAAAGAAACAACACAGGCAGACACACACCATACCCAGACATAGAGAGAGAGACAGGTAAACAGATCACATCACACATGAAGATATAGACCACATACAAACACAGACCAAAGCACCCCATACAGACACACAGGCCATATACCAAAATGGTAAGGGCTGGAAAGATTTCAAAAAACTTAAGTGCCAGCAAAAACTTGTTAGGAGCTGAGAAAAACTCCATCCTACCCTGCCTGACTTTTTATTTTTGAATTTTTGCTATTTTTACTAATTTTTCCTATTTGTTTAGTTTTGTATTTTTCTTAGTTTGCTCATTTTTTTTTCTCACATTTTGATTTGTTCATTTAACTTTCTTAAATTTTTTGCCTTTATTCTCTTTTCTCCATCTTCTTTCTCTCTTTTCCCCATGTCCTCATTCTCTCTGGCCTCTTTGCCCTCCACAATCTTGCCATTTGTTTTCCCTTGGCAGGCAACAGCTGTGATTGCTCTTCCTGGGTAGATGTCTGACAGCTGCAGGAGCTCCTTCCAGGCTAAGACCTAAAATGACAGGTCTTCCTAGGATGTGGAGCACCTCAATGAGTTTTCCCATGTCCAGTTTTGCTGCAGAATAATCAGCTCCCCCACCTGGGCCCATCACAGTAAAAGACTCTTCTCTCCCTTGCCTCAACCATGGTATGCTTATAATATCACTACATTCTGGCAGTTCTCTCCCCCCTGATGTTGCAGTGACTCTATTGTGCCAAATTCACCTGGGTAGATACTTTTTTCTTCTGAATCTGCAGTTAGCCCCTTCAGGACTGTTAAAGCCCCCCCCCAGTTTGCTTACTCCTGCTCCTCAGGTCAGCACTTAAGAAGAGGTATATTGTCTTAACGTAATATAGCATATATAGTTGTGCTCATAAGTTTATATACCCCTGGAAGAATTTGTAATATGTATAGCAATTTAAGAAAAAGTGAGTGATCAGACAAAACACGTCTGCTATTTTTAATGTTTCAAATGAAACTATTATGCATCATAGACTAGTACAATCGTTAAACAAACCATAGCAATAAAGGAAATAATAAAATGGTCCTTTTCAAAAGTTTGCATACCCTTGACTGTTTGGGCTGATAATATACACTCAAGTTGACATATTCAGTTGAGATGGCAATGAAGGGTAGGTATCCATACCTGTGTCTTGTTTGATTGTAATTAGTCTGTGTATAGTCAATGAGTTTCTTAGCTCTTGAGAAACCCTTGTGCATTTCATCCAGGTTGCGCTGACTTTGATGATTACCGAAGCATGGGGAAAGCAAAAGAACTGTGAAAGGATCTGTGAGCAAACATATTTCAATTTTATAAATCAGGAAAAGGATATAAATGATATCCAAAGATTTGAAAATGCCAATCAGTACTGTTCAGACTCTGATCAAGAAATGGAAAATTATGGGTTCATTAATACCAAGCCATGGTAAGGTAGGCCAAGAAAGATTTGAGACACAACTACCAGAAAAATTTGTCGAGATGCAAAGAAAATCTATAAGCAACTTCTACTGAAATACAGGCTTCTCTGAAACAAAGTGGTGTGAGTATTTCAGCATGCACAATATGGAGATACTTGAACAAAAATAGACTGCATGGTATATTGCCAGAAAAAAGTCATTGCTGCACCAACGCCACAAAACAGCCCGCTTACAATAAGCCAAACAGCATCTGGAGAAGCCTCGAAAATTCTGGAACAGAATAATTTGGACTGATGAGACCAAAATTGAACTTTATGGTCACAACCATAATTGCTATGTTTGGAGAGAAAACATCATCCCTACCATGAAGCATGGAGGCAGATCTTTGCTATTTTGGGGGTGTGTGAGCTACAGTGGCACAGGGAGTTTAGTCAAAATTGATGGCAGGATGAACGCAGCATCTCATCAGAAAATATTGGCAGATAATTTGTATTTATTATCAAGGAAGTTGTGCATGGGGCACATTTAGACTTTCCAACGTGACAATGATCCAAAACATAAGGCCAAGTCGATCCTTTAGTAGCTGCAGCAGAAGAAAGTGGAGTTTCTGGAGTGGCTATCAGTCTTTGACCGTATAATTGGGCCACTTTGGGGAGAACACAAATATGCAGTTCATGCTACACAATCAAATAATTTACAGATCTGGAGGCTTTTTGCGAAGAGGAATGGGCAGCTTTACCACATGAGAAAATAAAGGGCCTCATTCACAAATATCACAAAAAACTGAAGGTGTCATTGATGTAAAAGGGGGCAATACACGATATTAAGAACTAAGGGTATGCAAAATTTTCAACTGGACGATTTTATTTCTTTATTGCTATGGTTTCTTTAATGATTGTGCTATTCTGTGATGCATAATAGTTTAATTTGAAACACATTAAAAATAACACGTGTTTTATCTGATCACTTATGTTTTCTTTAAATGCTACATATTTTACAAATTCTGTCAGAGGTATGTAAACTTATGAACTCAACTGTATCTTATTATTTTGGTCCTCCATCACAGAGGGGGAGATTGGCGGTGGTCGGAAGTGACAGCATCGGTGTCTAGTGGTAGCAAAACTCTAAATCCGTCATTGCTCTTGATTCATTCCTTTTTTTTTCTCTTTTCTTTGTATGTGCACCTATTTTTTTTGTATTTTGCGATGGTTTAAGCTTTATTATATAGCGGATAACTTTACTCTATATAATAGTTAGAACTTACTGTAATGAAATAAATGTGGTGTTCCTATAAAATTGTGCCTACCACCAAATAATCCAATAAATGTGAGTGAATCTATGTCTAGAGTTTTTATTTAATTTGTAAGAGTTTCAATATATTAATTTTGGCTTGTCAACATCGTTAAAAAAAATTGTTTAATTGATTTTGAATATGCTAATTAAACAAATGCAAAAAAAGTACTACAGATAAATATGCTTTACTAAAGTTGATATGCTGAAGCCTTCTATTTGCAAACCCAGTTCAACATAAATTAAAATGTATGTGAAGTACTCATGTTACAAGTGTCATTATTTTAAATATTGTTTTATGTTCTGCAGAATATCTAGAAAAATATTGATTTATGGTAAAATAAGTTTGTAATGCCCTTAGCGAAAAAGTTGATTTCTAGTATTGAAATTAAATTAAATAGGAATACTGTACTTGGAATGGTTTGAGGGCATATTTGGGCAGTCTATCACTTTGTGATCCATATCTTTCTGATCATACATAGTAACATTCTGATACAAATATAATTTTTAAATGAAATAGCTTTTAAGCACAAAGTACTATGGCATTGTCACATTAATAAAATCACCTTATTGTTAATTAGTTGCTATTAAACTGTGTGCATCTTTTCTATTTCAGTAGATTCTGTTTTGTTAAATAGTTTATTCTTTTTATATTTTTCAATACAGATAAGACCTTATGTAGGATGCTTGGTGCAGTATTTACCTTTGCTTTGGAAACAGAGCGAAGAGCACAATATGCTAAGATGTGCAATATTGACTACGCTAATTCATATTGTTCAGGTAAAAATCTTTGTTTTCTTCTTGCTATCTGATTTATTTTCTTTTCCATATATATATATGTATTTTTTCTAAGTTGTCATTATGATTGAACACAAATTCTGAGTGAGTAAATTAGTATTTAGGGTTGATTAGATAACCCTGAGCTGATACTTGAGTAATCATTTCCTTCAGTGGTATTTAATTTGTTTTCTGAAACAATTTAGGATAACAAGGATGTGAAAATATTTTTATGGCTTATAATTAGATGGCATGATGAAGATCAAGCAACAAATTCTGAATGGATTTGTTGCTGTTTTACTTCCATTTAGCACCATGTATGACTCAAATTGTTTCTTCAGGAAATTGGAATTAGCTTGCTAAAGAGAAGTTTAAGTAAAACCTCTGCTCTGATTAGTCAGTAGTAAAAAAAAAAAAAAAAACCGAAACGAAACATACCTATCTTGGTCAGGCCTACATGTGTAATTTTTAGTCTAACTGAGGCATTTGTTCTTTAAGAAACTGAATGTCAGGATGGTACCAAGGTGCATTATTAATAACATAGTAAATGATGGTAGATAACGACAAAAATGGTCCATATAGTCTGCCCAGCAAATTGTTTTGTTTTATTTTTTTAGGGTAGAAAATACTGCTTCATGCAGGTTACCCTCAATCCTTTTATTAAGGGTAGTAACTGCCACTCCATGCTGATTACTCACAAGGAGAAATATAAACTGTATGTGAAACAGAATTTACTCCATTTCTTCATTTCTATTCTCTAGCCAGTAGGGATCCATGCGTTTTGAATTCTATCAATCTTCTTTTCTTCACCACCTCTTTCAGGAGAGCATTCCATACATTTACCAGTCTTGCCATATCATATCATGACTCCCTAGATTTGCAACTTAATTTTCATTGGAAAAGATTAGATTTTGGTGCATCATTAATTCCATTCAGGTATGCGAAAGTCTGTACAATAATCTCCCCTGTCTCTCCTCTCCCCCCAGGGTATACATATTGAAGTCTTATCTAATAAGTCTTTCTGTTCAAACCCCACACCATTTTGGTTGCATTTCTCTGGACTGATTTCATTCTGTCCTTATCCTTTTTGAGATGCAGTACCCCAGGTGAGGCCTCACCAAGAACCTATACAGGGCTATTATCACCACCTTATTCCTGCTGGTTATGCCTTTCTCTATGCTGCCCAGCATCTCGCTGGCTTTAGTCACCACCTTGTCACATTGTTTCGCCACCTTCAGATCATCAGATACGATCCCCTTGAGATCTTTCTCTTAGTCCGTGCACATTAGTCTTTCACCACCTCCCCAACAAGTACAACTCCTTTGAATTGCTGTACACTAAATGTGCATGACACTGAATTTCTTGGCATTGAATCCCAGCTGCCAAATCTTTGACTACTCATAAAGCTTTCCTAGGTCCCTTCTCATTTTCTCTACTTCAAGTGTGCCCACTCCGATGCAGATCTTCATAGTATCTGCAATAAGACAAATTTTACTTTCTGATCTCTCCATAATATCATTCTCAAAAGATATTGAATATAACCAGTCTTTGAATTGATCCTTGAGGAACTCTACTTATCACTGTTCTTTAGAGTAGGTGCCATTTCCCACTTCTCTGATATTGTCAGTCTGCCAGTTTGTAATCCGTTTTCATCACCTTGTGACCCACTCCTAGGGTTCTCATTTTATTCCTGAGCCTTCAGCAATTGACTGTATCAAAAGCATTGCTGAAATCCAAGTAAACCACATTGAGTATACTTCCTTGATCCTGTTGTATAATCACACAATCAAAAATGTCAACCAGATTTGTTTGACAGGATCTTCTTCAAGTAAAAATGTATTGTCTCAGATCCTGTAACCCATTGGATTGTCAATAGCTCTTTATCCTTTCCTTTAGCAATCTTTCTATTTTCCCACAATTGAGGTTAGGCTAACCAGTCTGTAGTTTCCAGCTTCCTCTTTGCTACCGCTTTTGTGAAGTGGGATCATAACCACTCTTCTCCAGTCTTGTGGCATTACTGCAGTCTCCAGGGATCTATTCAACAGGTCCTTCAATGGACCTACCAGCATTTCTTAGAGCTTCCTTAGTATCCTGGGATGTATCTCATCTGATCCCATGGTCTTGCCAAGTTTAATTTTGCTAGCTCCACCCAAACATTCTCTTCTGTAAATGGGGATATATATCTACCCCATTCTCATCTGTATTCTTGCCAACCAGCAACTGTCCTTCAGTGTCTTCCTTAGAGAAAACCTATCTGAAATATTGAATATTTTTGCTTTTTCTTCATCTTTCTCCACACATTGCTCATTGACTCTTTTCAGTCGTAGAATGCCTTTTCTTGTCTTCCTTTTTTCTCTGTTATATTTGAAAAATGCTTTTTCACCATGCTTTTCCTAATTGGCGATCTTTTTTCTACTCAAGGTTTTGTGCTATCCTGATTTCTTTCCTTTTTCCCCTTCTGGTTCACCAGGTATTCTCGCCTGTGTTCCTCTGAATGAGTTCCTTTCTACCTTTTGGATGTGCTTCTTTTTGCCTTTATTTTCTCAGCCACCTCCATGGAGATCCATATCAGTTTCTTATTTATTTATGTTTTTTATATAAAGGTTCGTCACTGTGATGTGACCCTGATTTCCCCCTTTTTGCATGTGTGACACCAGGCATTTAGCCTGGTGCACCTTAACTCCTACAGAGAGAGAAAGCTGTGTGGGCAGGACCCTGCTAGGAGGGGAATAAGAGTGTAAGACCAGCTGGGATCAAGAGGCCCCTATGTCTCCAGGAAAAGTCAGCTCCTGTAAAACATCTCTGACCTAACTTAAAAGACTCCAGAGTGTGAAGGTTTGCTCAGCTATCCTTACATATGGTGTCACAAACTTCTTTTACAGGAAAACCTGGAAATGAATGGCACAGACTTGCTGGGAATTACTACTCTTAATGCTATTCAGTTGCTAGAATCAACCCTTCCCAAGAGACAAGGCTATTAACAAAGTTTGGGTTTTTTTTCTTTCTTTATTTAATACACCAGGTTTTTTTTTTTACTGTCTTGGCTAGAATTAAGGAATCCGAAAGTTGACAAATTGTGGCATTGCTCTTTACCACTGCCTCATCTAAAGTCAGTGGCCTTGTCAAAAGACAGAGTAGACAAGGTGGTGACCAGATTTTCCTGAGTTACAGGACTATAATGCCTTACTTTCTTCCTCTTTTGAAAATTGCAGAGGTGATAAACTCTTATTGTCTTAATAAATAATTGCTAGACCATTCCCTTTCGAACTTGAGACCTGGTGGTATGAAGAGCCACGCTTGTGTCCATGCCCTAGCCAGTCTCAAGAAAGAATGATATTTCCATTCCATTCTAAAATCAGGTCATGAATTTGTGTTGTGTTTACTACCTATAGAATATACATTAATATGCCCTAAATGTAACAGTAAAGATTTAGATGATTGTACATTAGTTGGTGAAATGTAGGAAACCACAGAGCCATTGCGGCTCCGTGGAGATTTTAGGGCCTCACCATACTGGCAATTGCTGCAGAGGTAAAAGGCTCAAGGATCTCCCAGTCTTCAGAAAAAAAAAAAATTGACAACCATAAACTTAAAGGCACAAAGCCCATCAAATATTTCAATATATGCAATAAAAGAGCAAAATGAAGAGGCACAGTTTATACAAACCCTAATACTAATAAGATACCCACAATAATAATTGGAAAAAAAATATGCACACCTCTACACACATTGCCTGATAGGACTCTGGAAGGATGCTGATTTTACTCTTTATTTCCCTATAATCTTAAGAGACACCAGCCCTCCAAGAAGACTGTTTAGAGTAGACCCAGACTGGATTTATTTTCTTTGCTTATTCTGTGATCATTGCTTAGTGGGTGTGGAGACTCTTTAGCTAAGTATTTAGGGTGATCTTTTGATCATAATAATTTGCTTACTTACACTGTGTCTCTTTCAATATGAGGATTTTTATGGTAGGTTTTTTAGCTTTATTGATTTTCCTTTTAAAAGCTTTGAATCTTTGTTAGTTTTATTTTGTCTGTGTAGGTCTTGGGCTTGATATGAGTGAATTTATTCCAGTTGTACTGGGGAGGGATTGCCCACTCTTCTTATCTCTCAAAATCTGAGCAGTGTAAGACAACACTCATTCAGGTCTCACTGGGGAATTCCTGCAACCCTTCCACTTGCTATAGGTGCTCTCTTTCACTTTGCCTGATTAATGGACAAGGTTCATGCTGTAAGCTCCCTATACTGATAGATTTAATTAAAGATCAGGCACTGGACCACCTGTGTAGTAAGAGTCTTAGATTCTACCGTTGGATAGTGTATTAAATTCCTTACACGTGCGGGATTATGTGGTTTTTTTTTCAAAGTCACAAATCAATAGCATGATGGCAGTCTTCTGTTAGTAGCAAAGCATTTCGATTGCATGCTTCCTCGTTAGAGATCATTGCTTCTCTAGAATTGCTTTCCGGGCAAGTACACCACGCTCCCTTTATGGTTTCTAATGTTATACTTTGTCCTCATATTGATGTAGATCAGCTATGTGAACAAAAGCTATCATGGTTAGAAGCTTCAGATGATTTTGGGATCCAAATCTTAGTGAATGTATGGATATTTTCATTCCACACAACCTTAGATAATATGTCTCCAATGAAACAATTCCTCCATCCTCATAAGAAAAATGCTCCTTTGTATTCCCTTAACTTGAAATCTCAACATAAGAACATATGTGATTAGTGCAGTTAGTGTAGCTGGGTTCAAAAAGGTTTGGATAAGTTCTTGGAGGAGAAGTCCATTAACAGCTATTAATCAAATTTACTTAGCGAATAGCCACTACTATTAATTCCATCAGTAGCATGGGATCTTCTTAGTGTTTGGGTAATTGCCAGGTTCTTGTGGCCTGGTTTGGCCTCTGTTGGAAACAGGATGCTGGGCTTGATGGACCCTTGGTCTGACCCAGCATGGCAAGTTATTATGTTCTTATTTTCTTAAGGACTGAATTGCACAGGCTGGCTAAACAAATAAGTGTGGGAGTAGCTTGCTTATTGTGGCAGTTTCTACCCCAACCAATCAAGGTAGATATTTCACTTAGATGCAGTTCCAACACTGCTCTCTACATTAATGGTGGGGGTAGAAGGGAAATAAAACCAAAAGGTTACTAAGGGCCAAGAGTAACAGATAAGTATGAGAAAAAAATCAAGAGCGAAAGCTTGCTGGGCAGACTGGATGGGCCGTTTGGTCTTCTTCTGCCATCATTTCTATGTTTCTATATGTTTTCAGTCTCCAACCGTGGCCAGCCAAGTCACAAGTACCTGGCAAGTACCTAAACATTAAATAGATCCCATGCAACTAATACCAATAACAGGCATTCCCTATTGATTAATAGCAGTTTATGGCCTTCTCTTCCAGGAAATTATCCAAACCTTTTCTATACCTGGCTATACTAACTGCTTTAACCACATGCTCTGGCAACAAATTCTAGAGCTTTCGTGCAGTGGGTGAAAAAGAATTTTATCCAATTTGTTTTAAATATGCTATTGCAAACTTCATGGTGTGCCCTCTTGTCCTTGTATTATCCGAAAGAGTAAATACCATTTACCCATTCAAGACCTTTCATGATTTTGTTAGACCTCTATCATATTCCTCCTCAGTCTTTTCTTCTTCAAGCTGAACAGCCCTAACCTCTTTAGCCTTTCCTCATAGCGGAGCCGTTCTATGCCCTTTATCATTTAGGTTGCCCTTCTCTGTACTTTCTCCAGTGCAACTATATCTTTTTTATTTTTTTTTATTTTATTTTTTTTTAGTTGCAGCGACCAGAATTGCACACTGTATTTAAGGTGCGGTCTCACCATGGAGCGATACAGAATCATTATGATATCCTCCATTTTATTTGCCATTTCCTTCCTAATATGACTTAACATTGTTTGCTTTTTCTGACCATCACAACACACTGAGTCGACAATTTAAATGTAATATCGACTATGACGCCCAGATCTTTTTTTCTGGGTGATAACTCCTGATATGGAACCTAACATCGTGTAACTACAGCATGGGTTATTTTCCCCTCTATTCATCTCCAGCATTTGTCCATACTATATTTCACTTGCCATATGGACACCCAGTCTTCCAGTGTCACAAGATCCTCCTGCAGTTTCACAATCCGCTTGTGACTTAACTACTCTGAAGAATGTTGTCATTTGCAAATTTAATCACCTCACTCTTTGTACCCCTTTCCAGATCATTTATAAATATATTAGAACACAAAAGAAGATATTCGAGATAAATTGTATTCAATGATAATTAAGATTTATCTCAAATATCTTCTTTTATGTTTTGAACTGTTTTTATTTATTTTATTTAAAAGGTTTTATATACCGACAACCGTTTGCACATCGTGTCGGTTTACAGATAACTTAAAAACACGGTATAATTAGGCATAGCCTTTACAAAGAACATAGAACAGTCAAAATAACAAGCAGAAAACTGAATAAATGGTTGTTGGGTTCGAAATGGGGGTAACAATAAGTTGGGAGAGGGGGATAAATAAATAACAGTAACAACGAGAAAACGCTATGTACAGGTTCAACAAATACTTTCAGTGCGATTATTGAGCAGAGGAGTTGGTAAGCAAGGGTGAGGAGGGGTAGGCTTGTAGGAAAAGCCAAGTTTTGAGTTTTTTCTTGAATTTGGGTGTGGAAGTTTCAGTGCGTAGGTCAAGGGGCATGGAGTTTTGAGCATGTTTGAGGTTTGATGTTCAGTTTGTGTATAAATATATTAAAAAGTACCAGTCCAATTACAAATCTCTGAGGTACTTCACTGTTTACATTTTTCCATTATGAAAACAGACCATTTAATGCTACTCTCTGTTTCCTGTCTTTTAACCAGTTTGCAATCCACAAAAGGACATTTTCTCCTATCCCATGACTTTTTAGTTTTCTTGGAAGCCTTTCACGAGGGACTTTGTGAAATGTCTTCTGAAAACCCAAATACGCAATATCTACCGGTTCGCATTTATCCCCTTATTTGTTCACCCCTCTTCAAAAAAAAATCACAGACTTGTTAGGCAAGACTTCCCTTGTGTAAATTCATGCTGGCTGTCTCCCATTAAATCATGGCCATCTATATGTTCTGTGATTTTATTTTTTGTAACATTTTCCACGATTTTTCCTAGCACTGAAATCAGGCTCACTGGTCTATAGATTTCTGGATCACTTCTGGAGCCCTTTTTATATATCAGGGTTACATTTGCCATCTTCCAGTCTTTAGGTACATCAGATGATTTTAATGATATGTTAATATTCCTTGTATTGGGTCTGAAATTTCATTTTTGAGTACTTTGAAAACCCTGGGGTGTATAACATCCGGTCCAGGTGATTTGCTACTCTAGTTTGTCAATCTGGCTTATTCCTTCTTCCAGGTTCACTGTGATTTGGGTCAGTTCATCTGAATCATCACCCTTGAAAACTGTCTCCAGAATGGGTATCTCCATAACATTTTTCTTGATAAACACCAAAGCAAACAATTTATGTACAGGCAAATTTTCAAAGGCCAGCACATGCAAGTACCGGGAGATACGCACCTGGGCGGGCCCTACGAGCGCCAAGCACATTTTAGAAATGGCCCGATCACACGTGTATCTCCTGTTACATGCAGAAGTGTCAGGCTATTCAAAAGAGGGCTGGGGGCAGTGGGTGGGGGGCATGGCTAGGGCCAGCTGGGACAGCACCATTTTGTGCTGTCCCGAGGAAGTGCATACCAGTAGCTAGCCAATGTGCACAATTTACTTCTGCTCTTTAGAGCAGGTAGGTTGTAAAAAAAATTTTTTTAAAGGAGTTAGGGTGGGTCTAGGGGTTGGGGAGGAGAAGGGGATAAGGACGTTCCTTCCCAGTCCACTCCTTAATTGGATTGGACTGGGAAGGAAATAGGAAAGGCCTACTCATGTCTCTGCACATCGCTTTTTAAAATCCCCCCTTGTGCGTGCGAGAGGCCATCCACCCGCAAATGTGCACACAGATATTAAAATCTGGCGCGCATGTGTGCGCGGGAATCTTATTTTATAACATGCTATAAAATCGCCGCATCCATGTGCGCTTGTTTGAAAATCTACCCCTAAGAGTTTATGCGATGGCCTTATCTTCCCTAAATGCCCCCTTAACACCTCGATCATTTAATGGTCCAACCGACTCCCTCGTAGGCTTCCTGGTTCGGATATATTTTAAGACGTTTTTATTATGAATGTTTTCCTCTATGCCAACTTCTTTTCAGATTGCCTTTTGGCTTGACTTATCAATGTTTTACCTTTAATCTAAAAATGTTTATGCTTTTTCCTGTTTTCTTCAGATGGATCCTTCTTCCCAGTTTTGAAGCAAGATCTTTTGGCTAAAATATCCTCTTTCACCACACCTTTTAACCATACTGGCAATTATTTGGCCTTCCTTCCACCTTTCTTAATGCTTGGAATACAGCTGGACTGCGCTTTTAAGATTGTATTTTTTAACAATGTCCATGCCTGTTATACACTCTTAAGCCTATGTAGCTGCACTTTTCAGGATTTTTTCTAACAATTTTTCTCATTTTATCATGGTTTCCCTTTTGATCATGGTTTCCCTTTTGAAAGTTTTGTGCTAGAGGGAAGTTTGTTGGGCTGAGCACAATGAAGGAAACATAAAAATGCAGGTAATAAGGAAATTTATGATAAGCTTTTTGCTTATAAAGAAGCTATTGATCTGGAAAAAAAAGTTTACTGCTCTCATAAATTTCAAACGGCAGCTTCTTATCCATGCGAGTTTGGAGAGGTTCATTCAGTAGTACTTTCACCACAGCATAAGTGCGTTCATCTTTTTTCCAGTTTCTGTGAGAAACTGGCATCCTTTTTCAATCAGAAAATAGCTAATTTGACAATTAACCTATCATTCAACTTAGTTACTCTTCACCACTTTCTCCTTTAGGATTTTGCTGGAGCGATTTTTCTCTCTCCTCCTCAGTAGAAGTTTGTTCAATTTTGGCCTCCTTGAAAGACAATATTTGCTTAATTCATGCTCCACAGCCCTAATAAAAATACTCAGATCAGAGGTGAAGGACTTTATTAATTTCATAGTCCATGCATCTTTGTTCGAAGGTTCACTGCCAGCAGTACTAAAATCTGCTACGGCTAAAATCTGCTACGGCATTCCAGAAAATCCAGAAGCTGATCTTTCAGATTTCAACAACCTCTACCCTATCTCTCATAACTTCCTATGTTATCTAAGGTAATTGAGAAAGTAGTTTAACCCAACTCTGGGAATAATTGACAGATGATATTTTGCATGAGGCTCAGTTTGGTTCCTGGCCCCAACAATACAGAAATACTGCTTTTGTCTACTTTTGATTTAATAGGAACCAGGTTTGTCGCAGGGCAAAAAAATATTTAATGGTGCTGCTGGATTTCTCAGCAGCTTTTGATATGCTTAACCACTTAGAAACATAGAAATGACTGTAGAAGAAGACCAAACGGCCCATCCATTCTGCCCAGCAAGTTTCACACTTTTTTTTTTCATACTTATCTGTTTCTCTTGGCTCTTAGTAACCTTTTGGTTCTATTTCCCTTCCACCCCCACCATTAATGCAGAGAGCAGTGTTGGAGCTGCATCTAAGTGAAATATCTAGCTTAGTTAGGGGTAGTAACTGCAGCAGTAAGCAAGCTACACCCATGCTTATTTGTTTACCCAGACTATGTAATTCAATCCTTGTTGGTTGTCTGTATATAGATCCACTTTTCTTCATTCCCCCTGCCGTTGAAGCAGAGAGTTATGCTGGATATGCATTGAAAGTGAATTATCAGTCTTTCTCCCCTGCCGTTGAAGCAGAGAGCTATGCTGGATATGCTTGAAGACTTTCTCCCCTGCCGTTGAAGCAGAGAGCTATGCTGGATATGCTTGAAGACTTCCTCCCCTGCTGTTGAAGCAGAGAGCTATGCTGGATATGCTTGACGTATCAGACATTCTCCCCTGCCGTTGAAGCAGAGAGCTATGCTGGATATGCTTGACGTATCAGACATTCTCCCCTGCCGTTGAAGCAGAGAGCTATGCTGGATATGCTTGACGTATCAGACATTCTCCCCTGCCGTTGAAGCAGAGAGCTATGCTGGATATGCTTGACGTATCAGACATTCTCCCCTGCCGTTGAAGCAGAGAGCTATGCTGGATATGCTTGAAGTATCAGACTTTCTCCCCTGCCGTTGAAGCAGAGAGCTATGCTGGATATGCTTGAAGTATCAGACTTTCTCTCCTGCCGTTGAAGTAGAGAGCTATGCTGGATATGCATTGAAAGTGAAGTATCAGGCTTATTTGATTTGGGGTAGTAACTGTTATAAATCCTTGATCCTTTTGCAGTGTCAATTGGCATCACTTCAGTAGTTCTCCATTGGTTCACTTCATTTTTAACTAGCCACTCCTATAGAGTTCTCCTTGGAGATTCTAGTTCTTGCTTGGCTGCCCTTAGTTACGGGCATTCCTCAAGGTTCAACACTTTCTCCAGTTGGAAATAGGCTTCAAACTCTTTGTGGATGATATTCATTTCTTTTCTATTGATTCCTATTTTGACTCTGCCTTAGATAAACTGACTGGATGTTCTTCTCAAATTAATGCATGGTTCACTGCAAACTGTTTAGCATTGAACCTTAATAAAACTGAGATTCTGTTGTTCTCTCAATCAGAGATGTTCCTGATCACTGGTTATTCAATAATAGAAAAATTCCTATCAAAATGGAGGCTAGAAACTTGGATATTCTTGTAGACTCCAGGTTCTCTTTGCGCCTGTATATTCAATCCCTGGTGAGGTGATCCTGTTATAAACTTTGCCTACTACGGTCGATTAAACTATTTATAAATATTGCAGAGCTAAAGCTTGTTATGAGTTCACTAGATTATTGTAATTCCCTGTTCTTAGGACTAAAGTTAACAACCCATGCATTATAGTTGATTCAGAACTCTGCAGCCCATCTACTCACTGGCACCCACTACATGCCCGTTTTATACCAGTATAGGCTGAGCTTCACTGGCTACCTATTGCCCAGCAGACCCAATTTTAAATTCTAAATTTAATTTTTAAACTGAGCAATGACCTTTCCCCACAATCTTTACCATGACCGGCTTTTTATTGACAACCCGTACTTTGCGCTCTGCTGGCAACAGACAATTAGTAATTCCTATATGATAGCAAATCTTTCTAGAAGTATCATGTTCCAGAATTTGTAGCATGGTAGGCTTTGCCTTATAAAATCAACTCCCTGAGGGGCTGAAAGCTGAGTCTGACCTACTACGTTTTCATAAAATGATTAAAACACACCTTTTTTTCTAAGGCTTTCTCTTCTAATAATCAGTAATTCTGACTTAGGAATTCCTCTGTTTCATTTTGAGGTCCCTGTGGAAGATAATGTTGGGCCTTCTTTGGTTTGTGTACAGATACAACTATATGTATAAACTATGCTTTTCCTGGCGTGTAGCCAGATGGACTCAGAACGAATGGGATAGTATCCGCGTGCTAGCAGTTGGAGACGGATCTGACGTCAGCACGGGGGTATATATATCCCCACAGGAAGCGTAGCAACTCAATAATTTCCGTCTCCAAAGCAGTTTGGAGTGCCTGCACGCTAGTTGAGCGTGCTTTCCAAGACTACTTTAATTTTTTTTTCTCTTTTCTTATAATTCTAGATTCTACTTTCTACTTTCTGTAAAACATTCGAGCCCCGCGCTCCTGCGGTGATACCCAAAGGTCACTCCCCCATTTGAGCTGCCCGGGGGTGATTTCCGTGGTCCCCCGGAGGTTAAGTCCTCGGTCCGGCCGAATCATGGCAGGGACACAGCCCCCGGGCGAGGTTCGGGTGAGGCTTAACGAGGCGCCTCGGTCCCGGCGTGGACGAGGCAGCGGGTGCATATCCTCAAACTCGGTGATGAAGCTGGTTGCCCGCTCTCCCCGCAGCCGGAGACCGCCTGGGTTCCAGCCGAGAAGCGCCGAGGTTCAGATGAGGCGTACATCTCGTTTTTCGGTCTCCGAGGAACAGAGGATCGGCGGCGTGGCACGCCAAGGAGGGCGCCATTTTGGTGGGCCTCGTTCAGGTAGGGCGCCGGTAATAGGCACAGGTTTAATTCCTCCTTGTGCGTATATTGCCTTATTGTTGTGAGCATTTCCACTGAGCTTGTATTGCTAAACCGCCGGGTACTGAACGGTATTGCTACACCGCCTGTTGCTGAGAGCATATTGAATACTATTGAGCGTATATTGCTAACCGCATATTGCTGAAAGCCTATTGAATGCTTTTGAGAGTATATTGATAACCGCATATTGCTGAAAGCCTATTGAATGCTATTGAGCATATATTGCTAACCGCATATTGCTGAACGCCTATTGAATGCTATTGAGCGAGTATTGCTACCGCATATTACTGAAAGCCTATTGAATGCTATTGAGCGAATATTGCTGACCGCATATTGCTGAGATACACACCCTATTGAGAGCCATAGGGCGTGTATCGCTAACGGCATATTGCTGAGTGCATATTGCATACATTTGGGCTGTTTTCTTGGCCACCTATTGCTGAGAACATATTGCGCATATTGCTGCTGCATGTTGTTGTTATTGTGCGCCTGTTGTATTTAGCGCCCATTGCTGCCGCATATTATTATTATTGTGCGCCTGTTGTATTAAGCGCCCATTGCTGCCGCATATTATTATTATTGCGCGCCTGTTGTAATAAGCATTCAGCGCATATTTTTCAATGGATCAGAACGCAGCAGCGTCTTCAGCTACGGCGCCGCCTGCTTCAGGTATTAAAGCCCTTGGCCTCTGCTCTGCATGCCAGCTTAGGGCCACGCGCAGTGAAGAGCCAGACTCCCTATGTGCCCAATGTGAGGAGGCCGTGGGACCCTTAGGCCAGGACCGGTCTCAGCCACGATTTGTTGACAGTTCCCCAGGGGCTACCCCAGATTTAGGGGGCAGTCTCGACCAATCTGGAATCCCGGGGGATCTTGTACCCCAGCGATTAGAGGCTGCTTCAATTTCCTGGGTGGATCTCTTTAAGGTGATTCATGCCTTCGTACAGATGCAAACGGCTTCCCGTCCAGGCCCTGTGGTTCCTGCTGTTCCTGTGGTTCCTGCAGTGGCTGCGACTGTGGCGGCTCCTGCGGATCCCGTTCCTGTACCCTCACGCCCTTATCGCGAGCGGGACCTCCCGCCGCTGGACAGTCCGGATCAGTCAGACCAGGAGGTCTCACCGGACGAGTCCGAACTCCTGGACGAGGGGGACCTTCCCCTAGGGATTGAGCCATATAGAACCATGAGGCGGTTATTCCCTAAAGAGGATCTCTCCGACCTGGTGTCTCAGTGTCTGGCAGAATTGGATATTACAGGTCCCAGCGCTTCGGTGCCCTCTGCGCAGAACCCCCTGTTGGAAGGTCTTCGTCCTACAGCCGCCATTTTCCATTCTTACAAGCGGTACAACAACTGATAGATTTAGAATGGGCGGCACCAGCGGCTTCCTTCAAAGGGGGGGCCGGGCTCTGACGAGCATGTACCCATTGGCACCGGCTATCCAGGACCTGCTGGCGTGCCCTCAGGTGGACGCCTTGATTAAGCGCTGTGATCAAGCGCACTACCATTCCAGTTGAAGGGGGGACGGCCCTCAGGGAGCCTCATGACCGGCGACTGGACGCCATTCTGAAACAGACCTTTGAGGTGGCAGCTCTATCTTTGCGGATCGCAACTTGCTGCACAGTGGTGACGCGTGCCTGTTTGTCACAGGTTAGAAACAACGCTCCAGCGGCAGACATGGAGTCAGCTCTTTCGTTCCTCACGGATGCTGCATCTGACCTGGTCAGGACAACAGCCAAGGGGATTTCATCCTCCATAGCTGCCAGGAGGCAGCTCTGGATCCGGAAATGGTCAGCTGATGCGCCTTCCAAGACACGCCTCACCAGATTGCCCTTTAAGGGCTCTTTCCTATTTGGCAGCGACCTTGATAAACTGGCCAGTACATGGGGTGCCTCTCCAGTGCCCAGACTACCGGAAGATCGGTTCAGAAGGGGCCAACGCGCCTTTCCAAGGCCCTCCAGGGGCAGGAGTTCCCAGCGCTTTGTTCCTTACAGGGGTCGCTATCAGGCACCGCGCCCTCAGGCCAGGAATCAGTCCTTTCGGACCAAGCAGCGCAAGAGGGGAGCGGGCCCGGGCTCGGGTCCCGGCCGCGCCTCCCAATGAGAATCCGCCGATTCATCTGGGGGAACGGAGCATAGGGGCAGGTTAACCCTCTTCTACCCAGATGGGTCGAGATTACGTCGGACCAGTGGGTCCTCGCCATTATCCGGGAGGGATATTATCTGGACTTTCATCATCTCCCTCTGGACAAGTTGGTGGGAATCTTCCTGTCCCACACACAAGAAGGCAGCATTGGAAGCTACCCTGGCGAGGCTCCTGTCCTTGAAAGCCATCATCCCAGTACCTGCCTGAGAAGTGAATTCTGGACACTATTCCATTTATTTCATGGTACCCAAGAAGGGGGGGCACCTTTCGGCCTGTGCTGGACCTCAGTCAGTCAATCGATACTTGCGGGTACCGAGGTTCGCATGGAGACTCTGCGCTCCATCAAGGCTGCAGTACAGCCAGGGGAATTCCTCACGGCATTAGACCTGTCAGAGGCATACCTGCATATCCCGATCCATCCGGATCATCAGCGCTACCTACGCTTCAAGGTTCTGGGACGCCACTTCCAATTCCGGGCTCTGCCCTTCGGGTTGGCCACGTCACCACGGACATTCACCAAGGTGGTCGTAGTGGTAGCAGTGGCACTCAGGAGGGGAAGGAATTCTGGTCCATCCCTACCTAGACGACTGGCTGATCCGGGCGAAATCTCGAGAGGAGAGCCTTCGGACGACCGACAGAGTAATCGCCCTTCTGGAAAGCTTGGGCTGAGTGATCAACCTCACCAAGAGCTGCTACAGCCTCTGGAATACCTGGGAGTACAGTTTCGACACCCGGGTGGACACAGTCACTCACTACCAAGAGAAAGTTGAAACTTCAGCAGCGTATCCAGTATTTGATGGGGAGCCAGTCGGGCCCGTAGCCTGGGATTATCTGCAGGTTCTTGGTCTCATGGGCATCCACACTGGAAGTGGTGCCTTGGGCGAGGGCCCATATGAGACCTCTACAACACTCCCTGCTCTCCTCGCTGGAGCCTCCGTCTACGGAACTATTCCACGCACCTTCCTCTGCCAGTCAGGGTGCGGACCCAGTTGCGGGGTGGTTGCGGTCCAACCACATGAGCAGGGGGTCGAAGATGTCCTCACCCTCGTGGACCTTGCTCACCACAGATGCCAGCCTGAGCGGCTGGGGAGCACACTGCGAAGAACTCACCGCACAAGGGCGGTGGAACAGAGAGGAGTCAGCGTGGAACATCAACCGTCTAGAGGCCCGGGCAGTCCGATTGGCATGCCTTTGATTTGCTCACAGACTGAAGAACAGAGCAGTCAGAGTGATGTCCGACAACGCCACCATGGTGGCATACATCAACCGTCAGGGCGGAACCAGAAGCAGACAAGTATCTCTGGAGATCGCCCCACTGATGGCTTGGGCAGAGGCGAATCTGCAGGAGATCTCCGCCGTCCACATTGCCGGGAAGGACAACATCACAGCAGACTTTCTCAGCAGAGAAAGCCTAAAATCCGGGAGAGTGGCAGCGGTCACCCACAGCCTTCCAGATGATTGTGGATCACTGGGGGATTCCGGACATGGATTTACTGGCGGACAAGTCCAATGCTCAAGTACCCAGATACTTCAGCCGCAAGCGCAACCCGTTCTCACACGGAATCGATGCCCGGGTTCAGCTGTGGCCTCCAGGGACTCTGCTATAAACGCCTTTCCTCTGTGGCCTCTGCTGGGCGCCATCATCCACAAGATTCAGAAACACCGGGGCCTAGTTCTTCTAGTGGCACCAGACTGGCCAAGAAGACCCTGGTACGCAGACATGAGAAGACTACTGGCAGGGAAGCCTCTCCCCCTGCCTCCTCTCCGGGACCTTCTACGTCAAGGTCCCATCCTCCACGAGGATCCAGCTCAATTCTCTCTTACGGTCTGGCCCTTGAGAGGGCTAGACTGAAGAAAAGAGGTTACTCGGAGCCCGTGATTGATACACTCCTCCGAGCTCGCAAGTTTTCCACATCCCTCACCTACATTCGCATCTGGAGAGTATTCGAAGCATGGTGCGACACTCATGGCACCAATCCCCATGCGACCACAATCCCTATTGTGTTGGATTTCCTGCAGGATGGACTTCAGAAGGGTCTCTCCCTCAGCTCCATCAAGGTTCAGGTGGCTGTGCTGTCTTGCTATGGTCCCAGGAGGGATGGCAAGACCATCGCCATGCACCCAGATGTTTCTCGCTTCCTGCAAGGAGTCAAACATATTCGTCCGCCACTGAAGTGGCCTGTGCCTTTGTGGAACCTCAATCTTGTTTTGGATTTCCTCGCGGGGTCCACCTTCAGACCCCTTCGGGTCCTATCTCTCCGTTCTCTAACCTTGAAGATGGTGTTCTTGCTGGCTGTATGTTCAGCCCGCCGCATCTCAGAGCTACAAGCACTGTCCTGCCGTGATCCATTTCTCAGAATCACTCCGGAGGCTATCCATCTTCGGACGGTCCCCTCCTTTCTACCGAAAATGGTTTCACAGTTTCATGTTAACCAAACCATATCCCTGCCGACCAAGGCGGGTCTGAAGAAATCTGAAGAAGGGCGTTTATTACGCCATCTCGACATTGGCAGATTGCTGCCCAGATATTTGGAAGTGACACAACACCTACGAAAGACGGACCATCTATTCGTCCTGCACAGCGGGAAGAAGCAAGGTGAAGCGGCCCTCGCGGCCCACCATCGCCCGCTGGATTAAAGAAGTTATCAGAGCAGCTTACGTAGAAGCCGGGAAGTCTCCCGCCTCTACAAGTCAAGGCTCATTCTACCAGAGCACAAGCGACATCCTGGGCTGAATCCAGGATGCTGGTCGCCTGCAGAAATCTGTAAAGCGGTGACGTTGTCCTCCCTCCATACCTTCTCTCCAGATTCTACCGTCTGATGTGCAGGCCAGGGAGGACTCAGCATTTGCGAGGGCGGTACTACATGGTCCTCAGGCAGCCTCCCGCCCAGGCTGGGAGTAAAGCTTTTCTACATCCCATTCGTTCTGAGTCCATCTGGCTACACGCCAGGAAATGTTGAGATTACTACCTGATAATCTCCTTTTCCTTAGTGTAGACAGATGGACTCGGCATCCCGCCCAGCTGCCTGTGTACATGGGTTTCACCAATTCAAGGTAAGCCATGTCTTCTGTTCCATAAGAGCGTACACTCTACCTGGTGTCAACGCCTTCTGGTTGTGAATGCTGGCGGTCTCCAGCTACTATCAATCGGTCAGGGGAATCCTGTTTTCACTTTCACTGAGCGTCAGTACACACATCCATAACAGCTTTTGCAAGGAAGATTACTGAGTTGCTACGCTTCCTGTGGGGATATATATACCCCCATGCTGACGTCAGATCCGTCTCCAACTGCTAGCACGCGGATACTATCCCATTCGTTCTGAGTCCATCTGTCTACACTAAGGAAAAGGAGATTATCAGGTAGTAATCTCAACATTTATTACTTTTGTATGTACGTAATATGTTGTTTTTATTGTCTCTTGGCTCTGTGTTGACTTTTTTTGTATTATGCTGTAACACATTGTTGCATTTTAATTATGTATGTTTAACTGTTACCCACTAAGTTTGGTAGACTGGCGGGCCACCAATTCTGTCAGATAAGTCTGGAAGAATTGACTGGTTAGTGTAGGCTAAGTTTTGCCTACTAGACTAGTTCAGGATTCGTCAGCCATAGCTGGGAATGCTTTCAGTTTATAACCCAAACCCTAGGTGTCTAGTTCTCAGGCTGTGAGCCAGACAAAAGCACCCCAAAAGGCACAAAATACTGCTACTGTTGAGAGATTTTTACTCTGTCTGGCAGCACTTTCTACAGTCGATTTGTTACAGCAAATATGCGAGGAAATGGACAGCCTGTGATGAGAGGTGCTTAAGTGAATGACTGTGTTCTCTCTCTTGTGCTCAAAATGGTTCCCTTTAGTAAGTGCAACTGAAGAAATATAGAAACGGTTTATTGTGCTACTTCAAAACTTAATTACTTTTGATATAGCTAACGGGACTGATTACTTGTGAAATGTACTGTAACTATAACCAGGCCACGTGGAAACATTTTGTGTCAGTTTTCTCTTTGACACTAATATTGTGCTATAGCCGCCAAAGTGCTGTAGAATAATTATTTCCTAAAAAAATTGTTTAATTTAAAAAAATAAAATAGATACCTTCTTGAGAAATGCCCCTTATCACTATTTTTCTATCAGTAGCAATGATTTCTTGTTTTTTCTAAATGCATTACATTGAGCATCACAGTATATGGGAGAGTATTGATGTGTGTGTGCATGCACTGTAGACACACACACATGCGTATATTTATAAATACATAGATGTTATACATTTGCCAAGGGAGAACATTTTTATCTTATTTTAGGATGTTTTCTCTAGTTCTGATTGAACACATGCAGCTTATAACACTGGTTTTTAGGACAATTTTCAAAGTCATTTATGTGCATAAATTGATAAATTATTCCCCTCTCTCCATCGAAGAATAGTTGTGTGCATGTTTCATTCTGTTTTTAACTCTACATACTTTATTTTCCATGAAAAAACTACCTGCACAAACAGCAGTTGCAAATATCTGAAAGTACTTGTATACTTTCACTTTGAAACTTGGTGCAAAGTCTCCAGCTATAAACTGCCTACAGACTTTGTCCCAGTCTGGACAGTTTGAAAATTATCCCCTGTTAATTTAAAAAATGTAGCATAAAGAACCTTTACTGAATTGTAATATCAACTAACAATGTGTAGTGCAGTCTTTCACCATTCAGTGTGTTCTTTTTATTTATCATGCTTTTTTATTTATTTGATTGTATTTTTAGCTACCTTTCAGCTTTTGTTAAATGCTGCAGCGTGGATGGTGTCAGGGTGTCCACTCTGAAAACATATTTTTCCAGTTTTAATGAAGACACATGTAGTAGAGTACACTCCATCACATTCGCTAAGGTCCGCAGGTCAACATTACTAGCAACTCCTGGTGCCAGAGCTATATAGAGACCAACAGTCAGGCTTTTTCTTGAGTTGACTTTAAAGTTACATTCACTGTTGGATTTTAAATCATTTTAGAAAGTCTTAGACTTGCCTATTTAATGAAGCTTTTAGAGTGTTTTAGTTGTGTTCTATATGAAAAGAATGGTTATGGGAATATGGGGGTATTTTGAAGTTTATATGTATTTGTTTTATGTTATGTTTTATTGAGAATGTTGTTTATTTTGTATTATGTTGTATTCCGCCCAGAACAGAAATTGGTAAATGGGCAGAATAGAAATTGCTACAAATAAATAAATAAAATACCTTTCCTGTGGAATTCCAAAGACGCTGTACAAATGATAAAATTTATTGAGATGAATACATCTGCTAAAACAGTCATAGAGAAAATAAATATTAAATAATGGATATAATAGTTCAAATATGGTCTAAAATAAAGCATAAATAAAGTACAGTAGTAGTAATATCGTGATGTAAAAGGGCATACATAAATCCATCAGGATGGTAAGAATCAAAAGCTATTTTAAAAAGCAATGTTTTTACCATATGCTGAAATTTTAAAGGGTGTCCCAAGATGGACAAAGGTATGATAATCTAGATGATCCCCTCCTATCCTGTCAGGTTCCCCACCTGGCACAGGTTTTATTTCCCACTGTGTGAGTGAGGCTTGTGGTGATCAGAGAGCATGTATGAGGGTTGGGTGGGTTTACCTTTCTAATCTCTGCCCTCTCCATGAGGGCATTCCAGGTGTTTATGGTCTCCGAGAGCTCAGTCACTCTCTAGAGCAGTGGTTCCCAAACCTGTCCTGGAGGGCCACCAGCCAGTCGGGTTTTTGGGATATCCTCAATGAATATGCATGAGAGAAAATTTACATGTTGGAGGCAGTGCATGCAAATTTTCTCTCATGCATATTCATTGAGGATATCCCAAAAACCCGACTGGCTGGTGGCCCTCCAGGACAGGTTTGGGGACCACTGCTCTAGAGTTCTGAGTCCTTGTTCATGTTCCTGTAAACATGAAATGGAGTGACATTGCTGGGGATGGGCCATTAAATGAGAGAGGGGTGGGTTCTTTGCTTGTCACAACTTAAGGTTTGGTGGAATCCATGGCATTCAGTGCTTCAGGTAGGGTATAATGGTATAATGCTGCTGTGGAGTGTTGCTGATTTCTGAAATGTAACACTGCTTAGCAGGGGCTTGAGTACTTGTATAGCATAGTGTTACTGCAGAATGTGGGTATGATTAGAGGTGATCTGCAGGGTACAGTTGCCCTATTATGATTAGATTATAACTGACTGGATGGATGGCTGTGTTCGGCAACAGATAGTAGTTTTGGGTTACTAGCCCCAAGGAGACAATGTTCAGCTGGTAGCCATCAATATTTATTTATGTATTTAGCCATTTTATATACTGTCGTTCCAAATGAAGATCACAACGGTTTACAACATGGCATACATATTATATATATTGGAAGTAATAATAGGGATTATTGCTGATCTAGTGGGTTTGGCTAGGATGTATATAGTTTGTACTCAATTTTGACTTGTAAAACACTATACTGTGTTAATAAAGCTGTGCCCTTTTTGCCACTAGTTGTGTGCTTTTGTTGAGGTGGGTGAGCCAAGAAAAGAGGGTGTGAGTACTTATGAATTTTCTTCTAAGCAAACTTCTATAGTAAGAGTTCCATAAAGTTGACACAACGTATATAAAGGCACAACATTGTGTCATGTCTAAAGTTTTATTGTATAATGCTCTCACTTTTGTCTAGAATGATTTTTAATATTTAAAACTGTAGCTGCTTTAAAATTAGTTTTCATCATCATCACCCAAATTTTAGGTGATGATGTTTTAGCTTGAATGCTTTGTCATTAAAGTTTAGTTTTAATTTTAATTGTTTACAGGGATTAGGTGAAGACAGCAAGAACCTATATCCTTTCCTCCTTCCAGTAATTCAACTGAGTACAGATGTTTCACAGCCTCCACATGTATACCTTCTTGAAGATGGCTTAGAATTATGGTAAGATGAACTTGTGTAATATCTCACTATCAAAACTTGACATAGTTATCCTTTTCTTAATTGAATGAGACTGAAAGATAAATGAGTAGTTCCATTCCATCAGAGGTTATTAGAAAAGAGTAATAAACCCAACATGGAGACTTGTGGTAGAATAGTATGAAGGCCACCTACTAATGATTTTACAGTGGAATCATGAGTATTATGAAGCTAAAGGTAGAGTAAAAAAAAAAAAAAAAACCACAGCATACACATGGATGCACTGATTTTATTAAATACATGCGTCAGTGTGCACCTTATAAAATAAGTTTCCCACGCAAACATGTACGGGCAGGTGGCCTCCTCCACGCATTGGGGGGGGGGGGATTTTAAAAAGCAACGCACAGAGTTGCGAGTAGGACTTGCCCAGTTCCCTATACCCCTACCTAATCTTCCTACCTTTTTCCTCCCCAACCCCTAACCCTTTCCTAGCTATAATAATTTTTTTTTGTTTTTTTACTTTGCTGCTCCTTTGGAGCAGCAGTAGACTCCGCTTCCCCAGGACTGCAGCTAATGGCGCTGTCCCTGCCCACCCCGACCCGCCCTTTTGCAAGGCTCGGCACTTCTGCGTGTAACGGGTGTTACGCGCGTCTGTGGACCCATTCTAAAGTGCGCGCTGTGCGTGCAAGACTTGGCCACACATGTAACCTCCGGTTTTTATGCGCTCGGCCCTTTTATAATCGGGCCTTAAGATTTTTTTCCTGACTATTAAACAGTGACTGAGTGAGGTGAGGTAGAACTATCTGGATCATTAGAATTTACAGCTCTATCATGCAAATGAGTGTGGAAAACCAGTGACATTAGTTTATTAATATTAAGAACACAGACTATTTGTCAGGTAAGGGCCCCTCACAGACATAAAACACAGTACTCTTTTACATTCATAAAGGCTTTCCTATACATGACATCGAGACCCATCACAATATGGACCCATGTTGATCTACACGGTCAACATCTTGCAAGCATACCAAGGACACGAAGGTTGGGCCTGGCTCAATTATGATGAAAAATTATGGGATAAAATGGAAGAGAACAGATTCATGGCATGGGGAACCCAAGATGTCAGCCTATGGATACAGCAGATGATGCGAAAAACAACTGAGCAAGGAATACGCTCAAGAAACACGAGAAGGTCATCACCCAGTAGGTTTTCAGCAAGGCAAGTCCAATCACAGGATAACACATGTTGGCAATATAACAGAACAACATGCACTTTCCAAGACTGCATATTTAAGCACGTGTGTTCAGCATGTGCAGCTCCACATCCACTGACAAGATGCCCTAAAAAACCGGCAACAGGGAGTAAGGCTAAAGCAAACTGAGACACAGAGCAATTCAAAAAAGCGTACTCACCAATCAGCCTAGAAAAAATGATGCCATGGTTGGAATTATACCCAAACCGACAGAAAGCATGGAAGTTAACGCAAGGTTTTCGCAAAGGATTCATTATCCTAGTTCAAGGCTGGATAAGGAGTGCAAAGAATAGCAGTGCACAATCAGCAACACGGCATGCGGACATCGTGCAAGAGAAGTTGGAGACCGAATTGGCACTCGGCTGAATGGCTGGTCCGTTCCAAAAACAGTTGTTTAAGAACATGTCTTTCACCATTGGCAGTCATTCCTAAAAAAGAAAAAGGAAAATACCATCTCATTCAGAATTTGTCATACCCCCCGAGAGAGTCAGTGAACGATAAATTGCCACAAGAAGAATGCACGGTGCAATACGCAACCTTCTATTCGACGATAGCGCATCTCAGAACATGTGGAGTGGGGACACTGATGGCAAAGGCTGATATAGAATCGGCTTTCAGGCTCCTCCCGGTACATCCAGAGAGTTTTCCGTTGCTGGGGTTCACATTCAAAAACACATTTTTCTTTGATAAATGCATGCCAATGGGATGTTCAGTCTCATGTGCTTGCTTCGAGTTGTTCAGCTCATTCCTGCATTGGGTTACATCAAAGAAGACAGCTTCGGATAACATTATCCACTACTTGGATGACTTCTTATTCATGAGTCCAAGAGACTCAAGCACATGCTACAACTTGCTATCAGAATTCCAGAAGATCATGAGGGAATTCAGAGTACATTGGCACACGAAAAAACCGAAGGTCCGACAACAATATCATTCCTGGGCATTGATTTGGATTCCAACAGAATGTTAGCCAAACTTCCAGAAGAAAAAGTTGAAAAATTCCGCAAGATAATACGACAAGCAACATCAGCAAAGAAAATAACCCTGCAGGTTGCATAGTCCATTCTGGTAACATTGAACTTTGCATGTAGGGTCATTCCCATGGGAAGGACATTCATGTGAAGACTTGCAGCAGCAACAGCCGGAATACAACGACCTCACTATTTCCTACGAGTCTCAAAGGATATACACGTGGATTTCATGATATGGAAAGAGTTCCTTGACGACTTCAATGGTGTATCTGTTATACAAGGGGCACTGCTTTCCAACCAGGATCTGAACATTCACACAGATGCATCAGGAGGTTGGGGTTTTGGGGCCATTTGCCAAGGCGCATGGTATGCAGAACCATGGCCAGCGGAATGGATTTCGAATGGGCTCACAAAGAACAACATATTTTTTGAGCTCTTACCTATATTGGTTACGCTAGTATTATGGAGTGACAGGCTCAGGAATATGCAGGTAAATTTCTAGTGCGACAACAAAGCGGTGGTACAGGTATTGAACTCTCAATTGGCCAAGTGCCCGAAAGTTGTCAATCTCCTCAGGGAGATAGTGTTAGCGGCATTGCGAAACAACACAATACTGTGAGCTAGGCATGTGCCAGGGATATGCAATGGGCGGTGGGTGCTTTATCTCATGCTAAATGGCATTTGTTTCATAAGCAGGTACCAGCAGCTGAAGAAGCAGGGACAGCAATGCCGGCACACTTATGGAAAATTGGTCTGCAACCACCTTGGAGTTAGTACACAGATCTGTCGCACCATCCACATGGAAGTCATACTGCCGAGGCTACGATTACATGACTAACTTCCTAAGAGAGAACTGATGGAGACAAGGCTCAGTTAGCGACGAAATGATCATCAAATACGTCACCACGTCAAAGGAAAATGGTGTAGCAAGGAAAGCTGTAATTAAACACTTGGCTGGACTGTCGTTCTTCTTTAAGGCGAGGGGGTGGGGTGACCCCACTAAGTCCTTCATTCTGAAGAAAATGATGACAGGATGGGCAAGAAAAGTCAGTCCTACCAGTGACATCAGACATTCCATTACACATGACATGTTGAGGTCACTCTGGACAATGTTATCATCAATCTGTTCATCGGAGTTCGAAACGGAGCTATTTCGTCTGGCCTTCTCTCTCGCATTCTTTGGAGCATTGCAGGTGAGTGAATCGACAGCCGCCAACAAGGAGGACTCTGGAGATAGTGGATTACTTCGGAAGAATGTGATATGGATGCCAGAGACATTAACTATCACTATACACAAGTCAAAAAGAGATCAAGATGGAAGAGGAGCCATGCTGTTGCTGAAACGGGTGGCAGGGTGTGACACTTAAGAAAATGCCATACTGGGTCAGACCAAGTGTCCATCAAGCCCAGCATCCTGTTTCCAACAGAGGCCAAACCAGGCCATAAGAACCTGGCAAGTACCCAAAAACTAAGTCTTGCCCAATAAATAATGCAAGGAAGTATTTTCACCTGCAGCCAGATGGGGGAGTACACCTTATGATGCAGGCTGATGGTACACCATTAACCAGATACCAATTTGCAACAGTGCTGAAAGCATCAATGAAAAAAATGAATTCGGACACACAAAAATTCGTCACACCTTCTTTCAGAATTGGGGCAGCGACAAGTGCAGCGCAAGCCGGGCTTCAAATGTCCACAATAAAGAGAATTGGATGGTGGCATTGCAATGCGGTCAATACTTATGTCCGTTTAGACAAAGAGACCACAGATAACCAAAAGTCTTGATTATATCTTAAGATCAGCAAAGGGAGCAGCGCTCAGCTTGGATCATTGGTCACTCATATATGCGTTGGGCTGCTAAGAGAGCAATGAACGACTCTATGGACAATACCTAGGACTGGCTTCACAAGGGTGGGCCATATCTTGGATGGGAAAGCCTGGCATGCGATGGGGAACAGTTATTGCCCCTACTACGGTGCCTGAGGGAGCTGCTGCAGAGTTGGTAAAAATACATCTGGGGGGCAATGACCTGTGTTCATTGACATGCAAGCAACTGATAAGAAAGGCAAAAAGCGACCTCGTTAGGATAGCCGACTTATATCCGAACGCGGCAATATTCTGGTCAGAAATCATCCCACGTATCAAGTGGAAGGATTCTAAATTATGGAGTTGTCCGAAAGAAAGTGAACCGTCAGATCGGGTTATGGACACGAGAGAGGTGGCCAACAGATAAGAACCAGTGGATTGATGATCCATGTCCAGGCCTTTTCAGCCAGGACGGAGTGCACCTGTCGGATGTGGGTTACAACATAGTTAATAATGTGATACAGGATTCCATGGAGGCATGGCATGACAGACACAGACGGCAAGGGCCGCAGCTTATTATTTAGTTGGGGGGACATGAGGCAAGGTCCCTACCTTGTGCCTTGGCGGTGACCTGGGCTGGTGAGGCATATTTCAAGTGGTGCCGGTGGCATCACAGTATAGCTAGGTAGCCGATCAGCACTGGGGGAGGCGCAAAAAGGTGGCGGCGCGGAAGGCACCGATGGTCGGGCCCTCTTGCTCGAGGACAAGGTGAGGGGCCATGGAGTAATGCTGCCTTGCCTTGGTCCCTACGGCGGGCAGCGGTGGACACATCTTACCGGCTCAGGTACCCAGGGAAGTTTTGACATGATATGTTAAATAAAAGCTGCATCCTTATTCTACCAACGTCCATCTTATACAAGTGTGGTCCATCTTATACAAGCGAATGAATAACTGCGATCTAAGGTACATCTACGATACAAGGAGGTAGAGTCGGCGGACAAGTGGGTCAGAGTGGCGGCTGCTAGCGTTAATCTGGCAGCTATTTAATAAGACCTCAGAAGATTATAAATCTAAAAAAAAAGATAAAAATTACAATTTTATATGAATTTAGAATAGATAATATTCACAAGAAGGCCATTGTCTTCCTATAAACATAGTGGTGTAAATGAAAACTGGGCAAGTCTGTGTAGACGCTGTGGGTACTTGCAGAAATGACACCTTATAGACTAACCAATGTATTGAGGCATGAGCTTTCGAGGTCAGAGTCCACTTCGTCAGATATAAAATTAGCAGATGTAAGCAAGAGTATATAGGGATTTATACAGCAATTATTTGTTTGCCAGTCTTCAAAAATTCACCTAGGTAAGTCAAGGCAAGTCGCTGTTCAAAACAGATCACTAACTGTGGCAGCATTGGTTAATTTCTGTTTTAATGCTGAATGGTATGCTAACAGTTTCACTTGAAGTCCTTGTTTTCATAAAGGAGCAATGACTTTTGATAACTTGCTATAAAAAATGTCAATATATATGCTGCCCTTCTCCAAGAATATCAAAGATTCAAAAAGGCTTGCAAGTATAAAATAAGTAAAATACAAGCATTAATACATAATAAAATACAATAAATCCCCAAATTACACAAACTATTAATTTGCCTAAAAAATTGGACCTCATGACCCCAGCTGCTAGATATCAAGATACTCTTGACTCTGCAGAGCACTTGGAGGATGACTCGATGACTAGGCTGAACTGGAATATGCAACATATTGTTACTGGAAGCAATAAATTAGAACATGATTTACAAACTTTCTCTTCCCATATGGCAAATCTTTAAAGAGCACATTTGTTCTGCAGGAAGTTTCAGGCTAGTGCAGATGTCAAACCAAGGGGATCATTTGCTAAAGGTTTACACCCATTTTGTGTTTATGGGAAAAAAAACTTACAGGCCAATACAGTAAACTGAGCGGGAGAGTTGCCCCCCCCCCCCCCCCCCGGCAAGCACCGGCTCTCCCGTCGCGCGCCCAGGCCCCTCACCTGGGCGCCCGATTCAGTATTTAAATTAGGGCGCGTGCTAATAAGGAGGCGCGTCCCTAGCACCTCCTTGTTGGCGGAAGCGGTGGCTGTCAGCAGGTCTGACAGCTGACGCTTAATTTTACCGGCGTCTGTTGTCGAACCCGCTGACCGCCACGGGTTCGGAAAACAGATGCCGGCAAAATTGAGCATCCGTTTTCCAACCCGCAGGCAGAATTTTCTTTTTTGTTTTAGAAGATTTTTTATTTTTTTTTATTTTTGGGGCCTCCGACTTAATATCGCTATGATATTAAGTCGGAGGGTGTACAGAAAAGCAGTTTTTTCTGCTTATCTGTACACTTGCCCGGTGCTGGCCAAAATTAAGCCCTGCCTTTGGCAGGAGTTAATTTCTGAAAGTAAAATGTGCGGCTTGTATAAGGGGTAATAATAGCACGTGAAAAACGCGCGGCCAAATGGGGGCTAACGGTGCGCCCGGCCGAGCGCACCATTCTCTATTGGCCTGATAGTAAACAAGACCCTAAATGATCTAATTATTGTAGAACTTAGTGGTTAACTATGCAGA
The DNA here is from genome assembly GCF_901001135.1 of Rhinatrema bivittatum. NCBI lineage: Eukaryota > Metazoa > Chordata > Amphibia > Gymnophiona > Rhinatrematidae > Rhinatrema > Rhinatrema bivittatum. The sequence continues at coordinate 711,752,085 of NC_042615.1, read as the reverse complement.
CACATGGTTTAAAAAAATAGTTTTCGCGGTATAAAATGATGTTTTCTGCTGAAAATCCTATTCCAACACATGGCATCTTGAGTCATGATGGATCTTTGATGAAAGTTCCAAACCATCAGAACCTTGACACAAAACATGGCAAAGATTACAAATGTTTAAATTGGTTTTGCAATTTTGTGACCATCTGGGTCTGTTTCTAGCTTTATTAGATATAATTTACTTCTCCCTTGTTTGTTTTCAATTAACTCAGTGCTATTTGTATAAGTATTCCAGCAGTCATTTTGCTTTTGATTTTTTGTTACAGTATATATTTTATTCAGTTGATCTATTTTGATGTGTTAATTTTTGTTTTCTTTTTTTTTTTGTGATGAAAGTTCATTTTATATTGGGATTTAGATTTGTTGGGGAAATTTTCTATTAGCTTTGCTGTTTGAAAAATGTCCATTCACCCAAATTATACAAATGTAAACAGGCAAAAAGTTAATAGTGCTCTTAGAATATACAATACAATAAACAAAGGTTCAGTTATTTTCTTGGAAGCAAATTGTCAAAACATTGACTCTAATAATTAACGTATTTAGTTTAAGAGCGCTTGTACTAAACTTTTATTCCATAAATAATTCATTTCTATTACTTGATGAGCAGTTTTCATCACATGTTTAATTATAGTAAAACTTTAGTAAAGGTTAAGCTGCAGCATTATTTTTTATACGTTATTTCTGTAGATATTTGTGAAAGCCTACTGAGAGCAGAAAAAAAAATAATTCCAAACTAGAACCCTGATAGAAAAATTGGCATTTTTATTTTTGTATAGAAGTAGTCGAAAATAGCACTATTATTTTAGGGTCTTTCTCGGATTCTTTATCATTCAGTTGCTGAAAAATGAAAACTGATGGCAGGTAAAGATTGTCATTCTTCTTCAGCCAATTTACCCTACCTTGTGCAGTACTGCCAATTCTTCGTGATCACTTTTCAACTGCAAAAGCTTCTTTGCTCGTTTCATACCGTTTTGAATTCTGATGCCATTTTTGCTGCCTCCACCTCAACTGAGATTTTGCTTCAGAATGCTTCATATATAGAAATACTCTTGAGTCTGTCATCAGTGTGTTACCACTTGGTTTAGAGGTTTCTGTCCACTGAAAATTGATTACCGTTTGTGTCATATTTAAACTACTGAGATATTTTGAATGTCATGTTCATATTGCCCTCTTTCAAGCTGTTTTCGGCCTCTTTCCAGGGGCAGGCTAGGACCAGAGTGATGACCTTCCTGCGACTTGGTGGGTTGGAGCTTCCTTCCTTGCTTCTGATAGGCCTCGACCAATTCCTGCTGCTCCTGTGGGTGGAGCATGATCATGTATATGCAAGGTTAAATGAGAGCAAAAAAGGATAGTCACTTAGGATGCTTTAGGATGGTTCTCAAACCAGTCAAAAAGCTGCAAGTATAAAACTGGAAAGAAAACTGCATACATGTATGCATCTACTGGTGACCTGCCTTGACTGTAAGATACTAGCCTTTGGATGAGTATGTGGTATGCTTAGGGTATTAAGGGGGAAAGAGAAGAAGAAGAGGGTAATATTTACATTAGTAAGTGTGATGAAATAATGCAAAGTTATGATGCATAGAAGAGTGAAGGCATACAGTCCAATGCAGGAATACAAGCATCATGACAGACTGGGAGCATATGCATGTATCCTAACATGTCCCCTTGAACACATCTATAAGCGTTCTTTGAATGGTTTCCAACAATATGAATCATCTTAACCACATGTGGTTTAGGGAAAATGAACCTTTTTAGAACATAGAAAATAAAATTTCCATACTGGGTCAGACCAAAGGTCCATCAAACCCAATATCCTGTTTCCAACAGTTGCCAATCCAGGTCTCAAGTTCCTGGCAGAATCCCAAAGGGTAGATAGATTCCATGCTGCCTATCCCAGGGATTATTGGTTTTTTTGCAACCCCATCTTAATAATGGTTTATGGATTTCTTCCTCCAGCTATACTGAAATACCGGTAGAGAAAGAGGAATGGTTGAAAAAACTGGTATACCACTAGGGATAGCCATGTGTAGAAGAGGGCACTTGTTTATCAGAATATTAAATGAAGAAGTGACTTTAATCTCCAGATGCATTTAAGTAGTGCACCATGAAGATATCTTTAACAAATAAGGAAAATAACTTAAGAACAGTGGCATAGAATCTTTGTGGTTGAAATGGGCTGTAAAGAGGAATTTGAAGCTACTTATCATGAAACCTTCCCTTCTGGTGCATCTGCCAGAATTCCTAGGTCTATGCATTATGCTCAGGATGATGCTTTCAGACCCAATAGGATAGAGAAAGCTTATGAAAAGCTCTACACTCTGGTGTTTCCCTCTATTATGGGTTAGGGAAGTCTGAAGCTTGTTTCATAGGAATTCCTCACTGAGTCCCCAAAACAACCTGGTTACTCATTCACTGGAATAGCAAGCAAGCCAATTGTTTGACCCTCCTGCCGCAGAAACAGCATGCACTGTATGCTCGTGAGTATATGAAGGCCATATGAAAAGAAGTAGTATATGAATTTGTATAAAATGCTTAAATGCCTCTCTGTAGATTGAACGTCAAGATGTACCTCAATTAAACTTGCTAGTGCTGCATCCTTAGAAGTATGCTTCTTGCGTCTTTTCAAGGTCACACATCTCTTGAATACTATGAAACCAAGATGACACTTGTGCAAGTTTTTCTTTAATTTCTGTAATCCCTTTATGTCTGCTTAAAGGAAAACACTGCAAGAGCTCTCTGAGCTAATTGGTAACTACCCTTCCCTTGCAAGAGACCTGTGGTAGTTCTGTCCTCCCACTCCCGATAAGTTTAAGAGCATACTTCATTATGATGCTACCTTTGATTATTTATGTAATCCCCTTGATTCTTTGCAGGGATGAACTGAGATTATGAAGGGATTGCGATTGAGCAAGAGGCAAGGCATAAGAAAAGAGGTGTGAGTGGCTTTTTTCACAGTCAGATGAATTTCTTCCTTGATCTCAGTAATAACCAGAGTGGCCATATGATCCTTCCACGTGACCTGTTGGCACCTTGTGCTTGCATATCAGGTTGATCTCTGAAAAGAGGGAATATTAATATATCTTGTCTGCTGTAAACAGAATTCATCCAATATATTTTTTCAGAGTACAGGTTGGCTATTCTGAGATTCTATTTGTGTCCTCACATCATGGTTTGTATGCCTTGCACTCTTCCTTTAGTCCTTTCATTAAATGATACGATTATGGAAATAAGGCAGAAGACGATGAATTGATAACAAAACCTACCAGACCAGGTTACTAATTGTGTTTTGTCTGATTAGTGTGGGTATTCGTACTGTACTATCACTGCTGCTGCTGCTTTTTATTTTTGTGATTTGTGTTTATCAGAAAGTGATATGTTACTTCAGGGATTTATACTTTGTTTAGTCACTTCTTGAAGATATTGAGCTTTTTCTCATGTAAGTTGTTACATGTATGATGGAAGATTGTGTTTTGTAAGTACATTGTGGAAGAACTGGAACAAAGATTAGAACCATAGTAATCAGGTAAAATGAGAAGTTTTAGCAGAGGCTTAGTCTAGTGTTCTATAATGAAGAGTTTGGTTTCCTAGCATGTAGCCAGATGGACTCAGGACCAGTGGGTTATGTGCTCTTCTGCTAGCAGATGGGAGACGGTCAGTTTTGAAAGCTGACATCACCCTAGATATACCCATGCAGTGACCTCAGTTCCCCAGTATCTCTCCGTCTCCTAGCAGATGCGGACACTATCCCACACACTACACAGTGTTAGGAAAATTACAGCAAGAAGACAAAATTACCTTAAAGAAGATCAAGCCCCGCTCTCCTGCTGTGATACCTAAGGGTCCCTCCCCCAGTTGAGAATTCCTGAGGTGATCGATATCCCTCAGAGGTGTGCCTTGGTCCAGTAGCCAGTTGCCGGCGTGGACTTAGCACCCAGAGTGGCTGAAAGGCAGCGGGTGCAGAACCGAGCATGGCTGTGAAGGTAATTCCCTCTCCCCCGGCAGGTGGAGACCGTCTGGCACACGATCGGTAAGTGCCAAGACCAGGTAAGCAGAAACTTTAAATTCAGGTCTCCGAGCTCAGATTGCCATACTGATTCCTTTCTTCTGGCGAGATTAAAAAGGGAGCACCGATCGGGTTGAATAGCCTTGGTTGGGCTAGGCCCCGATCTGGTGCAAGGGTCCACACACGTGGAGACCCTCGGGGGGTGCTATCTTACGCACGCGGGGGGGGGGGGGGGGGGGCCATTGGCGCTATCTTCCCTTCTCGACCGGCAGTACGCGCAGGGCAGGCCAGGTGACTGATGTGCCTAACTTGTGCGCGTCCCATACAGACTTCCGCACAACTGAGCGCACACCGCGCACACAATTTAGCGCACTCGACGCGCACAACTGAGCGCATTCCGGGTGCATAACTACACGCACAGGGAGATCTCCATGATCAATGCAGGAAAGATCCACAGAATATCCTGCAAGAACACTACCTCCCCATCGGTATGCCTTCTAGTGGGATCGAAGGTGCTGGTTCCCATGCTGCCCCTCTTCCAGAACCTGGGGGAAGGCTATATCTCCTGGAGGCAATGTACCGGTGGACAATACCACTACTCCCAGTTCAGAGAACATGGCTTTCAGCGCAGGATACCTCTGCCTACACCGAAGCTGCCTCGGGGATCTGTCATCGAATGACTACTTGCCTCAGCCCTACCCCTGATCATGGTGATTGACAAGAACTACCAGCACGGGGGGAAAGTGCCAGGGGACATACCCTGGGGCAGTCACATAGTGTAGAGTGGTGTCGACAGTCCAAGAAGGACAGCCTCGACAACTGGTGACAGCTAGCAGCTTCACCCATAGCCTGGGGGAAAGCATGACTAATCAGACCCCTGAAACTTGCCCCGAACATAGGCCTCACAAGAGTGAGATGCGAACAGCATTCCCCTCACCTGCCCCATGCTGAGGAGGAGCAAGGAGCAGAAAGTCCCCCCCCACCCAACACTTTATACAAGACACAGGAGAAGCCAAGGTGTCTCCCACTGTCAAGCAGCATAGAAATTGAGAGAACAGTTCTAACACACTTGGACCTACCACACCCAATTCAGGATATGCTAGTCTCATCCAGGAAACACTCCACTAGGATGAACTATCAAGCCAAGTGGGCCAAATATTTGAGGTAGTGTGGGGAGCAGGGACTTGACCTTTCTCGTGTGCCCCCCCCCCCCCAGAACGCCAGCTGCATTATCTCCATTCCCTGTATCAAGCAGGATTAGCAACAGCAACAGCATCAGTCAGAATGCATGTAAGCACTATTGCAGCCTACCACCTCCCTCAAGATGGCGCTCCAGTGTCGTGCCACCCACTGGTCTCCAGGTTTATGAGGGGCATGTCTCCAGCTGTGCCCGCCAGTAAAAAAAAAGCCGCCAGTGCCGTGGGATCTGAATCTGGTCTTGGAGTAGTTGATGCTACTGCCCTTCAAAACTATGGACAGTAGTCACATGTATCTCTCCTGGAAGGTCCTTTTTCTAGTGGCGCTTACCTCAGCAAGGAGAATCAGTGAGCTACAAGCATTAGTCCATTATTCACTGTATCTGGAGTTTTATCTTGCTAAAGTGACTTTAAGGACTCATCCATCATTCCTTCCTAAGGCGATAAGAGCCTTCCTCCTCAACCAGACGATCATGCTGCCAACCTTCTTCCCAAACCACACCAGTCGGAAACAGAGAAACGGCTCCACATGCTGGATTGTAAGCATGTCTTAGCGTACTACAAACAACATACACTATCAAACTCTAGAGCTTATCAACTATTCGTCTCTTTCAACCCAAATGCTCCAGGTCTCCTTGTCACTAAGAGAATGTTGTCATCATGGATTTCCCAATGCATCGGGTTCTGTTACAGCAAGAGAGCAGAGACCTTGTTCACTGCACCAAAAGCTCATCAGGTCAGCCTCTATGGCACACTTAAGCGAAGTGCCTATTCAGGACATATGCAAAGCTGCCACATGGTCGTCACTACACTCCTTCACGACACATTACTGCCTGGACCAGCAAGCAGCCGCAGATGTGGCAGTAGGTCAAGCCATTCTGCTGGTGGGAACAACAAAGAAGACTGTCCACAAAGGAGTACCAGGTTGAGCACAGCCCCAGGCAAGAATCCAATGGGCCACGTGCTACCTCCAATGCCAGGGGGTGCTCAACTTTCAGCTTGGGACTCGCCAGATATCATGGCTAATTAAACCTGCTTATCTGTGGAAAAGAGCAAGTTTTCTTACCGTAAACAAGTGTTTTCCATGGATAGCATGGTGAATTAGCCATGCTAACCCACCCATCTTTCCAGACAGTCTCCAGACAGTTCATTCGCAAGCTAGGATAACAGACTGAGGCAGGCTGGGAACTACATGGTGATGTACATAGGCAGGCACATAGAGCTCAACTCTGTGTGCTCTTTGGAGCGCCACCTAGAGGACCGGAGGGACATCCCTGGATAGTTTGGCTAATTCACCTTGCTATCAATGGAAAACATCCACGGAAAACACTGTTTTCAGTAAGCAAACTTGCTCTTACCCCCTGCTTTTGAAGCAGAGAGCAATGTTGTAGTTGCATCAAAAGTATCAGCCTTATTGGTTAAAGGTAGTAACAGCCACATTAGCAAGTTTACCCCCATGCTTATTTTTTCCCGAAACCATAAAAGTTGAGGCCCTCGGTTGCTGTCTGAATCCACTGCACCTTTTCCCCCTGCTGTTGAAACAGAGAGGAAAGATGGAGTTGCATCAACAGGTTCAAGGCTTGTGGTTAAGGGTAGTAAACACTGCACCAGCAAGTTACCCCCATGCACTCTTTTCTTCATTTCCATCCTCTAGCCTTTAGGGATCCACAGTGTTTATCCCATTCCCCTTTGAATTCGTTCACTGTTTTCATCTTCTCCAGAACGGCATTCCAGGCATTCACCACCCTCTCCATGAAGAAATATTTCCTGACTGTTCTGAGTCATTTTGCTTTGAGTCTTATTTGTGACCCCTAATTGAACTGATTTTTTCCAACAGAAAATGTTTGACGATCGTGCTTCATTAAAACCTTTCAGGTATCTGAAGGTCTGTATGTTATCTCCCCTGCACTTCCTGTCTTTCAGGGTATACATATTCAGTTCCTTCAGCCTCTCATAAATCTCCTGATGTTGACTCCACACCATATTGGTAGCTCTTCTTTGGACTGCCTCCATCCTGTCTTTATTCTTTTTGAGATACGGGAACCAGTATACTTGTATTTGACAGAGTGAATACATTGCATATTGCACGATCATTAAATCAGGGATGAACAACTCAGGCCCTCGAGATCCCCTAACCAGGTCTTTTTTTTTTGGGGGGGGGGGATTTGGGGGGGGGGATAACTTGAATGAATATGCATAAAATGTATATAATTGAGACAGTTTTCATGCAAATCTTTCATGAAAACTTTGAGGCACCTTCAAGGATTGGAGTTGTCCATCCCTGAGTAAAATCTGTTCATTGGTCAAGCTGGATGATTAGAAGTCCTCAAACTCAGTCCTCAAGGACTGCAATCCAGTCAGGTTTTGAGGATTTCTACAATGAATATGGATGGAGTCTGGGTGCACTTACCTCCATTGTACACAAATAGATCTCAGGCATATTGAATGAGGAAATCCCAAAAATCCAATTGGGTTGCAGTCCTTGAGGAACAAGTTTGAGAACCCCTGTGCATGGTCATAGTATTTGCAAGCCAATGCAATAAGATTTACTGTAAAAATAGTTATTAACTGTTATAATTGTATCAATCTATTAGAATGCCTTTATTTTCTTTAGAATTTTTTCAGAAAAATATTTGCTTCAGTATTATGATTTTTGCTTTTACAAAATGACAAACATTTTATGAATTGAGGCTTTAGGGCATTTTTCTTAATGAAATTAGTAACAGTTTTGGGAAGATAATGAAAATATATTATTAAATTATAATTTGCTGTGTTTTAAATATGAAGGGAAGGAATAAAACCTGGTTATTTATGAAAGCCTTTCCAGACACCAATTGAACCTAATTTCAATTCAATTAACTAAGACCTCCCTACAGGGTAATCAACAACTTTGACAACTCCATAATGTTACTTTCTCTTTTAAATTGGCAGGTTTTACTTATCTATTTTTATTCTTTTATTTCACTGTTAAGTTTCTATCGCCTTCTCTACATTCCAAGTTGTATTATGTCCCTGTTTTATTGTAACTGCTATTTTTTCTTCTAGCACTTGTTAATGTTCTAAGCATTTCTCATTTTGTCACACCTTGTTAATTGTAAACCGGCATGATGCGATTCCCATCGCGAATGCCGGTATAGAAAAAATTCAAATAAATAAATAAATAATAAAGAAAAGTGTAGCACTGGAAGCACATGCCCAGTTAGTCAACCCAAATGACCTAAGCATGGTGTTTTGTGGCCCATACCGAATGCCTTGTTATAAATCAAACTAAAGGTTTGCCTCAAACTCTTGTATTTCTCTGAAATATGTTCCCTGCTGATCATCAGAAGGCATGTATTATTAATTAGACAATTTGTTTTATGTAAAATGAAAGAATATAAACTGGAAGCCAAAATTCTTATCAGTAATATAGAATAGCTCTGCTTGTTGACACCAGTACATTTTTTTTCAGTTTGACTTTCCTTAATGTTAACACCAGCTTTTTGTTTTCATTCTTCATAATACTTTTGCTTTGCTACTTTGAAATTCACTGTTATTTCTAAGCTTAAGCAATACTGCCTTGCCTTTGTTTGGTTTTCTTTGTATCACCTACATTTTTTCATTAAAATGCCCAGCTTAAGTTTCTGAAAGTTATTTTCATTATAATAACTGATAACTTCCAATATAGATAATATCAACAACTAACCTTGTACTGTAAGTTATATTAAACTTTATAATTATTTTAAGTGACTTTAATTCAATTTGTTATGCATACAATCAGGGCCCCAGTTTTCTGTGATTCTGCAATAAATGCATCATAATCTTGATCTTAGTACAGCTTAACGGGAAGGAGATAAATGGACCTATCCACTAGCCTACAAGGTGCTGCTCTCTTGGTTACTCACCTGTTCTGTAGAGGCCTAGTGGTTAGAACAGCGAGCTACAACCAGAGTTTAGATCCTATTGCCTCTCCTTTTCACCTTGGGCAACCCACTTCTCCCTCCATTGCCTCAGGTACAAAAAAACTTAAATTGTGAACTCTCTGGAGATAGTACCTGAATGTAATCTACTTTGAAGTGCCTGAAAACGCAGAAAATCAATCAATCAAATCACCTTTTATGCTCATTTCCTGGTATCATCTCCAAGCAGCTCTGTTTTCTTTGACCCTGAGTTGTGCACCTCTGGTTATAACTGTGTTCTCATGCCAAACTTTGAAACTGTGGCATTACCTTGAGCCTCACACTGTTCACAGATAGAAAAGACAGAGCTGGCATGGGAGGGAAGAAAGACTGGGGGTAAGGAGAGCAGAGAAAAGCTATTTTTGGGAGAATTAAATGCAAGTGAGAGGAGCTGGAATAAGAGGAATCAAAGAAGAGAGTAGAGATAGGAAGTGTGAGAAAGTAAAAGGAATTCAAAATAGAAAAGAACTGAAATGGAGAAAAGAAACTTGACATGCACAGCAAATGTTGGAAAAATTGATGTTGAGATTGTGAGCCCTTGTGCCATAGCATGGTTGATGGTTACTCATAGATGAACCTATTAGTTTCATGCCAAAAGCTGGCAGACATGCCCTACTGGGACAGGAGTTGCAGCTTCATCTGTACCAGTCCCTTTCTTCGCAGGTTGAGCCTTTGAGTTCCAGGGGCTGGCAGATCATAGGCAATTGTCCCCTAAGAAGCAGTTGGAAAGAGTTCATGTACAGGCAGTAGTCAGGGCAGGCAGCAAGCAGAAGATATCCAGGTTGAGGTCACGTGTCAGGGCAGGTGGAAATCCAGGCGTGACGTCAGAATCTAAAGCAGAAGTCAGAACCAAAGAATCAAGGCAAGACAAACAAGACAGGCAGAAGACACCAAGGGACTTGGCCGGGCAGGACAGATAAGGGAAGACAAAGGATATCTGGCAAGGACACGAACAAGGCAAGTCAAGACAGTGAGAAAACTGAACAGGAGGACAAGGCACAGGAATAGCAACACACACAGCAGAGGAGGACCTGTTGCTGAAGTATCTGCTGGGAGCGGGGCTGGGGTTTAAATGCCCAGCCACACTGCCATCAGTCTCTTTCTTGCCCTGGGGCTTAGAAAGTTTCTGCAAATGCACATGCGCGCCAATGGGGAGGCGCAGTGTAACGGCCAGGAGCATGCTGGCGGCCTTCTGTGGGTTCGGGGTAAGTGCAACCAGTCGCGGAGCCTTCCTGCGACTGGCTGGAATATTACAATTGATATTTTTAAAAAGAAAAGATTTAATTGAAACATTTTCAGTACAATGGCTTTTTGTGCAAATTCAGTAATGTAAACCTATACAACTATGTTTGCAAATCTACAGCAAAACTTATATCTCAATATCTGTGCAGGAGCAGGATGGAGGCATTGTCCGTAATTTAATGGCTGACTTAGATTCACTGTACTCTGAAACAGTTACTCCCTCCTTTTCTGGCTGTCAGTAGTGTTACAGTGCATACATCAGCAATTACATTTTTTAATGGAGGTATTCTTGTTTACCTTAAACATGTCTCTTAAGTCTTCTCTATCATCCTTATTCATTTTTATTTCCTTTCTTTCTGTTTTCTGGTAATGCATTTTCCCTCAGCCATATACACTTTTTTTTCTTGGCGGTTTCCTCTTTCTCAATAAAAATCCAGTACCTGGGAACCCAGTAACTTTGCATGGCAGTGCACAGCCTTGCCACTGAGCCGGTCCATTCCTTCTCATGTGAAAATTACATTTCAGCTCTTCTTTCTTTTCAAGTCTAGATTCCACTGACTATATATTTTTACTTTATAGTAAAAATATATACTTTAAACATACAAATTGATTTAAAAAATTACTTTGTATTCCATTCAGGGCAGGAATTCAGATTAAAAACATACAAGATACAGCACTTCTAGCTAGAAAAAGTAGCTTTTAATCAAGAATATACATTATAGTTTTCAAAAATGAAAAGAAGGAAGGATTTCTGGCTTCCAGTTTTACTGTAAATTATCTTTGCAAGGTCATACACTTAATTGGTAAAATAGCTTGCTTTAGAATTTAAAAACCCTGTGCTACATTATCTTATGGGAATCTTATAGTATAATACATAGGTGACCACACACTTGCCAGGTTTTCAGGATATCCACAATGAATATGCATATGAGAGATTTGTATACAATAAAGGCTGTTCAAAGAAGAACATAAGAACATGCCATTCTGGGTCAGACCAAGGGTCCATCAAGCCCAGCATCCTGTTTCCAACAGTGGCCAATCCAGGCCATAAGAACCTGGCAAGTACCAAAAAACTAAGTCTATTCCATGTTACAGTTGCTATTAATAGCAGTGGTTATTTTCTAAGTCAGCTTAATTAATCTCAGATAATGGACTTCACCTCCAAGAACTTATCCAATCCTTTTTTAAACACAGCTATACTAACTGCACTAACAACATCCTCTGGCAACAGATTCCAGAGTTTAATTGTGCGTTGAATAAAAAAGAACTTTCTCTGATTAGTTTTAAAAATGCCACATGCTAACTTAATGGAGTGCCCCCTAGTCTTTCTATTATCCAAAAGAGTAAATACTGTATTTTTCACTCCATAAGACACACCTGACCATAAGACGCAGCTGGGATTCAGAGGGGGAAAATTAAAAAAAAAAAATTTTGTGCTAAACCGGCTCTGTCCCCGGGCGTCTGGGCGTCTTATGGAGCAAATTAGGGGAGTGCATAAGATTTTTTTTCTCCCCATTTTGTTTTCGGGTCTGGGAAGGGCCATTTCGGTCCATTCCCCAGATCAGAAAACTTTTGTCTTTCTACTTCTGTGAGAACCCCCCTCCCAAAAACCCCCCCCCATCCCAACCCTTTAAATTAATTAACCCCCCCACCTCCTAACCACCCCCCCCCGAGACCTTCCAAATTAATTTACTACAACCCCCCACCCTCCTGACCCCCCCCCAAGACCTGCCAAAAGTCCCTGGTGGTCCAGCGGGGGTCCAGGAGCGGTCCGGCGAGCGATCTCCTGGACTTAGGCCGTCGGCTGCCAGTAATCAAAATTGCGCCGACGGCCCTTTGCCCTTACTATGTCACAGGGGCTACCGCTGCCATTGGTCGACCACAGTGACATAGTAAGGGCAAAGGGCCGTCGGCGCCATTTTGATTACTGGCAGCCGACGGCCTAAGTCCAGGAGATCGCTCCCGGACCGCTCCTGGACCCCGCTGGACCACCAGGGACTTTTGGCAGGTCTGGGGGGAGGGTCAGCAGGGTGGGGGGGGGGGTTGTTGGTTTTTTTTTTTATATATTCGGTCCATAGGAAGCACAGATATTTTCCCCCCATTTTTTGGGGAAAAAAAGTGCGTCTTATGGAGCGAAAATACGGTTACTGATTCACATCTACCCGTTAGACCTCTCATGATTTTAAACACCTATATCATATCCCACCTCAGCAGTCTCTCCTCACTACCAAAATGGTTCAGGAGCTCTATAAAATGAGACTTAAGGATCTTAAATATTTGTACTTGTGAGAATTATGAAGGAAGAATGCAATAGAGACATAACTTTAACTTTATGAATTGCCCAGTGCATGGGGCTTTGGGCAATTTATAATAGTATGTACATAATCATATTAAACAGTACACATAATTAAAAATCACAGCAAAGAGCAAAACAGACCATCCTGCAAGTCTGATTAGGTGTCCATTAAAATGAAATTCAGTATATTTACATAAATGCTAATCTGAAAAGATACATCTTCAGCTAAGCTTTACATTTTTTTGTATTAGTCTTGAGCCACAGATTGATGGGAAGCGAATTCCAAAATTCAGAAGCTGCTGCCGAGTACACTTGCATGTCTCCTGTTCACAGGCCAGTTTATGTGAGAGATCTATAACCTACCCCAGTTAAGAGAACATAAATTTCTTGTAGGAATGTACATTTCAGAAATTGGCCCAAAGAAAGGAGTTGAGCTGAAGATTATGCACCATTCAAATACCTCATAGGTATATATAATTCTCAAGAAGCAAACATTTTTCTGTGGATAGGATATTTTAGAACAAAATGTTATGCTGAGAGTAGACTCAGTATTAATTTATGGAGAGAGTGGTGTATTCAGAAACAATTGAATGTTAGAAATCATGGGATAAGCACAGAAGATCTTTAGCTGTAAAGAAGTGAAAGGAAGCCTGAGGTCAACCAGGATCTGCAACATTGGAACAGGAAATAATTTGGGTAGGCCAGAAGTGTCCTAGACTTATTGTCTGTTTTTGTGTTAATCTCCCCTTCCAAAATAAAATCTTATTTTCCTATATTCTAGGTCTAGACACACAGATATAAACATACACATAACACATGATATACCAGACTCTTAGAAGCTGTAGCATTTCAGCATCTGTTCCATTGAACTTAAGGTCATACATGTTTCATGTTCAAAAGATTTATTATATATACTTTTTTTGGTGTGTGTTTTTTGGAAGGGTAGGTGAATGTAGGATGCTGTGCTGCAGAACTTCTGATTGCTTTCTTCTATTTCACAGCTGCCAGGGGTTGAGTAGTTAAGGTGGGAGGAGGGGTGCTGATGGCTAGATGGAAAAGACTCTGCAGAAGATGTATTAGAATCCCACAAAATGAATGCTTTGCATAAGTGCCCTGAGCCCTGGCTTTTTACTCCAGACATCTAAATGACTATTTTGATTGTCTTGTGCATCTTTCTACAATATTTCCTTTATCTTTTCTATGTACTTATCAGTCTCTTTCAGTGGTTTCTCAGATTTCCCAGTGTAAAACTCTTTAATGTTTTATTTAGCCTGAAATTCAGCTCTTTAGTGAAGACATTTTTCTCCCCTGTAATTAATAGCATTATATTTGTTGAAAATCTTTTCTTTAGTCCAAGTTTCTTTTATTTAATAAGAAACAAAACAATTTGCAGAAAGAGTAAAAACATATTTTGACATTTAACAAATCCTGCTGTGTGGAGAATTATATATACTAGCAAATGCTTAAACCAGCACCCGTCATGAATGATAACTTATATATACATCTACTGTGTGGCAAATCTGCTGAATCTTATCAACTTGTATTTTACATTTTTGCAGTCGCAGCTTCCTATGTAGCACATACTGTATTCCACCAAAATGAACATTCAGCAAATTATAGTCTTTTAATGATTAAATATCGATTGCAGAGCCAGGGATAAAGGCAAATTTAGCACCTTTTATGATTAACCAACATGGCACTTTTAAGAGTGCATGATGTCAAAATTTTGCAAGTATATTAACCTTCTAGGCCCACTATATTAAGAGCTTTCCCTCCATACATTTTTCCACAAAGGTTTGATGTTTAACAACATTGTTGTGACAGAACCAGTGTTTATTGATTTTAATTGCTCCCATTTTATGTAGTTTGAAAGGATTTCAGATAGCAATGTGAACTATAAAATAGACATTCATGCCTGCTGATTAAAAAAAAAAATAATCCTCTTAACTGACTTTGACCAAAAAGATGACCACCACTGAAAGCTTTTTCTGCATATCCTAATTTTACAAAGTTTTCTAATGCTTTAGAGCAATGAGATTGGGTTTTCAATAATTTATAAAATTCTGACACAATATGCCTTCTTGCCTGTACCTTAGCATGGACTAGAGAAAGATCCAGCTCATTCAGCAGTACTGTGCTAGAGACGTGACTAGTATGCAGACTGTTTTTAAGCTGGATCTTCTAACATATGCCCCACCTTCCAAATTCCTTTCATTTACCAGACATTTAATATAGTGTTTCCCAACCAGTGTGCCATCAAACCTCATCAGCTGTGCCATAGAAGTCACTCTTTCCTGATGTCCAAATTCAGGCCAGCACCTGAGCCCTGCTCTCAGTAGCACTTTACAGCAGCAGAAGATACCAGTGTTGGCTCTTAAATGTGTAGGAGCTCCTTTCTGAGATCTTCCTAGGTAAAGCATGAGCCCCAGAATGTGGTAATTACTGACCTCATACAGGGCATGAATAGCCGGACCCCGTTTTGTTCAGTAAACAGATTGCACATGGCGCCTGCCTCCGTTGGGTTCTTCCACTCTCTAGCTTATTCTCAGGCTGAGTGACATGAGCAGAGCGTGCACTGATCACTGAATGTTCCTCTCTCTTGCTGGAAGCAACAGCAGTGAAAGAGAGCTGGCAGCCACATGTAGTAGCCAAGTAACTAACTGAAACAGCTGCTCACACTACCCCAACTTCTCCCTTATCCTGCACTTAAATATAGAGGGACCTGGTTCATTGTGATGTTCATGTGCATCTCTGCCACCTCTCTCTCTTTTGTTTTGTTTTAAAATTTGATATGGAGTGGTGGGTTGTCAGTGCTTCTCCATCTCCTCTTGGACCATGTATGTCCTTTTCATATCCACACTGCCTGCTTTGTGGAGGTTGGTATGCCACACAACATTTGATACTATAGGTATGCCTTGGGCTTGAAAAAGTTGGGAAACAGTGAATTAGTACTTGAATCGTTAGTGATGGTTTAACCATGCTTTCTTAGAGTACATTCATGTTCAAATCACACAATGTCTTGTGTGTCAAACACACCATCGAAATATCTCTGTTTCGTAGATAAAATCATACCAAGCAGCACATTCAAGGGGTAAGGAAAAAACAGGTATTTCTCTACTTCCATCCATTTGGGAACAGTCTATTTGCCTTTCCCTTTCAATCAGAAGTTCACATTTGGTCTTAAATGAATGTAAAAAAACAAAAATGAACCCCAATTTATCCTTGAATACCTTTAACATTATGCTAACAGCTAATCTCCTTTAGAATGTTTTGTGTCTCTCTCTATTTTTTTGCATTTGTATTTTTACTTACATAGCTTCTTATTCATATTTGTGGATAATTTTTCATACTTTTTATGCTTTGGCTGAGCAGGCTCTTTCGGTACACATTATTTTGCAAAGGACTGAGTTTGCTGGCATCATTCACCACATGTGAGGCAGTGGTGGAATGTTGGAATGATGCCGTCATTCATCACACACTCCAATTCTCAGTATGCTTGGTTTTGATACCTGTCCTGGAGCCTTAGTGTGATGCCTAATTTTTACATCCAGAAACGGTTAAGGTGGATTTTTTTTAGTTTTACCCTTTTTGGACTTTTATTTCTACAAGTTTTTTTTTCTGCTAGGAATGTGGTAGGGCTGGGGCAGTGGAGTAGATAGAGAGTTGGAGTGAGCTTATTGGGGATGGTTGCTTTTGGAGTCTTTGTGGATGTTGAGATTTGGGCAATGTCTCAAGTGCATTTGTGGTTAGTTGGGGCAGTAGTGTGTGGGTAGGAGAGGAAAATTCTTGTATAAATTGTTCTGCTGGAGGTTTCGATGGTCCCACCTTGATGCGCTTTGCTGGCATATTGTTAGGGTTATTTACACTTTCGGATAATAGAAGGACTAGGGGGCACTTCATGAAGTTAGCAAGTAGCACATTTAAGACGAATCAGAGAAAATTCTTTTTTACTCAAGGCACAATTAAGGTCTGGAATTTGTTGCTAAAGGATGTGATTAGTGCAGTTAGTGTAGCTGAGTTTAAAAAAGGTTTGGATAAGTTCTTGGAGGAGAAGTCCATTAGCTGCTATTAATCAAGTTGATCAAGTTGATTTAGGGATTGGCCTCTACTATTACTGGCATCAGTAGCATGGGATCTTCTTAGTTGGGTACTTGCCAGGTTCTTGTAAACATGGTTTGGCCTCTGTTGGATACAGGATGCTGGGCTTGATGGACCCTTGGTCTGACCCAGCATGGCAATTTCTTATGTTCTTATGTTGGGAAATATAATGGCAGTGGAAGGGGGTGTTTATTATTTTATGGAATAAAGGGATGTGAAGGTATACTACCTGAGATCCTATATCTGTCTCTTTTGGATAGGTGTTGCTGGTGGTGAGAGAGGCACTTTTTTTTGGCTGTGGGTTTTTTGTTTTACTGTTGGAGTTTGGGGAATGTTTGGAAGTTATGTTCATTTTTTTGTTAGTTGGGATAATTGGTTTAGGGATGAAGCCACTTTTTAGTGGTCCTTTAGTTGAATGTTTCAGGAGGGGTTTGAAGGTGGGGACTGGATAATTAAAAAAAAAAAAATCAATCACACAGTCCATAACTTTGTTTTGATGAGGTATGCTTATATATGTTTGGTGAGCAATTGGAGTAATTGTTTATCTTACAATATGAGAGGGTTGTTGACCATTTTGTAGGAAGATACTGATGCACATGGCTAAGTGACTTCAGATTATCTCCCTGAATGTTAGGAAGATTACAAACCCTATTAAATGGAAAAGGATACTGCAATTTTTAAAGAAAAATCGAGCTCAGATTGTGCTGCTTCAGGAGACTTATCTTCTAGTGCAGAGCATGAGAAACTGAAGCATGATTAGGTGGATCAAGTTTACCTTTTGGGATCTTGCCAGGTACTTGTGACTTGGATTGGACACTGTTGGAAACAGGATGCTGGGCAAATCTATTTATTTATTTATTGTTTCTTATATACTGTACAACAGATTCTAGATCTGACCAGAGTGGTTTATGATTTAAAACAGCAGTTAAAAGGATTACAATCAACGTAACCACATACATACCCATAAAAATCACCCCCTTAAATTTTCCGCACAATACATTTAATAGCAGCTCACACCTGTACTCTTCCTAGTCAAAAAAAAACCCAACCCAGTATCCCTTTAAGAGAGATTTATAGGGAACCAAACTATGATGGAAAAAGCCAAGCCTTGACCTTTTTCCTAAAACGGAGGTAATTTATTTCCACTCTCACCTCCAATGGTGCTGAATTCCACAGTTTTGGACCAACTGAGAACAGTCTTTTCCCATTTATCACCTTGCGCACCTCCCACCTAGTTGGAACCAATGCCAAAGCCGCTGTTATTGGCTCCAAATTATGTGTAGGGACATAACTCCTAATCTTATCTTGTAGATAGCTATCATCCATGCCATTTAATGCCTTGTTTATCAAAGTCATTAACTTAAATTGTTACTTCTTTTCAATCGGTAACAAATGAAGGCTTATTAATAATGGTGTCGTACTCACCTGTTTTCCAAGGCCAAAAATTAAACGGGCTGCCATATTTTCACCACTTGTAAATGCTGTATACTTTTTTTTCGAGAGCCCCACCAACATAATGTTAAAATAATCAAGTAACAGGCAGATTAATGCCTGAACCACTAATCTAAAAAGAGACCTCTTAAAAAAAAAATTGTTACCTTAACAATCTAAGTATAAACCAAACCCTCTGAACCACCGTATAGCACCCCTAAATTCCTCACTTTATATTATATTATTTATATTTATAGTAACTGATTCCTTTAAAACAGACTCCCTCCCTACATATTACCATTCAATTTTTCTCTGCATTTACTAAAAGCTTCTGAGTTTCAAATCACCCCAATATTCTCCTTAACCCTTCATTAATTCTATTCATCGATTCAGTCATATCTTTACCAACCTGGGAACAATACTTGCATGTCATCAACATATATAAACACATTAAACCCTTGTTCCCGAATATAATGAGCCCAAGGGTTGCAAAAAACAAGTTAAACAATTCAAGGGACAGGGGTGATCCCTGAGACATTCCACATTCTAAACTAAATGATGTGGAAGGAACCCCTCTGACTTGTACTACAGCTTCCCTGTCAAGAAAGATGATAACCAATCCACACCCCTCCCCACCCCAGTCCTACGCTTGCATCTCTCCAAAAGTAAGCCATAATTTACCATATTGAAAGCACTCACATCTAACAATGACAACCTCGAACCCCCCCCCCCCTCCGATCCCTATAGCTTAAAATCTCATCTTTCACTGCTGCTATAATTGTCTCTGTACCATAGCCCTTTCTGAACCCAACTGACACCTACCAACCCCTTTACTTCTTCCAAATAAGGGATAACTGTGAACACAATACCTTCTCAAGTACTTTAGCTAGAAAGGGCAATTATATATTGGGTGATAGCTAGCACAACTTGATCTATCTAACATAACCTGTTTCAGAACTGGGGTCCATCACAGGACGTTCAAAACACTGGGCAAATTACCCTCCTTCAGGGATGTGTTAACCACCAATTGTAATTTTGGTAATAAAGGATCTGGCATTGACTTAATCAAAAAAGAACAAGGGTCCAAGCCACATGTTACATTACAATCTCTCAATACACTCTGTAATTTCAAGGGTTGCCTGTCACAACAACTGTTCCTGGTTCAGACTGTACAAACTGAGATTCTACCCAGGGCTTTTGACCTAGGGGGCTGCTAATCTCACTGAGATCTACACTGGGGGCTCCCCTGAGGACTTACCCAATATAAACACACAACAATTACTGGGATTATACCTGATGGCTGAACCCAGGTGCTTATTCCCTACACAGACTTTGATTCAGTACAATCATGGTTCCAGGTACTTAGGAAAGTAAGTTTATTTGAGCAATAGGAGGATAGTAGAACAAATAAAATCAGGTCCTAAGAAGACGTAATGGTAGATCATAACAATAGCTATATATATATATATATATATATATATATATATATATATAATATATATATATAAGCTCACATGGTATATATGTTTCCAAGTACAAATCAAAAAACACACTATCAGACAGAGTAAACTACAAACAGGAGTCCCCCAGAGATCAGCCCTGGTCCGCAACTCTCTTCAACATTTACCTCCCTCCCAGTATGTCACCTACTCGCAGGACTTGGAATCATACATTGCATATATGCAGATGATATACAACTACTGTTACCCATCGTAAACACTATTGAAGAAACAATGAAACTAGCCAATATGTATCTTGAAATAATCAAACAGTTCCTAAATCAAATGGAACTCATAATAAACATTGATAAAACTGAATTCTTACACCTAGAACGAAAAAACATACACCCTATACATCCTACAATAGCAATAAAAGTACGGAATCTAGGGGTAATAATGGACCCTGAGCTAAACATGAAACAACACATTTAACAGAAATTAAAAGAAGGTTACGCCAAACTAATGGTCCTTAGAAGACTAAAACCCCTACTAACACTGAACAATTTTCGCATAGTTCTACGGGCAATGATATTCGCGAGCACAGACTACTGTAACTCTCTACTATTAGGGCTACCTCGTCACCATTAGACCACTCCAAATATTGCAAAATTCCGCTGCTAGAATTTTGACAGGCAAAAAGAAGAGAGACCACATCACAGGAACACTTGCTGAACTACACTGGCTTCCAATTGAACAACAAATACAATACAAGGCACTGTGTATAATTCATAAACTAATCCATGATGAAAAAGCCGACTGGCTTAACACAGCTCTGAGTGTACATGTTCCACACAGAAACCTGAGATCTGCTAATAAGGCCCTACTAACTGTCCCTTCTGTTAAATCAGCACACCTCACTCAAGTAAGGGAGAGAGCACTGTGCTGGCTGGACCTGTCCTATGGAACTCCATGCCACTTGAAATAAGGCTGCAGACAAATTTGAAACATTTAAAACTAATCTGAAAACATGGCTTTATAAACAAGCTTTCTTGAAAGACAAAGAGAAGGAGGCAAACAGTTGATAGATAAGGATGCACCAAGCAATCAGTTTTTTCTTTTATATCTCCAAGTACATAATAACATAGATTTGAACTGCTTTACAGCTTCCTAACCGACATATAAGCTTTATTAACCACATAGTTTCTATTATTAAAATGTTACCGTTCTATGTTGGCACATGTTTAATTTGTAATCTATACCAATTATAGTTTTTCTTTTTGTGCCTTTCTGTGAACTGTTGTGATGGTGAATTAACTTAACGGTATAGAAGAGTTTTTAAATAAATATATATATATATATATACAAGGTCTATGTACCCACATATCACAATTTAGACTACCCCTCTAATTATTCAAGATATATACTCATGCCTTAAACATCCTTTGTATTTATCCACGTCCTGTTGACGAGTTATTATTATTATTATTGTAGTCTATGTAATATTTAATTTGTATTATTTATTTTTTATATGATATGTTATATGTTACTCATATGTTAAGAAACGCTGTTTAATGTAACGCCTTTATTGCGACAGTTTTGTTCTTTGTAAACCGACCTGATTCGATACTTGTATTGAGAATGTCGGTATATAAAAATCCGAAATAAATAAATAAATAAATAAATATATCTAAAAAGCTTACATGGTATGTGTATATAAAAAGCTTACATGTTTCTAGAGGATCAGCCTGTGCTATCACGTCCAGAGTGCACTCTCCCTCTCTCTGGCTGTTATTTTCCCTTATACACTACAATACTTGGGAAAGCAGTGATGTTCCTTTCCTCTAAATTCTTACCTAATTTGAGGTGCAGCTGTGTAGCCTTCATTTTCTCTCGGGCTTTAGTATAAGTTAATTGCTTGCTTTCTCATCATAGACTACTGGAATAACTAGAATAAACACTCTTGCATGTTCATAAACAATTCACAGTGCAAAACAGTGAATTGTTTGTGGCCTTCAAACTAGTCTGTGTCTGGGTGAAATCTCTGAATCCATACCGCCTAACCTTTACATACATTCTCAGCAAAAGTAACAAAAAATGACTCCATCAAACTTTTTCAAATCCATTCTCTCCTTATTAACTTCTAAACTCACACCCTTCTCTCTCCATTCCCCCCCCCCCCCAATCTTTACCCTCCATATCCAACCTTTGCCCAATAGCACTACAATTTTCCTGAATTTTCTTGTGCCAAATCTTGTTCTTATGCTTAAAATATTGATCTGTGGAGCAATAATCATTTTTATAGATCAAAAGAGTGATAATTTAGTGAAGATATTCTGCAATAGTATAAGAATTTTGTCTATAGATTTAGAAATAAGCTCGAAATCATTAGCAAGAAAGGGCCCAATATTCAAAGATACCCAGTTATCTGTTATCCAGATATAACTGCTACTTAACCAGATAAGCAGCTGGCTTATCTGGTTAAGTAGCAGTTATATCTCTATTTAGCCGGCTAAGTAGCACTAAATATTGGCCTCACAAGATCCAAGTACTTCATACCATTCAATGCCTTTTTAAAATTATAGTCTTGCAAAGGGCTCTTGGACAGTGAATATTCAGAGGTAAGCAATCAGATTTCTCCCAATCCATCTTATAACCAGAAAGGCATGAGAATTTCTTTATTAGAGCTGAACCCTCATGTATTCCTGGCCATTAAGGAATTGCTGTCAGAATAATATCTTTCCTTTTGTAATAAGAGACTTACCTGCTTGATTATGTATCAATTTATTGTACTTGTATTTTAAAATTTACAATTGAACTACAATTGAACTGCTTCATTTGTTCATTTTTTCATCTAAATGAGCAATTATTTTGCCCTAACCTTAATCTTGTTTACCACAAAGTTAATGACCTCCCCCATTAAAGTAGCTTTATAGACATTTCATGAGCATTACTGAAACAAAAATAATCAGTTGGGTTTTATATTTTTCCTAAAGTTCTTGATCTCTAATAATGTGAAATTACATGTCCACACTGTCGTCCTTGTATTGCAATGAGATTGAAATGGCAGCATAATTGTTGTCAGGATACTCTGGATCCTGGCATTACTCACTAAAAGCATTAACACTTAACATATACAAAAATAATCTATCCTTATACAATTATGATACAGAAATGAAAAACACTTGAAAGTCTTGCATTAACCTTCAAGAATTAAAAAGACCATATTCTCTCATTAATGTGACTTTGTGTGTGTGTACGTTTATAGCTAGACTGCCTGTCCCCTCTTCTCCGCAAAAATAATTGGTAGCTTGCCAGCAAACGGCAATGGCGTGAACAAAAATCTGGTGCATTGATTGCGAGGGCATATATATATTATTTATTTAAAAAAATTAATATATATATATATATATATAATATATATATATATATATATATATATATGAATTAGCTAACCAAAAAATGTAGACATGATTATATTACAGGAAAATCACTTGTTATTTAAAGCCCCATTTATTATGCATTTTCCCCATAAACACAAAATTGGAGAAGACCTATATTTTATTGGTAACTTAGTGAGTTGGAGGAAGTGTCCTTAGCAGCTATAAGAAAAAGAATGGGGTGTCAAATTTATTTAAGAAATTTTCTGGGATTCAAGTGTCGCCTAAAGTCTCAGCTCTAAAAGTAAGGCTGGTCAAAGCTTTGTTTCCAGGGAGTACAAAAAGTATACTTTACATATACTTTTTGTACTCCCTCCTTTGTAAAATTAGGGATTTTACTTTTGCAGGACTCAGGATTTTCAGAACCTGTGGGTACTGATCTTAGATATTTCATTTTAGGTAGTGGCTGGAGAAAACCTGATAGCCTACCCTTCCTTGGAGGGCTTCTCAAACTGAATATACAATGTTTTTAAGTACATAAGAATATAAGATTTGCCATACTGGGTCAGACCAAAGGTCTATCAAGCCCAGTATCCGAATTCAAACAGTGGCCAATCTAGATCACAGGTACCTGGTAGGATCCCAAGAGGTACATAGATTCCATACTCCTTATCCCCCAGGGTTAAGAAGTGGATTTCTCAACTACACTTAATAGTTTATGGACTTTTCTTCCAGGAACTCGTTGAAACTTTTTTTTTTTTTTTTTTTTTAAACATAGCTACACTAATATGTTTGTTTCTTGGAGCTGGGTGTTTGGGCAGACAGCTGCATTAACTAAATCTGTGTACTAAGGAGATCACGTGATGTGGTGGGCTCGGTAGGGTGCTGTGCTCCGAGCTCCGGCTATCCCTTCCTCGCAATCGCCCGCCATCGACATCCCTCTGCTTGATTTTTGTGGCAAAACCTGCTTTTCGAGTGCTGGGATCTGCACACGAGCTACCCACAAGCTTTTCTTGGCATCGCATGGCGACTCGGGCTCTCCGCCGCGAGAGAGACAAATTGCCGGCCACCACTACCAAAATGGCCGCCGCGGCCTCAGACCCCCCGGAGGTCCTCACGGACGGCGATTCTCTGGAAGAAAAAATCTCGCAAGCTGTGGTGATCGCCCTTGATGCTCGCCTCCACCAGCTGTCTGAACAGATAGCAGAAGTGCGGTCCTCCATCACCGAGTTTGATCAGCGGGTGGAGCGCGTCGAGGGACGTGTGGGCCTGGTGGAGGATGATGTCGGGGCCCTAGAGAGACGCGTGGAGGAGCTCAGTAAGCAGGCCCGCGAGAGTGAAGAGAAACTGGACGACCTTGAAAATCGATCGCGGAGAAATAACTTACGCTTCGTTGGGTTTCCAGAATCCCTACCTGATGCTGATCTGCCGCGAGTGATAGAGGCCTGGTTGCTAGCAATGGTTCCAACCCTAGCTTCTCCCTCCGGAGGCCTGTTTGAAAGGGCTCACAGATTGGGTCGTCGGGTCGAGGGGAGCTCAATACAACGACCGCGTGTTATTATAGCGCGCTTTCTGCATTTTGCTCATCGAGCTTTAGTATTACAGCACTATCGGAAGGCACGAGAGGTTTCTTATGAGTCACGGCGCATTATGATTTTTCAAGATTTTTCTCCCAGAGTGTCTGTACAGAGGAAGGCTTTTAATGAGGTCTGTGCTGACCTGGTCAATAAGCAGATCCGTTTTGCCCTTATGTTCCCCGCCAAGCTCAGATTCACTTACCAAGGGCAGGTGAAAATGTTTGACTCTGCTGTGGAGGCGCGGGCTTTTGTGCAAGGGCTCCCGGGTCCCAGCCATTCTGGAACTACGTGACTCTTACCCGATTTTGCAGTTTATGTATCACAAGGATTCTGATCCCATTGGATGTCTGTGGTTCAGATGTTTTTGCTCGCTGTGTTATTCCCACGACAGTTAATTGCACTGGTTCTCAGTCTGTGCTTTCATGTTTTGCTCTTTCTGGGGGTGTTTCGGTTTAAATGTTAATTTTCTTTCATCATGGCCCCCGTACATGTTGCCATGCGTATGCTGGTGGTTGGGCTTACAAATATATATATTTTTCTTTTTTCTGTAATACCTATGGGAGGGAGGGATGGCTGAGCACATGTGTGATTCACGTGTATCTTCCCTGCTAAGGTCACTTGGCACGGGGACTACATATTGTGAGGTTCATGGCTTTTGTTGTGTGCTCCAATATGTGGGTTAGACGAAGGGGGGGAAGGGGGGAAACAGCAAATGTAGAGAATCTCATTCACACTAGTTGGGTACTGCTTGGTCTCTGTGTACTGAATTTCTTGGCTTCCTTGCTTAGATTTTTGCTCTCACCACACTGTCTGCTGCTCAGTTTCACCGGGGGTGGGTCTGACCTTGGTGCCTTGCCTATATGGGTATTAATGCTTGTTTGTCAATATCATTTGTTTTTCTGGCAATATGGCTTGTGAAGTGATAACCTGGAATGTGGCGGGCATGGGCTCAGCTATAAAACGGGAAAAGGTGTTTGCTAGGCTGACTAGACTCCGCGCTCGTATTGCCCTACTTCAGGAAACCCATATGCTTGCCCCTGAAATTCTTAAGTTAAAGAAGAAATGGGTCTCCCAGCTTTATTCGGCTGAGGGTAACACCAAAAGTAGAGGAGTAGCCATCCTGATCCATCGGGATGTTCCATTCATTATGCAGCAGACTATTGCGGATCCACAGGGGCGCTACATTTTGGTCAAGGGCACCTTAGCTGGGCATCCCATCATATTGGCTTCCATTTATGCTCCCAACGCTTATGACCACGTATTTTTTACCACCCTACTTTCCCGGCTTACTGGTTTGGGTGATTGTCCCATGCTCCTTGGAGGGGATTTCAATTTTGTCAGTGACCCTGTATTGGACAGATCTCCGGTCAGGGGGGGCCATCAAAGAAGTGACAAGAAGGGCCCTAATTTTCTGTGTAAACATTTGGGGCTTCTGGATCTTTGGCGTGTGCTCCACCCGGGGGAGCGCGAATTTACTCATCTTGCTAAAGCACACCCTGCCCAGTCCCGGATTGATTATCTTCTTATCTCTGAATCACTATTCTCGAGGTTTACTGCTTCAGTTATTGAAACATTAGTGATTTCGGATCACAGCCCGGTTACTGGGACCTTCCAGATGGGCAGTGGCCCCTCCCGGGGTCAATGGCGTCTGCCTGCCTCGCTAAACAGTGACCCAGAGTTCCCTCCCTACCTAAAAACGAAATGGGGGGATTTCTTAAAGGCCAATGCTCAACACCTTGATCAACCCATCCTGTTTTGGGAAACGGCAAAAAGTGTCCTCCGTGGGGAAATCATTAGCTATGCTAGTTTTAAAAAGAGGAAATTGGATAAAGACATCATATTGTTGGAAAAACAACTCCGAGAGTTGAGGAAAGGGCGGGCTCATTCAATGGCTAGTGGGATGTCCACTCAATTTAAAGAGACTCAGTCTGCCCTTAATGCCCTCCTCCATGCCAGGGCTGCCCACACCCTTCGCCACCGGCAGTTTACCTTTTTTCAACACGGTAACAGGGCTGGCCGGCTCTTGGCGAGCCTTTTGAAGGCGCAAGACTCGTCCAAATATATTTCCAATTTAAAGAACTCTCAGGGGGTGGTACAAACATCCTCCAAAAATATTGCGGAAATTTTTTCTGCTTATTATAAAAGTCTATACTCTGGGGAAGAGGTAGATGAAGCGGCTATTCAAGCTTTCCTACAACAGCTTTCCCTACCTTGTTTGACTGAGGGTCAGCTACAGCGGCTGCAACGTGAAATAGAAGTGGAGGAGGTACTCGCGGCCATCCATGTCCTCCCCCATCATAAGGCGCCTGGACCGGATGGCATGACCTCCACTTTTTATAGGGCTCTTAAAGAGGAGGTGGCGCCAGTACTCCAGAAGGTGTATGAAACCATGGCCGATCTCCAGATGATGCCCTCCACGATGCGAGCTGCTACCATAGTTGTGTCTCGCCAAGGCGGGCAGGGACTTGTTGCAACCTTCTTCATATAGGCCTATATCATTGTTAAATCTAGATATTAAAATCTATGCCAAGATTATTGCCAACAGGTTGCAACCTCTCATGCCCCAATTAGTTTCCCCAGATCAAGTGGGCTTTGTGTCAGGGAGGCGCTCCACGGTCAACTTACATAAGGTGCTGACTGCGTTGGAGATGTGTGCTGACTCTCGAGTGCCTGATCCTTTACTTGTCACATGTGACGCGGAGAAGGCATTCGATAGGTAGCCTGGCCCTTTTTACGACATGTCCTTCACAAATTGGGGTTTCAGGGTAGGTAGGATTTTCGAGTACATCACTCTCCTTTATTCTAACCCCACGGCACGGATTTTGGTAAATGGTGAACTGTCTGAAGAATTTTGGGTTGCACCGGGGAACGAGGCAGGGTTGCCCCCTGTCACCTTTGTTATTTAAGGACCCAAAAAACACGAAGGAAGGCGATCTATGAAAGCCGTCAGTAGCTATTGTCTCCCACTTCAATAAAGTTTTTTTCAAGACTATTGGCATCTATTCCTTTGTTCAACCTTTGTTATTTATCCTGACAGTCGAGCCCCTTATAAGTAAATTGAAATCTACCCCTGCAATAACGGGTATTCCTGTGGGACCCCACTCCTACCTTACTTTATTATTTGCTGATGATATATTACTTCTTTTATCCAGGGCTCGGGCCTCTTTACCGGTAGCACTTACTATATTTAAGGAATATCAGGCGTTATCTGGGTTTAAATTGAATCTGGACAAAACCGAGGCCTTGGACATCTCGGGGTCTCTCCAGACTACGTGGGAGGCCTTTCCAGTGAAGTGGGCGTCCTCCACGATCAAATATCTAGGCATTATTATTCACTCCGATCCCCGCAGGTGGTACTCCCTTAACATTCCTCCTACAATCAGTAAAATGGTGGTCAAAATGAAGGGGTGGAGGGATCTCCCATTGTCTATTCAGGGACGTATTGCAGTGATAAAAATGGTCATAGCACCACAACTGTTATATAAACTTTTGATGTTACCTGTACTTCTCTTACAGCGGGACTGTCGTCTTTTACAGACGGAATTGAGGAAATTTTTGTGGAAGCAGAAGAGGCCTCGCCTGTCTCATAAGACCTTAATGGCACCAAAAACACGGGGTGGCTATGGCCTCCCCAATTTCTACTTATATTCCTTGGCTGCGAATTTACGCTTCCTGGGAGACTGGATTTTTGGATCTTCAGAGTATACTGACGCGGATCTCCTTAAATCACTCTGTCTTCCCAGGGATCCTTGTCACGTACTACATATTTCACCCACGGAGTTCAGCAAACTGCATATTCCTTTCACTTTGGTCAAAACGATCAGGAAAACTTGGAGCATTACTCGTAAGCTGATGGGTCTTTCACCTTTGGTGTCTACTCATTACCCGCTTCGGGGAGTAACGTCGACATCCTTGGAGATCCTTCCTGCCCGTCCCCGATTCGAAATGCCCTCCGACTGGCCTCTGGGCATGTTTTTGGACCCTAGCTCGCAACAGATGTATTCCTTCTCTCAATGCCAAACAATACTGGGCTTCACCCCACGAGACTTTTTGATCTATGGATATCTTCGTGCCTCGATTTGTTCCCTTACTAAGGGTGTGGAGAGCCAGCTCATCAATCCTACTTTTACGTCACTGACTTTTTGTTTTCAACAGCGGCAGGCCTCTTTGTCCAAACTGTATAAACTGCTTACCGCCATATTGCCTTGTCCCATTTTTTCAATTTGCTCACTCAGTGGTCCATCGATTGTCAAGAGGAGCTGGAAGAACACATGCTTACCAATTCATATGCATCTATTGCTGGCATTACTAATAATGTGGGCCTGAGAGAATTACAACAGAGGGTGTTTCATCGTATTGTCTACTCTCCGGCTCGAGCGTATCGTATGGGAATTATACAGTCTGCTGCCTGTCTTAAATGTTCTCATCCGGCGGCGTCCCTCATCCATTGTCTGTGGACCTGTCCTTTGATTCAGGACTTTTGGAACTCCATCAGGACATTTTTGTCAACTTTGTTTCACACGGATCTCCTTTGGTCCTGCTCTTTTTGCATTCTTAACAATGATGTTGGGGATGAGAGCGCTAATGTTGACAATACAGGCTTCTTAGCCAAGGTGTGTCTTATTGCCAAGAAGTGTATCTTACTTAAATGGATTGAACCGGATGCGCCAAACCTTGCTATGTGGTCGGCGCTTCTGACTGAGCTTTTTCAACTAGAGTACGGCTCTTTATACAAGCGTTTTTCTCCTCGGAAGAAACGAATTTTCCATACTATTTGGATTGACTATTATGGCTCACTGTCCTCAACAGTGAAAAAGTTGGCGCCATTGTAGGGGTCTGATGTGTTAGTGTGAATGTGTGGGTTTATCCCAGGGGAGGCTCCAGGGTGGGCAGTATTCGCAGGTGCCTAGTGGGATCTATATGCTATGTCTGGTGTTCTGAACTTTGTAATATTTTCTTATGCAAGGTACGTTTCTTGACCACTTAACTCTACTTAGAAGTGTGAGATTCTCTACAGAACAAGGGGGAGGGATTTGGGGTTGTTTGTGTTGAAAACTTGGGTGACGTATTACTTTGTTTTGTTGGTTGTTCTTGCTGTATTTTCTGTGTCTCCCAATAAAATTGCGTTGAAAAAAAAATCTGTGTACTAAGTACTTTGAGAGGTGCTTGAATGAGCTCTGGACTACTCGGGCTTGATACCCCCCCCCCCCCCCCCGAGCTGATGTTGAGCAGCTGAACCTGCCTACCTGAAGCCACATCACCTAGAGTTTTAAATCACTGAAAGGAGAACTGCTGGCTCACCAAAGAGGTGAGCTCAAGAGGATCAGAACTGATTTTATGGAAGGTGATATAATTGACATTATAGTGGGAAAGGCTAATTATGGGTCGTTTAAGACAGGAAGGTGGGAACTGGAGGCTAATTTGGGGTATTTAAAGATTTGTAAGCCATCTGGTTTTGAAGCATGTGGAGAAGAAGATGGGGTGATTTGAATTGTATTTTAGTTAATGCTATATCAATAAATAAACTGGTTGGTTATATGTGATATAATTGAGAGAGAAATTTAGTCTTAGTTTTCATTACTGAAACTCGGGTTAATAAAAATGTTGGAACAACCGTATCCCAAATTTTCCCTAAGGGTTATCAGTTGATTTATATAATAGAATGGGCAAATGGGGGGGTGATGTTGCTGTGATTTTTAAATTGTCACTAGTAAATTGATTTTTTTAGACTCTGATAATGATTAAGCAAATCTTAATTAAAATTAAGTCTGTGCAATTGTGATCTCTATGGTATTTTGCATTTGATCTGGATTGGATCGTTATAAGATATTTTGAAGTGTTAAATGCAAGTGGCTAGATTTCCTTATTTTATAGTGTTGAGGATTTCAGTTTGCATCTTGACAAAGTTTCAGGTTTTAATTTTGTTGACTTTTTCCTCTTTACTTGTGGGTGAACTTGTGGGTGATTTGAACCAGATTGTGCAAGTCCCAGCATTTTAAAGGGCATATGCTGGACCTTATATTTGGATCTGTATTAGCTTGTGGATTTGGGTTGGTTAAAGATTGGGGGGGGGGGGGGGGATTGAGCAGTTGATATGGTTTGGGCAATTGAACTTTGCATATGTGGAGCAATGTAGGTTTGTTACAGGGAGAAGCAAGAATAATTAGGGAAAGATAGATATGGAGACATTTCAGTGTGTAGATGCTCTGATAGATCCAGCTGAGGTTGATTTTGATATGTTGGACTCAATGTCTTATAGTTGGTATAAATTGTTGAATCAGAGGATTGAGAGGGATATAACTAAGCAAATCAGGGTTATTTCTGATAAAAGATCACCTTAGTATACTGCAGAGTTGGCTGATTTGAAACAAGGTTTTCATCTTGAGACATTGGAAGAAATCTGAATCTTTTGTCGATATTGAATGGTGGCGTAGGCTAACATGGAATATTTTAAAAGATTTGTATCAGTGAAAAAACAATCATCTGCAGATGATAATCCCAGAGTTTTGTTCAAGATTACGTCTTTGGTGAGGATAAACTATAAGAACATGCCATAATGGGTCAGACCAAGGGTCCATCAAGCCTGTTTCCAACAGTGGCCAATCCAAGACATAAGAACCTGGCAAGTACCCGAAACTAAGTCTATTCCATGTTACTGTTGCTAGTAATAGCAGTGGCTATTTTCTAAGTCAACTTAATAGCAGGTAATGGACTTCTCCTCCAAGAATTTATCCAGGCCTTTTTTAAACCCAGCTACACTAACTGCACTAACCACATCCCCTGGCAACAAATTCCAGAGTTTAATTGTGCGTTGAGTGAAAAATAACTTTCTCTGATTAGTTTTAAATGTGCCACATGCTAACTTCATGGAGTGCCCCCTAGTCTTTCTGTTATCTGAAAGAGTAAATAACTGATTCATATCTACCCATTCTAGACCTCTCATGATTTTAAACACCTCTATCATATCCTCCCTCAGTCGTCTCTTCTCCAAGCTGAAAAGTCTTAACTTCTTTAGTTTTTCCTCATAGGGGAGCTGTTGCATTCCCCTTATCATTTTGGTCGCCCTTCTCTGTACCTTCTCCATCGCAGTTATATCTTTTTTGAGATGCGGCGACCAGAATCGTACACAATATTCAAGATGCGGTTTCACCATGGAGTGATACAGAGGCATTATAACATTTTCCGTTTTATTCACCCTTCCCTTTCTAATAATTCCCAACATTCTGTTTGCTTTTTTGACTGCCGCAGCACACTGAACCGACAATTTCAATGTGTTATCCACTACGACGCCTAGATCTCTTTCTTGGGTGGTAGCACCTAATATGGAATCTAACATTGTGTAACTATAGCATTTAATGTGGATAAGTGCATCACCTTGCACTTATCCACATTAAATTTCATCTGCCATTTTGATGCCCAATTTTCCAGTCTCACAAGGCCTTCCTGCAATTTATCACAATCTGCTTGTGATTTAACTACTCTGAACAATTTTGTATCATCTGCAAATTTGATGACCTCACTCGTATTTCTTTGCAGATCATTTATAAATATCTTGAAAAGTAAGGGTCCCAATACAGATCCCTGAGGCACTCCACTGCCCACTCCCTTCCATTGAGAAAATTGTCTGTTTAATCCTACTCTCTGTTTTCTGTCTTTTAGCCAGTTTGTAATCCACGAAAGGACATCGCCACCTATCCCATGATTTTTTACTTTTCCTAGAAGCCTCTCATGAGGAACTTTGTCAAATGCCTTCTGAAAATCCAAGTACACTACATCTACCGGTTCACCTTAATCCACATGTTTGTTAACTCCTTCAAAAAAGTGAAGCAGATTTGTGAGACAAGACGTGCCTTGGGTAAAGTCATGTGGACTTTGTTCCATTAAACCATGTCTTTCTATATGTTCTGTGATTTTGATATTTAGAACCCTTTCCACTATTTTTCCTGGTACTGAAATCAGGCTAACTGGTCTGTAGTTTCCCGGATCGCCCTGGAGCCCTTTTTAAATATTGGGGTTACATTAGCTATCCTCCAGTCTTCAGGTACAATGGATGATTTTAATGATAGGTTACAAATTTTTACTAATAGATCTGAAATTTCATTTTTATTTATATTTATTATTTATTTGTTGAGTTCTATACCATCATTCGGTTTTACCATTTTTGAGTTCCTTCAGAACTCTGGGGTGTATTCCATCCGGTCCAGGTGATTTACTACTCTTCAGTTTGTCAATCAGGCCTACCACATCTTCTAGGTTCACCGTGATTTGGTTCAGTCCATCTGAATCATTACCCATGGAAACCTTCTCCAGTACTGGTACCTCCCCAACATCCTCTTCAGTAAACACCGAAGCAAAGAAATCATTTAATCTTTCTGCATTGGCCTTATCTTCTTTAAGGGCCCCTTTAACCCCTCGATCATCTAACGGACTAACTGACTCCCTCACAGGCTTTCTGCTTCGGATATATTTTACTGTGAGTTTTTGCCTCTACGACCAACTTCTTTTCAAATTCTTTCTTAGCCTGTTTTATCAATGTCTTACATTTAACTTGCCAACGCTTATGCATTATCCTATGCATATGCATAGGATAATGCATAAGCATAATAATGCTTAAGGATGATAATGCTTAAGCATGATAATGCTTAAGCATTATCATGCTTAAGCTATTATGCTTATCATGCTAAGCATGATAAGCTTATCATGCTTATGATGCTTATCATGCTTAAGCATGATAATGCTTAAGCATGATAATGCATAAGGATAATGCATATGCATAGGATAATGCATAATGCATTATGCCAACGCTTATGCATTATCCGGTACGATAAGACCTGGTCTTGAGCATCGGTATGTTAAAAGAATTTAAATAAAATAAATAAATAAATAAATCCTATTTTCTTCTGTTGGATCCTTCTTCCAATTTTTGAATGACGATCTGTTGGTTTATTAGGATCTTACAGATTGTGATAAATTGGCATCTTATTTTGAAGAAAGGTTGAACTACTACACAAGGGTCTGGACAAAAGGGATAGTAGTAGGACTTGGATGTAGGAGATTGAAGAGATTGGATTAACAAATTTGCCGAGGGTGGGTGGACCATCAGAAAGATTTGGAGAATTTAAAGTATGTCATTATTTGAGTTGAGATTTTTGTTGAACCAGGTTAAACATTCCAAGTGTTTGGACCCATGTCTGGCGGGATTAATTAATGGACTCTTGGACAAAGTTCTGAGAGAGCTGTTATTTTTTAATAATTGCTTTTTAAATCCAGGGGAAGTACCGGCTATCTTGAAGAACAGCAATAGTTAACTTCTTATTGAAAAAGAAATTGCTGGACCCAAGGGAGTGTTCTAGTTAAAGAACAGTTTCCAGCTTACCTTTTGTTGCAGAGTTATTAGAGAAAGTAGAGACCAATCAGTTTACTGAATATTTGGAATATAATGTGTTAGATGGGGTACAGGCAGGTTTTAGGAGAGAATGCTTTGGATACTTTCTTTCCCTCCCTAGAAATGGGTGGTGTTACTTTGTTGGTCCTGATTCATTGTACTAGTGCATTTGATCTAGTGGACCACTCAATTCTTTTACAGCTCTGTGAGTTAGTAGGAGTTAAAGACCAAGGGGTCGATTTTTAAAGCAGCTCGTGACCACCCATGTGTGTGCGGTTCCCGGAGCACGCACATGGACGTGCCGATTTTGTAATGTGCATGTCAGCATCACTATCGGGCCTCCCCCCGTTCCCTACCCCCTTACATAAACTTCCCCACTCATTCCCTTTCCTCTCCTTCCCACCCCTTAAACCTAAACTAACTTTCCCAAAATGTTTTATTTCACTACTTTTACTGCTCTACAGCATCAGTAATCTCCGGGTCAAATGGCGCTGTCCCGGCCCTCCCTGCCTCCCTCGGTCAGCCCCTTTGGAGAGGCCTGGCACTTGTGTGCATACCGGGGTTTACACCCGTGGCCAGGCCTATTATAAAATACGCGCAGCGAGCACAAGGCCCAACCACGTACGTAAATCACATTTGGACGTGCGGGCTTTTGAAGATTTACTTGTAAGTGGTTAGATGGATGACTAATTTTCTTCAAAGCAGAAATCAGGTAGTGCTGTTTCAGGGAAAGAAGTCTAGTCCTAGACTTATAAAAAAGGGAGTTTGCCAGAACTCTTTCCTTTCTTCAGTTCTTTTTAATGTTTTATTGTTTTTTTAGCATCTTTGGGGAATTTAATTCATTCTTTTAATTTTAGTCCTTTTATTTTTGCAGATTGTGGCCTCATTGGGAAAGAACATGAATGAGAATATTGTTTGTTTGAATCTTTGTTTGGAGGCATTGACGACTTGGTCACGAGACAGTAAACTAGTTTTTAATACCATCAAAACAAAATTGCTAAAGATTGTCACTGGTACTTTATAGGTACCCAGGTTGGCAGATCTAGAACTAGTCCTAAAAGAAGAGGTGTGATCATTGGCGGTAGTTCTTGACTCTTAACTTACTATGGAGAGGCATGTGGCCCTGGCTGTTCGTAACTCTTAAAGCCGAAATTAGTGAAATGACTAAAACCATGTTTGGAATTGTCAGTTTTGAAGTCTATGTCCTATGTTTTGATTTTGTCTCAGTTGGATTACTGCATTGTGATCCTTTTGGGACAACCAAAGAAAATAATTCAGAAACTACAATTGAAAATGGAACTCCTCATATTGTATTTTAGAGATCATGAAGAACATCAGCCAAACCTTTACTTTTGCAATTGCTTTATTTTACCAATAGAAGAGTACTGCAGATTTAAAAATCTTGTTTTGGCTTTTAAAGTGCTTAAGGACAATTTGAAATGTTTATGAGGCTGAGAGAAATCTGAGATCAGCAGGGAAGCATCTTCTGCAACTACCTTCTAAACAAGGTATTTTAATCATTCATGATTGTTCAGTAGAAAATGGACTTTTTAGCTCCATTCTCTTTCTCTTTTAACCAGTTCTCGGTACACAATAGGACACTGCTCTATCCCATGACTTTTTCATTTACTAAGATGTCTCTCATGAGGGACTTTGTCAAATACTTTTTGGAAATCCAGATATATCAATTGACTCACCTTTATCCACATTTTATGCCCTCAAAAAACGTAGCACATTGGTGAGTCAAGACTTTCCTTGACTAAATCCATATTGGGTTTGTCCCATTAAACTATGCCTTATCTATATGTTCAGACTTTTATTTTTTATTATAGTTTCTACCATTTTGTATGGCACAGACGTCACTCACTGGTCTGTAGTTTCCTGGATCACTCCTTTATTCCTTTTTAAAAATTGGCTTTACATTGGTAGCTCTCCATGCTTCAGATACCATAGACAATTTTTATGATTAGTTTACAAATTACTAATAGCAGGTCCTCATTTTCATTTTTCAGTTCTTTCAGCACTCTGAGAAGTATGCCATCTGGTCCAGGCAATTTGCTACTCTTTCTTTGTTTTTTTTTGCCCTATTACATTCTCCAGGTACACTTCAGTTCTGCTGAATCATCACCTTTGAATATCATTTCTTGTCTGGTTATCTCTCTTACATCTTCCTCAGTGAAGACTGAAACAAAATTCATTTAGTCTCTGTCATCCCTAAGTGCCCCTTTTACCCCTTGATCATCTAGTGGTCCAACCGACTCCCTTGTAGGCTTTTTGCTTTAAATATATCTGAAAAGGTTTTTACTTTGACTTTTTGCTTCTACAGGAAGCTTTTTTTCAAATTCTTTCTTTGACTACCTTAGCAGTGCTTTACATCTAACTTGCCTGTGCTTATGCTGTTTCCTGTATTCTTCATTCAGATCCCTTTTCCATTTCATGAAAGATATTTTTAGCTATTATAGCCTCTCTCACCTTAGCTTTTAACCATGCCAGTTGTCATTTAGCCTTCCTTCTATCTGGCATTTTTAAACAATGCACATGCTTGATGTAAACTATTAACTTTTGTAGCTGTTCCTTTAAGTTTTTCCTAGTCATGCTTCTCATTTTATAATAGTCACCCTTCTGAAAGTTAAATACTGTCACAGTAGATTTCTTTAGTATCCTCCCTCCAGTTATTATGTCTGATTTGATCATGTTGTGATCCCTATTGCCAAGTGGCTCCAACACTTACGTTTCATACCAATTCCTGTGTGCCACTAAGAACTATCTCTAAAATAGTTTCCCCTCTACTTGGTCTTGTGAAAGCTGCTCCATGAAACAGTCATTTATTTCATCTAGGAACTTTACTTCTCTATTATGTCCTGATGTGACACTCATCCAGTCAGTATTGGGGTAATTGAAATCACCACAAATTCAATACAGCAGCTATCGCGATAGAATCGTCAAGTTAAGCCCCGCCCCCACTGAGGATGGTTCACCCAAACAGATGCCATTCTACATCCTTGTTCAAGACTTTAGGATGGACAGTGGAGAGGGTAAAAATCCACTTTTGTTCCCGTCTGCCCAGAATTTCAGAGTAATTACCTCCCCTATATGGGGGGACAACCACTTCTAACACGGAAAAGTACAATTCAGCAATATTATGATGGTGTTGAACCCAATGCATAACTAATGGTTCATCCATCCTAAGAAGGCGAATGTTTGAACAGTGTTCTATGATGCGGGTTTTCACCATTCTAGAGGTCTTGCCAACATATAATAGTGGACACGGGCATTGTATGACGTATACCACGCCCTTAGTAGTACAGTCAGATATATTGCGAAGTTTGAAGAGACGGCCAGTATCAGGGTGAACAAAAGAATCTGTTTGGTTAGTATGATTGCACATCGTGCAGTGCCCACAGGGGCCATGATGACCACCCCTGATATCCCTCACTTGTTTATTAAAAGTAGCATGTACTAATTGATCCCGGAGGTTGCTGGCTCTCCGGAATGTAAAACGTAATGATCCCTGATGCCCGTGTCCACTATTATATGTTGGGAAGAAAAGGTCACATTCTATTCATGGTTTTAAAATGTGGAAAATACCCTCATACCAGGGCTAGTGCACATTTCCGCCCACCGGCGTCTTCTACTTTTATGTACTACCGCCAATTGGCTGCCTATTAAATTGCAATCATGGGGTAACCACTTTTTGTTTAAACCATGATATACTGCCGCTTTTCTTAGCAGTTTAATTTCATTTCTCATTTGGTTTTCATTTCCCAATCTTATTCTTACAAAAAAATTTTTATGAAAGGTTTTCTTCTTTTTATATTTTTTAATAACTTATTTGCTTTTTCAACCACAGTTTTGGTCTAAAAACTCTTGTACTCTCTATCGCTTCTCATTTTCAAATTGAAAAGTGCTAAGAAAGAATTTTTATCTCGCACTTATCTTATTCATTTCATGAGAGTCAGAGTTCCAGTGTTCCGCCTGCTCGTAAGAGCCAAAGTATAACGTGCTCCACAAAAAGCCCGACACCGTTGGGTTTCGAGTTTTCTTCTTCGTCAGGGGCTTGACAACTGAATGGACAGGCGTTTCCTGAATAGATTCACGC
Organism: Rhinatrema bivittatum; assembly: GCF_901001135.1. Classification (NCBI taxonomy): domain Eukaryota; kingdom Metazoa; phylum Chordata; class Amphibia; order Gymnophiona; family Rhinatrematidae; genus Rhinatrema; species Rhinatrema bivittatum. The sequence goes on along the minus strand of NC_042615.1, from coordinate 711,713,963 downwards.
GGCGAATCTAATTCAGAAACGCCTGTCCATTCAGTTGTTCAAGCCCCTGACGAAGAAGAAAACTCGAAACACCAACGGTGTCGGGCTTTTTTGTGGAGCACGTTATACTTTGCTCTTACGAGCAGGCGGAACACTGGAACTCTGACTCTCATGAAAATGAATAAGATAAGTGCGAGATAAAAATTCTTTCTTAGCACTTTTCAATTTTGAAAATGAGAAGCGATAGAGAGTACAAGAGTTTTTTAGACCAAAACTGTGGTTGAAAAACGCAAATAAGTTATTAAAAAATATAAAAGAAGAAACCTTTCATAAAAAATTTGTTTAAAGATAAGATTGGGAATGAAAACCAAAAGAGAAATGAATTACACTGCTAAGAAAAGGGCAGTATATCATGGTTTAAACAAAAAGTGGTTACCCCATGATTGCAATTTAATAGGGCAGCCAAATTGGCGGTAGTACATAAAAGTAGAAGACGCCGGTGGGCGGAAATGTGCACTAGCCCTGGTATGAGGGTATTTTCCACATTTTAAAACCATGAATAGAATGTGACCTTTTCTTCCCATTGTTGTTATCTAGTCACATTGTTGCCAGTTTTTTCAAATATTCACTATTATATGTTGGCAAGACCTCTAGAATGGTGAAAACCCGCATCATAGAACACTGTTCAAACATTCGCCTTCTTAGGATGGATGAACCATTAGTTATGCATTGGGTTCAACACCATCATAATATTGCTGAATTGTACTTTTCCGTGTTAGAAGTGGTTGTCCCCCCATATAGGGTAGGTAATTTACTCTGAAATTCTGGGCAGACGGGAACAAAAGTGGATTTTTACCCTCTCCTCTGTCCATCCTAAAGGCTTGAACAAGGATGTAGGATGGCATCTGTTGGGTGAACCATCCTCAGTGGGGGCGGGGCTTAACTTGACGATTCTATCGCGATAGCTGCTGTCTTTTGGCGCCAATTTACTTCTTTAAAAGGTACATGAATTGTGTGAGCCGATGCGCTCCATGATGTACACATAAGGTATGTTTTGGTAAAACTTATTATTAATTATACTGCCAGTTTTATAAGGTCCATCAGCTTTATTGTTTGTATGTTCTAGATGATACTGATTACGGGTCCCTCCCGATGCAGCGACCAGCGAAACACGGACCGTGTCGGGGGACTTGAAATAACTGTGTTTGAAGTTGTGTGGAGTTGCCATTACGAATGCTGAAAATTTCAGAATAAAAAACTATTATAATCTTCACGGTGGACTTTGCTTACCTGTTCCTTGCATATTGAATTTGTGGATATTACTGATGTGCAAGGCATTTTGCTTCATGTTCTTGCTTGGTAATTGAAATCACCCCATTTTTACTGTGCTTCTGATTTTGGTTAGGTTCTCTAATTTCTTTTAGTATTCATTGTCTGTGTGGTTATTCTGGCCAGATGGATGGTAATACACCCTCACTTCTATTTTATTCCCTTTTTCACCTGGAATTTTTATCCATGAAGATTCAACAATGCAGAGTTTTCATCCTGTTTGACTGAATGCCCTCTTTAATATATATCACCACTCCTCCCACCAATTTGATCTATCCCATCTTTTCAATATAATTTGTACCCTAGTATTTTGTTTCCCATTGGTTATCCTCCTTCCTCCAGCTTTCTGAGATGCCAATTATATTAACTTCATCTATTGCTATACACTCTACCTCTCCCATCTTCGATTTTAGACTTTCTAGCATTTATATACAGATATTTCAAAGTATGTTTTTCCCTTTTATTAACAAACTGCTTATTAGTTTAACAGGGATAAATTTGGAATTCTTTCTGCTCTGTCTTCTTTGTACTTAAAGGCACCTGGTCCATTTTAGCATTTATTGCAACCTCTCTATTGGGATTCCCTAAATTCCCTGTTATCTTAGTATCCTTCAAGGGTACATCATTCCAAACCATGCACATTTGAGCAATTGTTGGCTTTCCCCATAATCTAATTTAAAAGCTGTCTTTTTCAATAAAAGTTGATGTCCATACCTTCTGGCAGGCTGAGTATGCAGAAAATTACTGTATCAATTGTGATTACAATAAATCTTCCATGTGTCTCACAAATGAATCAATTGCTTTCATTTACAAAGATCTTACACAATTCTCTAAGGAGCTCTCCTTTGCCTCAGCTTCCTCCACCCGCCTCAGAAATGCCTGGAACTACTTAGACAAGCTTCTAAATCTGTTTTTATTTTTCAGATGGTATTGTGATTAGCCTTCAAACATATCTTCTAATGCATTGTAGGTCTGCAGGACAATATGTCACGGTAGTGTTGGACTCTTACTCATGATTCAAACGCAATACTCCAAAGCTATCGTAAATGCAATTTCTGTTTTATCTCCTTTTGCTCTAACCATGTTTTCTACTACCTGTGAAGTCTTTAAATTAAAAGAATGTATTTAATTGTGGTAAAATTTGAATTTTTTTCTAAGGTTTTGAGAAAATTCTCTACCTGATGTATCTGCTTTAAGCTCCAGCACTTACTTTTTCTAATTTAATCCTAAACAAGTCTGCTGTCCTGAAGTAGATGTTTTATGCATTGTCAATCTCTCCAGGATGCTTTGGGATTCATTTTCAAAGGGATCTTGCTATCTAATTAAGGGTTTAGCTGGCTAAATGAAACTCTTAAAATTGACCAGGGTTGAATGCTAAATTTTAATGGCCTAGATTCTTTAGAGGGGTAATTTTCATAAGCTTGTTTAAATTACTCCAGTTTTTATGTAAGTTTGCTTTGAACTGACCATACACAATTATGCATGCTATTTAGTGCAGGGGGTGTGTTCTGTGAAGATGCATGTTGCATGTGCATACTTTTTAAAATAGTGTACATATGGATGAAAACCCTGCCCCTGGAGTACCTGTTTTATAAGCAGGTGAAACTGCTTGCATAAAAATCTTATATGTTCTTTTTACCCACTTATTGGACAGTCAGTTTTTATAAAATGACATTTCCATAGGAAAAGCACTGTGGAAATGCCTTTTATAATTACCTCCCAATGACTAAAGTTAATCAATCAAAAGATTAGTGGGCAAAGCTGCTGAGGAGAAGAATTAGCCAGTTAGAGCTAATTTTTACACTAGTTGGCTAATTTTAGTCATTAAGTCTGAGTATGCTAATAGTTGTCCCCTAAATCTAACTGGAAAGGTTTATCTTAGCTGGCTATCTTTAGCCAGCTAATTGTGTTTAGCTAGCTATTTTTATTTAGCTGGATATCTTTAGTTGGCTGTCCTTTTTATTATTTTTATTTATTGCAGGAGTGGCCAACTCCAGTCCCCAAGAGCCACAAACAGGTTAGGTTTTCAGGATATCCAAATGAATATGCATAAGATACATTTTCATCTGCAAGTTCCATTGTATGCAAATCTGTCTGATGTATATTCATAGTGGACATTCTGATAACCACATTTTGAAGAAAAAATAAGTTGGGGAGAGTACCTTTAAAGATCTATCCTGGTGCTGGTTTAGTTCAATATCTATGTGAGTGATATTACAACAGAGCATGGTGGTAAATAGAATTCTCTCTGAAGAAGGAAAGACAACAATGAGTAGAGTGCATCAGAGATCAGCACTGTTCAGTGTTTTTGTGAGTGATATTGGGGTTAGAAGGAAGGTTTGTCTTTTTGTTGATACTGAGGTCTACAGCAGAATTGGATACACCAGACGGGGGAGACTTAAGATGTGATTTAATAAAGTTTGGTTGACTGCTTGTCAAATGCATTAGGGGTATAGAAATTCAATGGATTGGAGATAAGATTCTGATAGTGTGATAATAAAATTTATTGTAGGCACCTGTTTGGTGGAAACTTGTCCTTGGTAAACTTTTTCATTTCAATAGCCAAGGAGTAGGATGTGAGCTCATAGTGATTGTATCTTAATTTTTTCAAAGTTGCAAAATTGTGCAAGAAGATGAATAGATGGAGGCATAATTAGTAGAATCACCTTATTCTGTCATTTTTTCAGGGTGTTGATTAGAAAAATAGATCTTATTCCTGTTTCACACTCCCAAGGATAGTAGTTGATTTTTTTTTTTTTAGTCTAGTTTAATGTTTTAGGGCTTCTTCTCCAGGAATCCTGCTATGCTAATCGCTTTGACCATGTCTTCTGGCAACGGATTCCACAGCTTCATTGTGTATTGGGTGTAAAAGTACTTTCTATTTTAAATTTGTTGTTTATCACTTTCATGGAGTGTCTCCTTGTTTAATATTTGAAAGGGTAAATGACCAACCTTTATATATCTGTTCCACCCCAGTCATGATTTTATAAAATTCTGTTTACTCTAAGCTTTCTATTTTTCTAAGCTGAAAAATCTTATGAGATGAGACTTAAGGATCTAAATATGCATATCCCAGTAGAGAGGCAAGATGCAAGCTACATATAATATAGTCTTTCAAATCCTGAAAGAAATTAATGATTCGGAGGATGTAAGCCTATTCAATGGAAGGAAAGTTCTAAACCATGGATTCATAATACAAAATTCTGAAGATATTCAGGAGCAGTGTTGGGAAATATTTTATCACAGGAGGAATAGCAGAAGCATGAAATGCTCTTTGAGTGTCGATGGTGGAGGCTGAAATAGTAATTAACTTTAAGAGGGAATGGGATAAGCACAGTGGAGCCTTGAGTGCAAAAGTGAAGAGATTACAGAAGCAGAACCTAGTGGCGTATTCATTTGTCCAGATGGCAGAATACAAATGAGAGAGAGGACAGCAACTATCTTGGGTTGCTGATACCTGACATATATCTTTGCATTGTGGACAGGAATGACCGGACAGACTATAAAGCATCTATTTCGTCTTTTTCTTCCATCATTTAATATATTATGCTACCACTGATGAAGGTCATGTAAATTTGTTTTAATTTAAATTATCTTTTTTTTTTTTATTTAATATTTATTGAATTATAACATTTACATAAGAATGATATAAAACAAGAATACAGGTAAATTCTTTTCGAAATTTTTTCCATAATTTTTTCAATTTATTCCAGTCCACGTCTAGGAGGAGAGGAGAAACTATTGTCTCATAGTGTGTCTTTACTTTATTTAACAACCATTCCCTTATTACCAATTTAGGATTTATCCCTAAGAAAACGTTCCAAGTGAGTAGGGTCTAGAAAAACAAATTTGTTATTTTGATACATAATTTGACATTTGCACGGGAACTTTAAGAAGAAGCTGGCCCCTATATCTAGAGCCTGCTTCTTCAGAGATAAAAATTGTTTCCTACGAGCCTGTGTGGCTCGGGAAACGTCGGGAAAGACTTGTATCTTTTGTCCACAAAAAATATTATCCTTATTTTGAAAATATTTTGTAAAGAACAAGTCTTTCTCTCTTTTTAAGGAAAAAGAAAGTAATAGGGTTGCTCTTGTATCAATTCTGTCCAAGGAGTCTTCCAAAAATGTGGATACTCCTGGGCTTTGCAATATGTCAACTCCCCCTTCTTGCCCTTGGATCGTTTTACTTTTAGGTAAGTAATACATCTTAGAAATTACAGGAATTTTTTCTACTTCAAAACTTAGAATTTCAACTGCATATTTTTTATACAATTCTTCAGATGACATTAACCTGGACACAGGAAAATTCAATAATCTTAGATTGAAAGATCTTAATTCATTCTCCATTAATTCTATTCTATTATGCAGTATCAAATTATCTTTGATGAATGATGTATTAACAGCCTGCAAATTATTTACTAAAGGGCTCAAATTTGCCATAGCCTGTTCTACTTTGTCAGTTCTATTATCTAATTCCTCTAACTTTGCTCTTGTTTCATCAGAAAAAGCATGTATTTTAGATATTGATCTAGACATTTTCTTATCTATTTTCACAGATAATTTCCAAACATCCAATAATGTTACATTTTCTGGCTCCTCATTATACTCCTCTCCTTCACTAGTAGCATCAGGAATTAATGATGGCAATTTGACTTTAGTATTACAGGCTGTGGCCTCGCTACCCAATGTTAACATTTGGAAATGTGTATTTTCCCCTGGGGTCACCCCGTGTCCTCTAGGGCTTGGGGTATGACTCCCAGAGGATCCTACCACTGCTTCTTCTGTTTGTACACCATCCATTCCTGGCTGTAAAGGTGGTTGTGTGGACCTGGGGCTGAGGGTAACTTCTAATATAGAGTTTCCCTCCTGACTCCCTCTTACGGTGGACTCTGACATAAGAACTATATGAGAGTCCATCGGTCCTATTTTTCTTGACAATGGGGCTGATGGCGATGAAGTATAGTTCTTACTTTTCCTTTTCTTGCCCATAATTTTCCTTACCTAGGGGCGCGCCCCTTTGGCGCGCGGCTTCGGCAGCGCGCCGGCGGCTGCGCACCGCAGGGCCCTTCTTTTTATGCTGTCCCGGGGCTCCTGCTGATGATGTCACACCGGGTCCGCCCCCTCGATCCGGGTCTCCACTCTCCGAGCCCAGGAAACAGTTCTTTTATTTCTTAATTCGCTTCCAGCAAGCAAAACCAGACTCGGGCAGCTCCCAGCACTAGAGCCTCTCTCTCTCCTCACCTCGGATTTTATCGCTGCAGGGCCCTTCTTTTTATGCTGTCCCGGGGCTCCTGCTGATGATGTCACACCGGGTCCGCCCCCTCGATCCGGGTCTCCACTCTCCTAGCCCAGGAAACAGTTCTTTTATTTCTTAATTCGCTTCCAGCAAGCAAAACCAGACTCGGGCAGCTCCCAGCACTAGAGCCTCTCTCTCTCCTCACCTCGGTAATTTAAATTATCTAGAATTAAATGCATAGATTCTTTGACAACTTTTCAAGCAAATGTGCCCACAGTGGTTTACCAAATATAACTTAATATTTGTAAAATGAATAATTCACTAAGATATGGTAAGATTTTAATGCAGAGATGGATTATTTACTGCTCATCCCATTTTCTTCACTGGGAGCTTTTCACTAATAGTGCACACGTTCCATATTAAAACTTGACTACATCTTACTAAATCAGCCTCAGAGTGTTTAAAAACAAAACACACACATAATGTAAATTACGTAAGTGAAATGGCATCTTTTATGTAAGTGTTTGCTTTCTTGTTTGTGTTTTATATTATGCATGATTTTACTTTAATATCTGCTTCAAACTTTCGGGCCGATACAGTACAATGCGCTCCGGGTTTGGCTGCGCATTTTCGACACGCTAGCTTTACCCCTTATACAGTAAGGGGTAATAGCACGTTTTCAACGTGCGGCCAACCCCCCAAAACTAATAGCGCCCGCAACATGCAAATGCATTTTGATGGACCTATTCATTATTCCTGCGCGATCCAGAAAGCAAAATGTGCAGCGAAGCTGCACATTTTACTTTCAAAAACTAACGCCTGCCGGTGCTAGGGAAGTGTACAGAAAAGCAGGAAAAACTGCTTTTCTGTACACCTTCCAACTTATCATAGCGATATTAAGTCCGAGGCCCCAAAATAAAAAAAAAAAATTAAAAAAAAAAAATTTTAATCGGCCGACGCTCAATTATGCTGGTGTCCGTTTTCCGAACCTGTGGCTGTCAGCGGGTTTGAGAACCGACGCCGGCAAAATTGAGCGTCGGCTGTCAAACCTGTTGACAGCCGCCGCTCCTGTCAAAAAAGAGGCGCTAGGGACACACACTAGTGTCCCTAGCGCTTTTTACCGCTGGCCCTCATTTGCATACTAAATTGCTCGCACAGGAGAGTGGCCTGTTCGTGCGTCGGGAGAGCGGGCGCTTGCTCGGAGTGCCAGCTGTCCCGCGGGTTTTACTGTATTAGCCTGTATGAGTGTTGGTTAGAAATTCGTATAAATAAAAATAAAGAAAAAAAGAAATACCTAGTAAATGTAATTATCAAACTATGAAAAGTAAGATGATACTCATGATACATCAGTGCACTCATAATACATAAATATATTCAGTCAGATCAAACAATATTATTATGTATCATAAATATCCTTAAACAGTGATAAAAAAAGCATAGGGAATATAAAAGAATATCAAGAATGTTTTTAAACATAAAATTGCAAAATAAAACAATATACATCTAGCAAAGTGGTCTCTTTCCTCGAAAGCTCATGCCTCAATAAATTGGTTAGTCTCTACATTTCTACCTGCCTTTTATCATTAAAATATATAGTTAAAGCAAAATAGTAAATTAAACATATCACTTACAATCCCTGGAAAAATCATGAAGATGATTGAGAAAACTCTCCTTCATGTTTCCTACATCCCCAAATATGGATGAAATTCATGACTAAAATCTGCACAATCAAATTTAGGTAGCCTGCCATGTTTCTGCTAGGTTTTTGTATATTCAAGTGGACTAATATGGCAACCACACTGCTTTTTATATGAAGTATCAGAAAAATGTTCATAAGGTTATAAATCTTTAACTCTATTGCAGTGTGATTTGCAAGTTATTTTCTATAATATAGAGCAGTTGACAACAGGGCACAAGCTTTTGATGAAAAAATTAACACATTTCACAAGACAACACAGAACCTTTTGTTTTCAGATTATTTCTACTTTCTCTTAATTTTGATGCTTTCCTAGACGAGGGAAGTGTTGGCACTTGATAACTGCTATGGTTAATCTGAAACATATCAGTTGTCACAAATTTGTGTTAAAATGTTAACATAATTTCACTTAAATCTTATAATAAAGTACAATTTCCTAGTGTGTAGCAGATGGACTCAGGACCAATGGGGTATAATGTGCTCCTGATAGCAGTTGGAGACGGATCAGATTTTAATCTGATGTCAGCCCTAGTACATATACCCCTGCAGGATGCCATGCTCTTCGCCAAAAACGAGCTTTCAGACCTCGTGGCGCACAGCTTGAAAGAGCTCGCTATCCCAGGCACAAGTGCCACAGGGGAACCGAAGACGAACCCCCTCCTCGAGGGACTCCGTCAGGCCTCCCGCCATTTTCCTTTGCTGCAAGCCGTCCAACAGCTGATTGACCTGGAATGGGAGTCTCCGGAGGCCACGTTCAAAGGGGGGCGGACCCTGGCAGCCATGTACCCCCTGGAACCCACCGCCAAAAATCTCCTGGCATTCCCCAAAGTGGATGTCATAGTCTGCGCGGTTGCAAAGATCACTACCATCCCAATTGAGGGAGGAGTGACACTCAAGGATGCCCAGGACAGATGTCTGGAATCTATCCTCAAACAGTCATTCGACGTTTCAGCTATGTTGCTACAGATCGCTGCCTGCTGTGCCGGGGTGACACGTGCCTGTTTATCTAAGACCAGGAATGCCACCATGCCCGTCGAAGCACTAGAACCAGCAGTATAATTCCTCATGGATGCGACCTCCAACCTGGTATGCACCACAGCCAGAGGCGTTTCGTCCATCATGGCAGCCAGAAGACAACTCTGGCTCCGAAGCTGGTCAGCCGACGTGACGTCCTAGACAAGACTCACGAGAATGCCTTTTAAGGGAACCCTCCTGTTTGGAAGCGAACTGGAGAAGTTAGCTGACAAATGGGGCGAATCCCTACTACCGCGGCTACCGGAGGACAAGATCAAGAGAAGCCAACGCCCCTCGCTCCGAACATCTAAGGGCAGGGGATCACAGCGCTTCAAACCATACAAAAGTACATATCAAACATTTCGCCCTGCAGGCAGGGTCCAGTCCTTTCGGAACAAGCACAACAAAAGGGGAGCCGGCGCGGGCCCAGGCCCCAGCCGCATCCCGCAATGAAAATCAGCTGGCCCATCCACAGGAAGAAGCCATAGGGGGCAGGCTTGCCCTATTCTACCAAAGATGGGTCGAGATAACTTCGGACATGTGGGTCCTAACCATCATTTGAGAGGGATATTATTTGGACTTCCACAACATTCCTCCGGACAAATTTGTGAAATATCCCTGCCACGACCTCTCCAAGAGGATTGCAGTGGAAACCATGCTGACCAAATTGCTCGCTTTAAAGGCCATAATACAGGTACCCACGCAACAACAAAATACTGGGCACTATTCCATCTATTTTATCGTTCCCAAGAAAAAGGGTACGTTCCGACCCATCCTGGACCTCAAGTCCGTCAACCGTCACCTGAAGGTCCCTCGCTTCCGCATGGAAACCCTACGCTCTGTCATAAGAGCAATACAGCCGGGAGAATTCCTCACATCCCTGGATCTGTCAAAAGCCTACCTGCACATCCCGGTGCACCATGAGCATCAGCATTTTCTACGCTTCACGATCCTGGACCACCACTACCAGTTCCGGGCACTACCCTTCGGGCTAGCCACAGCACCCCGAACATTCACCAAAATCATGGTGGTTGTGGCGGCGATACTGAGGAAAGAAGGAATCCTTGTTCACCCATATCTGGACGATTGGCTGAAACATAGAAACATAGAAATGACGGCAGAAGAAGACCAAATGGCCCATCCAGTCTGCCCAGCAAGCTTCCCTCATTTCTTCTCCCATACTTATCTGTTTCTCTTAGCTCTTGGTTCTAATTCCCTTCCACCCCCACCACTAATGCAGAGAGCGGTGATGGAGCTGCATCCAAGTGAAATATCTAGCTTGATTAGTTATGGGTAGTAGGGGTAGTAACCGCCGCAATAAGCAAGCTACACCCATGCTTATTTGTTTTACCCAGATTATGTTATACAGCCCTTATTGGTTGTTTATCTTCTCCCCTGCCGTTGAAGCAGGGAGCTATGCTGGATATGCGTGAGGTATCAGTTTTTTTCTTCTCCCCTGCCGTTGAAGCAGAGAGCTATGCTGGATATGCATCGAAAGTGAAGTATCAGGCACATTTGGTTTGGGGTAGTAACCGCCGTAACAAGCCAGCTACTCCCCGCTTTGTGAGTGTGAATCCTTTTTTCTTCTCCCCTGCCGTTGAAGTTATGCTGGATATGTGTGAAGTATCAGTTTTTCTTTTCCCCTGCTGTTGAAGCAGAGAGCTATGCTGGAAATTCGTGATGTATCAGTCTTTCTCCCATGCCGTTGAAGCAGAGAGCCATGCTGGATATGCGTCGAGAGTGAAGTATCAGGTACATTTGGTTTGGGGTAGTAACCGCCGTAACAAGCCAGCTACTCCCCGCTTTGTGAGTGCAAACCCTTTTTTCTTCTCCCCTGCCGTTTAAGCAGAGAGCTCTGCTGGATGTGTGAAGTAACAGTTTTTCTTTTCCCCTGCTGTTGAAGCAGAGAACTATGCTGGATATGCATTGAAAGTGAAGTATAAGAATGGAGTGATCAAGCTAGTTGAAAGGCATCAGGAATAGAGGAAGGTGGAGGTAGTAATTTGGATATTTGGTTTGGGGTAGTAACCGCCGTAACAAGCCAGCTACTCCCGTCTTTGTGAGTGCAAATCCTTTTTTCCACATTTCCTCTTGCTGTTGAAGCTTAGAGTGATGTTGGAGTCACAGTAACCATGTGAATGTTTATTGAATAAGGGTATTGTCTCCAGGCAGTAGCCATCATTCTGGCGAGTCACCCACTCTTCATTGGCGGCCTCTTGACTTTATGGATCCATAAAGCCGTCCAACAGCTGATCAGGGCAAAATCCCCAGAGAAAAGTCATCAGGCGACCACCAGAGTCAAAACTCTACTGGAGAACCTTGGGTGGGTGGTCAACACAAACAAGAGCTGTCTGCAGCCCTCCCAATCTGTGGAATACCTGGGAGTCTGGTTCAACACCAGACAAGACAAGGTGATTCTGACTCCTACAAGGAGAAGAAAGCTGATGAACCAATTGTGAAACCTGTTAAACAGTCTTTCTCCCAAGGTGTGGGACTACCTCCAAGTCCTCGGTCTCATGTCATCCACACTGGAAGTGGTCCCATGGGCAAGAGCTCACATGCGAACGCTACAGCGTTTCCTGCTGTCACGATGGAATCCGATGTAACAGAATTACTCAGTTCGCTTCCAGCTCCCAGAGGAAGTTCGAACCCAGCTACAATGGTGGCTACAAGAAGACTATCTGAGCAAGGGAGTATGGCTATCCTCACCGATCTGGATCCTGCTCACCATGGATGCGAGTCTACGAGGGTGGGGAGCCCACTGCCCAGGGACAATGGGACAAGGAAGAGTCTGGTTGGAACATCAACCGACTGGAAGCATGGGCAGTCAGGGTAGCCTGCCTACGGTTCAGTCACAGACTCCGGGGCGAATCATGTCAGACAACGCCACAACAGTGGCCTACATCAACCACCAGGGAGGAACCAGAAGCCAACAGGTATCCCTGGAAATAGACCCCCTAATGGCGTGGGCGGAATCAAACCTACGAGAGATCTCAGCCGCCCACATCACGGAAAAAGACAATGTCACTGCGGATTTCCTCAGCAGAGAAAGTCTAGGCCCAGGGGAATGGAGGCTGTGGAACACAACCTTTCAGTTGATAGTAAACCGCTGGGGAACACCAGCCATGGACCTCCTGGCAAGCCGGTCAAACGCCCAAGTTCCCAACTTCTACAGTCACAGACAGGAACCACAATCCCAAGGGATCGATGCTCTCATCCAGACCTGGCCACAGGAATACTGCTATACGCCTTCCTACCATGGCTGCTACTGGGCAGAATCATCTGCAAGATAGAACACCACAGGGGACCAGTACTTCTAGTGGCCCCGGACTGGCCAAGAAGGCCATGGTACGCAGACATGCGAAGACTACTGACAGGGAGCCCTCTCCCTCTCCCTCTCCCTCCTCACAGGGATCTGCTCAAATAAAGCCCGGTCCTCCACGAAGACCCCACTTGATTCTCTCTTACGGTCTGGCCATTGAGAGGACACGCCTGAAGAAGAGCGAATATTCGGGGGCGGTGATTGACACTCTGCTCTGAGCACGCAAGTTTTCCACATCTCTAACCTTCATACGAATATGGAGAATATTCGAAGCCTTGTCTGAAGACCGTGACATCCTCCCGCGGACAGTTGAAATTCCCACAATTCTGGAATTCCTGCAGAACGGCTTACAGAAGGGGTTGTCGCTCAACTCCATCAAGGTGCAGGTGGCCGTGTTGGCCTGCTACAGAGCAAAGGTGGGGGCGGAAGCCTAGCCTCTCATCCGAACGTCTCCCATTTCCTGAAAGGGGTCAAAAAGATCTAACCACCCCAAGTGGCCGGTACCTTTATGGAACCTCAATCTAGTCCTAGGCTTCCTAGCAGGAGCTTCCTTCAGACCCACCCGCGGTCTGTCCGTCCGACTACTAACACTGAAGACTATTCCTAGTGGCAGTCTCCTCGGTCCGTCACATCTCCAAGCTTTAAGCACTGTCCTGTCGAGAACCCTTCCTCAGGTTCACACCGGGATCCATACAGCTACGTAGGGTCCCCTCCTTCCTCCCAAAAGTGGGTTCTCACTTCCATCTAAACCAAACCATCTCGCTGCCATCGCCAGATGCGCATAAGGACTCGGAAGACTCTCACTGCCTTCACCATCTTAACATCGGCAGACTCCTACTCCGATATCTGGAAAGGTCGGAATCCGTATGAAAGACGGACCACTTCTTTGTCCTTCACAGCTGGAAGAAACAAGGGGAAGCGGCCTCACGGGCAACCATAGCCCGATGGATCAAAGGAGTTATCAAGGCGGCCTACGTAGAGGCAGGCAAGCCTCCACCTCTACAAGTCAAGGCCCATTCCACTAGAGCCCAGGCAGTGTCCTGGGCGGAAACCAAGATGCTGTCACCCGCCGAGATCTGTCAGGCGGCGGGTGACAGGTTCTATCGCCTGGATGTTCAGGCTCAGGAGGACACAGCATTTGCAAGGGCAGTACTAAGTGGGCCACGGGCAGCCTCCCACGCGGTTCGGGAGTAGCTTTTGTGCATCCCATTGGTCCTGTGTCCATCTGCTACATGCTGAGAAATGGAGAAATTACTTACCTGGACTCAGCATCCCGCCCACTGCTGCCGACAATCACGGAAACCTCGGGGGACAATCCCCGAGAGCAAGACAAACACGGGTAAGCCAAGCTTCCCTCTAATGAGGACACCCATACCTACCGGGAGTCGGCGTTTCTCAGATGAGTGCACTGGTGGTCTCCAGCTATACTCAGCGAACCACAGGAATGTGCAGGAAAAAATTAAATGTCCACACGAGGTTTAGAAATATAATGTTTTCATTTTGGATGGCAATTCCACAGTGTATATGACAGCAATTAAAGATGCAAAGCGGGTCCCCCGACATGGACCCGTGTTTTGCCGCGAGGCTGCGTCGGGAGGGATAGGCACAATTTTAGTTGTTCTTTGTACACTTCAAATAATGGCGTCACTGGGAGTGACGGGGGACCCGCTTTGCATCTTTAATTGCTGTCATATACACTGTGGAGTTGCCATCCAAAATGAAAACATTATATTTCTAAACCTTGTGTGGACATTTAATTTTTTCCTGCACATTCCTGTGGTTCGCTGAGTTTGCTAGCGTGCAGTAGTGCTCCTGTTCGCTGTTTGGATGGTCTCCAGCTATAACCACATCAGCCAGTTCAAGTTAACCAATTTATGCAAGTTAATCAAAGTTAACCAAGTTAATCAAGTTATTCAGTCACACATATATCCACAATTGCTTTTCGAAGAGAATACTGAAGAGCATGGCATCCTGCAGGGGTATATGTACTAGGGCTGACGTCAGATTGAAATCTGATCCATCTCCAACTTTTATCAGGAGTACACTATATACCCATTGGTCCTGAGTCCATCTATCTACACTAAGGAAAACGAAATTATCAGGTAAGTAATTTCTCCATTATACTTTATTATTGCTATTTGGAAAATTGTAATTGAAATAATCAGATAAAGAATGGATTATTTTTTGTACATGTGAAGCACAATTTTCAAAGCGATTTATAGGGATAGAGGCAGGCAGGAAAACAAATTCTCTCTGTTACCTGGCTACGTTAAAACTTCCATTCCTCAGTGTGGTATTGAGAGGATGCATTCCCAGGAGCATGTTTAGGTTGGGAGAGAAAATTATGCACCTAAATTGCTTTTTCAAATTTTTACTCATATTTTCCAGAAAACAATATGTATGCAGAAAAAGCAGGTGCAAGTGACCATATGGTCAATAAATAAATACTACTTACATAGGAACCAATGATGCAGAAAAGAACCAAATGGTCCGTTCAGTCTACCCAGCAGGCTTCTTATGGTAGTATCTGCCATTCTCTGCAGGTTACCCCCATGATTCTCTTCAGGGTAGTAACTGCCACTCTGTGCAGTTACCCCCAAGCTTTATGTTAAGGATAGTAATATTTACAATCAAAACCAAGCAACTGTTAAATCCATAACAAATTTCTGATAGCAACATTTTTATTATTTATTTATTTATTTACTTATTTATTTAAGTTCTTTTGATATACCGATGCTCAAGGCAAGGTCTTATCGTACCGGTTTACAATAAACAAGGGGGGGAAACCAGTTAACACAGGAAGCGAAAGTTACATTAAAACAGGGAAGTAGAACATGGCTGTTTGAAGAAAAGGGATAGATTAACAATTTATATTCTAAATGTATAGAAGAGCAGGTAAGCAAGGAGCGGTTGCTTATCTGGTAAACCTAAATACAAATTTACATAGTGGAATTCATTTGAAAAGTTAATACTTTTTTACTGGATGAGGAGACTTCTCGATAATTTAGACAATGCTGCTTATCTGCTTTGCTTTTGGACTTTGCCATAGAAGCCGTCCTGTGCTTTTCCCTTATGTCTGCGCGTCAGTACCCTAGACTGTAAAATTTGGGGCTCCACATTGGTTTCGTCTGAATCCAGTTCCCCCCCTCCTGCTGTTGAAGAGGGGAGTGATGTTGTAATTGTGTTAAATGTTTCAAGGCTTATTGGTTAACAATAGTAATACCCAGGCTTTCTGTTAAGGGTAGTAACTGCCACTTCGTGCGGTTTACCCCCTTTTCTTCATTTCTGTCCTCTAGATTTTAGGGATCCACAGTGTTTATCCTATGCCCCTTTGAATTCATCATTTTTATCCTTTCCATCTCCTTCAGAAGAGGATTCTAGACATCCACCACCCGCTCCGTGAAGAAATATGTCCTGACGTTGGTTCTGATTTGTCCTCCCTGGAGTCTTTATTTTTTTACCTCTAGTTATACTGATTTTTTTCCTGCAGAAAAGGTTTGATGATTGTGCATCATTAAAACCTTTCAGGTATCTGAAGGTCTGTATCATATCTTCCCTGCACATCTTCTCTTCCAGGGTTTACATATTTAGATCCTTCAGCCTATTCTAGTAAGTCTTCTGATAGGGACACCACATCATTTTGGTTGCCCTTCTCTGGACTGTCTCCATCCTGTCTCTATTCTTTTTGAGATACAGTCTCCAGAATGGAACACAGTACTCCAGGTGAGGTCTTATCAAGGACCTGTACAAGGGTATTATCACCTTCTTCTGACTGGTCATTTCTCTCTCTGTGCAGCCCAACATTGTTCTGGCTTTAGCTATCGCCTTGTCACATTGTTTTGCCATCTGCAGATAGCCAGATAATAGTACCCCAAGGTCTCTCTTAGTCCGTGCACATCAGTCATTTACCCCCCCCCTCCCCCCCCCATTACATATAGCTCTTTTGGATTACTGATGCATGACTCTGCACTTCTTGGTATCGAATTCCAGTTGCCAAATCATCAACCACTCTTCAAACTTTCTTAAATCACTTTTCATTCCTTCTACTCCTTCAAGCATGTCCACTTTGTTGCAGATGTTAATATTATCTGAATATAGACAGACTTTATCTTCTGTCCCTTCCGCAATGTTGCTCACAAACATATTGAACAGAATTGATCCCAAAACTGATCCCTGTGGCACTTCACTCTGTTTAGTCTTCAGAGTAGGTTCCATTTACCATTGCATGCTATGTCTTATCAATCTACCAGTTTGTAATCCACGACATCACTTTGGCACTTACTCCCAATCTTCTAATTTTATTCATAAGCCTCCAGTGTGGGACCGTATCAAAAGTTTTGCTCAAATCCAAGTAGATCACATTGAGCTCTGTTCCTTCATCCAATTCTCTATTCACCCAATCAAAAAAAGTTATCAGATTTGTTTGACAGGACCTTCCTCTGGTGAATCCATGCTGCCTCAGATCCAGCAACCCACCTGATTATAGAAAGTGCACTATCCTTTCCTTTGGCAGAGTCTCCATTAATTTTGTCATCATTGAGGTGAGGCTTTCCAGCCTATAATATTCCAGCCGAACTCTTTGCTACCATTCTTTTGAAGAGGGACCAGAACTGTTATTCTTCAAACTTGCAGCACCACTCCTGTTTCCAGGGATGTATTGAAGCAGCACATCTCTGAGTTGCCGCAGTATCCTGGGATGTACTTTATTTGGCCCCATGACCTTGTCCACTTTTAGTTTACCTAGCTCTTCACATAAATTCTGTAAACAGAATTTCAGGTACCGCAACCCTATCTACGGTTCTGATATCCAGCAACAGTCCTTATCCAGAGTCGTCTTCACTGAACACCGAACTGAAGTATTTGTTTATTATTTCCACAATTCCTTTGTCTTTCTCCTTATGACCGTTCAATTTCACTATACCACTTTGGGCCTTCCTTCTTTCTCTGATATATTTGAAAAATATTTTGTCACCTCTTTGGCAATCCCTTCTTCCGCTTGACCTTTGATTTCCTGATTATTTTCATTGTGTCCCTCAATTTTAACAGGTATTTTTCCTTGTCTTCCTCTTTTTGGGATGCTATTATCCATCTTGAACCCTGTTCTTTTTGCCTTTATTTTTTTTTCATCCACCTCCTTTAGCAACCAGATTGGTTTCTCTTTCCTCTTACTTTTGTTTAAACATATAGTTCTGTTGCCTTTGTAATAGGTCCTTTCCTAGTGTGTAGTCAGATGGACTCAGGACCAATGAGTTATGTGCTACCCTGCTAACAGATGGAGACTGAGTCAGGTTTCAAAGCTGACGTCACCTTAAATATACCCCTGCAGTGACCTCAGCCATTCAGCATCTCTCTGTCTCCTAGCAGATGTGGACATGCTATCCCCACACCAGCATTGGTGTTTAGCAGGATTACAGTACTAGTTTGAAAAAGAAAATGTACCTTTAAATTGAAGAAAGATCAAGCTCTGCTCTCCTGCGGTGATACCTAAAGGTCTCTCCCCCAGTTGAGAATTCCTGAGGTGATTTCTGAAATCCCTTAGAGGTGTGCCTTGGTCTAATAGCCAGTCCCCGGCGTGGACTTTGCTGATGAAGCAGCTGAAAGGCAGCAGGTGCAGGAAGACGAGCGTGACGGTGACAGCCTAAGCTCTCTCTCCCCGCAGTCAGTCTCTGTATTCAGCCGGTAAGCGCTGAGCCCAGGTAAGTAGAGAAGAACTCCTCCAATTCAGAGACGTGGAAGGGCTTTGGTATGTCTTTCCTCCGGTCTCCTTGCTCGGCGCGCCTTACCAATGACGTTCCCGATTTTGTTAGGGCAAGGGAAGGGTGTTTCTGATCGGGTTGAGCGGCCTCCTGATGGGCTAGGTCCTGCTTCAGGCTCAGTGGGCACTCCATGTGGCAGGCAGTGGCGGTGCCATCTTGCACGCGGTTTGGTGCGTCGCCATTTTTCCCCATTGACCTTTGGTACGCACGGTGCAGGTCAGTCCTATTGTGCGCCTAACACGCATAACCACATGCATAAGCACATGCATACATTCGCGCACAACTGGACGCTTATACTTATGCACATCGGGGTGGATTTGGATGTACCCGAGCTCAGGTGTTAATTGGCTGAATGCACAAACTACAGTGAACTGTGACTCCGGCAACAAAGAAGAAAAAGCGACACTTCCTTTGTGCTGCCTGCCATATTAGAGCTGCACTGTCTGACCTAGAACCTTCCTGTGTCAGCACTGTGAGGAAACCAAGGGAGGGCTAGACTCAGGACTTCTTCAAGCCCGGCCCCTCCCAGTCGGAAGACGAGCAGCCACAACCTTATCTGGTAGCACCCCGGATCCAAGCAATCCCGGGGCTGCGTCCTCCCCGGGAGAGGGCAGTGCAGCGGCCCTTACCCCAGTTCCTCCTGGACTATGTATTAGCCTGGCAAACCTTTCTTTGGTGGAATTCTTTCAGGGCCTTCAAGTCTTTGTTCAGGCGCAGTCAGCTGCTGCCCCTGCCTGGTCTGAGCCCCATCTGGGAAGGCCTGGTCCTCCAGCCCTATCAGCATGTGTTGTGTCCGTCTGTTCCCGACGCCCTCTCTCCGCCCTCCTTACCTCTTTGGTGCCTCCCTCTTCATCCACGGGAAGAATGGCTGCCGCGGCGTCCTTCTGCCGAGGCCCTCCGGCGTCCACGGATCGGCTAGATGCTGCAACCTGCCATGTTTCCTGGAGGCCTAGGGGCGCACGCACAGCGCGGCCCCAGCTGAAGTACCGGTGATGGCGCAAACCTCGGGGACATCCCCTGAAGATGACGTCACCCGCGACGGATATATAAGATCTTAGATTTTGCTAACAGATTGAGTTAGCAAGGGAATGACTACGGACTCGCTTCGACTTTCCAAGCTACTCTGCCTCCTCGAGTTGGCAAGGGTTACTCTACCTAAGCTACTCTGCCTCCTCGGACTTACTAGGGGTACCCGCTCCTCGGGGGCATCGCACTCTCCTTTGTTTTTCAGGTGACAGTCTGGAACCGGTACTCGCTCCTCGAGGGCCCTCGTTTCCTGATTTACTTGGTACTCTCTTCTGCCTGGAAGTCATCACTGCCAACTACATCAGTGAGTTACCATTGCTCTCTCAGAGCTTTCCTTGGAACCAGGTACTCACTCCTTGAGGGCCTATACATTCCAGCTCCTGGGCTTCTATGAGACATTGTGTGAGTGTTACCATCTGGTTCCGTACATGAATTCTGCATACCCTGCTTTCTCACTATATTTCAGTTTCTCTACAGCTCAGTCTCCAGGGATCGCTGTTCCAGTATCTGAGGGACTACAGCCCAGCCGGGCATTCCAGCTCACTACTGCTACCTCTGGTGGTTGAGAATACTGTCTAATAAAATAACTAGTGTGTGTCTGTCTCCATACTCTGAGCCTGACCGGGGTCCCTCTCGGGATCTCCCCCCGGGGGCATGGTTATCTGCCACTGGTCTAAGGATCCACCCACAACTCTCCTAAGTAAGAACAGATTGCTAACTCCCAGCAGACTGTTAACTTCGAACTGAACAGATTGCTAACTCCCAGCATACTATTAACTCCAAACTGAGCAGCATGCCTTGGGACATGCCTTGCCTCTCCAAGGGTATCCTTGACAGGGACCCAGACACCATGGATGACGAAGGGGATGCAGACTCATTGGAGGACGGGGAAATCCCTCCAGGCCTGGAGCCATACTGGTCCATGCTACGGTTTTTCCACAGAGATAAATTGCTCGCCCTGGTCTCCCAGACCCTGAGACTCTGGGAGTTCCTGGCATGGACCTCTTGTCGGAACCAAAGAAGAATCCTATCCTTGTGTCTCTACGGAAGCCATCCAGGAATTGACTAACCTGGAGTGGGACCGCCCCAGAAACCAGTTTTAAAGGAAGTCGTGCCTTGGAGGCCTTGTACCCTTTGGACTTGGTGGCCGCAGAACGCCTGCGTTTCCTGAAAGTGGATAACCTGGTCTTCGCCGTTTTGAAGCAAACAACTATCCTAGTAGAGGGAGGAGCAACCTTGAAGGATGCCCATGATAGGCAGTTGGAGTCTATCCTTAAGCAAGCCTTTGCTGCGACAGCAATGACACTGCAAATCTCTTCCTGTTGTGCCCTGGTGGCTTGTTCGTGTCTGCTTCTCTCAAGAGATGCAGATAGCTCGGGGGAGCATTCCAGAGAGGTAGTCGAGCCATCTGCGGCCTTCCTAGCAGATGCAAGCTCTGACCTAGTGCGAATCTCGGCCAGAGGAGTAGCCTCAGTGGGGGTGGCCAGAAGACAGTTATGATTGTGAAATTGGTCAGCGGACGCGACCTCTAAGGCAAACCTCAAAAAGATGCCCTTTAAGAGATCCCTCCTATTCGGATGCAAATTGGAAAAGCTAGCCAGTAATTGGGGTGAATCTCCAGTGCCTTGGCTACTGGAAGATAAGAAAAAGAGGTTGCAGTGCCCCTTGCCCATGAGGGGTCAGGCCAGGGGCTCACAGCTCTTCTGGAAATACAGAAACTCGTCATTTCAGACATCTCGGCCCTTGGGAACGTCTCAGACCTTTCGGAGCAGACAACCAAAAAGCGGAACTGGTTTGGTCTCAGGTTCGACCCGAACTTCCCAATGAAGTTTGGCCGGCCCATCCATGGGATGAGATAGGGGGCCAATTATCCCTCTTCTATCAGCGGTGGGAAGAGATCACATCATATGAGAAGGATACGCTCTGGAATTTCGCAGCATCCCTCAGGACATGTTCATGATGTCACCTTGCCACTCCCAGTACAAAAATCTGGCAGTGGAATCCACATTAAGGCTCCTCAGTTTGAGATCTATAACCCCGGTACCTACATCCCAGGAAAATACGGGGCGTTATCCATCTATTTAATTGTACCCTAGAAGGAGGGTTCATTCTGCCCCATCCTGGATCTCAAGAGCATTAGTTGTCATCTGCGGATAATTCACTTCCGCATGGAAACTCTTTGCTCCATCATAATGGCTATACAACTGGGAGAGTTCTTAACCTTCCTGGACCTCTCAGAGGCCTACCTTCATATTTCAGTCCGTCAAGACCACCAGGGTTTCCTATGCTTTGCGGTACTGGGCCACCATTATCAGTTCCGGGTGTTGCCCTTCTGCCTGGCAATCGCCCTTAGAACATACTCCAAAATTATGGTGGTCGTGGCTGCAGCACTGAGGAAAGAAGGGATCCTGGTACACCCTTAGACAACTGGCTGATCCGTGTTAGTCGTTAGAAGAGAGCCTCTAGGTGACCAGCAGGGTCAGGTCCCTGCTTCAGGAACTTGTTTGGGTCATGAACATGTACAAGAGCTGCCTCAAGCCCTCCCAGTCCTTTAGAAGTACCTGGAGGTCTGGTTCGACACCAAGCAGGATAAAGTCTTCCTCCCTCCCTCGAGGATAAGGAAACTGATGTGCCAAGCCGTTGGTTGACGAACACAATGCGCCCCAAGGTGTGGGGCTATCTCCAGGTCCTCAGCCTGATGGCGTCAACCCTGGAGGTAGTACCTTGGGCGAGGGCACACATGCAGCTACTCCAGCACTCCCTGCTATCACATTGGAATCCGTCTTAAGACTACTCAATTTGCCTCCACCTACCGATGGAAGTATGTTCTTGGCTCCAGTGGTGGCTACAGGAAGTTCACCTAAGCAAGGGTTTAAGCCTGTCCCCACTGAACTGGCTAGTCCTCATGATGAACGTGAGCCTCCGAAGGTGGAAAGTTCACTGTCAGAAATTGACAACCCAGGGGTGATGGCCGAGGAAGAGGCGCGCTGGAACATAAACTGCGTGGAAGCCCGAGCTGTCAGATTAGCGTGTCTACAATTCAGCCACATGCTCCAGGGACAGGCAGTTCGCGTGATGTTGGACAACAAAACAGTGGTAGCCTACATCAACCACCAGGGAGGAACCAAAAGTCACCGTGTCTCTGGAGATAGACCCCCTTATGGAATGGGCGGAGTTAAATCTACAAGGGGTCTCGGCCTCCCACATCACCGGGAAAAGACATTGTCAGATCAGACTTTCTCAGCAGGTAGAGTCTGGATCCAGGGGAGTGGGTGTTGTCAACCAGAGCCTTCCAGCTCCTAGTAGATCATTGGGGCCTCCCATTCATCAAAATACTAGCCACATCTCACAATGCGAAGGTACCCCGATTGTTCAGTCACAGAAGAGATTAGCACTCCCAAGGGATCGACACCCTTGTCCAGACCTGGCCAGAGGAGGACTTACTATACGCCTTCCCTCCGTGGCTTCTGCTGGGCAAGGTCATTTGCAAGATCGAATGCCACTGAGGATTACCCCTTCTGGAGGCCCCGGATTGGCCCAGATGCCTGTGATATGCAGACATGTGGAGGCTTCTAGTGGAGAACCCCCTATGCCTCCTCCCGCACTGGGACCTTCTCCAACAAGGTCCGATCCTTCACAAAGACCCAACTCAGTTTTGTCTTATGTCCTGGCCCTTGAGAGGGCTTGCTTGACAAAGCGTGGATATTTGGCGGCTGTAATCACCACCTTGCTCCCCGCACGGAAGTTCTCGACATCCCTGGTGTATGTGTGGATCTGGCGAATATTTGAGGCCTGGTGCGAGGAACATGGGGTGCCCCCTTGGACAACAAAGTTCACCATGATTATGGAATTTTTACAGGGCGGCCTGAACAAATGGTTGTCCCTCAACTCCTTGAAGGTCCAGGTGGCGGCTCTCTCCTGTTTCAAAGGCGAGGTGAACGGAACCCGCCTGTCGACGCATCTGGACTTGACCTGTTTATTAAAAGGGTTAAACACCTCCAACGACCTTCATAGTGGCCGGTCCCCCTAGGGAACCTCAATCTTGTATTGGACTTTTTAGCAGGGCTTTCCTTTTGGCCGCTGCACAGTCTGCCTGTACGCCTGTTAATGCTGAAAGCTGTTCTTGGTGGCGATATGCTCTATTCTTTGCATCTCTGACCTGTAAGCGCTATCATGTTGGGAGCCATTCCTCCAGTTTACTCCAGGAATGGTACAGCTTCGCACCGTTCCTTCCTGTCAAGGGTAGTCTCGGAGTTTCACCTGAATTAGTCCATTTCCTTACCGTGCCTAGATAGACGCAAGGACATGGAAGACTACCGCCTCCTATACCACTTAAACGTCAGTAGGCTTTTAGTACGGTATCTGTAACGTTAAGAACCAGTGCACAAGATGGACCTCTTGTTGTTCTTCACGGTGGGAGGAAACAAGGTGAAGCAGCTTCGTGAGTTACCTTAGCTTGCTGGATCAATGAAGAGATCACGTAAGCTTATGTAGAGGCAAGGAAGCATTTATCCCTTCAGGTTAAAGCTCATTCCACTAGGTCCCAGGCAGTATCCTGGGCAAAAGCTAAGCTACTGTCTCCCGTTGAAATCTGATGAGCAGCGACATGGTCTTCCTTACCCACCTTCTACAGGTTCTATTGCATGGACATCCAGGCCTGAGAGGACGCAACCCTTGTGAGGGCTGTGCTATCCGGACTGCTGGCAGCTTCCTGCCCCGTTTGGGAGTAGCTTTTGTACATCCCATTGGTCCTGATTCCATCTAGCTACATGCTAGGAAATGGAGAAATTACTTACTTGATAATTTCATTGTCCTTAGTGTAGACAGATGGACTCAGCATCCTGCCAACGGCTATCCATGAATGGTACCAAAGAATTGCCCATGAGGTGAATATCGATTCCAAGAGTTTACGGGTAAGCCATCACCCTATCCCTAGATCAGGGCATCTATATTATTGCTGGGATTCAGCCCTTTTGTTTGGTGGAGTACAGTTATGGTCATCAGTGTTTTTAATCAAGTTATTAAGTTGTATCCAAATTTTATTCAAGTTTTTCAATAAGAACATAAGAAATTGCCATGCTGTGTCAGACCAAGGGTCCTTCAAGCCAAGCATCCTGTTTCCAACAGAGGCCAAACAAGGCCTCAAGAACCTGGCAATTACCCAAATACCAAGAAGATCCCATGCTACTGATCCCATACTACTGATGCAATTAATAGTATGTCCACAATGGCTTTTGAAGAGAAAACTGAATGGCTGAGGTCACTGCAGGGGTATATCTAGGGTGACATCAGCTTTGAAACCTGACTCTGTCTCCATCTGCTAGCAGGGGAGCACATAACCCCATTGGTCCTGAGTCCATCTGTCTACACTAAGGAAAACAAAATTATCAGGTAAGTAATTTTTCCATTTAATTTGACCCACTTTTGTTCAACCTCTCATTTTCTCCCAGTCTTTGTTTTTCTTGCAGGTACTTTCCTATTTTCACAAAGTCCATATTTGTCAAATTAGAAAATTAGGGCTGTGTGTGACTTGTCTGAATTCTATTCACAATATCAAACCATACTGTCTGATTATTGGTGCTCAGGTGGGCACTTATCTGGACATTAGATACGACATCTCCATTAGTGAGCACTAAGTCAAGTGTCACACCCTCCCTCGTGGGTTCCATTACCATTTGTTTGAGTAGAGCCCTTTGATGGGCATCCACTATTTCTCTGCTTCTTGTAGATTCCACAGAAGGGATATGCTAATCCACATATAGCAGATTAAAATCTCCAAGGAACAACACTTCTCCCTTCTTTCCTACCTTTTGGATGTCTTCGATCAGATCTCTGTCCAGTTATTCTGTCTGAATCAGAGGCCTGTAGACCACACCAGAAAAAATGGAGGCATCAATTCTGTACAATTCTGGTTGCTGCATCTCAAAAAAGATATAATTGTGATGGAGAAGGTACAGAGAAGGTCGACCAAAATGACAAGGGGAATGGAACAGCTCCCCTATGAGGAAAGACTAAAGAGGTTAGGACTTTTCAGCTTGGAGAAGAGACGACTGAGGGGGGATATGATAGAGGTGTTTAAAATTGAGAGGTCTAGAACGGGTAGATGTGAATCGGTTATTTATTCTTTTGGATAATAGAAAGACTAGGGGGCACTCCATGAAGTTAGCATGTGGCACATTTAAAACTAATCTTAGAAAGTTCTTTTTCACTCAAGGCACAATTAAACTCTGGAATTTGTTGCCAGAGGATGTGGTTAGTGCAGTTAGTATAGCTTTGTTTAAAAAAGGATTGGATAAGTTCTTGGAGGAGAAGTCCATTACCTGCTATTAATTAAGTTGACTTAGAAAATATCCACTGCGATTACTAGCAACGGTAACATGGAATAGACTTAGTTTTTGGGTACTTGCCAGGTTCTTATGGCCTGGATTAACCACTATTGGAAACAGGATGCTGGGCTTGATGGACCGTTGGTCTGACCCAGTATGGCATGTTCTTATGTTCTTATCTTCTTTATTTGGAATGATCCATAATACTTCTCTTGCCCATGTCCCTTGCAATTCAGCTGTTTGGAAATTGTTTTTGATGTAAAGAACTACTCCTCCCCCTTTTCTTTCCTCTCTGTCTTTCCTTAAGAAGTTATAGCCTGGGATGGCTGTATCCCAATCATAAGAATCAATGAACCATGTCTCCAGAAAAACAATGTCCAAGTCCACCTCCACCATTAGAGTGTGCAAGTCTGGGGTTTTATTGGAAAATCCACAGTGTGCAGGTGGAGAAAGGCCTATCTCATAGAACTATCAAGTGAGAGAAAAGGTTGAGATGGCATTCAGTTCAACATCCAGGTAATAATAATATTGAAGCAACTTTAACCACATAGGGCATTTAAGTAATTAACTTTTATTCCATTAATACACCTGCTTGCATGTATGTATGGGGATACACCTATATGCAGAACACGTATTTACTTGGCTTTTTATTGCCCAGGTTACGAGCATTTGTGGTCATAGGTTTCCAGCTGCTCTTCCTAGTTACCTTTTTTCTTTTTTGAACTGATTGATTTTGTTAATGTCCTGTATTACTTGGAGGTGAGAGGCTAATTTCATTACCTGCCTCCTGCTATCCCTGCTCTCTAGTTTAATTGCCTGATAATGTATGATCTGAATTTCTCACTTATCTTCTTTTCTGCCACAGACAAATGTGGGCAATCCTTACCATATAGCCTTTTATTGCTCTATTCATGGCCCTAGCTTCCAATGTATCCAAAACCACTTTCTTTACACCAGTTTTTGAGCTGTGAATTAAAATTCTCTGTATGGCATAGCCTTTCCTTTCCTATACCATGAACAGGTAATACATCCGAAAAGACAATTGTCTTTGCCATGTGTCTAATCTTCTTCCCTAGTTTTTGGAAATGTTTCTATGTTTTATGCACAGTAAGTCTTATCCTTCTAAGTGGCACCGCTGAATATCTGGCTTCGTTCAGTGTTTGCCACTTATCCTTATACATTTCTTAGCCTGCTAAGTAGTTAGCCGGATAACTCAGGACTGGGAATGGGCTGATTGAATTTATCTGATTAAAATAACTGGATAATTTAGATTTGCTCAATAGCATGTCTAATTATTTGGCTAAGTAGTGGCAAATATGAGGATATTCAGCAGCATAACTATGTTGCTGAGTATCTTATGTAAGATAAGTCTAATCTGGCTTACTTACAAAAACGGATATATTTAAAAATTGACCTCCGTGTGTACTTAGTATCTAAGGCAAGTTTCAAAATGATACTATGCACAGCTTTTGTTCCAGTTTAGTCATTTTGAAAATTGTACTCTTAAGAGGTGGATTTTTAAATGAGTTAGACCTGTAAATTTAACTATCATTTTCAAAAGCCATTTAACCACACTAACTGTACTTAACGCGGGTAAATCCTATTGATGATTCAATTGCATACATTGTAGCAATTTTTAAAATCATACTTACATGGGTAAACTGCATTTATATGTGTAAAACCCTTTTTTAAATATGTAAATGCTTTTGAAAATCAGGCCCTATATGTTTAAAGTTTTTGTCTGTAGTGCTTTATTAGAAAGATGTTATGGTTGTTTTTTTCCAGCACTATGGCATACTTTGGTGGAAAAAATGTTTGTTGATCCAGTGGGTCTTAAAGATTTTACATCATCAATTGTTTCTGTTAAGTTTATTGTGTGAAGAGAGGATTTTCATCTAATCGGTATTATTTGATCTGTTCCTAGGTTAGTGACACTGGAAAACAGTCCAGCTATTACACCTGAGCTGCTCCGCATTTTTCAGAATATGTCTGCACTTCTTGGTAAGTGTTGAAATATTTATGTACTTGTGTCATATTATCCATAAATTAAAAGCGTGGATAATTTGTCATTAATGAAATGAGAATAAAAAGATTATAAGTGCCTTTTCCTCAGCATTTGGGCAGGTCAGTCCCCATGAGTGGGTTATGCACCTCTACCAGCAGACAGAGATGGAGCAAAAGCTGTTGTCATGGCCATATAGTCCCGCCCCAACATCAGCCTGCCAGTATTCTCTGTCTCCAGCAGATGGTGGACATGCATTTCCTTTCGGGGGATTGCCTGTAGGTAAAACAAACAAAAAAAAAATAGAAGAAAGAAGAAGAAAGAAGAAAGTTGAAAAAGAGATATCGGAAAGATGAGATGTCTGTATAGCACCACTTGCCTGCTGAGGAGATACTGTGCAGTCCTTCCCTCAGCAGAGTGCCTCAATCCGATAGCCTTGAGTGGCATCGATCTAAATTTCAATTAGTGGCTGCAGGCCGGGAGAGGCTTGGCGGTGAAGGCTTTAGCCTTCTTCCCTCGTAGCTGGGATCCATTACTGCTCTCAGTCAGGGAGGGCTGAGCTCAAGTAAATGTTTTTCTTACTTAAAAAAAAAACAAAAAGAACAGTGTAACGAAGAAAGTAAGCAGGAGAAAAGGTTTGTTACCTTGGCGATTGGCTGTCCCACTCAATTCTCTGGGGAGTTCTGTGAGTTGAGGAGGTAGTACAGCATGGCAGGTCCAGCAGCCATTTGACTAGGCCCTGCTTGCAGGCTTCTCCCTTTTTGGCACATGGTAGGCCGTGAGTTTTCGAGAGAGTGTACTTTGAGCGGGACTCTCACAGTCTCACCCGGTTTAGGGAAGATTTGGTACATCCCAGGAGTCTGGACTGATCTAGGTACATACAGAGAAAGGAAAA
Organism: Rhinatrema bivittatum; assembly: GCF_901001135.1. Taxonomy (NCBI): domain Eukaryota; kingdom Metazoa; phylum Chordata; class Amphibia; order Gymnophiona; family Rhinatrematidae; genus Rhinatrema; species Rhinatrema bivittatum. Next base: position 711,685,383 of record NC_042615.1, on the reverse strand, counting down.
TTGGTCCTTACCTGCTAATTTTCGTTGCTGTACTACCATAGATCAATCCAGAGACCCACCCAGGTTTGGAGAGTTCTCTTGATCTGTGCTGTTGATATATATTCTGAAGGTTTTTCAATTGAATTTCTTGCTCAGGTGTTGGCTGTACATTCTGTCTTATTTGGTTATAAGGCTCATTCAGATTCGGAATTGCTCCTCCTCCTCCTGCTCGTGGTGAGAGATGAGGTGTAGGTTAAGTTCAGTTTTAGTATAATTTCCCATCTTAACTTGGGTACAGGTAAATACTGACGGACTGCAGGTGGTGCACCAGGTTATGTTACAGTGTTAGTAAAACTTTCTCTGTCTCCATCTGCTGGAAGGGAGGCAAAACCCAGGAGTCTAGACTGATCTGTGGTCCTACAGGAACAAAAATTAGCAAGTAAGGACCAGTTTTCCTATAGTAAGTTGTTTAGATTTGGCAATAAGGCCAGTAAGTTACTAGCTAGATTAGTACATAGCTCTAAATCTCAACAGTATATTTTTGCTTTATGTGATAAATTGGGGGTCTGTGATATCTGGAATACCTTTGATGCCTGAGATATTGTTAGATTACTATTCTGATTTATACTCTGACAGATCCAGACTGACTGAGACATGTATTTATTTGTATAAAAAAAAAATTACAGATGCCACAAATTATTACAGCTCAGAAACAACTGTTGAATGCACCCATTACACAATTTGAAGTACAGAATGTCATTAGGGATTTGAAATTGGGTAAAGCTCCTCAGTTAGATGGATTTGGTTCCAAATTGTATAAGATCTTTCAAGATTCTCTTGTTTTTTCTCTTCTTTGGATGTTTAATCGTTTTGTCGAAGGATAGTTTATATCTGGTGATACCATTCTTTGATCACTGTATTTCCTATAACCCTGGCTCATATAGGGTCATAAACTACAGTGATCTGTAGAAAAGTAGATATTAAAATTTAGACTTTGATTATGGCAAAATGGTTAAAAAGTATTCTCCCTTGTTTGATTTCTTTAAATCAAACTGGTTTTGTGAATGGAAGTCATGGTTAAGCAATATTCATAAACTTAATTGATGTACTTTACACTCCTTCCTTGGAGAATTGGAAAGGCTTAATGGTTAACCTAAATGCTGAAAAAGCTTTTTACAAAGAACAATAGTGATATCTTTTTGGTATTGGAGCAGTACAGTATTGAAAGTGCTTTTCTTCAATTGATTCATTTGCTTCATACTTCACCACAAGCCCATTTGCGAGTCAGAGCAGTGGGCTATGAACCAGGAGACCAGGGTTCAAGTCCTGCTGTCGCTCCTTGTGACATTGGGCAAGTCACTTTACCCTCCATTGCCTCAGGTACAAACTTATTGTAAGCCCTCTGTGGATAGGGAAATACCTACAGTTCCTGAATGTAATCCACTTTGAAGTGCTGAAAAAAGTGCAAAAAGTGGAATATAAATCTAAAACTAAAATAAATAAATATTTCCATGATATCATTGAACAGTGTTTTGACGGTAGAACCTTTAGCATTAAAAATTAAATCCTCCACTGAAATTCAGGGATTTATGCTGAATACAGAATATGCATGTTTGCAGATGATCTATATTGTTGATTTTAGTTGAGCTAAGGGAGTCTATATCTGTGATAATAGAAATTATTCATCACTTTGGTCTGTTTGCTGGTTTGAGGATTAACTATACTAAATCTGAGGCTATAGTTTGTGTTAGTCTCCTGTTCAATCAGTCTTAGTGCTTTCTCTTTAGTTGGACGGTTCCCCAGTTCAAGTATTTCAGTATATTCTTTTAGATAAGAATTTGTTTTATAAACTTTCAAAAGGGAAACTTTGATAAAATGAGGAAAATAGTTAGAAAAAAACTGAAAGGTGCAGCTGCAAAAGTTAAAAGTGCTCAACAGGCATGGACATTGTTTAAAAATACAATCCTAGAGGCGCAGTCCAGATGTATTCCACGCATTAAGAAAGGTGGAAGGAAGGCAAAACGATTACCGTCCTGGTTAAAAGGTGAGGTGAAAGAGGCTATTTTAGCCAAAAAAGCATCCTTCAAAAATTGGAAGAAGGATGCATCTGAAGAAAATAGGATAAAGCATAAGCATTGTCAAGTTAAGTGTAAAACATTGATAAGACAGGCGAAAAGAGAATTTGAAATGAAGTTGGCCATAGAGGCAAAAACTCATAATAAAAACTTTTTTAAATATATCCAAAGCAGATATGCTTATGGAAAGGAAGCAGGGGGAGCAAGATGGCGGTATAGACGAGGCGGTGCACAGCTGCTCTCCTGCAGGTCTTGGAAATTGTTTTTTTTTTCCTTCAACAATGCCGTCTAAACGAAAGGGTAAGGTGAGAGTATATCCCTCTCTACTCTTACAGTCACCAATTCAGCAGGAAATCATCTGATACCTGTCCTCACCTGCACCAATTCCAGGAGCCAAGGAGACAGACGAACCGGGTTGTGTGGGAGGACTGCCCGAGTTCACTGAGGAGGCTTCCCTGAGTTCTAACTTCAGACCACCGCCGGCGCAAAGGACAGGAGAGGAGTGCCCTGGAAACACTGCTGAAGGGGTTACCCCTTCCGGGTCAGGGACGCCGACCCGAGCAAAGGGAGTTGGAGTAGAAGATCTGACCGAGGAAACAACAGACCAGAGCACAGAGGAGGAGGAGAGAGATCTGTCTCCGAGCGACAATGTGACCGGAGGAATGGAACAAGTTGCTAGCGGTGAGTCCGCGGTCATTCCTACCTGCCCTGCTGTGGTCATGCTAGAATCTATGTGGGACTTAATGGCTGAAATGGCCACTAATATTAAAAGGCTTGAGACTAAGATGGATTATAATAGTGGGAAAAACCAACAAGATATCCTGTTGGTTCAAAAATCTATTAAAAACACAGAAGAAAGAATTAAAGTTCTTGAAGAGAAAGAGGTGAAAAATCTGGAATTTCATGCAGCCGTAGCTAAAGATAGAGCCTTGTTAGCACGGCAAATAGAAACTTTCGAAAATAATTCTAAACGTTTGAACTTGCGAGTAATAAACTTCCCTAGAGTTGTGGGGGAAGTACCTTTGAGTACTTTTCAAATGTTTCTTAAAGAAGTCTTAGACTTCGAAGAAACTGATTTTCCAAACATAGTTTGTTATTTTTTGCCAAGAAGAGCATCTAATATGAATTCGCAGGATCTACCTTTTCAGGGAAATTTAACTGAGTTTTTAGAAAATTCCGATCAAGTAATTGACTGGGGCACATTATTAGTTTCCTTTATAAGTTACTTAGACCTGAATAAGGTCATGAAGAAATATTTCTCAAAGTACCCCATAATGTTTTATGATAAACCAGTTAAGATTTTCCCTGATCTTGCTTTATATACTCAGCTACAGAGAAAATAATTTCTAAGCCTCCGACAGGAGGTCATTTCTCTGGGATTTTCTTTCACGCTGAGGTTCCCTTGTAAATGTTTGGTAAAAAAGCAACAGGATATATTTGTGTTTTTCTTGCCTGAACACTTGAAAGGCTTTATTGAGCAAAGGAAAATTGTTACTTCGTCCCCAGTATCTAGCTAAAAAATATAAGTGCAGGTTGCTATGTTAAGCTTTGTATTGTTTAGATATTAATTTCGAGAATGTAACTCCCTTTAGATTTTCATAAACCCCCCATTAGGGATATATTAGTGTCTGTATAAATTGCATTTGATTATATAAAGTAAGATTAGAGCTGACTCAGTGACATGATGGAATGAAATTTATTCTTTTTGGATTATGGATGGAAAGCAGTCCTAACTACTTTGTTATAATTTTTTTTTTTGTATTGTTAATATTGGAAAATCAATAAAGAAATAATTATTAAAAAAATATATATCCAAAGCAAGAATCCTGTTATGGTTTTGAGGTGTTTGAGTGGATTCTTGGGTACTGTGGCGATGACCACGCCCACGGGAAGGAGCCCCATGAGGAACCACAGTACTAGGCTAGACTCGAGACATGCAAACACACAGGCCGATACAGTAAGTGCGTGTAAGAAAAAGTGCGGCAGTGCCGGGCGCCCGCTCGTTTCCCGCGCGCACAGTTCGGATCACATACCGCTCAATATAGTATTTAAATGGCATGCAAATGCAAGCCGCGTCCAAAGCACGTCCATGAAGCGCAATCCATTTTACTGTATAGAGCGCTATACAGCGCCTATACAGTATCCTGGGTGCGCTGGTACCTGTCATTTCAAATGACATTTGAAATGACAGGTACCAGGAAGTGGATGGTTCTCCTACGCTCGGGCATCAGGAATTGCCAGTCCTCTCTCCCCCCCTCCCGAAGCAAGGCGCAGGGCGAAAATCGACTCGACATGTTATTAAAGCAAATAGAAATTGTAACAAAAGTAAACTTACTGCATGCTTCCAGCAGCCCCAGTCCTCTCTCCCCTCCTCCCGAGGTGCCCACCGCGGCTCCCCTGCCTCCCAGGGGCAGCCGGCGGCGAAAGCGGCTTCCAGCATCCCCGCCGGCGAAGGTGCATGAACGCACGTCCAATTTGGGTGCTCAACTGCGAAGCCGCATACGCGCACGCCATGACCTCAGACGTCCATCCGGGTGCTCATGTCACAGCGTGCGCTCATGTGCCTTCGCTGCTTGAGCGCCCAAATTGGACGTGCGTTCATGCACCATCGCTTGCGGGGCTGCTAGAAGCCGCTTTCGTCGTCTGCTGCCCCGGGGAGACAGGGGAGATGCGGTGGGCGCTTCGGGAGGAGGGGAGAGAGGACTGGGGCTGCTGGAAGCATGCAGTAAGTTTACTTTTATTACAATTTCTATTTGCTTTAATAACATGTTGAGTCTATTTTCGCCCTGCGCCTTGCTTCAGGAGGGGGTGAGAGAGGACTGGCGATCCCCGATGCCCAAGCGTAGGAGAACCAGGCCCGAGAGTAGGAGAACTAGGCCACACCATGTTACTCGCTTGTTCCAACCCACCCACTTATTTGATCGGAACCTGCCTTTTGCTGTCACATCCCTCTAACGCCAAGGTCAGGGTAGGCGGTGAATTAGCAGGTTAAAGACGCAGCAAAGCAGTTGGTTAAAAAGGCGATAATGGGGCCGCACATTACTGTATGGGAGGGAATAGCTAATCCGATCGTTTACATATCATATACATGCCGCAGGCGGAAAGGGATACGCGTCGATTTAAAGAAGCGGTAAAGATTGGTAAAAACGGATAGTGAATCGCGGGTTAGACTTACGCGGCCAAATTGTGGGTAGAAGGCGGGTTAGAAACAGGGTAACGGCGGCCGCGCTTTACTGTATCGTCCTGACAGAGATTTGTCTTTTATTAAACAGCTGAGATATACCACCAGAGGTGGCAGTAGTGATGTGATCCAGAGGTAGCAGTCCAGGGGACCTCGCAGAGGAGACCCATCTCACAGAGATAGTATAGGGAGATCCAGATGCAGGTTCCCAGTGCAGCAGAGCTGTAGATGAGACAGACTGACAGTTAGATTACTCACTAAGTTGGTAGCTGTATAGGTGGAGATCTCAGCAGGCAGACGTAGTTATATACAGGCACCGAACCAGGGAGAGCAGGCCCTCGAGGAGCGAGTACCTGATCCCAGATAGGCACCTGAAAGAAAGCAAAGGGCCCCCGAGGAGCGGGTACCGAAGTTAGAGAAATACCTCGAAGGGCAAAGAGAGCTTCCAAGTGGCAGCAAGGAAGCGGCAGAGTAGCTCAGACCAGAGGCTTTCCATCCATTCACGATCCTTGCTAACTAGATCAGCTAGCAAACGAAGGGCAGGCTAAATACCCGGATGGCGTGACGTCACTCGAGGGGGGACGCCCCTGAGGTTCCCGCCATGACATGGATAAAGACGTGGGTGATGTGCCCTCAGGAGAAACATGGTGTGAGGCTTTGCCATTGCTGTTCTGGGAATGCCGGAGAGAGTGGCATGCAGACGTGGTGGTAGCCATCTTCCCGAGGCTAGCGGGGAGAGCAGAGAGAAAGGTGAGGCACAAAGGTCGAAGCCTTCTGAGAACGACGGATGCAACAGTACCCCCCTTCAAAGGGCCCCCTCCAGACCTCCTACCTGCTCTTAGTTTTTGAGGATGCGATCTGTGGTATTGCTGAAGCATCTCTTTATCCATGATATTAGGCAAAGGTTCCCAAGAGTTTTCTTCAGGTCCGTAACCCTCCCATGACAGGAGGTATTCCCAAACTCTGCCTCTCTTTCTCACATCAAGGATGGTATCAACCTTGTACTCGATGTCGTCTTCTGCATCAATAGGTGTAGGTTCAGGTGTCTTGGTGGAAAACTCGCTAAGGACTAGCGGTTTCAGTAGCGAGACATTGAACGCATTATGAATTTTCATTGCTGGTGGAAGTTTCAAACTGTACGTGAGAGTACCCAGTCGTCGGAGGATGGGAAAGGGTCCAACAAAGCGTGAAGCAAAACGAGTTGAAGGTAGCTTGAGTCTTAGATGTTTAGTAGACAGCCAGATTTTTTCACCAGGATGGAATTTAGGAGCCTTGCTGTGGCGAGCATCATAGCCTTTCTTTGCTCTTTGCCCTGTTTTTGGAGTATCTCTTTAGTCTTATTCTACAATAGTTGGATATCTTTGGCAGTAGATTGAGCTGCCGGAGACGACACTGAAAGTGGAAGTGGTAAGGGTGGTAAAGGTAGTCCGTAAACCACTTCAAATGGTGTAGATCCAGTTAAGAACATAAGAAAATGCCATACTGGGTCAGACCAAGGGTCCATCAAGCCCAGCATCCTGTTTCCAACAGTGGCCAATCCAGGCCATAAGAACCTGGCAAGTACCCAAAAACTAAGTCTATTCCATGTTACCATTGCTAATGGCAGTGGCTATTCTCTAAGTGAACTTAATAGCAGGTAATGGACTTCTCCTCTAAGAACTTATCCAATCCTTTTTTAAACACAGCTATACCAACTGCACTAACCACATCCTCTGGCACAAATTCCAGAGTTTAATTGTGCGTTGAGTAAAAAAGAACTTTCTCCGATTAGTTTTAAATGTGCCCCATGCTAACTTCATGGAGTGCCCCCTAGTCTTTCTATTATCCGAAAGAGTAAATAACCGATTCACATCTACCCGTTCTAGACCTCTCATAATTTTAAACATCTCTATCATATCCCCCCTCAGCCGTCTCTTCTCCAAGCTGAAAAGTCCTAACCTCTTTAGTCTTTCCTCATAGGGGAGCTGTTCCATTCCCCTTATCATTTTGGTAGCCCTTCTCTGTACCTTCTCGCAATTATATCTTTTTTGAGATGCGGCGACCAGAATTGTACACAGTATTCAAGGTGCGTTCTCACCATGGAGCGATACAGAGGCATTATGACATTTTCCGTTTTATTCACCATTCCCTTTCTAATAATTCCCAACATTGTTTGCTTTTTTGACTGCCGCAGCACACTGAACCCTTTCAATGTGTTATCCTCTATGACGCCTACATCTCTTTCTTGGGTTGTAGCACCTAATATGGAACCCAACATTGTGTAATTATAACATGGGTTATTTTTCTCTATATGCATTACCTTGCACTTATTCACATTAAATTTCATCTGCCATTTGGATGCCCAATTTTCCAGTCTCACAAGGTCTTCCTGCAATTTATCACAATTTTGTCATCTGCAAATTTGATTATCTCACTCGTATTTCTTTCCAGATCATTTATAAATATATTGAAAAGTAAGGGTCCCAATACAGATCCCTGAGGCACTCCACTGTCCACTCCCTTCCACTGAGAAAATTGTCCATTTAATCCTACTCTCTGTTTCCTGTCTTTTAACCAGTTTGCAATCCACGAAAGGACATCTCCACCTATCCCATGCCTTTTTCATTTTCGTAGAAGCCTCTCATGAGGAAGTTTGTCAAATGCCTACTGAAAATCCAAGTATACTACATCTACTGGTTCACCTTTATCCACATGTTTATTAACTCCTCCAAAAAAGTGAAGCAGATTTGTGAGGCAAGACTTGCCCTGGGTAAAGCCATGCTGACTTTGTTCCATTAAACCATGTCTTTCTATATGTTCTGTGATTTTGATGTTTAGAACACTTTCCACTATTTTTCCTGGCACTGACGTCAGGCTAACCAGTCTGTAGTTTCCCGGATTGCCCCTGGAGCCCTTTTTAAATATTGGGGTTACATGTGCTATCCTCCAGTCTTCAGGTACAATGGATGATTTTAATGATAGGTTACAAATTTTACTAGCAGGTCTGAAATTTCATTTTTTAGTTCCTTCAGAACACTGGGGTGTATACCATCCGGTCCAGGTAATTTACTACTCTTCAGTTTGTCAATCAGGCCTACCACATCTTCTAGGTTCACCGTGATTTGATTCAGTCCATCTGAATCATTACCCATGAAAACCTTCTCCATTACGGGTACCTCCCCAACATCCTCTTCAGTAAATCTTTCCGCGATGGCCTTATCTTCTCTAAGTGCCCCTTTAGCCCCTCGATCATCTAACGGTCCAACTGACTCCCTCATAGGCTTTCTGCTTCTGATATATTTTTAAAAGTTTTTACTGTGAGTTTTTGCGTCTACAGCCAACTTCTTTTCGAATTCTCTCTTAGCCTGTCTTATCGATGTCTTACATTTAACTTGCCAACGTTTATGCTTTATCCTATTTTCTTCTGTTGGTTCCTTCTTCCAATTTTTGAATGAAGATCTTTTGGCTAATATAGCTTCTTTCACCTCCCCTTTTAACCATGTCGGTAATCATTTTGCCTTCTTTCCACCTTTCTTAATATGTGGAATATATCTAGACTGTGTTTCTAGAATGGTATTTTTTAACAATGACCATGCCTCTTGGACATTTTTTACTTTTGTAGCTGCTCCTTTCAGTTTTTTTCTAACAATTTTTCTCATTTTATCAAAATTTCCCTTTTTAAAGTTTAGCACGAGAGCCTTGGATTTGCACACTGTTCCTCTTCCAGTCATTAAATCAAATTTGATCATATTATGATCACTATTGCCAAGCGGCCCCACCACTGTTACCTCTTTCACCAAGTCCTGTGCTCCACTGAGAATTAGATCTAAAATTGCTCCCTCTCTCGTCGGTTCCTGAACCAATTGCTCCATAAAGCTATCATTTATTCCATCCAGGAACGTTATCTCTCTAGCGTGTCCCGATGATACATTTACCCATTCAATATTGGAGTAATTGAAGTCTCCCATTATTACTGCACTACCAATTTGGTTAGCTTCCCTAATTTCTCTTAGCATTTCACTGTCCGCCTCACCATCTTGACCAGGTGGATGGTAGTATACCCCTATCACTATAGTCTTCCCCGACACACAAGGGATTTCTACCCATAAAGATTCAATTTTGTATTTAGTCTCATGCAGAATGTTTATCCTGTTGGACTCTATGCCATCCCGGACATAAAGCGCCACACCTTTCCCGGGTGCTCCTCTCTGTCATTGCGATATAATTTATACCCCAATATAGCACTGTCCCATTGATTATCCTCTTTCCACCATGTCTCTGAGATGCCAATTAAGTCTGTCATCATTTACTGCTATGAGGAATGAAATAAAGAATAGCCGAAAGTCCTTCAAAAATCCGTTATTCATTGCCCGAGTCTAGGCCTGAGTTTCGCCCATCAAAGGGCTGCTTCAGGGGCTATAAAAGATAATAAATACAAAATAATAAAATTGTTTAAACAATTTGATAATTGTAAAATATAAATAATTAAAATTAATTAAAAATATAATTAAAATTAAAAACAGACGCATAAATAGCCCCACTGGAACAATTAACTTACACAATTCTAGGAGAATAAAATGTTAATTGCAATACAATGAAAAACAGAATAATGGAGGAGGAATACAAATAAAATTACAGCAAGATGGAGACAAAACAGCCTTATAACTATTAATAAAAATTAACTATGACATTCTTGGCAACTCTTCATGTACTAATAAAAATTAGAAAATTAAAAATCAGTGCTTAGAGAACGTACCTGAATAAAATTCAAATTGGCATGTGCATAGGTGAGCTCGATCCGTTGGAGTACATCACAGGCTTAAATGTAAAAATAACTATTAGTATAAAAATTGTCCAAAAATACGCAGTATTAATTAGATGGGTGTAAACATAAATAAAATCATAATTACCTTACTTAAGTATCATCAATGTATTTGCAGGTTAACCCTGTCCATTGAACCACACAGATATTGTATATTCTTCCAACAATCGGGAAATTCTCGATTGTGGTTAGAGCAGCTTCAAAATTTGACTAAAAATGATATATAAAAAATAGGTTGGGAAACCAATGTGATTAGTGATTGAACAAATCCATACATTAAAAATGGTAATTATGTTCCAAAATTGAGTTTTCAAAAAAAGCTCAATAAAATATGGGCATACATCCACAAAACTTGATATTTTATGAAAACCATATTTGGAATCGTTAAAAATCAGCGAGACCCCTTATTTTCAAGCTTATGTGATTAACCCCAGATTCCGTAAAAATGCACAAATCATGTTAGTCCAAATCATTCTATTTAAGAAGAATCTGATCTCGCCACGATACCATTGTTACTTTGATGCCAAATTTGAGTCAATTTGCTATTTAACAAATCTACACAAATAAATATGAATCTGTCAGTGATTTTTCTTATTGACATCCATATACAAAATGACCAATAACAAATGAAAAATTTCTCCTCATATAACGTAAAAAATCGTGGCGAGATCAGATTCTTCTTAAATAGAATTTTATATATAATTTTTAGTTGTATTTTCATTCTGCTTTTTTGTATTTTCATTCTGCTTTTTAATTGACAGGGATAAGTTAGAATTTTTTAGATCAGGTGAGTTTTTAGTTACAGGGACTTGGACTATTTTTCTAATTATTGGAACCTCACTGTCGGGATGCCCTAATTCTAATGCATCATTAGTATCCTTTGAAGATACCTTGTTCCGAACCATGCGCTGCTGAGCGACTGTCTGCTTTCCCCTTAGAGCAGCTTTTAAACTAGAACAATCTCCTTTTTAAAGGTTAGCGCCAGCAGTCTGGTTCCGCCCTGGTTAAGGTGGAGCCCATCCCTTCGGAAGAGACTCCCCCTTCCCCGAAAGGTTACCCAGTTCCTAACAGAACTGAATCCCTCTTCCTTGCACCATCGTCTCATCCACGCATTGAGACTCCGGAGCTCTGCCTGCCTCTGTTGACCTGCGCGTGGAACAGGGAGCATTTCAGAGAATGCTACCCTGGAGGTTCTGGATTTAAGCTTTCTACCTAAGAGCCTAAATTTGGCTTCCAGAACCTCCCTCCCACATTTTCCTATGTCATTGGTGCCCACATGTACCTGGACAGCCGGCTCCTCCCCAGCACTGTCTAAAATCCTATCTAGGTGACGCGTGAGGTCCGCCACCTTCGCTCCAGGTAGGCATGTTAGCAGGCGATCCTCACGCCCACCAGCCACCCAGCTATGTACATTCCTAATAATCGAATCACCAACTATGTCGCTGGATGAGAGTTGATGGCGAATTCAGCCCAGGGCAACAGTTCAGCCCAGTCATTTTGACATGAACCAACATAGCTCAAAGGAACTACATGAATGTTCTATTCCTTCTCTGTTTGGCCATTCGACTGAGGATGGATGCAGAGGTAAAGTCAAGAGAGATGTCAAACTTCTTACACAAAGCTTTCCAGAACTTTGCTGTAAATTGAACTCCTCTGTCAGAGACGATGTACTTTGGCATGCCGTGTAGGCGAAAGATGTGGGTGATGAAATGTCTTGCAAGCTCCATGACTGAGGGCAAGCCAAGGGAGCACCACGAAGTGAGACATCTTCAAGAAACGATCCACTGTAACCCAGATGGTATTGTTACCTCCAGAAAGTGGTAAGTCTACCACAAAGTCTGTAGCAATGTGAGTCCAGGGCTCATCTGGAACTGGCAAGGGATAAAACAAGCCCCAAGGACGTCTGGGCGGAGGTTTCTGTCTGGCACAATTGGAACAAGAAGGCACATAGGCGAACGTGTCCTCCTTCATGGTGGCCACCAATCGTACTTCTGTAGTTTAGCCAGAGTTCTTTGTTGACCAGGATGTCCAGCCAGTTTCAAATTGTGAGCCCATGCTAACAGTTTCTTAGGTTACCGGGTACAATATTCTTGCCTGCAGGTACCGAATGGGTAACTCCCTTCATGTTGATGATATGCTGGGGTTCATCAGGTTCATCTTCAGAGAGAAATGAGTGAGATAGGGCATCTGCTTCTTATCTCCAGGGCGATATTTCAGCATAAAGTTAAATCTGTTGAAGAACAGGGACCATCTCACCTGCCTATGGTTTAGGCGCTGAGCATGACTGAGGTACTCCAGATTTTTGTGATCTGTGAAAAGGGTGATCTGATGTTGTGCACCTTCAAGCCAGGGGTGCCACTCTTCGAACGCCATCTTTATTGCCAGTAGTTCTTTATCCCCAATGCCGTAGTTCTTCTCCGCTGGTGAGAAGCGTCGGGAGAAAAAGGAACATGGATGCAATATTTTAGAGTCACTGGACTGGCTTAGCACGGCCCCAAGCCTACATCCAAGGCATCGACTTCCACAATGAAGAGTCGTGTCAGATCTGTTTGGTGGAGGCATGGCTAACTCGAGAAGGTGTCTTTCAATTTCTGAGATGCTGTCACAGCTTCTGTAGACTAATTGGCAATGTTGGCACCTTTCTTAGTCATCGCTGTTAGTGGAACAGTTAGTGAAGAGTAATTCTTGATGAATGTTCTGTAATAGTTGGTAAATCCCAGAAATCGTCTAAGAGCTTTTAGACCAGTGGGTTGTGTCCATTCTTGAATGTTCTCAAGATACTGTAGGTCTATCCGGAAGCCTTTGTTTGAAACAATGTACCCTAAGAAAGGCACAGATTCCTTGTGGAATTCACATTTAGACAACTTGGCGTACAAGCGGTTCTCGCGAAGTCTTAGCAGCACTCTTTTGACATCTTCCAGGTGGGTATTCAGGTCCTGGGAAAATATCAAGATGTCGTCTAAGTACACAACGACACATTTGTAGAGTAGGTCGCGCAGAATGTTGTTCATCATGTTTTGGAAGACAGCCGGGGCATTGCACAGGCCGAAGGGCATCACCGGGTATTCAAATTGCCCATCCCGGGTATTAAAAGCCATCTTCCATTCATCGCCATAGTGGATGCAAACTAGGTTATAGGCTCCTTTAAGATCAAGCTTGGAGAATATCTTGGCTCCCTGTAGTCTATCGAATAGCTCCGAGATGAGTGGTAAGGCATAGCAGTCTTTCACAGTGATCTCGTTTAGACCTCTGTAGTCAATGCATGGACGTAATGTTCAGTCTTTCTTCCTCATGAAAAAGAAGCCTGCGCCGGCAGGAGACTTGGAGGGTCTTGGAGGGTTTTATGAAGCCTTTCTGAAGATTCTCCTGTATGTACTCTGACATAGCTTTATTCTCTACTATGGAGAGAGAGTAGACCCTTCCTTTGGGTGGTTCAGTGTTAGGCTTCAAATTGATGGCACAGTCATAGGTTCTGTGTGGAAGTAGTATGTCTACGGCTTCTTTGGAAAATACATCTTGAAAAGATGCATATTGAGGCGGCAACCCAGGCATCAATGGGGTAGTTGGCATGCAGGGTATTGGAGAAACCTCCATCAGACATTTACCATGGCAATCTGGACCCCAACGTGAAAGCTCCAAAGTGGCCCAGTTGAATTGAGGCATATGCTTCTGCAGCCACGGTAGACCCAGTACTAAAGGGTGCATGGCCTTCTCTAGCACAAAGAAGGAAATAGTCTCTGTATGAAGAGCACCGGTACATAAGTTCACTGGTTCGGTGAACAAGGTTACTTTGCCCGGTAAGGTCTCCCCATGAATAGAAGATAGAAGTAGTGGCGACATCATGGTAGTGGTGGGGATCCACAAGTGTTCCACTAAATGCTTCAAAATGAAATTTCCTCCTGCCCCAGAGTCCACTAAGGCAAGGGTCTGGTATTCTGGAGGTCCGCAGATTAACGATACAGGAAGAGATCGTGGAGGAGAGGGTGCAGTTAGACCTAAGAAGAGTCCTCCAACAGGAGTTCGGTCTGTCAGTTCTCCGGACATATAGGTCATGTTTGTACAGCATGACCAGCTTGTTCACAATGGGGCGGATTTTCAGAGCCCTGCTCGCGTAAATCCGCCCAAAACCGGGCGGATTTACGCGAGCAGGGCCCTGCGCGCCGGGAAGCCTATTTTACATAGGCCTCCCGGCGCGCGCAGAGCCCCGGGACTCGCGTAAGTCCCGGGGTTTTCGGAGTGGGCGTGTCGGGAGGCGTGTCGGGGGCGGGGCCGGAGCGCGCGGCGTTGCGGGGGCGTGTCGGCAGCGTTTTGGGGGCGGGTACGGGGGCGTGGCTACGGCCCGGGGGCGTGGCCGCGCCCTCCGTACCCGCCCCCAGGTCGCGGCCCGGCGCGCAGGAGGCCCGCTGGCGCGCGGGGATTTACGCCTCCCTCCGGGAGGCGTAAATCCCCCGACAAAGGTAGGATGGGGGTTTAGACAGGGCCGGGCGGGTGGGTTAGGTAGGGGAAGGGAGGGGAAGGTGAGGGGAGGGCAAAGGAAAGTTCCCTTCTAGGCCGCTCCGATTTCGGAGCGGCCTAGGAGGGAACGGGGGTAGGCTGCGCGGCTCGGCGCGCGCAGGCTATACGAAATCGATAGCCTTGCGCGCGCCGATCCAGGATTTTAGCCGATACGCGCGACTACGCGCGTATCTACTAAAATCCAGCGTACTTTTGTTTGCGCCTGGAGCGCAAACAAAAGTAGGCTGTTCGCGCTCGTCTGAAAATCTACCCCAATACATGCATAGTCCCAATCTCTTTCGTGTTGTTCTCTCTTTTGAGGTTAAGTGACTGCGGCCTAATTCATTGGTTTTTCTTCGCCAGCAACTGGAACAGAGGGAGTAGGCCTGGGTGTGAACTTAACTCGAGTTTTTCCCTGAAATGGTCTTCTGGGAGTCTTGGTCTCTTGAGACTTGTCATGAAGTCGGTGATCAATCCTTGTTGCCAACTTCATTAGTTCTGCCGTCTCAGGCATCTCACGAGCCGCCAGCTCATCTTTCAACTGGGAGTTCAGTCCTTCAAAGAAGAGGGTCTTCAGGCATTTAGGGTCCCAATGTAATTCTGACGCCAACGTCTTGAATTCTATGGCGAAGTCTGGTAAAGGTTTATTACCTTGCTTCAGATGAACCAACGTAGATCCTGCAGTCGTGTACCGGGCATGGTCATTCAATACTGATCTGAACAGCTCAAAGAACCCGGCAATATCGGGTCATCACGCTCCCACAGCGGAGAGGCCCAAGCCAACGCTCTTCCATCTAGATAAGACAAGATATGGGTGGTCTTGGCATAGGCTGTAGGAAAATAATTAGGTTGCAGAGAAAAGTGCATGCAACATTGATTGATAAATCCTCTACATTTCCAAACTTCCCCTGAGAAGTGTGTTGGAGCAGATAGAGGTACAATTGTCTTGACCGTCACTTCTGGCGGTGTAACTTCTTTACCTGTGGTGGTCGGTGTATTCATCTGTGCGTGCAACTGGTTAAAGGCAGTAATCAAGTTATCCAGCGAGTTCTGTTCTTCGGAGATTTGCTGGGCCAGGCATGGAATGGCCTGCAATGCAATGAGCTGAGCCGAATCCAAGGACTTAGCAATCTGTTATGGTTTTGAGGTGTTTGAGTGGATTCTTGGGTACTGTGGAGATGACCATGCCCACGGGGAGGAGCTCTGTGAGGAACCTCAGTACTAGACTAGACTCAAGACATGCAGAGATTTGTCTTTTATTATACAGCTGAGATATATCACCAGAGGTGGCAGTAGTGAGGTGATCCAGAGGTAGCAGTCCAGGGGCCCTTGGCAGAGGAGACCCGACTCAGAGATAGGATAGGGAGATCCAGATGCAGGTTCCCAGTGCAGCAGAGCTGTAGATGAGACAGACTGACAATGTTAGATTACTCACTAACAGGCCGATACAGTACAATATGCTCCGGCGGAGCGCACTGTTAACCTGCGATTGGACGCGCATTTTCGACGTGCTAGCTTTACCCCTTATTCAGTAAGTGGTAATAGCGCATCGAAAATGCGCGGCCAACCCCCCTCGAAACTAATAGCACGCGCAACATGCAAATGCATGTTGATGGCCCTATTAGTTTTTCCTGCACGATTTAGTAAGTAAAATGTGTAGCCAAGCCGCACATTTTACTTTCAAAAATTAGCACCTATCCAAAGGTAGGCGTTAATTTCTGCCGGCACCGGGAAAATGTACAGAAAAGTTGTAAAAACTGCTTTTCTGTACACCCTTCAACTTAATATCATGGCGATATTAAGTCTGAGGTCCCAAAAGTAAAAAAATAATAAAAAAAAAAAAATTTAAATCAGCCCGCGGCTCGCGGGTTGAAAACTGGAAGCTCAATTTTGCCGGCGTCTGGTTTTCGAACCCGTGGCTGTCAGCGGGTTTGAGAATCGACACCGGTAAAATTGAGCATCGGCTGTCAAACTCGCTGACAGCCGCCACTCTTGTCAAAAAAGAGGCGCTAGGGACGTGCTAGTGTCTCTAGCACCTCTTTTTACCGCGGGCCCTCATTTGAATACTAAATCGCGCGCACAGGAGAGTGGCCTGTGTGCGCGCCGGGAGAGCGGGCGCTTTCCCGCGACTTTTACTGTATCGGCCCGTAAATTGGTAGCTGTATAGGTGGAGATCCCAGCAGGCAGAAGTAGTTGTATTCAGGCACCGAGCCAGGGAGAGCAGGCCCTCGAGGAGTGAGTACCTGATCCCAGATAGGCACCTGAAAGAAAGCAAAGGGCCCCCGAGGAGCTGGTACCCAAGTTAGAGAAATACCCCGAAGGGCAGAGAGAGCTTCCAGCGGCAGCAAGGAAGTGGCAGAGTAGCTCAGGCCGGAGGCTTTTCATCCATTCATGATCCTTGCTAACTCGATCAGCTAGCAAACGAAGGGCAGGCTAAATACCCGAATGGCGTGACGTCAATCGAGGGGGACGCCCCCGAGGTTCCCGCCATGATGTGGATAAAGACGTGGGTGGCGTGCATGCGCGCACCCTAGGAGGCCCTCAGGAGAAACATGGCATGAGGCTTGTGGCATGAGTAGCAAAGAACTACTGAAGTAGATTGTGACTCCTGTCCTTCATCTATAAATCACTGTGCATCTGACAGCTGTATAGATTTTTCTCTTGACAAGACTGTCTTGTAATTTAGTCTAACTATATAAAAGCATTGGCTTTGTTTTCGGCTGACTGGTTACAAATTACATGACAGTTTCTTAACTAGGGGCATAATAGTATACTATCTGACAGGTAAGCTTGTACCTTTGATTAACTGATACAAAATAGACTGTAAACTTACAGTGCGGGTCACTCACCCGAGCTACATATGAGCAACATTTCTAGTCACAGGGAAGAAACGATTCGATTAGATCAGGCCGAGTCAATGACAACTTATTTTGAGGTCCATAGTAGTGAAAGGAAAAAAATTCCTGAAGTTAAGTAAAATTTTAAATGTGTTCTTGTTTGAACAGGTAGAAACTGTACCTTGAATCAACATTACAAATTACCACTTAAGACATTTTTGGTTTATGCTTACTTATTCTGTATAGCGTTTACACAATAAAATGAGTAGATAATGTGGGCTACATGACGACTACCTAGCCCAATGGTAGCCGACTCCAGTCCTGGAGTGCCACAAACAGATTTTGTTTTCAGGATATTTACAATGAATATGCATAAGGTATTTTTGCATGCATTTCCTTTATAGTATGCAGATATGTCATGCATATTCATTGTGGGATCCTGAAAACCAGACCTTTTTGTGGCCCTCCAGGATTGGATTGCCTACCCTTGATATAGCCTAATTAGTTGTTTTACTATGCTCTCACCAATTTTCCCATGTACCAAGATAATAGCTTATTTCTCCATCTTGTGTGTCAGTATTATATGCATCTAATATAAAATGGTAAATATCAAATGACATAAACTCACAACCATAGCAACTGTGTTTACATATTGCACTCAGAATTTTCTCAGGGACTAAGATGAATATGTAAGTAAGATACATCCAAGTAAAGTACATTGTTTAAACTTTGCAGCAGTATTTGGCCTATCACCATAATTTAATTTGGATTCAGTCTCTATACTATGATTTCAGGTTTTTTTTTCCACTTATAATTACAGTTAACCCTTTTAGACTTCTGAGGATTCCTGTACTTCTCACAGTTAGAATAGCTTGCTGAGTGGCAAAAGTTTGAAAAGGATGAAGCAATTCCTCTTAGTTACTTAGAAATATAAAATAAATGTCAGGAACTATTGCTTTACAGAATAAAAATGATTTGCTGCTCTCCAACAAATTTATTGTGCATCAAAAGTGGATATTGTAATTCATCACAGATGGGCTTAAAAACTATACAGCATCCTGAAAGTGGTGGCCTTAAGATGGTTGGGTTTGGGGCAGGAGAATCATTTGGGGCCCTTTAGAAGCTTAATATTGATTACTTATAAGCAAGTAGGACCTTTTTGAGTTCCATTTTGCTTTGTCTCACTGATGAAGCTGCAATGAAAATTTTTGTAAAAGATCTTATTTTGGGGATGGGAGTAGTTAGATAAAAAATATAGGGGTAGATTTTCAAAGGGTTACGTGCGTAACCCCCGAGCCACGCGTATGTCTTGTAGCTTTAAAAAATGGGCGGTCCGGGGGCATGGTTGCGGTTCGGGGGTGGGCCAGAATCCTCCTGCACAGTGGCCTGTGCCGGGGGGTGGCGAGCTGGCGCGCGCAAGTTATGCCTGCCAGAGGCCGGTAGCGCACACAAATGTACCCCACGCGTGTAATATTAAAAATCTACCCCATCATGTTCAAATGCAAATAGAACCATTTGCTTGCAAAACTTTTACTTATAAAACATTTGTTACAAAGGTTTAGGTCCCCTTAAAGTGTGGGACCCCAAACAATTGCCCAGTTAGCTATAAATCCTGGTTTCAATTTTGTCCAAAACTTTATTTTATTTATTTAAAAATTTATATTTCGCTGATCTGCAAATCTCAGCAGATAACAACATACGTACCTAATGAAAACACAAAATAAAACAAGACAAAAGGTAAAACCATACACAATCAAAGAAAATCCCAAATTAAACAAACAGTAAAGCTTAAAAAACATAAATAAGCTAAAACCATACATAAAATAACAATATCCACTTGCCATCTGCATAATACCCCAAAGCCCATACTAGTGTATCTAGAAGAATGTCAGGCAGTAAAAGAAAAAGAGAAAAATAATAGTGTTAAACTTCCTTAAATGAAGGAAATCAGTTTGACTGATCTCTGGTAAATTATTCCATAATGCTGGAACAGCAGTACTAAAATTAATTCTTGAGACTCAATCAGGCAAACTTGCTTGAGAGACTTGCTTGTTTTTTTCATAAAAATATTCAGATATGCCAATAGTCAGTCATAGACCATTTATAACACATAGTCCAACATATGCTTGGACTCCTTAAGAGTTTCTTTATTTAGGATCTCTAATTTCATGACACTTATTCTACCAGGCTGATTTGTACTATCACGTCCTCTTCCAAATTATATAGAAGTGCTAGGTTAACCCAAAGCCAAGGTGTGCAGTTTTTAAGTTAATCTTAGAAAAAGATTGATAATTAACAAATCCATTTTTGATATGTAACAAATTTGTTGGCATGGAACAGATCGTTTTCTTTGATACGTTTCCAAGTAGCAAAGCGGAGCTTTGTGAAATCCACATTTTTGTTACTTGCTAGCGATCAGTTGCTTCACAATGGGAATAACCATCTTTCTAAATAATACCTGCTAACTGCTATGATGATCATTTTGGCTGTGATTAGTCACTGTGATGTAGTAGCTTGATATTATTTCAGAAAATGAAATCGCAAGTAATATGAAGGTTTCATTCAAGTGCTGGTCTAAATGTGACACCTAGCGCAGCACTGAAAATTACTCTGAAGAGGACTAAACTTTAATCTCTTAGCCAAAGGAGGTCACTCTACTGAAAAGCATACAATATGATGTGTAGACCTCAAAACACACAAACTCTGCTCACTTTCTCCTCTTCTTACTATATTGCAAATTATATAGATTTTTGGCTTTATTTCTTCTTCTCTGCCAAAGATCCCTTTGTACTTGTCCCATGTTTTTTTTTTCATTGTAGTACTGTTTTTGCTTTAACTGTCTGAATTAGGAGGCTGTTCCATGCACCCAACATCGTTTCAATGGAGAAATAATTTATTTTATACTTCATTTTGTAATTCCTTTAAAAATAATGCTTGCTGCTTCTACATTATTCCTCAAAGGTATCTGACTGCTTCTATTATATTTCTCCTTTGCCTTCTATCCTCCTGAGTGGGGGTGGCCAACTCCTGTTATCTAGAGCAACAAACAGGCCTGATTTTCAGGATATCCATAATAAATAAGCTTTACATTTCTTTACAGTATGCAAATATGTTGTGCATATTCTTTGTGGATAGCCTTAAAACCAGGCCAGTTGGCCATTCCTGTTCTAGAGTATATATATGCATGTCAAGTCTCACCAGATAGGCCTTTTGGTGTAGATCAATGAGACATGTCTATGACATAATGTGGAAATAAAAGCTGTCTGGTGGGAATTGGATAAGACATGAGATCAGCAGACATGTAAGTAAAAATAACCACATTTGTTTTTGTCTGATAAAATTGTTTTGCTTTGTTTTGTTTCAGAACTCAGTTCAGAAAATCTCAAAACCTGCTTTCAGATAATTAATGCTTATATCTATCTGGCAGCTTATGAATTTTTGCAGGTATGTGGATATTATCTACCATTTATGGAAATATAACCACAAATTTAATTTCCCTAATAATTTTCTCTATTTTATGGACCATGAGTAATCTGATTGTGCCTTGGATTATAAGAAAAATTCTTAATTTGGTAAATTATATTCTCTATTTCAGTAATAGATTAATGGAATAGATAAATGGTTGAGATTTCTTTCGACAAAGGCAAACAGAGATTAAGTCCACACTCGGGGCCGGATTTTATAAAAGTGCGCGAGCGCGTACTTTTGTTCGCACGTGCGTACTTTTGTTCGCACACCAGGCGCGAACAAAAGTACGCTGGATTTTATAAAATACGCGCGTAGCCGCATGTATCTTATAAAATACGGGGTCGGCGCGCGCAAGAGGGTGCACATTTGTGTAACCTGCGCGTGCCGAGCCCGGCGCGCGTTGCCTGTTCCCTCCGAGGCTGCTCCGAAATCGGAGCGGCCTCGGAGGGAACTTTCTTTTGCCCTCCCCCCACCTTCCCCTCCCTTCCCCTACCTAACCCACCCCCTCGGCCCTATCTAAACCCCCCCCCCCCACCTTTGTTGCCAGATTTACGCCTGCTGAAAGCAGGCGTAAATCTGCGCGTGCCAGCGGGCTGCTGGTGCGCCATCACCCGAACCGAACCACCCCCTGACCCCCAGACATGCCCCAAGACACGCCCCCTCCCCCCGCCCCTTTTACGAAGCCCCGGGACTTACGCGCGTCCCGGCCAGATTTACACGCCCAGTGCATTTAAAATCCGGCCCTCAGTGTATCAAAGAAAGTAGCAGAGTGTAGAGATTAAGTAGCCCTTACAGCTTTATATCAATATATCTTTATTTTTTCACAGAAACTCCACAATCCTGGGTACAATAATCAGCTTAGTAAAGACTGGTATGCACTGACATGGTTGCCGTGTTTTGCCCAATGGGGTATATCGGTGGGGGTGGGGTGGGGGGGGGGCCAGAAGACCACAGTTTAAAAAGCTAAAAGAGAATAGAGATAACAAAAAGTAAGGACTTAATAAAAGACAAAGTCGGGTACATACAGCAGAGCAAAAGTAGTGACATACCTTTTTAACAGAGCATTCTGTCATTCGTGGGAGTTTATTCAGAGACCGCAAATGTTAGAACATTGAAAACGCTAAGAATTGCTGCCAAAAAACGTAACCAATCATTAATGACTCACGAAAGTAGGGATTGGCCAAGCAAAACTAGTCATGACGTCACAATGTAAAAGCATCAAACATAGTGCAGTCTTATATATACATAGCCCATTACTGTTTCAGCCACAAGTGTGAGACAGACCAAACATAGCATATAACAGTTATAATGTAAACAGTAGGTTAGAGTAAGCTAGAAACAAGAACCTCAGTCTCATTTGCTATAAATAAAAGAAACCAGGATGTGGGACTATGTCACCATAGGATGATCTAGAGCAGGGCTTCCCAAACCTGTCCTGAGGACCCCATAGTCAGTCCGGTTTTCAGGATTTCCACAATGTAAATGCAAGAGATAAATTTGCATACACTGAATCCCCATAATATGCAAATTTATCTGATGCATATTCATTGTGGATATCCCCAGGACTGGTTTGGGAAGCCCTGTTCGCAGACCAAATGAGTCATAAAAAATGTATCCATTCTATCTCTGAGTTAAGGCGGCTAATGTCTGGAAGGTAAATATCCATTTCTGTTCTTTACAGATCAATGCTTTAGAGAAATCGTCACCTCACGAGAAGGCAGGCAAAACATCAAGTACAAAAAATGTTAAGTCCAAGGTAGAATGAGATGTAGATAACCAATGTGAGACGAGTGGAGCCTCTGCTCATGCGGTGTGCTTAATGATCAATGTTAATTATGCGGGTCCTAATCATTTGTGTAGTTTTACTGACATAGAGTTTTTAACAAGGGCATATGATGATATAAATTATACCCATTGATAAACAAGTCGTAAGATACTGCAGTGCATATCAACCTTCATAGACGGGTGCCGGAAAACTGATAAAGAAAGTGAATGTGCACAGACTGAACAAGACCCACAAGGATGGTGGCCCAATAATGGAGAAGTGGGTGCAGAGCGTGTCCATGAATCGGAATGCACAAAAATGTCCCATAAAGGAAAGTAAACCTTAAAGGATTATTAAAAACGTTAAGAGGTGACAGCATCAGCCAGTGATGTTTAGTAATGGAACTAATCTCTTTTACGCATGCAGAGAAAGATATAATATGCAGTTGATATTGTCTGAGGACGGACGTGATTAAGGACAAAGAAGAAGGTCCCGGTTAACATAAAGTGCTCATTTAAATGCCCGTTTAAGTTCCCAGTAAGGGTAATCCCGCTTCAAAAAACAAACCATCATTTCTTTAGCTTGTATCAAGAATTTGTCCTTCGTAGTGCCAAGGCGTTGCAAGCAAAAGAACTGGCCGACCGGGATGTAAATTTTCAATGAGTATGGGTGGTGACTACTAAAGAATAACAAAGTGTTCCCATTGGTGCTCTTCCAAAAAATAGAAGTGAGGAATTTGTCATTATCATAGCTAATCCGAATATCTAAAAATGAAATTTCTGAACGATTCAAGCAGTAATTGAATTGCAGATTACTATCACAGTTATTCAGCCAATCTAGAAATAGAAAAAACTGGATATCAGTACCAGTCCAAATGAGCAAAACGTTATCAATATATCTCAGCCAAGCAAATATAATTTGAAAAAATGTGAGGGATAAACAAATTTCTCCTCGATCTGATTGACAAATAAACAAGCCGAACTTGGGGCCATGGTTGCACCCATCGCCATTCCCCTAATCTGTTGGTAAAATCGAGAATCACATTGGAAAAAGTTTTTGGTTAAGGCTAACCCAGTCAAATCCATCAAGAAATTAGTAGGAACACGAGCGGAAGTAGGTCTATTTTGGGGATCTTATAATCATTTGATTTACACTTCAAGGTTCAAAAAACATCTTTTGTCCTTCTAGAGTTTGTGGTTCTGTACATTCTGATGATTCTAAGTTAAATCATATGCATTCCTGAACAGCCATGTTTTTAATTTCTTTTTGTCTGGTATAATACGTAATGCCTCAGGCAGAGAGTTCCAGAGCTTTAATCCTGCAATGGAAAACCCTCGATCTCTTATTTGCTTCAGATGTGTGCAGATGTGTATTGTGGGGATAGATATTAGTCTTTTATTTTGGGATCTTAGTGTTCATTGAGGATTGTAAGGTTGTAGTGTTACTCCTAATAAGCCGGTTTTCTTGTCGTTAATGATGTTGAATATTATCTTTAATACTTATAGTAGATTCTGCATTGTACTGGTAGCTAGTGCACTGATTATCAGCGCTGGTGTAATGTGATCATATTTCCTAGATCCTAGTAATAGTCTTGTTGCAGAATTTTGTAATAATTGTAGTGGTTTTAAGTGACTTTCTGGAGGCCTAGTAGTAGGGAGTTGCAGTAATCAAGGTTTGAGAAGATTAGAGTTTGTAGTACAGTATGGAAAACTGCTTCTTGCTGCCACTGCTGCAGCCTGGTTGCTACGGCCAGGTAGGCCAATTCTTCTCGGCAGCATCGCCACCTCGCTGATGAGGGCGCCAGTGGTGGTGGGCGGGGGGTGCGTGGCCATGGGGTGGGTTCGTCCACCTGGCGCCAGTGACTTTTCCTCTCCTACCTCGATCCGGTAGGGAGGGGCTCCTTCAGTGCTCTTACCGCACTGCTCGTTGCCAGTAGCTGGGAAGCTGGCCCAGTTGATGTGGCTAGGTAGGCTGATTCCTTGCGGCATTGTTGTGTTGCGACCGTCGCTGCTCGATGTCCTTACTCTGCCCTCTTTACCTCTGTGGCGACTCCTTCTGGGTCTGATGGACGGCTGGCTGCCGCGGCACCTCCATGCCGTCTCTCTCCGGCGTCCCCGGACCGGCTTGACGTTGCAGATCCGCCATGTTGCCTGAAGACCTAGGGCGCACGCACGCTCTGATTGAAGTACCAGCAAGGGCGCGAACCTCAGGGGTGTCCCCCTGAGATGACTTCATCCACCTCTGATATTTAAAGGTCTCTATTTCGCTATCTAATTGAGTTAGCAAGAGAAGGAAAGGATAAGGATACAGAACGGATAACGTATACGGATTCCTCCAAGCTACTCTGCCTCCTCGGGCTTACCAGAGATACTCGCTCCTCGGGGGCCTCGCTCTTTTCTTTACTTTCAGATTACAGATAGGAACCGGTACTGGCTCCTCGAGGGCCCATGTTCCTGGACACTCTGAAGATTCTCTACTGCCTGGAAGCTATCGCTCCTACAAACAATTGTGAGTTACCATCGCTCTCTCAGAGCTTTCCCTGGAACCAGGTACTCGCTCCTCAAGGGCCTATACCTTTCCAGCTCATGAGCTTTCTTGAGACCTTATGTGAGTTTTGTCATCTAGTTCTGTTCATGAACCTCTGTCTGCTCTGCCTACTCTCTTTCTAAGTTTCTCAACAGCTCAGCCATCCTCGATCGCTGTTCCAGTACCTGAGGGACTACAGCCCTGCCGGGCATATCAGCTCACTACTGCCACCTCTGGTGGTTTCAAAAACCTGTTTAATAAAAGAACTATGTGTGTCTGTCTCCATACTGAAGCCTAGCCGGTGGTCCCTCTCTGGATATCCTCCTGGGCACGTGGTCATCTGCCACCGGCCCAGGGATCCACCCACAACTATATCAGATCCTGAACAGATTGCTAACTACATAGCAAGACGATATCTGAGACACTACAAGATTTCTGACTCCTCCTTCTTAGGAGCCAATATTAACAGATTGCTACTCCGCAGTCTAACTAATAACAGATCTATAACAGATTGCTACTCCTATCTGATTGCTCCTCCCATCAGGCGTCAGATCACTAACACGTTGCCACCGTGCTGATGAGGATGCCAATGGTGGTGGGTAGGCAGTTTGTGCCTGCTCGCCACCGGTGGTTGGTCTTATGGAGCAGTGATGCATTTGAATTGCTGTGAAGGCCCATGGCCTCCGGGACTTGGAGGTCATACTCAAGGGTTCGAAGCCATTGACTGTCTTCTTACGTGGTAGGGGGTTGGATGGGGTCCAATTACAGAGGATTCTGTGGTGAATTACATTCTTGAAGACAGGAGTGCTGGCGTGTCACGGGGCTTGGTCAGATCTCATTTGGCAGGGCTGGCCTTCTTCCCTAAGCTGCGAGGTTGCCCGAACCTGGCTTCCTACTTTGCAGTCAAGCGTTTGCTGGCAGGCTGGGCCATGGGTGAGACCCCCCAGACCAGGCAGCTGGAGCCCAGTATCACACGACCAGCTGCAGCAATTATGGCAGGCTGTTCTGTGTGAAGCCTCTTTCTCCTATGAGACCCTACTATTCCGTGTGTCCTCAGTTTGGCTTTTTTTTGCTTCTCTGAGGGTGGGGGATTTGGTGGCATCCACACACTGTGCTTCAGACCACACCGGATTGCCTTTGGCAGCAGTGGTCGTGTCCAGTGATAGCATTGTGCTATGCATCCTTGCTGTAGTTACACGATGTTAAGTTCCATATTAAGAGCTACCATCCAGGAAAAAGATCTAGGCATCATAGTGGATAATATTTTGAAATCGTCGGCTCAGTGTGCAGCAGCAGTTAAAAAAGCAAACAGAATGTTAGGAATTATTAGGAAGAAAATGGTTAATAAAACGGAAAATGTTATAATGCCTCTGTATCGCTCCATGGTGAGACTGCACCTTCAATACTGTGTACGATTCTGGTCGCCACATCTCAAAAGATATAGTTGCGATGGAGAAGGTGCAGAAAAGGGTGACCAAAATGATAAAGGGAATGGAACAGCTCCCCTATGAGGAAAGGCTGAAGAGGTTAGAGCTGTTCAGCTGTTCAGCTTGGAGAAGAGACGGCTGAGGGGGATATGATAGAGGTCTTTAAGTTAGCAAGTAGCACATTTAAGACTAATCGGAGAAAATTATTTTTCACTTAATGCACAATTAATCTCTGGAATTTGTTGCCAGAGGATGTGGTTAGTGAAGTTAGTGTAGCTGGGTTCACAAAAAGTTTTGATAGGTTTTGATAAGTTCTTGGAGGAGAAGTCCATTAACTGCTGTTAATCAAGTTTACTTAGTTATTAGCCACTGCTATTAATTGCATAAGTAGCATAGGATCTTCTTGATGTTTGGGTACTTGCCAGGTTCTTGTGGCCTGGTTTGGCCTCTGTTAGAAACAGGGTGCTGGGCTTGATGGACCCTTGGTCTGACCCACCATGTCAATTTTTTATGTTCTTATGTTAAAAGCTCAGCAGAGGCCAGCGTCTGGTCTTGGCGGTGGTCCAAGGTTTGGACACATGCCCTGAAAGGAATGCTGCCACATACCTGGCAAACCGGCCATCTGGAGGCTTCCATTTCTTGGTCCACGGCTAAGTGGGTGAAGGATGACCTTCACCCACTTAGCTACTTTCAGTTTGCAGTGGTATTCCAGAAGACTCTCCAGGCAGCAGGCTTGCTGCCGAGCGATATGGCACACATTCCTTTAGAATTGGAGTGGTGCAGTGGCTTCTGGACTCCCAGTGCAGGCCATCCAGCGGCTTGGCAGATGGCTTCCCTGGAAGCACTAGTGCCTAACTCAGGCATCCTCAGCAAGCTGAAAGTGGTGTCGTTCTTTGACCACTCTTTTATTACCAGGGTGAAAAGAAGCTTGTGCAGACAAAGACCCAGGTTGTTGGAGAGCCAACCTGCAACTTTCGAATGCCCTGGTACGCGATGGGCGAAGTTGGTTCCTTTCCTGCGTCAATTGCTGGCGGACCTCCAGGAGTGTGATGACCATCCTGACATGCTGGTTATACACCCGGGGAGCAATAATGCCGGCTATTATCCCACAAGTTGAACTCTCCTGAAAGCTATCATCTGTGACCTAGCCCTCAATGTTTCCTGGTTGCCGCGAGTTACGCTAGAATGGTCTGAGATCATCCCCGGCACTAGTTTGCATATCAGCGGATTTGGACTAATGGGGTTCCCAGGGCAACAGTCAAGTGAACAAGTTTGTGTCCCTGCCAGGGGGCATCCTCATCCGACATGATTGGATGATTATCTTTTGTTCCGATCTCTATGAGAAAGATGGAATACATTTGCCCAACTTGGCCATGTTGCTGCTCTTAAATTATTTGGCCAAAACACTGTTAACTGTTTGGAATGATGGTTTTCCTTTTATGTTCTGTTACTTGGTCTGCAGTGATGGGGGTTATGGCCACTTGGGTATTGGGGGTTGTGCCTTTCTCGCTGGATTGCAAGGGTGACTAGGCGAATAAGGCTCAACTTTGGCAGGTATCTGTGCCTCGGGGAAAGTAAAACATTCAGCATGGGCCAGGGTGGGATCGATCTAGATCACTTATTAAGGGCACAAGCCAGAGCTAGGGCTCAGCAAACCACCGGCAGGGCCTTGTGAGACACGGTGGGATGCCTCAGGGCACTTTCAGCCCCATTGCTAGATATGGGCTGAGGAGAGCTTGCTAATGGTGGTTGTTAGCTGGCTAAATGCTTTTAAAAATGGACCTCTTTATTATACTATGAAATTTTAAACTTTTTTGTTTTTTTGGAACAAAATAACATTTCTTGCATTGCTGTCCATATGTTTAACTGTTTGACTGTTCTCTATAGCAGTGGTTCTCTATAGCAGTGGTTCTCAACCTTTTTCCCATCGTGACATACCTGACAGGCCATGCTGACATGTGTGACACACTGCTCATTACAATTCACGGCGGAAATAAAAAGTAAAGGTCCGGTAATTATTTTTATTGTTTAAAATGACACAAGGAAAAGATACGTATTCTGTCTGAACAGAAATTACATAAATAGTAAACTTCCCACACCAAAACAGCACCAATTTCCAGCACTTAACAGTAACCACCTTACCTAAGAAAAGGCAACACTGAAAATATTACACCAGGCCTTAAGACACCAATACACCTCCTATTAGGAAAATGGACCAAGCCAGGCTGCTATAGAGCCCTACACAGAAACTACACGCCAGCAGAAAACCTCACCTGAATCACATGTGCTGACCCTCACCTAACAAAGAATAAAGAGACCAAAATGCATAACTAGAAGCATGCAGACAAAAACTGAATTGGAAACTGCAACAAGCCAGAGTCTCTGTATGCAGTGTAATAAAGGAAAAAAGAAACATCACCCATCCTTATAAAACAAATCAAGAAATATAAAATCAGTAGCAGTAAAACCATACTAACAAAAAGAACAGATTTCAAAACACTGATGAGTGGAATATCCAATAATTAAAATCTCATAAAAAATTTCTAGATACCAATAAAATATTTCAAAATAGCAGATGCAAAGACCCAGTAATGAAAAATAAGGATACAACAATGTTTTTGCTCTGCATACCTGGGAACGTTTGATATCCAGGTCTCCTGAGATTGTTTTGAATTAGCAGGAGGAGGGGTGGTTTGCTTGGAAATTTCTCCTCTCTCTGTCACATACCAGCGCTCTCTCTCACACTGGCTCTCAATTACACACCTATACATACATGCTCTCAGTCACTCACAAATACACATGCTTTTTCTCTCACTTATATCGGCTCTTAATTACACATTTACACACATGCTGTCTATCTTTTCACGCTTACACACACAGGCTTTCAATCACACACATACATGCTGTCTTTTTCTCTCACACACAGACTCTCATTCACATGCTTACAAACATGCTCTCTCTCTTTCTCTCATTTACACCCAGGCTCTCAATCACATACTCACATGCTCCCTCACCTAAACCAGCTCTGTCACACACAGACACATATGCTCTCTCTTTCTCTCATTTACACATAGTCTCTCAATCACATGCTCCCTCACCTAAACCAGCTCTCAATCACACACAGACACACATGCTCTCTCATATACACACAGGCTCTTAATCATATATATATATACCTGATCTCTCTTACACACAAAGGACCTTAATCATACACATACTCTTTCACACAAACAGGTTTTCAATCACAAACTTACACATACAGGTTCCCAGTTGTAAACTTACATTCATGCTCTCCTTCTCTCACAGGAAGGCTCTCAATCACAGACATACTCTCTTTCACATATACAGGCTCTCAATCATTCACATACATGCTATCTCACTCACACACATACACACACAGGATCTCAAACACACATGCTTGCTCATTCACTCTCTCTCCTTCCCTCCCTCCCTGGAACTAGCGGCAGCAGCAGCCTCCTCCCAACCCTAACCTCCTTCATTTTCAGCCCTCGTGCTGAGAAAGGAGTCCCATCGGCCGCGGGGGTTGACGTCCTTCTTGATTTTTCTGCGCGCCGCGCTGCTCATTCCTCAGGCTGCGCCTCTCTTCTGTTCTTCGGGCCGATGCTGACCAAACTCGCATGGTCTCTTCTTCCCGCGCACGCACCCGCTGATCACCACTTCTTCTTCCGGGCCGCCGGGGGGGGGGGGGGGGGGGGGGGGAGAAGAGACCATGTCGGTGCCGCTCACGCCAGCTGATGTGCCGCGTTCTGCCCGGGCTGACAACATTTTAAGCCCGGGCGGAGGAGGACGGGGAGCAGCTGGCTCAGCGGGGGACCGGCAAGTGTGGCGAGACACCTGCGTGTTCTTGGCGACACACTGGTTGAGAACCACTGCTGTATAGCCACTTTTGAAAACCTGATTTATTAAACCCTTCTCAAAATCTATATCTTCCCTCGAATATGAAGATGGATGCATTAGAACGGAATTTAAACTTTTGTCAAATTTGTTTTCAAGCCCATTTTGTCAACAATATCAAAATATGAATGGAATAAGTTTCCTTCTAGCTTATAATACACAGTTAAAGGGAATAGAGTTTCTATTTGCTTTTCTACAGATGTGCACTAAATTTTTGGACTGTGTTAGCTAGTTTGTGGAATGCCTCATTAAAGAGGCTAGATTTTATCTCATCTACAAGAATAATTTTTCTCCCGTTGTTCAGTACATTAATTGTTCAGACATAGTATTGCCCTCTCCAATAATCTTTAATAAATGTAACCTCTCTTTTTTTTTTTTATTAATGATAGAGTAATAGTTGATAGCTTTGATTTTTGTACAAAAAGCCTTATAGGAAGTTGTTAAACTTAGCTAAACTAAGGAAGATGGCAATATTTCCAAAACTGTGACATTTTAACCAGATGCACTCTACCTATGAAACTGTGACACAGATTTTTCCAGTTATCTAATTTTGCTTCCATCCGTTTGATCAGTGGTGTGATGTTACAGAAATAAAGCTGCAATGTAGCTACCAGAATAGTACGACCTAAATGTCTGATTTTTATCTGCTGCGTACTACAGAAGAAAATCTTCCTGCCAGTTATTTTTAGTTGTCTCCAATTTGCATTGTTACAGATACAACAAAATTAATTTTGAAATCTGAAACCTGGCCAAATAAATGTATTATCTCCAGTAAAGGATTTCAGAGCCAGTTAAAACAAGATCATATCATCAGTAATAGGGTCAGGTTTAATTTTGCATTCCCAATGTTCACCCCCTTGAATTGAACATTTACAAAGCTATTGCTGGAGGCTTAAGAGCTTGAACAAATAGTAATAGGGATAGGAGGGATATCCTTGAACTGTTATGCAAAGAGTGCCTTTGAAACTTTCCCATTTACTAGACCTGTAGCCTTCAGATTACTATATATAATGCAGCTTTCTTCTGCTCCTTTGGGCAGCTGAAATTAAATGCTAAGAAGTGAAAAATCATGCTTCTGGAGTGTGGCAACCCAAATGACCTGTATGTTCTGGGAGGTGAAGGGCTGATGTGTACGGAGCAAGAGAGGGACCTTGGGGTCATAGTTTCTAGTGATCTGAAGATGGGAAAGCAGTGTGACAAGGCGATAGCTAAAGTCAGAAGAATGCTGGGCTGCATAGAAAGAGGAATATTTAGCAAGAAAAAAGAGGTGATAATTCCCTTGTACAAGTCCTTGGTGAGGCCCAACCTGGAATACTGTGTTCAGTTCTGGAGTCCATATCTCAAGGAAGACAGAGATAGGATAGAGACAGTTCAGAGAAAGGCAACCAGAATGGTGGGAGGTCTCCATCATATGACCTACAAGGACAGGCTGAAGACCCTAAATATGTATTCCCTGGAAGAGAGGAGACACAGAGGGGACATGATACAGATTTTCAGATACATGAAAGATATAAATGACATAACTAAAAACTAACCTTTTCTACTCGAAAGATATAAAAAGAACGAGGGGTCACAATATGAAACTTCAGGGAGGAAAACTCAAATTGAATGTCAGGAAACATTTCTTCATGGAGAAGAGTGGTGGATGCCTGGAATGCCCTTCCAGAGGAGATGGTGAAGAAATCAGTGAGGGACTTTGAGGGCATGGGATAAACTCTGTGGATCCCTAATGAGCTAAATCTAAGAACCATGGCGGTTAATAATAATAATTGGGAGCTAAATCCAAGAGTCTTGGGGGTTTACAGAACAATTACATGAAACTGGGTGAGAATTTATAGTCTGGTAAATATAAAATACAAAACAATGACATAATATACAACATCCTAGCAATTCTATCTGCTTCAACAGAACAGGGGGGTGGGAATTGGAACCCTAGTGACAAAAAGAACTAGGCCCGGACTAAAGGTTTGTGGATCCAATACAAAATATGATTGCTGGGCAGACTGGATGGGCTTTTTGGTCTTTTTCTGCCATCAGTTTCTTTGTTTCTATGTCTCCAGCTCACTCAGAATTAGAGCTGGGATCCGGCGCCATGATTGTTCATGTGTGAGTACCCTGGAATATTTTTCCCTATTTCATATCACCTCCCAACTCATTCTGCCCAGTCTTCGGCTAGGAGCCATGCATCAGAAATTCTTTCCAACCCTGCGGTCTTGGGCCCTAAGTCTACCGCTAGGTTTCACAGTTGAGCAATGACTGAAACTCCCTCCCCACTCTCTGGGGGTTGTGAATGTATGTAGAAAAATTTTGGAGTGTCATATTAAGAAAAAAACTTTTGCACAGTGCTGTTACTTGTGAATCTTGCAAACCTTTCTTCAACATCAGCTGGGGTTTTCCATCCAAGTTGCTGAAACTATAATAGATGAAGAGTTAAAAGCTAAAGGATTTGAAAGACATTTGTGTTGCTTTCATACCAGCTCCAAGGCAGACCATGTTGCTTAAAGCTGAATGTCAGTATTGGAATTTTTTACTTGAACATACTAAGATGGATAAATGATAAGATTTTTTTTATTTATTGAGTTAGACAGTATAGTCAGATTACATTAATGATCACACTCTTCCATAATAGTAATTTCAAGAGGCAAATATATAAACTGAGCAGAAAATTAAGCTTTCAGGCGGAAACAACTTGTTGTATTAGTTAATAGTAGATAGTTATAAATCAATAAATGCTTTGCTTTATGTGATAGAAAATATTAAACTGAAGCTGCTGAGCAGAGGAAGAGATATGAAGGTGAGTTTGATGGATGCTGGAACTGCTATTTTGTTCATCTACTGTCAGTTCCATTGAGAGTAGAACTTAAAAGTGATGAGTGGATTCATACTGATTGCTAAGTTTAAGTGAGAGAGTGCAGACTTGTTAGGATTACTTTCTTGGAAACCAGATTAAATTTCCAGTGCTTCAAGGTTTATTTTATCACTTTAGTCAATTAAGTCCAACTAGGCTGACTGCCAGATTTATTAATTCTGTTTACTTTAGAACTCATTTATTGCAGAGTTGGTATAAGGCTGAAATATATTTACTTTTGTTTTTACAGTGGAAAAATCATTCAATGGTAGATTAAAATTTATAGACAATAAATGATTAAATTTATTTTATAGTCCTTGCAAGTTCTGCTTCCCTTGGGATGGAGAACAGTAATTATTTCTAAGCAGCCTGATTTTATGGTAAAATATGACAGATAGTTATAAGGGATGAGCAAAGGCAAAATTTTGGTTTTGGTTGATTTGTTTAGTAGGTAATCACAATTCGTTTGGTTTATTTCTATTGAAAAAAAAAATATTTATGCTGTTGATTCATTCATTCTTGTTAAAATAAATGGAGGAAATAATGCATTCTGTTTTGGGTTCCAGAATTAGAGTTTTCTAATAACATTTGTAGATGGACATCCTCAGAAGGGGGAAGAGCACTCCAAGACACCAAAATTATGTCAAAGTGAAACCAAAACTGCATGAATAGCCGAAGGCACCATAAAGAAGCACAATGGTACCCAACATTGGCAGGAGCTCTCCAAGGTACCGTGAAAGGGGGAAAAGCAGCAGCAAGAGGGACAAGAACACTTCAAGGTTCCAAAGAGGGGCAAAGGGTACCAGCAACAGTGACATAAGCACACCAGGTAGCAGGAGGGAGGTAAAACCAGCATCAAGAATGGAAAGTACCATGAAGGGAAAAACCCAAAGGTACCAATAGAGGGTCAAAGCAGCACAAAGAATGGCATGAAAACCCAAAGCACGATGGAAGGTACAAAGCAGCCACCCATAGTGGCAAGAACAATCCAAGTCTCTAAATGAGAGGCAAAGGGGACAATCAGTGGTACAACCCCTGGGAAGGGAGAAGCCAGAGGAAATCTCTGGAGGAGGCATGCAGTCATTTTAATTTTCAAATTCACCTCATAAGTGCATCTATAATGGGCAAAAGTCCAATCAAACCAGAATATGGGGATCTTACTATCCCTGGGCAGGAGAACGCCTGAGAAAATCTATTGAGGAGGCCTGTTGTGATCTTGATGAGCACATTGGAACTCAGACCTGCATATAATATATGGGGCAAATACCTGATCAACCCATCTAGAAGCCAGAAGAAGGGGAACTTACTGGGCAGGTTCAAGCCTGAGGAAATGAGGCATGTTTTCCTACAGCATCCTTTGGGGAATGGCTGGGGGTTCAGCCTTGGAGATGGTCATACTCTTTGCTGTGGTATAATCCATTGAAGACTAAACATTGGATGAGTCCAGTAGCCACTAAATAAGAACTGTAAGAGAAGGGAGTTTGAAGAAATCATCCAAGAGGGCATGAATCCATTAAAGATAACTGGGTAAGGTCTGTGTGAAGTATTGGATTTTCTCTGCAAGTATTGCATGGGAATTTGAAAATAACATTGAAGATGGCTAGAGTAGAGGTATAGCCACCCAAAGGTAGCAAAAGTGGTTTGAAGCAGCAGCAGCATGGCATTTAAAAACATGGCTGGTAGATGTAGTGCAGCCAAGCAAGAAAATGACATGAACAGACATGAAGCAGCAGCAGCAGACATGAAGCAGCAGCAGCAGACATGAAGCAGCAGCAGCATGGCATTTAAAAACATGGCTGGTAGATGTAGTGCAGCCAAGCAAGAAAATGACATGAACAGACATGAAACAGGAAGAAAAATGGTATCAAAAGCCTATGGCACCAAAAGAGGCAAAAATATAATAAGAATGGCATGAAGAGCCCAAGAGTCCATGAGTGGTGCAACAAGTGTGCAGAGCATTGGATTGTCATGGTAAGACCAAAAATGGACAAATACCATAAAGGAATATAAAAAAAAAAAAAAACCAGCCAGAGCAGTTGCAGAACTACCCAAAGCCAAAAGAGGCTTGACGCAGCAGCAGTGCTGGCATTTAAAAACATAAATGGTAGGTGCAGAGCATTGCAGCTAGAAGAGTGGCATCAATGGGCTGAGGCAGGGGGAATGGCATCAAGTACCAAGAGTTACATGAGGAGCCCAAGGGTCCATGAGTGCTGTACAGCAAGTGTGCAAAGCATCGGATTATAATGGCAAGACTAATAGTCAGCAAATACAGTAAGAGAATTAGAAAAGAAGCTGGAGCTGAAATAGAACCACCCAAAGAAACCAAAAGAGGCTTGGAGTCAAAACAGCATTGGTATTTAAAATCAGAAATGGTAGGTGCAGAGCTGTTGCGGTCCCGGTCGCTAGACTCGCGACCGGGTTCTTACCTTCCTCTCTTGCGCGAGGGAGACTGTTTTAAAGATTCAACTGCAGGAAGTTCTGGCCCACCTCCTTGATGATGTCAGACGCCGGCAAGGTATTTAAGCCTGGCATCTGGCTAAGGAGGTTGCCTAGCAACGAGGTTCTCTCCTTGGAGGCACCAGTTGCTGTGTTTCTGATCCTGGTCCTGCTGTGTTTCTGATCCTGGTCCTGCTGTGTTCCTGATCCTGCTCATCTTCCAGATTCTTCTCTGTTTGTCTCCTTGGTTCCTGATCCCGGTTCACCTCTGTTACTCCGTGTCTGTCACCTGTCTCGACTTCTGCTCTCTCCTCGCTTTGGTCTCGCTGCTGCCGCCTAAGTCCCAGTGGTCTGGATCCTCAAGGGCTCCTCCAGGGGGGATCTCGAATCTCCAGGGTGAAGATTCCATCTTCTCTTCAGGACTCGCTTCTGCCGCCTAAGTCCCAGTGGTCCGGATCCTCAAGGGCTCCTCCCAGGGGGATCTCGGATCTCCAGGGTGAAGATTCCATCTTCTCTTCAGGATTCGCTACTGCCTTCTAAGTCCCAGCGGTCCAGGTCCTTACGGGCTCCTCCCAGGGGGATCTCAAATCTCCAGGGTGAAGGTTCTGTTCCTGCGTTCATCTTAGTACCGCCTCCCAACCTGCCCCATCTCAGCAGAGCTCTCTTTTCCAACCATCTTCTTCCACCAGGTCGGCCCAAGGGTCCACTGTCCAGTCCGCAACAGTTTGCTAGGCCATGGACCCGGCGGATATCTCTGGTCTGCAAGCCATTCCGGGAATGGCCCAACGCTTGCAACAGCAGCAACATTGTCTCGACGTTCTGGCTGGCGAATTGCCTGGATGCCACTCCGCTAGAGCCACCACCATTACCGCCTCCAGCTCCTACTGTGAACATTACTGCTCCCACTCAATTGCCCACGCCCTCACGCTACGCAGGAGAGGCCAAAGGCTGCCGGGGATTTTTGAACCAGTGCTACATCATTTTCTCTCTACTCCCTGGTCAGTTCCCCTCGGACTCTGTTAAAATAGCCTATATCTTGTCACTTTTGGAAGGGAAGGTGTTAAGCTGGGCATCACCAATGTGGGAGCGCCAGGATCCCTTATTAAGTAATCTGCAGCAGTTTGTCCTTAATTTCAAGCAAGCATTTGATGAACCCGCACACTTGCCCACTGCTACGTCAGAGCTATTACAGCTGAGACAGGGAGCTTGCTCCCTGTCAGACTATGCAATTGAATTTCGCACCCTCGCTATGGAGTAGGGTGGCGTGAAGACAGTCTCCGGGGAGTTTTTCTGGAGGGTCTGTCACCGCACATTAAAGGACGAGTTGGCGGCTAGGGACATTCCAGACAACCTCAACGGAGTAATTGACCTTGCTGGCCGGATCGACCGTCGACTTCAGCAAAGAGTAAGGAAGGGACGTCCGCCACGTCGACCCATATCCTTGGCACCTGCCTTCACTAGACCCTTGACAACCTCGTCAAGTCCTGGGGCGACACACTCAGACTCGTCTACAGAGGAACTTATGCAGTTGGGTCGCACGCCTTTAACTGTGGAGGAGAGGCGAAGGCGTCTGGCCTTGGGCCTATGTTTATACTGTGGCAGCAAGGTCACTTCCTAGCCCAATGCAAAGATCGTCCGGAAAACGCCAAGGCCTAGGCAAAACTGAGGAGCTACTCCTAGGCTGTGCTAATGCTGCTCCTCAATGTACTGTACCAGTGACACTAGAATATCCTGGAGGGTCTTTCAACACACTCGCCTTTATTGACTCCGGAGCGGGTGGGAATTTTATTCTTTCCGATTTGGTGCAGCAACTTCAATTACTTACTCGTCCTCGGACTCCTCCTCTTAGGATTACATCTATCCAAGGGACAGTGTTGCCTGGTAGTATTTCTAACTCCACGGCTCCGCTTACTCTCCGGACCGGAGTGTTACATTCTGAGGAAATTTCCTTTTTGATCCTGGAGAAAGCGGTTCACCAGGTAGTATTGGGATTACAATGGCTACAACGCCATTCGCCCATGATCCATTGGGACTCGTTACAAATTGTCCGTTGGAGTCCCTTTTGTTTTGATTACTGTCTCCAGGTTCCGGGTCCATCATCTGTGTCCTTGTTGACTACTTCCGTATTACTACCTGCACCTTACTCTGAATTTGCAGAAGTCTTCTCCAAGAAGAAAGCGGATATTTTGCCTCAGCACCACCCCGTTGATTGCACAATAGACCTTTTACCGGGAACCATTTCACCGCGTGGGAGGGTATACCCTCCATCCTTGCCAGAGACACGCGCTATGTCTGTGTACATCTCTGAAAATCTCGCTAAAGGTTTTATCAGACCCGATCTCCTGCTGGGGCGGGGTTTTTCTTCGTGGGAAAGAAAGACGGCTCGCTCAGAACTTGCATTAATTACAGGGGTCTTAACGCCATAACCAAGCGAGATTGGTACCCGCTGCCATTAATCCCAGAGCTTCTGGACAGATTGTAAGGGGCCAAGGTTTTTACCAAACTTGATCTGTGAGGGGCCTACAACCTAGTTCGAATCCGCCCCGGGGATGAATGCAAGACTGCCTTCAACACGAGAGACTGGCATTACGAATATTTAGTGA
Organism: Rhinatrema bivittatum; assembly: GCF_901001135.1. NCBI lineage: Eukaryota > Metazoa > Chordata > Amphibia > Gymnophiona > Rhinatrematidae > Rhinatrema > Rhinatrema bivittatum. The sequence goes on along the minus strand of NC_042615.1, from coordinate 711,647,028 downwards.
TGCCCTTTGGCCTATGTAACGCTCCGGCAGTCTTCCAAAACCTCATGAATGAGGTGTTGCGTGAAATGCTACACTCCTATGTAATAGGATATCTTGATGATGGTTTGATTTATTCACCAGATCTGAAGTCCCATCGTCAACATGTTAAACAAGTACTGCAAGTTCTCAAAGACAATCAATTGTATGCGTAGCTAGAAAAGTGTATGTTTGAATGTGAGTCACTCCCCTTCCTGGGATATATCGTTTCTTCAACCGGGTTCCACATGGACCCAGAGAAGGTGTCCGCTATAAAGGACTGGCCTTGCCCTGCCCTGTGGGGGTGAAGGCGTTACAACGTTTTCTTGGATTTGCAAACTTTTACAGACAGTTTATTCCTAATTATTCCCTCAGTCACACCTTTTACCTCACTAACCAAAAAGGGGGTGGATGCTAAAGTTTGGCCCAAAGCAGCATGTCAAGCTTTGGAGGATCTGAAACAAGCATTCTTGTTGGACACTTGTTTATACTATCCAGATCCGTGTCGTCCTTTCGTTGTCGAGGTGGATGCCTCCAGCATTGCAGTAGGGGCAATCTTAAGTCAACACTCTTGCTCGGGTAAACTACTTCCATGTTCTTACTTTTCCAAAAAGTTTTCAGCAGCTGAGTGTAACTACAGTATAGGAGACAAGGAACTCCTAGCAATCAAGTTAGCATTTGAAGAATGGAGGCAATGGCTGGAGGGGCAGCGCACCCGATTACGGTATACACCGATCATAAGAATTTAGAATTCTTGTGCCAAGCCCAGCGGTTAAACCCTAGACAAGCCCGGTGGTCCCTCTTCTTCAATCGCTTTGACTTTACACTTCGGTATCATCCAGCGGCCAAGAATACTCGTGCGGACGCCTTGTCATGAACTATGGAACTAGAAGAAGAGGGAGAGCTTCCACAGTACATCTTGGATCCAGCAAGAATCAACATAGCGGCAGTGACAGTGAACCCACTAGGAAGGATGGTAGTCCCAAAACGTCTCCAAAAGGAGGTAGTAAGGTGGGCCCATGACTCCCTTTCTGGTGGTCATGCTGGCTGAGAAAGAACGTTAGACTTGCTAAACCGTTATTATTGGTGGCCAAATGTGAGAACCGACGTTCAAAGCTACGTAAGTTCCTGCCCCTCTTGCTCTAGACAAAAGCCTCATATTGGCCAACCTTGGGGGTTGCTGCAAACACTGCCCATTCCCACGGAACCATGGACTCATATTGCCACGGACTTCATGGTGGATCTACCTTTGTCGAACGGGAAGTCATTTGTTTGGGTAACGGTGGATCGCTTTTCCAAGATGGCCCATTTTGTTCCGTTGGCCAAATTGCCATCTGCACCAGAGTTAGCTCTGCTTTTCACTCGGCACATCTTCCGGATTCATGGACTTCCACAGGACATTGTTTCTTACAGGGGCCCCCAGTTTACGGCCCATTATTGGAAAGCCTTTTGAAAGAAGTTTGGTGTTCAACTCAGTTTCTCTACTGCCTTTCATCCCCAGAATAACAGCCAGACTGAGCGCATGAACCGTTCCTTAAAAACATTTCTTCACACCTTTGCCAATGAAAGACAAGACAACTGGGTAGAGTTACTACCATGGGCCGAATTCTCTTACAATACTCAGATTCACTCAGCCACGGGGAAGTCACCCTTTCAAGTTGTGTATGGTAAGCAACTTAAACCACCGCTACCTCTGCCTCTGACCGTTCCGTCACCGGCAGCCCAGGTGTCTGCTCAGCAATTGCATAATCTCTGGAATTCCATCCAAACCAGATTAACTGCATCAGCAAGCTCTGCCAAGAGGCATGCTGATCGGCATCGTCGACCTGCACCAGCGTTTCTTCCAGGAGACAAAGTTTGGTTAAGCACAAAGAACATTCACCTTAGATTGCCTTCGAAGAAATTGACTCCTAAGTTCTGCGGTCCATTCCGAATTGCTGAGAGAGTTGGAATGGTTTCCTATCGCTTACGGTTGCCCACTTCCTTTCGTATTCACAATGTATTTCATGTCTCTCTTCTCAAACCAGTTGTTCTTTCTAGGTTTCATTGAAGACCTCCAGACCCTGTGGATACCCCCGCTGCTGCTGATCCCACATACCAGGTTCGGGAGGTCCTTGATGTCCGATTCCTCCTCTGCCGCTGGGAGTACCTGTTGGCTTGGGAGGGCTGCGGTGAGGAGGAGAACACCTGGGAACTTGCTCGCAACATCCTGGACAAATCTCTCCTGCAACAGTTCCATCAAGACCATCCTGGTAAACCGGGTCCCTTGAAGGGGGGCGTAAGAGGTGGGGTACTGTTGCGGTCCCGGTTGCTAGACTCGCGACCAGGTCCTTACCTTTCTCTCTTGCGCGAGGGAGAATGTTTTAAAGATTCAACTGCAGGAAGTTCCAGCCTGCCTCCTTGATGATGTCAGATGCCAGCAAGGTATTTAAGCCTGGCATCTGGCTAAGCAGGTTGCCTAGCAACGAGGTTCTCTCCTTGGAGACACCAGTTGCTGTGTTTTTGATCCTGGTCCTGCTGTGTTTTTGGTCCTGGTCCTGCTGTGTTCCTGATTTTGGTTCTGCTGTTCCTGATCCTGCTCATCTTCCGGATTCTTCTCGGTTTGTCTCCTTTGTTTCTGATCCCGGTTCACCTCTGATACTCCGTGTCTGTCGCCTGTCTCGACTTCTGCTCCGTCCTTGCTTTGGTCTCGCTGCTGCCGCCTAAGTCCCAGCGGTCCGGGTCCTTACGGGCTCCTCCTGGGGGGATCTCGGATCTCCAGGGTGAAGATTCTGTTCCTGCGTTCATCTTAGTACCGCCTCCCAGCCTGTCCCATCTCCGCAGAGCTCTCTTTTCCAACCATCTTCCTCCACCAGGTCGGCCAAGGGTCCACTGTCCAGTCCACAACAGTTTGCAACAAGAGCAATACAGCAAGAAGAGTGATGTAAATGCCCCTATATAGAGTGAGGCCTGAGCCAGGAAGAAGTGTCACATATACAAACAAGTCAACATACTACTATGCACTGCTTAGCAAACAGAAAGCTTGGCAGTGGCACACCCTGTCTACTGGCTGGAATACTCTAACTTCTTTTCCAGAATATTTACTATGGGGCTGACCATGCCTGGGATAGTGCTTCTGGAATTCATATTCTCTGTGGCATCCTTGAAGGCTTCATGACTTGTATCATCTGCCTCATCACTACCCAATCATGATGCCACATGGGATGATCCACACTTATTTCTGTTTATAGAGACACACCCTGAAGGGATGTCTGGTGATCCAATAACATCTGTAGCATCAAATAGGTGGATTTCCACTGAGTGCCAAAATCTTGAAAATGCCTCATAAGCAGCTCAAGTATTTCTTCCTGCTTCTCATGAGCAGCTGCTCACCCTTTATTCTACTATGAAAATGCCCCTTTATTTTCCTGCACCTCAGTATTAACGTCTGGACTACCTTGTTCCTTGGCCCCCAGCCCCAGAGCCTCCCTTACTTCCAAATACAGCAAATGTGTAAAGCAACAGCTCTTCTGATAGCACCCATCTTCCACTGCCTTTGTTGTATTTTGCCCACTGTCTATCACAAACAACCCTGCCTCTCTGGTCCAGTTGCCAGCCATCCAGCATCTTTCTTATTTCTTTTTGGATATTGCCAAAGGTATTACTGATTTCCATTACCTGGATGTGGAGAACAGCCCACCTTCACCCTGATGGTTGGTCCATGCTAGAACTGCTGCGTGCACCTGCCTTTGCCAGTGCCATCAGGGAGAGGTAGATATGTGTTGTGTTCTGGCTGATCCTGATGGCACTGGTGTCATATACTCTACCCCCTTCTGCCTTAGCTGTTGCACTTATATGCGCTTACAGCAGTGATTGTACAGGATGGTGAAAACCTTCTTACTGAATGTGTTCTGGGGAAGTCTGAGAGGTATATAGAGAAGACCTTCAAAGAGACAGTAGAGTGGTCCCACCTGCACTTTGGCAGTCTCTGGGATTCTGTACATAAAACATGACACATGGTATTGTCTAAAATCCTTTTCCTTTTGTAAATGGTCCTCTTCCCAAAATGTTGTCTAGTCCCTAACAAACTAAAACCCTCTTCACTGCATTACCTTTGTGAGGCAGGAAGCAATTCTCTAGCTAGGACTTGCCCTCAAGGTGGTGCAGTATGTTTTTGCAGCGAGGATCTCTCTCCAGCATGTGCCTGGAAGGGAAGGGTTAGGACTGCTATTGCACATGATGATTTGATCACTAAGAATGTAGATAGCTGGATGAGAATCACCTGGTTACTTTCCTATCTGGTGTAAAGGTGCTGACCTCACGTATCATCGACATAGGATTTTAGACTGTGCTCGAGGAACTGTCATGATACATATGGGTACCAATGGTATAGGAAGGTGCAGAAGAGAGAATTTGGAAACCAGCTTTAGGATTTTAGGTAGAATGTTGAAATCCAGAGCCTCCAGGTAGTATTCTCAGAATATGTGTCATATTCCACGCACAGAATCCTAGGGATGTCCAGAGCTTTCAGAGTCTCAATGCGTGGATGAGATGATGGTGCAGGGAAGAGGGTTTTAGGTTTGTTAGGAATTGGACAATGTTGGAGGAAGGGGAGGATCTTTTCCGAAAGGATGGGCTCCACCTCAGCCAGGGTGGAACTAGCTTACTAGCTTTTAAACTAGATGATGGTGGAAAGCAAACAGTCACTCAGAAGCATATAGTTCATAGTGATGACTTTTTTGAAGGATTCTAACAAAACAGGGAAGTTAGGAAATCCTGATAGAGACTGCAGTAATACTAAAGTAGCCCAAATATATGTAAGTAAAGAGCAGACAGATTCCAAATTATCCCTGGTAAGCAGGTTGATAATACAAATAAAAAAAACATACTTTGAAATTTCTCTATAAAAATGCTAGAAGTCTTGAAAAAAAAAAAAAGTGTGAGTGAATGTATAGCACTAAATGAAGAGGTATAATATAATCGGCATCTCAGAGACCTAATGGAAGGAGGATAACCTATGGGGACACTGTGATACTAGGATACAAAAACTTTTGCAATTAAATTGGTGGAGATGTAGAGATTTGTTAAAGAGGGCACAGAGTCAGACAGCATAAAAGATCAGCAGGAAATAAAATGCACTATAAAATATTTATTGCATGTGAGACCAGGAATTAAATAACAGTGGGCGTGTTCTACTATCCACCTGGCCCGAATGAGCAGACAGATGATAAAATGCTAAAAAAAAAAATTAGAGAAGCTTTCAAACCCCCCACCGTATCAGAAACAACCCTGCCAGTAGCAGGCCCACAACCTTCAACATAACACCATAATCCCTGATATTTAATGGTGCCCCCAATCCCTCCCACACCCCTTTTCATAGAAAAAAAGACCCTAATGGTCTTAGGGGAGGCCCTGTAACTCCTCTCCTGACCCCGGATCTGCTGTACCTTATAGAAGACTACCTAGTAGTCTAGTGGCGGCCCAGAATGATGCTTAGTGCCAGACCAGTTGATGACATTTTCCAAAATGACATTGGCTGACCTTTGCCCCCTACACCACCACTTCTTTTTTCATGTAAGGGGAAGTGTGAGATGGTGGGGGCCCCACCAGACACCAAGTATTATGGGGTATGTTGAGAGGTAGGGATCATGGAAGGGGTCTGCTATGAGTGGGAGCTTATTTTTGATACAAGGGAGTTCTTTGGTTGGGATGAGGGGATTTTAGATCAAAGGGGGCGGGCTTGGGAAGGGTCAGGGTGGCGCTGCACAATTATTTTCTCTATGTTTTATTTATGTTTAGGGCCTGCTGGGTCACCTCTAGAGGCAGTGATGTATGTGGGGGTGTGGACAGAGGGAGATTTGGATTCTTTTTGGGGGGAGGGAGGAGACAGGTGAATTGGCTCTTTAAAACAATGGTAGTCCTGTGTAAAGTGGACCATCTCATGTTTTTGTTTTGTTTGTTTTTTTTTTGGGGGGGGGGGGTTTGGACTCTGCCAAATTAGTTTTTAGTGCAGCGTTTTTCTGTGCCAAAAAATAAAATACCAATAGTCCTGTGATATTTTCCTGGGGATGGGTGAATATCAGAGGACTCCCCATCCCCGATGATATTTCGCCCCTTCCACAGTAAAATATTGCAGTATAGTAAAACGTCCCTGTTGTTTGTGCCTGAGGAAATGGAGTATAAACACAATGCAGTGATAAAGTACTGTTACCTACTTAGCTGCTACAAAGTATTGAAGAATAGAACCTGAGGTGATGCTACAGACAGGAAGAGAAAAGTAGACAGTGTAACAAGGAGCAGTACAGATATATTACTATAGCACACACATAAAGAAACATGCCTTCCACAACTTCTGAATTCATCCTGTACATACACACCTTTCCTTTTACAGCCTTTAACTTACACAGCTATCCACATCCCTCTCACACTCACAGATCCCTTCACCCTATTTATCCTCATGTTTGCACACTCTTATACAGATCCCCACACATCCTACATGAAAACACAGAAAAAGACAAGTCAGAGATTTATCACTTTTCATATGTGTGTTTCTGTATGTGGTCCACTCTTCCTTACTTGCTATCTGACATTTGTATTTTAATGCAGAATGTTAGAGCAAATTAAGATACTGCTTTTATTTCGCTCAGGGCCAAGCATCTGCTGAGTGAGTGCTTTTGCTATGATATGCTCATAAGCATCCTGAAGCCTCTGAATTGCCTTCTAGAAGTCCCAAAGTCCTAGTTATGGCCACACACATACAAAGGCACCTTCCTGTCTGTTCTCCTCTTTGCCCCCATGGTTACAGGAAGTGGAGAAACCATGCTAAAGCATAGTATGTACTCAGTATTTTATTAACATCGGCATCTTGCACCTCCGTGTCCGTTCCCCCCTCCCTACTCTCGGTCCCCACTCACATGTCACCCAACATGTCCTTCCAAATATAAGTTCCCAGCTTTCACCCAAGTTATGTCTACCCATGTTCCTATACCTGCTTTCACCCTAGTTATGTTATCCAGGTTTCTCTACCTTGTTCAATGTAAGACAAGACTGTGTCACTGTTGTTTTTTGCTGGTTGTAATGTAAACCGAAGTGATAATTAATCCTGTTAATTGAACCTCGGTATATAAAAGCTATAAATAAATAAATAAATAACATACTACGCAGACTCCAATTTTGGTGAAAACAAGGCCGCAGCATTTATTAACATCATTAACGTAAATACATTAACGGTACCCGAGCCGTTGGTGCGTTCAACCATATTGTAATCTGGGCGTCAATGCCAGTGTCCACCGTGTTAAGCCAGTCCGCCACCATCTTTCCGGCCCCCGCCGTGTCATAGCCACAGGGCCATTCCTCCAGGCAGCCCACGCCCAACTATACGCACTTTTCCTTCCCTGAGGACTTCCGGTTTGTCCTCCTGTGTCCTCAAGGTCCCCATCTACCTACCGACTCGCGTACCCCCGCCACCATTGAGCTGTGACGAATTTTATACATTCTTGTCAATTTCTTAACTTCGACTTCTCACTATCGCTCCCTTCCCTTCTTACTTGCCCCTTCCCCTTTGATATACTCCCTTTTGCTTAGTTGGGTGGGGGGGGGGGGGAAAGCGAGCGCTGCCCGAGAAAAGATGGTGCTCGCCGTTGTTTTTTGGTGACCCCAGCCTCGCGATGACGCACTGGCATTGCCATGCTGTGCGCGTCATCACTGCCCCTCCCCCATACCGGGGGAGGGCTCGCTCCCTGCCGTCGCACCGCAGGTAAGTCGGGAGTAAAAAGGGGGGGGGGCCCTCCCCTCCAGAAAGCACCATGTTAAGGGGGGGCCCTCCCCGCATGCTGCTTGCCTGCCCCTTTCTAACATTGGCAGCTTGCACCTCCGTGTCTGTTCCCCTCTCCTGACTCTCGGTCTCCACTCACATGTCACCCAACATACTATGCAGACTCCAATTTTGGTGACAACAAGGCCGCAGCATTTATTAACATTATTAACATAAATACATTAACGGTACCCAAGCCATTGGTGCGTTCAACCATATTGTAATCCAGGTGTCAATGCCACCATCTTTCCTGCCCCCTGCCGTGTCATAGCCACGGGGCCATTCCTCCAGGCAGCCCACGCCCAACTATATGCACTTTTCCTTCCCTGAGGACTTCCAGTTTGTCCTCCCGTGTCCTCAAGGTCCCCATCTACCTACCGACTCGGGTACCCCCACCACCAGCCTGAGACAGTACCTAACTTGTCCCAGGTCCCCCACCATTACTGCGGCCCAACCTCATCAAACACTCGCTTTAGCGCTTCCTGTATGGAGTTGTTGAATAAATCGTAACCCACTTGGGATAGATGTATCTGATCCGGCCAATATAGGCCTAAACATGGCTCATCCGCCCATTCGTGTCTTATTTTGGTGCACGCCCATCTTCTGGGCCCATAGACAGACCTGCCTATTTATCTTTTTCCTGCCCCTGCCTCATAATTTGCTACCCTGCCATTTAATCCTTGGTATGATGTCCGACCATATTATGATTGTTCCCGGGGTCATCTCCCTAATGGTTGCCAGGTCTCTTTTTACCATTTCTATCAACTGTTTGGCCGAATGTACACCTAGATTGTTGCCCACCAAGTGGATAACTATCGCATCTGGCCATTGCAATGTGCTCAATCTGCACCGCAGATCTGCTAGCAATTGCTCCCATTTCATTCCTGACTTTCCCATCCATTTCAGGCTGACACCCTCTGTGCTAAGCCCAAGTGCATGCCGTATGGTCTTTCCTGCACCCTCCTGGCCACCCAAATGAACGAAGGAATGTCCTATTAACCATGCTATGCTCCTTTGCTTCCACGGACCTGCGGGTGAAATGAATCGAGTTAGTTACCCAATTGAGCAAACTCCGGCCTCACATACCGATTGGCCACTGCTGATTGCCACCGACCGATCTTACGGATGGTTTCCATTGGCAAGCCCGCTTGCGCTGTACTTGTAGCAGACCCGATTCTGAAGGAATGTATTCCATACTTCGCAGGGTCCAACCCAATACTGTCTAATACCCCGCGTAATACCGCTGCAAACTGAAACTTTGTCAATGGTACTCCATCCCTATGTACCAGCAGGTGAGCCCTGCCCTTAGGCCTTACTTGCATGTAGTTCCTTATATTCTGGACTGGGCAGGTTACCTGTGACCTGCCCTTACCAATCGAATTTCCACCCCTTTTGCCTTCTGATCTGTCTTGGATTTGTGGACCTGTAAGCCGATGTGCTGGTCATGAACTTGAACATTGCTATACAGTAATCAGTTATTCCCACTATCTTTCTTGGATGGGGCCACTAAGTCACTCACATTTAATGCCGCAAAAAATGCTGTGCAGAAAGCCGCCCTAAACAATATTGCCTCAAATGGCTCCTTACATACATGCTTCACTGCGTACCATAATCTCACCAATACTTGTGCATTATTGGCCTTCTCTTATCGCCTTCCCATGCTGCCTCTCTTGACCATCCGGTTAGCAGCTTCTTAACCATGAAGAAATTAAGCGGATCCCCTAGCCCATGTGCTTTTGTGAAGAAGGCAAAACCAGCCAATTAGTTTATTGGGGCTCCCCTAGACATGCCCGACTCATTCGCCCACAATATGAACCGCACTATCTGTTTAGCTTCTATGATCCCTGTCGCTCCTCCTTGCCCCTGAATGAATTCCTGCACCCTTGTGTAACCCCTACAGTAGGCTTTCAATTTCTCTGGGGCAACGGACGCCCTCAACTATCCCCGTTTTAGTCTCGTTCCAATCCGCCATAAGCGGTCCAGTATTGGGATTCCTTCCTCTTCCGCCTCTGGCACCTGTTGGCGAAAAAGATCCCACTTAGCCCTAGAGAGTGAATCTGCCACCCGATTATGGGAACCGGGTACGTGCTTAGCCCTTAAGGTCATGTTCAAACGCAGACTTTGTATCACCACTTCCCTCAACAATTCTGCCACCCGTGAACAACGTGCCGCCTGTTTTTTTTAGTACCGTCACTACCGCCAGGTTGTCGCACCAAAACACTAACCGCTTGTTGCGCAACTTGTGGGCCCACACCGTGATTGCTACCAGTATAGGGAATAGTTCAAGGAACGTGATATTCTTTACCAAACCCCTGTCCCTCCATTCCTTCTGCCATGGGGCCGCGCACCAGGCGCCCTGACAATACGCCCCAAACCCCCATCCTCCTGACGAATCCGTGTATATGGCCAAGTCCCTGTTTGAAACCGTCTCCTCCCGCCACATTGCTATGCCATTAAAGCTGTCCAGAAATTCCAACCACATTACTATTTCCGCCCTTATAGGTTGCGATATCTAATATGGTGGTGCGGGCGTCTCACTCCCCTTGCCACGTCTGCCAATCGCCTCAAACAGGCCCTCCCCATGGGGATTACCCGGCTCGCGAAATTTAAACTTCTATGATGGATTGCATATTAGCTAGCGTGACCTTCTTCGATGCTAACGTCTGCCTGAGCATGTTCCGCAGCTTGAGCACTTTCTCATTCGGCAATCTTGATGTCATGGCCTGCGTATCTATCTCTATTCTTAAAAAGGACAAAATGGTTGCAGGACCCTCTGTCTTCTCCTGTGCTAGGGGAACCCCGAACTCCTGAGCCATCTCCTGAAATGTTGATAGTGTTCATGCACGGGTGTTCTTGTTGGCCGGTCCCACGAACAAAAAATCGTCCAGGTAGTGGACCATGTTGCCGTTCCCAGCCCATTTTTGGAGTGCCCAATGTAGGAATGTGCTAAACATCTCGAAATATGCACAAGATACGGAACATCCCATTGGCATACATTTGTTGAAGTAGTATCGACCGTTAAAGTGGAAACCTAGTAGGGGGAAACTGGATGTACGGGTAGCAATCTAAAGGCGGACTTTATGTTGGCCTTGGCCATTAACGTCCCTTGTCCGCATTGCCTTACCAGAGCAATTGCAGCGTCGAAGGACGCGTATTGCACCTTACATGCATCCTCTGGCAAATGATCGTTCACAGACTCGCCCGGTGGATATGACAGGTTCTGTATTAGTCTAAACTCCCCTTGTTCTTTCTTTGGCACTACCGCCAGGGGTGACAACATCATATCCTGGAAAGGCGGGTCCATTCATGGACCCGCCATTCTACCCATTTCAGTTTCCTTATTGACTTTCTGTTGCACAACGTCCGCGTGCCTAACTGCGGAAAAGGAATTTCCTAAACTTGCGCTCTTAATTCGCCCCTGAAAAGGTATGTTGAAACCGTATTGAAAACCCTCCCTAAGCCTGGCAGCATCTGCTTGTCTAGGGTATTCTGCTAGCCATTTGGTGATAGTTGCCAATTGTACGGGTGAAGGTGCCTTGCTGAAAGCTTTATTGCTTTCCTCCCCCACTGAAACTCCCCGCGGGCCCTGGACCTTTCTTTGTATATTTACTTGCCGGATGCAGTGCTGCGCACAGGGGACATATATGTTTGAATTTACATTCTTGAAAGGTGCATCCTGCCTTGTTAAATCTCCAGCATACCTTGTTGTTTCCACTTTCCCCCCATGGACCACTCCCCGGTGCTGCTTGCCTGTTGCCTGCCTTCCCTGTTCCGTGTGTCCCGCCTATTTCAAGGACCTTGCTGGTCATCTGCCGCAACCATAAACCCACATCCTGTGTCCCCCATGACATGTTTCTGTTGTCTTCCGTCTTATCTCTAACATGTTCGTCATAGTTTAACCAGCACCAGCCTTGATATTCTTTATAAGCCTCCAGTATCGCATCTGCATAGCTAAGCATGGGTGCATACTGGGACGGATCCTCCTTTCCTATGACACTAATCATTCTTAAATAGGCTCTGGTCCAATTAATGATATTCTTTGGTACCTTTACTTCTCCCTCTTTTTGCTCTTCCTTTTTTCCCTTTTTCTTTCTCTCCGATGCACTTTTCCTGCTTTCCAACATTGAGAATATATCTATATACTCTCTCTTCCTTATTTTGTTTCACAAAGCCCTCCGGACACTTTCCCATAATTCAGCTAAAGGAGGCACTACCGTTGCTGCTTTCATGCTCACTGCTACCCGCTTGAGCATCACTGAGGCCCCCTTGGCTGCCTCGGTCCCATCAGAGTCCTCCTCTGACGAGTCAGTGGTGGATTCACTGGCCTTTCTCTTCCTCTTATTAACCTTGCCTTTTGTTGCTCTGTCTGTGTCCCGCTCGCCTCCGCTCGCTCCAACTGATGCCTCCGGCTCGACCGCTTTTTCCGATGAGCCTCCAGGTGCTCCTGCTTCGCTGGCCTCCTCGATACTTGTGTCCCCCTTCTCCGGTTTCTATCACCTGTGCCGTTTTAGCGCTGTCACTACCCTTCGCAGTGATCCGCCTTCTGGGTTGTCGGCCTTTATTGGTTTGCCTCTCCTCCCTCTGCACTGACTTGTTCAGTCTCTCTGTGCCAGTGTCCCTGTCCTTCAGTGTAGCCATTCCTCCAGGCGCTGCGCTATACCATGGCGGCGGTACCTGCCACCATGGAGGGTACATATGTTGCTGGTAAGGCTGTGACATTGCTGCTTGCCATGGCGGGGCACTGTACTGGTTTCCTTCCTGCCCTCCTTGCACAGACGAATCCGCGACTGAGTCTGACACTCCCATACTTGGCATGGCCCCTGGACCCATCATGGGTCACATGGGCCAACACCACTGTGGTGGGCCGCCTCGTCCCGCCTCAGACTGCATTCCTGTTGTTGATCGCTGCCTTGCTCCTTTGGGGTTGCCTTCGGCTGCTGCCTGCTCCCGTTCCTTCCTACTTGCACCTTCTGTGCTTTTACAGCCGATCCTGCTCCCTTCCGGCTCCTGGCCTGCGGTCTCTGTCTCTTCCGGCTCTTCCTCCTCCCTCCCCTGTGCTTGGGGATGGTTCCTTCTGCGTTTCTCGTGGTTCTGGAATCCTCTGTTGCCTTGCTCTCCCCCGCGCTCTCGCTGCTCCTCCCCCTGCCATGCTTGCAACAAAATGCACAATGGGACTTTTTTTTTTTTTACTCACAGTTCGATGTTGCCGGGGGGGGGGGGGGGAGTGCTGCCAAGGTCTCTTGGATCCTCTTCAACTTCTTAGTTCAGGCTTTGTCCTTTTCTTAGCCTACCTTCTGCGGCTTCCCTGCGGGCTCTGACATGTGGCTGCTGTCCTGCAGCCCTCCTCGGCACGAAAAGAAGCGCCTGTGCCTTTAAAATTCTTGCCCTGGTCTTCGGGTCCTCTTTTTAGGCTTGTGGCCTACCTGCCCGATTTGTTGCAGCCGTCTTCTGCTCCGATCGAGCTTCCACACGTGGCCGCCGGGCTGCAGGAGCTTGCAGCACCGAAAAACAGACAAAACAAATTAAAATTGCCTCAAAGTCCACCTGAAATTATGATGCCGGTCTCCGGATTAAATGCTCTAGGTGAGGTGCCAATTTATCCGGCTTCCCCCGATTCCGGATCTTGTTCGGGAAAGTCTCGGGCCTCCTCGGCGATCTCCCCCGCGATCCTAAAACGCGAGCGCTGGCCAAGAAAAGAGGCCGGGCCCAGCGCTCACCGTCGTTTTTTGGTGACCCCAGCCTCGCGATACCCGCGAGCTGACATCACCACGTGATGACGAGCCGGCATTGCCGTGCCACGCGCGTCTTCACTGCCCCTCCCCCATACCAGGGGAGGGCTCGCTCCCTGCCATCGCGCCGCGGGTAAGTCAGAAATAAAAAGGGGGGGGCCCTCCCCTCCAGCAAGCACCATATTAAGGGGGGACCCTCCCCGCATACCGCATGTCTGCCCCTTTCTTATGATGATTTATTAACCACTTTTTTGAAGAATCACCCAAGGTGGTATACAGGAGGTAAATTAGAAATATGCAAATTAAATTAAAATGATACAATAACAATAATTAAAACCCCATCACCCCATTCTAAAAATCTTCTTTGGAAAGCATGCTCAAAGCCATGCCTCTGCATGCTTTCCCACTTGTTGAAAATGTTTTGAATGGTGCTAATATATTTCATTCCAATAGCTTTCTGTACATATTTGGTATCCTGCTCAACTTATATTTCTACAAGGCTTGTGTTTTTTTACAGCTGTTTATATATGTATTGTGCTGTAGACATTTACATTTTATAAATAACATAACATAGACTGTTGGCTCTACAGCCACTCAGTTGTATGTTTTCTTTCTATAGTAAAGTATACAGGTCATGTGTATTTTGGGTAGATGTTATGCTTAGGTTTATAGTTATTCTAGTGTGAGCATGATCTGTCCATCCTTCCTTTCTGAGATTTGGTCTTATTAGAATGAGGCATTTTAAATGCTGATCCTCAATATGACGTGCTCACAATTGTTCTACCATAGTGGCATTATTGGATGAAAAAATGGGGAGGGCTAGAATTACCCCAATCCAAATATGGATTAAAAATAATCTGGTAGGAATATTGATAACTCTTTGAAAGTGGTGTCTAATGTAGATAAATGTACTTTGCCTTTAGTAATTGCTTTCTCAGACTGATAAGGAAAATCCTCTGCATTCACATGCTTGCATAGATGTGGAGTTTAACTAACCATAGCGACTTTTGTGGCTGTCATGTTTCCTTAAATTTGATATATGAAATACGTTTTGTAATCACTATTAATCCTTTTCCAGTCGTAATCTTTAAATATCAGGTAATGGAACATGAACCTCAATGTGGTTTGAGACATTTCTGTCTCCCTGTGGAGCTTCAGCCTGGAATTATTACATATGTTATTTAAATTGATTGCAGAATCCATTAGAATTGATCAAGCACAAGGAGAACTGTTTATGGAAGTCACATAAGGCTAATATAATCTACATATGCATTTTATTTTCTTTAATTTCAGATTTATGCTGCAGGCCTCTGTCATTCGTTTTGTGAGGTCCTAAAGGATATTACTACTGAAGGTCAAGTTCAAGTGCTGAAGGTATATTTGGCCTTTGGCTTTTTTTTTTTTTCTGACACTTCACATTTCACGGTCTTGATCTTGTCCCATTACATAGCAGCTACACACCACAGTTCAATAAGGATGAGTGATCAGCTGATCAAATAGTATTTATAGTGATGATGCTACTACATTGTTTGATCTGTGCACAGATCCTAGTACTTTTTTTGAGGTGATATTTTCACATTATATGATCAATGTATCAATAATCGTGTCTGTTATGCAGGGATATAATATTGTTCATAGCTCATAATACTTTTATTGTTTAAATAATTACCTAAAATACAGTGACATTTTCTATTTGTATCATTCCTTTCTTTCATTTTTATTTAATCCACTTTTTTCTAGTGGTGAAAAAATTATTTCTCCAGATTTAAGATGTAATGCAGTTATTTACTTACATGATGTAGCAATATTAATTATATCTATATATAGCATCTATACAGATTTGAGTTAAAACACATTTGAAAATACATGAGGGCCAGAAATACGAAAGGTTTTTTTCTCATTTACAGGCTGATGCAATATAGTGTGCTCAGACCATACGAGGATTAGCGCATTCAAAATGTGCGTCTAATCGAGCGCATAGCTAATAGTTCTTATCACATGCAAATTACATGTAGATGAGGCTATTAGCTGTTATGCCGCGATGCCAAAAATTGCCGCATGGCCAAGGCACCCATTTTAAAGCAGCAAATGTAACGCCTGCCTGGGAGCTGCCATTAAAGCATGCCACATTCAAGGGTTTAACAAAAAAAAGAAAAATCCTGCTTTCTGTGGTTTCTCATGGGGAGAACCACAGAAATCAGCATCTTCAAAGTCTGGCCCAATAGGCCAAGTGGTCCAGGTCAGACCTTGGGAGACCTGTACCTGAAATGGCATATTTGAGGTTTCTTGGGTAAAACAGCCCTTTCCAGACTCCAAATGCCTCCCCCTCCTCCTGGCCAAGAACCCCTGCCAGCAGTAAGTGAAGGAGTGACTAAATTAATATTAAGTGCCCGACACTTAATATTTATTTATTCCCTCTTTCACTCACTGCCGATTGGTCCATTCACTGTCAATTATCAGTGAAATGGACCAATCGGGAACAGCCCTGTTGGGGAGTGTGCTCTAGCCAAGCTGTTGTGGGCATGCAACTACATCTCCTGGGCGCCCGATGCAGAGCTCTGACACACAAATTATCCATTGCGTGTCTTTTTTAGCACGGCAGTTCATTTGCCTATTGCATCAAGCGCCCAGGAGAGGTGGACGTGGGCGTGTTAAAAAAAATAAACGTGCCCCCAGTTTGGATGCACGATTTTACGCTTTGATATTGCATCGGCCTATCAGTAATGATGGATAAAATACTTAGGCAATCTAGCCCTTTCAAAATTTTAGGTGTGCCGGAATGTATCTTTTCAAATGTGGGCCTTTTTTCTTGATTATATCTTCTTTGCCACTACTTTTTTAAAAAATTTGCTATAGAATAATTTGCATTTATGGAGTGCTTTATGTTCAAAAATGGTACTAGAGAATTCTACATATTCTGCAGTAAAATATCTAGCTTGGTAGTTTTGCATGTTAGATTCCAAAGATGCATAGAGAGATGGAACATTATCATTATTCGTTCAGTGAAGCTGCTTTAGTGTAGTGCTATAAGTCTCAGCTAAGTATGTTCAATTTGGGAAATTAGGTTTTATGGGCAGTTTTAACTACCTGTATTTCACATAATTGCAGAATGATACAACAAACTACAGTTGGAGTGTTAAGGATCACATTTCTTAAGAGCAATCATACAAATACCAATATACACAGGATAGTGATGTGGGGGCAAACATAAGATGAAAACACTGTAACATAGTTTCTTCTCTTCAGAAAAGTACTGTAGGATCTCTAGTGTCCATCGAGTAGAGAAAATCGTATTTAGTAATATGAAAACTGTTCAGAAGGAATGGTGCATTATTATGCAGGAGCTCTGGGTCTTATCAGCTAGCACATCTCTTACATGGCAGGCTGAATCAATAAGTCAATTTGGTCCCTGGTTGGGCACAAATTCCTCATTGACTCACATGTTTTGAATTGGTTACTCTCTGTGATTTGTAAGCATTTAAATGTTTTCATCTATAATGAAATATCCTCTTTAAAATTTCAGTATATAATTATGCTCAGCTTAAAATGAAGCCTGTTGGGTGTACATAACAAATGTTTTATCTGGAGAGAGCATGCTTGCAGAAAAAAAAATATAAACATTGATTTTGTAGTAAGAATTTCCTATGTTGAATCTTTTGAAGCATAAGTGCTTCAGAAGGGGAGTTTTTTTTCATACAGAGGAAAGTAAGACTAAGTTTCAGAGAAACCTTTAAAACTGTTCTTTTTAAAAATATAATCTTAATTTAATTCCTGTATTTTATTTATTTTCTGCAATTATAAACCGCATCATTCAAACAAATTGATCTTCACAATGTCCCATAGAGATCTTTTTTTAGGCTGCAAGAGGGTAATAGGGAATATAATTACAAATCTGCTGTGACAACAGAAGGTCTGGCTAGGACTGGGGGAGGGCAGAGCAAGATCTTCTGCCTGGACCAGCCAGACTGAGCCCTTGGGTTCTAGTGGCCAGTAGTACTTAGCTGGCACTGGAACAAGGCACCGGCTGGGGCTGGAGACAGGGCGTATAGCAAACGAGGCAAGGCCTGTGTTGGAGATAGGCAGTATAGAGTACAAGGCAAGGCCTGTGCTAGAGACAGAGTGTAGAGGACAAGATAATGCAAGGCCTGTGTTGAAGACCTGGAATGGGCAAGGAGAGGACAGGACTAGGACTAGATGACAAACAACAATAAACAATAAGCCTAAGCCCTGTTTGGAAGGCTCAAACCAGGGCACAAGCTGGCTAGGCACACCAGAAGGCCGCAAGGCCAGGGCAGGGAGGTCCAGAAGGCCATAGAGCAAGGCAAGAAGGCCTTGAAGGCCATGGAGCAAGCTAGGAGTCCAAGTTAGACTACAAGGCAAGGCAGGAAACCATGACAAGAATGGCCAGGTCAAGGAGCTGAGGTGACTCGAGGAAGAGGCATGGAGAAACTAGACAGGCTGGGTTAAGTAGAGCTAGAGTTGCCACCTCATGGGATCAGCAAGAAGGCGGCTAGAGTGGCTGTGAGCAAGGCATGCTTATATGACATGCATGGAGGGGGGGGGGGGGGTGTCTGCCTAGCAGGCAGAACTGACACCTGCAGCATTATGCTTCAGGATAATAGAGGCAGCCATGAATATCCCTTCCCTCTACCTCGTCTCTTTTTCCCACCCCCGCCTCAGTGTCTGTCCCTGCCTGTAACGAGGCAGACACACACCAACACATTCTAAGTTTTGAGTTGGATAATATGGTTACATCTTTATTAGATAACTTAATAGGAAAATCTAATTCAAATATTCAGAAGTCTCTTCCTGCTTGGATCCCCCATCAAACCCTCACACTGTTTTCTTCCCGAGGGCAGTGCCAGCCCGGTCTGCAAATCTGTTTATCATCTACCCAAGTAGCCTTCCAAGCCTACCCTGAATACTTTAGGGTAAAATATAACACAAACCTGGACAAGCCCAGGCTCATTTCCACATGCCACAGCCCAAGTGGTATGCTGACCCTTCTGACCCCCTCCTCTTCCATTTCTCAGAGATTTGACCACCTGCTGTGACTATAAGAGTAAAATACCAAATTGTCGCTTGTATATAATAATTTAAAAGACCCCACCTCCAGTTCACATAGGTCCTCTCCTAAGTTATCTATAAAGAAAAAAAAGGGAGGGGTTGTAACAGGCCACGTATTGCTCAGTCTCAAATTCCATAGGACAGAATTCTGTCATCACAGTCCTGTCAACAAGAGCATAGTAGAACATTTTAAACATTCAAGTAATTTTTAGAAACATCTCTATTATTTTGTGAAGCCTCCTTTTTTAACTGAAAACTTCATTTTATTCTGTTTACTATTATCTCAATAATTGTAAGTACTTAATTAAAATTAATAAAGTACTTTATTAATTTAATTTTGTCCCAAAAACCAGATAACTATCTAGAATCAACTATTACACATTAATGGTTTGCTTGAAATAACTGTTTTTGAATGAATATATTTAAAGAAGACAAAGTTTAATTTTATAATGTATATCAAAAGTCGAAACTTCAGTCGCATTAGGACCGGTTGTTAATTTGATATTTGTTTGTTTATATTTAAAAATCTTATTTTCTGCAACTTCCATGTTGTTCAGTGTGGAATACAATATTAACATACATAAATCACAACATTATATAAAAGCAAAAAATAAAAGCATAATAAAAACATAAAATTAGCGGTTCCATACACATGAAGAAAATATAATGCCTTCTCCTGTTTCTGGAAAAATGTCGTTCTCCTCACACAGTTCCAGAGAACTAATGCAAAATATGAAAAAGAATGAAAGTGCATTATCTGGAATTTATTATCCCTTATTGAAAGTTTGGTCAATAGCTGAGCACTTGATCATAATTCACACTGTGGAATATATATATATTTGTTACTTACTGGCCAAGGAACGAGGAGATTCACTGTATAGGTTTGTGGACCAAGATGACAATTTTAATTCTATTTCTCATTCCAATAGGGAGCCAATAAAGTCTATGCATTACAGAGATGATGTTGTCTGTACAACCTAAACTGGACAGCATATGAGTTGCCGTTTTCTGAATCAGTTGTAAAGCTCTGAGATACTTTTGTGGTTACCCTTGTACAAGCCGTTACAATATTCTAGCTGCCCATAAAGTCATCATGCAATAAATTACTCCTGCTTCTAGATATAAGGAGGAGGAGCAAGAAACAGCAGTCTCATTTTCTGACTGCCTTTTACAGCGCACATCTAAAATTTTAATCTTGTATTTGGAGAGTAATTTTCAGAGATTTTTGTGCATAAAATAGTTTTACCCACAGAAGTGGCCATTTATAAAATTGCCTGCCCAATGTATATTTTGTTTTAAAAGATACACATAATGCACAAAACAGGGTGCTGCATGCTGATGGTCTGCTGCCAGATTTTATATTCCTCTATTCTCCGTTCTCTTTGTAGAAGGCTTGCTTGAAGAGCCAGGTTTTTAAACTCTTTTTGAAAAGTTTGAAATCTCTCTGCAGTCTAGTTTCTAAGGGCATGGTGTTCCATAGTATTGGTCTAGCTAATGATAAAGCCCTATCTCTAACTTGGGTCAGTCTAGCTGTTTTAACGGACGGAATGATTAGGAGTGCTTTGTTGGCAGATCTCAGGTTTCTATGTGGGACATGAACATGTAGAGCTGTGTTCAGCCATTCTGCTTTTTCGTCATGAATCAATTTGTGAATTGTGCAAAGTGTATTGTATTGAACTCTGCATTCAATTGGGAGCCAGTGTATTTCTGCTAGGGTTTCCGTAATGTGATCACTTTTTCTTTTACCAGTTAGTACCCTAGCAGCAGAGTTTTGTAGTATTTGGAGTGGTCTTACTGTTGTGTATGGTAGTCCTAGGAAAAGGGTATTACAATAGTCTGTGCTAGCAAATATTAGTGCTTGTAAGACTGTTCTGAAGTCTGTCATTGTTAGTAAAGGGTTTAATTTCCTGAGTATGATAAGTTTGGCGTATCCTTCTTTGACTTTTAAAGATATGTGTGGTTTGAGACTGAGTTCCGTATCAATTATTACACCGAGGTTCCGTACTTTTCGGCTAATTCTATCTTCTGATTATTTTGTAGTATTGGGGTTTGGATGATCGTTACGTTTTTATGTTCTAAATGTAGAAATTCAGTTTTCTCTATGTTGATGACTAGTTCCATTTGGTTTCGTAATTGTTTGATGATTTCTAGGTATATGTTTGCTAGTTTTAGTGTTTTTTCCATTGTGTCTTCAATGGGAAATAAAAGTTGACTATCATCTGCATAAATGTAGTGTATGATTCTCAGGCCCGCTAAGAGGTGGCATAGTGGCAGCAGATAAATATTAAACAGGGTCTTACATGGCCCCTTTGAGTGGGAAAAAGTGGATGACTTGGGGAGCTTCAGGTGATCTCAGGGGGATGATGGGTCCTTTAAGTGGGCTCAAGAACATATACAGAGGGTGGATGGAAAGGTAGTCCCTGGAGTGCAGCTTACAGACCCTATTCCTCCATATTTTGTGATGAAAAAGGATATACTTTACCAAGTCACAAAGGGAAGTGTGGAGGGGGTATTGATAGAACAACTCCTAGTTCCCAAACCTTGTCATCAGAAGGTAAGGCAACTAGCATATAGCCACCTTCTAGGACAGGGGTCATGAACCTTTTTGGCTGAGAGAGCCATAAACGCCACATATTTTAAAATGTAATTCCATTAGAGCCATACAATATGTTTAAAACTAAATACAAGTAAATGTGTGCATTTTATGTAAGATCCCACTTTTAATGTACAATAAGTCTCTGAAAATATTACACCAGGCCTTAAGACACCAATACATCTCCTATTAGGAAAACGGACCAAGTCAGGCTGCTATAGAGTCCTACACAGAAACAACACGCCAGCAGAAAACCTCACCTGAATCACGTGCTGTCCCTCACCTAACATAGAATAAAGAGACCAAACGCATAACAAGAAGCATGCAGAAAAAACTGAATTGGAAACTGCAACAAGCCAGAGTCTCTGTATGCAGTGTAACAAAGGAAAAAAGAAACATCACCCATCCTTATAAAACAAATCAAGAAATATAAAATCATCAGCAGTAAAACTGTACTAACAAAAAGAACATATTTCGAAACAGCTGATGAGAGGAATATCCAATAATTAAAACTCATATAAAACATTTCCAGATACCAACAAAATATTTCAAAATAGCAGACACAAAGATCCAGTAATGAAAAATAATAAGGATACAAAAATTTTTTTGCTCTGCATACCTGGGAACGTTTGATATCCAGGTGTCCTGAGATTGTTCTGAATTAGCAGGAGGTGGGGTGGTTTGCTTGGAACTTTCTCCTCTCTCAGTCACATACCAGCGCTCTCTCTCACACTGGCTCTCAATGACACACCTATACACACATGCTCTCAGTACTCACATATACACATGTTTTTTCTCACTCACTTATATAGGCTCTTAATTACACATTTACACACATGCTGTCTATCTTTTCATGCTTACACACACACACAGGCTTTCAATCACATAAATACATGCTGTCTTTTTCTCTCACACACAGACTCTCATTCACATGCTTACAAACATGTCCTCTCTTTCTCTCATTTACACACAGGCTCTCAATCACATACTCACATGCTCCCTCACCTAAATCAGCTCTCAATCACACACAGACACACATGGTCTCTCTCTCTCATTTAAACACAGGCTCTCAATCACATACTCACATGCTCCATCACCTAAACCAGCTGTCAATCAGACACAGACACACATGATCTCTCTCTTACTTATACACACAGGCTCTTAATCATACATACACATGATTTCTCTCACACACAAAGGATCTCAATCATACACACATACTCTTTCACACAAACAGGTTTTCAATCACAAACTTACACATACAGGTTCCCAATGGTAAACTTACATTCTTGCTCTCTCTCTCACAGGCAGGCTCTCAATCACAGACATACTCTCTTTCACATACACAGGCTCTCAATCATTCACATACATGCAATCTCACTCACACACACAGGATCTCAAACACACACGCTTGCTCGCTCATTCACTCTCTCTCTCCCCCACCCCCACCCCAGGAACTCGCGGCAGCAGCAGCCTCCTCCCAACACTAACCTCCTTCATTTTCAGCCCTCGCAGAGGCGGAGTCCCATCGGCCGCGGTTGAAACTCTTCATTTTCCTCCGAGCCGCGCTGCAGTCTTCTTCCCACAAGCGTGGCCTCTTCTTCTCGCGCAGGCACCCGATGCTCACCACTTCTTCTTCCGGGCCGCGGGAAGAAGAGAGCACGCCGGTGCCGCTCAGCACCGGCGTGCTCTCTTCTTCCCGCGGCCCGGAAGAGGAAGTGGTGAGCATCGGGTGCCTGCGCGGGAAGACTCCCGCGCAGGCACCCGATGACTCCAGCGCTGGCACCCGGCTGACTCCAGTCGTGCCGCTGCCGGCGTGCTCTCTCCTCCTCCTCCCCCCCCCCCGCGGCCCGGAAGAGGAAGTGGAGAGCATCGGGTGCCTGCGCGGGAAGAAGAGACCACACTAGCGTGGTCTCTTCTTCCGCGCAGGCACCCGATGCTCACAAAAAAGATATAATTGCGATGGAGAAGGTACAGAGAAGGGCTACCAAAATGATAAGGGGAATGGAACAGCTCCCCTATGAGGAAAGACTAAAGAGGTTAGGACTTTTCAGCTTGGAGAAGAGACGACTGAGGGGAGATATGATAGAGATGTTTAAAATCATGAGAGGTCTAGAACGGGTAGATGTGAATCGGTTATTTACTCTTTCGGATAGTAGAAAGACTAGGGGGCACTCCATGAAGTTAGCATGGGGCACATTTAAAACTAATCGGAGAAAGTTCTTTTTTACTCAACGCACAATTAAACTCTGGAATTTGTTGCCAGAGGATTTGGTTAGTGCAGTTAGTATAGCTGTGTTTAAAAAAGGATTGGATAAGTTCTTGGAGGAGAAGTCCATTACCTGCTATTAAGTTCACTTAGAGAATAGCCATTGCCATTAGCAATGGTAACATGGAATAGACTTAGTTTTGGGGTACTTGCCAGGTTCTTATGGCCTGGATTGGCCACTGTTGGAAACAGGATGCTGGGCTAGATGGACCCTTGGTCTGACCCAGTATGGCATTTTCTTATGTTCTTCTAGCTTCTCTATCTCTTCAGTATATGTTGTGCTTTGGTTTGAGTGTCCCATTCTTTCTTTTTTCCACCTAGTTTCTGAGATGCCTGTTTTGTTGGTATCTTCATCCAGAGCTATTAACTCTCCAGTCATATTTTTTAGAATGATTGCTTTTGTATATAGATACCTAAATGCATTGTTTGTATTCTTTTCTACAGCCTGCTTACTAGCAGTTGATTCAGGTCATTTGGAATCACTTATCTATATCTGCTCCATATATAAAATATACATGGGCGACCTCAGTTTTTGCACATCTTTACAGTCAGGATGCCCTAATTTCTGTTTTTAAATGGTATCCTTTATAGACACTCTCTTCCAAATTGTGTGCTTCAATTTTCAGAGCAATTGTCTGTTTTCCACCATAATCTAGTTTAAAATTTATTATATATTAGGGATGTGAATCGTTTTTTGACAATTTAAAACAATCGTCAGATATATTTTAAATCGTCAAAAATCGTTAGAGCCGCGATACAATAACAATTCTCCCGATTTATCGTCAAAAAATCGTAAATCGGGGGAGGGCAGGAAAACCGGCACACCAAAACAACCATAAAACCCACCCCGACCCTTTAAAACAAATCCTCCACCCTCCCGAACCCCCCCAAAATGTTTTAAATTACCTGGGGTCCAGTGGGGGGTCCTGGCGCGATCTCCCACGATTTCCCGCTCTCGGGCCACAGCTGCGTTAATAGAAATGGCGCCGGTGGCCCTTTGCCCTTACCATATGACAGGGCAAAGGTAGCACCGGCGCCATTTTGGTTCCTGACACCCGACGTCACGAGTGCAGGAGATCGCTCCCTGACCCCCGCTGGACCCCCAGGGACTTTTGGCCAGCTTGGGGGGGCCTCCTGACCCCCACAAGACTTGCCAAAAGTCCAGCGGGGGTCCGGGAGCGACCTCCTGCACTCGCGCCGTATTGCCAATATTCAAAATGGCGCCGGCGCTACCTTTGCCCTCACTATGTCATACGGGCGACGTCGGGCTGTATGACATAGTGTTTTCCAAGACTTTTTTCAGAGTCAGAATCCAACTTCTCCCTTAAAGACCATTTTTTTTTTAAATTTAAGATTGTTTTTATTATAAAAATAAAATAGAGGGAATTAAACACCATCATCAGTCATGCATTTCATCCCTCCCTTTCTGAAGTTCAATACTTATAACTATATAACAGGCCTGGGGAGCACTACCTTTGACCGAAGCAAGGTCAGATCTGGTAAGCTCTAAATTAAAAAAAGAATTGCAAAAGTTTGTAAATTGTGTCTTATTATTCATGCTTCTCTTTTGTTTGTCATGTATAATGTTTGTTTGGTTACATTTTCAGTGACTTCTAATCTATTCATTGAGTATACAACTCCTTGCCTTCTGACCCCATTCTAATTTCAGATGTCTATGAATATTGTAGTCTAGCAGATATCCTTGACTTTGAGAATGTTCACTTGTGTAATCCACTGATGCTGCTTGATATTAAACAATGTGAAATTGCTTACCT
This sequence comes from Rhinatrema bivittatum, assembly GCF_901001135.1. Classification (NCBI taxonomy): domain Eukaryota; kingdom Metazoa; phylum Chordata; class Amphibia; order Gymnophiona; family Rhinatrematidae; genus Rhinatrema; species Rhinatrema bivittatum. Next base: position 711,621,788 of record NC_042615.1, on the reverse strand, counting down.
GTGATTGAGATTCTCTAATTACAGTATCTCTGTAACTTACACAACTCAACCATCTTCTCTTGTGGAGTTAAACTTTAAGTTCTGTCTTTGAACTTTACAACAGAGTAAATTGTGGCTTTGAGTGGATTTTGGCGGTATGTTTGCTTGGTTGTTGGCAATAGGTTCAAAAGTATCAAGTTTCTAAAAAAAAAAACAAAAAACAAAAAAAAAAACTGTCAACTTTAGGAGGCTGATTTGACTCAACATGAGATGACCCTAAGAGCCACTTACCTGGTAGGGAAGGAAAACATTGTACTCAAGAATTTCTGCTTTGCCTCAGCAATGCAGAATATCTCAATTCAGTTATAGTTTTAAGAACTCCCTACCAAAAGGGGAGGAGAGAAAAAATGTTTGACAGGTCATCGGCTGCCTTCAGAGAACATCTCTGACTATTAAGAAAATTTGATTTCTCTGAAGACAAACAGATCGTCGATCACATATGTGGAATTCCCTAGGTAAATGGGGAAAACAGCAAATAACCTAACTTTCAACAAGCAGTACATTATTTTTGTTGGGTTTTACCTGAATCACCAGGCTGATCCTAAGTGAATGGGTATTAGGGCAGGCTGGAGAATAAAATTGTTATTCAGTACTGGAGAAGAGGCTTCATGGGAGGCCAGAGAGGATGGTTAATGAAGCAATTGGACCTACCTGGCTTCTTTTAGGACATACAGAGTCACACCAATGACCAGGTCAGTGTTATACTTGAGCTTGGTTGTGGGCCCTTGGGTTGTGGTGAGAGCTGACTCCACCCACAGGGAGGAGCCCTGTGGGGACTCACCATGACAGGCGGGGTCTCAGCAGTGATGGACACAAGAGGCAAGAGGTTGTATTATACAGCAGAAAGTAACCCAAGGAGCGGGTTTGTAAACACAATCCAGAGTAGAAGACCTCAAGATGGATTCTCTAGTAATGGTCCGTAGAGCTGGGAAACCCGGGGAATACTTCCTCCTGGTAGTTCTTGTACAAGGTATCTCCGGTAGTGGCCCGCAGTGCGGGGTAGACCGGAGGCTGGTATAGGAAGTAGGCACAAGGCAGCGTGGATCCGGTAGTGGTCCTCAGAGCGGGGTAACCTGAGGATCCACACAGCGTGAAGAGAGGAGGAGAGGAGAGCAGATACAGTACTCACTCCGAAGGGTAGCAGAAGAGCTACTGTCGTAGTCGCAGTGGTGACCCGAGGCATGGGAACACTGGAGAGTTCTTCTGTAGTAGCAGCAAGAGGTGCTCACTTAAGCTGGAGAATGTGAGACTCGCAGAGAAAGCTCTCCAAGGAGCGGATAGCCCTGAGTGCAGCAAGGCCCCTGAGGAGTGGGTACCTGAGTCACTCAGTCTGGAACGCAGGAACAGTTAGGCGAAGCGTCTCTGAGTAGCGGTATAAGCAAGACGGAAATCCTTGCTAACTCATAGGTAGGAAGGTCCGGTAGGTTTAAATACACATAGGCAGGTGATATCATGCGGAGGGGACGCCCCCGAGATTCCCGCCATGATGTGGTTAAGACGGGGGCAGGCGCGTGCGCACGTGCCCTAAGTCACACCAGATTCAAGATGGTGACTGGGATCTTCCATGCCGTCCCGGGAACGCCAGGGTGGTCGGCTTGCAGAGGCAGTGGTGGCCATCTTTGCTAGAATTGGAGCTGCAGGGCAAAAAGAGGTGAGCAACAAAGGTTGCAGCCGTCTGTGCCCAACGGTCGCAAAAGTCAGCAAGACAATAGCCCTTTGGAGAAGCTGCTGCATACTATGAGTAACCAAGAGAAAGAGAAGACGTAGGTAGATACAAGGGAGTAACAGTTATACTAAGAGTCATGAAAAAAGAATTCAGTGGCAGGATACACAAAAGAGAGGAGACTAATCAGGGTGTCCAGAGCCAGCATGTCATTCCATTTCATACAACAGGATTATGTTCAAAAACAGAAAATAAACAAGATCATAGCATGCACATAGACACAACTCAGAGGTATAAGAAGAGGGAGCATTCACACCGGCAGAGTTAGACTAAATGACAACCATTAATGACAGCATGTGCCATACCCCAATGTCAGACAGGCAAGCACTGCTTGAAAGGACACTTGCAAATACATACCCCTTTCTCTGATGGACAACAGACATTTATAGTTAAATACTTCTGGAGTGGATCACCTCTCCCAATCATTGCTAGTCTTCCAGATTCTCATACCCCTAAGGGTCATCCACCTAACATCAGATCGTCCTTTTCCCACTGGCACCCAAGAGGCAAGGTACACACTCTTGATCACCAGATTGGTAGCAAGTACCTTACAGGGTCTGAGGAAGTCTGAAAAGAGTGATAAAAAATCATATAAATCTTTCATTAATAGACAAGACCAACAAATGCAATGCCTCAGAATTCCTCACCTCATTCCTTTCTTTTTCCCTTTTATTTAGTGTCACCTTATTTTTTAATTTGTCTGCTAATCAATGCAATGTAGTTAGTGGTTTACAATATATTTATTTATTTTTTATTTTATTAGTTTTTATATACCGCCGCTCATCAAAGATATCACGTCGGTGTACATAGAACAAAAATACGCAATTGCGTGTACATATAACAGAATAATAGTAGCTGAAATCCAAATTACATTAAAACAGTATAATACGGTATCAAGAACAACTTATTTAACTAATAATAGATAATAAAATATAGTAAAAAATAACTGTAATAGCATAACTTAATCTAATATCAAGGCAAAAAATGGAGGGAAGAGAGGGGTGGGGAGCAAATTGGAACGGGAAGGAAAAGAGAGGGTCAGGAGGGAAAGGGTTAAATACATATATACAGAAGGCAAAATAAGAGGTTATAAGAATGGTAACAGAAGTAGAAGGAATGAGCAGAAAAGGGCATGGAAGAAGTATTTATTTATTTATTTATTTAAATTTCTTATATACCGGCATTCGCGATGGGAGTCGCATCATGCCGGTTTACAAATAACAAGGTGTGACAACAGTACAAGTTAAGGGTAACAGAATAGGGAAAAGACAGAGTGATAGATTAGGTAAAGATGGAGTAATAGATTAAGGAAAAGATAAGTTAAAGATGGGGTAATAGATAAGGGAGAAGATGGAAAAGTTGACAGACTAAAAAAGGGAGTGATAAGAGTTAAGAAAGATCGTGTGGGTTAGTATAATGTTAGGAACAAGAGAGTTAGGGGGGAACAGGTAAGAATCAAGTATAGGCTTTAGTAAAAAGCCATGTCTTGAGCTTTTGCTTGAAAGTCTTAGAGGACGGTTCAAGGCGTAAGTCAGTGGGCATAGCATTCCATAGTATAGGGCCAGCTATGGAAATGGCACGAGCTTTGGTGGATACATATTTAAATAGTTTAGGTGAAGGGGTTTGTAGTGTAGCAATATAGGGATTTCTAATTGGCCTATTAGAATTATAGAATTGAAAGGTGTTGGCGGGCCAGTTCATTTCTGGGTTGTGGAGGGATTTGTGAATGAGTGATAATATCTTGTATACGATAGTGGACAGGGAGCCAATGTAGTTTCTTAAGTATGGGGGTAATGTGTTCCCTTGTAGGTGTATTAGTGAGGATGCGAGCTGCCATATTTTGCAGGATTTGAAGTGGATTTATGGAATTTTTAGGCAGACCTAATAGTAACGCATTACAATAGTCAATTTTCGAGAAGACCAAAGATTGTAACACAGTACGAAAATCAGTGAAGTGAAGTAGAGGTTTAAGTTTTTTCAGTGTATGGATCTTAAAGAAACATTCCTTAAGGGTAGCATTAATAAATTTTTTGAGGGACAATTGATCATCTAATAGTACTCCTAGATCTCGGACTTGTTGAGAAAAATGTGTGTGTGGTGGAATAATATTTATTGAGGGAGTAGCGTGTAGGGGGGTGGGAGGTGAAATAACCATAAGTTCTGTTTTTGTGGAGTTAAGGGCAAGTTGGATAGAGTTTAGGAGGTTGTTAATTGAAGTGAGTGTGGATTGCCAGATTTCAAGAGTTTTTGGAATGGAATCAGTAATGGGAATAAGAATTTGTACATCGTCAGCGTACAAAAAGTGAGGTAACTTGAGGTTTGAGAGGAGTTGGCAGAGGGGTAGGAGGTAGACATTAAATAGGGTGGATGAAAGTGAGGAGCCTTGGGGGACTCCCTGCACAATGAGGATTTCTTTAGATTCATGGTTGCCAACTTTGACTCTGTAATGTCTGTCGCTGAGGTAGGACCTAAACCATTTGTGGGCATGTTCAGTTATACCAATGTCGGAGAGGCGCTCAAGGAGGATCTGATGATTTACAGTATCAAACGCAGCAGAAATATCCAATAAGATTAGGAGATGGGATAGTCCTTTATCTAAGCTTTTGATTAGGTAATCAGAGAGAGAGAGAAGAAGGGTTTCTGTATTGTGTAATTTACGAAATCCGTATTGCGACGGAGACAGGATTTCATGTTCATCCAGGTAGTTACTAAGTTGGCAGTTAATAGTTTTTTCTAAAATTTTTGCAATGAACGGGAGATTAGAGATAGGACGGTAATTGGTAAGATCCGCTGGGTCAAGCTTGGGTTTTTTTTAGTGTGGGCTTGAGGATGGCTTGTTTTAATGGGAAAGGTACTATGCCAGAGTCAATTGAAGCGTTGATGATCTTTGAAATAGAGGGGGCTATTATATCAGGTATGGTGAGTAAATGCTTCGTCGGGATGGTGTCAGAGGGGTGGGATGATGGTCTAGCTTTTTTGAGTATGGATTCTATTTCCGTGGTAGAAGTGTGTTCAATCATTGTAAGTTTGGTAGAGAGTTTGCTAAGTTGCACGGTGCAACTATTTTTCACCGTGCAGATAAAAAATTAAAAGATAAAATAAACAGTATTAAAAATGAAAATTAAAAAAATATCTAAATGTAAAACTAAGTCACATTAAAAAAAAAAAGCACAAAAAATAAGTATTTGGATAAAAAAGAACAGAGAAGAATAAAATAACATCAAATGCTTGAGGGAAGAAAATGTCTTCAGACACTTTTGAAAGTTTATTTTTTTCTCACAGGACAAGCAGGATGGTTGTCCTCACAAATGGGTGACATCGAGGATGGAGCCCAACCACGGAAAACTTCTGTCAAAGTTTCAGGAACTTTGACTGGCCCCTACTGGGCATGCCCAGCACGGCACCAACCCTGCAGCCAGCAGGGGTCTCCCTTCAGTCTTCTTTTTTCCGCGTAGCAGTTGCCTCGCGGTTAAGGAGCTCTTACCACATTCCTGACAGGAATTCTTTAACCAATTTCTTGAAGAAAAAATTGCCCCTCAGGGGTCTCCCTTCTTCAAATTTTCCTCCGCGGGACTTCGGTAAGTTTTTGCCATCGTTTTGGTTGGCTACCGTCGAGTTCAGCCCTCGAGGCCTGTTGGCAGTCGACCATCCCGCGGCTAAATTTTTGGCATACGGCCATGGCGTCGGGGTTCTGTCGGTGCCCGGACTGTACACGTACTATGTCCATCACAGACCCACATAGAGTCTGTGTTTTGTGTTTAGGGAGTGAGCATGATGTCCTGACTTGCACCAAATGTGCCCTAATGACACCAAAAGGTCGCAAAGCCAGAATGGAGAAGATGGGACTCCTTTTCCATGCTCACACTCCGACGCCATCGATTGCATCAACGTCATCGGAACCGGCACCGTCGAAGTCTCATCATCATCGACAGCCTCCCGGTGACCGTCCGCCATCGACGTCTTCACGGCCATCGACTCCTGTCCCTTCCCCTGAAGATCGAGAGGATCGGAAAGAGAAACATCGCCATCGACATCATAAGTCTCGGACCGTCGAGGAATCGAAGTCATCGACCTCAGTACTGTCCGAGCCTCCTCTGAAGAAGTCTCGACCAGAAGTGGCACCGTCCACTCCTGTCTCGCAGACACTGAGGCAACCCTCACCCCTTCGGGGTTTGGGAGCCGCGATTCCACCGGCGACGGTGGTCCCTCCGCCTCAGCCTCCCTCTCCCGTAGAGCTGGGTCTTGTTACCCCAGGTCTCCGGGTAGAACTGGACCGGCTAGTCCAGGAGGCCATCGACAAAGCGATGCTACGGTTCCAGACTCCTCCGGCACCGAGAGTGGAACCGGTCACCGACCCGATTCCAGCGGCACTGGCACCGCTGCTTGCCCGCATGGAAGCGCTTATGACTGCCCTTCCACCGGCAATACCCGGGTCACTTCTAACTGCAGCAACCTTGGGCGTTGGCTTTCATTTTTTCAATCTAATATAGGAGTAAAAACAAACCACAGAGATCTATAAAATAGATTTTACACACCCATAATACTTTATTTGAGGATATTCAGCAGGACATTTATCCTGTTGAATATCCCTGATTATTTATCTGGCTAACTTTAGCTGAATAAGTTATCTGCTTCAGTTTTCTTTTTTTTTTTTATATTGGCCTCTTGGTTTGTTTTAAACGTATATATCAAAGTAGCAGGCATTGCTTTATTTATATTAAAACATAAGAAGTTGCAGTACTGGGTCAGACCGAGGGTCCTTCAAGCCCGGCATCCTGTTTCCAACAGTGGCCAGTCCAGGTTGCAAGTACTTGGCAAGTACCCAAACACTAATAATATCCCATGCTACTGATGCCAGTAATAGCAGAGGCCATTCCCTAAGTCAACGTGATTAATAGTAGTTAATGGACTTTTCCTCCAAGAACTTATCCAAACCTTTTTTAAAAGCCATATAAGCTAAAGTGCATTAACCACATCCTCTGGCAATGAATTCCAGAGCTTAATTGTGCATTGTGTGAAAAGAATTTTCTCTGATTTGTTTTAAATGTGCTACTTCCTAACTTCATGGAATGCCTCCTAGTTCTCTTACAATATGACCAGTCTCTATCCAAATTTACATTATTCCACTGACGCTGCGTCAGTGGAATAATGTAAATATGGATAGAGACTGGTATTATTGTAAGAGAACGTTTCACCTACCTATCCACTTTTAAAAAGTGTTGGAACTCTCTAGTGGTATTATAGATGCCTAGTTCTTACATTATCTGAAAAAGTAAACAACCGATTTACATTAACCCATGTTATTACTTTAATTTCAGAAAATATATAACATTTTATGTTTTCATCCTTTGCTTGCTGTATTTTAGGTTGTGGAAAACATTCTGAAAGTAAGCCCAGCAGAAGGTCCTCAAATGTTTCAGCCCCTCTTGCCTTCAGTTTTCAGGGGCATTATAGATGGTGAGGTAAGAATTTTGACTGACAGTATACTCCAGTATGTCTTATGCTCTTTTAAATTCTTGATAATTTATCAGATTTTCATTTTGCCTTTTCAACTTTATTATCTTTAGTCAGTATAGAAATAATGGTTTTGTTTGTTTCTGTAGATCCGCATCTTGTTCATCAGTACCATTTATGCCAATTATTTATATTAACTAGATCCCTAAATCTTTATCCATCCACATCAACTTCTTATCAGACTTAACCACAAGAAATTGTATGACATTAATATCATAAAATTCAACTCCATCGAAAATCCTTGAGAAGGTAGTGAGTCAAGAATAGAAGTTTTTTCTTTTTTCTTTCTTTTTTCCCTGCTTTCTAGGTGAAGTGTCAATAAATTGAGAAATGAATACTGTCAAGATTCCATATATATTGCCTTCATTTCTTTGGCTTCCATAAGCCTTTTTTACATTTTATTTTTCTTTACATTTTATTGTTTTGATCTTTTTCCAAATTCACTTCTATTAAAATATAAGTTAATTTAGAATTTAGTATCTTATTTTTGCCTTCAGTGTCCTTTCTCAATTTATTTTTTCATTTCTAATTTTCAGTTTTCTTGGCTGTTTTCTTTCTGTTTCCTTTTATTCCTATTTTCAGTTTGTTTCTAAGACTTCTACGGCTTATTTTTTTAAACTGAGATTTAGGTATTTATAGCCAGTTACCATCAAGCAGAGCAATATTTGTATGATATCCCTGTGTCTCTCTCCCTACCTCCCACCACCACCCCTTTCAGAATGCAATTATTGGGCCGATTCAGTAAAATGCGCTGGAGAGCCGGCGCTCCGAGGCTAGCAGGCTAGCGCCCAGACCACTCTCCTGGGCACACGATTCTCTATGCAAATGAGAGCCTGCGGTAAAAAGGAGGCACTAGGGACACTAGCACGTCCCTAGCACCTCCTTATTGGCAGAAGCAGGGGCTGTCAGCGGGTTTGACAGCCGATGCTTAATTTTACCAGCGTCGGTTGTCGAACCTGCTGAGAGCCACAGGTTTGGAAAATGGACGCCGGCAAAATTGCATGTCCATTTTCCAACCCGTGGGCACATTTTTTTTTTAAAGATTTTTTTTTATTTTTTTACTTTTGGGGCCTCCGACTTAATATCACTATGATATTAAATCGGAGGGTGTACAAAAAAGCAGTTTTTTCTGCTTTTCTGTACACTTTCCCGGTGCCGGCCAAAATTAACTCCTGCCTGTGGGCAGGTGTTAATTTCTGAGAGTAAAATGTGCGGCTTGGCTGCACATTTTACTTTCTGTATCGCGCGGTACTAACTAATAGGCTCATCAACATGCATTTGCATGTTGAGGGTGCTGTTAGTTTCGGGGGGGTTGGACACGCGTTTTCCATGCGCTATAACCCCTTACTGTATAAGGGGTAATAATAGCATATGGAAAACACGTGTCCAAACGGGGGCTAACTGTGCGCTTGGCCTGAGCACACTGTACTGAATCAGCCTGTATGTGACATGTGCATCAAGAAGCAAGGTATGCCATCCCATTATTTTTTTTATATCATCCATGTCAGAGACAACTCTCAACAAATTTTCACTAAGCGTTATTGTTTAATTGCATAGTATGGTATGACTAGTGGTAAATACTGGCTTTTGGTACAAAATATTAATTCTCTTGTAAGAGGAACATGCCATACTGGGTCAGACCAAGGGTCCATCAAGTCCAGCATCCTGTTTCCATCAGTAGCCAATCCAGGCCATAAAAACCTGGCAAGTACCCAAAAACTAAGTCTATTCCATGTTACCATTGCTAATAGCAGTGGCTATTTTCTAAGTGAACTTAATAGCAGATAATGGACTTCTCCAAGAACTTATCCAGTCCTTTTTTAAACACAGCTGCACTAACTGCACTAACCACATCCTCTGGCAACAAATTCCAGAGTAATTGTGTGTTGAGTGAAAAAGAACTTTCTCCGATTAGTTTTAAATGTGCCACATGCTAACTTCATGGAGTGCCCCCTAGTCTTTCTGTTATCTGAAAGAGTAAATAACCAATTCACATTTACCTGTTCTAGACCTCTCAAGATTTTAAACACCTCTATCATATCCCCCCTCAGCCATTTCTTCTCCAAGCTGAAAAGTCCTAACCTCATAGGGGAGCTGTTCGATCCCCTTTCTCATTTTGGTTGCCCTTCTCTGTACCTTCTCCATCGCAATTATATCTTTTTTGAGATATGGCGACCAGAATTATACACAGTATTCAAAATGCGGTTTCACCATGGAGTGCTACAGAGGCATTATGACATTTTCCATTTTATTCACCATTCCCTTTCTAATAATTCCCAAAATTCTGTTTGCTTTTTTGACTGCCTCAGCACACTGAACCGATGATGTCAATGTGTTTTCCACTATGACGCCTAGATCTCTTTCTTGGGTGGTAGCTCCTAATATGGAACCTAACATTGTGTAATTATAGCATGGGTTATTTTTCCATATATGCATCATCTTGCACTTATCCACATTAAACTTCATCTACCATTTGGATGCCCAATTTTCCAGTATCACAATCTGCTTGTGATTTAACTACTCTGAACAATTTTGTATCATCTGCAAATTTGATTACCTCACTTGTCGTATTTCTTTCCAGATCATTTATAAATATATTGAAAAGTACGGGTCCCAATACAGATCCCTGAGGCACTCCTTTGCCCACTCCCTTCCACTGAGAAAATTGTTCATTTAATCCTACTCTCTGTTTCCTGTCTTTTAGACAGTTTTGAATCCACGAAAGGTCATCGCCACCTATCCCATGACTTTTTACATTTCTTAGAAGCCTCTCATGAGGAACTTTGTCAAACACATTCTGAAAATCCAAATATACTACATCTACTGGTTCACCTTTATCTACATGTTTATTAGCTCCTTCAAAAAAGTGAAGCAGATTTGTGAGGCTATACTTGCCTTGGGTAAAGCCATGCTGACTTTGTTCCATTAAACCATGTCTTTCTATATGTTCTGTGATTTTGATATTTATAACACTTTCCACTATTTTTCCTGGCACTGAAGTCAGGCTAATTGGTCTGTGGTTTCCCGGATCGCCCCTGGAGCCCCTTTTAAGTATCGGGGTTACATTAGCCACCTTTCAGTCTTCAGGTGCAATGGATGATTTTAATGATAGGTTACAAATTTTTACTAATAGTTCTGAAATTTCATTTTTTAGTTTCTTCAGAACCCTGGGGTGTTTACCATCTAGTCCAGGTGATTTACTACTATTCAGTTTGTCAATCAGGTCTACCACATCTTCTAGGTTCACCGTGATTTGGTTCAGTCCATCTGAATCATTACCCATGAAAACCTTCTCCAGTACGGGTATCTTCCCAACATCCTCTTCAGTAACACCTAAGCAAAGAAATCATTTAATCTTTCTGCGATGGCCTTATCTTCTCTAAGTGCCCCTTTTACCCCTCGATCATCTAACGGTCCAACTGACTCCCTCACAGGCTATCTGTTTTGGATATATTTAAAAAAGATTTTACTGTTAGTTTTTGCCTCTACAGTCAACTTCTTTTCAAATTCTCTCTTAGCCTGTCTTATCAATGTCTTATATTTAACTTGCCAAAGCTTATGCATTATCCTATTTTCTTCTGTTGGATCCTTCTTCCAATTTTTGAATGAAGATCTTTTGGTTAAAATAGCTTCTTTCACCTCCCCTTTTAACCACGCTGGTAATCGTTTTGCCTTCTTTCCACCTTTTTTAATGTGTGGAATACAATTGGACTGAGCTTGTAGGATGGTATTTTTTTTAACAATAACCATGCCTCTTGCACACTTTTTATCTTTGTAGCTGCTCCTTTCAGTTTTTTTCTAACTATTTTTCTCATTTTATCAAAGCTCCCTTTTGAAAGTTTAGCACGAGAGCCATGGATTTGCTTACTGGCCCCCTTCCAGTCATTAATTCAAATTTGATCATATTATGATCACTATTGCCAAGCGACCCCACCACCGTTACCTCTCTCACCATATCCTGTGCTCCATTGAGAATAAGATCTAAAATTGTTCCTTCCCTTGTCTGTTCCTGAACCTATTGCTCCATAAAACTGTCATTTATTCCATCCAGGAACTTTATCTCTCTAGCAAGTACCAATGATACATTTACCCAGTCAATATTGGGGTAATTGAAATCTCCCATTATTACCGCACTACGAATTTAGTTAGCTAGATCAATGGTTTTCACACTTCGTGTCATGACCCAGTACTGTGTCGCAGCATTCCGGTGACTAGGCTGCAATTCTGCATAGCTCAGAGTGACTAAGCTATGTAGTTTCTGTACAGTCGGGCTTTTTGGCTGTCATCATTAAAACAATGTTGAGAGTATGGGTACTGCAAGCCTCAAATTTATTTATTGTTCTGTGGATATGCAGGTATGTATTTAGCCGCACAAGTAAATGACATCATCCAATAGTGCTATGGCAGAAAAACACATTCTCTAACCAGCCACACAGTCGGTTCTACAACAACAAACCCCTAATTGAATTCTTAGTAGATAATATAGAAATCGATCTCCCCGCTGTTATACTCTGTGACTTCAATCTACATGTAGATATTGTACCCCTGTCTTCTAGTTGTGAAACCTTCTTATCTTCTATGACTGCCACAGGCTTTCAACAAATTGTGAACTTGCCAACACATAAAGTAGGCCACACACTGGATCTCCTGTTTATTAACCCTCAGATGCAAAATACTGACCTGCTCACAAGTACGCCCATCCCCTGGTTCGACCATTGTTTGATCTCAGCTTACCTTATTATGCATAACTCAAAATGTGACCCATTAATTCGAAAAACATGGATTGAATACAGAAAACCTTGTAGACAAGACGATCTACTAGAACTCCTGCCAGAAGCTCTTAAAAAAACTAGACCTAACTGATACTAATACTGCTGTTAATTCCTGGATGACAATAACTAATGACTTGGCCAACACTTGCTGTCCATTAATTAAGAAAGAAATTGCTTAAAAAGCCAGAACCGCTTGGTATACCTCAGACCTCAAATCAATAAAACGCTCCCTTAGGAATACTAAAAAAAATGGCGCAAAAATCCCACATCATCATCGTTAAGCAATTATAGAATTTTGCTTCATAAACATAGTGAGCATCAATAAAACCAAATGAGATGATTATTCAAAAAAAATCCACGACTTCCATTTCAACCCTAGAGTCCTATTTTCCTATGTCGCTGATCTAATTAATCCCACACCTAACTCAAGCCCTACTGATAGCACTGAAATGCAATACAATGAACTCGCAAAATTCTTTAGAGACAAATCTCTTAATCTGATAAATAACATCCCTATAGATAAAACAAATACTATAATGCTGCCAACTAACATGGGAACCACATGGTCCAATTTTGAAAATATCTCTTCCACTAAAGTGGAAACCCTCATAAAAAGAAAATGAGTCCATCCGCCCATCCCTCTGATGCCATACCTATTAAATTTTTAAAGCTGGTCCCTTATATCATTGCTAAACCATTGGCTGACATAATTAATCTTTCTCTTAACCAAGGTTTTCTTCCTCACAGACTAAAATGTGCAATTATTAAACTAATTAAAAAAAATCTAATACAAATTCATCAGATCCATCTAATTTTAGACCTATTTCTAATTTGCTACTGTTATCAAAAATCATTGAAAAAAGTAGTCCATCAACAACTTTCAGAACATCTGGAGAACCAGAACATCCTCTATCCCTCTCAATTTGGCTTCCAAAGATTCTTTAGTACTGAGACCCTCTTAGTTTCTCTTATGGACACTGTCCTGAGAGGCCTAGATAATGGACAATCATACCTCCTTATAATGTTTGTTATATCTGCAGCTTTCGATACAGTTAACCACAAAATCTTATTAGATAGATTAAGAGAAATAGATCTGACGGACACCACTTATCAATGGTTTGAATCATACTTAAGTAACAGGTCATATAGAGTTAAAATAAATATTCATGAATCAGAACAAATAAAAATCATTCATGGTGTTCCACAAGGATCCTCATTGTCATCAACACTTTTTAATCTATATATGCTTTCCCTTTGCAAGTTTTTATCAGGCATTGGATTAACTCATTTTATCTACGCTGATGACGTCCAGATCTTAATTCCAATTATAGACTCCATTGAATCTGCATTAAAACTTTGGGGGATTTGTCTTGCTTCTATAAAGCGATTTTTAGCTCAAATGAGCTTATCCTTAAATTCAGCCAAGACAGAGCTTCTTATACTTTGCCCCAAACTTAATAATCCAACTGCATTAAATATAACAACAGCGGCTAGTAAACACTCTGTTTCCTATGAAGCTAAAGACGTTGGGGTCATGCTCGATAGTGAATTAAATGGTAAAAATTGGATGATAAATCTAATTAAAGATGGCTACTTTAAGTTACATGTTTTGAAAAAATTAAAACTGCTCCTCCATAATCATGATTTTAGAACAGTTCTTCAAATATTCCTTTTCTCAAAACCAGACTATTGCAGTGCTCTACGTTCAGAACTTCCTGCCTCCACCATTAGACCCCTTCAACTTTTGCAGAACTCCGCTGCTAGAATTCCAACAAATACCAAAAGATCTGAACACATAACTCCAATTTTAAAAGAATTACCCTTGCTCCCAATCATATACCGTACTCAGTTTAAAACATTATCATTAATTCACAAAACACCAAAACACTATATAACGATAAAATGGAATGGCTCACTGCAGCATTGCATTTTCACAGTCCACAGAGAACTGCAAGTAATGGGACACTACCTATCCCTTCCCCCAAAACAGCACACTAAATGTCGTAAGACAAAGAGCCATAACAATTGCAGGTCCTCAGCTATGGACCTCAAGACTTAAGAATGGAACCAAACATTAGAACATTTAAGAAGGGCATTGAAACCTGGCTCTTTCAATAAGCATTCACATAACATTTGCTGATATAATTAATTCCTCATTCATCTTATTTATAACCTAGTTAACCATTTTATTAGAAATTTCAGAATTTTATATAGTGCTTAATTGTATTTAATATTTTAACTGTACTTCTATATTTTGCATTTTTTATTGTATTTTATACTGTGATTTCTTTTACTGAATCTTATACTTCATTTATTGTAAACTGATGTGATGTACCTTATGAACATTGGTATATAAAAACAAATAAATAAAAATAATAAACCTCGATTCAACAAGGGGCCCAGCAGAGACAACCTCAGAATATGTCCCAAAAATCTAATCAGCATTTTTGACTGTCTGTTTCGTAGCCTTTCCCACTTTCATCAGATTCTTCCACTGTGGGGAAGGCTACAATATTTCTAGCATCAGTGATATCACATCTCTGCCAACAATTGGGTTCCACAGATAATCAGATGTCCAGTCCAGTCTGCCTCTTCCCTTTACATCAAAATGAGTATCTTATTTCTTTAGATCAGCATCACCTTCTGAAACAAAAAATAAATTTGCTATTAGTTTCTTGAACAATAGAACCAGTCCTACAGGAAGAACTGAGAAAGAGATTTTACTGTAGGTACTTCCTAATCCTGAAAGACAGGATGTCTTTGGCTTATATTAGACCTCAGAAATTTAAATTAAGTTCTGAAGAGAAAACGTTCAGAATGAATTCTTTATTCACTAATTCTCCCACTCCTCGAGATAGGAGATTGGCTCATCTAGATCTAAAAGATGCCTACATGCACATACCCTTTCACAGGTTACTCAGAAAATACCTAAGATTCACATGAGGAAATTGTTACTTTCATTATTGAGTTCTTCCTTTCGATCTATTTATTTATTTTTAACTTTTTTATACCAACGTTCCTGTATAAAATACAAATCACACCAGTTTACATCGAAACTGGAAAAGACGCCAGGGGGCGATACAAGTAACGTGTGATACAATTAACTACAAGCAAGCGAATGTTAGATGTTAAATAAACAATAAAAACATAAATACCTTAACTTCAAGCTGACTATGAAAACTCTTATTAAATTATGAGTGCTCTTATTAAATTATTAAATTACAGAGAATGAACAAATTGAAATTGCCATATTAAAAGCGCTCACAACCTTCAGAGTAACAAATTAACAGAGTAACAAATTAACTGCCAACGTTACAACTCTCACAACCCTAAGAGCAAGATAGCGGAATGCATTAGACTACATTTGGGTTCATTTGAGCTCTATTACGTTATAGGTAGAATTAAAGGCCTGAATCCAGTAAGGCTGAATTGGACCGCAAAAAGTAAGAAACTGGCTACTCTAGTGAGCAGGTGGATGTAAGGGCCCCTAAGGGTAGGATCTAAGGGCCCTTAAAGGTAAGCTATAAAGGGCCCATAACGGAAAGATAAGATCTGAAGAGATTTGGGTGTGGGAGACCTTGCCATGGGAGGCATCTGGGGTTGTTATCTTCCAAAAAGTGTTTGGTTGAAGAAGGCTTGGCTGCGAGGACAAATCTAGCAGTAGCTCCAAGAGTATTCAACAAATGTTTGGCAGTCGTAGTTGCCGATCTCAAACAAAACAATATTCTAGTCTTTCCTTACTTAGAAAATGGATTAATATCAAGCAGATCCTTAGAGGAATCCAAATGCATAATTTCTCATATAATTAAGATACTGGAAACTTTGAGTATCATAGTGAATATACAGAAGACTTAGACAATTCCAACTCATCGATTAGAGTTCATAGGGACTCAACCAGATTCTAAACATGTAAAAGTGTTTCTCCCATACCAAAGGATACACATTTAATGAAGATAATACAAGCAATACCATCTCCATCACATAGCAACTACTGTACAGATGACACATTTTGCACAATTAAACACGAGGCAAATGCAGTGGCATCTAAGGCACCATTGGAACCAGCTGTACAACCAATGTCTTACAGAATTCCTTGTTCAAGCTGCCCTTTTTGGTCCTTACAGTGGTAAATGAACCCTTCCAATCTATTTTGAGGGCAACCTTTCTAGCCACTACAAATACAGAAAATCTTGATTTCAAATCCTTCTCTTCAGGGGTAGGAAGCTCATCTCAACATCATGTGTACTCAAGACATGGTCCAAAAGAGAGTCTGCTCCTGTACATCATTATCTTATAATTCAAGTCACTCCTATGTTTTGAGCCCTGTATAAAAATATCAGTTTTCCAAATTCAAATGGACACTATAATAGCAATGTTCTATATAAACAAATAAGGGGAGATGGGTCAGTGAAGCTCTGCAAACAGGCTATCAGAATATGGAATTGGGCTCTTCTATGGAAAATACATCTATTTGCTGTTTATTTACCAGGAGAGGACAACTCTGTCATAGTCTTCAACTAAATGAGTTTTCTCCTCCCCAACTCAATACAATATATTTTCAACTTGTGAGGAGCTCTGTAAATAGATCTCTTTGTATCTCCAAGCAATCTCAAACTTCCTCTGTTTTGGTGAGAGGAACCAGCACAAAATTCTCCAAACAAAAAAAAACAGTTTTGCAATAACTTTGGAAAAGGAGTTGCTGTATGCATTTCCTTCAATTCATCTAAACTTAAAAAGTTCTCAATTTAAGAAAAGACAAGGGAACAGTAATATTCATAGCTCCCTTTTGTCCTTGCCAAGCATGATTTCTTTGGCTTCAAAGACTAGTGCTAGCACCACTATTTGCCTGCACATATTTCCAAACTTATTGATTCAAAACAACGACACCTTCTTCATCTCAGTCTACCTTCTCTAGCTCTAATTTAAGCAATCCAATTTGCAGTGAAATTCAACAGATAATATTGGCAGCAAGGAAGCCTTCCACCAGAAAATCTTATAATTGTAAATTATAAGGCTAGGACCCTTTCAAATATTCAACCTCCATCTTTCTCATTCTGGTCTCAAACCAAATTCATTCAGAGTTCCTCTAAGTGACATACCATCAACAGTGTAGAGGTTTACCACTATATCATCATCATCCTTTGGTTACTAAATTCATCAAAAGGCTTTACCATTTATGTCTTCTTATTAAAGAACCTATGGCTCAGTGGGATCTAAATGTAGTTATTTCTCAGTTGATGAAGCCTGTGTTTGAGCTGTTAGCAACTGTTGAATTAAACCCTGTCTCCTTTTTAAAGGTTAGCTCCAACAGCCTGGTTCCACCCTGGTTAAGGTGGATCCCATCACTTCAAAAAAGACTCCCCTTTCCCTAAAAGGTTCCCCAATTCATTACAAACCTGAATCCCTCTTCTTTGCACTATCTTCTCTTCCACGCTTTGAGACTCTGGAGCTCTGCCTGCCTCTGGGGACTTACGAGTGGAACAGGGAGCATTTCAGAGAATGCTACCCTGTAGGTTCTGGCTTTCAGTTTTCTACCTAAGTGCCTAAACTTGGCTTCCAGAGCCTCCCTCCCACATTTTCCTATGTCATTGGTGCGCACATGTACCACGACAGCCAGTTAATCCCCAGCACTGTCTAAAATCCTATCTAGGTGAAGGGTGAGGTCTGTCACCTTCGCACCAGGTAGGCATGTTAGCAGGCGATCCTCACGCCCACCAGCCACCCGGCTGTCTACATTCCTAATAATCAAATTACCAACTATGACGGCCGACCTAACCCTTCCCTCCTGGT
Source organism: Rhinatrema bivittatum (assembly GCF_901001135.1). Classification (NCBI taxonomy): domain Eukaryota; kingdom Metazoa; phylum Chordata; class Amphibia; order Gymnophiona; family Rhinatrematidae; genus Rhinatrema; species Rhinatrema bivittatum. The sequence goes on along the minus strand of NC_042615.1, from coordinate 711,603,950 downwards.
TAGTAGCCTTTGGAGACACATCCTCGGTAGGAAAGGACAATGCACCACCTGGAAAGCAGGTCCTTGCTACTGGATCCTTTCCTGCTGCACCAGTTTGATGCTCTCCGAACATGAGACCTCCTTCCTCCCAGGCAGCACCAGGTCTGCCAGTCTGAAGTTGGGACTTGGCTACTATGCCCCTGAAGGTCTCATCTATATACCTCTCTGTCTGCCTTTGCTCCTCCAGGTCTGTCAATCTAGCCTCCAGAGATCGGACTCGTTTTCTGGAGACAGGAACTCTTTGCATCGATGCACACGTACAACTTCTCACCGGCGGGTAAAAAATCATACATGTGACACTCGATGCAAAAGACTCAACCTCACTGTTAAGATTCTCAACTGTTCGTGTCCTTTGATCCCAAGAGTTTGGGAAGGGCAGTTGCCAAATAAACTCTGTCCAATTGCCTGTCAGTTTGTATAAAGCACTGCTATGCTCCGGCTGGCTGGCTTACAGATTACAGACACTATGAAGGCTCCTCAAATGAGAGTGTTGGCAGTTTCAGTGGTTCATCTCAGGGCCACTTTTATTGAAGGCATTTGCAAAGCTGCTACTTGATTCTGTTCACATTTTAGTCTCACTATTGTCTAGATAGCATGTCAAGGAGATCATAACTTTGAACAAGCAGTTCTCGGCACAGCCTTTTCACCCAATAATCCATTCTCACCTGGTGGAGCTAGATTGACTTAAGTGATTGCTTTGCAATGCAGTCCTCAGCTTGGGACTCTCCCCACATTAAGACCCCTGCAGCAAATAGGAATAAAGGAGCTGGGCACAACATGGGTGTGGAGCGAAGTCCCAGGGTAGGCATGGAGGGGAGAAGGGAGTGAGGAAGGGGATGGTAAGCAGGATGGAAAGGTGGGTGGGCAGTGGTAGGAAAAATGGGCAGCGCCAAGGCAGGCAATGGGCAGAAAAGCCCCTGACAAGTGGTGATAACCTCTTTTTTTTTTTTTCACCAAAAAAGCACCGCTAGAGCTTACTACATACTGCATGAGTGCTTTGCCAGCAAAATCTGAAATTTCACAGGTAAGGAATGGTTCAGCTGCAGAGGTGACTCAGCGGCATAAGAGGTGTGCAATCAGGTGGGGACTGGGGCATGGCTATTACACGCTGGCTCCATCTTTCCTCAAAAACAGCTAATGGCTTGGCCTGGGAAAAATACATTTGGTGACTGCTGCGATGCATGTGTTGGACATTCACTCTGGGGCTTGTGGGACCACAGCTACAGTGATTTTTATGGCCTGATTTTGAATAACAATTTAAAGTGGCATCAGAAAGACATATAAGTGTAGGACACTAGTCATCCCATGGTCATAGCTAGACTGTAAGACAAGGGTGGACAAACTACAACCCACGAGCCATATCCGACCCTTTCTTACTTTTAATCTGGCTTATGGAAGAAATTTTAAAATGGATTAGATGCGGCCCTCCGAGGCTTTTGCAGCCTGCCTGAGTTATTAATGTCATCATTAAAGGCCCAAAATGTTGCTTTTTTGCTCATGCACTGAAATGGCCTTTGATGATATCAGAGGGCAGGAAGGCAGCAAGACCAGCTTCGGCAGGCAGACGGATGTCAGCATCGTAATGTGACCTGGCTGACAAGGAGAAACCCTAATAATTGGAGCTGGTGGGATTCCCACCAGCAAGGAGAGATTTAAAAGATGTGGCAGCGTCGCCCACCGGAGCCAAAAAAGAAGATAGACACGGCAACGGTGCTGAAAACAAAGAGAGATGTGACAATGGCGCCTGCCTGAGACCAGGCCGGCAGGGCTGAAAAAGAAGAAAAAATATGTGGCGGCAGCTCCTACCAGAGCCCAGGCCACTGGTGCCAAAGGAGGGGAAGGGAGATATGGCAGTGGCGCCTGCCAGAGAAGAAGGGAGAACGAGTGGTAGGCCGCCACTTCAACCCAGGCCAGTGTGGCTGAAGAATGAGCAGATGTATAAATGTGTGTTTGGTGACGTATTTGTGTGCATGGCTGTGAAAGAGAGAGAGAAAGACTGGGAACCTGCTTGTGTGTGTGCCCTTGAAAAAGAGAGAGAGATTGGAAGCCTGCTTGTGTGCATGCCTGTGAATGAGACAGGGAGCCTGCTTGTGTGCATACCTGTGAAAGAGAGAGAGATTAGGAGCCTGCTTATGTGTGTGCCTGTGAAAGAGAGAGAGATTGGGAACTTGCTTGTGTGCATACCTGTGAAAGAGAGAGAGATTAGGAGCCTGCTTATGTGTGTGCCTGTGAAAGAGAGAGAGATTGGGAACTTGCTTGTGTGCATACCTGTGAAAGAGAGAGAGATTAGGAGCCTGCTTATGTGTGTGCCGGTGAAAGAGAGAGAGATTGGGAACTTGCTTGTGTGCATACCTGTGAAAGAGAGAGAGATTAGGAGCCTGCTTATGTGTGTGCCGGTGAAAGAGAGAGAGAGATTGGGAACTTGCTTGTGTGCATACCTGTGAAAGAGAGAGAGATTAGGAGCCTGCTTATGTGTATGCCTGTGAAAGAGCGAGAGATTGGGAGCCTGCTTGTGTGTGTTCCTGTGAAAGAGAGAGATTGGGCGCTTGCTTGTATGCATGCCCGTGAAAGAGAGAGATTGGGAGCCTGCTTATGTGCGTACCTGTGAAAGAGAGAGAGAGAAATTTGGAGCCTACTTTTGTGTGCCTTTGAAAAAGAGAGAGAGATTGGCAGCCTGCTTGTGTGTGTGACTGTGAAGAGAGTGTCTACAAACTCAGGGTGACTAGAAATGAAAAGTTTCCAGGTATGGAGATGGAAGAGATTTTTTTTTTTAATCCTTATTATTGGGTGTTTGATATGTCTGCTGTTTTGAAATATGTGATTGATTTGGGGGAAATGTTTAAAGGTTTTTTTTATCCCTTATTCTTCTTAATTATTAGTTGATCTATTTGTCATCTGTTTTGAAATATGCTTTTTATTAGTATATTTTTCTCACTGTTATGGCTGATTAATATTTCTTGACTTTGTTTTATGAGGAAGAGTAATATTTCTGGTTTTGATGTATTACTCTGGCGTATAGAGTTTCCAGTCCACATTTTTTTTGCACATTTCTATTTATACTTTATGGCCTGAATTTGTGTCTGAAGTAAGGTAGTCTGCTAGCTGGGAAAATGCTTTGTACCTGTTGCGTTGAAGGTTTTTCTGATTTTGGTAGAGGCTGGGGATCCATGATTGAAGGGCTCATTGTGTGCTAAAAATGATGGCACTTAAGCCTGCTGGATACTGAAATGCCTGCAGCAGGTGGTGGAGATTTGATTGCTGTGTCAAGGACCTGTCGTGCCTCACCCCACCGGCACTTGTTGCACTTGATAGCTTGTGATGTGGCCCCAGCACAAAAAAGTTTGCCCACCCCTACTGTAAGGGATATGTTAAGACACTAGCATGCATGTAAGTTAAGATGTTAAGGGGCAGATTTTCAAAGGGGTACGCGCGTACCCCCCGAAAACCTGCCCCAAGTTCCCCCTGCACACGCCGAACCTATGTTGAATAGGCTTGGCGGCGCGCGTAAGTCCCGGGGCGTGTAGGGGGCGGGGCTGCGGGCGTGGCCGAGGCCTCAGGCAGGCGTACCTTTTCGAACAAAGGTAGGGGGGTTTAGATAGGGCTGGGGGGGGGTGGGTTAGGTAGGAGAAGGGACGGGAAGGTGCGGAGGGGTGGAAGGAAAGTTCCCTCCGAGGCCGCTCTGATTTCAGAGCGGCCTCGGAGGGAACGGAGGCAGGCTGCACGGCTCGACATGTGCAGGCTGCTGATTTTGCACAGCCTTGTGCACGCCAACCCCAGATTTTAAAGGATACGCGCGGCTATGTGCGTATCTATTAAAATCCGGCATACGTTTTAAAAATCTACCCCTAAGTTTTGTAGTTGTTGTCACTGTTGATGCTGTGGCCATTTTGTATTTACAAAAAAATTTAAGAATTAAAGTTGTTTTTGCAGTGAACAACGGTGTGATCACTGACAGTCAAATTTAAGACAACTAAACGAATATGTGGTTTGGGGTTGATTCTTCTGGGGATGACACTTAAATCTGCCCATGTTGTGCCTAATTGCCTGCTTGTCAAAAGGAGAAAGCAAGTTTTTACCTGTAAATAAGATTCTTGATAAACAGCAAGATGAATTAGCCATACTTAATACCTGCCGGCCTTCCTGGAGAGTTGACTACCTTGGTAAAGTTTCAGTGCAGGAAGAGAATAGTGGGCTCCCGAAAGAGTGCATGGGGATGGGAAATACCTCCAAGTACCTGAATGTAATCCACTTTGAAGTGCTGAAAAAAGGGCAAAAAAAAGCAGAATATAAATCTAAATAAATAAATAAATAAAAATGCATGTGACACCTTTCTTGCATACTCAATAAAATTGTTACTGAGCTCTGAGAGCTGGGTCTATATCAGCGCTGTCAGTTGATAATTACCTACACACGTTTTGGCTAATGTGACTACAGAGAGCCATGTTTACAGGGAAGCAAACTTGCTGTCCTGCACTTCCTATGGTTTACTTTCATAATAAGTTTTCTTCAATGTATGGGCTTAAGAACATAAGAAAATGCCATTCTGGGTCAGACCAAGGGTCCATCAAGCCCAGCATCCTGTTTCCATCAGTAGCCAATCCAGGCCATAAGAACCTGGCAAGTACCCAAAAACTAAGTCTATTCCATGTTACCATTGCTAATAGCAGTGCCTATTTTCTAAGTGATCTTAATAGCAAGTAATGGACTTCTCCAAGAACTTATCCAGTCCTTTTTTAAACACAGCTGCACTAACCACATCCTCTGGCAACAAATTCCAGAGTTTAATTGTGTGTTGAGTGAAAAAGAACTTTCTCTGATTAGTTTTAAATGTGCCCCATGCTAACTTCATGGAGTGCCCCCTAGTCTTTCTACTATCCGAAAGAGTAAATAACCGATTCACATCTACCTGTTCTAGACCTCTCATGATTTTAAACATCTCTATCATATTCCCCCTCAGCCGTCTCTTCTCCAAGCTGAAAAGTCCTAACCTCTTTAGTCATTCCTCATAGGGGAGCTGTTCCATTCCCCTTATTTTGGTAGCCCTTCTCTGTACCTTCTCCATCGCAATTATATCTTTTTTTGAGATGCGGCGACCAGAATTGTACACAGTATTTAAGGTGCAGTCTCACCATGGAGCGATACAGAGGCATTATGACATTTTCCGTTTTATTCACCATTCTCTTTCTAATAATTCCCAACATTCTGTTTGCTTTTTTGACTGCCGCAGCACACTGAACCAACGATTTCAATGTGTTATCCACTATGACACCTAGATCTCTTTCTTGTGTGGTAGCACCTAATATGGAACCCAACATTGTGTAATTATAGCATGGGTTATTTTTCCCTATATGCATCACCTTGTACTTATCCAGATTAAATTTCATCTGCCCAATTTTCCAGTCTCACAAGGTCTTCCTGCAATTTATCACAATCTGCTTGCGATTTAACTACTCTGAACAATTTTGTGTCCTCTGCAAATTTGATTATCTCACTCATCGTATTTCTTTCCAGATCATTTATAAATATATTGAAAAGTAAGGGTCCCAATACAGATCCCTGAGGCACTCCACTGTCCACTCCCTTCCACTGAGAAAATTGTCCATTTAATCCTACTCTCTGTTTCCTGTCTTTTAGCCAGTTTGCAATCCACAAAAGGACATCACCACCTATCCCATGACTTTTTACTTTTCCTAGAAGCCTCTCATGAGGAACTTTATCAAACGCCTTCTGAAAATCCAAGTACACTACATCTACCCGTTCACCTTTATCCACATGTTTATTAACTCCTTCAAAAAAGTGAAGCAGATTTGTGAGCCAAGACTTGCCTTGGGTAAAGCCATGCTGACTTTGTTCCATTAAACCATGTCTTTCTATATGTTCTGTGATTTTGATGTTTAGAACACTTTCCACTATTTTTCCTGGCACTGAAGTCAGGCTAACAGGTCTGTAGTTTCCCGGATCCCCCCTGGAGCCCTTTTTAAATATTGGGGTTTCATTTGCTATCCTCCAATCTTCAGGTATAATGGATGATTTTAATGATAGGTTACAAATTTTTACTAATAGGTCTGAAATTTCATTTTTTAGTTCCTTCAGAAATCTGTGGTGTATACCATCCAGTCCAGGTGATTTACTACTCTTCAGTTTGTCAATCAGGCATACCACATCTTCTAGGTTCACCGTGACTTGATTCAGTCCATCTGAGTCATTACCCATGAAAACCTTCTCCATTACGGGTAGCTCCCCAACATCCTCTTCAGTAAACACCGAAGCAAATAAATCATTTAATCTTTCTGCATGGCCTTATCTTCTCTAAGTGCCCCTTTAACCCCTCGATCATCTAACGGTCCAACTGACTCCCTCACAGGCTTTCTGCTTTGGATATATTTTAAAAAGTTTTTACTGTGAGTTTTTGCCTCTACAGCCAACTTCTTTTCAAATTCTCTCAGCCTGTCTTATCAATGTCTTACATTGAACTTGCCAAGTTAAATGTAAAGTTTTTAAAAAGGGAAGGCTCCCTCAAGAGCATACAGTAAGCCATTAAGATATAGCTTTACTATCAAGCTTAATTGTTTTGAAGCTGTGGTCTGTTTCTCTCCCTCCCCCTTGTTATATTATTTATGATGGTGTAATCCTGCAGGTGAGTATTTCTATATAGCAACTGTTGGTCAGTTAACAGCAGTGGTTACCAAATATGATTCTTGAGAACCCCCAACACATCTGTCTTCCAGAGTAACCAAATATATACTGACTGAGTTCTTAAAGCTAAATGTATGAAAATAGATCCAGAAATACTCTCATGGTGGATATAATAAAAGCAGACTTGTTTGGGCGTTTCAATGACAGATTGTGAGCCACTGTACTACAGTATGATGCTAAGCATACCTTAGTGTTTTTAATCATTAGAAGGGTAGGATTTTGCTGGCTTTAGGATAATCCTAGTTTAATACTTTTTTCTTTTTGGTTTCCACTATTCAGGAGAAGTTCCTGATTTCGTTTTCATTGATTACTATTGGATATGAAAGCGGCTTATTTTTCTAATATCTGTCTGTGATTGTCCACCTTTTAATTTAACAAATACAGATAGATGATCCTAGTTCTTACAGTAGTTGTCTTACGATGAATCTTTTTTGAAAAGCTGCTTGTTTGAGCCACCAAAAATGCATCACTTATGTTTTATAGATGACATACATAAACTATTAATCAAATATTTAATGATTAAGTAATGAATAATATTCTTACCATTAACGTGCTATTGTAAAAAGAATCTTATTTTAAGAATGACTGTTCTACTTTCATCCGGAATTATTCATGAATTGCTTTGTACATTTTATTGATGGCTAAATGTCATTGCTTCCCAGTGTGGTAAGTGAGGATTCAGAAGAAATGAAAAAACATGATAGAAGCCAATGATATCTTATAGACTAACTAAAGCGCTTTCCTTTAAAAATTTGGGCTGATGAGAAAATGCAGGTAATTTAGGTATACTTTTCACCTATGCTGAAGAAAGTGCAAAGTACACATACTTTTCCTCCCTGATTTAACCCTGCCCCTTTTTCCCCTCTCTGGTAAAAGCAGCACAAATATTTTTACCTGGACTGACAGGGAAAGAAGGGTGGCAATTTTCAGACAAGCTTGGTCACCCATGTAAAACATTTTGAAAATTATCTTCATGTTTCAAAGTTTTGGTAGTATCATGATAGATGCCGAATTTTAGATTCATTTTATACTTTTTTTTCCCCTTTTATGATTTCATTTTCTTAATGTTGTCCTGCAGAGATATCCAGTAGTGATGTCTACATATCTGGGAGTCATAGGCCGAGTATTGCTGCAAAATGCAAGCTTTTTTTCATCTCTTCTCAGCCAGATGGCCCAAGAATTTCAGCAAGAAGTAAGAATCTGTTTTTATGTCTGCTATGAAAAAAATTACTTATACTAAAAATGGAAGTAGTTACAAGACTTTTCACCTAATTAAAATAAATAACAGAAACTAGTTACTACAATTATGGCATGCATTGTTGACCATTTTTACTGTATCCCACTGTGCAGCAATTTAATGGTGACACTAGTCCTGCAGAAATATGAATGACAAGAAGGAACATCATAGTCTCAAAAGCTTGTATATTGCTGGCTAATATTTTATATTGCTACAATAAACAAAAAACATACTACAACCTGCAGAAAATCCTATAGTTCAGTAACATGAGTAGTGTTGAGTTTAGTGGGATTTTCTGGCTATTAGTTAGATCTAGAAATGTTACTATTTATTGTAGAAATGCATTACCATTTATTGTACTACCAAGACCTCAGAAATTTAGTGTCTCATTTTAATTATTATATACAAATTGAATAAAAAAATATATATCAATATACTTTGTATTTCAACTAAACTAAGGTGCAACACATTTTCACTCATATTAGGAGCCTACCACCCAGGAAAGAGATCTAGGTGTCATAGCGCAGCGGTTCTCAACCGGTGTGTCGCGACACACTAGTGTGTCGCCAAGCACCGGTTGCTGTGTTGCGTGCTCCGGGTCTCTCCCGCTGCTCTTTCTTCCCTGCTGCCGTTGCCGCCGGGCTATCAACACGTTCAAGCCCAGTGGGAACGGCAGCAGTGCTAAAAAAAAGCTGTGGCCTCCGCGGCTGGCCTTTTCTTCTTCCCGCGCCCCCCCCCCCCCCCAGGTGACCCGGAACAGGAAGTGATACGCGGTGCGCGGGAAGGAGAAAGACCATGCCGTGTGATAAAGTAGCAGCGGCGGCTGCAGCATCGGCCCCCAAGCAATTGAAGCAGACGGTAATCGGGAAAGGAGACAGCAGCATGAGCCTCCCGCGGCCAATGGGATTCTTCTTTCTTGGCTTGCGGGGGCTGGAGGAGGAGGCTGCTGCAGCTACCATTTGTGCTCTGGGAGGGGCGGGGAAGGGGAAGAGGAAGTGAGTGAGAGAAAGAAGCAGCCAGCCTGCGTGTGATTGAGAGCATGTGTGTGAGTGAGAGAAACTGGTCAGAGAGCTGATGTATGTGTATATGTGAGAGACAATGAAAGTGACTGCTCAAGGAGATGACTGATGTGTATGTGAGAGTGTGAGACATTAGTCAGGGAGGTGACTGATGTGTGTGTGTGAGAGAGAGAAAAAGCATGGAAGTGAGAAATCTGTGTATGTGAGAAAGCATGGGCGTAAGAAGCCTGCTGTTGGGGGGGGGGGGTGGATGTGTGTGAAAGAAAGCATGGGAGTGAGAAGCCTGATTATGTGAGAGAGCATTGGAGTGGGAAGTCTGTGTGTGTGTGCATGCATGAGAGAGAGAGATTGGTTGGTAAGGTGACGGTGTGTGTGTGAGAGAAAGAGACTGGTGTGTGTGAATGTAAGAGAAAGAATGTGATTCAGGGAATGAGAAGCCTGTGCACGTGGAGAGCGAGCATGGAAACGAGAGAGAGACTGGTGTGTGTGTGTGTGAGAAAGTGATTATGGGAATGAGAAACCTGTGCATGTGAAGAGTGAGCATGGGAGTGAGAAACCTGGGTGTGTGTGAGACACAGCATGGGAGTGAGAAGCCTGTATATCTGAAAGAACATGGGAGTGGGAAGCCTGTGTGTGTGTATGCATGAGAGATCAGGTGACTGGTGTGTGTTTGTGTGTGTGTGAGAGAAAGAAAGTGATTATGGGAATGATAAGCCTGTGCATGTGGAGAGAACAAGCAAGGGAGTGAGAGACTGGTGAGTGTGTGTGAGACAGAGAAAGTGATTATGAGAGTGAGAAGCCCGTATATGTAAGTAGAACACGGGAGTGGGAAGTCTGTGTGTGTGTATGGCATGAGAGAAACTGTTCAGGAAGGTGACTGGTGTGTGTGTCAAAGACTGTTTGGGAGATGATTGGTGTGTGAGAGACAGAAACTGGTCATGGGGGCATGAATGGTATGGTGTGTGTGTGTGTGAGAAACATGGGCAATAAGGAAGAGGACCATGAGTATAGAGCTTAGCCTCTACTGCTGCTTCTGCTGTGTGCTACAGCCTGCATGGAAGAGGAGTAGGAGAGCTGCTGGAGGGGGTAAGTAAAGGTGGCTTTTTAAGTTTATTTTTCTTGATTGACTGCCATTTTAATTATTTAATATTATGTGATGTGTCTGCTTTTTTTGAAATATTTTATTGGTGTTTGGAGAATTTTTAATAGTTTTTATAAGTTTTTAATTGTTGGATGTTATTCTGTTCATAGCTGTTTAGAAACATTTATTCTGCTTATTAGTATAGTTTTACAATTATTTCTGTGTGGGGATCTATAGCTGCTTGCTAGTTCTGTTTTTCTAATAAGAGGTGTATTGCTTTTTAGGGCCTGATTTAATATTTATAGTGTTGCCTTTTCATAGATAGGGTTGCTCCTGTTTGAGTGTATTCCATAATACAGGTGTAACTGTGTGCGGATTAGTTTATGTGCATTACTACAGATCCTGGGAGTATGTTAGGTCGGTTCTGTGTCTGTTACCGAGATGAGATATTTTACTAGCATGTAAGAGTTTTATCAGTCTTATTTCTTGTGTTTTCTCAAGAGGATATGCATTGGTGGTAAACTGCTGTCTTTTCATAAGTAGGGCTATTTAGCCTGGAAGTAGGAGTTTGAGTTGCTGTTACTGAGATGACACCAGAACCAGAATATCTTTTTTGTAGGGTGAATTGTATGGGGAATGTCATAATTCTGCTTTACATCCATTATTGTGGATCAGGGGGGTTCCCGTGGATGCAAACTGTACTTTTACATCTAGCCCCATGACGATCATGGGTCAGTGTGTCACGCATGTGAGAACCATCTGTCAGGTGTGTCCCGACAGAAAAAAGGTTGAGAACCACTGTCATAGTGGATAATACTTTGAAATTGTCGGCTCAGTGTGCTATGGCAGTCAAAAAAGCAAACAATGTTAGGAATTATTAGGAAGGGAATGGTGAATAAAATGGAGGATTTTATAATGCCTTTGTATCACTCCCTGTTGTGACGATACCTTGAGTACTGTGTACAGTTCTGTTCGCCGCATCTCAAGAAACATATAGTTGCGATGGAGAAGGTACAGAGAAGGGCGACCAAAATGATGAAGGGGATGGAACTGCTCCCCTATGAGGAAAGACTAAAGAGGTTAGGGCTGTTCAGCATGGAGAAGAGACGGCTGAGGGGGGATATGATAGAGGTCTTTAAAATCATGAGGGGTCTAGGTAAATGTGAATCTGTTATTTACTCTTTCAGACAATAGAAGGACTAGGGGACATTCCATGAAGTTAGCATGTAGCACATTTAAAACTAATTGGAGAAAATTCTTTTTTACTCAACACATAATTAAACTCTGGAATTTGTTGCCAGTGGATGTGGTTAGTACAGTTAGTGTAGCTGGGTTTAAATAAGGTTTGGATAAGTTCTTGGAGAAAGTCCATTACCTGCTATTAATCAAGTTGACTTAGAAAATAACCACTGCTATTACTAGCAACGGTAGCCTGGAATAGACTTATTTTTGGGGTATTTGCCAAGTACTTGTAGCCTGGATTGGCCACTGTTGGAAACAGGATGCTGGGCTTGATGGACCCTTGGTCTGACCCAGTATGGCAATTTCTTAAGTTTTTATGTTCTCAAGGAATTTGGCATTTCTGGCTTACAAACTCATATATTGTGCTTAATGCTACTGTGCTATTATAGAGTCAATTAGAGCAAAGTTTGTTCATTTTTTAAATCACATTCACAAAGAAATTCATAAAAGTATTATAGTAAGATTAAATTGTGAATAACACAATATATGAACTTATTTATTTAGATTAATAGTCCTCCTTTCAGTTACTTCAAAGCGGCTTACATTCAGGTAGTATAGATATTTTGCTGTGGACTCCCATCTAATTGCAGTTACAGCCCAAAGTAGCCTTGACATAGACGTATTGTATTTACTAGAAGGCATGGGTTAACCATAGCAATTGCAAACCTAAATAGCAGTGGAATGATTCCATCATATATGAGAGAGAGGATTGGAATAACCTGCACATAGCGAAGTTTACAACCCTAAAAGGCAGTGGTACAACTTTGAGGTGTTGGTTATGGGATATGGGGGAAGGGAGAGAGTGTGTCAGGTTCCACATGGAAATTTATATGCATATCTAAGGCATTTCATCTTGAAGCCATCTGGAAAAGACGTTTCTCTATTATTGGACTATCTTTATAGAATGGAATACCCAATGAATTGTGTTCTATCCTAAATTACAAAGTTATTTCAGAAAATATAGAAGGCTCATTTCTTTTACTAGGCATTTTCTCGAGATGTTTATTTTATTACTTGGCTGTGTTATGTCTTACTGTCATGTTTTGTTTGTTTCTATTCACTACTATATGTGCTTTGTTTGTCTGCTTAGAATGGTATAACTAATATAAACAGAATATTAAATATTTTTAAATAAATATCTGCCCAAAATGGATAAATTGCTACTGGGCAAACCGGATGGGCCATTTTGGTTTTTGCTGTCATTTTCTATGTTGCTATGTACATTGGGTATAGAATTCCATAGTATAGTTATTAATAGTGTCCCTTCACAGGCAATAATCTATAAAACTAAATTGATAGAGAAGGAAAAAGTAGTATTAACAGATTTCAAGGGAACTGTTTCAAAAGAGTAAAAAAAATATGCAGTTCATAATTAGGTAGTTCAGAGTAGCAAGATTGATTCTGGAGAAATCTGTATTCTTTGCAGATCATGCTAAAATATTGTCTAATATATTAGTTGTGATAATTTGTATTGGTTCAGCATTACAATTAACCAGAAATTGTATGATGTATGAGCTTTCAAAATCAAATAGGTCCTTTTTCAATTGTTGTAATAGCGTAGTAATCTACATTAGTCATGCTTGCTTCGTTATTAGGATTTTGCCTTTGTATCATTTCATGGTACAGCTATACCTTGAGTTTTGAGTGCAGGTCTGTTTATCACAGCTCAGAAGAGAAAAAGTAAAGAGAAGAGCAAGAAAATGGTAATGGGGATACATTGGTTCCTGTATGAAGAAGGCTAAACAGGTTAGGGTTCTTCAACTTAAGCGAAGATTACTTATGGGCTATGATAAAGGTTTATAAAATGATGTATGACATGGAACAGGGTAATAGGGAATGGCTATTTAGACTATCATATAGTAGTAGGACTAGGGAACACTTCTTGAAACTAACAGGTAGCAGACTTAAAACATTTTAAGAGAATATTTTTTCAGTGAATATGCAATTACGGTATGGAACGTCTGAAAATGTGGTTAATGATAGTAGATAAACTTTGGATTCTCCTTAATGTCAGCTTCAAGACGCTGGGCTCAATAAACCTTTGGTTTGACCTAGCATGACATATCTTATGTTTTCTTGCATATGCAGATTAAAGATTCAGCACATTATTCAGGACATGATCTGTTCAGAACATAAGAAGTTGCCATACTGGGTCAGACCAAGGGTCCATCAAACCAAGCATCCAGTTTCAACAATGGCCAATCCAGGATTACAAGTACCTGGCCAAGTACCCAAACATTAAGTACCGTATTTTTCGCTCCATAAGACGCACTTTTTCCCCCCCAAAAGTGGGGGGAAAATGTATGTGCGTCTTATGGAGCGAATATAAAAAAAAAACTAAAAATCTAACAAAACCCCCCCCCCCCCCCACCCTCCTGACTCCCCCAAGACCTGCCAAAAGTCCCTGGTGGTCCAGTGGCGGTCCGGGAGCGATCGCTTGGGCTGTCGGCTGCCAGTAATCAAAATGGCGCCGACGGCCTTTTGCCCTTACTATGTCACTGGAGCCGACCAATGGCAGCGGTAGCCCCTGTGACATAGTAAGGGCAAAGGGCCATCGGCTGCCAGTAATCAAAATGGCGCCGACGGCCCTTTGCCCTTACTATGTCACAGGGGCTACCGCTGCCATTGGTCGGCCCCAGTGACATAGTAAGGGCAAAGGGCCGTCGGCGCCATTTTGATTATTGGCAGCTGACAGCCCAAGCCCAGGAGATCGCTCCCAGACCGCTCCTGGACCACCAGGGACTTTTGGCAGGTCTTGGGGGGGGGGGTCAGGACGGTGGGGGTTTGTAGTAAATTAGGTTGGCAGGTCTTGGGGGGGTCAGGAGGGTGAGGGGCTGTAGTAAATTAAGTTGGCAGGTCTTGGGGAGGGGTGTTAATTAATTTAAAGGGTTGGGATGGGGGGAGTTTGGGGGGGGGGTGGGGTGGGTTCCCAGAGAAAGATAAAAGTTTTCTGATCTTGGGAGTGGTCTGAAATGGCCTTCCCCAGACCTGAAAACAAAATGGGGAGAAAAAAATGTTATGCACTCCCCAAATTTGCTCCATAAGACGCACAGACGCCAGGGGACAGAGCTGGTTTAGCACAATTTTTTTTTTTTTTTTTAATTTTCCCCCTCTGAATCCTAGGTGCGTCTTATGGTCAGGTGCATCTTATGGAGCGAAAAATACGGTAGATCCCATGCTTCTAATGCCAGTAATAGCAGGTAATGGACTTCTCCTCCAAGAACTTATCTAAACCTTTTTTAAACCCAGTTACACTAACTGCCCTAACCCCACATCCTCTGGCAACAAATTCCAGAGTTTGTGTGTTGAGTGAAAAATAATTTTCTCCGCTTTGTTTTAAAAGTGCTACTTTCTAAAATCATGGAGTTTCCCCTAGTCCTTCTATTATCCGAAGGAGTAAATAACCTTTTAACATTTACCAGTTCTAATCCTTTCATGATTTTAAATACCTCTATCATATCCCTCCTCAGCCGTCTCTTCTCTAAGCTGAACAGCCCTAACCTCTTTAGCCTTTCCTCATAGGGGAACCATTCCATCCCCTTTATCATTTTGGTCACTCTTCTCTGTACCTTCTCCAGTGCAACGATATCTTTTTTGAGATGTGGCGACCAGAATTGTACATAGTACTCAAGGTGCAGTCTCACCATGGAGCAAAACAGAGGCATTATGATATTTTCCATTTTATTCACCATTTCCTTCCTAATAATTCCTAACATTGTTTGTTATTTTGACTGCCGCAGTACACTGAGCCGACAATTTCAATGTATTATCCACTATGACGCCTAGATCTTTTTCCTGTGTGGTAGCAACTATTAGTTTAACTACAGCATTGGTTATTTTTCCATATATGCATCACTTTACACTTGTCCATATTACATTTCATCTGCTTTTGGGACGCCTAATCTTCTAGTCTTGCAAGGTGGTCTTGCTATTTATCACAATCCACTTGTGATGTAACTACTCTGAATAATTTTGTATTATCTGCAAATTTGATTACCTCACTCGTCGTATTCCTTTCCAGATCATTTATATATATATATATTGAAAAACACCGGTCCAAGTACACATCCCTGAAGCACTCCTCTCTTTATCCTTTTTCACTAAGAAAACGGACCATTTAATCCTTCTCTTTTTTCCTGTCTTTTAACCAGTTTGTAATTCACGAAAGGACATCACCTCATATCCCATGACTTTAGTTTTCTTAGAAGCCTCTCATGAGGGACTTTGTCAAACGCCTTCTGAAAATCCAAATACACCATATCCATATGTTTATTATCCCCTTCAAATTCTGACTGTGTTCCGTTAAACCATGTCTTACTATATGCCCTGTGATTTTGATCTTTACAATAGCTTCCACTATTTTTCTTGGCACTGAAGTCAGGCTCACCAGTCTATAGTTTCCTGGATCACCTCCAGAGCCCTTTTTAAATATTGGGGTTACATTAGCCACCCTCCAGTCTTCAGGTACAATGGATGATTTTAATGATAGGTTACAAATTTTAACTAATAGATGTAACATTTCATTTTTGAGCTTCTTCAGAACCCTGAGGTTCATACCATCCAGTCCAGGTGATTTGCTACCCTTTAGCTTGTCAATCTGGCCTACTACATCTTTTAGGTTCACAGTTATTTGGTTCAGTTCATCTGACTCATCACCCTTGAAAACCAGCTCCAGAACCAGCATCTCCCTTGCATCCTCATTAGTAAACAAAGAAGCAAAGAATAAATTGAGTCTTTCTGTGTTGGCCTTATCTTCCCTAAGAATCCCTTTAACTCTTCTGTCATCTAACAATCCAACTGATTCCCTCACAAGTTTCCTGCTTCAGGTATATTGTAAAAAGTTTTTTGGGTTTTTTTTTTTTTTTTAGTTTTTGCCTCTATGGCCAAGTTCTTTTCAAATTCTCTCTTAGCCTGTCTTATCAGTGTTTTAGAATTAACTTGACAATACATATCCGTGTTCCTATTTTCTTCAGATGAATCCTTCTTCCAATTTTTGAACAATGTGTTTTTGGATAAAATAGCCTCTTTCAACTCACCTTTTTGCCTTGCTGGTAATCATTTTGCCTTCCTTCCACACAGGCCGATATAGTACAGTGCGCTCCGACAGAGCACACTGTTAGCCTGCTATTGGACGCACGTTTTCCCTTACCCCTTATTAAGTAAGGGGAGGAAAACGCGTGTCCAACCCGCGGCACCTAATAGCGCCCTCAACATGCAATTGCATGTTGATGGCCCTATTAGGTATGCGCGCGGGATACAGAAAGTAAAATGTGCAGCCAAGCCGCACATTTTACTTTCAGAAATTAGCACCGACCCAAAGGTAGGCGCTAATTTCTTCCAGCACCGGGAAAGTGCACAGAAAAGCAGTAAAAACTGCTTTTCTGCGCACCCTCCCACTTAATATCATTGCTACATTAAGTCGGAGGTCCCGAAGAGTAAAAAAAGTTTAAAAAAAAAAATTGTAATTCGGCCCGCAGCTGTCGGGCCGAAAACTGGATGCTCAATTTTGCCGGCGTCCAGTTTCCGAGCCCGTGGCTGTCAGCGGACTTGAGAACCGACGCCGGCAAAATTGAGCGTCGGCTGTCAAACCTGCTGACAGCCGCCGCTCCGGGCTAAAAGGAGGCGCTATGGACATACTAGTGTCCCTAGTGTCTCCTTTTCCCCGTTTCTACCGCATCACCTCATTTGAATACTGAATTGCGCGCACCGGCAAGGGGCCGGTGCGTGTGCCGGGAGAGCCGGCGTTCATCCGCTCTCCCGTGGACTTTACTGAATCGGCCTGACAGTTCTTAATGCATGGAATACATCTGGATTGCGCTTCTAAGATTGTATTTTTAAACAATGTCCATGCCTGTTGTACACTTTTAACCTTTGCAGCTGCACCTTTCAATTTTTTCATAACTACTTTCCTCATTTTATCAAAGTTTCCCTTTGAAAATTTAGTGTTAGAGCTGTAGATTTACATAGTGTCCCTCTTCCCTGATTAGTTCAAATTTGATCATGGTATGATCACTATTGCCAAGTGGCTCCACCACTCATCTCTCTCACCAAATCCTGCGTTCCACTAAGAATTAGATATAAAATAGCTCCCTCTCTCATTGGTTCCTGAACCAATTGCTCCATGAAACAGTTGTTTATTCCATCCAGGAACTCTATGTCTCTAGCATGTCCTGATGTTCATTTACCCAGTCAATATTGGGATAATTGAATTCTCCCATTATTACTGCACTGTCAAATTGGTTAGCTTCCTTGATTTCTCTTACCATTTCATCATCCGTCTGATGATTTTGGACAGGTGGACGGTAGTATGCTCCTATCACTATACTCTTATCCAACACACATGGGATTTCTACCCATATAGTCTACTGAGCATTTAGTCTCTTGTAAGATCATTATCCTGTTGGACTCTATGCCTCCCAGATGTAAACTTGTCAGACAAATCTGGTCAATTTCTTACACTGGGTGACCAGAGAGTTGGATCAAGGAAGAGTGCTGGATGTAGTGTACTTGGATTTCAGTAAAACCTCTGACAGAGTTCCACATAGGAGGCATAAATATAGGTTCTAGAATGATTGCTTGGTTTAGAAACTGGCTGAGTAGGAAGCAACAAAGGGTAGTAGCAAATGAAGTTTTCTCTGTGGAGAAGGTTGTTGGTAGCAGTGTGCTTCAGGGATCCATCCTTGGACTGGTATTTTTCAATATTTTCATGAGTAACATAGCAGAAGGCTTTTGGGGAAAGATTTGTCTTTGCCAATGATAGGAAAACCTGCAACAGGGTGGACTGCCAGAAAGTGTGGAAAACATGAGGAGGAATCTGGTGAAGCTCGAGGAATGGTCTAGGTTTTGGCAGCTAAGATTTAATGCTAAAAATGCAGAGTAATGCGTTTAGCATGCAAACACAAGGGAAAAGTACAGTATTGAAAGTTAAATACTTCTAAGCACAAAAAAAGAGAAGGAGAGGAATGGTCAGAAGAAAAAGGGAGGTAATATTGCCCCTATTTTGGTCCCTGCTAAGACTTCATTTGGAATAGTGTCTACAGTTTTGGATACTGCACCTTTGAAAGGAAATAAACTGATTACTGTTGGTCCCGAGGGTGGATACTAAAATGGTCAGTGGTCTTCATTTTAAAGCAATGAGGATAGGCTTAAAGATCTAAACATATACACCCTACAGGGCTGGTGCAAGGGTATTAGGAGCCCAAGGTAAACCTTTTGCCTTGCACCCCCTTCCCCCAGTCCTGGTCCTGACTCCGTCCTTGACCTTATTCACTCAGACAGGGCCCCCTCTCTTACACACACTTAGGTTCCTTGTCTCATTCACACATGCCCACAGGCTCCCTCCCTCTCTCTCACTTTCACCATTGCTCTCTCATACATACCCAATCCCTCTCATTCACAAACACAAACAGAGGCGCCGCCTGTGATCCGCTGAGTCTCTACTCCTCTCGGACGTGAGTGGGATGGGCTTCACTCGCCGCCCCATATGACTGCACTTTGCCTCCCTCTTATGGCTAGCGCCTTAGGCAACTGCCTAGTTTGCCTTGTTGGGATGCACCAGCCCCTGACACCCTAGAGGAAAGGGGAGATAGGGGAGATATGATAGAGACATTTAAATATCGCAAAGTTTTCCAAGCACAGGAGGCAAGCATCTTTCAATGTTAAGGAGGCTCTAGCATGAGGGATCATGGGATGAGAGTCAAAGGGGGTAGACTCACAAGCAATCTTAGGAAATATTCCTTTACAGAGAAGGTGATGGATGCATAGAAAAGCCTCCCAGAGGAGGAGATGGAGACAAAGCTAGTATCTGAATTCAAGAAAGCATAGGATAAATACAGGGGATCTCTAAGGGAGTGATGAGAATTATAAAGCTAAATTATTTGGGTGGATGAGCAGACTTGATGGGCCATACAGTCTTTTTCTGCTTTCATATTTTGGTTTTTGGTTTTTAATAATCACTTTCTTCTTTTTTCAAGCCTGTGGGATCTAATTAGACAGTTTTTAATGTGGTGTAGAGCAGTGGTCCCCAACCCTTTCCTGGGGGCCCACCAGCCAGTCGGGTTTTCAAGATATTCACAATGAATATGCAAATTTTCTCTCATGCATATTCATTATGGATATCCTGAAAACCCAACTGGCTAGTGGGCCCCCAGGATAGGGTTGGGGACCACTGGTGTAGAGCACTTTTACCTGAGGAAAATGTTTTTTAAATTATATTTTTTTAATTGTATGATATCATTTATTGGTTATTTTATTTATGAATATTGGTATCCTAGCATAGAAAAATACTTTTCAACACTTTTTATTCTAGCTTAATACCATTTTAGTGTAGAGACATCTGATTTTATGGGTTTTAGTTAGTTTTATTATTAATATTTAGCCTTGCACTATATATTTTCTCTTTGATATTTTTTTCATTTTCATTTTATGAAACTGCAAGTAGTTATGTTTCTGGTACTACTGTATTTGATTTATGTAGTATTATCTATAATTTTAGCCATTGTTTCATGCCGAGCACTTGTTGTGGTAAAGCATGCAAGAAATAAAACATTATATCATCATTATTATTGTCTGGCAAAAGAGTGGTATTGGCAGCTGGTTCCACTCTTACAGGTAGCCATAACAAAATTAATGGGGTTAGCCAGAAGAGCTGAGGGCACTAAATGCCCATGTGTGCATCTGTTTTGCTGTTGGGAAGGGATTCTTGCCTGTTAAGAATATTTGTGTTTGAATTTTAAATGTCTTTCATAGCACCAAATGTGCACTTTTATGGTTATGAGTTAAATAACCTCTAATTTTATTTGGCAAACCTTAAGATCCTATCACTTCAGAAAGTTTAGAGATGAAACTACAATGGGAATTGGATGTAGAAAATCACATAAAATATGTTCTTGTAGAGTTAGGCTCCAACATTTGTTACACAAAAGACATACCTAATAATATACTGCCCAAGGCTTTTAGCATTCTATTTCCTTGTAATATTTTGATAGTAAATTGAATTATCTTTGAGTATTAGTGCATTCTGCCTGTCATGTATAACATTTTGTTCTGTTTGGTGCAAGGGTTACATTTTAATCCTAGAAGACAGGCATTTGTACTCTTGCTGGGAGAATCCACTTACATTTTTCAGATGTTCTATCTTGTAGCCCAGACCCCTGGGATTTTAACATCCTTCCAGCACGTAAAGACAGTATTTCAACTCTTCTCTGTATAAGGGCATTCATTTATGTCCTGCTCCAGCTGAGATCAGGTAGAACAGGCCTTATTCCTGCCACCTGCTGCATCTGCGGCTTCCACAGTGCCAAAGTGACCAGAACTGCTTTTACTTCAGTGCCAGAGAAGTGAGCAGGGCAGGAAAAGTGCTGCTGCTGCTTCCATAGTTCCACAGTGTTGAAATGTTTTTGCTAAGCCTCCTCTGTGTCTCCCATCCCACTGTGTTCTGCCCTAGTTCAGACAGATATGGTTGCATCTTTATTTCTGTAACGGCGGTTCTGTTTCAGAAACTGCTAGTATTCCTTTCTCCTGTTATTTTGGTCCAATTGGAAAGAACAAAGGACACCGCTACCTTAGTGATCACATATAGTATCAATACTGTGGCAAAATTAGTCCTCTTTGTTCCCGCTGTCAGGCTGATACAGTACAGTGCGTTCCGACGGAGAGCACTGTTAACCGGCATTTGGACGCGCGTTTTCGATGCGCTAGCTTTACCCCTTATTCAGTAAGGGGTAATAGCGCGTCGAAAACGCGCGTCCAATCCCCCCCCCCCCCCCCCGAGACTAATAGCGCCCGCAACATGCAAATGCATGTTGATGGCCCTATTAGTCATTCCCGCGCGATACAGTAAGTAAAATGAGCAGCCAAGCCGCACATTTTACTTTAAGAAATTAGCGCCTACCCAAAGGTAGGCGTTAATTTTTTCCGGCACTGGGGAAGTGCACAGAAAAGCAGTAAAAACTGCTTTTCTGTGCACCCTCCGACTTAATATCATGGCGATATTAAGTCGGAGGCCCCCCCAAAAAAGTAAAAAAATGTAAAAAAATAAATTTAAAATGGGCCCGTGGCTCGCGGGTTGAAAACCGGATGCTCAATTTTGCCGGCGTCTGGTTTCCGAACCCGTGGCTGTCAGCGGGCTCGAGAACCGACGCCGGCAAAATTGAGCGTCGGCTGTCAAACCCGTTGATAGCTACCGCTCCTGTCCAAAAAGAGGCACAAGGGACGCGCTAGTGTCCCTAGCGCCTCTTTTTACCACGGACCCTATTTTAAATAAATTAATTTACTGTATCGCCCGCATAGGAGAGTGTCCTGTGCGCTCTCCCGCGATTTTTAGTGTATCGGCCCGTGTTAGGCTGAGTTCACATGTCATCACTGCCATTTTAAGTCCCATGGTGCCAGGACTGTTGTCTAACTGCTAGTAGTCCTCATTGCTATTATGTCAGGCCTGGCAAGAAAGGGCAAAAGATGCCATTGCCTTATTAAGTTCCATGGTGTTGGGATTTCTGCAAACTGCCATTACTTCTTGTCCCTGTGGTGTTGGTGCTGGAAGGAGGAGGAGAGAGAGACAGAGTCCTACTGCACATAGGAAAATCTGATGTTGAGTAAGATGCTACTATCTTTTCATTTCCCGCTAGAAACAAACTACAGGAAAAGCATAAGCAAGACAACGCTGCTATGTCTCCAGGTGCTGTGCCTTTTCTTGAGTGGTGAACCCCAGAAAAGAAAGGTTAATCCAGCAGTAATGGGATAATAAAAAAGCAACAAACTATACTGCTGTGGAGTGGCCCTTGTTCTGTGTACTCGCTAATGCAGAGAAGTTGAGAGAAAAGGCATGCTAAGAGTTTCTAGAGGCTAATAAATCCTAGTCCATTTCAGAAAGAGCATTTTGTCAGCAAGTATTTATTTTCTTTATTTTGTTAATGTCTGATAAATGTAAAAGGCAAAGATAAAGGAGGGAAAGCTAGTAGAGGACGAGTCCACTACTGGTAGTGTTAGAAATTGTTTTGGATGTGCATTTGTTTTGAACAAATGCACAATCCGCAACGTATAGGTCCCTATTCGTTGCATTCGTGGGCTCCCAAAACATATGGCGAACCCCCACGAATGAAACGTATCATTAATGAATAAAACCCCCACCCTCCTGACCCCCCCCCCCCCCAAGACTTGCCAAAAGTCCCTGGTGGTCCGGCGGGGGTCCAGGAGGGATCTCCTGCACTTGGGCTGTTGGCTGCCGGTATTCAAAATGGTCCAGACAGCCTTTGCCCTTACTATGTCACAGGGGCCGATGCCATTGGTCGGCCCCTGTCACATGGTAAGAGCACAAGATGGCACCGGCCATCCATTGCTCCTACCATGTGACAGGGGCCGACCAATGGCACCGGTAGCCCCTGTGACATAGTAAGGGCAAAGTCTATTGGCGCCATTTTGAATACTAGCAGCTGAGGGCCCGAGTGCAGGAGATCGCTCTAGGACCCCCGCTAGACCACCTGGGACTTTTGGCAAGTCTTGGGGGTCAGGAGGGTGGGGGGTTGTAGTTAAATTTAAAGGGTTGGGAAGGGTTTTTTGTTTTGTTTTGTTTTTCCAACTTTAATGGAAAACGAATACCGAATTCAACTAATGGACGAATTGGGTTTCCCCCTATGAAAACGAATGCAACGTATTTGGGTCCCGACGAATACCGAATCGAACGAATCCGTCCCTTTTGCACAACCCTAGAAATTGTTTCAAGGAGAACAGAAGCATTTTAAAGAGTTAAGTGATAAGGTATGTCCTGTTCAAGTAAAAGGAGAACTAGCACTTTTCATTTTCACCGTTTGGTCTTTGAGTGTACCTACTATTTAGACAGATGTCTCATGATGAGCTGCTCCATATCCTATTTCTCCTGTGACAGATATATCTCTCTTGTTCATAGGGTTGTAGAGCAATTCACAGCTAGGAATGGAGAGGACAATTTCCAGAGTAATCTAGCTACATGAAAATGGATTACATTGCCTAGATTAGCCTTTCTAAAAATTGCCCCCGCCCCCCCCCCCCCCCCAGCCCTGCTAAAAGTACAAATGGGCCTTTCACAGCATACACACATTGAGGAGGCATTTTCTGGAGTGCATTTAAGTTGAGGGAAGAGAACTGTGCACATACGTGACATTTTCAAAAGTATTCTTGCTATTTTCCCCTCCTCGGCTGTCCATACAACATAGCAGGTGCAAAGTTATGTGGGTGCTTTTAGCATTCCTGCTTTATGCTAATTTTCAAAGAGAAACTTCCAGGTAGTTTCTTTTAAAAAAAAATCATCATAAGATTGCATGCTAAGGTTACCTGCATACTTTGCCACTATTGGATTGGATTTTAGATTTAATTACTTGTCTTTCCAAATCTGAGCTCAAGGTGAGTTACAAATTCAGGTACGAATTTGTAGGCCCCTGCTGCAGAGGGATCTAAGGGATGAATTTTCAGAGTGTTGTGCATATAAACATTAGCATATATGCATGTAAGTAGCCTTTGTTTGCATATTCCATATTTTATAAAAGGGCAACATTTGTGCTTGGAAGTTGCTATTTTAAATGACACACAGATTTGCCAATTTACTCACATAATTTTACACCTGCTAATTATCAGGCATATAAAGGATATTAAACTTATTGTGTATTACTGACGGGGAGGGAAGTCTGGGTGAAATGGGAGGGAGTTCAGGCTGAAGAACCAGGGGGGGGTCTAGGTGACCAAGGAGAAAGACTGGGCAAACCGATGGACTCATTGATAAAATTGGTAATTTCCTTAATGCTCACATGGTTTTAAAATACACTGATTTGTATGCATACATTACAATTTATGCAAATCCTACTTTATTTTCTTGCGTAAAACATGCATGTGTATTTTTTAAAAAATAGAAAAGGTATGTGCATTCAATGCGTTTATATATGCGCGTATGTGGCAGGCTAGAGATGCAGGTATTTTAAAAAATGTGCATATGGGTTAGCAAATATTAGTGTAGATCTGTTCCCGGTCATATAGGTGCATCCCGGTCATATAGGTGCATCCCGGTCATATAGGTGCATCGCAGTCATATAGGTGCATCCCGGTCATATAGGTGCATCGCAGTCATATAGGTGCATCCCGGTCATATAGGTGCATCGCGGTCATATAGGTGCATCGCAGTCATATAGGTGTTTGAAAGTTATCCTTTGTTCCTGAGGCAGTAGAAGGCAAAGTAACCTGCTCAAGTATACAAGTAGAGCCATTGGAAGGAACAGGAGGACACAGAGACCCGTCACTAGCGCCCTCGGCTATCCCCGCCCCTCCCCCAAAGGTCAAACCTGCAACAAATGAAAGAAACCAATGATGTGGCTGAAAAAGGCCGCAGCTTTATTATTAACAACGAAACAGTAAAATCAACTCCCATCATGAGCCAGATGGAAATCCTGGCACCAGACTGGCGCCCCCACCGCTGGCTGCCCGCCAAGTTATCTGGCAAGGCAGCCTATAATGCCTGCCCCCCCCCCCCCTCACTGTGGCTCAGAGCAAGGGGGCCACCCGGGCCAACCAAGTCGTCTCCACTGGCTCATGCCACCCACCCTACATAGCTGCAACAGTTAACTCAAATGTACAAAATTAATATTAACTCTGACTTACATGTCTCGACTAACTATATCGTCTCACCGAAAGAGTAAAACATTAAACTTTATGCAACATCGTATGAAACAGTCTTTTATTTGCGTCTACCTTGGGGAAGGAGGGTGGGGCTCGCGCCGGCCAGGGAGGAAAGAGGGCTGTTGGGCGCGTGCTGGCCGTTTAAATGGGGCCGGCCGCGTTATCACTGCGCACCCGTCCCCAGCCGATGATGTCGCCCCACGAGCGTGCTGGTGTCGAGGGGAGGGGCTGAACGCATGTTTTACATGCATCGCCCCTTCCCTCCCCCAGCATCGCGCACCCGCATCGACCACCCATGAAGGAAGACGGGGCCAAGACTGCTGGGACCTGTCTATTAAGGTGTTCTGAGGGTTTCTGTAGGGCACTCTCACAGTTCCTTTTTATTTGTTACAGGAAATAGTGTGCACTTTTTGACAAAATGGAAAAAAATAAAAAGTCCCAAACGAAATGAAATTCTTATAAAACTTCACCCAATGAAAGGAAACAGGATTTTGGCCTTCAATTCAATTTCTTTAAACTTGTTTTTGTTTTTTTACATTGCCATATTTGCCTCCATACTCAAAATACATTTGTTTAGTCTAACCCAGTGGTCACCAAACCTGTCCTGGAGGGCCACCAGCCAGTCGGGTTTTTGGGATATCCTCAATGAATATGCATGAGAGAAAATTTGCATGCACTGCCTACATAACATGCAAATTTTCTCTCATGCATATTCATTGTGGATATCCCAAAAACCCGACTGGCTGGTGGCCCTCCAGGACAGGTTTGGGGACCACTGGTCTAACCAGCAATGTGACTTCCCTGTCTGATTTTGATATCTTGGCTATCACTGCTAGTTCTCTTCTTGCTAGGATTTATGAAGCTCTGTGCCTTCATATGGGAAGACTCTAGGTAAAGGGCACAGTGGGTGGTACTGCTAATTTGGGGCTTGGATAAGGGTAATCCTAGTGAGAATGGGATGACCCTGTAGCCCTTATCCAGGATTTAAGTCGAAAGTTGTTTGGGGAATTGTGTAGAAAACATGTAAAAGTTGAAAGGACCCTTAGATGCTGGAGAAGAGTCAACCCAAGTTTAGGCTGGGGAAGTATACTGAAGAGAGAAGTCACTTCCCTAAAAGAGATCCAGGTTGAGTAAAGAGGCTTGAGCTGATAATTCTGAGGGGAGAGTATGTGAAGGAGTGCCCTGTAAACTCTTCTTTACCAGTTCTGGACTAGGCATCTGGCATGGTCCACCTTAAAATGTGTAAGGCAACCAGGTAGTTCTAAGGGCGTGGCTCTGAGAGCTCTGTTAAGATTACAGCTCTAAGGGAAACAGAGGCTCCAAGGGAAGGCAGCTCCTAAAAGATTTCTGTCCTAACCTTACGTGGAAGGGTAAGGTTGCCCCTTTAGCATAGCTGGCCTCTTGTAATAATAAGTTTGTTAGTATAAGGAAAGGCAACCTTTTTAACATATCTGGCCTCTGTTGAATGCTTGTGAATGTGGACATGTTGATTTTAATTGTTGCACTGGGAATAAAAGTTTCTGTGCTACAGTCAATGATCAGTTAGTAATCCATGTCTAGTTTCTGATAGATAGATATATATATATAGTATATATATAGAATGATAGAGACGAGAGAGATATAGATATATAGAGAGAGATAGATATAGATAATATATAGAGAGATATAATATAGATATATAATAGTATATATATATATATAGATAAGAGATATTTAGATTTAGATATATTGAAATATATATATAGTTAGATATCTATATATATATATTATATATATAGTATAGATATATATATATATATATATTATTTATTTATAGATATATATATATATTGGTTTATACTTATGCATGCTGTCTCAGCAATACATGGCAAGAGTACCTGAGCCATATAGGGTTTTCTGCCTGGGGCAGAGAGTTTTCTGCCTGGGGGCAGAGAGTTGTCTGATGAACAGTGACTCTAAAAGGGATTTTCAGTCGTCAGGATAGGGGTGGCCCCAGTATGGTATCAGATGGGATGTCCCTGTCTGTAAGGATAGTCACCTTGCTTGCACATGGCAGGTTGACCGCTTATATACAGAAGAGATCCTGTCAGAAGGCAGGTACTTTGCTTGTCATTGGCGGATCTTAGTCCGGAGGTGATACATGAAGCTTAATATATGTACCCTCCTATTCCCCTTGAGATTTAGGTTTGACCTTTGTTGCAGTTCAGGTACCTAGGTGTTAAATGTATTGTTTTTATTGTGTAATAAAGTTGCAGCCATCTTTATT
Source organism: Rhinatrema bivittatum (assembly GCF_901001135.1). NCBI lineage: Eukaryota > Metazoa > Chordata > Amphibia > Gymnophiona > Rhinatrematidae > Rhinatrema > Rhinatrema bivittatum. Next base: position 711,576,732 of record NC_042615.1, on the reverse strand, counting down.
TCATTATTAATATTGACTGTGTTGCTTGATTTCAGTACTGGTATGGGGCGCTGCTCTCTCCTTGCGACAAGCTGCTCAGGTTGCCACTGGCTTAAGCACTTACATTGACTACTTGTATTAGCTAGGTTGAAATTTAAGATTTTGTGCTTTATTTTTCAGATATTGTATAAATGGAAACCAGGATATCTTGATGACTTGTTAATATCGTGTAAGCCAGCGAGAGCATTGCACTCATATACAAAGATCTTTTGAAAGTTTCTTCTCCTAATGAAATAAAATTAGAAGAAATAAGATGCACTTGTTTTGCATATTACTCATCTTATTTGTAGAATGTTTTCCCTCATGAAATATGGTTAAAGCAAATTACTTTAAATTTAGAGAAACTGTAAAATCCTTGGCTATTTTGGCAAGTATTTGGGGAGATTTATTTGAATTTTAGTATCTCTGTTTTCAATAAGATGTGTCTGGTTGGGATTTGGTATTGATTTTATTCTATATTCATAGATTTTATTATTTATTACACACTTTATATTGTAATGTACATTGTGTTTAGATATGTTTGTGTTTTGGATTTGTGTGTTTTATTGTATAGTAATGTTATTTGTATGATTTTCTTTTTATTGCAAACTGCTTAGACTGTTAGAAGAGTGATATATTAAATTCAATAAATTTAAACATCATCTACAAATTAGGGAGTTGACTGGTCTAACTGGCAGATGTCATATAACTAGTAGCAATCAAATGAACTTAGACCACTACTAGAGCTGTAATGTGATGTGTTGGATGGTTATTATTGATAGTTCTTTAATGTTTAAATAGTAACATAAGATTATCCATAAGGTTAGTAGTAGTGGGATCCATTCCATAAAAGTCACAGGGATGTAGGCGAGATTTTAAGGCAACAGCCATGCTGTTTTTAGTGGCTTTTTAGGTTATTTCAAAGCCTTATTGGCATGGAGAGTAGGGCATACTAGGTAAAAACTAAATACGTAATCTTGTATTCTCACCCACTCAAGATGGTACAGTGAAAAGGAGAAAGATGACAAAACTGTTTTGAATATTATAAGAAGTCATATTCCATGACTAGAAGCTTAGATATATCCTTATCAGTTCACATAGGAATAACTGGGCAAACTGGATGAGCAAATTGGTCTTTTTTTTTTCTGCTATTATCTAGAATGTTACTATGCTACATAGAACAACGCAACAAAATTGACCCATCCTACTATACATCACTGACATTCTAAAGCTGCAAGGCATTATCAACTACTTGAAATATATACCAAACACAGTTAAAACAGTTTGTACCAGAAAAAGTGAAAACTAAGGGGTACATTTTAAGAAACAGCGCGCGCGCGCATACTTTTGTTCACGTACCAGGCGCAAACAAAAGTACGCTGGATTTTATAAGATACACGCGTGCAAGGGGGTGCACATTTGTGCACTTTGTGCGCACCGAGCCCTGCACGCACTGCCTGTTCCCTCCGAGGCCGCTCCGAAATCGGAGCAGCCTCGGAGGGAACTTTCCATCCACTCACCCCCCCCCCGGCTCTATCTAAACCCCCCCTACCTTTATTCTAAAAGTTACACCTGCCTCCGGCAAGCGTAACTCGCGCGCGCCAGTGGGCTGCTGGCGTACCATCTCCCGACCCAGGGGCTGTTCCGGAGGCCTCAGCCGCGCCCCCGGAACGCCCCTGGGCCGGCACCACGCCCCCCGACACGCCCCCGGGATCGCCCCAATCGTCGCGCTGCCCACCCGACACGCCCCCCTAGCGAAGCCCCGGGACATGCGCGCATCCCGGGGCTTGTGCGCGCCGCCGAGCCTATGCAAAATAGACTCGGCGTGCGCAGGGGTTTTTTAAAAGGGCTACGCGCGTACCTTATGCGTGTAACCCTTTTAAAATCCGGCCCTAAATGTAAACCGTTACTAAAGTTAATATCATTAGAATATTGTTTCTTATTTTTAAATTCTCTTTTCTACTATATCAGATTTAGCCATATCCATTCATAGAGAAAACTCTTCAAATAGCATTTGTAAGAAATTTTCAAGACATTAAAAGCTTTAGAGTTTTGTGTTAAGCATGTTACCTGAAGCTGTTTAGCACAGTGCATATTGGGTGACAAAATGGGCTGTGATTGTGTAAGAAAGTAATACTTAATTTTTAAAATTTGCTTAAATAATTTGATATTTTATTAAATACTTAATTCTTGTAAAAGGTGAAAGATATCCTAAAGAATATGTTAATCACAGTTCTAACATAAAGTAAACTATTACATTATAGCTTACAAAAATAGGTGTACATAAGAAGGAAGTATATTTCAGTAACTGTTATTCATGTGCTGCTATAAGAAGAACTAAATCTGTTAAAGTGGCTATGTGGAGCAGAGTGATTTTTTTTTCTTTGTCAGCAGAGTTTAGATTGTTCTTGATTAGGACTGGAAAAATTTGAGGAGCTAGGTCATCTGTCTGCCTAAAATTCAGAAAAGCAAAAAATACAAAATACATTTGTGTGTGTGTGTGTTTTGTTTTTGAGTAAAATTTTTAGGAGCCTTTTTTCTTTTCTTGTGGTGTTGCTATTTTTCTTCTTCTGTTTGGCTTTTGGTTTCATTTTTCTTTCTAGATTTGTGTGTATATATGTACAAATATATATATGTACAAATATATATACACACAAATCTAGAAAGAAAAATGAAACCAAAAGCCAAACAGAAGAAGAAAAATAGCAACACCACAAGAAAAGAAAAAAAAAATGGCGCCTAAAAAGTTTACTCAAAAACAATAAGGGAAAATGAGGACTAGTGTAATCCACCAAAATGCAAAAATACGCCACAATTGTTCACCTTTCCTTAAAAGTTATTTTATCATCCATTCTTCTCTTCAATATTATTATCTTAAAAATCCATTCCACATCAATATTAGATTATAATGAATTTTGAAGATACTTAGCTTTTCTGTAGCTTTTATTTTATTTCCGCTTAGAAGAATCCAACCGTATCACTGTATTTTAACTAAAGCACCAAACTGACGCTGTCAGCATTTTGCTGTATACAGCTGCTTCAGGGTTTCGCTTTTTCATGAGCCTGTCTATATTCTAATGGCATTGTGAACAATTGTGAACAAGTTATCTCAAAGGATTTTTTTAGTTGTATTTTCTGTATTAGTATTTTATTGTTTGATATTGTTTTTGTCTGTTAATGTAATATGTCTTGTATTTTTTATACTTTGTTTTTATGAGTGTTTTATTGTAAACTACTTAGAAACATTGCTGGGCAGTCAAGAAATATTTTAAATAGCATTCCAACAACTCCATGTGGCCCCATATATGCTACAGATTATAAAATACATGTATGTCTACTCCCCAACATACATGTGTGTGGTTTTTTTTAACTGCAAATACATGTAATGTATAGAAAGTGCATATTTTTTGTATCTATTTTATAAACATACATGTGTGTTTTTATACATGAAAAAAATAGAATTTGCTCGTGCAAAACCCAGATTTATATACAGAAGTCGGTATATTTTAAAACAGGTGCACATAATTGAAATCACCAGTTTGCCGATACCTCCATCAGTTTATCCATTTCTTCTCCAGATTGTCAAAACCTTCCTAGTTCTTCATTTAAAACTACCACAAGTTAATCTAGATAACCCATCCAACCAATAGCAGACAACAGATGAGTTTGATATCAATTTTGCTACTTAATTAGCATATATAAAAATGCATGAATAGGTTGCCTAACATATTCGCACAAGTCTCTTATAAAATAGAACGTATGTGTGTACCTCTTGGCCCACCCAGGAATGCCCGTAGACCCACACCTCTTTATTACGCAGGTAAATGTACACGCGAAATTGAAAATACTCATAAATTTGTGATGGATATAAAATAGCATGTACACGAGTACAATCTGCTTTTGCCCGTATATATTAATTATATGCCTGTAACTCCTTTGAAAATGTATTCCTAGATATTCCAAATTTATTTCTATCCTGAACTTGACTGTCCTAGAAACTAGTATTATCCCTGAGAAGAGTAAAATTTTTGAAGTCTGAAATACTTTTAGCTATCATTCCATGATTAAAAGTATTAGCCCTGAGCAGTGGAAGCTTGCATTGCATAGGCATTTACAGGCAGATGCTTTGACCCATTTAAAAAAAAAAAAAAAAAAAGTAACAAATAGTCAAGTCTTTTTTTTTTTTTTATTTCAGCTTGTAGCATAGCAATTTTCACTATAAATGAATCAAATGTTTAAACAGAGTATTGTGGTTGCTATGTTAGTTCATTTGAATGCAGGGACATATAAAGGTTGACATGTAAAAACAATAAAAGTAAGCCAATATCTTTTCATTGGACTAACAGTACATTTTTTCACTAGCTTTAAGGAGCTAACACTCCATTCCTCAGGTCAGAACAGATAACAGAAAATGTAAGTGAATCATTTCAAGCATTCCAATGATAGTGTGAAGTGGAAAAGCGGTAGTGGGAAGGGATGGGGAAGGGGATGATGAATAATAAGAAAGTGACAAGCAGTAGAATTTTATAGCTGATACTAAGATAAGAAATCTAGGTCTTTGAATCCTTTCTCGTCAATTCTGAAGTGTCTAACCATTTTAACTTCAAGGGGTATTATCCAAAATTGCTTGCATCATAAAACCTGGTTCTGTGAAAATAGCCCTGGTGGGTATGCCCATAAAATTACATATGGTATATGATTTCATGTGTGGGTGGGTTTCATCCAGACCCACCCACCTCCTCTCAACCAGCCACGGCTGAATCATACATGAGCACTCACAGATGGACACAGGCCATTAGATTGATTTGGAATATATGTGGCCACATGTAATGCCCATTACCTCTTTCTCCTGTCTTAGCTTCCTGCACTTCCTGTAGCCCTTTCTTTAGACCATGCAGCTATATGGCATTTGATAATGATATCATCCCAGTTCTAGGATTGAAGGAAACTCTGTTCTGCCACCCTGCGCCTCAACAATAGGTCCTCGAGCCTTGTCTGTAGTGCATGTGGCTGCCTGTTTCCTGTCCTGCTCTTAGTTCTCCAGCCATGGTTCCCATCCAGCTCTTCGTCTTCCTGCCTCATCCAGCTCCTGGTCTCTCTGCTTTGGCTCTTGCTCTGCCCCTTGTCCTTCCTGTCCTGTCCCCTGCCTTGCTCTCTTCTCCTTATTGATCCAGTCCGGTCCCTTGTCTGTCTGATCCAATCTGCATCTTGTGTGCCCTGGTCCTTGTTTCTCATATTCAATCTTCTCTGATTGATTCTTAGTTCTGATCCCAACCTGGTTCTGACTATGCTTGATCTCTGACTGTCCTGATCACTGCCTGAATCTAGACCTTACTTGTTTGCACCTGTCCTGACAGCTGCCTCTATGTCGACCTTTACTGTCTGCCACTTGTCCTGGCAGCTATCTGAATCTTAACCTTACCTGTCCTGACAGCTGTCTGTATCTTAACCTTACCTGTCTGCCACTTGTCCTGGCAGCTATCTGAATCTTAACCTTACCTGTCCTGACAGCTGTCTGTATCTTAACCTTACCTGTCTGCCATCTGTCCTGGCAGCTACCTGTTTCTCAACCTTTCCTGTCTGCCACCTGTCCTGACAGCTGTCTGTAGCTCGACACTGCCTGTATGCTGCCTGCTTGGACCTCAGCTTGCTTCTTGACCCAGTTTGTTCCATACCAGACCTTCACCTTAGACCTACTAGCCCTTGAATCCAAGGTCTCAGTCTGTAGAGGAAGGGACTGGTAAAAGTGAAACTCAGACCTTGTTCAAGTTCCTGTGAGTCTGCCTGCTGTCGGTGGAGGCCCGCCTGGGTCACCAGTTGGGCAGTGCCAACCTCACCACAGTGCAAGGGCTCACATATCGTGACACTGCAACTTTGTTATTAAGAACAATTACAGGTAATTGGGCCTCACTTTCCTAACTCTTTCCCTCATTCTGTTGGGGAGGGGTCCTGCACCAGCCCCGAACCAGGAGCTCAGGAGCTTTTTCCAGTGTCATTTGAGGAAATAAACTCTGCTCGGCTGCACCTGCAGCCCTTTTCCAAGTTCTACTGTAGATCTCAAGGCCTTGCCCCTATGTTGCCCAAACCTGCAATTACCCAAACTCACTGTACTGATTGCCGCCTGTTGTATACAGGCCATCAGGACCTCCCTCACTTTTTTTTCCTGAGGCTCAGATGCACTGTCTAAGAAGAGGCGGATTCCCCAACCTGTGAATGAGCTGTGGATTAACAGGATCCGGCAAATAGGTTCATCAAAACCTATCAGAAGGAATTAAAAAAATACCACCATGCTCATTCATGACAGATGTACTCCATCTCCTTCTAAGAGCTCAGCACAAGAGGCAACTACCCAGATGTGCCAGACATGTCACCCATGTAACAAAGCAACTACTTTGCCCACTTCATTATTAATCCTGGCCACCCACCCCTGCCTTTGTCAATAACCTGGCTTGCTCAAATTTTAAGCGAGTCATGATTTCCAACCAGAAAATAAGAGTACGGCATCCAGAAAGAGATGAGTGCCAGCTCAAAAATCGTGGTTTTCAGCAGGTCTCAACACATGGAGTATTTACCTGTGTTTTCTCCAAAATGGATGACCAGGACATCTGTGTTAATCACTTGGGTTTCTCAAGTCCACCAACTGCTGACAAAGAAAGGGAACAAGTTTGGCCCAACACATACCAGACCTGCAAATCATTGTACTCTCAAGCTCACCCCATGTCCTCTGAGGAAGGTAGATTGTGTTGCCCTCTCTGCTCTGGAGATGAAGGAATTCCCAAAAACAAAACAGTGTGAATTTTTTTGAAGACATCTAAGAAAAAGAAAACCAGCATTAGAGTTAATGACTGTATGAACCAGCACATCCGGGGATACTATTCTCACGTCTTATATAAAATATATAGTACGCGGAGCCTTCTCAGGCCTTGAATGACTTAGGACTGGGATCCCTAAGGCTGTGGCACTACTGGCCGCACTTATTTGAAAAGAGTGTGTGATGTATTGGGAAGCCTGTAGGCCAAAAGCTTGCAGTGCCCGTTTGACTATGGCTAAAAACTAGAAACAGCTCAGAAGGGAAAGATGTACAAGACAATGATGCCCTCCAACCCGCCAAACTGCTACATAGGCAGCTGCATTTGACAGGGCAAGTAACCAGGCCAAGCACCACTCAAGCAAGAGGAAATGCACATAAGATATGCGATACTGGGTCAGTCCAAGGGTCCATCAAGCCCAGTATCCTGTTTCCAATAGTGGCCAATCAGTCACAAGTACCTGGCAAGTACCCAAACATTAGATAGATCACAAGCTACTATTGCTTGTTAATTACCTTCATAACAGTTTATGGATTTATCCTCTAGGAACTTATCCAAACCTTTTTTAAACCCAGTTACACTAACTGCTGTAACCACATCCTCTGGCAATGAATTCCAGAGCTTAACTATGCACTGAGTGAAAAAGAATTTTCTTCGATTTGTTTTACATGAGCTACTTGCTAACTCTATAGAATGCCCCCTGGTCCTTCTATTATCTGAGAGAGTAAATAACTGATTTACATTAACTTGTTCAAGTCCTTTCATGATTTTGTAGACCTTTATCATATCTACTCTGAACTGCCTGCTCCCAACAACTTCCTCTTTCCCTGGGAGCCTTGCAACATTTAACAGTGTCCTCAGTTTACTCACTTTATTCCAAAACATTTTTCAAACTCTAAACAGGACAGCATGCCTTGTGGAATTTCATTCTTTATTCCACATAAAAGTTTATCTGTTACCTGAAACAGCTCTCTGGAAGTATTAGCTGACCTAATCTGGCAGGAAAAAGCCCTTTTTCCCACACTATCACTAACCCTTGCTAGTATGATCTGTTTTCAACCACTGGATCAACAAATATAATTGATTCTCAGTGACTGAGACAATAGAAAAGGGGCAAGCTGCCAGGTGTTGCCAATCACAAGTTCACCCAGCCCAGAACTGCGAAGAAGATAACCGTAAATGCTGCATGAAATAGTGCAGTTTCAAACGATGAGGCCAATATCCCAGGAAGTGCCTGCCACAAAAGAGTGAGCTGATCACGTGTAACTGATCGACCCTCTTCTAAATGTGGTCCATCCTCACAGGCCCAACCCACCATTACCTGCTTCACCATGAAGATCTTTGTAGGATTAAGCCAATTCTTTGCTTTCGCAAAGAAGGCAAGACCAGCTAGGTAAGATCTGACAATGTCCCTAAGGAAACCGGTCTTTCTTGCTTTTAAAATGTAGTCCTCTACCAAGGACTCTGGTATAGCCCCTCCACCTTAATCCTACCAAAGATATGACAATTTCAAACCCTCTGGAATAAGTACTCCATTACAGCAGATCCTATGCCCCTTCGTTCCAAAAGACCACAGATGCTTTGATACAGATTGAACCAAGAGTTCCACTTTCCACACCAACTCTGAATCTGGATTACTTGCAATAAGAAAGAAAATTAGCAGTCTCATTACGAGTTCCAGGTATATGTCGGGCTCTGGCAGCAACAGTCAGAAACAAGCACAAATTCCCTTAGGAATTTGGCTACCAAAGGGCCTTTTTTATTTATTTACAATAATTTGTTTTGCCTATTGCCAGAACCTGTTCTAGGAAGATTCCAACAGTATAAAATACTGGATATTGATTGCTTCGACCATTCTGTTTTGTCACTCCAGAATACTACCTCCTGTTTAAGCTTCTGCCCCAAATGTGCAAATCTACCACAATGGGGAATAACTTCAGGAAGGTAATGCTCCAAGTGATGCCATAAACCACTAGGGAAGAAACCCTGGTGAATTGTCCTAAATTCAGCCCTGCTCACCACATTCTACCCAGTCTGAAGGCACATTGAGTGCACCATGCCCTTTGAAAGTACACCCCAAAACCGATGGCCTCTACAGCATCAGAGAAAAGTTTCAGGTCGGCACTGGAGACCAGAGATAGAACACATACTATCACACTCTTAAAGTCCTCAAAAAAACAAGACCATACAGCGAGGTTGATTGCCTTATTGTCATGGATGCAATAATGATCACAGAACACACCTTTCGCTGATAGAATAAGGCGTCTGAGGAAACTACGGCCCATGGCAATGCCCTTGGTGTCAAAAGCCAAGTTGCCAGTCAGCACCCATGTTGCTTGAATGATGTTTGAAACTCAAGTCGCGTCTCTCACCATAAAGCGTATAGACTGTCCTGTGGCAGTCTGGACACCATGCATTCCGAATCAAGCTCAATGCCCAGAAATATCATAATGGTGTACAGAGGCTGGGACTTGCCCACAGGAAGTGGGATAAACACTGTGGATCCATAAAGTCTAGAGGACGTGAATGAAGCGTGGGTGGCTCGCGGGAATGACGGCTACTACCTGGAGATAATACCCTTATTCAATAAACATACACACAGTTAATGTGACTCCAACATTGCTCTAAGCTTCAACGGCAAGAGGAAATGTGGAAAAAAGGATTTGCATTCACAAAAAAGTGGGGAGTAGCTTGCTTGTTACGGCGGTTACTACCCCAAACCAAATAAGCCTGATACTTCACTTTCAATGCATATCCAGCACAGCTCTCTGCTTCAACGGCAGGGGAGAAAGACCGATACTTCACGCATATCCGGCATAGCTCTCTGCTTCAACGGCAGGGGGAATGAAGAAAAGTGGATCTATATACAGATAACAACCAACAAAGACTGAATTACTTAGTCTGGGTAAACAAATAAGCATGGGTGTAGCTTGCTTATTGTGGTGGTTACTACCCCTAACTAAGCTAGATATTTCACTTAGATGCAGTTCCAACGCTGCTCTCTACATTAATGGTAGGGGTGGAAGGGAAATAGAACCAAAAGGTTACTAAGAGCCAAGAGAAACAGATAAGTATGAGAAAAAAAAAAGTGCGAAGCTTGCTGGGCAGACTGGATGGGCCGTTTGGTCGTCGTCTTCCGTCATTTCTATGTTTCTATGTACTCCAAATTCCCACACAACCTCGTGGACCAACTGAAACAGCTGAAAACATTTCAAGGTACCGCCCAGGTCAACAAATAGGAAATCATCCAAATAATGATTATTATTGTCAACCCACCCTCGCTGAGCAACCACCCAGTGCAGGAATGAGTTAAATATTTTGAAATAGCACATTAAGTAGAGCACCCCATTGGCATGCATCTATCAATATAGTAAGCTCATTTGAAGTGGAACCCTAAGAGAGCAAAGCAATTGGGGTGAACGGGATAGCATGTGGAAGGCTGACTTGACATCTGCTTTTGCCATGAGAACACCGTGTCCACAGTCACTCAACAACTTCAGGGTGCTGTCAAAGGTTACCTAGTGCACTGTGTGCACCTCTTGAGGAAGGAATGCATTCACTGAGGAGCTTTTGGGATATGACAAGTTGTATATCAACCTGTACTGCCCTGGCTCCCTTTTTGGAACCACTGCCAGTGGAGAAACCATCATGTTAGTAAAAGGCCTGGAGCTGAACAAGCCACAAATGTGATCCAACTGGATTTTTTTTTCTAACATCATTTTGACAATGACTGCAGGTCGGCTAGCCAACCTGAAATTCAAGGGATTCAGCCAGTTTGGCAGACTATAAGGGATTTGGAAGTTATCCCAAAATCTGGCCAACAGTATCTCAACTGCTTTTGACTCTGTGTATCTGGCAAGCTAAGACTCCAGAGCACTCCAGCTAACTGGGGTCGGGGTCTTTGAATACAGTTTAGCTTTACTTTCCCAAATTATTCCCACCTTTCATGGAGCATTTAGAGAATGGACTGGGTACCCTACACGTGGGCGGTAACTTTAAAATGAGCATGTGAGCGCAAATATTGTAAACCGGCATGATGTACCCACGAATGTCGATATATAAAAACTAATAAATAAATACGCTAAAATTTAAAATTGTGCTTGCAATTATGTGCGCATGATTTAATATAATACCTACTGCGCATATGTGTGCTCCTAATTAAGTGATTACTCAGTCAAATATATTTTGCGTATCTTCCTTAGGACTTCGTTGGCTTCAACACGTGCAGATAAGCAGATTTTAAAAAATGCTCACATAAAAGACATTCCCAGTTTTACCAATTAGTTCATCAGTTTGCCCAGTCCATCCCAAGATCATCGAGACCCTTCTGATTCTTCAGCCTGCACGCTCCCCAGTTGACCCAGACCCCTCACCCAGTCATTTAAGGCCTAAACAAAGATTTATGCAGACCTACACCTCATCAGGAGCAGAAGCAAGCATACGCACAAGTATGTTCCTGCATATACCCAGCATACCCTGCAGATTTTCAAAGTGGACTTAAGCACTTTGACCCAATTTGGAAATTCAGGCTGAAGTTCAACAAAATTTGTAAAGCTGAGACATATTTATAGGTCTAGTCTGATATTTATTCCAAAATATCTCTTCCTGTTCTATCATGAAATGTTGAAATACTTTATTTATTTATTTATTTATTTATTTATTTATTTATTTACGGCTTTTTTATACCGACACTCATGATACCAATCATATCGTATCTGTTTACAATAAACAGCGGTGCAATAATATTAACATCAGCGTGAACAATAGGCGAAGAGAGAAAAGGTGAATGAAAGTTACAATAAAACAGGGGCACTTGAACTAGGAGGAGGAAAAGCCAGAGTCATGGCTAACATAGAAATAAATAATATTTAGTCTCAGAAATAAATGATATCTAGACATATACTTAGGGCTATAATAATCACTTGTACTCAGGACTGAATATTATCAAATGTATACATGATATCCTATACTTAGGGCTGTGGAATATCAAATGTACCTGACTAAATAGTATTAGATCATAAAACTCAGGACTGATTAATATAACGTCAGAAGCCATGTCAGGGATGGGGAACGTCGACTGGCGGACCAAGGCGAGTTGTAGCAGTTGGGGAGGTCATAGATCAGGGAAGGCTTGTAGAAATAGCCAAGTCTTGAGTTTCTTTCTGAATGTCTGCGTGCAAGGTTCTTGTCTAAGGTCTGGGGGCATGTTATTCCAGATGGTTGGCGCTGCTGTCGAGAAGGCTCGATCTTTGGTGGATGAGAGGTGTGTGAATTTGACTGGGGGAGTGTGTAGCGTACCTTTGTATGCTATGCTGATGCCCATGGCAATGTTTACTTGGTCCATTTTATGTGCAGCAGTGAAACAGCATATGAGAAATACACTGTCGTTAAATGTATATGTCATTGTTTCTTCCACAGTTGTATTTATACCACACTATAACAATAGTTTCTAAACCTAGATAACTCTACATCTTGAGGTTCTTTCAGTCCTCGTGTGTATTATATTTATTTTAATGCAAAAATGCTATAAAATCTAAAAAAATAAACAAAAAAAAACATTGAGCTTCCTTCCAGTCTGTTAAATGAATGTTATTTTTGGCTCATAATCATTATCATTATATTAGGTTTATGCCATTACAAAATTAAAAACAAGATTACCATAAGCATTTCTAATACGTTATTACTTTGTATATACAGAATTTTAATAAAATCACTTATGTGTCCACCTTTTTATTTGCACCAGTTCTTTTATGATTTCTATGCACTTTATTTCCTTTTCATTTGTTTTAAGTAAACAGAAACATGCTTTTGGCTGTATTCCCCAAGTTAAAAGAGAGAATTTTTTATAGTGGGGATCCTTAGATTAGATGCAATTCATTGATAGTACTGTTGATAGTACCATTGATGTGAACCAGGCACAAACATGTTATACATCATAACAGCCTTAATGAAGCAGCTGGGAGGTAAAATATGGTCTTATAAGGGAATGTGAGATATACCTTAATAGCACTAATTTTTTATAATATAAACCAGCAAAGTGATGCTTGGCTGTCATGCTTTTTTTGGTTTATGGCAACAGTCTGACTATTGTGGCCCCTTGTGCCATATATGAATTATTAGTATGGATTCTTTCTGCTGTTTTTCCTTTCTGGTTCCATTTTAACACCAAGGTGGTTTGATCAGAGATCTCATGGTGTGCATGAGGGTTTATGCCTGGTTCATATTAATATATTTTATCATTTAATTGCACTGACCAGCATGAACATATCCCTGTTTGAGACTGGCATGCTTTCAGGAGTCCTAACTCAGACAGGGATAATATATCCTTTAAGCTGTTTTGCTTTCTCAAATTGCACTACACAAGCTTGAAACACTGCAAAAGCTTTTTAAATCAAGTCCTTTGTTTCTAGAGTCTAGAAGTGGGGTCTTATGAAGGTCATTCTCATTTATAGAAATTTAGATTTCATTTCTCATAAAAATGTTAATTTTATCTAATTTGAGTGATGTACTTTTGGCTTAGCAATTCTTTGTGGGTTACTAATATATTTTGACCTTTGTAATAAACAGTTTCATAATGAATTGTCATTACAAATGAAAATTCCCTCCTTTCTTCCATCTTCCCCCTCCCCCCCTCCCAAACCATGAACATTTACCATGGAACTGAAAGTAAAATAACAGATTTTAGATTTGTAACATTTTTATTCTGGAAGTGGTTATACAAATAACTCAGGAAAATTATTGATTCTCTTTTGTGAGGATTTTGAAATAACTTCCTAGTTAGCCAGTCTCATCCATTTTGTGTTATGTAAAATTGGATGCTAATGCCCTGGTTATTGTGAAAAACCTTTGTTAGTGCTCTCCTGATACATCAGTATGATCTGTGACGTAATCAATTGCGGAAGGAATAGTATATTTTCAAAAGTGGAACATGGCCAGATCAGGTTGCAAATTTTAGCAAATTTAAAATTATAAGAAATCAAATACTTTGAAGGAAAAAATTAATAATTCTGATCAACAGAAAGGGAAACAGTTAAAAAAAAAAAGTGAGGTTTTACCCAGATCTAAAGAAGTCTTCTTTCTAGGATACACATCTAATTTGCATTATAAATAGATCTGAAAAAAAATGCCCTGTCAGTCATGTTCTCGCTGACTGTTCTGAAAATTTTGTGTGGTTAGGATACCAAACATACCAAGTTATTAGAGAGACATATACATGCATACTACCCTCATCCCCTTGCTTGTTCTTCAGAACATAGACTCCAACTCTCCAAAACAAAAAATGCATGTCCCTATTAATGAAGGTAGTACTACTGCTATAATTACAATCATATTAAAGAGATGTGCTGCTCTAATGATGTTGCAGTCTACTTCCAGTTGGCTGCATCTAGCTCAACAAAGAACAATTCCAATGAGGAGTAGCCTAGTGGTTAGAGCAGTGGGCTACGAACCAGGAGACCAGGGTTCGAGTCCTGCTGTCACACCTTGTGACCTTGGGCAAGTCACTTTACCCTCTGTTGCCTCAGGTACAAACTTAGGGCCTCATTTTCTAAAGTATCGCAGGCCTGTGATACTTTAGGAAATGAGGGGCGGGGGGCCGAAACGGGGAGGCGGGCCTGCGCTAGCCGGCAGCAATCGCACCGTCGCGGTGCGATCGCTGCTGGTTTCGCACCCAATAGCGCCACCATAGGAGGTGTAGCTATTGGTAGCGAAATAGGATGTGAAAAGGGCCTTACCTTTTCGCTGTCTGCGGCGTCGGCGCAGAGTTGGCCCCGGTGACGCCCCGACTCCTCCTCTTCCGGGGCCGACTCCACCCCGACTCCGCCCCCATCCTGGTATCGCACGCGATAAGGGACTTTTCGCGTGCGAGCCGCTTAGAAAATGAGGCCCTTAGATTGTAAGCCCTCTGGGGATAGGGAAATACCTACAGTATCTGAATGTAATCCACTTTGAAGTGCTGAAAAAGTGCAAAAAGCGGAATATAAAAAATCTAAATAAACTTTGTAGCCATAAGAGGTTTTTTCCTTCCAAATGGGAACCACGGCCAACGACACATGGTAATCATTACAAATACAACATCAAAGTCTGGCTTTAATCGAGCTCTAAATATACATCAGACCAGAGCAACTTGTCTGCTCCAAATCAGACTAAACCTTTTAACCTTCTTTTCTGTTCAAACACCCAAGCTGTATTTCAGTCATTCTCTGATTAGTAATCTGCTTTTTCGCCTGGCATTAATATCAGAAGCTAGGACAAGCACTTCTCCCTGCATCCCCCCTTTTACAATAAGACAAGTAATAAATACTCTGACACCAAAATGGGATCAAATAGGCTACAGATTTATTCACAATCAAATAGGTGCCTGAGCCAACACAAAGTAAAACAATGTCACATCCAGTGATCATCCGCCACCAACCAGCAAGATGAATGCTACCAGGTTACCCGACCTGTCAAATTTATCAACATTGCACAAGTCATTTCCACAATCCCCAACACCTCCCAGCAAGGAGCTGTGCAGACCAAGACCCCCACCACCGACCAGCAAGAAGCCACACACGGGACAACTGCACCCAGTTGTGCCCGCTGAAGACTCGGACCTGACCACCATCAGGTCAAACAACCAGTCAGCATATGACTGAACCCTGACTGGCTCAGGCAACGCGCCACAGGCACAGGTAGGAACTATCCTGTGACCCCCAAAGATGCAGCCAGGATTCCTAACAAAGCAGATCTTCCAAGGCCCCCTGAAGCCTATTTAGGAACAGATCTAAACCAATGAAAGACAAATGAACCCCCTCTTGATGGAACAAACCCTCGTCTAAATCATGCTTGATATGCTGACCCCCCCAATATAGCCAACCAAGACCAATCTGCTGATTAGCCTTGGCACAACTACGCTGCCAAATCCTCTTATCCATCTCAGCAGGCCTTGGAATTATGTCAGACCAGCAAATTACAGCAGCAGGGAACAACACACCCTCAGACTTTGCTTTTCCAATGAAATGCAACAAGAAAATATCAGGTACCGGTCCCCACCTCCAACCCAAAAAAGCAAGGAAAGACACCACCTTTGTCGACTTCTTAAACGTAACCCGTCCACGTAGAAGGGTCTAGAGATGCTTCCCGCGATTTTCCAGTCTTCGGGCCAAGAAGCGGCACACCAGGATCACTGACAATAAGCGCTGAAGTCAAGGGAACCAGCAGCATCCGTAAAAAGTTCCAAATCATGGCTTGTTGCTGCGCAAGATTGCCAAAGCGAAAGACATTGAATTTTTTGAGAAATAGATCCCAAATAGTCAAATCATCACGAATCATTTGCGTCACCCGGATGCAATGATTCTTCCTCTTTACACCAGACATCGCAGATGCTAAATGACGCAGAAAAGCTTTTCCCATAGGAATAACCCTACACGCAAAATTCAGACTTCCCACCAAAGACTGAACTTGCTACAAGGTCATCTTGGTACAATGAAGGCTCTCTCAACCATCCCCCTCAAAGTTAAGACCTTCGCAGAGGGCAAACACGGAATCATAGCAGTCGAATCGAGCTCAATCCCCAGAAAAACCAAGCAAGTACAAGGACCCTCTGTTTTTTTTCTCCGCAATAGGAATCCCAAAACTAGTAGCAACCTCAGAAAAACACAATGCAAGACATCAGCACACTCGGTTGAACCAGCCTGGCCCACGAACAGGAAATCATCTAAATAATTAACAATATTGGACGACCCAGACTGCTGTTCCAAAATCCAATGCACAAAAGTACTAAAAGCTTCAAAGTATACACAAGAAATAGAACACTCCATAGGCATACATTTGTCAAAATAAAACGAGTCGTTGAAAATAAAACCCAGAAGCGGGAAACTCTCCGGATGCACAGGTAAAAGCCAAAAGGCAGACTCAATGTCCACCTTGGCTATTAAAGCACCTGGACCACTGTGCTGGACCACCGCCAAACCAAAAGAAGCATATCACACCATACAAGGTTCCTCATGGATCAAATCATTCACAAAACTGCCCTCTGGAAATGACAAATTATGTATTAATTGAAATTTACCAGACTCTTTTTTGGGAACCACCGACAGAGGCGACAAAACCACATCTTGGAAAGCTGGATCCGCGAAAGGACCCACAATGCATCCTAACCCAATTTCACACCACAACTGATCTAGAACCACATGAGACAATTTCTGCATGGAAGGACAATTTGCTCTCCCACACACACACACACCTATTGGTCCTGTGAAAGGAATCTGAAAACCAAACTTAAACCCACGGAACAAAAGAAGCACAACATTTGCCTTTAGATAAACCTCCAGCCACGGCAACATGGCAGCCTACCACATCGGTGTGGGCAACTGCTCAAAGGACTCACTTAGAAGCACCATTTCCTGCACCTCCACCAGTGGCACCATCGCCAGAGAGCTTGACACATTTAGTGACGGGGTGATTGGCCCCCACAGCTAGCGTACACGTGCTAGAATTTGCAATCCAGGAAGTTGCAAGCAGATCTGTTAAAGTGCCAACAAACATTCAGGCCGATACAGTACAGTGCGTTTTGGATGCGCTAGCTTTACCCCTTATTCAGTAAGGGGTAATAGCGTGTCCAAACGAGCGTCCAACCCCCCCCCCCCCCCCCGAACCTAATAGCACCCGCAACATGCAAATGCATGTTGATGGCCCTATTAGGTATTCCCGTGCGATACAGTAAGTAAAATGTGTGGCCAAGCCGCACATTTTACTTTAAGAAATTAGCGATATTAAGTCGGAGGTCCCGAAAGTTAAAAAAAAAAACAAAGTGAAAAAAAAGAAGAAGAAAAAATTTGAAAGCATTGAAAACCGGACTTTGAACCCGTGGCTGTCAGCGGGCTCATAGAACCAACACGGCAAAATTGAGCGTTGGCTGTCAAACCCGCTGACAGCCACCGCTCCTGTTGAAAAAGAGGCACTTGGGATGCACTAGTGTCCCTAGTGCCTCTTTTTACCACCGGCCCTAATTTTAATAAATTAAAATACTGTATCGCGCACACAGGAGAGTGGCCTGTGTGTGCGCTGGGAGAGTGGGCGCTCGCCCGCTCTCCCGTGATTTTACTGTATCAGCCTGATTGAGAGGCCTGGTCCCGGTTCTACCCGCGCCAGCTGACGAGAGCCCTCCTCGAAAGGAATGCGCACCAGATCCACTAACTGCCCCACCTGCACTACCCAACTCAACAATGGGGACTTTTCTATTCATCTATGTCAACCATAAGCCGACATCACATGTGCCCCAAGACCATGAACTTGTTTTCCTCCATGCGGTCATGAAAATGCTCATCATAATTGTGCCGAGATCATCCCTCATGTTCTTTACTAGCGGCCAAAATAGCATCTACATGAGCCAACATGGGCCCATACTGAGAATTATCATGATGACACACGACACTAGCTAACTGCAAAAAGGACCGAATCACATTAAGAATGTTACGTGCCACTTTTTTCTGGGTCCCAGGAAAACATTACACCCCCCCCCCCCTTTCTTATTCTCCTCCTTTTGCCGCCCCCTTCGCCCTTCTAACAATTGAAAAATATCAATATACTTCCTCTGCCTGATTTTCTTTTTGAGGGACCTAGGAACCTCCTCCCACAATTCAGAAAAAGTCACCAACGCAAGAGCCCCCCCTCTTGATTCATTTTTCTCTAGGCACCACACTGCCTACAGAAGAATCCCGTGAAGAACTTGACGAGGAAGATGAAGAAGAATCAGACGATCTCAACTTATCCCTCATTTTTCCTACGTTTAGATTTATCCCACTTCTTACTTTAGAAGAATCACCAGACTTATTGAACACAGGAGATGATTCACCAGCAACTACCCCACCCGCAGATGAACCTGCAGCACTAGGAGCCGGGACAGACTGAGGCAAACCCTCATCATCCCCAGTTAGAGGTAGTGGTCATCTCACCCTGTGGCACAGAGCTCGGATCAGCCTCCCTCACAGACTGGGCAGAAGGATAGGAGACATTGGCTGCCACTGACACAGGATCATTCCACCTTCCTTCAGCACAGGAGGGACCTGGACCATCCACAGTTTCCTGAGTAGTCTGAGCCTGTGAAGAAAAAGAAACAGCCGAAACAGCCAGCCCAAGCAACCCCGGTGACCCATCACCCCCACTACCCAACTGAGAAGCATCTGGAAAGGAACCCCATCCGCAAGGAGAACTGGACGAAGGCCACCTCAAACCCTGACAAGAAGGGCCAAAGGAGAACCCCGGATCAAAGCTAGACAACCAGAAACTTGCCTGACTACCCCAGTTACCCCTAACTGGAAAAGGCATTCTCCCTGGGAAAAAGGACCCAGGCCAAGGCGCTGCAGAACCTTCACCAGGAGTATAGTGTCCAGAGACCTCCCAAGGACCCCTTCTGATCAAGCTTTGCCCGATTCCCCAATCTGCAGCAGCACTGGTACCAGAACAAATGTACCCATCCATCCCTCATCACTGCCTCAGTACTTGGATGCTCAGCTGCCCACTCTGGCCACATGCCACTTGACCCCCCCTCCATCCCACATCAGCAATACCACCCACACCAACCCCCAACGACTGACCCTCAGCAGGAGTAGGGCCTGAACACTGGAACCAATGGCAAAAGGTAATCTTGCCTGACCTGCAGCTGATGCTGCCACACCAAAACGCTGAGACTCTGCAACAGTCTCAGCCAATCCAGCGCTAGCAACTCTCCCCTCGTGAGGCATCAGAGGAACCTGCCAGGACACAGCTTGAGCTGGTTCAGCAGCTACAGTCTTTCTCCCCAACCCCTTACCTCACAAGTGAGAATGCACATTAAGACCCCCCCACTCCAACTTGAGCATTTTGAATGTGAACCATCAAACCAACTGCTCTACCAGACTGAAAAATTCCAGTCAACGGCTCCCCCACCCCCATCCCCTGGCTGGCATGCTTACGAAGTGAGCCTGACTCCGTCATTACTAGTTATGAAACCTACCTGCCTGCCCTTCCACACCTCTTCCCTCTTGGTCCACAGAGTCTTGTCTACTTCTCTGCATTCATCCTTCTCCTTCCTCTCCTTTACCTGTCCATAGGCTTTCTAGGTCTCTATAATAATAGGGCTGAAACCTAGTCCCACCCTCTCCGTAAGCTCCACCCAAAGACTCCCTTCTCTTACCTGTAGGCTCTTCTCACCTTAAATTTGGCCAAATGTAATTCCTACATTCTTGTTCCTGAGTTAATCTGTCTCTTCTATGGTTCTCAGCTACCTCCTAGCCTCTCCCCTCCATTCTCATGTGAAGTACAGACACCTCACATATTTTATGACAGTTACATATTTTATGACAAAGTTGGAATCGGTTGGATTTTATCTAATATATAGTAGTAGCAATATGTAATAAAGAGTTTTGATACACAAGTCTATCTCAAAATTATCTCTAATCAACTTTCCTTCACTTCTCCCTACCCCAAAAGCAGACTGGCAGTGTATTTAAAAAAAAAAAAAAAATGAAGGTACTGTACAATTGCTGTTACTGTTTGCTATGATATTCATTTTTTAAAAATGTCATTAGCATGCTACTGTATTAGAGAATGGCTTATTGCAATCTAAATATATTCATAAAATACAAGGGTTAACTTGTGTTTGAGAAGTACTCTTCATGGCTTAGACAAGTACCCTGCACTGAACATGTCAGGAAAACTGAGTAGTTATACTGAAGAAAACTTGTTCATACATAAATGAGCCACTAGAGGCTGCCCCACTCCTCCATACTTCATTTGACATGCATTCTAATTACCTGAATCAAATGGGCCTAAAGTATTTAGAAGATTTGTTAAAAAGGTATCAGCTCATAACATTTTTAAGAAATTTACCAGGCTCTTTTTTGGGAACCACCGACATATAGACATTACCATCAAATTCAAAATGCACATTGATAGAAACAAAGCAGATTTTTTTTTAACAGTATTTGTATTAGATTCTGAATTGTATTTTATATTCTATATATTTTTTTTAAATGTAAGCTAGCAGTATTTGTGTATTATTAGAAATGTCTATTATATATATATGATCAAAACAATTATTTTAGTATGTAATCCGCTTTGAGTGTATAATTGGAAAGAAAAATATTACATGTGAGCAAATAAAATAAATGAAAAAAATAGTTTTATAGAGAGAAATCTGTAGTAGAACCAAAACCTATGGGCCCGATTTTCAAAAGCATTTACATGCTTGGTCCCATGATTTTAAATGCACTTTACCCATGTAAGTGGGCTTTTGAAAAGCTGCAATATATGCCATTGAATTGTCTATAGGTTTAACCTTCGCTAAGTGCACTTAACGCTGGTAAATTACTTTTGAAAATTGCTTCAATAGCATGTTACATTTATATGCGTAACCCCTTTGAAAATTCACTCGTAAGTTTCTAAGGATATGTGATTTGTGCTTCCGGAAAGAAAGGCAGTTTTTCATGTTTTAATCAGAGGATTATATCTTCTTCACTTTCATTTCAATAATTTCTTTAACTCTCATGAAGTTTGGTAAACCTTTTAGGCATCCCACAGATGCTGGAACATGTGAGAAAATATTGAAGCTGGGGATACAGACCCAGTAGCATTTAAATGGAGAGCCTGATAAGTTATAGTACAGAGCACCCCAATATTTTCCATTTTCCTCTCACAATAAATTCACTCCTGCTCATCTCCTTAAGATGATTCTTTGGAGATATCTGCTAGTACTTTGATGTCTGGTTACCTATTTACTCTAAAGGTCCATTAAAATGTAATACTCAACTGGTCCAGTTTCACCTGAAAGATAAGTTTATTACATAGTTTTATATGCAGTTATATAAAAAGCAACAAAAAATGTTTACGAGACTAATGATAAAAGTGTTTCTCCACAGCGCGAGAAGCTGTTGAGGTGTAAAGTTTGAAGATCTCTTGATAAACACGTTAAATGTCAAATTTTGAACTGTTGAAATGATCCTAATAGGGGATTGTAGTTTTTTATGATTGGTCCAGTAAAATGCACTGTATGATGGTAAAAGTATAGTATCGCTTATTTTCATTCTCCTTTGCTTATTGCAAACATGTTCAAACTATTAACTCTCCCAGCAGCTGTGCTGGAATTCTATTGGAGGTGTCCCAAACTTTATTGAAAAATCCTTCCTTTAGACAAAGTCCTCCTTGGACAATCCAGTCTGTCCTGGTCCCTCGGGTGGACATCCGTATGGGATATCCTGATCTTGTTCTTCCTTCCTTTAGTCAGTTGTCTTTTATTTTCTGATGTTTCAGGGAATTTCTCATAAGGGAAAATCAGTGGGATCAGGCTATTACCTCTCCACTGAAATCCCATTAGGGAGGGTAAATCAAAAAACCTCCCCATTTAATTCAAGTCCAAAAAATACTTTAAAACTTAACTGGATACATCTTCCTAGACTGGCATTCATGCTGTCACAGATGCTTGCCACATTGAGGTTGTGAATGGGCTCACTAGTTTTCAGCCCCTGTCCTCTGAGTACAGCCAGTGATGATGATTTTCCCCAAAGAAACAGGGTAAAATACAGTCCCTTTCAAAAACAGGACTCTCCTAGCCTTCACTGTCTCTTGCAGCAGGATCCATCACTGGTGCTTGCCTACCTAGGGTTTAGAGTAGGCTCACTGGTCTTTGATCCCATGATGAGAACCCTTTTGCCCCTAAAGGGTTTCAAGCGTAAACAATCTATCTCTCTGTAACTTATAATGAGAAGGACCCTCTGGCAGGGGGTGCATGATGAGGTATGGAGGAGTAGCCTAGTGGTTAGAACAGTGGGCTATGACCCAGGGAAACCAGGGTTCAACTCCTACTGTTGCTGCTTGTGACATTGGGCAAGTCACGTTACCCTCCATTGCCTCAGGTACAAAATTAGATTGTAAGCCCTGTGGGGATAGGGAAATACCTACAGTACCTGAATGTAATCCACTTTGATGTACACTTTAAAGTGCCGAAAAGCGTAATATAAAAATTTAAATAAATAAAATAAAACACCTTACTCGGACTGCTTCCTCAAACTGAACCCCGGGTGTATTAACATGGATGGGCTAAATAGCAGTGAGGCAGCCAATCCAGAGCCTCCAGGTGGGAGGGACTGAGGGCTATGGTGGCCAAACCCAGTAGGGGGTTCCACACTATTTTTCTTGGACAATTTTGGATCCTTTTTCTTATGGCATCATAAAAATCATGAACTTTTAATTTAATTTCCTCCTCATTTTAGGTTTTCTACTCTTAGTTTTTTTTAACAGAGCATTCAAAAATATTTTTATATAGCCTTGTGTTTTATCCCATGGCAGAATGCTAAGTCCAGATGTGACCCAGAAGACTCTTATTGCTGAGACATTAAAAAAAAAATCTTTCTGTTCAATCTGCAGTCATTTCCATTATTACATTTCTCATAACCTGCAGTTGTTAATGAAGAGAAATCTTTAGTCCTCTGCTCAGAGTTTAGAATTTCATATGACAACTTAAGTTCCATATGACCGAGGAGCTGGAACTTAAGTAGAATTTCTTGAATGACAGCTTACTGTACTAACTTCTAGCCCACTTGGGCAATTTCCATCATAAATGTTGAAAGATACCCTAGAAAACTTTACAAATGTTGCAACCGTCGCTGCCCGATGTCTTCACTCCGCCCTCTTTACCTCTGTGGCGACTCTCTCCAAGTCTGAAGGACGTCTGGCTGCCGTGGCGTCTCCCTGCCGTCTCCCTCCGGCATCCCCAAACCGGCTCGACGCTGCAGATCTGCCATGTTGCCTGAAGCCTAGAGTGCGTGTGTGCACGCTCTAAGTGAAGTACCAGCAAGGGCGCGAACCTCAGGGGCGTCCCCCTGAAATGACGTCTTCCGCTTCCGATATTTAAAGGTCTCTGATATCGCTATCAAACCGAGTTAGCAACCGGATAGGACAAGGTTTACTCATTTACCCTGCCTAAGCTACTCTGCCTCCTCGGACTTACCAGAGTTACCCGCTCCTCGGGGGCCTCGCTCTCTGCTTTTCAGGTTACAGACAGGAACCGGTACTTGCTCCTCAAGGGCCCTCGTTCCTGACTATCTGCTGATTCTCTTCTGCCTGGAAGCCATCACTGTCTACATCATTGTGAGTTACCATCGCTCTCTCAGAGCTTTCCCTGGAACCAGGTACTCGCTCCTCGAGGGCCTATTCTTTCCAGCTCCTGAGCTCCCTGAGACCAATATGTGAGTGTTGTCATCTAACTTCTGTTCATGAACTCTGCATACCCTGCCTACTCACTGTCTACAGTTTCTCAACAGCTCAGCCATCCAGTGATCGCTGTTCCAGTATCTGAGGGACTTCAGCCCTGCCGGGCACTTCAGCTCACTACTGCCACCTCTGGTGGTTTCAAGACCTGTTTAATAAAAGAACTAGTGTGTGTCTGTCTCCATATTCTAAGCCTAGCCGGTGGTCCCTCTCGGGATCTTTCCCTGGGGGCGTGGTCATCTGCCACCGGCCCAAGGATCCACCCACTACTATCTCCAGCATTCTATAACAACAGATTGCTACTCCGCCTTTGGAATACATCAGATTGCTACTCCTATCTGATTGCTCCTCCCATCAGCATAGCGGATTATGACAACAAGCTTTGCTAATCCAGCGTCAAATTTTCTGAAAAATGTATTTAAGCTAATACTGGTCAAATGTTCTACAAAAGGGGGACGCTGTTGCGCAAGCAATGAGAGCAGACGTGTGATCATTGTGCGCCTGCTGTTTAGCCCTCCTTCCCTTGATTTTAGCGGTGCAAACTACTGCTATTAGATTTTCTGGCCAGCCTCAGGGCCTTATGAACTGCTCACTATGACTACTAAGCGAAAAACAACGGATCTGAAGCAATTTAGCTATCAAAAGTTATCGATGGACGCACCGGTCGATGAGACACTGCAGGCCGCTGGTTCCCGCGATGACGACAGTGCCTGGGAAGGGAACTTGGAGGCCAGCTCGGGCTTCAGCGCTAATGACCTACCCAGCCGCGATGAGATCCACAATTGGTTTATGGAGCTCCGCAGCGACTTATGCCAATATAAAACGGAGCTCCTAGCCTCTATGAGTGAAATACGAGAAGATCTCGCGGCTCAGGGTCACCGAGTTGACGAACTGGAGAACAGAGTGGAGGGCCATGCGGTAGAAATGGCGGCCAACGCAACCCAATTGCAATTCCTTCAGAGGGAAAATCAAGCGATTACTGAGAAGTTGGAAGACTTCGAGAATCGCTCGAGACGGAATAACCTGAGAATCAGAGGGGTACCTGAGCAGGATTCTTATTCCAACGTGATGGAGGTAGCAAGAAATATTTGTCTCTTTTTTTCTCAACCATTCTTCATCTCGTTCAAATGAGGAACCAGGAGACCCTTCCCCCACTATCTATATCGAACATGCTCACAGAGCACAGAGAATAAGAGCCGCGATATTGTCATCTGCCTACGCAGCTTTCTACAAAAGTCTCAAATTTATGATTTGGCGCACCAACAAGCATCATTGAAGTGGGAGGGACACACCATCGCCATCTTCCAGGCTTTGGCCCCCTGACTCTAAAGAAGCGCTACGACCTTCGGGAGGCCACGAGAGCTCTAAAAGAAGCGCAGGTCCGGTACCGTTGGACCTTTCCATTTGGCCTTCAGTTTTCTGTCCAGGGCACCTCCTACCACATAAAGACCTTAAATGAAGCGGCAGAGGCGTGGCAGAGGCGTTCAAATCTGCCAGACTTGCAGTTAAGCTCACCTTACCGACAGCAAGTTCTGCGCTACCGAAGAGGGACACATATCCCCGCTGGCAAAGAGCAGGAAATGGTCGACAACGACTGCGCCGCAATCCTGAGGACCAAGACTGGTCCCTGTCTGACCAGGGTTGACAGTTTCTGGGGAAAATGTCGGCTGACATCTCATTAACTTTTCCAGGTTTAATTTTGTTATTATAATAGTGGTGTGACCATGCTTAAATTCTCCACTTCAGTGGCTGAGATTCTTTTAATGTGTCCAGCTATACTAGCTTTTTGTTTTTCAGCCATATGCAGTTACATT
This sequence comes from Rhinatrema bivittatum, assembly GCF_901001135.1. Classification (NCBI taxonomy): domain Eukaryota; kingdom Metazoa; phylum Chordata; class Amphibia; order Gymnophiona; family Rhinatrematidae; genus Rhinatrema; species Rhinatrema bivittatum. The sequence continues at coordinate 711,550,865 of NC_042615.1, read as the reverse complement.
GATTATACTACTTATCCAGATTTGCTGGTTGGTTATCTCTATACTACTATTATGCACACTTCTAGGGAAGGGAGGGGGGGCTCTGGGGATGCGGGTTGTTTGTCTGTTTTCATGGCCGCCAAGGCCCCCAAGGGGTCGTCATTCTGCCACGGAGGTACGGCAGAACTTTGGTCATTTAAGGGTTATGTTAAATTATGCTGCCAAACTATGACACGATCTTTGCCTGTTCTTATCAATGGTTTTGACTATGTATACTCTGACTACTATGGAAATACTTGTATTCTTTCTCACATGATAACTTTTTTCATATCTAATGGTTAAATTACTGTCACTAAATGTAAATGGTTTGCAAACGTATCGTAAGCGCCAAATTCTATTTCAAGAATTGTGCCACCATAAAATAGATATTGCTTTGTTGCAGGAGACTCACCTGAAAGCTAGATATGAACGATTGCTTAATCATAGAAATTACCCTGCCCAATATTTCGCTTCTAGCACTATCCAAGCTAAATATATGGGGGTCGCAATCTTGATCTCCTCCACTATAGTGCATGAAGTGATTCACCGCTATGCTGATCCAGGAGGGCGCCTCCTATTACTCACTCTCTGCATTGGACAGACAGTTTATACAATAGGGACTGTGTATGCGCCTAATGTAGCACAGGTGTCCTTTTTACAACAATTAGAGACCCACCTATCTCCTACAACCAGACACTGCCTGCTCCTAGGTGGCGACTTCAACATCACCTTGAAACCTAACCTTGATAATTCTTATAAGGGACTTCCCTCTGCAAAAGAGACTAGGCATACCCTTGTCCATTTGATGGACAATTGGAGCCTCGTAGACGTGTGGCGTCAACGCAACCCTAGCTCTCGACAATATACCTTTTACTCACATCCCCACTCTACATACATTCGCATAGATTACTTCCTAATAGACAAAGGTCTACAGAATAATGTAAAGAGGATAGAGATTGAACCCATAACATTGTCTGATCATGGTTTTTATTTTATTTTATTTATTTAAGTTTTTTATATACCAACATTCAAGACAATAGTCCCATCATGCTGGTTCACATGAAACAGGAGTGCAAAATAAGCTGGTCTATATGGATGGTCTATATGGATGGATATCTCCTTGACCGACTTATCACGAGGAATGCAATATTGGCGTTTAAATGAAAGTTTGTTGGATGACGTATTGTTTGTTCAAAAGATGGAACACACACTGCATGATTATTTTCAACTTCAGAACCCGCAGGAATCCTCCCCCATTGTTATCTGGGAATGTTCCAAAGCCATAGTGAGGGGTGAGTTTATTTCTAGGGCGGCCTATTGTAAGAAATTAAAAGAAGAAAAACGCACCCTTTTGTTACAAGAAATTCAAAATTTGTCCCGTCAGCATATGATACACCCCACAACTCAGCTCTTCTCACAAATAAATTCTACTCGTAAGTCTCTCCAAGAATTAGATAATGACCGTATTGCACATGCCCTTACTATTACGAGACAAATCTATTTTGAACACAGCAATAAGGCAGGATGTCTTTTGGCCAGACGCCTTAAGCAAGTACAATTCCGTAATAGTGTTGCCAAAATAAAAGACAATCAGGGAAAACTGGTGACGCAGACTGTGGATATCTGTCAATGTTTTACCAAATTTTATGCTGCCCTATACACAGCACAGTCTGATATTTCTCAAGTGGACATTGATCGCTATCTAGCCTCTGTACAGTTACCTACCATCACGGAAACCCAACGAGCATTTATGGATGATCCTATTACCACTGTCGAGGTACATCAAGCTATAAAAGATCTTAAATCAGGCAAGGCACCAGGTCTTGATGGTTTATCTAGCAAATACTATAAAACTTTCACCCCCACTTTAGTTCCTACACTAACAAATGCATTTAATCACTTACGTACTGGCGGGTCCTTGGGATCTTCTTCCAACACTGCCGGTATATCGGTTATTGTGAAACCAAGGAAAGATCCCACCTTATGTGCGTCTTATCGCCCTATATCTCTCATTAATTTAGATCTCAAATTATTAGCTCGTATACTGGCGGAACTACTTAATTGACTCTTCCCGGACCTGGTACATAATGATCAAGCAGGGTTTATTCCCAGTAGATCTGCTTCAGATAATGTGTGTAGAACTATTGATCTCGTTTGGTGGGTCCGAAAGGAATCGATTCCTGGTGTGCTACTAGCAGTCGACGCGGAAAAGGCATTCGACATGGTCCATTGGCCTTTCCTGTTCAGTACTCTTGCTAAAATGGGATTTGGAGACTTTTTTCTAACTTGGTGCGACAGCTTTACCATTTACCCTCTGCACAAGTGAAGGTTAATGGTGGGTATGGGGCGCGCTTTAACATTGCCCGTGGGATGAGACAAGGCTGTCCCCTCTCTCCTTTGCTTTTCGCTCTCTTCTTGGAGCCATTTACCACAACGGTGCAGGGGACAGCTGATATACATGGGGTACAGCTGGGAGTTCATCAGTATAAGATGACCCTATTTGCAGATGATATTCTTTTCACACTCACTCGCCCTCAGATTTCGCTACCCGCAGTGTTGGATGCTATTCGAACTTTTAGTGCAGTTTCGGGATTTAAAGTTAATCTGGAAAAATCTGAGATTCTCAATCTTAATGTCGCAACACCCATAGCCCAACATTTGCAACACTTGCTACCATTTCGCCGGACAACTAAACCGATGAAGTACTTGGGTGTTTTCCTAAGTGCGGATGTGGACAAATTGTTTCAGTTAAACTACTCTGCCTTATTCAAGAAGATTGACAGTGATCTACAGCGGTGGTATGGTGACTCTCATTCTTGGTTTGGCAGAATAGCCATAATTAAGATGAACGTCTACCCTCGATTGCTCTATTTATTCATCACTCTTCCCATCTTTCTCTCATCTGGAATTTTGAAAAAAACTCAGAAAAAAATCCATGATTTCATTTGGAAAAGGCGGCCACCAAGGGTGGCCAGAGCTGTTCTTTATCGTTCTAGGGAAAGTGGTGGAATGAGTCTGCCAAATTTGAATTGGTATTATGCTGCGGCCCAGTTGAAGGCTATTCTAAATATCCACAATCACCGTCTTAACCCTACTCCTTGGCAACTCATTGAACAACAACTTATAGGAGATATGCCCCTCACGACGCTTTTCTGGCAACCCAGGATGACTTGGAGGCCTACTTCAGTCTTTCCCCCTCCGCTTTCTACGACTATGCGGATTTGGTTACAATGGAAGGTGACATTGGTGGGCTCCACCCCCTATCACTATCTCTCCTCCCTGTTTCACAATGTCCAATTTTCGGTGGGCCTCCCTAAATGTGCTTTTTCTATATGGAAATCCCTGGGTCTCACAACTATGGGTACTCTATTGCGACAAGGGAAGGTAATAGCTTAAGCAGACATTGCAGAACTACATCACTCGGGCTCACTTCCTTTTCTAGTATATGCCCAATTAGCACATTTTCTCAAGGCGGAGCTATCCTCAGCTCATCTAAGCACAGGTAGATCTCTTTTTGAGACCTACTGTATATCGACTGTTGATACCAGGAAGGCCATCTCTAAAATATACAAGTTATTCCAAGGCCCACAAACCAATAAGCTGGACTGTATGATGGCTTGGGAACGGGAGCTTAATTGCACACTTAGCTTAGAGGACTAGGAGGACCTGTTTGCCCGGGCTCGCAAGTGTTCTATATCCGCACACCTATAAGAACATTGTATAAAGCTCTTATACAGATGGCATTATGTCCCATCCCGAATGCATACTATGTATCCCGTGATTCCCAATACATGCTGGAGGCAGTGTGGGCTCATTGGCACACATCTGCACATATGGTGGCAATGCCCAGTAATACTCCCTTACTGGACCCAGATTCTTGACTGGGTAACACAGATCTTGGACTCTTCCGTTCCAGCTGACCCACTATGTGTTCTGCTGGGTAGACCTCCTACGGATCTGAGTTCCTATTCTCAAAGGTTATGTCAACAAATATTCCTTGTAACCAGAGTGGCATTGGCTTGTCATTGGAAGAGCCCCACCGTCCCGACCCTACAGTCTCTTATCAGTCGCCTTCATGGGATAAGGGAGTTGGAACATGTTACTGCTCTTCGATATCATCGTATGCCTTCTTATCATGCGACCTGGGACCCCTATGTCACGTGGTGTCAGCAACACCACACCTTTTAAAGTCACTTTTCGTGGTAACCCTTTACAATTAATGTTCATTGAAACAGTCATGTCTCCTTCTCACCATTGTATTGTATATGTTTATTGTAAATGGACATGACACTGTTTGATATTTTCTAATGTGCTAGCTTTGTCAGATGCCATTGTATTTCCAAAGTACTTATCATGCTGTTAAATACTAGTCATGTTATGTCTCATAAGTGGCTTGTGAACCATCTCTGTGGCTATACTTAATGTATACGGCAACTTATGTATATCTAGAAAATGTTTGGTAGCGAGGGGAGGGTGGGGGGAGGGTAGGACTTACACTAAAACAAATGGAAAATGTTGACAATGGTTTTCTTAACCTATCTTTATGTTGTGTTTGCAAATTTGTCAATAAAATCTTTAAATACAAAAAAAAAAAAAGTTCTACAAAATACAGTTTTGGTGGTCATACTTACATCAGATTTTATGATGAAACTTTCTGGGGCCTCAAAGTACACCCCATAAGCTGAAGTGTTTTTGTGCTTGTCAGATATGTTTTAGAGCACATTTTGCTGCAGCCTCATTTTAACATGGAGATGAGGCAACAGAGCTATATATTGAAGGCTGCTTTGTGTAATCATTAGGAAAATACTACCTCTAGATGGCAGACATACTTCAGTATTAGCCGTGACCATGAACCAAATATTCCACAAACATTTTTTTTAAATTAGGTTCTTGCCACTAAAACCACCATATATAAGCTTTCCTTTCCACCTATATGTCCATCCCCTTTCTTTGGAAAATTATGGCACAAGTTATTGAAATATCCATTTTCTGCTTTTCAGAAATAACAGCAACTATATTTGGTATTGCAGTTTTATACTGCCTAAGTTAGTACCACTTACAGTGGTTCTTGACCTTTTTTTGGTCGGGACACACCTCACAGATGGTTTTCACATGCATAACACACTAACATGTGACCATCACCAGGCTAAATGTAAACAAACACTCTGCATTCCACAGGAAACCCCCTTGACCCCCAACAATGGGTGCAGTGCAAAACTAGGACATTCCCCGTTCAATTTAACATGCAAAAAAAGATATTTCTGGTGACATCTCAATAATAGCAACATAAACACTCTCCTACCAGGTGCAATAGACCTCCTTACGAAAAAACAGTAATGTACCACCAATGCATGTTCTATTGAGAAAACACAACAAATAATATTGATACAAATGCCTATATGCTAGTAAAATACTTCACCTCGGTCACACACACAGAATCAACCTTCACCAGGTACAGAAAGACCACAAATTATAAATATGGAAACAGAAACTGGAATGAAAACCCAAAAAAGCCACTCTGCATTCTGTGCAAAACAAAAATATAGCACCTATCAGACTTCCAGGATCTGAAATAATGTGCACAAGTTACATCTGCATTATGGAACTCAAACAGTAACAACCTTACCTATGAAAAGGCAGCGCTGCAAAAATTACACCAGGCCCTAAACACCAATACAGCTCCTATTAGGAAAACAGAACAAGCCAAGTTGCTATAGTTCCCTACCAAAAAACTATAAGCTCACAGAACCACCCTTAGCTGGGTCACACACGCAGAACACAGACAGACCCTCACCAAATACAAAATAAAGTGACCATAAAGCTAATGTATTTGTGTTTGCGTTGTTTTACTGAATACAGAGTTTGGCTTCTTGGTGTTTCTAGTTCAGTTTTTGTCTTCACATTTCTCTTTATCAATTCCCAGAGAAATATGAAATAATCTAAAACTAGAATATAATAAATGTTTCAAAACAACTGATAAATGGAACATCCAATCAGTAAAATTTTCAAAATTATTAAAAAATTCTCCAAACATCAATAAACTATTTCTAACAGCAGACACATCACATAATACCCAATACCCAATAATTAAAATGGCTGTCAATCAAGAAAGATAAACTTAAAAAGCCACCTTTACTTACCCTCTCCAGTAACTCTCGTACTCCTTTCCGTTGTAGCCCAATAGCACATACCAGAAGCAGCAAGGGCTGCTGAAGCTCTGTCCTCACGTTCTTCTTCCATAGAGCCCATGACTAGTCTATCACACACACACACCAGTCACCTGCCTGACCAATCTCCCTTTCTCACACACACACACGTCACCTGCGTGACTAATCTCCCTTTCTCTCTCTCACACACACCAGTCACCTGCCTGACCAATTACTCTTGCTCACACACACACACCAGTCAACCTGCCTGACCCAATTTCTCTTGCACACACACACACCCACACACACCCACACACCAGTCACCTGCCTGACCAATCTCCTCTCACACATTTCTCTTACTTACACACACATTCTCTCATACACTTTACACATATGCTGACTCACTCTCTGTCTCACTCACCCCCACCCACAGCACACATAGCAGCTACAGCACAAGGTAGCCGGTATGTAGCTATTAAAAGCAGAGTCCTGACAGGTTGTAAACAGCAGCAGGAGCGACCTCCCCAGCCCCACAGCTGTAAGAAGGCAGCACTCAGCTGTTTGCTTGTGCTGTGATCGATCGAGGCACAGAGCAATCAGCTGAGATTGTAATTTTATTCTTTTCTCCCCACCCCAGCCTTTTTTTTTTTTTTTTTGCAGTTTGATTATTATAATTTTATATGTTCTTGCAGGTGTCGCACTGGCCAGAGAAGGGGAGGTCAGAGCAGGGGGGGGGGGGGGTGGGCAGCGGCGCCGTGTTCCTTCTGCAGAAGCAGCATGCAGACATGGCCTTTTCTTTTTCCCGCGTGCTCGGTAGACATCACTTCCTCTTCCGGGCCACAGGGGTGGGAAGAAGAAAAGGTCACGTTCCTGTTGCCGGCTTCCACAAAACACTGCTGCCTTTCCCCTCTGGGCTTGTAGGTGCTGATAGCCCGGGCAGGAAGGGCAGCAGTGTTTGTCTCGCTGAGATGAAAGGGAGGGGAAGAGCAGCAGGTGCGCGACACCCCTGCCAGTGCTTCGCGACACACCAGTGTGCCGTGACACACTAGTGTGCCGTGACACACTGGTTGAGAACCGCTGCTTTATACAATATCTTGCCTGTTCCGATGTGCTGCTCCTGTCATTCTTCACCTCTCATTAGTAGCAAAATAATTTCCGCTCTGATTATTCATTTTTTCACTCTATTTTCTTTCCTTTCTCTTTTTTGTGTGAACCTTCCTATTCTGTCAACACTAAAACTTATTGGTGAATATGTGCATGTGGATGTTAGAGAAGCAATTGAAAACACCTTTAATATCTGAGTGAAAATTAATGTGTACTTAGAATATATATCTGTTTGCATACTGAGCCATGTGCATCTGCACTGATATGATTAAGCTCAATGAGAGAATTTTTTTTTTAAAATTGCTCGTACTTCACTATATTATGTTAATAAGTAAAAGCACTTAATTCTTTGGGTGTATTGTTTGTATCCATAAAGTAATCTCAAGTTTTAACGGTTGCATTAAACAAGCTATACAGTTCAATTTAAACAGCAGAAGTTTAAATTATCGAGAAGCATCAGTCAGGAAATGAATCATGAGGAAATCTACAGGTATAAGATCTTTTGGGATTTCATCTCATGGTTAAATCTTTAGCTTATTTTTCTCATTCAGCTTGTAACTTAAAAGCTTAGAAAACTATTTCAAAATCTCAAAAAATAAGTTTGGTCTGGAAAGAATGATTTGTTAGAAATTACATGTTCGATGATAAACGATTTAAGAAAATTTTAAAAGGTATCCGGAACAACTATTGTCTTGGATATAAGGATATCGATATGAAGTCTGCTTTTTAATTTTAACATTGGTGGCTTTTATTTAAAATAATATGGGCAGCCCAGACTTCTATCCTCATCTAGCACCTGCTCCTTTTACACATTACACTAGCCACTGAAACTTTTGGGAATCATGAAGACCGCAGCTTTATTATAAGAACACAACCAAACATTTTAGCCAAGCATAACAAATAAAACATCTGCCATTCACCCCAGTGGGCATCTGCCTCTTCCCAGCAAAATGCACCACTCCCAAATCACCTGACCTGTAGGTATCTACCGTCGCCAGTCACCTGTTTTACAAGGCCCCCAACAAGTCCCAGCAAGGAGTCTCACTAAACATGACTGTATCTAGTCACATCTCTTTGTCCTTGGAGTCATGGAAAATGTTCTGACCGACCCTGGCTGATCGGTCTGGACCTCCCAACCCCCAGCCAGCTCAGGTATTCCGCCCTATATCTGATAATAAAAAAATAAAAAAAAATGTACCCCATCATCTGTAAATAAACCTGGACAAGCATCCCATGACAAGGAATGTTTATTGTGACCTCCTCCTTGAGAACATAGCCAGGATCCAATTTGTTGATTCAGTTTTTTCCTACCCGATCCCAGATTACTTTATCCAAAACAGCAGGCCTTAGTATGATGTCGGACCAATAAATCTTTTTCTGCGGCAACCATAACATTATAGAGGAAACATTCTTTTGCAAAACCTCAGTTGTTTATAGGACCACTTTCCCAAATCATTCCCCACCCCCAAGTGCAGTAGCAGAACATTCGGCCTGGACCAACATTGTAATATTGATGAAAGATAATCAAGGCCAGATGGGGTCTGAACAATTTTTACTTTTTCTACTAACTTCCCAATATGAAAAGATCTAAAGAACGCAAGAACAAATGCCACCTGGAACAAACTTATCTCATAATCTGAAAAAGATACAGGTGGCAGCACTTCCCACACACAAGCTAGCAATTTGTGTGCATTGGGTAACCTACCATTCAGCATATTTAAGACATCATGCTCCCATTTGGCTAGTAAACACCTGATGAGAAAATGCCCCACTGGAATCCCCAATCATGAGCCTTACAAAAACTGACAAACCGGAAATGTGTGTCACCACTGCCACATGCTTCCTTTGCCTCGCCAGCATGTGCCATCAACAATTCATCCAGTACGGGACCCCATGACCTTCCTTTCACAAATAAGCTCTAAATCTTCCCACTCCTGCTGAAATAGGCTGTCTAGGTAGTAGGCGCTAATAATGCTCTCAACAGTCTGCCGGACACCAAACCTGCAAAGGGAATCTAGAATCTCTGTTCCAAACTGATCTGCCTCTGGTGCCAACTTCTGGAATATCTCCTCCTTTGAATGAGAAATAGAACCTGCTATTGCATTGTTCTCACCCAGTACATGCCGTACCCTAAATGTCACATTAAGCTGTAAACAATGCAAAGCAAACTTCTGCAAGAGATCTGCCACTAAAACATTTTGCAGTCTGCCTATTAATGACCTTTACCACCCTTAAATTATCACACTAAAAACTAACTCTTCTATTTCTTAAGCGTTCCCCCCAAATCTCCAATGGCACTATTATCAGAAATAACTAAAAAAAAAAGTGATATTTCTAGTAGTGCCCGCTACCACATTTCAGGCCAAGAAGCAGCGCACCAACAACCTTGAAAATATGCACCAAAAGCAACCCTTCCTGCCGCATCTGTGAACAGTTCAATATCATTAGAAGCTTGCGCCTCCTGCCACACCATGACTCGAAGTTCCTTAAGGCTTCCCAAACTCTCAAGTCCTCCTAAATGCGGTGCACAATGCGAATGTGATGGTGTGCACATCGCACACCCCCCATTGCTGCTGCCAAATAACACAGAAAAACCTGCCCATCGGGATTACCCAACAAGCAAAGTTTAAACTTCCCACCAGTAACTGAATTTGCAGTAATGTGAGCTTACACGCTCTCATGGCCTCACCCACCATGTCCCTTAATCTTGACAACCTTTCTTTCTGTCAGATACAAAATTATGGCCATTGAGTCGAGCTCAATACCCAGAAAAAACAAACTAATAGGTCTCTCAGTCTTTTCTTTTGGAATTGGAATACTCAAACACCTCGCTACATGCATAAAGGATGACACTTCGTTTGCACAATCTTCAACCCTCACCAGTCCTACAAACAATCATCCAGGTAAATATGAAACTAGGGGATTCCGACATTTGTCTCCGACATTGAACCACTCTTTGATGGTTCAAATCTTACCTAATAAACTGATCATACAAAGTTAAAATTAATACCTCTGAATCAAAACAAATCCCTCTCACACATGGAGTACCTCAAGGATCATCCCTCTCTTCCACCCTTTTCAACATCTACATCCTCCCCCTATGTACTCTCCTCTCCGGATTAAACCTAACCTTCTTCATATATGCAGATGATGTTCAGATCCTTCTCCCCATCAAAGAATCCATCACCAACACATTAAAAACCTGGGACAACCACCTACAGAAGGATAAAACACCTATCTCAAATGTCCCTAAACCTCAACCACAAAAAGACAGAAATCCTCTGTATCAACAACAAAAACATTTTATACAACAACTACAACAACTCATCTCCTTCCACTGACGGTGTACCAATCTCCTCAGTCAAAGATCTCGGTGTAATCATTGACAACGATCTCAACATGAAAACTAACATCAACTCAATAATAAAAGATGGTTTATTCAAAGTTCAGATCCTCAAAAAAATCAAACCACTACTCTACGCCCATGACTACAGAACAGTCCTCCAAGCACTGCTATTTTCCAAAATCGACTATTGTAATGCCCTACTCCTTGGCCTTCCATCCATTTCTCTCAGACCACTTCAACTGCTCCAAAATGCAGCAGCAAGATCACTTTCAAACACCAAAAAATCAGAACACATATCACCTATCCTCAACAACCTTCACCGGTTGCCCATCCCACACAGGATACAATTCAAAATTCTGACACTCATCCACAAAGCACTATACACTAAAAAAATTCAACTGGCCAAGTCCTGCTTTTCACTTTCAAACCACCCAGAGAACACTCCGCTCCACCAACATAGGACTTATCCCCACTCCATCACCAAAAATGGCACACCTAACCTCAACAAGGAACTGCGCTCTAACAGTGGCAGGACCAACTCTCTGGAACAGTCTACCCCCTCAGCTCAGGCTAGACCCCTTATCTCAGTTTTTCAAAAAGAACCTTAAAACATGGCTCTTTAAAAAAGCTTACCCAACATCACCCATATCCCCTAGCCAACTCCACTAAGACCGAGCCCTCCCTCTCTCCTAAAGAACCACGTACCCTACTCCCACCCAAGTAATATAAGAAGTCCATGATAATGGATGTATACAATTGTTACGCATGTTATTAAGTTTGTTATTCATGATATAAAGTCCGTTACGCATGTTTTAAAGTCTCAATGTAAATTAAAAAACCTATGTTTAATAGACTCCTCTGTTAATCTATATATTGAAGTGACATGTTTACCACTCAATCTACAAAGTTTTCATGTAACATAAGAAGTCCATGATAATGGACGTTCACATTTGTCACGCATGTTATCAAGTTTATTACTCTTTGTTATAAAGCCTGTTACACATGTTCTAAAATTTGAATGTAAAATAAGAAGTCTATGTTTAATAGATTCCCCTGTTATTCTGTAAACCGGAATGATATGTCAATTGAATTTCGGTATAGAAAAACAAATAAATTTGTGCAGTAACCTACTGAACAAAATTTGTAAACATTTTAAAATAAGCACATGAAACAGAACAGCCCAGAGCATGCATTTATCTAAATAGTTTTGCTCTCATAACCAAAAACTAAACAGAAAACTATGTCTGAAGAGGCAGGAAGCTAAAGGCTGACTCAATGTCCACCTTCTTCATCAAGGCACCCCTACTGCACTGCCTAACCAACTGCACTGCAGAATCAAAGGAAGCATAATGTACTGTGCAAAATTATCTAGGCACAAAATCATTAACTGAACTCCCAGTTAGGAAGGACAAATTAAGGATCAAAGAGTACTTTCCAGGCTCCTTTTTAGGTATGACAGTCTGTAGTGAAAAATGATCATTTTCTGAAATGAAGGAAGATCAAACGGGCCTGCTGTTCTCCCCAACTGTAACTTCTTCCTCAATTTAATCTCCACCACCTTTTAGGGCCTATGTACTGAAGCTGCATTCCCTCCCTGGCCTTCCCATGAGCCTATATATGGTAATTTAAAACCATAATGAAAATCTTCTGCCAAAATCCCTGCTGTCGTCTTTTTGGGGTAATAGCCCAACCATGTAACCAGAGGATCTAACAGAATAGACGTATGAGCTCTGTCCAAGCACAAGTTACTTTGTATTACTGCTCGATCCTCCCTTCCTCCCTCCCCCTTGCTATTTGCTTCTCCACCTGCTCGCTTGCTACATTTACCGCACAGATAGAACAAAGATGCTTGAATTTACAATCCGGAAAGAAAAGGCAGACCACTTAAATCTCCAGCATACATCTGGCACTATTGTATGAATACTGCCTGCCGTGTTGGGTTCTCCACTGTCATGAAAAAACTTGCCTTGGAGCCACTTGACCCGTTCCAACTGTCTGACTACTTCAAGTCATCTTATTTGTCATCTGGGTGAATCAAGTCTTGGGAACCCCAAGACACAAACTTATTCTCCATCATTTTATCGCAGAAACATTTATCATAGTTGAGCCATGCCCAATCTTCATAATCCTGTTGCGCAGCTAAAATGGTGTCCGCATACATCAGCAGTGGTCCATAAAGTGAAGGATCAAAATGACCCGCCACACAAGCCAAACGGAAAACACATCTAATCCAATTTAAAATTGTTCTTGATACCTTGTACTCAGTACCTTGAAGCACATCCTTCTTTTTTCTCTGCCTTCTCTTTCCCCTTCTGCCCTCTAGCAAGCGAAATATATCTATATATTTCCTTTTCCGAAACTTCTCTCTATATGATCTGTAAACCCCTTCTCATAACTCTGTCAGAGCCACCAATGCTGGTACTCCCCTCAACCACCCCATCTCTTGCTGGGCTAGAAGATGATGTAGAATAAGAACTAGAGGAAGAAGAAGAGAACCCAGAAAATCCAGATGACCTTCCTGAAATCTGCCTTTTTTATGATGCTTATGCTTTCTTTTTCCCACTGGCTCTGTACACTTCTTGCCACTCTTTCCCACGAAAGATTTGTTACCACTAGTTTTATCATCACTTTTAGAGCCTGAAGACTGCCCTTCACTTGTCCCTGTAACCTCAAGGGGCCCACTACCCATCCCCTGTTCGTGTATTACTTATTCTCTTGACAACCGGAGCAGTCATTGTCACACCCTCTACAATGCCCTCATTAGATACTTTCACTTCATTGCCCAATGCCCTACTACCATCCCCATAGTCACCAGACTCAGCCACATTCACACACACTGTCCAGCCGTTGGGACACTTCGCTGCTGCATATGTTGCTCTGCCGAAGCTGCCTGACTACGCCAACTTTCCTGCTGAGACGTCCCAGGTCCATCATCACCTGTTCTTCCTAGCAACCTGCTGCCCAGCAATCTCAACTCCGAAGTGGAGAGTCATACCCCCTGACTCTCCTCAGCTGGAAACCCACTTCTGAACATATCCCCTACCCAACCTATATTCCCCTTGCCCTATCCCGCCATACCACATAGGTTGTCCCTATTGGAAATTTGCTTCTTGACTCCCAGGAGTCCTAGAAGAAACCCACCCTGCATGTGCATTTGGCAACATAGGGAATGCCCAGCCTATACCCCATAATTGCTCAACAGCAGGCATGTTCATATTGTACTCCATTCCTTCCAGTGCGGCTCCCCTACGCATTCCCCATCTCAAGTCCCTTGAACTCCAGTATTCCAACCCCCCTTGCCCCGATGGATGGCCTTCTCCACTACCATAACCAGTCAAAATCACACTCTGAGGCCCCAAATACCAAACAGCTAGCCCGTGCATTTTCCCATCTGCCTCCCCCATTCCTGGGAGCATGCTCCCTTCCATATCCAGAATTCTCCTGTCCCAATAGTGCCATCCCCCTAGCCTCGACTGCTGCTTGTGAATCCACAACTGATGACACATGCTCCCCTCTACTAGCTGTTGCTATAGGAACAGCACTAATCCCTCTCCCTTTCAGATCAAGTGTTCTGCTTAAAGACCCAGCACCTACCCCTGCTGGAACTTGTCTCCCCCTCCCATTGAGTCTTCCGCAGCACTTGTATTGTGATCAGTGGTCCTTGGGCAGCCACACGGACCGTTGGTCTTACTTTCGGGCTGACTTGAGTTGCTGCAGGATTCCACCAGCACATGCATCAGGATGTCAATGATGATTTCGGCCGAGCCGACTGTCATTCCTTGTTCTGGTGAGAAGCCGCCAGCTATTCCTATGCAGTGTGCCCTACCTAGGCATGTGCATGCATTTATTTTCCTTTCTTAAGAGGGTCACAGAGGGAAAATCCCCGCAGCTCCTAAAGATGTCATCATCGATGCTCCCCTATAAAAAACAATATAGAAAATATAAGACTTGCTACCTGTAATTTCTCTATAAATTAATGGTCCACCTTCATACGATACCAAATGAAAGGTTATCGTGCTGATAAGCTCTGTTAGTTCTTCAGAGCTTTGCAAATCATTAGGTGGCCGCGTATTGTGCTGTATGATATACTGTTGCAGTCCAGGCGAATGAATAATTTAATCCGGTACTCGAAGTACTTATCTTAGAATCCACTTGAAATGAGGGTTCTTGCTGTCCGACAACACGTGGTTTCGGGGTAGGGGCACCCCTTCTTCAAGGATCCGACTTAGAATGGAATGCGCAGTGGATGTAATATTTTTGCAAAGCGATGCTGGCCACAATTGCTAGAAAATTTTGAGTGTGGCGAACACTTGCAATTCCTGGAAAATGCAAATCCAATAGCTTTTGATTGTTGCGGTGCCCTGGTTAGGTTACTGACATCCGCGGGTGATGAAATGTCCCTTTAAAGGTTTAAGGTGCCGTGCTGGCTACCAAAAGGCGCGCGGGGGAAAAAATTCACTCCGCTTGTTGCTGCATTATGGTTCCTTGTAAACCGAGGTGATGTTCTGAACATGCCGCGGCATATAAAAATCTCTAAATAAATAAATGAGTTGTGCCTCTATGCCATATCTGCAGTTTCGTGGTAAACTGAAGCGCAAATTTGATCTGTTTATTTGCTAGTTCTGAACATAGTGGCACAAACTGTTCTTTTCAGCGAGCACCAAGACTTTTTGGTTCTGGTATTTTAAGTGTCTGCTGTTATTATATGCTTCCAATATAATGGATTTGTGAGCTTAGTTTAACAGTTTGGTTATAACTACTCGTGGCTTAGCACTCCCGGTCATTTTGTTTTCTAACCGATGAATGTGCTCAAACTCCATTTTTCCCTAATATTCAAGGAGGCCTAGGTCTGGCAACAGCCATGTGTCTAGCAGAGACATAAGCTCCGGATTCAGGTATCCCAACAGAATGCAAATTACAGTGTCTAGACCTATTTTCTTGGTCATTGATTTTATCAGCATGCTCTGCATTGGTTTTTTTCCAGGATCAGCAATTTTTCTTTTAATGCTGTTATTTCCTCCTCTGTGGCGTTAATTCTGTCCTCAGCACTGTCTAGTCTTGTTCCAAAGTCCATAATTGAATGTTTTACATGTGCTCAGAAGTACTCTCTAACTTATTATTTAAGGTGAGTACCTGGATAGTAGCGTCATCCAGCATACGCAGGGGAGCAGAATCCATAGTGTCAGCCATCAAACTTCCGTTTTTCTTTCTCTTTTTTTGCCATGTTTAGTAGTCATATCTTCGAGCTTTTACTTACAAATCTGCCCTTGAAGTGTTTAGCTGAAAGAATATCAGCTGTCTCACTTTAAAACAAAGACAAACTGGGGAAAATCCAAAATCTGTGGGAGGTGGCACCCAGAACTCCTGCTGAGTTCACCATATCACATGATCCCCCAACAGGAATGTCTTAAACTTATGGAAGCATTTGAGAGTGGTTGGTGTTGAAATGCACAATTAGGTGTACTTTCTTTTTTTTAATTATTTTTTTATTTTTTATTTATCAGTATTTTCAATAATCACAAGCAGTAATCTTGTAGAGAAATTATAGCGCCAGAAAGGGAAATTAGCAATACCAAATTCGTATACATCAGTAATTAAATGCAGCACTGGTTAAATAAAAGAAATATAGAGGCTCTGAAATTAGAGTGTGACAGTACAAAGAAAACTATCAAGAAAAAGGCTACTTAGTGAGATTTAACGAACATTACATTTACCAAGCCAAGCTAGGGATATATTAGGTACGTGAATCCAAGAACACTCTTAATTGAGAAGGGTCAAAAAAATATAGTTCTGATCTTGATACTTAATAGAGGATTTACATGGGTAGCACAGTAAAAACTGTGCCCCCATCTGTAGCACTTCAGAGCACATAGTTAGAAATGTCTTTCTTCTAGACTGAGTAACTTTAATTAAGTCTGGATAACACCAGACCTTTTGGCCATAAAATGAAGCAAGCCTATTATGAAAAAATTGCCTTAGAATATTATTTCGATCTACTAAAAACTCAAAAGATACTAGAAGATGTCTTCTAGCAACTATAGTCTCTTGTGACATCTCGAGAACCTCAGATGTCCATAACTGGAAAATGATCCTCCACTTCTTCACCAGTACCTCTTACCAAAGGTAAGTAATAGACTTTGGTAACCACTGGTCTAGCTGAATCTGGAATCTTCAAAACTTGAGAAATATACATCTTAAACAATCCCATAGGAGAAATCAAATTAATAACAGGAAAGTTCAGAAATCTCAAGTTATGAGAGTGCAAACAGTTCTCTATATTTTCCAGCTTTCTATTATTTATCGAGTCAGTTTGTACCAGATTGTGCTGCACTTTTTCAACACCCTCCATTCGTTGCTCCAGAGCTTCTATCTTCTTATTTTGCTGAGATAACATATTAACATTTGTTATCTCTTGGTTTTTTATTTCCAAGTTAATCTTAGGGAAAAGATAGAAGCTTCCAAAGATTTTATGGCTGACCAAATGGTTTCTAAATTCATCTCTGAGGGTGGTTGAATATTACCTTCCAAATCAGGCATTCTAGGAGTAACAACACCTAATCCCATGGCTGTGCCTGTCCCATTTTCCATGGCTAGGAGCGATGGGCAAATCAATGTTATTCCTACCAGTTCCTGCAGTCCAGATCCCCCCCTCCACTCTGCACACCTGGATCAGGTAACATAGAACCTTCATTCCCATGGATTTCATGCGGGATTTCTTCAGACAGGGCAGCGTTCGAAGTCCCTAGAAGAACATCTGTGGTATCCTCTCCCACTGCCTGCTCTCCTCTCGCTCCTCTGCATGGCAGTTCAGGCCATCTTGGAGTGCCAGGGCTTAGCGTGATGTCAAGGGTCAGAGGGGACATTGCACACCCATCAGCAATCCGCGGTTGTAAGCTTTCTATAGGGGAGGAGCTCAAAACAGCTGCCCTCACTTTCACCTTCCTCTTCGTGTGAGGCATATGGATCGGGAGAATAAAAAATCAGGTAATTGGATAGGAGAGCTTCTACTGATGTGTCTCACCAGGTGGTTATCTTGAGCCTCTCTTGAGTTAGGTACACTTTCTGATGAGTTTTTTTTCTTTTAATTTTTGCCCTCATTTCCTTTTGCCAAGACAATAGTTTTTTATGAGGGCGGGTATTTTTTCTAATACTATAACTAGAATATTATATCTAGAGGCAAAGTCACTTCATGGTTCTCTCCAATAAGTCCTCTGTGGAGTAATAAAATGTTTCTAAGTCATTTTAATAAGTGAGTTCAACTAGTTGCATAACTCAGACCTACAATATGTGGGACAGTTATTTAATGTAGGAAAGTTTCTTTCACTTTGGCATTTTAAAGGTAAACTGGAGGAGGTGAGATACTATTTTTTTGGTACTTGCAGTTGCAAGGTATTCTTAGACCAGGAATTATGGTAGGGGACTGACACCTTTTGAGAGTTTATTGCTTAGGAAAATGATGAATAGGAGCCTCATCTCTAGACTCTACCGGATATTGATGGAATCAATGTTGGACACTATAACAGAGTATAAAGTCTAATGGATGAAAGATTTGGAAAAAGACCTGGAGGCAGAAGAATGAGACATCATCTGGAGATTTTCCAGTGGGAATTCTATATTTGCAACAACTACGGAAAACAAAATATAAAATATTATATTTTTGGTACTACACCCCAGTTAGGGTTAGCAAGATGGGACCGAGTGACTCAGAATATGTTGTAGAATCTATGGAGAAACAGGCATTATTGTTCATATGTGGTGGACATGTCCCTGATAGATGGAAGTGTGTCTTGAATTTCGGTTGTTATAGGTCCTTTACTTCCTATGGAACTAGCAACTATTTTGTTGGGGCTTCCTACTCCAGAGATCACTTCCACTCAAATGAACGGGGTTCCATTGGTAATCTAGTTGTGGTTAGACAGATTGTAGCCCAGCATTGGAAATTGCCGAGGACACTATCCTTTAAAGTGTGGATCCAGTCAATATGAAAAACCTTTTCAATGGAATTAGTGATTTACTATGTACTGCAGGACAATTATCAGAACCTATTGAGGATCTAGGTTCCTTTTTTGAAATGTACTACCAAAGATTGAGGAAAGGCAGTCATATACTCAGACTACTGACTCCTAAGACGCTAAAGTTGAAGGTCTTAGTTATTTCAGAGGCAAGAGTTGGTTTGGTCCTTAACTCCCCTTTTGGACTAACTAGTTTTATGTGGTAAGTTCTCATAAATTAATTAGTGACCATTTCTTTTTGCTTATTATCTACATGCATATGAATGTTTCTCAAGTAGATGTAGCAATAAAGAGTTATACTTTTGCTAATTATTCTGCAAACTATAATATGAGAAGATTGAAGTTTTTCTATACGGATTGATTGTGTTCCTCTGTATTATTCATTTTTTCCAATATAAGTTCTTAAACCCCCAAAAAATAGGATACATTGCTTTCCCTGTGGACTTTTAAAGGGAAAAAAAGAAATGATATATGTTGTCAAAAGAAATGAATGAAATGACACAAAAGGAAATTAATACAAAATTAAAGTTTGTACTGTGCACATGCCTAATGAGTAGGAATGTGCAGTTTTTCATTATTTTGATTATGCACACTAAATCAAAATAATGTTCACTAATTTCCAATTAATGTGCATTAGTTTGATTTAGTGCACACTAAATTGAAGTAGCACACCTAAAAATTAACAAAAAAATAAGAAAACAGGAAAAATTTTAAAACACAAAACTGCAGAATAATGTTTTGGCTATACATCCCTATAATGAGCACTATACAGACTGAGAAATGTTATACTTAAGATTACTTAGTACATTGTAAAGGTATCTTTTTATATTTTTTTAAATCTGGACTGTCAATGTGTATCTGATTATTTGCTGCTGAATATCAGCTTATGATCTGGTTAGAATGAATTTCTTTTGTATAGGTGGAATATCAAGAATTGTAAATAATGTTCTCTGATGTTGTGAAACTGAAGAGATGAAGCTATCTGTATATGTTGCTTTTAAATAGCTCCATAAACCAACATAATCTATTCTATTGAAAAATAGTGGCACAGAAGAAATGAGCATGAGTTTCCATTGATTTTCTTAGAACATCTTGGAGGCATGTTCACTATTGATCGCCAATTAATAATGAATGTGATTTTACATGGTTTGACAGTGAATGGGTCTGATTTAAAGTGGAGAAAGTTGTTGTTTGTTATTGTTGATAGACAAGAATTAGGTATAAGTCCCTATCCATTCCTCATAGAAGCCCTTCTTTCCTCCCCACTCCTGACTTCTGCCAAACTGAACTATAAAAGATTGAGGGCCTTCAGCTGCTGTGTTCCCAAGATCTGGAACAAGGTTCCACCAACTATCCTCCTGGAAGCATGTTACCTCACCCTTCCCCCAGTTAGCGCATTAGGAAGTTCACACTTTTCCTTACATCTAGACCTTAGGCAACTGTAACGGCAAAAACTGCTACATTTCTCTTTTCATTAATATACTTGTTACCTTTGATTTTGATTGCAATCCACTTTGAGGTTATCTCTGGCAAAAAGTGAAATATCAAATGTTTGTAAATGCTTATTATGACCAAAATCTAACTTAACAAGAAGCCTAGAGCAAATCCCAAGCATCATGACATTAATTTTCCATGAAATTCCAATGCAGTAGGACCAACCATATATTTTAGGCCATAGCACTTCATGCGGCAGTGCAAGAGGCTTGTCATCATTTTGTATCTGATGGAGTCAACAAGGCTTTAATGTGTTACAGAGGCAATATGTTGGAGACCCAGTAAGGAATTTAGACTGCTGTCATTAATACAGTAAACCCCTGCCCCCCTTCCCCAGGCAAAGAGCTAATATAAGGTGAGAGATTTCTTTTCTTCTGTCCTTAAGGGCTAATGAGGGTGCCAGTTTTGTCTGAACATACCAACTTGTATGTGTTTGATAGGGAGAAGGTTGAGGGGTATATTAGAAACAGGGAAAATAGATATAGGCCAAATCATCTGGTCATATTTTTCAGATTTTTCCATCAAAAAAGCCAAGACAAGTGACAGTATTGTAACTGCACAATGGTTGAATTTGCCCCTGTCAGATCATTTTATCTGTATTTCAAAGAAATGCTGCCAGTTTTTATGTTCCTATAATAGTTTTTATTCTGTCTTGTTTAGCCCCAGATATTAAATTGTCCTTGTTTATTCAAGCTGTCAGTGTCTCCAATGACTGCAGAATAGAAGTTTTCCTTCTGGTCCTATTGGAATATTTGGAATATTAATTACATAAGAACATGCCATATTGGGTCAGACCAAGGGTCCATCAAGCCCAGCATCCTGTTTCCAAAAGTGGCCAATCCAGGCCATAAGAACCTGGCAAATACCCAAAAACTAAGTCTATTTCATGTTACCATTGCTAGTAATAGCAGTGGCTATTTTCTAAGGGGCGGATTTTTAAAAGGGCCGCGCGCGTAAATCCTCTCGGATTTACGCGCGCAGGGCCCTCGTGCGCCTATTTTGCATAGGCCGCCGGCGCGCGAGTAAGTCCCGGGGCTTTCGAAAAGGGGAGGGAGGGGGCGTGTCCTGGGGCGTTCCCGAAACGACGCAGCGTTTCGGGGGCGGGCCCTGGCGTTTCGTGGGCGGGCCCGGTGGCGTGGCGCCGGCCCTGGGGCGTGGTCGAGGCCTCCGGACCAGCCCCCGGGACCAGAGGACGGAGCGGGGCTGCCGGCGACGCGCGCAAAGTTACGCAGGTGTAACTTTGCCGACAAAGGTAAGGGGGGGGGGTGTTTAGATAGGGCCAGGGGGTTGGGTTAGGTAGGAGAAGGGAGGGGAAGGTGGGGGGAGGGCGAAGAAAAGTTCCCTCCGAGGCCGCTCCGAAATCGGAGCTGCCTCGGAGGGAACATGCAGCTCGCGTTGGGCTCGGCGCGCGCAGGTTGCACAAATGTGCACCCCCTTGCGCGCGCCAACCCCGGATTTTATAAGATACGCGCGGCTACGCGCGTATCTTATAAAATCCAGCGTACTTTTGTTCACGCCTGGTGCGCGAACAAAAGTACGCGCTCGCGTATTTTTTAAAAACTGCCCCTAAGTCAACTTAATTAATAGCAGGTAATGGACTTCTCCTCCAAGAACTTATCCAATCCTTTTTTAAACATAGCTATACTAACTGAACTAACCACGTCCTCTGGCAACAAATTCCAGAGTTTAATTGTGCGTTGAGTGAAGAAGAACTTTCTCCGATTAGTTTTAAATGTGCCACATGCTAACTTCATGGAGTGCTCCCTAGTCTTTCTATTATCTGAAAGACTAAATAACCGATTCACATCTACCCGTTCTAGACCTCTTATGATTTTAAACAGCTCTATCATATCCCCCCTCAGCCGTCTCTTCTCCAAGCTGAAAAGTCCTAATCTCTTATCAATGACTCATTGTTTTTAAAATCAGTAACCTTACTCCACCAATCTGACCTATACCTGTTTTAGAACCAATTCCCAGAACTGCCCAGCTTCTGATGTGGTAAGCCTGTTGAAAATAATACTATCCATACTTTTTACTATTTGTACTGGTCTGCACTGAATTTTTTTTTTTTGTGCTTTTAAGGAGATATATCATATCCAACCTTATTGACAGCTATCATTTAGACTGAACCAGGATGCACATTTGTATAGATTTATGTAGTAGGGAGGAGGAATAGCCTAGTGGTTAGAGCAGTGGGCTATGAACCAGGAGACCAGGGTTTGAGTCCCGCTGTAGCTCCTTGTGACCTTGGGCAAGTCACTTTACCCTCCATTGCCTCAAGTACAAAACTTAGATTGTAAGCCCTATGGGGATAGGGAAATACCTACAGTACCAGAATGTAAATGGATGTGATATCTCAGATCAAATGTAGGTATATAAAAAATAAATAAAATAAATAAATTGTTAATTTATATTGTACACTTAACCCATGTTCCATATCAGTGATTTATGTTGTACTAATGCACTATTTTGCTGAATGCACTACAGAATTTCCAAGATTTTGGGGAGGGGGGGGAAATCTGTAGAGAATTATGAAATGTGTATTTGAGTCAACATAAGAAAATTTTGACTAATGCACTATTTTGCTGAATGCACTACAGAATTTCCAAGATGTTTTGGGGGGGGAAATCTGTAGAGAATTATGAAATGTGTATTTGAGTCAACATAAGAACATTTTGACTAATGCACTATTTTGCTGAATGCACTACAAAATTTCGAAGATTTGGGAAAATCTGTAGAGAATTATGAAATGTGTCCAAGCAGTACACAGACTGCACATCTATTGTTCCATTTCAGTTGTACCTCTTTCCAAATATACTCACTGCTATAGTTCAACCTTAAGGACCATAGCACAACACCATGATGACCCATGATGGATCACACCCATTGAACCTAGCTTCCTGTCTTGATGGTGACCAATCCAGGTAGCAAGAACCTGGCAGATAAAATATAGTCAATCTATTTCCTGTTACTCCCAGGAATAGCAATAGCTTTCTTTAGTCTATCTGGCTAATAATGTGTTATCGATTTTTCCTCCAGGAACTTGTCTAAACTTCTTTTAAACCCCACTAAGATAATCACCTTGATCTTATCCTCTGGCAACAAATCCCAAAAGCACTTTTTACGATTTGTCTGAAATCTGCTGGTTGTTAGTTTTATGGAGTATCCTCCTTGTTTTATTATTTTTTGAAGGGTAAATAATTTTATTTACTCCTTTTAAATCACTCATGATTTTATAAACTTCTATCATGTTCCTTCCTAGCCATCTCTCTTCCAAGCTGAAGAGCCTATCCTGTGCAGCCTCTCATCATAGGATAGATGGTTCCATTGCCTATACCATCCCATCATTCCCCTTGTCACTATCCTCTGCACCTTTTTTGGTTTCATTATATCTTTTTGCAGATGGGGCTATCAGAACTGCACACAATACTCAAGGTGCGGTTACACCATGGCTCGATGCAGAGGCAATTTATTTTTGTGTTTACTCTCCATTCCTTTTTATATTATCACCACATACTGATTTGAGGATTTCAACATTTTGTCCATAAGGACTATGAGGTCTTTTCCTGGGGGTTGGCTCCCAATACAAAACCAAGCATTGTGTACCTGTAGTTGGAATTATTTTTGCCAACGTGTATCACTTTGCACTTTTCCATATTAAATTTCATTTGCCATTCAGTCATCCAGTCTCACAAGGTCCCTCTACAGTACCTCACAATCCGCTGCTGTTTTAACAACTTTGAATAATTTTGTGTCATCTGCAAATTTGATCACTTACTTTTCCTTATTTTTCATATTATTTATGAATATGTTAATCAGTAGATTTCCCAGTTCCAATCCCTATGTACTCCACTAGTGATTTTTCTCCGTTTGGAAATCTAACCATTTAGTTTACCCTCTATTTCTTGTCTTTCAATAAGTTACCAATCCATAATAGGATACTGCCTCCTATCCCATGACTTTTTAATGTCCTTAGGAGTTTCTCACTGGGGAGTTTTGCCAAATGCCTTCAGAAAATGCTTATGCACTATTATCAACCCTCTTACCATTATCTACATGTTTATTTGCACCTTAAAAAAAATAAAAAAAATTGGTAAAGCAAAACTTCCCCTTGCTAAAACCATGTTGACAAGTGTTTTGAGGCGGGCAAGCATGAGATAAGATCATCTTACGATATCTTTGACACTGCTACCAGGGTATCTGCAGCTGCTATCTCAGCAAGAAGATGGGCCTGGCTCAAGTCTTTGGACTTTCGCCCTGAAGTGCAAGACAGATTATCCGACCTGCCCCTGTGTAGGAGACAATCTGTTCGGCGAACAGATTCAACGAATGGTGGCAGAACTCAAGGACCATCATGAGACCCTGAGACAGCGCTCTCTGATGCCTTTTGAGTATTCCTCAAAACACCCCTTCCAAAAAGACACTAAGTCCTCCTTCCCGAAGAAATCCTTCCCGAAGAAATCCTACCCGCCACCTGCTAGAACTCTCTCTACGAGACCAGTCTCGTCAGATACGAAAACAAAAGCCACAAGCAGCTCCTCAGCCGGGCCCTGCTTCCGATTTTTGACTCCTACATGGAGAGCAGCAGCCAGCTTCCACTGCCTCACATACCAGTGGGATGTCAATTGTGCCATTTCAACAACAGGTGGCACTCAGTCACCTCAGACCAGTGGGTCCTAGCGATAATTGCTCAAGGTTATTGTCTGAACTTTCTCTCCATTCCACCGGACTCCCCACCTCTACCGATGTGGAGAACATCCGATCACTCCATCCTTCTGGAAGAGGTGGTCTCCCTCCTTCTCCAGTCCAAGGCAACAGAACCAGTACCCTGCTCTCAGCACGGCCTAGGGTTCTATTCCCGGTACTTCCTAATCTCCAAAAAATCAGGAGGCGTTCGTCCAATTCTGGATCTACGTGCCCTGAACAAGTACCTCCATTGAGAAAAGTTCAAAATGGTAACCTTGGGTTCTCTTCTTCCTCTTCTACAAAGTGGAGACTGGCTCTGCTCTCTAGACCTCCAGGACGCATACACTCATATTGCTATATCTCCATCTCATCGCAAATACCTGAGATTTCTGGTAGGCCCCAAGCATAATCAGTACCGAGTGCTTCCATTCGGCCTCGCGTCTGCACCACAAGTCTTCACAAAATGTCTCGTACTAGTTGCAGCCTTCCTCAGGACTCAAGATGTTTACGTCTACCCCTATCTAGACGATTGGTTGATCAGGGCTCCCACTCAGCAAACTGCTCTGTCCTCCCTACATCTTACCTTACATACTCTGATTTCGTTAGGATTTCTCATCAACTATGACAAATCCTACTTAGTCCCATCTCAAACCTTATCATTCATAGTGGCAGACTTTGAGACCTTGCAGGCAAAAGCTTTTCTACCTCGACAACGAGCTCTCACTCTAGTCTCTCTCGCACACCAGCTGCAGTCTCAGCGCTACACGACTGCACGCCGCTTTCTCATCCTACTGGGACACATGGCGTCCTCAGTTCAGGTCATCCCAATGGCCCACCTAGCCATGAGAGTCATGCAGTGGACTCTAAGATCACAATGGACTCAATGCATTCAGCCCCTGTCGACCATTGTCCACGTCACCGACTCACTCCATCAGTCTCTCGCCTGGTGGAAAAATCAGATCAATCTCCTCCAAGGCTTGCCCTTCCAGGCTCCAGACCCTCAAATAACTCTCACCACCAATGCTTCCAACCTCAGCTGGGGAGCCCATGTGGCCAATCTGCAGACACAAGGAACTTGGTCTCCAGAGGAAGCCAAGCACCAAATCAATTTCCTGGAGCTTCGAGCAATCAGATATGCTCACAGAATATTTCAGGATTGCCTCTCCAACCAAGTCATCCTGATTCAGACGGACAACTAGGTGGCCATGTGGTACATCAACAAACAAGGAGGCTCGGGCTCCTACCTCCTGTGTCAGGAAGCTGCGCAGATATGGGAGGAGGCCCTCTCCTACTCGATGTACCTCAGAGCCACCTACTTGCCGGGAGTGGACAATGTGTTGGCAGACAAGCTAAGTCGGACCTTTTAACCGCACGAGTGGTCTCTCAACCCCTCAATAGCGGACTTGATCTTCCAACAATGGGGTTAATCTCAAATAGACCACTTTGCGTCACCTCAAAACCGCAAAGTAGAGAACTTCTGCTCTCTCACCCGCAGCCAACACTATCAACCAAGAGATGCGTTCTCCCTCTCATGGGCAACCGGTCTCCTATATGCATTCCCTCCACTTCCACTTCTCTCAAAGACTCTCGTGAAGTTACATCAGGACAAGGGAACCATGATCCTGATAGCACCTCACTGGCCACGCCAAGTGTGGTCTCCAGTACTTCAGGATCTTTCCATTCGCAGGCACATTCCCTTGGGAAAGGACCCGCTTCTGATTACGCAAAACGACGGGTGCCTGCACCACCCCAATCTTCGAGCCTTGTCCCTGACGGCATGGAGGTTGAAAGGTTAATCCTTCAGCCACTTAACCATTCTGAATCAGTTTCCCGTGTCCTGATTGCTTCACAGAAGCCTTCCACGAGAAAATCCTACCTTTACAAATGGAGCAGGTTTCAGTCATGGTGCTCTTCTCAATCCCTTGACCCCTTTACCTGTCCAATCATGAAGTTTCTGGACTATCTCTGGCACTTGTCGGAGACATGTTATGCATGTCAGAATGCATGTTAGTGCGGTGGCCGCCTTCCATAAAGGTGTTGGGGATGTTCCCATATCAGAACAACCCTTTGTAATATGTTTTCTGAAGGGCTTGCTTCACCTCAAGCCTCCACTGCATCCTGGCCCCTTCTTGGGACCTCAACCTGGTTTTGGGTCGGCTCATGAAACCACCATTTGAGCCTCTCCAATCCTGTGAACTTCTCTATCTCACATGGAAAGTGATTTTCCTTTTGGCAATCACTTCAGCTCGCAGAGTTAGTGAGTTACAGGCCCTAGTTACCTATCCGCCTTACACTAAACTTCTGCAGGACTGGGCAGTATTACGCACTCACCCTAAGTTCTTAACTAAGGTAGTATCAGAGTTTCATCTCAATCAATCCATTATAATACCTACCTTTTTTCCCCAGGCCGCATTCCAATCCAGGATAGCAGGCTCTTCATTCCCTTGACTATAAATGGGCTCTAGCATTCTACCTAGACCGTACAGCTGCCCACAGGAAAATCACTCAATTGTTTGTCTCTTTCCATTCCATTAAATTGGGGCAGCCTGTGGGTAAGCAGACTCTCTCCTCCTGGTTAGTGGACTGCATATCCTTTTGCTATCAGCAAGCAGGCATTCCACTTCAAGACTGTGTTAAAGCACACTCTGTGAGGGCCATGTCAACTTCAGTAGCACACCTATGCTCGGTGCCGCTTCCTGATATTTGCAGGGCTGCCACCTGGAGTTCTCTCCATACCTTTACAGCCCACTATTGCTTGGACAAGGCCGGAAGACAAGATTCCATCTTCGGCCAATCTGTCCTGTGTAACCTATTCCGCCTACCCGGTAGGGTTCAAGATGCCCTCGGCCAAATTTCACCCCAGTCCTAGTGCCTTGCACACCTAGGAACATTTGGTGCATACTCGGACATCCTCAACTCTGTACTCACCCATATGTGAGTACTACCATTCTGCTTGTCCTGTGAGAAAGCAAATGTTGCTTACCTGTAGCAGGTGTTCTCATGGGACAGCAGGATGTTAGTCGTCATGAAACCCGCCGGCTGCCCCGCGGTGTTGGGTTCATTACATTTCTTATTTTATTTTTCGGCACTTGCTGTAGCTTTTTAAACAAGACTGAAGGGAGACCACTGCTGGCTGCAGGGTTGGTGCCATGCTGGGCATGCCCAGTAGGGGCCAGTCAAAGTTCTAGAAACTTTGACAAAAGTGTTCCATGATTGGGCTCCATCCTGTGATGTCACCCATATGTGAGGACTAACATCCTGCTGTCCTGTGAGAACACCTGTTACAGGTAAGCAACATTTGCTATTTGCTATTTGTTTTTCATGGATCTGAGAAGTCGTAATCCACTTGTACCTTTAATGATCTACCCGTGAAAGGACTGGAACCATTTTAACATAGTACCTTCAACACCAAGGGTCTCTAGCCATGAGATTAGGATGTCTTATCTTATGGTATTGAAAATTGTTTAGAGGTCGAGGAGGACTACCAAAGAGTCAATGCATATGTCTATATCCCTTCTTAGTTCATCTGCTAGAGCTGTTAAGTGTAGTTTCTGTATTGTAGCGTATACAAAATCCTGATTGATATGATGTCTATCTTCTACAAGCTTATATGGTAACTTTCAAACCAGTGTGCATGCGCACATTTGCATACATACATCAGCACATTCCCAGGTACACAGCCATTTTATAACATATGCACCCATAGGCGTGCATGTTATAAAATAACCTGGCTACCAAATAGTTGGTGCACGTATGAGGTGCAAATCCTGCTTTTACCCTATAAATCAGGGGATTTTAAAAAGGGTGCACACCATCATTACCAATTTTACCAATTCGTTCCCAGTGGACCCAGTTGAGAGACGTCCTCCGAATCCCTCTAGTTTAATAACATTCACTCCCTCCAGTTAGTGCTGACCCTTAAAACCCTGCAGATATACCTAGTTTTCATTAAATTTTAACTTACACAGCATCCATAGCAGAAGTAAAGTTACACAGCAAGGGACCGCGGCGCGCACCAGTTGCATAAGAATTTACATGCACATATCAGGTTCACTCCCCAAACCGACTGTAAGTAAGTTTAAGGGTACAGGTACGTGTCTGCTACAAGACACTTATAGTTCCCCTCCCACTTCACAATCCTAAACTCAGGAAAAGATGACATGTTCTTCTCAGAATTAGACTTTTATTTATCAGATTTTTCAGGATTTAGCATTTAGAAGATACCAACAATTCCTGTCTCTAACATCCTGGCCACTAAGTATCAGTTTATCCTAAAGAAAGTTCTGTTCCATGGGTGGTTTCAAACATGCCATAAACCTTAGCCTGCCTAATATTTTAATATTTATAGCTATCTTACCCCGATCCCAATTTCAGGCGATTTCCCTGTTTACCTCTGAAGCAGGCTCTGGCTGGAGGTCTAGAGAATGTGGGCAGGGGAGGAGGCTTGCTTTCGGGTCTGGTACTGGCAGAGCTGCCTGTCTGCTCTCGGCTGCTCACCGCCTTAGACCCCACGCCACCATCCGACCTTAGGTAGGGCACCTGCTCTCTCCGGTCTTTTGGTCACACCTAATCTTCTCCCTCCTCAGCAGCGGTTGCTTTGGGTCCACACCCCTTCTCTTTATTTGCCCTCCCCCCCATCTTATACTTTCCAGCTGATAAATATGCATAAGCTCAAACATAATCTTGTAGTGGGTGGAGAGTCTTTGCCGCACTGCAGGTCTTTTCCCCCTCCCCATTTCCTCGGGGTGGGTGGGTCCTGAAACATCTGGACCAAGGCTGTATGCCAGCATCTGTATTTTCTCCATTTCAGAATGCAGACCTTGATGAGTATCCTTCAGTTCTGGTTTAAAGTTCTCATCTGGTCAAAGATTCTTTTCTTTAGCTGTGACAGTGTTTTTGGCCTGTCAGCATGCTTGTCTGCATCCCTCTTTGGCTATTATGTTTCATATTAGGTGCTTTCAGTGGTTAAACATGGAATATCTCCCTACAGTACCATGTCAACACCGCGCCTCTTTTGGAAAACTTTTGAGATGTGCGCGCGCTGCGTGAGATACGTGTGTATCTCAGCGATTTTTAAAATCTGCTTGGTGTTCGCAAGCACAACTTCATTGCGCAACCACTAATGGGCACATCAGACTTTTAAAATTCACCCTTTAGTTGATTGGTAGCAGCAATTTTGATAAGTTTTCCTAAATAAAGCAAGTTAGAGATAGGTCTTAAGTTATTAATTACAGCTCTGTCCAGGCATGCTATTTTTAGCTTGTCTCTTATGATGATCTATCTCATCTTCGAGGGTAAGTTGCCATTTCAAATAATGTACTTAGGATGGTTGTAGACGGCCAGGAAGCGGTCTATGCATTCCTTAAGTAAATGTTCCATAGAATACATTTTCAATAACTACAAGTACACTTTCACTTGTATTATTTGGGAACAGCTTCAATGTATATATTAAGCCCCACAGAGATTAACCATTATATAAAACATCATGTTTTTATCCTTATGCCCAAATTGTACTGCAAGCATGTTTATTTCATTTTTAAACTTTATGATTTTGTTTTAGGGTACCACTTTAGCATCTTGTTTATGAATAATGTCACCTAAAAGATGTGAATAAGGGATTTTCCCCTCATACTGTATCAAAATTATAGTCTTAGAGAGTACCATGCAACATTTATGGGCCGATGTAATAAGCTGCGATAGACCTGCCATGGGTTTTTGTGTGTGATGATATGTGCGTTTTCCCACGCTAATCTTACGCATGTATGTAATAACCCAGTTAGCGTGGGAAAAACACGCACACAAACCCGCTGAAAAAGCTGCGGCTGGTTTAGTGCAAGTCCATGCTAATACCATGCAAAGGAGGCAATTAAATATTAATGAACAATTCAGAGAGCCACGCTGGTTTTTAAGTAGGTTTTTTAGCGCCTGGATCAGGGCAGGAGTTAAGTTTAAGCGCCTATCTGGAGGTCAAAAAATTAAGCGGCAGAAGCCAGAAGAGGAGACGGAGAGGAAACGGGCACTGATTGCTTTTGTGTGCCCCCTTCCATATCTCTGCTGCATTTCCTCTGCTCAGCGGCTCCTACCATTATAGCCGCCTCGCAGTTAGTGACAAATCATGAAGGGGTTAGACATTGCTCTGCCCACCTTCAGTCCCACTTGCGGACCATTAACTCACTATCTTATGAAAAGGAAAGTCATTCAACAGAGAATCAGTCATGGGTCACCATATTAATGCGGGTTTAAGCATTTTGCTATGAGTGGCCTTCACGAGCATTGTAGCGTGAATGTTCTGCATGTATGTCATTTACATGCCATCCCCTTATTGCATCCCGCGGAGGTGCCTGCTTTTTCCCCGCACTAAAAAAAAAAAAAAATACACACTGAAAAATAGCGCAGATTTCACCACAGGTCTTATTACATCAGCCTTTTAATCTTTTACATGTCAGGAGACAATTTAAACAATTGTTTTGGTGTTTATTCTTAATGTTATCATTCATACCAAGGAAGGCAGTGATTTAAAAAGGGATTTTTAAAGGATTACCTGTTTATTTCTAGCAATACATTTAAAACATGAGCACCTATTGTCATATGCTTTATTATGTCTTTTACTGCTTTATTGACTATTTGGCTCTTCCAGCAGGAATTTGAAATCTATGAAGATAAATCAAGAGTTATATTGATTAATCTAGATGGGCAATTAGTGTTTGTTATGATTTTTACTGCTTAGATCTACTATTGTTTATATAGGTGGTATATAAAAACTTTTAAATAAATAAAATAAATGTCAGGATGGTTATCTCTATTGTATGTTAGTATTGATATTTTAACAGTGTATGTTAATTTTGTAAACCGCTGCAACCTTTTTGGAACAGGCAGTATAAAAATTATTATAAATAAATAAATATTGACAATTTTCAAAATAATGCAAGTATTTGCAGAGTCCATGGGTACATTAACCCACAGATGTCACACAAGTTCTCAAAGGGACAATACACATGGACTTTTCCTTTGAGAATTGCCATGGGAAAAAGTACTCTCAAAGATTTGTGCCTCCTTTTTCTGTGGATAAATTTTACTCTTTGAAACAATGCATGTAGTTTTGGAAATGCAAAACTACTCGTGTTGTAGCATTCCCCAGCCTACCTCCTCCCTTTGGAGCACCTCTATTCAATGTAGGCAAAAGTAGACATATGTACTTTTACCTGCATGAAGACTGGACAGTTTTCAGACAGCTAATTTACACAGGTAACTAGCTATTTGCCCCCATAAATGGTTTTTGAACATTTTCTTTTGAAAAGAGAAACCTGCAAAAAAAAAAGTGGAAGGTTTTTTTTTGTTAATTTTTAATTATGCTCACGTGCTCTCTATTTGTTGTACTCGGGAAATGCTCTTCAACTTGCACTTCCTGTCTCTCTGCTCCAGCAGCCTGGGAACAGGATTCCTGGCCCAGGGCTTACTATCTCCATTGTTAGAAACCACAAGAAGAGATTTCTGGGCTAATGCCTAGAGAAGCATAAATGCACTGTGCAGTTGCCATTTTATGGTGCCCAGTACACTGAGGCTATTTGTGATTAATTCTAAGACCTTGTGTTATGTATTTTTTCTTAAACACTATTTACTCTTTTAAACACAGCTTTTGCTCTTTCCGAAGGCACCTCAAGCATATGTGTAGGGCAATTGGAACTGACCTAATTGTCCTCACAAACAAGGTTTATGAATATTTATAAACAGTACATATCTTAGTGTATCTCTTTTATGTCAGCATAATCTCATCTCCTTGTCTGGCTCCTTTTAATTTTTTAGTAATCAATTGACTTCAGAATTGATACAATAAATGTGTGAAATGTAGTTCTCAAAAACCTGATAAGGGTCTTCACCTTACCTTAACAAACAACTTTATGAATAAATGATAGCAATCACCCAGCAGGTCTATTCTGTTTCTCGGCATTATGATGTTTTTAATTTGAAATGATTGTACTTGAACTGAGTTTTTTCCCCTAATTACTCTCCTAATCTGGCATCGTTGTTTCAAACTGCATTTCTGTTCAATCCATTCCCTTTTCCAAGTTGTCAGTCCTAATCACTTCCTGGTCCAATTTGGCATGCATCTTGGCCATCAGTTTGTGAAAAATATCTGATTTGGCATACAGAGCTTCAGTAAGCTTCCTCAGAGATGCTGCTTCAAGCAATTACATTTTTACAAGACAGAGAATAATATGGCCCTGTATCTTAGTTCATTTTAAAGAATTTTGTTTTGCAAAAGTGTTGCATCAGTTTAACTTCATGTGACTAAGTTATAAGCAGCAAGCAGAACATCCAAAATGAAATATCTTCCTATCACTAGCAGTTTCTAACAGAGACTTAAACAATCCTTCAAAAAGTTAATGGTAAACAACTATTAGTACTGCTTTCTGTACTACTTTTTTAATTCTTTCACAGCATGCTGGCATGATGATATAAAGTATTAAATGAAGTCAGCATGCTTTCCTTTAAATGCTTGCTTGCCATCAACTTTATCACCCTTAGAAAACAGTCTCCATTTGCCCTGGCCACCCTCAAAATGCCAACTTATTGCTTCTCATATTCCCTGAGAAATTGACTTCCTGCTGTTGAGACTTTCAAAGATGCTAACATCCTACTTGCATTGTCTTCAGACAAACACGCACAGACAATTCAAATTTTCCTTGGAACATTGATTCACTTCTGGCTCTAGCAGTATCAATACAGTGACTGTCCATTGGTTCCTGTACTTCCTAATAGAATGGACTAAGAGCATTTTCTAAAACAATGATTTTCTGCTGGTTCAAGAGTTCTTTTCTTGGAGCATGAATTCCTAAGAATGAACTTCACTCACTATAGCAACCAGGGGCCAATTGCAGGAAAATATCGGCCCGGGGGATTTTTTCAAAACTGGCCCATGGGGTATTGAATGGACTCAAGCACTTTCCCTGCAGCATGTATCAACAGCTCCCAAAAGCATGCCAAGTCAATCCTGGAAGCCGGCAGAACTGAGCCAAAATATCTCCAAAATGAACTTAATCTTTCTTAAATAACTAAGAAGTTTTGCATATTCTAGACCAGGGGTGAGCAGAGCTGCAGCCTCGCTTCATCCATGCAAATTGGTCGGCCCCCCTACACATCTGTTTTTAGCTCTTTATAGAGAGATATTCTAGATTCTCAGTCTGGTTCTTGAGCCAATTGCAAGTAATGACACTGCCGGCCAATGTCAGACACACACATGCTCAGTCACAACCAGAGTTTTACCTTGCAGAAACTTTATTGGCACATAGACACTAACACGTATAAAGACACATACTCTCTCAGACACAAAGATAACCCACACACAGAGTGTGTATGTCTATATCTGTGTCAGAGAGAAGGATACACACACACACACACACCCTCTCTCACAAAGTGTTTGCGAGGGTGTCTCTCGCTCTCTGTCTCTCTCACATAGACACACAAACACTCTCTCTGACTTGCTACTGTTGTGCTGCTGTGTTGCCCCCAGTCTAGCGCTGCTGCATCATGGTGTAAAGTTCTTGGTTGCTGCCAGCCCTTCCCCCATTCTGCAGAATCCCCTTCTCTTTCCCAATCCCATTCTCTAGGAGACTCGCTGGCTCCACAGCCAGCTGCTTCTCTCAGAGCTCAGCACAGTCACCTCATATAGAAGCATTCCCAGCACTGCATTTGCAATTCTTTCCTATGCCTGTAGCTTGCCTCCACTTCTCCGCAACCCTCCCACCACTCTAGTGGATTCCCATTGACAGCAGGCTACACAGTCTGCTGCTTTTATGGTTCCCAAAGCTCTGCTCTGCCTACCTACTTCAGGGGAGCAGGGACCAGAAGTGACCCATACTATTCCCTGGACTTATAAAAAGAGAAAATGAAGCCCTGGCTTAGACTGGGAAGATACACTAACCCAAAGTAGCACAGCTCCAGATGGAATCCTGCTTTTTCTTGTGGAGCCAGGACTAGTGCAAGGGTATTAGATGTCATAGGTGAACCTTTCAGTCTTGTACACTCTCCTGGCCCCACCCTTCCCACAAATAATTTAAAAATACACATTTATAGTAACAGATTTTATATGAAAAGGAACATTGTGTTTTAAAGTAAAAATGTCACTTACAACATGTATATTATTTGCATGCATTGCTATGGTACTAACCAGAAAATTTAGCAAAAGACACCTGCAGCCAAATGGTATTAGGAATATTGTAAAGCGTGTCGGCCTTCAGAAAACTTTAAGTAAACTGAATTACAATATTTTAAATTTCCCATATGAAAACAGCATTAACAGCCAGTACTCAATCAGTAATAAGCCTACGTATGAAAAGGCAACACTGCAAATATTACACCAGGCCCTAAAACACCAATATTACTGATATTAGGAGAACAGAACAATCCAAGCTGTTATAGATTCCTACACAGAAACTACATGCTAGCAAAATACCTCACCTGAGACACACAACCCCTTACCAAATACAGAATAAAGAGACAAATTATAACTAGAAATATGTAGGCAAAAACTGAATTTAAAATCGTAATAAGACTCCATATGCAGTGCAACATAGAAAAACAAAAACATCATTCTTTATTAAACATCAAACAAAAAAAAAATATATATATATAAGCCACCAATCATAATAGTAAAACCATACTCATAAAAGAATAAATATTTCAAAGCCTCTGATGATTAGAACATCCAGTGATTAAAAACATATAACTTTTTTTTTATTTTCCAAATATCAATAAAATATTTAAAACAATACCTAGGAACTTTAGACACCCTGAGATTGTCATGAATTAGTCAGTAATAGGAGTTATGTACATACTTTCTCTTCTCTCTTATATACTTTATAAACACACTCAACATACATGTTGGTTCTTACACAAATACCCTTATATTCTCTTTCACATGTTCACTGACTCGCTTTTGCTCATAAACATGCTCACTAGTTTAAATAGTTCTCTTGCTTACACATATGCACGTTCATTCTCTCGCTCACACACATGCTCTGGAAGGCACATCAGACCTGGAAAAACAGAAATCATCATTCCTCATAAAACATTAAGCAATAAAATCAAGAGATATAAAACATCATTCATAATATTAAAACCATACTAACAAAAAGAATAAATGTCAAGCAGGTAACAGCCAGTGATCATCCAATAATTAAAATGACTCAAATTTCTTCTAATATTTTCCATACACCAAATATTTCAAAAGGCTGACACAAGAAATAACATCCAAAAATGTAAAATAAGATTAAAAATCTCCAGCTCTCTATACCTGGGATCTTTTGATTTCCAGTGACCCAAAGATTGTTGTCGATTGGTCGAGGGAGCCTTACAATTTTTTAACATCTCTACCCACCATCTCACACACACATGCAGTTACACACACAGGCTCTATCTGACTTACATATATGCTGTCACATACACAGGCTCTCTCATTCTCACAGACACATGCAGGCTCTCTCACACTTATACATATGCAATCTCTTATACATAAACAGTCTCTCTTGCTCTCTCGCAGACATGCAAGTTCTCACAAAAACATGCAGGCTCTGTCGCTCTCATATACATATAGGCTCTCATGCACATATACAGGCTGTCTCATACAAATATGCAGGCTCGCTGTCACATATACACCTCAGGCGCGATCTCTCTTATATACACATGCAGTCTGTCTCTCACACACACTCAAGCTTTTCAGGCCTCTCCCTTTTTTCTGGGCCTTCTGTTTGCTGGTTTTTGAATCACAGCACTGCTCCTCACTCTCCGAAATGAGGTGGAAGGAGGACAGACTGGTTCTACAATGTTAGGGGGCAGTAGGGCCTCATGACCTTGCAGACTTCTCTTCAGGCCACAGAAGGATTGGCTCTGCTGTGGTCCCGAGGGCCTCTCTTCAGGCTGTGGCAGAATGGGCTCTGCCACGACTCTGCAGTCTTCAGTTCCAGCTGTGGCAGGTTGGGCTCTGCTGCAGCCTCATAGGTCTCTCTTCAGGCCACAACACTATGGGCTCTACTGTGGCCCCACAGGGCCTCATTTTCAGCCGCAGCAGGATGGGCTCTAATGTGACCCGCAGGTCTCTCTTCATGCGGCTGCAGCATGTGCTCAAGCCGGAGCATGTGCAAAGTTTGATCGCTCTGCCGCGGCCTTGTTAACCTCTCTTCGGGCCGCAGAACCCCTTTCCTTTTCTCTGGCTGGGAAGCTTAAAAAAAAAAAAGTGATAGGAGCGCCCGGCCCACTGGAGGAAACCTGATCTCCCGATAGGCCAATCCTCCCCTGTTAGAAACCATAGAATAAATTGTCCTTCACACCAAGCAAGCATCATTTGGAATGTAACGTTCTACTTGTATATTTTGTATTGGTTTCACCAATATATAGAGTTTTTCATACTATTTAAAAGTTCCAAGAGTAATGATATCTCCAATTCTTTCTGCCATTTTTCTTTCTTCATCTTCCTTCTCGCTATGGAATAATAATGTCCAGTGATGTGCTATCAGTTTCTTTCCTGGGAGCTCCTGTTGTAATTCACTTACAGACCAATGCAATAAGGTGCGCTCAGCAGTACACACTTTTACTTCTACTAGAATGCACATTTTTAGCGTGCAAAACACGTGTATTTTAAACTGTGTGTAAAGGATAGCGCCCTCACGTGTAAATTCAGTGTAAATGAATATTTATTTATTTGATTGATTTAGATTTCATTTTAGCCACTACTCTTCTATACAGGGAAGTGTGTCCAAAGCCTGACAGCCCAACACACAGTTTTTTAACACTGGAAATTTAACTCCAGCTCAGAGGTGGAGTAAAAGTTTATTCACAATTTACCAACTAGCATAGATGAAGAATTATTTCGCATTTCTTGAGCAAGACGGTACATTTGCATTGTTTTTATTCTGCTCGCCTATCTCTTGCCTGTAAAAGTGAGAATAAGGAGAGCTTGGGAAAAAAAGAGAGAACAGAAGGATCATAAGTGAAGAGAACAATGAGAGAGAAGGAGAGAGGACCATATGATTCAGGCTAGAACTGTAATCTGGAGACCCTGCAGAAAGCATATGTGTCGACCATGGACAACCCTTCTCGGATTGCCAAAGACAGATGTGGTTTTGTTTGAGTTCAAGAGCAATTTTGTCCCTTTATAAGGATCTTCATAGTGATATAGACCCCCTCACAGCTCATGGCCATGCTTACCAGAGTTGGTGAAACTGCTCAGTGCTTTACATTTTCTTGCCAGTGGAAGTTTCCAAAATATAGTTAGCATAGTGGGCATAACAGACCAGTCCTCTTTTCAATTCCCTTCAACTAAGTAGTATAAGCAATACTGAAACGCATGAAGGATTATATCAAGTAACCAGATCACCAAATTCAGTTACATGAGGTAAGGTGTAGTTTTTATGATATTGCTGGTATGCCTAATGTGATTGGTGTGATAGACTGAACCCATGTTGCTCTTACCCTTTGAGTGTAAGATGGCATTCCATGGCAGACAAGAAGATGGCTATACCGTTAGCCGTAGAGGAGAAGAAAGCAAGACTGCATGAATGCAGCCTGGAGGGTATCCTGCTGCCAATTCAATGCCCAGGCTTCCTAGCCCTGAGATGTAAGTGCAGGATAAAGCATGTGAAGGCTATACACAGTATTTGTATTTATGGATTAACTCCTACTTACACACAAGCAGGGAGTGGGGTAGGGGGGTCAATTTGTTGAGAGGTAGGGGAATCTGTTTTGTTGAAGGGTGTATGTGTGTTTGTGAGAGAGAGCCTGCATGTATGTGTGAGTATGTATGTTTTGGGTGTTATTTCATGTGTCTTTTATTTATGGTGGCTCATATTAACCCCTGTTTCTGCACAGACAGGGAGAGTTGGTTTTATTGACGGGTGGTAAAAGAGAAGAAGCAGTTGTAGTGGAGGACTCTGACGTGAAAGCATGGTTTTTGGTCTCATATCTGAAGGTGTCTTTTTTTCTTAGTTTGTACTTTACTAAATTGAGGATTTAAAGAAGAGAGGGAGATAGCTGCGATGGCGAGAGGGATGGTAGCTGTCCAAGTTGGTGATGAAAAAGGGGAGGAGGAAGGTAAGTACACATCACTCTTCTTTGTCAGGGTCTTTCTGACTTCCTTCTGAACAGTTCATCGCTTTCTGATGCTTTCATCTCTGTCTTTGCAGAAAGTACCACCTCAACAACCTCAAAAGAGTTAGAGAAAGATGGCCCCCATGAAGACGCAGGTACCACCGCCACCATCCACTGCCGCAGCAGCGCAGGGACCACCTTCACCATCACCATCACCATCCACAGCCCTGGCAGCGCAGGGACCACCACCTCCATCCGCTACTCCGGCAGCATGGGACAGGGACTACCACCACCACTCATGCTCCTCCCCCCCCCTCCATTTAGGGGGACCTTTGGAGCCCCTGGGAGTTGAGGAAGAAGACCATGTTGTTGTCCTTATGTTGGAGGAGGTCCCCTCGATTGTCGGAACAGATCCAGCTCCATTCGCTGTGGAGCATGGGTCTCAGGAAGGAGCAGTACCTCCTCCCACTGAGGCCTTCTTCACGGTAGTGCTGGCCACTGAGAAGCAATACGGAAGATGCTATCAGCAATTCGAGGGGACATAAGGGGGATGGCGGCCACCCTGGAGCAATCTGTCTTTGGCTAGGAATGAATGATTGAATTGCTGAAGAAATGTCAGCTGCTCAAGGGCACATGGTGCTGACCTGACCACCAACTGCCTAGCTGGCCTGGCTCTTCTCCCCAACTCCCTGGGGTCCCCATCTCCTTTTTTTTGTTACATTTATTTTTTTCTCCCTAATGCCCTTCCCCACTTAAATACAAAGAGAACTTTTTATTTTTTATTGAAATGTGCAGAGACAGAATTTTATTTTTTATATGTAAATATGCAAATAAAAACTTTCTAAATAGTTGTATTTCAAATGGTTTCCACTGTGCCCTCTTTTGATTCAGGTTAACTATACAGGAGAAGGGGGATAAGGAGGTAAAGGGAGGAATGCATTCATTACCTTCAGAGAATGCAATCATATAAAAAGGGCTTCATCCTTTTTTTCAATTTTTATTTTCCCAAAAAGCTTGACATTGAAGTAATAATCAGTGGTCTATAAGGTCTGCTGCTTCTGTTGTGGCTAAGCTACTATGCACATTTTTCCCTATACGAGCTTTTTTTTCTTCTCACGATTGCATCAGTTTGAATTTCATTTGTTTATTGCATCGGGTTCACAGGAGATGTGGCTGTACATGCATTAGGAAACTGTGCACTGAATAGCAGTGCACGGGTTCAGCGCGCACCTTATTGCATCAGACTGTCAGTGAGACAATCTGCTTTTGTAAAGAACTTAAAAAGAGTCTCCTGAAATCAACTAAGTCCCCTCCAGCACATTTGGTAAACTCACTGTGGTCTCTTCCTGAATTTTTACTCTGACTTTTTAAGGGGTTTCATACCCAAGTGGGGAAGTTTTTACCAAAATGTCTGTCAGCTAAAGATGAAAAGCTGGCAACTGTAATAGCTCAGCTGTTTTCTGGATAAGAATTAAAATAGACAATGAAGGATAATGCAGTTGAACACATGAAATTACAAATATTCCTCACAGGCGAAGGAGAAAAATTGAGCTTTGGATTCAGAGTTGAAAGGAAGAGCAAGTTATTGTTATGGAGAAATAGAGAGTGAACTGTAACTAACAAAAATAAGGTTAATTGATAGGCCAGAGCAGTACCTAAAATCTTGATATAAAATCTTGATATAATTATATTAAATTTGAATCTTATCTAGATCTTTGTAAATGTCCACTAAACACAATTACTCTTAATGTGCCAAAGTATACGTAAATTTACAAATAGTGTAAAGCATATAGGGATAGACTTAAAGATCTAAACTTGTATACCCTAGAGGAAAGGCAAGATAGGGGAGATATGATAGACATATTCAAATATCTCAAAGGTTTCCATGGACAGAAGGTGAGATTTTTTTCATTAGAAAACATTGGGTCATTCGATGAGGATGAAATTGGGTAGATTCCGGAGTAATCTTAGGAAATATTTCTTTACAGAGAGGGTGGTGAATACATGGAACAGCCTCCCAGTAGAGGTGGTAGAGAGAAAAACATGGGATAAATACAGGGGATCTCTAAAGAAGTGATGAGAATTATAATGCTAAATTAATTGGATGGATGGGCAGACTGGATGGGCAACGCGGTCTTTTTCTGCCGACATGATTCTATTATGAATTTGCATTAAATTAATAGTGATCAGTATTATTCAATTATTTTTCTGTCTTCTGAAGCCAGACAATCTGCTATGTAATTTGATTGAAATGTGGGTGGATCTCTAAAGAAATGATGAGAATTATAATGCTAAATTAATTGGATGGCTGGGCAGAC
Source organism: Rhinatrema bivittatum (assembly GCF_901001135.1). Taxonomy (NCBI): domain Eukaryota; kingdom Metazoa; phylum Chordata; class Amphibia; order Gymnophiona; family Rhinatrematidae; genus Rhinatrema; species Rhinatrema bivittatum. The sequence goes on along the minus strand of NC_042615.1, from coordinate 711,509,659 downwards.
TGGATGGGCAATGCGGTCTTTTTCTGCCATCATGTTTCTATTATGAATTTGCATTAAATTAATAGTGATCAGTATTATTCAATTATTTTTCTGTCTTCTGCAGCCAGACAATCTGCTATGTAATTTGATTGAAATGTGGGTGGATCTCTAAAGAAGTGATGAGAATTATAATGCTAAATTAATTGGATGGCTGGGCATGGGCAATACGGTCTTTTTCTGCCATCATGTTTCTATTATGAATTTGCATTAAATTAATAGTGATCAGTATTATTCAATTATTTTTCTGTCTTCTGCAGCCAGACAATCTACTAGGTAATTTGATTGAAATGTGGGTGGATCGCATGGACAATATCACACAGCCAGAAAGGAGAAAACTTTCGGCTCTGGCACTGCTTTCACTCCTCCCTTCAACCAACAGGTGAGTGAGAGATAAAAGATACCTTCTTGCATCCTCCTTTTAAACTATTTGTTTTTTCTTATGAAACACTGTTGATAGTCCTATATTGTTTGTATATAACTTTTTTTTGTTTGTTTTTTAAATTATTGGTGAGTAGAGGCTGGCCATTGTGATTAGTATGAAATGTTTTATAGTATGTCTGTGTTGGTTTATATTGTTACACCTTCTATGCATATTGTTCCAAACTTCTGTGAAGGTTGGAAATTCTTCACTGGAAGTTTTAGAAGAAGCGTGTAACTTTGAAGTGATATTAGATTCAAAGTTATTGTTATTGGCTTAGGTAAGGAGGTTTGTAAGGATATCATTCTTTGTTACATTTAATAAAACTGTTGAAGAATCTTCTACTGATTTGTGCGAGCTTTGGTCCTTTCAAAATTAGACTACTGTAATGCACTGTATATGGGATTATCAAAATACATAATCCAAAGTCTGCAATTTGTGCAAAATGTGGCAGTGAGAATGATATATGGTTTACAGTGGGAACAAAGTATTACTCTATTGGCTTCTTGTTGTTTAAAGGGTTCCATTTAAGATTTTGATATTACATAAATTCATATATTCTGATTCTTATAGTTTAATAAATAAGGTTCATAAATACAATGTGTCTTGTACACTACACTACTCTTCTCAGTTGATGCTTTCACTACCTTCAGGTAGTACTTAACCAACTGAGTAGAACAAGGGGAAGGGCTTTTTCAACAATGGGCCCTAGTTTGTGGAACACCTTAGCTGATTTGCAGGTCGATCCAGTATCGTCCGCTCGAGGATTGCCCGTCTGTAACGTGCTCGTAGCGCACAATTCGGGCGCGCAAGGCAATTCGGCGATACAGTCTCCAGTTTCACGCGTCCGTATCGCTTCTGAAAACAGACGCATAACCCTTTCCGCACCCGGCATGTAAATGAACGAAAAAGCTGTATAATGAAGGAATTAGCTATTCCCCTGCGATACTGTAACGGGCGCTGATATTATCTCCTCCGTAACCCGCTGTTCTGCCGCGGCCTTAACCTGCTAGTTTACCGCCTCCCCCTAGTAGGAGTTAGTGTAGTGTAGGGTAAAAACATTGCTTACCCGCCCTGGTCCCGTCCGGTCTCCTGCAGCCCCGTCCGGACCGGACGGGGCTGCAGGAGACCGGACAGGACCAGGGCAAAAAAAAACAAACGAAAAAGTAGCAAGGCTCGGGCCTGCTATGGTAAGTGTAAAAAGTGTAAAAAACAAAAAACCTGTGTGTTATATAAAAAAATAAAACAATTTTAAATACCTGTCGGAGGGCCGTGGGTCCAGGCGGCCGGTGGGCGGCGGGCAGCCATCAGCGGCATCCGGTAGTCCCTTCTCCCTTCCTCCCTCCCTCCCCTGCCTGGATGAGCGCCAAAATCGCACGGGCGGGTCGGCAGCGGGGGGGGGGCGGCAGCAGGATCCGGGAGCGGCGGGTAGGCAGCAGCGGGGTCCGGGGGGGCAGCGGCAGCGGGGTCCGGGTGGCAGCGAGATCCGGGGAGCCAGCAGCGGCAGCATGTTCGATCGGGCAGGCAGGTAGGTGGCAAAGTAAAGATGGCCGCCTGCACGGGAAAATCGTGCAATTGGCCGCTGAAGACGTGACGTCACGACGTTTGGCGTCACGGGGTGTGACGTAACGTCTTCAGCGGCCAATTGCACGATTTTCCCGTGCAGGCGGCCATCTTTACTTTGCCACCTACCTGCCTGCCCGATCGAACATGCTGCCGCTGCTGGCTCTCCGGATCTCGCTGCCACCCCCGGACCCCGCTGCCGCTGCCCCCCCCGGACCCCGCTGCCGCTGCCCCCCTGGACCCCGCTGCTGCCTACCCGCCGCTCCCGGATCCTGCTGCCGCCCCCCCGCCGCCGCCCCCCCCCCCCCCCCCCCCGCTGCCGACCCACCCGTGCGATTTTGGCGCTCATCCAGGCAGGGGAGGGAGGGAGGAAGGGAGAAGGGACTACCGGATGCCGCTGATGGCTGCCCACCGGCCGCCTGGACCCACGGCCCTCCGACAGGTATTTAAAATTGTTTTATTTTTTTATATAACACACAGGTTTTTTGTTTTTTACACTTTTTAAACTTTTTTACACTTCCTGGTGCCTGTCATTTCAAATGTCATTTGAAATGACAGGTACCAGCGCACCCAGGTTACTGTATAGGCGCTGTTACAGCGCCTATACAGTAAAATGGGTTGCGCAGGCATAACCCTTCCCTAACGCTTCACAGCCGCGGCATGCATTTGCATGCGATTAGAGGAGAGTATCGGGGAGTTAGTGAAGAGAACTGTGCGTGCGGGGAGGAAGGGTGCGCCTGACACTACCTCAGTGTTTTTACCGCGGCCTTACTGGATCGACCTGTTGGTAAGGTACAGCATTGTTTACAATTTTGCGAGCAAGTGAAAGTGTTTCTCCTTTTCCAGGCTTTAGGACAAGCTAGAATTGACGGGGATGGGTGAACAAAACCCTTAAGTAGCTAAAACAAATACTTCTATAGAAATGGTGAAAAAGGGCAATATCTGGGAGGAGACATGGCATTATAAATACAAAATATTTAAATAACTGAACTTATGGCTTAAGAGGTAAGAAGGGAGGCACTGTGGTTTAATTTGGAAATAAGGAATGGAAAATTTATTTATATTGGTATAATATACAGACCTCCATCACAGACAGAGGAGAAGGATAGAGATTTAATGGAGGATATTCACACTGTTAGGGAATTTTAATCTGCCTAATATTGATTGACATCCCAGCTGCAGTGTCTTCTAGAATCAGGGAGATCCTTGATTCTCTGCAATGAGAATTATTCTGTCAACTGGTAACAGAACCCGCAGGGGAGGGAGTGATACTGGACCTAGTGCTTACAATGGGAACAGTATCTCTGATGATGTAGCTGATGATCATCTGCGATCCTGTGATCACAGGATGGGTGTGGTTCAGTAATAGAGCACAAGAGGTGAATGTTCATGTAAAGGCAAGTGTCCTAGACCTTAGGAAAACAAATTTTGTTGAAACGGGGGAGTTCCTGAAGGGGGTCATTGGCTGTTTTGGAAAATCTAATTGAAATAGAAGAGCAGTAGGAAAAACTAAAAGGAGATATTATGAGGGCAATTCTTATTTTTGTTAGGAAAGAGAGAAAAGAGACCACTGTAGTTTTTTAAAGAAGCTGAAAAGGTAAGGAAGAAAAGATTAGTGTTCATAAACTACAAGAAATCACAGAAAATGGAAGACAAACAACAATATCTGGAAAAGCTAAAAGATGTTGGGAAAGGAGTCAGAAATGCAAAAATTCAAATAGAAGAAAAAATATCAAATACAGTAAAACAGGGGACAAAACCTTTTTTTTTTTTTTTTTTTAAAGATATGTTAATGATAGAAGGGAATTAAAAAGTAGCTTTGTGAGCTTCAGAGATGAAGGGGAGGAAAATGTAAAAGTTGATATCAAAAAAGAGAAATTGCTTAATAAATATTTCTTACATAGTAATGACGGCAGAAAAAGACCAAAATGATCCATCTAGTCTGCCCAGCAAGCTTCCCAAGGTAGCGACTGTAGCTCCGTGCAGGCTACCTCCACGTTTCTGTTAAGGGTATTAACTGCTGCTCCATGCAGGTTACCCCCAAGCTTTGTTATTTATTCCCATCCTTTAGCCTTTAGGGATCCACAGTGTTTATCCCATGCCCCTTTGATATCCTTCACAGTTTTATTCTTCACCCTCCGAAAGGGCATTCCAGGCATTTGCCACCCTCTCAGTGAAGAAATATTTCCTGACATTGGTTCTAAGTCTTCCTCCCTGGAGTTTCAAATCATGACCCCTAGTTCTAATAAATTGTTTCCAATGGAAAAGGTTTGTTGACGACCATGGATCATTGAAACCTTTCAAGTATCTAAAGGTCTGTATCATATCACCCCTGTGCCTCCTCTACTCCAGGGTATACATATTCAGGTTCTTCAACCTCTCCTCATTAGTCATTTGATGGAGACCACCCACCATTTTGGTTGCCCTTCTCTGGACGGCCTCCATCCTGTTTCTGTCTCCTTTGAGATATGGGCTCCAGAACTGAACACAGTACTCCAGGTGAGGCCTCACCAAGGACCTGTACAAGGGGATTATCACTTCCCTTTTCTTACTAGATATTCCTCTCTCTATGCAGCCCAGCATTCTTCTGGCTTTGGCTATCGCCATGTCACACTGCTTCGTCGACTTCTGGTCGTTAGACACTATCACCCCAAGGTCTCTCTCCTGCTCCATGCACATCAGCCCTTCACCCCCTATGTGTACAGTTCTTTCGGATTACAGCACCCCAGATGCATGACCTTGCATTTCTTGACATTGAATCCCAGCTGCCATATCTTTGACCACTCTTCCAGCTTCCTTAAATCCCGTCTCATTCTCTGTACTCCTTCCAGCATGCCCACTCTGTTGCAGATCTCAGTATCATCTGTAAATAGACAAACTTTACCTTCTATCCCATACATAATGTCATTCACAAAGATGTTGAACAGAACTGGTCCCAACACCGATCCCTGTGGCACTCCACTTAACACCATTCTCTCTTTAGAGTAGGTTCCATTTACCATCACCCATTGTCTTCTATCCGTCAACCAGTTTGTAATCCTTGCCAAGACCTTGGAGCTGACTCTCAAGCTTCTCATTTTGTTGATGAGTCTTCTATGAGGGACCGTATCAAAAGCTTTCCTAAAATCCAAGTAAATTACATTGAGCGCTCTTCCCTGATCCAGTTCTCTAGTCACCAAATCAAAGAAATCAATTAGATTTGTCTGACAGGATCTTTCCCTGGTGAATCCATGCTGCTTCTGATCGAGCAACCCACCAGATTGTAGATAGCTCACTATCCTTTCCTTCAGCAGAGTCTCCATTAATTTTCCCACCACCGAGGTGATGCTAACTGGCCTGTAGTTCCCAGCCTTTTCTCTGCTCCCACTCTTGTGAAGCGGGACCACCACCACTCTTCTCTAGTCAATAGGCACTATACCCTTTTCTAGGGATCTATTGAACAGGTCACACAGTGGACCCGCCAGCACATCTCTGAGTTCCCTCAGTATTCTGGGATAAACCTCATCAGGCTCCATGGCTTTGTCCACTTTCAGTTTTCTTTGCTCTTCCCATCATTATCATCCATAAATGGAGTTTCATCTACTCCACCCCCTTCTACATTCTTGATAACAAGTGATGGTCCTTCTCCAGGGTCTTCCTTAGTGAACACTGAACTAAAGTATTTGTTTAATTTTTCTGCTAATTCATCATCTCTCTCCACCCATTGATCCTTATCCCCTTTCAATTTCACTATACCACTATACACCTTTCTCCTTTCTCTGATAATTCTGAAAAATGTTTTGTCACCTTGTTTTATCTCCTTGGCAATCCTTTCCTCTGCCTAACTTGATTACTTTTTTCATCTCCCTCAGTTTTGCCAGATAATCCTCCTTGTGTTCCACTTTTTGGGATTCTTTATATTTCTTAAAAGCTGCTTTTTTTGCTTTTATTACATCAGCCACCTCTTTTGTGAACCATTTTGGATTCTTATTTCTCTTACTTTTGTTTACTTTTCTAACATATAGATTTGTTGCTTTTGTAATTGTTTCATTTAGTTTGGCCCACTGTTGTTCAACCTCTCCCATTTTCTCCCAGTCTTCAAGTTCTGCCTCCAGATATTTCCCTATTTCTACAAAGTCTGTTTTTTTGAAATTCAAAACTCGGGTCTTTGTGACACTTCTCCGGATTCTATTTGTAATATCAGACCATATTGTTTGATGACTACTGGTGCTGAGGTGGGCACTCACCCGGACATTAGACACATTAGCCCCATTAGTGAGCACTAGGTCAAGTATACCTCCCCTCCCTCGTGGGTTCCATTACCATTTGTTTGAACAGAGCGCCTTGCAGAGCACCCATTATCTCTTCTGTTAGATTCTGCAGAAGGGATTCTCCAGTCCAAGTCTGGCAGATTAAAGTCACCAGCAATCAACACTTCCCCCTTCTTTCCCACCTTTATAATGTTTTAGATCAGATCTCTATCTAGTTTTTCCATTTGAGTCGGAGGCCTGTATACCACGCCAGTAAAAATGGATGTACCGTCATCTTTTTTTTAGGACGGCCCATAATGCTTCTTCTTTACCCCACTTTCCTTGCAGTTCAGTTGCTTGGATATTATTTTTGACATAGTGCTACTTCTCCCCCTTTTTTGTCCTTTCTGTCATTCCTTAAGTTATAGCCTGGAGCCAAGACCACATAAAATGAATACAAATAAGACTGGTAGTGAGGTAAACCTCAAATTGATTTTCAGCGCAGTATGTTCATGAGGAGCTAACTAAATTTAAAATAAGGCGATGGGGCTGGATGGGATACATCCATGGGTATAAAGGAAAATTAGAGAAGTCCTGGTAACTTTACTGGCTGACCTTTTTAATGCTTCTTTAGAGTTGGGAAAGACCAGAGGTGGTTTTTTAGAGAACCACCTCTGGTCTTTCCAGGCCTTCTGGAGGCCTGGAAAGACCAGAGGTGGTTCTATTCATAAATGTAGATTTAAGGAGGAGGCTGGGAACTACAGACCAGTTAATCTGACTTCTGTGGTGAGAAAATTAATGGAATCACTGTTAAAACAGAGAATAATGCAGTTTCTAGAACCCAATGGATTGCATAATCCAAGGCAGCATGGTTTTATAGAGGTAAATCTTGTCAAATGAATCTGATCCACTTTGGGTGACCAGAGAGGTGGATCAAGAGATAGCACTAGACAGCAGAGTTGCTTACCTGAAACAGGTGTTCTCCGAAGATAGCAGAATGTTAATCCTTACACATGGGTGACATCATCTGATGCAGCTTGGCCCGGAACTTTGATTTCAAAGAATCTAGAACTTTCAAACATGCCCTATTGTGCATGTGCAGCTGTAGTTAACACCCTGCCCCCTAGGCAGAGTCTCTCGGTCCATGATATAGCTCAATGTTTCCCAACCAGTGAGCCATGGCACACTGATATGCTTTCAGACCTGATCAGTCTGCCATGGAAAAGACACCACTGCTTGATGCTAGGATCCAGAATGAGCACTTGGGCTCTGCTCTCAGCACCTCACAGCAACAAGAGTCACTAGCGGTGGTTTTTAAACATTTAGCAGCTCCTTTCTGAGAACATGTGTAATCATGCATGCCTCCTTTTCCTAGCTACAGCATGAGCCATGGAATGTGACAATTAATGGACCCTGTTTTGTGTGGCGTACACAGCAGCATCTTCATTTTCCTCTTCCTGGGCTTCTTCTGTTGAGTCCTTCCAGCTTCTTTCTTATCCTCAGGTTGAGTGAGACACGGAGAGCATGTACAGAGTACTGGATATGAGTGTTGGAATAATGGATATGAGTGCTGGGAGTGTTGTATCTCCCCTTCCTGAAGCAGAGGGAATCGGGGCCTCCTGATCTCGAAAAGCCTTCCTACTCGCCAGGTGAGAGTTGTCTCAGACAGGGTAGGCCATCACGGTAAGCAAAACGGTCCAACAACTGCTGCTGCTGGGCCAAAATGTCCACCCGTCCTGGCCTACAAGGAGATGCACCGATTCAAAAGAATCGAGACTCCAGTTTGGTGATAGACCTGCAAGAGACAGAGCTCCAGAGGCTTTCTCACGAAGGGGATTCAAATGTGAGCTAACATGGACAGGATTGAAATACATATTCCTTTTCTGAGGGAGTGGAAGACTACCGACACTACCTTCCTAGTATCCACACCCATAGGGGTTCGACCAGGAACCCAGTCTTCCTGTGACTGCGGTGCACAACCTGTTGTGCTTGCCACGAGGGAAATGCACACACACATGCAATAAAGGGCAGCTGGAAGAATAGTGCCTTCCACTTTAAAATTGTGATAGGTACTTGTATAGCGGTATGCCATCCTGCAGATGGCAGTACACCTACACACCCACTCCCACAGCAAAGCACCACCTGTTAAGTCAGTAGTTGTGCACTGCCAAAAAGCAATCACAGAGTGTAAAATGACACCCTCCTAGCCATTGGCCCCTAGCACCCCTATGGTGTGGGACAAATGAGAAGGCAGATATCTTGATGCTACAGTGGCAGAATCCTGACATGGCTGTATACCGCGCCGACAGAGAGAATGCCACATACCAGCGCCTGAGATGCTTGGAGTAGACCTCCACTGTGCTCGACCGCACAAGCTGCACTCCACTGTCGAACTAATTCCCAATGGAGTCAATAGGAGCAGCGCGACGACAACAATCCCAGTGCCACTGGGGCTCTTAATATGACATGGTGGTTGGTGGCATTCTGTGGAGTCATGCCCATAACCTCATAACGCTCCAAGAGACACTGAACACAGTCTTTGAAATGGCATCATGAATGGCAGCAAGGAAGCCCATGGTGACCGATGGTGCTCTATGTTAGTGTCCTGCTACATCTGACAGCATCCACTGGTGCCTACCATGGTGATGGCACCTGCGGTGTCCATAGCACACTCTCACTCAACAGCAATGGATCGCATCAATAGCACCAAGCAATGCTGTGCCCAGGGTTTCGACAGCGCTTGACCGCGCTAAAGATTCTCCAGTTCGATTAGTATACAGCGACATCTATACTTAAAGCCATGGACAACGGACAATCCCACATACTTGCACTATTAGATATCTCTGCGGCATTTGATACCGTAAACCACCTCACACTCATCAAACGCCTCATGGAAATTGGCATTGCTGGCACAGCCCTACTATGGTTCCAATCATACCTTAGTGACAGAAGCTACAGTGTAAAAATTGGTTGTAACAAATCTAACCCTGTCAAACTATCTCAAGGAGTACCACAGGGTTCATCCCTCTCTTCTACACTATTTAATATATACCTCCTCCCCCTCTGCCAACTCCTCTCGAAACTGGGTATCCAGCACTTTATATATGCTGACAACGTGCAGATACTCATCCCTATTAATGATTCCATTGCAAACGCAATGAAGATCTGGAACTCTGCACTATCTGAGATAAATAAACTGCTCTCCGATAATTTCCTTGCACTCAATACTAACAAAACAGAGCTACTCATTCTCTCCCCTCCCAACAACCCTTCACGCAGTCTCTCCCCCACACCCTCACTACCCAGTTGCCCTCCTACTCTACTAGTCCGCAACCTTGGCATTATGATAGACGATCAATTTAATCTCAAAAAATTCATTTCAGCCACCATAAAAAGTGGATTTTTCAAACTCCACACCTTGAAGAGAATCAAACCTCTTCTTCATACCTCTGACTTCCGCACAGTTCTGCAAGCTATGATCCTGTCCAAACTTGATTATTGCAACGCTATCCTCCTAGGCTTACCAAAAAGTACCCTACAACCTCTACAGTTATTACAAAATGCTGCAGCACGCATCCTTACCAACACTCACCGTCATGACCACATTACTCCCGTCCTTCAATCATTACATTGGCTCCCCGTAGCCTCCAGGATAGTATATAAAGTACTCATGCTCATACACAAAGCCATTCATAACCATGACATGCAATGGTTCCCTGAACATCTCCTGCTTCACGCTCCGACAAGACCCACAAGAACGCATCACCTGGCCAAACTCCAGATACCCTCTCCAAAGTTCATGAAGCATACCACCTTTAGAGAGCGATCTTTCATCATCGCAGGAACCGCCCACTGGAATAAAATGCCTTCCCAATTACGCCAGGAACCTTGCCACAAAAAATTCAAGCACAATCTTAAAACATGGCTGTTCAAAATAGCATACCCTGACTAACGATTTGTCTCTCACCTAAGATATGACTTGACCGCCTAACCGACTGCCCACCTGACCCTCGCCCTTTCTTTTTTCTCTCCCTACCCAATTGACCCTCACCCTCGCTATCTTCTCTCCCCCCCTCCCAACCTCTTGAGGTCTTCTCCTCATCTTCCCCTTCCATCGTTCACTTCACCCTGCTGATTTTCCTGATTGCTTTATATAACTTTATTGTTGAAACTAACATGTACATTTGTATATATATCTCGTATTATCATCCCCTGCCCTATTAACCGCTACCTGTTAATGTTATTATTGTAAAGCTTGTTCCTAAGTTATTATTATTATTATTATTATTGTAAAGCTTGTTGCTAAGTTATGTTACATTGTGAACCGAGGTGATGTTTTGCAAACGTGCCTCGGTATATAAGAAACCATTAAATAAATAAATAAATAAATCTCCATGGCACCCCAGGTGCCTGCAGACGTCGAGAACCCAGCAGCACCCATGGCCATCAGCACCCGAAGGCGCTGATGACTTACTAACTAACGAAACTTTTTTTGGGGTCAGCGGCACCAATGGGGAGACCGTGGTGCCTGAAGGTGTCAATGGACCTGCAGTACCGATGATGACAGCAGCGCCTGAAAGCAGAGGCTCTGCGGCCCCAAAGGAACAGATTACTGCTAGCATCTTCGATGGTTCCCCTCGTCTCACCTATACGCCCAAGGGCATCGATACTGCAAGCTCGATGGCGTCCCTCACCAGAGCCCAGGGCTGTCAATAGCCTTGACCACAACCAGGCACTCATCAGCACCAGTGGTGCATCCATGGTGCCCGACAGCCGTAGGCCAATGATGTGATACTACGATGCCCCTCGGTGCCCTGTTTGGATATCGCAAAGGGGCCTTGAGCACACCAGGCCACTGCTCACCCTGGATACCTCTGTGTTCCACGGGTCAAAAGGCGAACCTGGGGCTCAACAGTACCATGGATGTCCAAGGCTCAAATCCCCTGTCTCCCAAGGGCTTCAGTGATGCTCAAATGCTCTCAGGAGCCCTGATAGTCTATGGCCTTGAGGGCAACCAGGGCGCTCAATGGCAGTCCCGGTGCTTTGTCAGTGGTCCTCAACATTGTTGAGAGTGGCAACGAATTGCATCACTGGCAAACATGCCCCATGGCCTCTATGGCATTTAATATCGAAGGCAGTTCTGATGGTGTAGAAGGTGACCATGGTGCTTGATGCAGTACTGCTGTCCGACGTGTTTCGGACCATGACACTAGAGGTCAGTGCTGCTACTCCACAATATTGCAGCCCATGGAACTTGATGATGCTCAGGTTAATGCCGTTCTCCTGATGCATCGAGAATCCATGGCACTCGATGGTGTCTACGGTACCCACAGTCAATAGTCCTTACGGCATGAACCTCGATGACATCGAAGTTGACCATGGCACTCAATGATGCAGTCCTGACATCACATCAGATCATCTGTGCACTCGCACGGCTATGCACGGTGAACCGTTACCTGAGCATTATTTATTTATTTAAGAACTTTTCTATACCGGTATTCGTGGGTACATCATATCGGTTTACAGATAACTTGGCACCGAAGGTGCAGCAACAACGCTTCTTGCCCAGGCTCCTGCTCACCTTCTCTCACAAGGAGACTGCACTGCCATCATAGACAAGCAGGAGGGGAGACTGTCATACAGGGCTCCTACCCGTGGAGACTAGTTCCTTAGAATGTGGAGAAGATGAGCTCTCCCCCTACAGGAATGGTGTAGTCCTTGGTCTTTGCACTGTTCGATCCTCTATCGATGCTGATTGATTGGTGAAACAACATAGAACTCCTGCCTGAGTAGAACTCAGGCAAATCCCCAGACTCAGCAACCTACATGGATTACCCACAGTCTGTCAGTCCTGCTAGCACCAAACAAAGGTACAAAAACAGACAGAGCAAGGAGAGGATATAGAAACTAAGCTGCAGTATTAATGTAATTAAGGATAGATTAGACACTGTTAGGCCGCACAGCATTACTGAGGGCCCACCATGCGGTTGGCAGAGACTGGAAAGAGGAGAAAAAAATAAAAACTAAAATAAATTACCATAAGGTAAAGGAAAAAAAAAAAAACAGCTGCAGCTCTAGAAAAAATCACATTATAAAAACTATGAGGAGAGAGCAAAGCTGAATACCGTGACACGGGGTGGTTCTATAATGAGGCAGGGTGAGGCGGCCACTACAGGCAGCAAATTTTCGAAGCGGGAAAAACTGCCTCCCCCCCAAACTCCTCTAGAAGCTGCCTCACCCTGCCGCCAAAGCAACAAAGGTCCCGTGCAGAATTCTTCCTCCCCCTCCCCTACCTGCACAGAAAATGGCAAAGATGGAGGAGAGCTCGTCCCACTTGTGGCAAAGATGAAGACCCCCTGCGTGCCACAAGCAGAGCATGTCCCGCTCGTAGTGAAGATGAAGGACCACAGCTTACTGCGAGGGTGGGGTGGGGGTGGGGGGAGCCATCTCATCTCATCCCTCGTCTCAGGCAACAGATTGCCTTGAGCTGCCCCTGCCATGACACACATGGCTCCCGTGACCACACGGCTCCACGGGAAAAAAAGAGATCGAGGGACTCAGCCTAGAAGGCAGGGTGATAACTACAACTGCACATACTCAGTAGGGCATATTTTAATGTTCTACATTGAGTTCAAACTTTTAGACTGGGCTCTGTCCAATGATGTCATCCATATGTGAGGGCTGCCATCCTGCTTGTCCTCAGATTTCAGTAAGGCCTTTGACATGATTCTACACAGGAGACATAAGTAAATTGAGCACCCTTGGTATGAACTTAGAATGACTGACTGGATTTGAAACTGGCTGATTGGGAGGCGACAAAAGATAGTGGTTAATGGAGTTTACTCCGAGGGGGGAAACATTATTAGTGGTGTTCCTCAGGAATCAGTACTGAGGGTGATTCTTTTCAACATTTTCGTGAATAACATAGCAGAAAGATTGTCAAGAAAGATTTGTTTTTATGCCTGTGATATCAAACTTTGCAACAAGGTAGATAGCCAGGGAGGTTTCTAGCATAGCTTGAGGAATAGTCTAGAGACTAGATTTAATGCTTAAAAATAGAGTAATGCATTTAGGATACAAAAACCAAAGAGAGAGTTACGGTATTGGAGTTAAAAGTTTCTAAGCATAAAGGAAGAGCAAGATATGGGGGGTAATTATATCTGATGATCTTAAAGTGGCCAAACAGGTGGATAAAGCGATGGCAAAAGCCAAAAAGATTCTTGGCTGCATAGGGAGAGGAATGGTCAGCAGGAAAAGGGAGGTGATATTGCCTCTGTATAGGTCCCTGGTGAAACCTTATCTGGAATACTTTGTACAGTTTGTTTATTTTTTTTATTTATTTAGACATTTTATATACTATTGTTACAAAAGTAACATTCATAGCTACAAATCAACAAATAAGGATGGGATACAGAGGTAGTATTCATAAACTAAAGTCTATCAAATGAAATGTTCCAATATATTTGATCAAGGATCTGGAACATAGGCAAAGATAACAGACAGTAAAATAAATAAAATAACTGTCGCTTTTTAATTGCTACGTTATTTTGATTCTTGAATTCTCTCTCTCGATAAGTTTATTCCTCATGCTTCAATTAGAATCTCCTGTCCTTCTTGTTATTGTAGTTCTCTCCATTCTAATGTTTCTAAGTTAGGTTATAAGCATTGTTTAATAGCTGTGATTTTAGTTCACATTTAAATCTCTCTCTGGTATCAAACGTAGCATCTCAGGTAGGGAATTCCAAAGTTTTGGAGCTGCTATGGAAAATACACGATTTCTTACATTTGTCAGGTGTGTGCTCCTTATTGTGGGTACAGTCAGTAGTCCTTTATTTTGAGATCTTTGTGTTTGCTGCAGTGTATATGGTTGTAATGACACGCCTATCATACCTGTTATTTGAGTGAAAGATTTTGAATATTAACGTTAATTCTTTAAAATAGATTCAGTATTGTACTGGTAACCAGTGCAGTGAAATCAACAAGAGTGTAATGTGATCGAATTTCCTAGTTCCTAACAAAAGTCTTGCAGCAGGATTTTGTGGTATTTGTAATGATTTTGGGAGCTATGCGGGAAGACTGAGCAATAAGGAGTTACAGTAGTCTAGGTCTGAGAAAATTAGAGTTTGCAATACATTTCTGAAGTCTTCGAGAGGTGTTAAAGGTTTCAACCGATGTAATATACGCAGCTTGACATATTCTGTCTTGATTAATTTATTGATATGCTTTTTCATAGTAAGGTTCTCATCTAGCTGTATCACTAGATCCTGTACTTGATTTGAGGGGGTAATTTGAAAATTATCCAGGTTTAGGATTAGTGGTTTAGCTATTGAAGAGTTTCAATTTAACCAAATGATTTCAGTTTGTTTTTTTTTTAATTTAATGTTATTTTAAGATTCGATAGTTCCTGCTGTATTGTTTTCTTGTAAGTTGAAAGTGTCGATACTGTATGTTCAAATGCTTTAGAGAATGGAATGTAAAACTATATGTTGGCATACAGGAAGAATGTAATTCCTAAATCCACCAATAGTTTGCACAGTGGGAGCATATAGATATTGAATAGAGTTGCCAAGAGTGCAGAGCCTTGAGGGACACCTGTATCAATCTGGTAAGTATCAGATATGTGATTGCCCTGTTTGACTTAGAATGCTCTATTAGATAGGAAGGAAGAGAACCATTTGAGAACACTACCTTCGATTCCAATATTGAACAGCTGATAGCACAGTAGGTGATGGTCTACAGTGTCAAAGGCGGCTGGTAAGTAGATTAGCATGAGAAAATAAGATTCATCCGCATCAAATCCTCATAAAACTGAGTCCATTAAATAGAGGAGTAGTGTCTCAGTTGAACGTTGTTTCATAAATCCGAATTGATTTGGGAAAAGAATATCTTGGTCTGCCAAGTGATTTACCATTTGGGTTACTACTGCTTTTCCAAGTACTTTTGATAGAAAAGGCAGATTGGATATCGGACAATAGTTGTCCCAATCATCAATTCTGCCATTTTTATTTTTGGGAATCTGCTTTATCACAGCTTGTTTTAATCCATGTGGTACAATTCCTTCTGATAAAGAATGATTAATTAAGGTTGATATTGTCGGGGTGATAACATGATGTACTTGTTTCAAGGAACTTGCTGGGATTGGGTCACATTGGTGAGTAGCTGGCTTAATTTTAGCAACGATTTGACTGATTTCAATATTCATTACTCTGTTGTATGTGGACCACTTAATATGTCCATGTGAATCTTTAGGTGCTCTTCTTGGAGCACAGATAGCGAATTGAGTTTTTGAACCTATTGATTTTATCTAAAAAGGATGAAGCATATTCATTGCAAGCGGCCTTTGAGAAGTTATAGTTTCTCCAGATGGAAGATGACAGGTGTTTAATTAGATGTTTAACAACATCAAAGAGCAATTTAGAATTAAAAATTACCCCGTGAATCTGTTTAGCATAGTAATCTTTCTTTGCTTTATTAGTTGTGCACAATATTTTGTTTGGAGCGCTTTATATTTTCCTAGCGAAAATAGCCAGTTCTGGAGACTGCACCTTCAAAAGGATATAAACCGGTTAGTTGTTCCAGAGGATGGCTACTAAAATGGTCCATGGTCTTCGTTTTAAAGCGAGTGGGGATAGACTTAAAGATCTAAACATGAATACCAGAGAGGAAAGGCAAGATAGGGGATATAAAACAGAGATATTTAAATATCCCAAAGGTTTCTATACACAGGAGACTAACCTCTTTCACCAGAAAGGAAGTTCTAGAACATGGGATGAGTGTGAAGGGGGGGGTAGACCTAGGAGAAATCTTAGTGTTAAGCTCCTGTCCGCAGACCCCATCCCGCGAGCAGACCCTCACCTACCTCCATCTTCATGGTCGTTGCCGCCTCAGACTGCCACTGTTGTTCCGGCCCAACGTTGCTAGTGCGGCCGGATGCCACCGACGTCCCTGTTCGTGGCTGGAGCCGCCGCAGCTGACTTCACCTCCGCTGTGGGGAAGTCTCCGCTGGGATTCCCTCAGGCAGCAGGAGGCCACCACTGCTGCTCCTTCCCTCTTCGCGCTGGAGCCACCGGCGGACAGTGTCTTCGCAGCCCTAGTGTCGCCACTGCCACTCCCTTCTCCTACGCAGCCCAAGCGCCACCATCAGGGTGTCTCCTCGCAGCAGGAAGTCGCCTTCGGTCTGTCCTCTCCCCTCCATGCAGCAGGATGCCGCTGCAGGCCTCTGCTCCTCCATCCTTCCTCTGGGCTTTCTCTAGGCGCGGGCGCGCATCTCTTCTTCATATTTAAAAGGCCAGCAGCAGGAAACAATCCATGGCCCCTCCAGATGATGTCATCACAGCACTTCCTGGTCCAGCCCTATAAGAAAACCCTGCTTCAGTTCCTCAGGGCCTTTGAATTGGATTCCATGGTCGTCCATGTCTCCTTTTCTCCGGTCAAGGTCTTCCGTGGTCTGCTCCTATCCAGATGGCTTCGTGTTCCATGTTCTTCGTGTTCCTAATCTTCTCCGTCTGATGTTCCTAGTCTCGTCCCTTGTCGGAGTTCCTTCGTTGCTTGTTCCAGAAACCCTGATGTTCCTCTTCCTACTCCTGATCCCTCTTGTCCAGGAGCCCTGATGTTCTTCGTCCAGAAGCCCTGGTGTTCTTCATCCAGAAGCCCTGACATTCCTCTTCTCATTCCTGATGTCCCTTGTCCAAGAGCCCTGATGTTCTTCTTGCAAGTCCTGATGTCCCTCATCCAGGAGCCCTGATATTCTTCTTCTGATGTTCTGGATGTCCGTGTTCCACTCCGTGTTCAGCTACCCGTTCACCTTCCAGGTTCCTTGCTACTCAATCTTTCTGGGCGTGCCACCATTGTGGTCCGTGACCAGCCCAGGGGGGGCTGTATAGGGCGCCTTGTGGTACAAGGCCTAACTTCATCCATGCAGTGCTCTGTAAGGCCCTTGTTTTTATTGCCAAGCCCTGCTCCTGAATTCCAAAATCCGTCTCTTGAATCTGGGGTCATGTATCTTGTCCCGGTCTTTGGAGTACCTTGCTTGCCTCTGTCCATGCCCAAGACTCTGAGAGAACCTGCTCAGGTCCAGCGTGGTCCACAACCAGCCACAGGCAGCTGTGCAGGCCTCTCCTGAATCTTCAACATGTCCTGGCTTCAAGTTCCACTGCTTCGTCTGGAACCTGCTTCGCTTCTGGCATGGTCCGTGACCAGCCTTGGTGGCTGTGTAGGGTGCACTGCATTGCAGCTCTCACGCAGTACTTTCCTGAATCCTCGTCTGAGTCCTCCCAGCACCCAAGTCCTCATCCGAGGCTTTCCAGTCCTCAGAGTCTTCCTAGTGCCCTGAGTCTTCCAAGTCCTCGTCTGTGTCTTCCAAGCATCAGAGTCTTCCAAGCCTTTGTCTGAGTCCTCAGTCCGATTCCTCTAAGTATACTGACTCGTATCTGTGTCTTCCAAGTATCCTGTTCCTGCCCTCTGCCTCCGTCTGACCTCACACGCCCGTCGCTCCCTTCAGCGGGTCCAGAAGGACTACCGAGTGGCTGGAGGGCTACTCCCGAGACCAGCATTGCGTTACTGGGTCTCACTGGTGCATATTGGTCCTGCGGAGGGTTGACTGTGCCTCATTCCAGGTCCTGTTCTTCCTAGCCTGGTCCCATCCAGCCTCGTTCCTGCTCTGCCCATGTCTGTACTCGCTCACCTCCCTCAGGGTATGTCTTGGGGCTCCTCCCTGAGTCGCCCCCATGGCCCAAGGGCTCACTTTCTTCCAGGAGCAGACAACCGCGCCTCGATGTCCCTCCTCAGGACCCATAGGGCACGTCCGCAACGCTTAGCAAATATTTCTTTATAGAGAGAATAGTGGATACATGGACTGACTTCCTAATGGAGGTGGTGAGAGGAAAATGGTATCTGAATTCAAGAAAGAATGAGATAAAATACAGGGTATCTGTGAGGAAGTGATGGGAATTGTAAGGACTGCATAAAATGGACGGATGGGCAAATTAGATAGGCCATATGGCCTTTTCTGCCATCATGTTTCTATTTTTCTTGGATGAATTTGACTTATATATATATATATATATATATATATATAAAATGTATTTTATGTTTATATTTAATATATTTGTATTTTATTTTGTAATGTTTTTATTGTTTTAGATTTTTACACTAATTACATAAATCCGTAATAATTGTTGTGAAGGGTTGTTTTAGTGTGCCCTTGGACCTCAGTCCGACCCCAGACAAGTCCAGGACCAGACCGAGGGTTGATGGTGTGTTCCACCATGGCTGATGGTCTTACCCTTTGCCAGGCCGGCAAGCTCCCAAGGCCAACAACAAGATGATGTTGGAATGTGAATAGTCCTCCGACAATTCCGAGCCCTTTCGGACCTGCTGCATGGAACAGCATGGAGCAGCAGGCCTGGCATGAGGTCGAGGGCAGACAGGCCTTGACATGAAGACATGACAGCAAGATCGATGCAACGGCATCGTGGACGAAGACATGGCAGCAGGATCGATGCAACGGCATCACGGACGAAGACATGGCAGCAGGATCGATGCAACGGCATCACGGACGAAGACTTGATACCAAAGCTGATGCGAAGACATCACGGATCAGTGGTCGATGCGATGGCATCCCGGACCAAGGTCGATGCGACGACATCAGGAACAAGACATGATACCAAGAGTGATGCAACGGCATCCAGGACGAGACGAGGAACTGACTAAGTCCAGACGAGACGAGAAGCTGGGCGGAAGGACATTGGCACTGTCTCTCAGGGTGCCCTACTCAGCCCACCCGCGGGACTGAGTCTCAGACCACCCTGTCCCACTGCGCGCCCTACACAGCCCGAGGAGACTGGTCACGGACCACACTGGGAGCGGGACAAGCGCAGGAAAGGATCCAGTCGAAGCAGAACTCCAACGACGGAGCCGATGTTGTCCGAAGCTCCACCAACGGCTGGCAGGACATGATGGCTCAGGAGCACAGGACACCAGTCCCACCTGTAGGCTAGTCCACGCTCAGGCAAGACATCATCCGAGGGACCCCCGGCCTAACAGGTACCAAAAGGCTCGAGTGCCGAAGACGAAGACACAGGAGCAAGACATCAAGGAACCTGGAACATCAGGAAACGGAGGATCAAAGCGAGACACCAGGATACCTGGACAGGGACCTAAGGCAACGAAGACGTAACTTGACATGGCGAGATGAAACAACAAGTACTCCATGGAGAAGACGAGCTCTGGCAGGCAGGAGCCTCCAGAGTGAAGCAACTCCGATGCAAGGCAAAGACTGAATGACGGGGCAGCCCTTTTATAGGGCTGGTACAGGAAGTCCACTCCCTAGGTGGGGCCAGCACACTTCCTGTGCCTGGCCCTTTAAATCTTGCAGAGAGGCGTGCGCCGGCGCCTAAGGAGCAGCAGGAGAGCTGTGCAGGACCGCGGACAGCGGCCTGCACAGACGCAGAGGAAGCAGGGCAGGGCCTGAGGAGCAGGCCCAATGACGGCAGCGGCTCCAGCCGCTGCAGGAGGCTCCAGGGGCGGCTCCAGCCACTACTCGAGCCCGGGGATGTGGCCTTCGCACCACAAAGATGAAGCAGACGTCGGCGGCGTTCCCAGCCGCGCTGAAAAGGGCAGAAGGCCCGCAGTTCCGGCCACGATGAAGGGAGACCCGATGGACGGCCTCCGGGCCGCAGGGGAGCGCAGAGTCCGCGGCTCCGGCTGCGTGGGAAGGCCGATGGCAACGTCCTGCCACGTTTGCTGAAGAAATAGCATGGGGTGAGTGAGCCTGCTCGCAGGGAGACCTGCTCGCAGGGAGACCCGCGGGCAGCGAGTTCATAACAATATCAAACCTATGTCCATCCATTCAAAAAACAATCACCCAAACCAAATCATCTAAAAAACCCTGGTACACCCAGACACTCAAATCCCAAAAAATCCAGCTTAGAACAGCAGAAAGACACTGGCGCAAACACCCCACCACTGCCACAAAAACCATTTATTACCAACTCATGCACGCATATAGAAACGCTATTCAAACTACAAAAAAGGAATACTATGCCAAGAAAATTCACCACCTCCAATTCAACCCAAAAGCACTGTTCACCCTAGTCTCAAATCTTACCAAACCTAATATGTCTGCACCCCAAGTCCCCTCCACACAGACCCGATGCAATGATATTGCCCTATTCTTTAAGAACAAAATAGCTAACATCACCGCCAAGTTTACCCCTAACCCCAAAAATTCCCCCAACACTAACAGTATAACCCCCTCCATCCTACACACACCTAACATCCTCACTTCTTTTGAACCCTCCTCAACACTAGAAATAGAAAACATTTTAAAAAAGATGAGACCCTCCTCCCACCCCTCAGACACTATCCCTACTAAACTACTACTCGCTATTCCTAAAACAATAGCCACCTCACTCTCCAAAATCGTGAATTGCTCCCTGGAACACGGCCTGGTACCCAACTACCTGAAACAAGCTGTGGTCAAACCTATCCTAAAAAAACCCTCCCTTGATCCTTCCAACCTATCCAACCTCCGTCCCATCTCCAATCTCCCTTTCCTCTCCAAAATCATTGAGAAACTAGTTAATTCCCGCCTCTCTGACCACATAGAACAATCCAACATACTCCCACCTACACAACATGGCTTTCGTAAACACCTCAGTACCGAATCCCTACTCCTTTCCCTCACAGACACCATCATCAAAGGAATGGATGCCGGTAAATCCTATCTCATTGCCATGCTAGATATTTCCGCCGCCTTCGATACTGTAAATCATAACATCCTTATCAACACTCTCACCAGTATAGGAATCTCAGGTACTGCCCTCTCCTGGATAAAGTCCTTCCTCCAAAACCGCACCTACACAGTCCTCATTGATAATTTCACATCCCCCCCTGTTAATCTCGACTGTGGCGTCCCCCAAGGATCCTCCCTCTCTTCCACGCTATTCAACATTTACATGCTCCCCCTCACAAACCTCCTTTCTAACCTTTGTATTACACACTTCATCTATGCAGATGATGTGCAAATACTCATTCCTTTCACAGATACTGTACTCACTGCTCTACATAGATGGGACACCATTCTCACTTCCATTAACCAACTTCTCACCGACATGCACTTAGCCCTCAACCCTCAGAAAACTGAACTCCTCCTCATCTCCTCCAAACATGCACCCATACCCTGTCCCTCCACGCTTCAGACTCCTAACTTTATCTCCGACACAAGAAACTTGGGTGTTATTCTTGACAACCAACTAACCTTCAACCCATATATCAAATCTATCGTTAGCATTTGCTATTTCAAACTCCAAACCCTCAAAAAACTCAAACCCCTCCTCTACTTCCATGACTTCCGCACAGTACTCCAATCACTAATTTTTTCAAAAATCGATTACTGTAACGCACTCTTACTTGGACTCCCTGCCACCCACCTCAGACCTCTCCAACTCCTTCAAAACGCTACTGCACGCATCCTCTCTAATGTCAAGAAGAAAGACCACATTACCCCCACCCTCATCAATCTCCATTGGCTGCCCATCCATTCACGCATCCTATACAAGACCCTTACCCTCATCCACAAAAGTATTACTAATGAACACTACAACTGGTTAAGCCCACCCTTCCTCCCTCGTACCTCCACAAGACCTACCCGCTCCTCCCTTCGTGGAACTCTTATCCCCCCATCTATAAAATCCACAAGACTCATCTCCACCACCAATAGGGCCCTTTCCCTCGCAGGCCCTTCCCTGTGGAACTCCATGCCACTTGACCTTCGCACCGAAACCTCCACACCCACCTTTAAAAAGAAACTCAAAACCTGGCTCTTCCTCCAAGCATACCCCCAATCACCTTCACCACCTATAAACACCTTAACCCAACCTCCATCTAGTACTAGTACTAACACCCCCACCACAGGACCTACACCCATCCCCTCAAGACAACCACAAACCCCTCACTTATCATGCACACAATAATTTATCTCTTATTAGCACCGTACATATCTTCTTACCCCTTTCACTGTTGCCCTTGCGCATTTTCAAATATTGCACACAACCTATGTACATACCACTTGTTCATTGTTTCCCTGTACATATTTTCTCCTCACGTTTCCGTCTTCACCCCCCCTGCCCCCCCCTTTGTCTCCACCACCCCCTCCCCTCCCTCCCCTATTTATTTAGTTATTGATCTTTTACTATGTTCTAGGTTACAAATGTTCCTTGTAAAGGCTTTGCCTATATATATCCTTGTTTTAAGTTATCTGTAAACCGGCACGATGTGCAATCGGTTGCCGGTATATAAAATTAAATAAATAAATAAAATAAAATAAATATGTAGAATAGTATCTATTTTTCATATTTACCCATGATATAGATCTATGTGCTTCAGACCTCTAGTGGCGGATTGTAAACAAATCTGCTGCCAGATGCCCATGAGAGTGCTGCATAAGCACTCAGAAATCCTTTTTATTCAAGTGAAAGGAGGTAAGAATCAGTTGCTTTCCTTTTATTTATCTTTGAAAGGGACTGGTGTGCTTGGCATGTAAGAGAGATGCTTTATTCAACTGGGGGTGACAGGTGCTTTAGATATGAAGCCCGACTGCTTGATTTATTGGTCCTTGTCTTATCCACAAGTGACATCTAAGCAGTTTGCAACAGATAACCATTCAGAGCACAACTAATATGCTTTGACTTGTCAATTTTAGAATATTCTTTTCTAGAGTATGTGAAATTGTTAAATTCACATACTTTTGCACTAATTGTTTTCTGCCCTGTAAAGTTTTCTAAGTCCTTATTTTTTTGCCGACACACTGATTTATAGTTCTGAAGCGCGTTCATATGTTAAAAATATGTACAGGTAGAATACATTGTGAAGCTCCATTGTCTTTGAATTTTGAACTTGTACGTCACTGCTCCATTGTTTTTGTTAAGGGAATTTTAACAGTGATCCTGTTTGAAATTTTTATGTGAATCCAGAACAGTTCTTGTGAAAATATGTGAATATAATGCAGCTGTGAGTTATCCTAAATTTTGTCATCCTTCTAAATAGGTTTATGCTGTGCCTTGCAAAATTGAGTATCAATATTTTTTCTTGCTTCAAAAGGTCAAAAAAAATAGGTTACTAAAAATTTTTAGCAGTCTAGTTTATCCTTAACTGAACTTTGAATTATGTAGTTTTAGATGTGAAATTTACTATGAATTTATTTCTGTGACTTATTTGAGTCATGTTGAATAAAAAACATTGGTGGTAACTTTGGTTCTCTCTTGTGGATTTTGTGCATCCATCTCAGTTTCATTATCTAGGTATACTTTCTTACTATGTGAGCCAGATGTACTAAAGAATTGTTTGCATTTTCTATTTATGGAAAAATTGCTCAATACATTTGTCACTAAACATGCACATTCCCATCTGTTCTTGCTTTGCATGTTGTTCATCATCATCATCTTCTTTTATAGATTTCATGCTTTTCATGCTAAGGAATTCAAATTGAATTATAAGTTGGAATTTACATCATTTATACATTACGTAGATATGTATGATTACATAAGTCCACCCATAAGAAGGTTAAAATAGCATAAACAATAGAAACCAATCCAAACAATGTCTGGCACTAAAAACTATGACAGTAATAGTGGTGCCTTCATAATAAGGAAGAGAATGAGAAAAGTTATCTTAACTCTAAAGGATGAATTATAAAAGCCCAACGTGCATCAAAACCAGGAGAAACGCGGAGAAGTCGGGCCGGTGTGCACCGCATTGATTTTAAAAAGTACACGCGTACCTCCCGATACGTGCACAATGATTTTCATGAAAAAGGGGTGGGGTATTGGCATTCCAGGATTTCTCAATGAGTTGCGCACAAGCCCATACTGGGTCCTCTACCACAAAACTTTACTTTTGCTACGGTTGGCATGTAGGTCTGAAAAAAACACCTAAAGAGGTGAACAGGGATTTAAAGGTCAGGGCTAACAGGGTAAAAGGGAGGCTAATTTACTGGGAGGATTAGGAAGACCAATCCCTAAACTGAGAACAAACTAGTTTATTGGTAATTATACCACTGTGCATCTACTGAAATCCCCCCACTTAAACAGTAGAGGAGGCATTTGCGCACATATGCACAAGTCCAGATAAAATTGCATGCACATATAAGCATGTGCAGCCCATTTTATACTACACGCACATATACGAGTATATGTTATAAAATGGCCACATCTTTTGGCGCTGGCCAGCAGATGCACTGACTACGCTGAAAAATTGAAGAAAACCCTCTCATAGGGAAAAGCACTTAAGATGCAAACTAGATATGTTCCTCATTGAATAGAGATGTTCATGACAAGTGAATTAACCAATAATATTCTTAACCTGTGCAATGAAAGAAGGAAATTAATAGCCTCTGAATTTTAGATTTAAGAAAACCACGCCACTTGAGTTTTCATCCCCGCTGGGGAAACGTCATTTATAGTAAAAATCCAATATTATTCTCTAAGAACATAAGAAATTGCCATGCTCAAAACAGCAGTGGCAAAAAAATGGGACTGGACACTAAAAAAATTCACCATGTATTCCTTCAGAATTGGTGCAGCTACAAGCGCCGCACAAGCAGTACTTCAAACAGCCACAATACAGAGAATAGGATGATGGCAATCAGAGGCAGTCAAATTGGACAGAGCGAGAGCCACTAACCACAAGTCTTAATTCTATCTTACAGATCCGCCTGAGATACAATGTACAGCTTGGTCACGGTTATGTACATTGGGCAGGTAGGAGAGCACAGAAACGACCATATGGACCACATTTAGAATTGGCCCGTTGAGGGTGGGTCGTCACCGGTGGGAAAGCCTGGCATGCACTGGGACCAGTTATTGCCCTTTCTACGGTGCCTAAGAGAGTCGAGGGCTGCGCCAGATGTCATAATACATCTGGGGGCAATGATCTATGCTCATTGTTATGCAAGCAACTGATAAAGAGGGCAAAAAAGGACTTCGCCGAGCTATCTACATGGTTCCCACCCTCTTCTGGTCGGATATTATCCTACAGCCAAAGTGGAAAGACTCCAGATTATGGAGAAGGGGTCGTAAAAAAGTCAACCATCAGATCAGTGTGTGGATACAAAAATTTGACATTCTTCAGATAAGGCACCAATGGGCAGACGATCTAAACCAGGATCTGTTTAGACCGGACAGAGTACGCCTGTCAGGCATTGGCTATGATATCTTTAACAACACTTTCCGGGATGTCCTAGAAAGCTGGATATATGAAAATGGTTATGGGCCGCAATCGGTTTGTTAGTAGGGGGACATGAGGCAAGGGTCCGCCCTACCTCATGTCTATGGCGGTTACCCAGGCCAGTGGGGCATTTTGCACGTAGTGCTATTGGTATCACGGGACTGAGTGGCAGCCGATCAGCACCTTGAGTGGCACAAAGCAGGGGCATGACATTCGCCGATGGTCAGAGCCCCCTTGCTTGGGGACAAGGCGGATGGCCCATAGTTCAAGTCTGCCCTGCTTGATCCTCACAGCGGGCAGCAGCAGTGATGGGTCTTTTCGGGAATAGTGAGCAACATACTGGCTCGGGTACCAATTGTTTAGGGTTTTTCAATCGTGTTGAATAAAGTTGCGGCCTTCTTATTCCAATAACTATCTTAGTGTTTTTCTCTTAAGGAACGTTATGTACATGCATAAGTTTTGATAAGGTGAATGAATGAGGACTGGGTGGAGGGGACACTACCGAGACGATGTTACAGTTGCGGCTCCTAGTGTTATTATTCAGTTCCTTCTTGCACTGGGTGACTGTGCAATTTGCAGGTATTAACATCAACATACACTACTTTGATGACATCTTAGTCGTTGGGCCAAAGGAAGCTGATTCCTGTTCACGCATTCTCCAAGAGTTCCACTCTAACCCCTGATTTTAGTGTTCTGTTGGCCCTGCATATATAAGGATCCAGAATTTGTTCAATGCTCTCAAGCCCAGGATTGGGCGAAGGCCCCCTGTTCTCTTTGGGATGAGGAAATACCGAGAAGCCGCTTCCCCACTGACTGGACGGAACGGGTTCAACCGCTCTGGCCATTAATAGGCAGAGAGCTCCTTGAGTAGTATTTGCTAATCCACAGAGGACTCCCAAGAGGGGCATGACGGAGTGTCAGGAGGAAACTCCTGAAAATGCAACCAGTACCTTCGCCAGATGATGGAAAGGATCCATTGGTCGGTGGTGATGGTTGTCCACCAGTCTGTGGAAGACCATAGCTGTCCCGTGACTGGAGGGTCCTTCGTTGTGGGCACGGGTACGTGGTTTATGCTCCCTTGCAGCCAGGCAAAACCCAATAGCAGGGCTAGGCTGAGGTGCTGGCTGAGGCCTAGGGGGGTGCGTGCCTGTCTAGGGCAAGACCTCTGTCTAGGCCGTTGAGACCGTTGCCTACTGACAGGAGGGTAGTACTTCCTTGGCCAGTAAAAAGGACGCTGAGGTCCCTGCCTATAAGATTTTTTGCCTGCGGAATGTAGGTCAGAAGTACTAGCTGAAAGTTGTTGCAAAGCAAGTTTGCGGTACAGTCCTGAACCTCAGAGACCTGCAACCAGGCCATTTGACGGGCACAAATGCCCACTGCAGCTAATCTGGCCGCTGTCTCAAAAGTGTTGTATGTGGACCACACTTCATGCTTGTTGTATTCAAAGCCCTGCTGCACAGTCTTCAGGAAATCATCCTGCTGCTCTGAAAGGCAGTTCACCAGATCCTGAACCTGCTTCCAGAGGTTTCTGGAGTACTGGCTCATATATAGCTGGTAGCAGGCTATGCGAGCTGCCACCATGGACCCCTGGAAAACCTTATGCCCCAGGGCATCCAGGTCTCTGTGTTCACATCCTGGAGGAGCTAAAGTATGGGTGCGGGACCTCTTAGCCTTTTTTAGGGCAGATTCCATCACCACAGACTGGTGAAGAAGCTGATGCCAATCAAATACAGTGGTAGGCTGAACCAGATATACAGCATCAGTATTCCAGTTAACAGGAGGAATTGAAATAGGGTGTTCCCAGAGGTGGACAAACAGTTCCTTGAAAATGTCATGGACCTAGGCTGCTACTATTTCCTTGGGAGCATCCACGAATTGAAGGACTTCCAACATCTTATGCCTGGAGTCATCTTCTGTCAGGAGCTAGAAGAGTACCGACTCAGCTATGGCCCGGACAAAACCTGCAAAGTCAGGTCCTCTGGAGGAGAGCGGTGCCTCTCCTCTGGTGGGGATGGCTCAGAAGGAAAATCCTCTGATTCCTCTGAGGAAGATTCAGAAGGCTCGTCTTCCCACGGGTTATAAGCGGCATCCTCCTCATTCAGATCACCCGGTGACACCGGTAGATGGGCCCAAAGTGTGGCCTTGGCTCGGGGCATTGGGGGCACCAACAGTCCTGCGGGCATCAAAGGACCGGAGGGCGCAAGTATCAAGAGCACCGGCGCAGACTCCTGTGGCACTGGTGGCCCCGAGAGGGCCAGCAGCTCAATACCTTGTAGGGCTCATCCGGAAGAGGAGATGGCAGGACAGGACTGGTACCTACCGGGTCTGCCTTGCCCCTAGAGTCTATTCCTCAGACGCTGAGGTTGAGGGCTCAGACTTCTTGGGCCCAAATAACTTTTCCATCTTATCAAGATGTGCACTGTGACCCTTGGGGGTCATCTGGGTGCAAAGAGAACAGCCGTGCACATCGTGCGATGCCTCCAGGCACAAAATACAGACTTCATGGCGATCTGTGATGGACATTGTCCGGGGACACTGGGGGTAGTGGCAGAACCCAGAGAACACCATTGAAAAAAGAGACTGAGTGGTCGATGACCGGTGGCCATTGGAAGACGGCACTGGCTGTAATCAACCGCAGAGAACAGGAGCTTACCACGACACCTTCCAGCTAAGGGCTGGAGGATGATCAGGGGACCTGGTGAGAGAAGAAAACCGAACAAAACTCTGTTTGAAGTTTTCCAAAGTAGAAAAAATCACGAGCTCCACTTCCATGAGACGAATGCTCTGCGGAAAAAGAGAGACTGAAGAATGACCCTGCATGGATAGTGGCATGCTGGGCATGCTCAGTACGTTTGATTAAAATTCTAGAAACTTGGACAGAAATTTTCCATGCCGGGCTCCATCTGATGATGTCACACACACGTGATGACTCCCATCCTGCTTATCCTAGGAGAATATTTGATATCTTAATTTTTGTATAACTAAAGGTAGATGATATATAATAATTATTATCTTTAGATGCCCTATTTGTAGACCTTCAAAACTATGTTTACCAATCATAAAATTAAATAAAACACATGTATAAAACATTTTAGCACCAACCAGCAGTGATGTAATAAAACTATGATGTCCATATTAACCCATATTCACTTCAAATTCAGAGACCTTACTGTAAGTCTGCTAACTGACCTGCAGCAGTTATAAAATCACTGAAAGCCTAAGACAAAATCACTGAAAGCCTAAGAAAATAAATGGGCTTTCAGTAATGTACAAAACATTGTAACAGACGTTACTGCTTTGAGATTGTTGGGTTAGATGTCCAAACAATCAGACCAGTTGTACAAAACGAGCACTCCAAGAATCAGGAAGTCTAATCTGTTTAATTGATGGAATATCTAATAAATTGAGAGAAGATGATCTTAATGGCCACATAGGTTGAAATATTTTTAAAACAGCATTAAAATATCTGGGTGTCAACCCATGTAAAGCTTTAAACACTAACATTAAAACACTGAACCTGACCCTTCAGACAGCTGGGAGCCAATGCAGTTTTATTAAAATCAAGGTTATCTGATCACGAACAGAAACACCAGGCAAGCACACGTTGCAGCATTGTGGACCAATTGTAATGTTTTCAATGTTTTGTTTGGCAATGAGTTGCATTACTCAAATGATGAGGTGACCACTGCATGCATAACAGTTTTGAGGTCATTTTCTCTAAGGTAAAGTTTGATGTGGTGCAACATACAAAGTACATTGAAAGGATTTATAGGTAAAATCTAATTCACTTTGGAACACTGAAAGTGGACTCGAATTATGAATGTCTGCCTACTTCATGCATCGTTATATGAAATACTATAAAAATAGTGTTATAAAAGTTTCTTATTAGCTAGCGACAAATAGGCTGAAAATTAAATGTTATTGGTCAGATCAACCTAAGCCCCCACTGTGAAATGAACAGAGCAGTTTTAACAACTCTGCTGCTATTCTCGGAGCCTTCCTATTCAGCCCGAATAGGAAACTGAGACCAGGACAGTAATGACTAGCATGGCTCCACCCACTATGAAAGTTTCTTATGCCTCCTCTCTCTGCCGGTGTCAGGCCTGGGGGTTGCCACCATGGGGCAAAGGGAGTTGTCTCTTTGTGAGTTCCTTTGGAAGTGATTGGAAGGTCTAGGTAGAGCTATTGATTTAAAGAGTTGTTGAATTATTTTTTTTATGTTGTATGCAGTGGCGTAGCCACGAGTGGGCCTGGGTGGGCAGCTGCCCACCCAACTGGCACCGGAACTGCAAGGCTGTCGTGGGATCCCATCCCCGCAACAGCGAACAAGAGAACCCACGCCTCGCGTGCCTTCACTGCACACATGGGGAAGCACTGCTGCGGCCGTATGGCCAACCCATCTTCCTGTTTGGGAGGGGGGGGGAGAGCATAAGCGCCGCGCACAGCTTCCGCTTCCTCCCCACAAAGCAGGAAGATCAGCTGGCCTCTCCTGCTGCCTCTGGCCTCCTGCTATCTTCGGGCCATATGGCCCGCTGAACTTCCTGTTTGGGCGGGGGGGAGCGAAAACGCAGCGCTCAACTTCCGCTTCCTCCCCCGCCCCCTCCCTCCAAGCAGGAAGATCGGCGGGCCATACGGCCCGACCCCGAAGATAGCAGGAGGCCGGTGGCAGCAGGAGATGCCAGCTGATCTTCCTGCTTTGGGGGGAGGAAGCGGAAGCTGTGCACGTGCTTGAATGTGTATGTGTGGATGAGAATGGGAGCCTGGGTTTGGGTGTGAGTGAGACTGGGAGCTTGAATGTGTGTATATATGGGTGAGAATGGGAGCCTGGGTTTATGTGTGGGTGAGAATGGGACCTTAAATGTGTGTGTGAGTGGGTGAGAATGGGAGCATGGGTGAGTGGGTGAGACTGGGAGCATAGGTTTGTGGGTGAGAATGGGAGTCTGGGTTTATGTGTGTGGGTGAGAATGGGTGCCTGGATTTGCGTCTGTGTGTGCATAAGAATATAAGCCTGGGGAGGGGTGAGAAAGTGAGAGCTTGTATGTGTGTCTGCAGAGAATGTGAGCTTGTGGGGGGGGGGGGAGAGCATATGAGAGCGTGAGTGTGTGAGGGGGAGTCTGTGAGAGAAAGTGTGTATTTGTGTGTGTGTGTGTGTGTAAGGGAAGAAGACAGTAATAGAAGAAAGACGCTGAAAAGGAATTGGGACATGAGCGACAAGGGAAAAAATGGGAAAAAGAGACCAGGACCAACTGATTAGAAAAATACAAAGATCAGACAACAAAGGTAAAAAAGAAAAATTATTTTGAGATGTTAGCAATTTAAATATAAGCAAAACAACCGCTCTCTCAAAATTTATGGACAGGAAGTAGCCATGTATAAAATCGTAATAATAAGGCTAAAGTACCACAAATCACCGTGAATTATGTTTGTATCATTAAGTAGACCTCATACTTAGGCGTAGATGTGAATGCTATTCTGCATAACGTTTAACACCAGTAGTATAATCATGGGTCAGAAAAGAATTTTATATGCTTAGTGAGTCCAAAGTGAAAAGAATTCAAAGTTGATGTAGCATGACATTTCCAATTGTATTCATTGTTGCAGAATTTCTTAACTCATCATAGTATTGACAACATTCAATTTCTTAAGATAATGTAGTTACTTAGCTTTTTTTGCATGTAAAGAAACGCCTGAGAGTTAAAGATGTTACAAGGCTCGAGGTGTACTAGCCCGACACGGACCGTGTTTCGACGTCTGCCTTCATCAAGGAGCCGAATGTATGTGAGATGATTTTCGTGGCATTTTCACCAACATGGAAGTAATGCGTTTCCTCACATTCCTACATTATCTTAAGAAATTGAATGTTGTCATTACTATGATGCATTAAGAAATTCTGCAACAATGAATACAATGAGAAATGTCATGCTACATCGACTTTGAATTCTTTTCACTTTGGACTCACTAAGCATATAAAATTCATTTCTGACCCATGATTATACTACTGGTGTAAAACGTTATGCTGAATAGCATTCACATCTACGCCTATGTATGAGGTCTACTTAATGATACAAAATAACATAATTCACTGTGATTTGTTTTGTTGATAATCTGTTGTACTTTAGCCTTATTATTACGAGCAATTTAAATATATCATCTTTGGGAATGTGTATTTCTTATGTTTTTGTATTTTGCTCTTAAGTATTCCACTGTTCAGACATTTTAGTTTCTCAGGCTTTGTATTTTGGCTTTATCTGCATGTTTCTGTTTCTAATTTATTGTCTCTTATTTCTATATTAGGTAAGGGTCGGTCTCAGTTTTGCCTGTGTGTGACAGAAATGCAGTATTTCTGCTAGTGTGTAGTTTCTCTGTAGTAGTAGTCCAGCTTGTTCTGTTATTCCCGTAGGTGATGTATTAATGTTCTAGGGCCTGGTGTAGTATTTGCATTGCTGCTTTTTCATAAGGTTGCTGTTATTTGAATCCTGAGAGTCAGTGCTGTGACTGTATGGCAAGGTTCTAGATGCCTCTTTCTTTGCAAGAGTTTGTGTTACTTCACAAAATAACAGTGGAGGGTAATTTTTGGCTGAGGTGACACCAGAATTTGAATATTTTTTTCATGTTAGTTGTAATGTGAATTGCCCTAGCTCTGTGCTGCACCTGTTCTGATGATTAATTATATTTTATTGTATTTATGAAGATTTCTGGTTTTCTGCAAAGATGGTTCATGAAAGAATATATTAATTTTTGTTTTATTACATGATTGAATCTGATTGTTTTCTATACTTGTGCATTTATAAACTGCAATAAATATAAAATAAATTCTGATTAATAAGGAATTTTTAATGCTGGTAAGTGCTAGAAATTATTTTAAAGTTTCATACATGATGCATAATGGCTGTTGCAAATTACTTAGAAAGCCATTCTAGGGTGCAGTATATGGCATTATTTATCAGTAAAAACAACTAGTAGACCTGCATGCCTACAGCCCACCCATGTTAACCTTGTGCCCACCCAAAAAATCAATTCTGGCTACGCCACTGGTTGTATGGGCATATGGGAGTAGATGCAAATTTCTTTCTTTTTACCCTTTGATAATGGAGAGGGGCTAGGAGTGGGTTAGGACTGTATTAATTGTAGAATCATAACTTATTTGTTTCCTTTTGTACACCTCTTATGGTAACATTGATGGACCTGGAAAGAAGCTAATAAGAAAATGTAAATAGATGAGTTTGAATGTATTGTACTTTTAATTGTATTATTTAAAATTTTGGCATTTTATGTTGTGAGCCATTTTGATTTTTTTTAACTGAGAAAGCAGAGTACAAATAGGATAGAATAGTTTGCAAATTTGGTTTATGTAAACTACCTTAGAGGGACCTAAGGCCTTTGTGGGATCCATTATATGGTGCAGTAGTGCAACAGAGGAGGAATCTAATACAGGTTTTCCTTCTTTCTTTACATTTTCTGAAAGAAATAAAATGTTAGCAGCTGCCCCAAATTATTGGTATGTTATTACAGCTTGAAACACTCTTTGGAGGTTTCATAAGAACAAAGAGAATTATTACTAACATGATTCTTTGTTTAATCACAGGAGCCCGCTTGTCTGCTTGGATAAGCTCTCCTGTGTGCCAATGTGACCAAAATAAATAGAAAAGTTGCTTTAGTAGAGAAATGCTGAACAAAATATGAGTTTTGCTAGTCATGAGAGAGGCTTAATTAACTTGGATTTATTTAAAATGATCCTAAAAGAGCCCAGTTCCTTTATCATACCTTTGATTGGAATGTAAAATTGTTATTCTAGGACACTCTTTTAAGTATACTGTACTGGTGAAATTAAACATCCTGTCTTATTCATGTGGATTAGAGCCCCCCTGCCCAGCGTGGATGCCACTTATAACAGGCACTCAAGACACCCAGCTGAAAGGGCCTCCCTACCCCTCAATCCCATGGCCCATACTTACCTGCATTCGTGGGACGTAGGGTCGAATGGCAGGCTCCCTGAATGGTGCCATCCTCGTGGTTGCATGGGCGAATCGGGGGAGTAGCTCCTCTTCTTAGTGCCGATGATCAACATGGCCTCTTCCAGTTGGTCCGGCAGGGACCGCGGTGATGTCAGACACAACCTGACATCAGACCAAGGGATTAGCTGAGAGGTCACATGGTGACATGATGGGGCAGGCAGGACCAGCGGGAGATTTAAATCCTGCTGCTTGGCCTCTTCCTTCTCTGCTCTGGGTGTGATTTTTCCCTCGCAGCCCACCCTAGCACAGTAGTTAGAATAGCTATGCTGGTTGAGAATTCTGTTGTATTGAGTGTTGTACCCCTGTCACGCTGGGGTGACTGAGTCAAGGATATTAGGCTTAGGGACAAAGGATGATTACAGGTGGCCAGAAGCGTCATTATAGACTGTTCCTAACAGCAGACCAGCCATCAAGTGGGAGAGATGTCAGACCCGGGGGATGGGGCCTTGATGTGGTCGCTGTCGCTGTCCAGATACGACATAGGAGGTAATCCAGTAGACTGGCTGCATGGTGGCTTACATAGGTCACTTCTTGGAATGATCCCACTTGTCAAGGCTCGTAGGAGCAAGATCTCGGTGCATTCTGGTAGGGCGGACACATAAGTATATAAGTACATGTCCAATGGCACCTACTCTGGGGGAGAGCCTAAGTAGGCAGCTCATAGTACTCAGCACTTAATTAGATTTCCTTGTCAGGGCATCTAATAAATGTCTGCAGCCATTTGCATCCAAGTTGAATGTCATGTTATAGTTGTGTTATGTGTTTATCGTATAATTATAAATCAGAGGTGTGGGGAAGGGTTAAAGAAGGCAGGAGGGGCTGCTTTAGTTAATAGTTCAAGAACAAATTTTATTTTATTTAAGCCAATTAAAAAGTCAATTTTAGCTAAAGAGATTTGTATTACAATTCATGTAATCAGTATGCAGAATTGCTATTTAAAATTATTACACTGTGGCTTACAGCTTGTTAGCATTTTATTAAGAACTTTGAATGATTTTAACAATTTTCTGCTTAGAGGCTATAACACCGGTGCCTCCACAACAAATAAATACTGGCCATTATTCCATCTATTTTATTGTTTCCAAGAAGGTAGGAACATTCAGACCTATCCTGGACCTCAAGGCAGTCAACTGTCATCTGAAGATTCCTCGCTTCCGCATGGAAACCCAAGCTCGGTAATAAGGGCGATACAACCGGGAGAGTTCCTTACCTCCCTGGATCTGTCGGAAGCCTACCTACACATTCCGATCCATCAAGAGCATCAGCATTTTCTACGCTTCTCGATCCAGTTCTGGGCATTACCTTTCGGGTTAGCCACTGCACCCCAGACGTTCACCAAGATCATAGTGGTGGTGGCAGCAACACTGAGGAAGGAAGGAATCCGCGTGCACCCTTATCTAGACAATTGGCTGAGCAGAGAGAAATCCCCAGAGGAAAGCCACCAGGCAACCAACAGAGTCAAAACTGGAGAGCCTCGAGTGGGTGGTCAACACAAACAAGAGCTGCCTGCAGCCTTCCCAATCTCTAGAATACTTGGTTCGACACCAAACAATACAAGGTCATCCTGACACCGACAAGGAGATCAAAACTGATGACGCAGTTACGAACCCTGTTGAGCGAACTTCGCCCCACAGCATGGGATTACCTTCAAGTTCTCTGCCTCATGGCATCCACACTGGAAGTAGTCCCATGGGCACGAGCTCACATGAGACCCCTACAACGCTCACTAGTATCACAATGGAATCCACTGTCCCAGAACTACTCCGTACGGCTTCAGCTCCCGGACAGATTTTGGACCCAGCTACAATGGTGGCTACAAGAAGCCCACCTGAGCCAGGGAACGAGACTATCCTCCCCAACCTGGATCCTACTCACCATGGATGCCAGCCTACGAGGATGGGGAGCACACTGCCAGGAGCTAACCGCCCAAGGGCAATGGAACGAAGAAGAGTCGGGATGGAATATCAATCGCCTAGAAGCCCGGGCAGTCAGACTAGCCTGCCTAAGGTTCGGTCACAGACTCCAAGGCAAAGCGGTCAGAGTAATGTCTGACAACGCCACAACAGTGGCCTACATCAACCGTCAGGGAGGAACCAGAAAGCCCACAGGTGTCTCTGGAAATAGAGCCCCTAATATCATGGGCGGAAGTGAATCTTCAAGAGATCTCGGCCGTCCACATTGCTGGCAAAGACAATGTCGCAGTGGACTACCTCAGTAGAGAAAGTCTAGATCCAGGAGAATGGAAACTGGCAACCACAGCATTCCAATTGATAGTAAACCATTGGGGAACACCAACCATGGACCTCCTGGCAAACCGGTCCAACGCCCAGGTACCCAGTTTCTTCAGCCGCAGGCGGGAACCCCAGTCCCAGGGAATCGATGCTCTGGTACAGACCTGCCACAGGAGACTCTATTATATGCCTTCCTGCCGTGGCCCCTATTGGTCGCGATCATCCACAGGATAGAACACCACAGGGGGCCAGTACAGCTAGTGGCCCCAGACTGGCCAAGAAGACCGTGGTACACAGACATGCGAAGACTGCTGGCAGGGAACCCCCTGCCGCTACCTCCACACAGAGACCTGCTCCAACAGGGACCGATCCTCCACGAGGATCCAGCTCGATTCTCTCTTATGGTCTGGCCATTGAGAGGGCTCACCTAAGGAGGAGAGGATACTCGGGGGCAGTAATTGACACCCTACTCCGAGCACGCAAGTTCTCCACATCCCTGACATACATAAGGATTTGGAGAGTATTTGAATCCTGGTGCGAGGACCACGACATCATACCACGCTCAGACAAAATTCCTGCGATTTTGGAATTCCTACAGGACAGGCTACAGAAGGGATTGTCCCTCAACTCCATTAAGGTACAGGTGGCTGCCTTGTCATGCTACGGAACCAAGAGCGAGAGCGGCAGCATAGCCTCTCACCCGGATGTCTCCCACTTCCTGAAAGGAGTCAAGCACATCCGATCACCCCGAAAGTGGCTGGTGCCTCTTTGGAACCTCAACCTGGTCCTAGATTTCCTAGCAGGAACCTCCTTCAGACCTCTCCGCGGCCTCTCTCTCCGACTATTAACATTGAAGACAGCCTTCCTGCTGGCAGTCTGTTCAGCCTGTCATATAGCCGAGCTACAAGCACTGTCCTGCCGAGAGCCGTTCCTCAAACCATCTCGCTAGCATCGTCAGATGAGCATAGGAATTCGGAAGAGGCTTGAAGTCTACGCCATCTCAACGTCGGCAGACTCCTAGTCCGATACCTGGAAAGGTCGGAATCCATACGAAAGACGGATAATCTATTCGTCCTTCACAGCGGGAAGAAGCAGGGGGAAGCAGCCTCGCGAGCAACCATAGCCCGCTAGATCAAAGAAGTCATCAAGGCAGCCTACGTGGAAGCAGGCAAGTCACCGCCTTTACATTCTACTAGAGCCCAGGCTCTAGTCCTGAGTCCATCTGCTACACACTAGGAAATGGAGAAATTACCTGATAATTTTGTTTTCCTTAGTGTAGACAAATGGACTCAGCATTCCACCCACAGCTACCGTTACTCATGGAATTCTCGGGGGACATCCCCAGGAGTGAGTGATTCAAGTGAGTGATTCAAGTGTAAGTCATGCTTTCCTTCATTTAGGACACCCATCCTACCGGGTGTCGACGTTTCTCGGTTTATTTATTTATTATTTTTATATACCGACATTCGATTCAATTGAGATATCACACCGGTTTACATTCAGGTACTGTAGGTATTTTTCTATCCCCAGTCTTACAATCTAAGTTTTTGTACCTGAGGCAATGGAGGGTAAAGTGACTTGCCCAAGGTGATAAGGAGCGACAGCTGGAGTCTATCCCTGGTCTCCTGGTTCATAGTCCACTGCTCTAACCACTAGGCTATTCCTCCTCCCTTATTCGGTTGAGGGCACTGGTGGTCTCCAGCTATAGCCAATTCAACCAGTTCAAATTAATCAAGTTAACCAAGTTATAAGTTAATCAAGTTATTCAAATTATTCAGATATACATATATCCACAATGCTTTTCGAGGAGAATACTGCACTTCCTGCAGGGGTATATGTACTAGGGCTGACGTCAGATTGAAATCTGATCCGTCTCCAACTGCTATCAGTTGGAGACGGATCCTTAGTATAGACAGATGGACTCAGGACCCATTGGTCCTGAGTCCATCTGTCTATACTAAGGAAAACGAAATTATCAGGTAAGTAATTTCTCCATTCCTGTACCAGTCTTTCAACCATAGCTTAGTTCTTTGTTAAGGGTATGTTCTTCTACTTCCCTGTTTTAGATAGGTTGCACTTCTGAGAAGAACATGTATTCAGGTATCTGTCCAATATTGTTCTCCTAATCCTTCAGCTGCTTTTGAATCTTTATTAGTTCATCATTTGTCAGGTCATTTGTTATGTAACTGTGTAATATCACCCAGTTCACCTTCCTTGCACATTTTTCTAGCGAACCTCTATGATTTTTGCCCATCCGTGCAAGTTGTGTCATCTGGAAGACAAATGAAAAACTCCTTGATTGGTACTTTGATTCCTTTCCTGGGAATTAAACCAGTAGCCCCAGGATCTCCACTGTGCTGGTGAGCCTGGCCAATTACTTAACAGTCAAGAACAATAATAATAATAGCAGTATTTGTAATAATGAGTCTATACCAGGGGTGGCTAACTCTAGTCTTCGAGAGCTATAAACAGGCCAGGTTTTCAGGATATTCACAATAAGTATGTATGAAATAGATTTGCTTACTATAGAGGCAGTGCATACATATTCATTGTAGATATTCTGTAACCTGGGTCTGTAACCTGAAGTATGTGCGTGCTGGGGTCCTCTGTCGCGTAACTTTACTTCTGCTATGGACAGCATGTAAGTTTTAAAATTAAAATTTCAGGGCTAGTCAGCAGGGTCTGAAGGGTTGGGACTAATAGGGTAAAAGGAAGCCTATCTAATTAGAGGGGTTAGGAAGAACTGGGAAAACAAGAATTGCGTCCATGTGCGTGCCTAGCAAAAGCCCCCACTTATGCGGTTGATGTGGCATTTGCACGCACATGCGCACATCCATATAAAATTGTGCGCACATATACGCGCGTACAGCTGATTTTAGAACATTCTCACATATATTCCTTATGTTTGATGTAATACTAACTTTGGTTCTCTACAATCCTTATTATATACGCTATGTTCGATGTATCCCCTTATGTTCATTGTAATTCTAACTTTGGTTCTCTGTAAACCGACGTGATATGTACTATTACATGAACATCGGTATATAAAAGCCTTTAAATAAATAAATGTTATAAAATGCCCACATCCATTCGCGCAAGATGGCGTACGTGCGTACATATACACCCGCACGGCAGTTAAAAAGTTACAGACTATGATTTTAAAAAAACACTGCTGAAAGTGGAGTACTTCTAACAAGAAATTTGTTTAAACCCTTCATTATAAGTTGCAAGACTCAGACACACAGGGTCATTCATGAAAAAGCATTATGGCGTTAACATCTGCGATAACGCCATAACACACACGATAGTAACAATAGTGCGTGACGTGAATGCAAATTTTTCTAAGAGGCGGGTATAGAGCCCGTCAAGCTAGGGCAAGAGAACATTGTAGAAATCTCATCTTTGTGAGACTTTCTTCACTCCAAATGGCGTCAAATCTTCACTGAGGTGTACCGTGCTATTCTTATGTCTCACTCTGTATGTAAAACTGGCCCCAAAACCCCAAACCACCACCAAAACCTCACCTCAAGTTTTTAGCTGGCCCCTCCGGTAGTGATATAAATAGTTGACTACTACGATGGCTTTATAAAGAGGCGCTCTGTCTTTCTCCCTCACCCCCCTCCCCAAATTTAGGCTCTTCGCAAGTAGCGAAGGGTGCAAAAACATTTACTCACCCCGTGATACACTACCTATGCGAAGCGTTAACACAGCGCATGGTTTGGTAATTATAAAATTATCATAGAAATGCCCCTCTTTCTTATCACATGCGCTATCCATGCAAAATTATACCATTTTGATTAATCTAGGGGTATGTTTGTAGGGGAGCACTTGCAGCACACGTATGATTTCTAAGACCAAAATACAGCCGCTGTAAGAAAATAAAATAAGATTTTTTTATGAGGAGAAATAATGAATTGATTTGCTTAACTGGCATTCCAGACATATCTATGTAGTCAAGTAGGCTCTTTTTACTTAAAATCTGGCTTGTTTGGTGTATCTGGATGAAGAATAATAACATAAGCTTTAATTTTTGTCCTAAACTTTTGAGTGTGTGAAAGTGCATTCAGAAAGTATTCAGACCTTTTCACTTTTTCTGTATTTTGCTATGTTACAGGTTTATTTTAAAATGGATTATATTTGTTTTTTCCCTTCTCAATCTTCACACAATACCCCATAATGACAAATGGAAATAAGGTTTGTAGAAATTTGTGCAAATTAAAAAAAAACAACTGAAATATCACATGTACATAAGTATTCAGACCCTTTACTCAGTCCTTTGACACCTTTTATAGCAATTATAGCCTCAAGTCATTTTGGATATGTCATTACAATCTTGGCACATCTGGTTTTGGGGATTTTCTCTCATTCTTCTCTGCAGATCCTCTCAAGCTCTGTCAGATTGGATGGGGATCGTTGTTGCACAGCTGCTTTCAGGTCTCTCCAGAGATGTTTGATCAGGTTCAAGTTTGAGCTCTGACTGGGTCACTCAGACATTCACAGACTTGTCCCGAAGTTGCGCCTGAGTTGTCTTGGTGGTGTGCTTAGACTCATTGACCTGTTGGAAGCTGAATCGTCGCTCCAGTTTGAGGTCCAGAGCACATAAAGGATCTCTCTGTACTGTGCTCCATTCATGTTTCCTACAATCATGGTTAGTCTTCCAGTACCTGCAGCTGGAAAACATCCGCACAGCATGATGCTGCCACTACCATGCTTCCCCATAAGATTGGTTTTTGCTAGGTGATGGGCGGTGCCTGGTTTCCTCCAGACATGACGCTTGGCCTTCAAGCCAAATATTTTAGTCTTGGTTTCATCAGATCACAGAATCTTGTTTCTCATACTCTGAGAGTCCTTTAAGTGCCTTTTGGCAAACTCTAAACAGGGTGTGTCATGTGCCTTTTACTGAGGAGTGGCTTCCATCTGGCCACTCTACCATAAAGGCCTGATTGGTATAGTGCTATAGAGATGGTAGTCCTTCTGGAAGGTTCTCCCATGTCACAGTGGAAATCTGAATGTATGTCAGAATGACCATTGAGTTCTTGGTCACCTCCTAACCCAAGGCCCTTCACTCCTTATTGCTCAGTTTGGGTGGATGGCCAGCTCTAGGAAGAGTCCTAGTGGTTCCAAACTTCTTCCATTTAAGAATGAAGGAGGGCCACTGTGTTCTTCAGGATCTTCAATGCTGCAGCAATTTTTTGTAGCCTTCCGCAGATCTATTCTGACACAATCCTGTCCCAGAGGTCTATAGACAATTCCTTCAACTTCATGGCTTTGATTTTGCTCTTGCAGAAAATATAATTTCCTAGCGTGTAGCAGATGGACTCAGGACCAATGGGTTTAGTGTACTCCTGATAGCAGATGGGAGATGGAGTCGGATTTCAAAGCTGACGTCAACCTACATATACCCGTGCAGGAAGCTTACCTCTTCAGTATTTCT
The DNA here is from genome assembly GCF_901001135.1 of Rhinatrema bivittatum. Lineage (NCBI taxonomy): Eukaryota > Metazoa > Chordata > Amphibia > Gymnophiona > Rhinatrematidae > Rhinatrema > Rhinatrema bivittatum. Next base: position 711,468,506 of record NC_042615.1, on the reverse strand, counting down.
CCGTCTCCTAAGCAGATAGGGACACTACACACACTAGAAGAGTGGTAGCAATTTTAAACCAAAGAAGAAAGAAAACTTACCTCTAGAAGACGAGCCCCGCTCTCCTGCAGTGATACCTAAGGGTCCCTCCCCCAGTCTAGAATTCATGAGGTGATTCCCGAGATCCCTCAGAGGCAAGCCTTGGTCCGGTAGCCGGCTCCTGGCGTGGACTTAGCCCCCAGGGTGGCTGAGAGGCAGTGGGTGCAGAATCGAGCATGGCGGTGAAGGTACCTCCCAACACGAGACCAGGAAACGCCGAGACCAGGTAAGGTGCGAGGGTCCACACACATGGAGACCCTCGGGGGGGGGAGGGAGGGTGTCGCCATCTTGTCCAAGTGGTCGTAGGTGACATTTCCCCCCCTTGACCGCCGTATTGCCCGCTCAACTGAGCCATGCGCACAAACGACTTGTGCTCACAGCGGCACGCACATCTATGCCGTGCGCATAGCGGCCCGCATAAACGGCCCGAGTGCAGAAATATTGCAGTTCGCACAGCAGCGCACACATCTCAGCCAGGCGCACAAGTAGTAGCCTGCGCATACATCTGCACACACATCTTCGGCACACCCGGGGAGCGCACAACTAAGCCTCCTGGCGTGCACACCTACGCGCACAGACGAGTTTTGAAGCTCCCCAATAGCACAAACCATGGCACCGCCTGCCAAGAAGGCCAAGGGACAAGCCCTCTGCCCAGCCTACCACCTGAGAGCTGAGCAACCTGAAGTGGCCTCCTCCCTATGCCATCAGTGCGAAGAGGGCCAGGGGGAACCTAAGCAAGGTCCCTCACAGCCAGTAGAGGGATCCGGATCCACTAATGATAGTACCCCGGACCTCTATATCTCCAATTCGGCACCTACACAGGAAGGCACCTTCGAGGCCTCCACTATAGTGCCGCCTGGAATCAACATGGACCCAGGGGCCTTTTCCTGGGTGGAATTCTTCAAAGGGCTGCAGACCGTTGTCCAAGCGCACTCAGTACTGGCTGCAACTCTGTCCCAGTCGCCACCAGAAGTGCAAGACATTCCAAGTACCTCTCGGGCCATTCGAGACATGCCCTTCCTAAGCAAGAGCCTCCCTACCGGGGATGCAGACACCTCGGAGGACAAGGTGGACTCCCTGGAGGAAGGAGAAATCCCCCCAGGGATGGAACCATACCGAACCATGCTGCGATTCTTCTCCAAAGACGAGTTACCAGCTCTCATGTCCCAGACCCTGAAGACGCTGGACAATTGCAGGCATGGACACCACAGCAGAACCAAAGATAAACCCTATCTTGGTCTCCCTTCATCATACCTCATGCTATTTTCCAATGTTGCAAGTGGTACGGCAACTGACTGACCTCAAATGGAATGCCTCAGAAGCCAGCTTCAAAGGAGGACGGGCCCTAGAAGCCCTATATCCCTTGGAACCCGCGGCTAAGGAACTCCTGCGGTTCCCAAAGGTGGACGCCATGGTCTGCGCAACCTCCAAGCGCACGACCATTCCCGTCGAGGGAGGAGTGGCACTAAAGGATGCCCAGGACAGATGACTGGAATCCATCCTTAAACAGTCCTTTGACATAGCAGCAATGACTCTTCAGATCGCTTCCTGCTGCGCCCTGGTGGCACGTTCTTGCTTGATCCTCTCCAGAGACGCAACCACGCCTGTTGAGACGATGGAAACTGCGGTATCCTTCCTCACAGATGCGACCTCAGAACGCACCCCCTTGGCGGTGGCATCCAGAAGAAATCTATGGCTCCAAAACTGGTCAGCCGACGCGTCATCCAAAGCGAACCTCACAAGGATGCCCTTTAAAGGATCTCTTTTGTTCGGAAGCGAATTGGAGAAGCTAGCCAACAAATTGGGCGAATCTCCAGTACCTCGTCTACCGGAGGAAAGGAACAAATGAAATCAGCGCTCCTCCCCCCAAAGAACCAAGGGCAGAGGAGCTCAGTGCTTTAGACCGCACAAGAACACACACTACCAAGCACCTCGCCCCACAGGTAGGGCTCAGTCCTTTAAGAACAGACCCAACAAAAGGGGAGCAGGCTCAGGTACAGCCCCCAGCTGCACCCCCACAATGAGAATCAACAGACCCATCCACAGGAAGAAGTCATAGGGGGCAGACTTAGCCTCTTCTACGAAAGATGGGTCGAGATAACGTCAGACAAGTGGGTCCTAACCATCATTCGGGAGGGATGTTATCTGGACTTCCACAGCATCCCCCAGACAAAGTTGTGAAATCACCGTGTCACTCCCTCTCCAACAGGACCGCAGTGGAAACCACACTGACAAGAATACTCAGCCTAAAGGCGATAACCCCGGTGCCCACGCACCAACAAAATACTGGTCGCTATTCCATCTATTTTATCATTCCCAAGAAGGAAGGAACGTTCCAGCCCATCCTGGACCTCAAGACTGTCAATTGTTACCTGAGGGTACCACACTTCTGCATGGAAACCCTATGCTCAGTCATAAGGGCAGTAAAGCCGGGAGAATTCCTGAACTCACTGGATGTATCCGAAGCCTATCTCCACAATCCAGTCCATTATGACCATCAGTGCTTCCTATGCTTTGCAATACTGGACCATCAAATCAGTTCCGGGCGCTACCCTTCGGACTAGCTACTGCCCCTTGGACCTTCACCAAAATCATGGTGGTAGTGGCGGCAACACTGAGGAAAGAAGAAATCCTCATACATCCTTACCTGGACGATTGGCTAATCAGGGCAAAATCTCCAGAGGAAAGTCACCAGGCGACCACCAGAGTCAAGAATCTTCTGCAGAATCTCGGGTGGGTCGTCAACACAGCCAAGAGCTGCCTGCAGCCCTCCCAATCGCTAGAGTACCTGGGAGTCCGGTTCGACACCAAGCAAGATAAGGTTGTCCTTGCCCCTCCATGGAGAAGCTGTGAAAACTGTTGAACTATGCTCTCCCCAAGGTATTTTATTTATTTTTATTTATTTAAATTCTTTTAATATACCGATGCTCAAGACCAGGTCTTATCGTACCGGTTTACAATAAACTAGGGGGTAAACCAGTTAACACTGAAAGCGAAAATTACATTACAACAGGGAATGTGGAACAAGGCTGTTAGAAAAAAAAAAAGGGATAGATTAACAATTTCTAACTGGAGAGCAGTGCATGTAAGCAGAGTAATTGCTTACATGGTGAGAATTATATACAATTTACACAGTGGAGTCGATTAGGTATGGGACTACCTCCAAGTCCTCGGTCTCATGACATCAACCCTGGAAGTCGTTCCATGGGCAAGGGCCCACATGCGCCCACTACAATGTTCCCTACTGTCATGATGGAACCCGACATTCCAGAACTACTCCATTCACCTCCAACTACCAGCAGAGGTTTGGGCCCAGCTCCAATGGTGGCTACAGGAAGACCATCTGAGCAAGGGAATAAAACTATCCCCATCGAACTGGATCTTGCTCACCATGGATGCGAGCCTGCGAGGGTGGGGAGCCCACTGTCAGGAACTGACGCCCCAGAGACAATGAGACAAGGATGAGGCGGGATGGAACATAAACCGACTGGAAGCCCGAGTAGTCAGACTAGCCTGTCTACGATTCGGCCACAGACTCCGGGGCGAGTCTGACATGTCGGACAACGCCACAACAATTGCCTACATCAACCGCCAGGGAGGAACCAGAAGCCAAAAGGTGTCCCTGGAGATAGACCCCCTCATGGCGTGGGCAGAAACAAACTTGCAAGGGATCTCAGCCTCCCACATCGCGGGAAAAGACAACGTCTCTGCGGACTACCTTAGCAGAGAGAGCCTAGACCCAGGGGAATGGACACTGTCGACCACAGCCTTCCAGTTTATAGTAAACCGCTGGGGAACTCCAGCCATGGATCTTCTGGCAACCCGGTCCAATGCCCAAGTTCCCAAGTTCTTCAGCCACAGAGGAGAACCGCAATCCTGGGGAATTGACGCCCTCGTCCAGACCTGGCCACAGGAAGACTTGCTATACACCTTTTCCCCATGGCCACTACTGGGCAGGATCATCCGCACGATAGAACACCACAGGAGACTAGTACTTCTAGTGGCCCCAGACTGGCTAAGAAGGCCATGGTACGCAGACATGCGAAGACTTCTTGTGGGGAACTCTCTGTGCCTACCTCCACACAGAGACCTCCTCCAGCAAGGACTGATCCTCCACGAAGACCCAACTCGATTCTCTCTTCTCGTCTGACCCTTGAGAGGACTCGTCTGAAGAAAAGCAGATACTCTAAGGCAATGATTGACACCTTGCTTCGAGCACGCAAGTTCTCCACATCACTAGCGTACATACGAATATGGAGAGTATTTGAAGCCTGGTGTGAGGACCGCAAGATCCTCCCACGGACAGTCAAAATCCCCATGATCCTGGAATTTCTGCAGGACGGCTTGAAGAAGAGGTTGTCTCTCAACTCCCTCAAGGTTCAGGTGCCGCACTGGCCTGCTTCAGAGCCAAAGTGGACAGCATCAGTCTATCAACCCATCCAGATGTTTCCCGCTTCCTGAGAGGGGTCAAACAAATCCGACCACCATTAAAGTGGCCGGTGCCGCTATGGAATCTCAATCTAGTACTAGACTTTCTAGCGGGAACTTCCTGCAAACCAACACGCGGCCTGTCACTATGGCTCCTGACCTTGAAGACTGCATTCCTATTGGCAATATGTTCAGCCCGTCGCATCTCCAACCTTCAAGCCACTATCCTGTCGGGAACCGTTCCTCAGGTTCACACCGGGAGCCATACAGCTACGCACTGTCCCCTCCCTCCTACCGAAAGTGGTTTCTCAATTTCATCTAAACCAAACCATCTCGCAGCCATCTCCAGATGAACATAAGGACTCAGAAGATTCACACCTTCTTCATCATCTAAACGTCGGCAGACTCCTAGTCTGATACCTGGAATGATCGGAATCTGTGCGAAAGACAGACCACCTATTCGGCCTTCACAGCAGGAAGAAACAGGGGGAAGCGGCCTCGCAGGCAACCATAGCCCGCTAGATCAAAGAAGTAATCAATGCGGCCTACGTAGAGGCAGAGAAGCCTCCACCTCTCTAAGTCAAGGCCCATTCAACAAGGGCCCAGGCAGCGTCCTGGGCAGAAACCAAGATGCTGTCGCCCGCCGAGATCTGTCAGGCGGCGACATGGTCCTCCATGTACACCTTCTCCAGGTTCCACCACCTGGATGTCCAGGCCCGGGAGGACACAACATTTGCAAGGGCAGTAGTAAGCGGGCCATGTGCAGCCTCCTGCCCTAGTCGGGAGTAGCTTTTGTACATCCCATTGGTCCTGCGTCCATCTGCTACACGCTAGGAAATGGAGAAATTACCTGATAATTTCGTTTTCCTTAGTGTAGACAGATGGACTCAGCACCCCGCCCACGGCTGCCCCAAAATCTGGGAACCTCGGGTGACAAACCCCAAGAACAAGACAAACACAGGTAAGCCAGGTATTATTCCTAGTTCAAGACACCCATAGTTACTGGGTGTTGGCATTATTTGGTTGAGTGCACTGGCGGTCTCCAATTTGGAAATCAGTTGAACCAGTCCTAGTTAATCAAGCTAACCAAGTTAATCAAGTTATTAAAGCACACATATATCCACAATTGCTTATCAGGAAAGTAATTTCTCCAATGGAGTAAATAATTTACTCATAAAATACAGCAGAACAGAAAGTAAATGTATAAAATAAGGTAAATCCTGTTCACTTCTTGAATATTCAATAAATAATTACACACTTCAAAGACCAAACTAAGGCCTAGATTCATCATTTTGCAATAAGTGACCAGCTTTTCAAGTAGCTGGTCTTCTGCTCTGGAATTCAATTCCGACTGCACTTAGACTCATTACTAACCAGAAAGAATGTGAGAAAAAACTAAAAATGTATCTTTGTTCTATTGCATTTGAGACCAATAACACAGATTAATGCCTTATCATTTTCTCTTTTAATCTTTGTTTGCATACTTTAGTTAACTCAAATATTAATTTCTGTTTTTAACACCTTTGCTTGAATGTTCTTTTATTTTTTAGTTTAACATTTTGTAGTCTTAATATTATGATTTGTTTTTTATGTAATACTAAATTATGTATGTTTTTAACCTGTAAACCGCCTAGTTCGTTACATTGTGTATAAATAAATAAATATAGCAAGAATAGCACCTGCAATAAGAAAAAAAAAAGGGGGGGGGCGCGATTAGGATAATTTTCCTGGTACCGCTTCACATAGCTAGTTTACTGCAACACGTGTTAAATTTATTGCACCTGCGATATTTTCACATCTCAAGCTGAGAAATCCCTGGACACGTTTTTATCGCATTTTGGGCTGCTACTGGCTAGAGAGAGAGAGAGAGAGACTCTGTAGAGGCTCACCAAAAAGTTACCTAACGATTGCAGCTAGGTAGAGAGAACATGATACAAATCTCTACCTTCTTTCACGTTTCATCACTCCAAATAACATTAAATTTTCATTGATGGTAACTTTGCTGTTCATACGTATGACTGTGCATGTAAAACTGCCCCCTAAACCCTAACTCGCCCCACAAACCTCACCCCGAGTTCATAATGTCCCCCCTTACAGTGATATAAAGAGTTCAAATATCAGTGGGCCTCCACAGAGGCTGTCTCTCTCCCCTCTCCCCACCTCCCTCTCGCCATTTCGGCCATAACGCACAGCTATCGCAGGCATAACACTTAGGAAAACGGTATAGTTATTTCCGGCGTTAAATCCTGTGATAGTATGTGTATGTTATCGCACGCAACGTTAAACAACCCTCATTTCCATTTACTCTGCCCAAACTCCTCCCACTTAAATGTTTAAAATTTGCATGCATATTTCGAGATGCGATATTTATGATGTGTTATGGTGTTATCGCGGGCGTTAGGGCCCTAATGCCTGTGATAACTAACGTGATTTGATGAATTACCTCCTAAGTAATTTTCTTGTAGTACGAATTAGATTCAATACATTCCCCTGACACAGCCGTGTTTCACCAGAAGGGCTGTGTAAGGAGGGACCCAAAACAATATCTGAAAGTAAAATAAACAACTGAAATCAAAGAACAGGAACAAGAATGTATGGCTACAATACCGTTGTAAGAATAAAGATACAAATAAAAATACATAAAATGGATTGAAAGAGGTAACATTCAATAAGTAAGGCATTAAACGTGTAAGATATATGTAAGGGTGGCACCGATTAGAATTAAATTGTAAAGCAAATTTACAGGAGTGGAATTAAGGAAAGGAGATAGTCAAAGGACAGAGTACAAGGAGGCAAGAGGACAATTAAGCTGTAAGATTCAAAGAAATATATATTAAAAAAAAATGTCAACAGATGTTGGATGACATTCATAAAGACATTAAAAAATGAATATACAGACAATTAGTTGCCTATTGCAAAAAATGGATCAAAATAATTAAATGGATATTAGACAATGATCATAGAGAGACATATTTCTGAAACATATACAAACATTATGAAGTAGGAATGAGTAAATAAGAGTTACACAACTATAAAGACTCCAGACAGGACAGAGCCAGAACTAAGGAACAAATATTATGAGCAGAGGGTGAGGGTTAGCACTAGGGAGGCGGCAGGTAGAGAAGCAGAAAACACATATGTGAATTGAAAACCTTAGCTTAAGGAGAAATACATAAGGAATTAAAGTATAAACACGAAAAGCATAAACATGTTAGGATTTGTAGGGTGTTGGGCCCTGGGCCAAGGTGAGAGATGGTACCGCCCACGGGGGGGGGGAAGACCCATGAGCCTCACCGTCGGGAGGCAAGGTCTCAGCTGACGTCAAACACAGTACAAGTCTAGAGTTTTTATTAAAGAGGTAGAGCAGCACTACCTGCGGAGCAGGGGGTGCAAGAGTAAAGTCACGCTGACCCGGGGGGGGAGCCTGGGTCTTGAAGAGTGGGGGATACCAAAAGTGTAGATGGTGCTGCAATTGTCCACAGAGCGGGGTACACAGACAAGGAGCCTTCGGTACAGATGAGATGGTGGTGGTCTGTGGAAAGGGGTATACCAATGAGGGTCCTCTGTAGAGATGGTAATGATCCGTAGTGCAGGGTGTACCGAAGAGGGTCCTCAGTAGAGATAGTAATGGTCCGCAGAGTCGGGTACACCAAAGAAGGTCCTCAGTAGAGACAGTAATGGTCCACAGAGCGGGGTAGACCGATGAGGTCTTCGATAGAGAAGGCAAATGTCCGCAGAGCAGGGTACACCGAAGAAGGTCCTCAGTAGAGACGGTAATGGTATGCAGAGTGGGGTACTCACGGCAAGAGTAGCGATGGTTCCAGGGAAGCCCTGAGGAATGGGGGAAGCAGAAGTCCTGGGCGTCAGGCCCTCTGAGGAGCAGATAGCCAGAGACGAAGAGAGGGCCCCCAAGGAGCGAGTACCTGGGACGTCTCACGCCAAGGAAGCAGGAAGCTGCAACAAAGGGTCCTCTATGAGCGAGGCGGATTCAGCAATGAGGAAGTCGTTGCCAAGCCGTAGGTAAGCAGGGTCAGTCGGCTTAAATGTCCCAGAGGAATGATGTCATCCGGAGGAGACGTCCCCAATGTTCCCACCATGACGTGCTTAAGACTGGCCCGTGCACACGCCTAAGGGAATCCGAGGGCAAGATGGTGGTCTGCAACGTCCAGGGAGGCTGGGAGCGGTAGGCAGGCCGGCAATAGCTGGCGGAGGCCGCGAGTCTTCCCAATGGAGTCAATGTTGTGTAAAGAGAGGTGAGCAACAGCGTTCACAGCTGTCTGCGACCGGGTGTAACAAAACATACCTTAACAGGAAGTTGAAACAGTTTAAGAAGGCGAACTGCCAGTGATTAATCAGCACGGTGCATCACAGGGAGAGGGAGAGCTAAATTGCAAAGTGAAGAAGTAATTATACAGAATGTACAAACAAAGCAAAGGACACCCTCTCCCCCCCCCCCAAAAAAAAAAAAAAAGATACGGGCACATAATCATACCTTAGTGAAAGGCTAAGATGTTTAAGTAGGTGAACTGCCGGGGGGTCAGCCAGCAAGGTGCATTGCAGCAGGGAAGCTACTAAAGAACAAGAATATGAGGGTAAATCCATAAACTACATGTATACTGTACAAAAGTGCTAAAAATGAGAATACCTTTTTGATCCAGTTTCTTAAGCTCAATGGAGAAAGACGGAGAAAGCCCATTAAATGTGGGAAACAACCTTAATTACTCTTAAAAGGAAGTGCAGAGTCACCACTCAAACATGGTTAATAAAATCAAGAAGATTATCAATAGACACTGGCATATTTTAAGCTGGCATTAAATTTTCAACAAACCTTTATTTTCATGTACAAGACGACCTTAACATTAAACAGCATGTGGTTTAGAGCACACATACCTGCACAGCAAATTCCTTCGGATGTTGTTATAGGACATACTCCATGCAATAACTGTGATTTTTGTGACATCATTTCGGGCACACAATGGATTGCTGATGAATCAGGTATTTTGGTCAACAGATGAAGTGATACTAAACTGTCTGTCACATTATGTAGTCTATGCTCTGCAATGCCCTTGCTTTAAACTATATGTTGGTAGAACAACATGCTCAATTAGGTTCGCCTAATTGAACATAGAAGTCGCTTCTCTTCGAGAGATGAACGGGCCCCTATAGTATCGCGCACTGTATTGAGTTTGGACGCTCCTTTCAAGATCTCATTTGGACTGTGTTAGAGCAAGTACCCCCTCACCATGGGGAGGGAATTATAGGACACTACTCAATTGCTAAGAAAACCTTTGCATATTTAAACTTAACACGTTGGCTCCATGTGGTATAAATGACAAAACAGAAAGGCATACCTTATGACATTTTTTCTTACATTGTTTACTTTTTTGTGCGAGTACACTTTTGATTGGCAGCTGGCATTTCAGGCCCTTTTGCTTTTAAAATGGTGGATTGAAGCAGCCACCAGAACCTAAGACTTCTGAGCACCGTTTCTTTGTAAACTGTGGTGACTCAGGCTGCAGTGCTGATGTCGAAAAACACCTTTACAACAGTGAGTTTTGACATCTCTGGTTTTAGTCTTCCAGTTTATGATGATGTGACATTTTTAACTGTTTTAATATTCATCCATTGCACTTCCTAATTACGTGGGAAGATTTATAGGCGTAAATACGTCTGTGTGCATACTATATTGTTTCATGGATTTTTATTATTTTAGAAACCGGGATCTCCACTAAAATCATTGTTGTGTATTTGAATCACCCCTGAAGAAGGAAGAAAGTTTCCTTCCGAAAAGTTGCAATGTTGGGTAAAATAGAAGGTTGTGATAAACATTATGGATATTAGACACACTGGGATTAAACAGAAGGCTGTTATAAATATCTTGGACATCTCCTGGCTCAACAAGCACTCAGATAAGTGCAGTTTCTTAATATATATTTGTTAATAGATACGTTAAATGCTGCAAAAATTCACAAAAAATATGCAAGCACACGATTCCCACTATAAATGACTGATTATTAAAAACTTCAGCACAAAGACATTGGGCTGGAAGCATGTATTTATTGTGCCCACCCAGTGCTATATGATGGTCATTCATACGTTTGATAAATGTTTGACATCCCCACTCTTTATGGATTGTTGAGGTGAGATTATACTTATGATTATTTGAAATTATTCTTACACTTTATAGGTTCATTGTTATTGGTTCTGATATGTTGTGGCATACTCTAGAATAACAAGGATGTACTTATTTCCTCAAGTAGATCTCTCTGGTGACCCCACAAAGTCCATGCCCACCCTTTCAAAAGAGGTCTCGATTATGGACATTGGTAGGCTTTGTGAGTTGGAAGGTAGGGCATGACCGGCCATACAACTGAACCTGTTTATGTAGGCCCAGCGTAGAACTATGTCAGCATTTTCTCTCGGGTGTTTTTCTCCCCCTAGGGACCCCTAGATGGTAACTATGTGGTAGTTGTATGATCTTCTGATGATAGAGTTTGGGAACTAGGAGTTATTCTGTCAAATGACCCTCCACACTTCCCGTTCTGACATGGTCAAATTGATCCCCTTTCATCGCAATAAAAAAGGGAATAGCGTTATAATCTGTGCCTCTGGGTCTACCTTTCCGTTCACCCTCTGTTTATGCCTCCTAGGCCCAATTAAAGGACTCATCCTCCCTCTGGACCTGCATGAAGCTCCCCCGATTCACCCCCTTTTCCCACTCAAAGAAGCCAGGTGGACATTCTGGATGGGTGCTGCTCTTCCCTTGACTCTGATCTTATCCCCAGTTGCCTCTAAATTAATAGCATAACTGTATTTGTCCTGTTGGTGTTTTACTGGGACTTAGAAGTCTTAGAGTCTTTATGATACAGATCTGGATCCTCCAAAGGAAAGAGCTCTGGAAACTAAAATTCTTCATTGCTGTGGGTAGACCAGCCTATTGTAAGCTGGTTCCAGAGGTTCATGAAGTTTCAACAGTCCTGTCCTATCACCATGGGGTAGGGTAGCCAAGGAAGAACTCCCACTTCAATTTTGTCTTGGCTGACCAGGATTTTTAGTTGTACCCGGCTTGTTGGATACTGCTGTTGGTCCCCATGGATGCATGTCAGGGTCACCCCTTTGTCATAGTCAATCTGGACTTGCTTCATTAACTCTCTTCATATGAGCGTTTTTCACATTCCAAGAGTCCACCAATGCCTGAATTGGAACTCCATCCAACTCAACCGCAATCACAAAAGTAGAGACTCTCTGGCTGGCAGCATCCACGAAATTACAAAGGTATGGGGTCACGGCTTTAACGTCCATTGACTTATCTTCCTTGCAGATACAGTTTCTGGAAAAATGGCCTGCCTCCATAGCTGAAACATAGCAGTCCAGCTGAGGTTTGCAAGTGAGGTGAAAGGTTCTGCCAGATCTGTGATACTAGTTGTCAAGACCTCTGACTCTTAGGACTACGTCATTGAGTAGCTTCTTTGTAAACCGTGGTGATTCAGGCATGATCTTGGTCTAATAATAGGTCTCTGCTACTTCTGGCTCCTTTTCAGCCAAAAGCTTTTGGTGTCGGCAGACCCACTGCTGCATAGGCCATTCGAAGCTGTCTAGGAACTGTTCCAGCAGAACCACTTTAACTACCTTCACCCTGGTCTTCCCTTTCAGGTGCATCCTCTTCCACGTGACATCTGTAAGTCTGTGGAATAGGTTCCTTAGGTTTTCTCCAGCTTGCAGAACTCCACAGCCAAAATCACTGTTAGGCTTCTGGGGTGAGTCCCGCTGGCTCTAGAATGGCGGCCTTGACTTCCTGGTATGTGGCCCTCCATTCTGAATTGGCGGTTTGGAAGGCAATTTGACTACTCCTGGGGAGTGGATTCCCAGACAGGTAGCCTTCTTGTCCTCTGGCCAGGCTGCCAGTCATGCTGTACATTCAAAGTTTTTCAGGAAACCATCTGGGTCTACTCCTGGGGTCATCTCAAGTAATGTTGGTGACATGGGAGGTGGACTAGCTAAGGCAGTTTGCACAGCTTATGCTATCTGAGTTAACACCATATGCTGCTGCACCATTTGCTCTCAGTGGGGTAGATTTTAAAAGGGTTATGCGCGTAACCCTTTTAAAACACCTCTGCACGCACCGAGCCTATTTTGCATAGGCTCGGCGGCGCGCGCAAGCCCCGGGACGCCCCATAAGTCGCGGGGCTTCGCTAGGGGGGGCGTGTCGGGTGGGCGGCGCGACGTTTGGGGCATTCCGGAGGGCGTGTCGGGGAGCGTGGTGCCGGCCTGGGGGCGTTCTGGGGGCACGGCTGAGGCCTCCGGAACAGCCCCCGGGTCGGGAGATGGCGCGCACGAGTTACTCCTGCCACAGGCAGGCGTAACTTTTACAATAACGGTAAGGGGGGGCTTAGATAGGGCCAGGGGGGTGGGTTAGGTAGGGGAAGGGAGGGGAAAGTGCGAGGGGGTGGAGGGAAAGGGCAGCGAGCGCAGGGCTCGGCGCGCACAAGGTGCACAAATGTACACCCCCTTGTGCGCGCCGACCCCGGATTTTATAAGATACACGCGGCTACGCACGTATCTTATAAAATCCAGCATACTTTTGTTTGCGCCTGGTGCGCGAACAAAAGTACGCGCACACGCTGTTTTTTAAAATGGACCCCATAATGCGTGCTACTGATCAATTTGCATTTGCAGGGCTTTTTGTAATTGTTGCTGCCCTGTAGCAGTGACCTTGGATCACTTGCTCCATCCTCCCTGCTTATCAAGCTTCCTCCAAACTAGGTAGCTCTGGGGGAAGGAGAGGGAAAACAAAACCTGCTGGCCTATTCAGCCCTTACTCACTGCTTGACCCCTGACTAGTCATGTGCAGCTAACCCCATTGGCCTGTTGTGTAAAGATTGTCTGGGTGGAACTGGGAGGCCCCAGGAAAAAGAAAAAAAACTCTGCAGGGTTTGTTTGGTTTTTTAGCTACCAACTGTGGCTTAAGAAAACAGCCAATGGAAATGAGGCAGATCTAACTGTTCCTTAGGTGCAGTTTATAGTGAAAAAAAAAAAAAATTAAACAGTTCAGCTCACCTTAACTCCAGGTAATTTGCAGTCCTTAAATGTAGCAGGTCTTAGTATAGGATAGGTCTCTGCCTACTCCTTAGAGCCTCTTAAATCCTTCCAGGCCCTGAGTTTTTAAACTCTGTTGAGAGACTCCTCCCTTCACTCAGGATTCCCTGTGGATCTGGACTTTGAGGAGTACCTGCCAAGACAGCTGTGCCTGATCATTTAGGGTAGTCTGAGAGAGTTGTCTCTATACTCCCTCATAATCCATTTTAGAATAAGGCTGTAATGTAACAAAATGTGGAAAAAGTGATGGGATCTGAATACTTTCTGAATGCACTGTATCAGCACCCTGAGGCAGGAAAATGATAGAACAGCAATTAAGGAATCCTGTGGTTAAAATTTAGAGGTCCAGTGGATTTGAAGCGTTCCAGTATTGTTTCGGTTTACTTCTTAGTCAGTCTTTTTTTCTTTTTCTCACCTGTGATGTGCAGATGAGGAAAATAATGGCCTTTCAGCAAAAGGCTATGAAAAAAGAATAACCATCCATTGTACTTGTGCAGATGCATTTGTGCTAAACTACTAAGACAGCCTAAGCAATGCTGCTAAATCTGGTTATTTACTTCTTTTTTATATCTCAGAAGAGAAATTGATTCTTAAAAATGTACTCTGAAATATTACCTCACTACTGAAGATTATTACTTAGTTAAGGTTCATGTTTTATTAACTTCATGTTAGTGAATGTTCCTTAGCTGCTAAATACCTTGAAACTAATTGCTAATATACATCACGTCTCAACATTTTGTAGTAAAGTGTCTTATCACTACATTTACTACTGTAGAAGACAGTTATTTGAAGGTTGCTAGGCTTACAAAGAGCATCAGTAAAAAAAAAAAAAAAAAGCTGAGTATCTAGTGTTGCTAAAAATGTAATCCAGTGATTAAGAAGAATATATCTATTTGTTTCTATACTGGTTTCATTTTACAAATAATTGTAAAATCAAGCAAAATTAGAGTTAAATAAGGCGAAGAATCTCTTAAAAAAAAAAGAATAGCAATACTCCTCAAGATACAGATGCCTTAGTGACTAAAGCTGACATTATTGTACATATGTCAAAAATGAAAGTAATAAGATCAGACATTTCAAAGATGATATCTGAACTCAATGATGGTGAAATCTTTGAAAGAATGTACGACTCAGAATGAGATTAACAGCAGTGAACAAATTCAACAGCATGCTTTCTTGGAACAATGAATATTCTGGAAAAAACGACTGCTGATTTAAGATTGGCAAGATGGCTTAGAAAATAGGCAGCTCTCTCCAAATCTCAGAATTCTGGGATTGCCTGAGATTGAGGGGAAAAAGATGCATCTATTAAAATATATTACCCCAGAATGGAAAATGAAGGAATAGAATAATTTATATTGGAAAGATTGCACAGAATATTCAGAAAAGAAGGAATATATGAGAATGCATCTCATATATTCCGCTTGTCAGAACTTTAAAGTTCTTTGAGATGTATATCTAGAACAATGCTCATCACAAATTGACTACTGGTTTGTAAGATGGAGAATCTGCACAAAACAGGGGATGCTTTCAGAAGTTTTCACATGAAGTGACATAAGATATAAAATTAGTACAAAGATTATACTTAAGGTTAAGAATCGGTAGATTTAGGATTGGACCTTTGAATAAAGGTTATAGGAGAAATAGGGGGTAGGAATTTGGGAACTCTCAATAAATATTGGGATATGTTTTTTGAATGGAGAGATTGGTTTTGGTAACAATTAAACAGACGTTTCTCCTTGACAGTACTGAAAAATCTACGAATGATGATAAATAATATCATACGATATACCATGTTGAGTCAGATCAGAGTCCCATTGCGCCCAGCATCCATCCGAGAGTCGCAAGTACTTGATAGATCCAGAGATCGAGGGAAGCAACTTCATAAAAGATGTACAAACTAATTTTTGGCTATCAAATAAATAATTTAAGGATTGTAACATGGAATGTAACAGGCTGAAATCTTCAATTAAAAAAGAGGAAGATTCTTCAGGTTCTTTATCAACAAAAGTCTATAATTATACACCAAAATGTCCATCTAAATGAGCGTATACTACTCTTCCTCTTCAGGACCTATAAAATCTGGGATGGTTATCCTTTTCCACAAAGGAATTTCTTTCTAATAGGGTCATTCATCAAAATGCGTTATGGCGTTAACAAACGCGATAATGCCATAACGCATGCGATAATAACGATAGCGCATGGCACAAATGCAAATTTTGGGAAAGGGTAGGATTAGGGAGGAGTTTGGGCGGGATTTATGAAATTGATGGGCAGTATCTCACTGAGCAATACGCATAACACATGCTATCTCATGGTTTTAATGCTGGAAATAACTACACCTTTTTTTCCTGGCATTAAGCTGTGCGATATTACCAAAACAGCCATAGAGCAATTCATGATAAAATTTTTTAATTGCATTTCAGCCATTTCTGGGCAGGAGTGGAGTGGAGAGAGAGAGTGCCTCTGGAGAGGCTCTCACGGAAAGTAACTGTTTATATGCCTATAGGAGGGGCATTTAATAGCTTGAGGTGAGGTGGTGGTGGTGGTTTAGAGGCCAGTTTTTCATGTACAATGAGATGTACGAACAGCACTGTATACCTCGGTGAAGATTTGACGTCATTTGGAGTGAGGAAATTCTCACAAAGATGAAATTTTGTACTATGTTATCTTGCCCTAGCTTGATGGTACCCTGTTAAAGGGGGAGGTAGGGTCATACAAATTTTATCTTCTGTCACATTAATCCTTTACAAACTCTCTCTCTCTCACATACACATGCTCCTTTTCCCTCACAGATATATTTTTATATCTGTGTGCCTGTGTGAGCCTATATATGACACACAGGCTCTCACAGGCACACAAACATTCACAAACAAGCACACAGGCTCTTACACACATTCATAGACACCTAGGCTCTCACACAGACACATACACACACAGGCTGTCATACAGACATGCATGAGCTCCACCACAGCACAAACGGCCTTCCTGTGGGGGGGGAGCAGACGACGTGCACGCGCACACAAATAAAAAAAATGGGCCTCTTCTTCAGCCGCCAGCAGGTTAAGCTCTGCCGGTGGCCTGCAGCCTCTCTGCTTCTTCAGCTGCCTGCAGGTTAAGCTCCACCTGTGATCTCTCTCCTTCAGCCGCCGGCAAGTTAAGCTTTACTAATGACCTGTGGACTCCTTCAGCCGCCAGCAGGTTGAGCTTCGCCAGTGGCCCTACAGCCCCTCCTGCTGCTGCCGCCACCTCTCCCCCAGGGTGTGCCGCTCTGTGCAAATTCACAGTATGCACACCCGGTCATGCCGGGCCTGATTTTTGCAAAGAAAGTAGCTCTTTATTGTTACCTTTGGTGCTTCCCAAATTGGTTCTGATTGACTTATCCAGTACTGGTTCTGCCATATCATTAAAATATTGCCTTTAAAAAGGAGATAGAGCAACTTTTAAACTAGAACAAAGGGGAAAGCAGATAGTCGCTCAGCAGTATATGGTTCAAAGGAAGGTATCTTCGAAGCATACTAATGAAGCAGGAGAGTTAAGACATCCCAACATAGGAGTTCCACTAAAATTAAATGTGCCTATAAGTAAAGAATCACCTGAGCTAAAAGATTCCAAATCCCCCCCTGTCAATTGAAAAGCAGATTAATACAATAAAAAACCCCACACACTTTGAAATGTCTGTATGCCAGTGCCAGAAGTCTAGAAAGTAAGATGGTAGAGTTAGTGTATTCAGTGAATGAGAGAGACCTAATTTGCATCTCAGAGATATGGTGGAAGAATAATAACCAATGGGATAGGGTACAAATTATATTGCAGTGATAGGGAGGAACAACTTAGTGGGGGCTTAGCACTTTATGTCCGTGATGGCATAGAGTCCAACAAGATAAAAATCCTGCAAGAGACTAAATGCACAATATAATCTTTATGGGTAGAAATCCCATGTATGTTGGGGAAGAATATAGTGATCACAGTAAACTACTGTCCACCTGGCCAAAATAAGACAGACTATGAAATGCTAAGAGAAATTACGGAAGCTAATCAAATTGGTAGTGCAGTAATAATGGGAGATGTCATGTACCCCAATATTGACTTGGTAAATGTAACAACAGGACACACGAGAGAGAGAAATTTCCTGGATGGAATAAATGACAGCTTTATTTATTTATTTAAATTATTTTAATATACCGATGCTCAAGACCAGGTCTTATCGTACCGGTTTACAATAAACTAGGGGGAACCAGTTAACAGAGAAAGCAAAAGTTACATTATAACAGGGAACGTGGAACTAGGCTGTTAGAGAAAAGATAGGTTAAACAAATTCTAACTGGAGAGAAGGGCAAAAAGCAGGAGAGGGTGCTTACAGGATAAGAATTATGTACAAATTTACATAGTGTATATGAATTAAGCAAGTTATAAGATAGTGCAATTAGTCGAACAACAGTTCCTTTGAGTTGCGGAAATGGACGCATCCGTGGGGTATGAGACTCATCCGTGGGGTATGAGACATTACTCTCTGCATCAATGACAGGGTATGGCAGGAAATTTGAATCAAACAGTTACCAACAAGGGCCCTGAACTTGCTGGAGCAATTGGTTGATAAACCGACAAGAGAGAGAGCTATTATAGATGTAATTCTTAGTGGAGCGCAGGACTTGGTGAGAGAGGTATCAGAGGTAGAGCCGCTTGGCAATAGTGATCATAACATGATCAGATTTGAATTAATGACTGGGAGAGGTACAATAACTAAATCCACAGCTCTAGCACTAAATTTCCAAAGGAAATATTTGATAAAATGAAAAACAGAAAAAACTGAAAGGTGCAGCCACAAAGGTTAAGAGTGAACAACAGGGGTGGACATTGTTTGAAAAAAAAAAAAAAACATCTTAGAAGGCGCAGTCCAGATGTATGCCATGCAATAAGAAAGGGAAAAGGAAGGCCAACCAATTGCCGGCATGGTTAAAAATTGAGGTGAAAGAAAAATTTTATCCAAAAGGTTTTCCTTCAAAAATTGGAAGAAGGATCCATCTGAAGAAAACAGGAAAAAGCATAAACACTGTCAAGTTAAATGTAAAACATTGATAACACAGACTATGAGAGAATTTGAAAAGAAGTTGGCCATAGAAGCAAAAACTAATGATAAAAACTGTTTAACTATATACGAAGCAGGAAGCCTGTGAGGGAGTTGGGTTGGACCATTAGGTGTTTGAGGAGTTAGAGTGCCACTTAGGGAATATAAGGCCATCATGGAAGACTGAAAAGGAAATTTTAAGGCCCACGCTCAGGCATCCAAAGGTGCGCGGTTCCCGGCAGGCGCACACATACATGTGTCAATTTTATAACATGCACACGCAGACATGCACATGTGCTAAAGAGTTTAGGGCTGTTCGACTTGGAGAAGAGACAGCTAAGGGGGGATATGATAGAAGTCTACAAAATCATGAAAGGACTTGAATGGGTAAATGTGATTCGGTTATTTACTCTTTCAGTTAACTTAATGGAGTGACCCCCATTGTATTAACAAATAGCACATTTAAAACAAATTGGAGAAAATTCTTTTTCACTCAGTGCACAATTAAGCTCTGGAATTCATTGCCAGAGAATGTGGTTAAGGCAGTTAGTGTGGGTGGGTTTAAAAAAGGTTTGGAGAAGTCCATAAACTGCTATTAATCAATAGGGAATAGCCACTTCTTGTTGCCAGCATTACTAGCATGAGATCTAGTTAATGTTTGGGTACTTTTTTTGATAGATGGACATTAATATCTACTGAAGATTACCAATAATGTAACCAATTGTTTTGTTTCTGATTCTGCTTCTAATTTTGCTGAACCTATAACTATATATGTCACTTTGTAAACTGTTGTGATCTACACATGAAATAAAGGCATATAAAATGTTTAAATAAACAACAAGAAAGAGAGCAGAATAATCAAACAGTCCAAACTTCGTAGTGTTGAAAAAATAGGGAAATTGATTCCTTCTTTTTATTTTTTCACTAACGGCTACTCCAAAAGCTCAATGCAGTATGCTATAGTTTTCACGAAGTTTGGACTGTTTGATTATTCTGCTCTCTTCCTTGTGTGTGGATAATAATTGGAGAGCAGCATCCCTCCTATTTGTGTGTTAAATAAGCCAGCAAAATAAATAAATACTTGCCAGGTTCTCGCGACTTGGATTGGCCACTGTTGGAAACAGGATACTGGGTTTAATGGAGCCTTTGTCTGACCCAGTATAGCATCTCTTATATCCCTATCACCAATGTATCATATTTAAAAGTATGCCAGTATAGATTGATTTATGGAGCAGATAGGGCAAGAAAAAATAAAGAATGTGGAGATTTCCATTTACATTCAATCCCTACTTTAAAAGATTTTTAAATCACTAAATGGAATTTGCAGAATGTGATACTTCTCTTGTTATAGACCCAATTTTGTTTTGGGAAACAGCCAAACTATTAAATGAGGTAAAATTATTTGCTTCTCTGTTAAAAAAAATTATTTATATATATATATATATATATATATATATATATATATATATATATAAATTTAAAATTTTTAGAATTGGAAAAATATTTATGTAAATTGTGACTTAGCAAATGACCCTAAGACTCAGAGACATTTTTGGCAATTCAAATTATCCTTTTCATACCTTACTACAACAGAGGGCTTGCTCCTCCCTTCTATATTAGAAACATAAATTCAGCAATATGTATTTGTATTCTGCTTTTCAGCACTTGAAAGCAATATTTATTTATAGTTTCTCACTCTAGCCCTCACTCCAGTGTGCAGGTCCAGCTCCAAGTTTCAGCTCAGACTCCAGTCCTTGCTCCAGCATGTCAGGATCACTCTCCCTGCCTCAGCCGTAAACAACCACCAGTGAATATTGGCATGGCTGTGGAACAGACATGTAGAAACTGAAAAGAAAAATCACTAAGCCATTGTTTGCAAACTAAAACAGTGAAGGGAAATGATATATCACATAGGTAGAGATGGAGGTTGATAAGCTAAGCAGTGACCTTGGCAGTGAGGTCCTGCTAGTATAAGACAGTGCAATATAGGGACAGAATTTAAAATAGCTTATAAAACTTGCATTTACACCTTACAATGCAACAAGAAATCTCAGGCAAGCACAAAAGATTTACTGCTAAATACAGTATTGCATCTATGATTGTGATAGACTACAAAGACTTCTCAGCATTATGCCCATCAGAGCAGCAAACTTACAATCTAGACCAGCGATTCTCAACTGGTGTGTCACAAAATATCAGTGTGTCGCCAAGCACCGGCAGGTATGTCGCGGCTTCTGGTGTCCCACTGCCCCACTTGTGCTTCCCTTCTCCCCAGGGGCAGACTGGCTGATGCAGTTGGTAGGGGAGTGCTGCCACCGGAGGCCAGGCCGGCAGGGCTGAAAGACACTGCATGCTGCCACTGGAGGCAGCTGAAGTGTGGAGAGATGCTGCGCGCTGCCGCCAGAGGCCATGCTGGCAGGGCCGAAGAGCGAAGAGACACTGCGAACCACCACTGGAAGCCAGACCGGTGGGGCTGAAGAGCGAAGAGATGCAGCGTGCTGCCACTGGAGGCAGCTGAAGTGTGGAGAGATGCTGCGCGCCGCCGCCAGAGGCCAGGCCGGCAGGAGCGAAGAGGCGCTGTGAACTGCCACCAGAGGCCAGGCCGACGGCGGCTGAAGAGCAAAGGCCAGGCTTATTGGGTCAAGCAATGAGAAGAGGCTCCATGTGAGCTTTTGTGTATGTGTGTGAGTAGCAGCTTTGTGTGCCTATGGTAAAATGGATGCCTGGGTGCGTGAGTGGCAGCTTTGTGTGTGCCTGTGGTAGAATGGATGCCTGGGTGCGTGAGTGGGAGCTTTGTGTGTGCCTGTGGTAGAATGGATGCCTGGGTGTGTGAGTGGGAGCTTTGTGTGTGCCTGTGGTAGAATGGATGCCTGGGTGCGTGAGTGGCAGCTTTGTGTGTGCCTGTGGTATAATGGATGCCTGGGTGCATGAGTGGCAGCTTTGTGTGTGCGTGTGGTAGAATGGGTGCCTAGGTGCGTGAGTGGCAGCTTTGTGTGTTTGTGGCATAATGAATGCCTGGATGCATGAGTAGCAGCTTTGTGTGTGTGTGTTGTAGAATGGGTGCCTGGATGCATGAGTGGCAGCCTTGTGTGTGTGGTAGAATGGGTGCCTGGATGCATGAGTGGCAGCTTTGTGGGTGTGTGGTAGAATGGGAGCAAGATTGTGTATGATTGAGAGCTTGTATGTGATTGAGAGAAAGACTGGTCGGAGGTGACTGGTGTGTGTATATGTGAGACAGAGACTGGTCAGGGAGGTAACTGATGTCTGTGTGTGACAGATTGGTCAGGAAGGTGTTGGTGTCTGTGTGTGAGAGAAAGATTGGTCAGCAAAGGTGACTGGAGTGTGTGTGAGGAAGAGTGACTGGTCAGGGGGATGAATGGTGGTGTGTGTGTGTGTGAGAGAGACACACTGGTCAGGAAGGTGACTGGTGTATGTGTGAGGAAGAGAGACTGGTTGGGAAGGTTACTGGTCTGTGTGAGACAGAGACTGTGTGTGAGTGACTGGTTGTGGGCCCTAAGGAATAGGACCGTGAGGACAGAGCTTCAGTAGCCACTGCTGCTTCTGGTGTGAGCTATTGGCCTGCAAGGAAAAGGAGTAGGAGAGTTGCTGGAAAGGGTAAGTAAAGCTGGCTTTTTAAGTGTATTCTTCTTGATTGTCTGCCATTTAAATTATTGGGTATTGTGTGATGTGTCTGTTTTGAAATATTTTATTGATATTTGAACAATTTTTAATAATTTTAATGATTTTTTAATTGTTGGATGTTCTGTTCATCAGCTGTAACATTTATTAGTATAGTTTTACAATTATTTCTTATGGGGATCTATGGCAGCTTGGCTTGTTCTGTTTCCTAATAAGTGTATTAGGGTTTAGGGCCTGGATAAATATTTGTAGTGTTGCCTTTTCATAGGTAAGAACATAGGAACATGCCATACTGGGTCAGACCAAGGGTCCATCAAGCCCAGCATCCTGTTTCCAACAGTGGCCAATCCAGGCCATAAGAACCTGGCAAGTGCCCAAAAACTAAGTCTATTCCATGCTACTGTTGCTAGTAATAGCAGTGGCTGTTTTCTAAGTCAACTTAATTAATAGCAGGTAATGGACTTCTCCAAGAACTTATCCAATCCTTTTTTTAAACACAGCTACACTAACGGCACTAACCACGTCCTCTGGCAACAAATTCCAGAGTTTAATTGTGCATTGAGTGAAAAAGAACTTTCTCCGATTAGTTTTAAATGTGCCACATGCTAATTTCATGGAGTGCCCCCTAGTCTATTATCCAAAAGAGTAAATAACCGATTCACATTTACCCGTTCTAGACCTCTCATGATTTTAAACACCTCTATCATATCCCCCCTCAGTCGTCTCTTCTCCAAGCTGAAAAGTCCTAACCTCTTTAGTCTTTCCTCATAGGGGAGCTGTTCCATCCCCTTTATCATTTTGGTTGCCCTTCTCTGTACCTTCTCCATTGCAACTATTTCTTTTTTGAGATGCGGCGACCAGAATTGTACACAGTATTCAAGGTGCGGTCTCGCCATGGAGCAGCACAGAGGCATTATGACATTTTCCATTTTATTCACCATTCCCTTCCTAATAATTCATAACATTGTTTGCTTTTTTGACTGTCGTAGCATACTGAACCGATGATTTCAATGTGTTATCCACTATGACGCCTAGATCTCTTTCTTGGGTGGTAGCTCCTAATATGGAACCTAATATTGTGTAATGACGACATAGCGGGAATTCTTCTGGGTCGATCAGGGCTTCCCCCTTTAAAATTAGTGGCTTTCGTGGACGACTTGCTTATGCATCTAACAGAACCAATATCCTCGTTGTCAGCTTTGATTGAGGAGTTGAGGAGAGAGATATTTGAAAGGTTAGCAAGCTTACAGCTGAATTTAGACAAATCAGAGTCGCTTACTATGGATGATAAAATGTGGAAATCTTTTTTTTTTGGGGGGGTGGGCGCACATTTTCCTATGAGATGGGCAGTGGAGTCTGTTTGAGTGTGTTCCATAATACAGGTGTAACTTTGTGCGGGTTAGTTTGTGTGTATTATTGCAGATCCTGGGACTATGTTAGGTGCTATATTTCTCTTTCCATTTCTCCAGGTTTGCACTGCATGCAGAGGCTGTTTTGGTTTTCCATTCCAGTTTGTCTCCATATTTATAATGTGTTTTTTCTGTACTTGGTGAAGGTCAGTTCTGGGTGTGTATCAATCTTATGTATTATGTTTTCTCAATAGGACATGCATTAGTGGTAAATTACTGTCTTTTCAAAAGGAGGGCTATTGTGCCTGCCAGTAAAGGAAGTTTGTTTTGCTTTTACTGAGATGTCATCAGAACCAGAATATCTTTTTTTGTATGGTGAGTTGTACGGGTAATGGCCTAGTTCTGCTCTGCACCCATTGTTGGGGGTCGAGGGAGTTCTTGAGGATGCAAAATGTATATTTGCATTTAGCCTCTTGACGGTCACAAGTTCGGTGTGTTACACATGTGAGAACCATCTGTCAGGTGTGTCCCAGCTGAAAAAGGTTGAGAGCCACTGATCTAGACAATGTAAATCAAAACTATATGATGACAGTGTTATACCACTAGGGCAAAGTATGCTATAAGCAGAACATAAGGGAAGAGTATAACAGTGGGAATTTCAAGACATACTCTTCAATTAGAAATAACTTCTGTCAGCCAGCACCAGTATATACATGAACTTCATAAAAAGTAATTACTTGCCAGAAATTAATACAATAAACTCACACCCTAGTGAAACCTAGTGAAACATAGGCATAACAGGGGGAATGATCTCTGACACACATTCTAACCAACTATGGGATATTTTGAAGGACTGGGAAGACTTCCAGGCACAATACATCTCCAAATAGACAGATTTATTCAGCCTGTGCAACATCTGTCATGCTGAGTCTCGATAGTACTAAAAGAGAAAATAATGAAGGCTGTTAAACAAATGGAAAAGGATGGCATCATTCCAAAATGACAGAGCCCTCAAAATGAATCAGCAGCATTGTAGCCATACACATGCCAAGAAGGCTCCGCATCTGCACAGACCAAAGTAATTTAAATAAGGCACTGCTCAGGGCTCATTACTTGATGGTTATAATAGAAGAAATTCTACCAGACTTGGCCAAAGCAAAATAATTTTTGATTGTGGATGTTAAATATGGATACTGGCAAGTTCAGTTAACTTTTTTTTATCTATCTCACTATATTTTGGACACCTTTCAGAATTAATCTTGCAGCAAAAGAACATCAGTATTGCCAACAAGATGCACTAAGGCCTCAAAGGAATCCGAATAATAGCAGACAACATTTTAATGTACAGATGCGGAGACACCTTAGAATAAGCAACACCAGATTATGACAAGATTCTTGGGGGGGAAAAAGCCTCTTGGAAGAATCTATAGAAATCAATCAAACTCAACAAAACAAAGCTAAGAGTCTATGCTTTGAATAAGTAGCATACATGACATACCTGCCGAACTCCAAGGGCCTATCCCCAGAACTCTGAGAAAGTGAGAGCTAATTTTTTTCCTTTTTCTGATGCATATGAACCTCTTAGACACTTGCTACATGATGGTACAATGTTGACTTGGCTAGCCCAGCATAGCATAGCTTTCAAACAATTGATTACCATGCATCCCATACTGAAATACTATTGTGTACAAAATGAAGTCACTATCCAGTGTGTGATACCAGTGTGGATAGTGTGGAAAGCCTTCCTACAAAAAGCACAGCCAGTAGTTTTTGCCTCTGGATCCTTATCTCCAGCTGACTAGATATGTGGATATTGATAAAAAGAGTCTAGCAGTTGTTTACTTGCGAAAATTCTAGCCAGTACATCAGAGGTCAAAAATGGACACACGAAGAGAGTGACCACAAACCTCATGAGGTCATTTTTAAAAAAATTATGGCTGACTACTCCAAAAACATATGCATCATATACTCCTATGGCTACAGCACT
This sequence comes from Rhinatrema bivittatum, assembly GCF_901001135.1. NCBI lineage: Eukaryota > Metazoa > Chordata > Amphibia > Gymnophiona > Rhinatrematidae > Rhinatrema > Rhinatrema bivittatum. The sequence continues at coordinate 711,442,861 of NC_042615.1, read as the reverse complement.
ATTGAATTGTGTAGATGTAGTCTAGTGAAATAGAGAAGAAATCTATATTGCAGACTTCTTATCAAGAGAAGTCCATGGAAATGAACAGGAATATGAAGTCCAAAACCTGCTGGAATACAGAGAAACACTAAAGGATATTGAAAGCATAGATCAATTCGATATATTCCCATCTTACAAGAACTACAGAGAGTTGGAGAACACACACTATTCCATAAGGAAATGCAAAACTTTGCATCAGTTCTTTTAAATGGATGGTCAATGTCCTTGAGGTCACAGGACAATACTGGAACTACTGCAATGATCTTAGTGTGGGGGAAAATATTCTATTCAAGGGCAATGGATTCATCATACCCTCCTCCTCTGAGAACATTGTCCGAAGCTTTATTAAATGCAACAAACCATTGCTAGATTGTGTCTGAAAGAAATGAGAAAATGTAATTTTACTACTGCATTATTTTCAATGATATCAATGAGGCAGATCAATAACAGCAGTACTCTGCCTAGTACAGATGTCACCTGTTTAAGGAAATATTCAATAACAGACAAAACATATTGTGTTTGGCAGGCATATTATGCCCTACTTCCTAACAATATCCAAGCAGGGTTGATTACTACTGGTTACAAACCCACCTGGTTCCGGGGGGAGGGGGGGTTTATGACTGGAGTGTGTCTGGAGTGTGACTGAGGGTGCAAGGAGTTGTGAGCTTGGTTAAAGTTTTGGTGAGGGGTTATGGTGGGGGGGAGAAAGTAAATGGAAAATTGGTGGAGGAGTGCATTTGCTGAGGGAGCCCTCGTTGTTCTGTACTAGCATTGTTGGGCTTGCTTCCCAAGCCAGTTATTGTTTTGCTGTTTTGTTCAGATCCCTGAGTCTGTAAGTCGTTCTCCTTGCAATAAAGATTATTTTGAAAAAAAAAATAGAATGTCTACAGGGGACTCAGATAGTACCACCTGCAATCAACAGAGACTGGAATGTGGCCCTGGAGTCCAAGAGTTAATGTTTGCTCGTTGCCAGCTGTGAGCCACTGACTGAACATGTCCGGGCAGTTGATGCTGACCTCTCAAATTCTGCTGCTACTTCAATTCAAGGTTTGAACTGGGGATCCTAATAACTTCCTTAGCAAATTTCGTCTCCAGGTAATGGTAGCTCCAGTTTCATTTTGGTGATGTCTGACCAGCCTTAGCTCCTCCAGCCTCACTGCCTCCCTGGCAGTAATTGTCCTGGCAAGAACCTGTGCCTTGTTCCGTATTTATTGCTGTATGTCTACCCTTTTCCCCACAACTTTTGTTCCTCTTACAAATCTTTCTTAAATAACCATATCTGAATTAACTCATTTCATTCCTTTCTAGCTGCATCTCTAACTTCCTCCCAGGACTTCAAAATGTAGTAATCTATTGTGACTCTTCATTTCCTTTTCTCTCTCAAACAACTATGCTTCCACCTCTAGGATAGCACCTTTTGTAGCTCTGGATGGCCATCCCCTTACATATGTGGCCTGTTTCTGGTTATGAGAAGTCACCTCAAAAAGTTGAGTGTTGATTCAGAATTCAGTGTCAATTTCACAGTGTTGTTTATCAAGACTCTCATAAGCAGTGTAGTGGGATGAAAGATACCTACAAGTTGCTATACTTGAGGGGGAGGAGGGTTCTTGGGGGAAGAGACGGGGTGATGGTTTTTTTTTGTGTGAATCCCTACGGAGAGGGATTTTGAGAAAGGGGATGGGGAGGTATCTGGAGGGATTGGAGAGTGAGGAGATACTTATTGCAGTAGGCCAAGGGCCCCATGATTTCCCTTGCTTGAAGGTTCTGCCTGTTTAGAGCTCACACTGGGAAGCTGGTTGTGGGGATCATGGTGGATAGAGTTCATTCCTTTATTTCCATACAGAATTATGGGGAGGAGTTATGGACTAATATGAGTTAAACGGTTAGTTGTTATTTGTTAATGTTAAGTTGGGTTTTAAGAGAAAAAAAGCAGACTATAGGAATTAATCTTTTAAACAAAGAAGGGCAGGAAAGTTGCAGATATTAGAGCACATTGCTGCCCGGGTGTGTGAGGTGGGGATGCTTGCACCTCCTTTTTGTTAAAAATTTTAGAGTGGCTATTACACAAGTGAACATTATTTAATTTAATGTTCGAGAATTGGCTTCATCTGTTAAGAGGAAAGGATGCTATGCATTCCTTAAAAAATAGCATGTTCCACATAATGTTACAAGAGACCCATTTAACCAAGAAAGAACATCGCCAATTAAAGAGGATTGGATTGGGTCAGTTAGGCTTTGCCTCTTATAAATCTAACAGCTGTGGAGTATGTATATTTATATGCAAAAACCCTCCCATTGACAGTATTATAGGACTCAGATGGACCCAGAGGATAGGTAAGTTGTTACGGAATGCACCTTATATGGGAGGGAGATAGTTTTGGTAAATGTTTACAGGCCTAAAAAGGGACAAAATGGATACTAAAGAAACTTTTCTATCCACGAGATAGTAGCTGATGGTGACTCAAATGTCTGCTTTCATCCACAGGTAGACAGGGCCTGTAGAGTTGTAGGAATAAAACCCATAAGTTTCACCACTGTCCATAGAGGCAAAATGAAATTTTACTTCACTTTTGGACCCTGGCTGGTATTTCAGAAATACAAAGATGCTGAACATCTGATAAAACTGCAATACATGATAGACTCATCTCCTGTGCCATGCCATTGTTTGTCTAAGCCTCTGTTAAAGAATGAAATCTCAGCAATTAGAGAAGAGAGAAGACAATGCTGGCCTGTTGTGTAGATAGCGAGAAGACAGACTAAGTTTCAACAAGGCTAAGAAGTACATGGCAACCCATCTTCCAAACCTGAAAGGAGCCCTTAATAGATCCAAGACAACTCCCAGGCTAGCTGCCACACAGCAAAAGGTTGGCCCTCTGCGGTTGGAGTGAGGAAGCCAAGCTTGGGGGGGGGGGGGGCGTCGGGGCATCAAGCGGTGAAAGTGAAGAAAGAACAAATCAGAATGTGACACCTCTCCCTATTTTTCATATGCTATCTCTTAAAAGCAGTTGGGAAGAAGGGTTTGGCACTCAGCGAAGAAGATCCCATTCACACCATCAAGAAGCAATCTGAGTCATTTCTCCTCCCCCCATCTGCAAAAAAAGCACCTAAGATGAAGTCCTTTGTTCTGGAGCATTGCTTAGAAGAGTAGCCTTGCTACTTTAACCAGAGTTGAACTTGCCTGGTTCTTCTCAAGGAACTGTGGGAGTCCTCTGCCCTTCATCCAGATACAGAGATCCACAGCCTGCTTCCTTAGAGATAGAAATAGCATTCAGGACTTCCAGCTTCTCAGAGAGCACACTGACAGAGATAGCATTCAAGATCTCCAATTTCTCTCATAGCTTAGAGACCAAGAATCTTCAAAGTAGTGAAACTGTGGTTTACTTCCTGATTCATGTCTGGTGTTTAGTAAGTTAGAACCTGTTTATAAATTATAAGCAAGTTCCAGCTAGGAGGATGTGTTTTGCTTCTGCTAATTTATTAGCTAGTTTATTAGCTAGTTAGCCGGATAAGCATATCCGGCTAACTAGCAGGTTAGCCGGCTAACTCCAAATATCAAGTTAATCGATTAACTTAACTGGCTAACTCATCTTCCTCGAAAATACCAACTGCTCACCCATGGAACACCCCCATCTTTTCTAAATTCTAGCCGGGTAAGACATTTAGATGGATATTTATTACGTTATCCATCTAAATGGTTTTTGAATATGGATCTTCTAACGTCTTGCAATAAATCTCTATTCTGAGACAAATGAGTGTGAGTTCCTGGGTTGATTTGATCGCATTTATAAGGTAAAATAAGGGTTAATTTATTGATTTAGATTTTTTATGTTCTGCTTTTTGCACTTTTTTCAGCACTTTCAAAGTGGATTACATTCAAGTACTGTAGGTATTTCCTTAATTCCTGTGTACTGCTTGTTCCCTTAGGGAGGAGAGAAGAGGGCAGAATTCAGACTGCAGCTCACACTTCTTATAATCCCTACTGAGTACTTAGTCATATAGAACAACAAGAAGAAATTCAATTTTTTATGAAGTCACTGGGGGTAGTAGATGTGTGGATACAGCAATACCCTACTGGTACGGACTTTACATGTTTTTCCTTTACACATCATACCTATAATCACACAGATATGCACTAAGAAACGATTCTCAGTTATTGAGGCTACAAATATTCTTTCAGCAACTTTTTCATATCATAGCCCAATGACTCTTCCATTCTTGATCACACCCATTGTTGGGCAGGGAGGATTTCTCATATTTAAGGCTCAAACCTATTCAAGAGTTTTTTCAGAATCATGCTTCTGGAGACTATAGCCCAGTGCTACTGTGGGAAACACTAAAGGCAGTCCTAAGGGGTAGAATTATTGGTAATGCCAGTTATCATAAAAAACAAAAAGCCTGACGTAAGGCCTCACTTCTTAGGCAAATTGCAATACTGGAGATAAAGCATAAAGAGAGTTGGTCCAGGAAAATTTGGAGGGAATTGCAACAGAGTAGGGCCATACTAAGTAGCTTACAGATAGAACAGGTTGAAAAGTCCTATCGGTTCTTAAAACAAAAAGTATACGAGCATGGCAACAAAACTGGGGCCTTTAAGGAAAAAATGGGCTAGCAATGTGATTACAGGAATTCGTACTTCCACAGGTTCACAAAGCAAATGGCGAGGATCAATCGTACCTTTGCTATCTTCTTCTCAAAACTTTATGCTAAAGAGGAAGGGATGTTGCTTTCTGACCTAAATGCCTATCTGGGGGAGATTTATCTTCCACGGGTGACAGAAGCACAAAATGTGAGGCTGGTGACCCCCATCACAATGGATGGAATTCAAACGCAGTGAAGTATTTGCTTAATGGCAAATGTCCAGGCCAAGTTGGGTGCCACTTAAACTTCTATAAATTATTTTTTCCATAGGTAGGACCCATGCTAAACACAAAGCTATTCAGTACTTACAACTAAATAGCTACCCTAACTGCCCTCACAGAATGACAGATGCCATCACAGTGGTGCTTCATAAAAAAGGTAACGATGTATTAGATCCTGAGTAGTATCGACCTCTCTCCCTTGCTTAATGCCAGTTTCAAAATACTGGCTAAGGTGCTTCAGTTGTGGTTAGAAATATAATGCTTGATATTATGCATCTGGATCAGGCAGACTTCATCAAAGGGATACAGTCATCAGCAAACACATGCGCAGGGTTTTTAATATTTTGGCTCTGGCTGGGAAAGGTGTTAGCTTGTGGGCTATAGTAGCTCTGGATGCCACAAAGGCTTTTGACCATTAGCATTGACCATTTCTTTTTGCTATTATTTTAGAAATATTGGATAGACCACCATTTTGTCAACTGAGTACGGGCTTTATATACTCACTCAGAAGCTTGAGTTTTGACCAGTGGTAGTCTTTTGGATCCTTTTATAATCTTGAGGAGTACCCGACAGGGGTGTCTCCTCTTCTGCCTCTTATTAGATCTTACTATTGAGGCAAATTATAAGACAGGATCTAAACATTATGAGCTTCAAATATGCAGGATGCGTGTATAAATTACCACTTTATGCGGATGATGTTTTGTTATACTTAACAGAACTTAAGAGTACCGTTCTTAGACTGTTCCAGGTACTTGCTGATTATGACAAAGCTTCTGGATAGAAAATAAATGATTAAAAACCTAAAATATTTTTACTGCAAAAGGGGTTGGCAGTTATGCTGTCCAGTGTTTCTTTGCCATTCCAACAGTCTCAGGACGGATTTTGTTACCTAGAAATCTTGTTCCTCTGAATTGGGATAATTATATATACAGTATAAGATGTCCCAATTATTAGTAAAATTCAAGATGATCTTATGTTTCAACATTTTATTAAAGTTTTCCATAATGATAATACAACAAGGAGAAAGGTGGGTTTCTGACCCTTCTCCAGTTTATAACCAATCTAATAGCCTTTACTGACAGTGGGACCTACTGTCTACGATCCCCCTCTTAACCCCTCCCTACCCCAATTTCCAACCATCCCTACCCCACCCCCTTCCCAAGGAAGTAAATAAAGTCTAAGTGTAAGGTGGGTGTCCGAAGGCCTTCCTTTAGCTATCCAAGGACAACGATTCATTCATGGCAAGACTGCGTGCACGATGGGGAAGGCGCTGTAGGTAGTTGTTCCATACTGAAAGAAACTGTCGTTGCTGTCTAGGAGATTCTCTGGACCCCAAGCTTTCCATGGTCATCAGGGCATGAAAGTGATTCCTCTACATCCAAAAAGATGGTGCCTCCGGAGATCTCCAAACCAACAATATGACCTTTTTACCAACAAGACAAGCTTTTTGCAAAAGTAAGCGTAAGCCGGGATCTCGAATTCGGATAGGGGAGATATAGCCAAATAAAAGCCACATAGGTGACATTGGAAAGCCTATATCCAATATGTCGGCCATATAATCCGCTATCCGGCAAAGATGATCTTAAAGAATGGAGTGACTTGCTGCTGTCCTGGGCAGGTAGAATAGGTGTATTAATAATGAATATGCTGCCAAGGTTAACTTATTTTTTTTAGCATGTTCCACGCTTCCTATCTAAAGCCTTTTTTTTACTGTCTTGGAGAGCAGTATAACCAAATTTATTTGGGGGGTAAAGCATCAGGAATGATTCTGCTTTTTTTTCCCCAAAGGTACTACTAAGCTGCCCGGTAGAGTTGTCTGAAGGACTGGCTCGGTTGGAACCCCATCCTGGCATGGTTATCTTTAGAGAGTGGGGCGGCGCAGAGGCTGGACCTAGCCACTTTGCTTTTCCTACTCTCTACATCTTTGATGGTTAGGAGAGTGACTACAGCTAACCCCTTTGATAGCTCAAACACTTCGAGTTTGGCGGGAAGTTTATAAGTACATGCAGGTACCTGAAGGGATCCTGTCACTAGTTTCTTTATTACATTACAATCTCCATACATATTTTCAATACTGAAGTGCAAGATTGGTGGGATTTGAACCTTAAGCATATTCGGCAGCTCTGGGATACTGCAGATGGATTTCTTTTGAATAACGCCAGGCTGATTTTGGCATAGGATCCACCTCTCGAGCACTGTATGTCTTACTGAAAGAGGTGATTCTTAAATTGGAGGAAGCTGGTTGGGTGAGGCATTTGTCCTTGGCTTTTGAACAAGCCCTAATGGTCGAAGGCCTAACATGAAAAATCATCTCTGTACTGTATCAGGCTCTTCAAGTTGTGGAGGAGTGCCCTCTCCCTTTAGTGGATAAATGAAATAATGATTTAGGTCTGGGCTTTGATTGGTCAGCATGGAAATGAATCTGGAAAAGGTCCTCAAAATGTTTAAACTGATGTTTAAACTTCTTCATTGGGCTTACAGATTCCGGGTGTATATATTATTAAATTCTCCCATACCTTGTCATGCCTTTGCTGTCAGGATTGTGGCCAAATGGGTACTTTCTTGCATATGTGGTGAGCTTGTATTTACACTCAGGTATTTTGGAAGGAGATGCAAGCAGATTTCTTAGCTGCTTGCTAAAGATATTCAGCTTATGGTGGCTGTTTGCCTGCTTGGGAATCTAGGTGGGCTAAACCTTAGTAAAGGTCAGCATGCAGCTCACTTTACCATAGCTACTTTGTGGATATTGATTCCTCTACTCACACACTGGTGTAAACAGCAACGAGATGTTTCATTAGTTGAAAAACTTACCTATTCATTGCAAAATAAATCTTCAGTTTATGATAGGATATATGGCCCATACTGGGCCATCCTCTTTATTACAGGATAGAAGGCATATCTTCCCCCCCCCCCCCCCCCTTTTTTATATCAACACCTAGGTATAGGTATACAACATATTATTTACCATCATTCCATGATATTTTGTGTACTCCCTGGTAGGGGCTTGAAATAAGATAATTTTAGGCAGCTTAGCTAGATCCCCGGAAGACTTTGTAATGGATATATTGATCCACATCTGATCCATCACAAAGTCTTCCGGGGATCTAGCTAAGCTGCCTAAAATTATCTTCTTACAGGGCTGATCCATGTATGTGTTTTTATTTTTATATTTTCTGCTTGTTGATTAAATGAAAAGTTTAAAAAAAATAATTCTCTGCAAAGTCTTATGGGTTAATTTGGTTTATCAGCCCAGAATATTGACAGAATTAAAATACTTTATAATAATGCTAAGGCTGCAATTTTAGTATTCTGTACCCACAGAATTTCCTATGTTTAGAGGAGCAAGACAAAATTGTTCACTTTCTTCCCTACTTTAGTTTACATTTGGAACTTTTCATGAAGAAATTGATTAGTTCACCTGAATTTCAGTGTATAGCTAACAGTTAAGGAGAAGATCAAACTAACATTATTTGCAGATGATATGCTACTATTTCCTGGCGTGTAGCCAGATGGACTCAGAACAAGTGGGTATAGTGTGCTCGTGCTAGCAGTTGGAGACTGATCTGAGGTCAGCACGGGTACATATACCCCCACAGGAAGTGAAGCAACTCAGTAATTTCCGTCTCCAAAGCAGTTTGGAGCTCCTGCACGCTCTCTGAGCGTGTTTTCCAAATCTACTTTCTACATTTCTCAGAAGAAGAGCCCCGCACTCCTGCGGTGATACCCTCGGGTCCCTCCCCCAGTTGAGTTTCCCGGGGTGATTTCCGTGATCCCTCAGAGGTCTACGCCTCGGTCCGGTGGCCGAATCGCGGCAGGGATCTAGCCCCCGAGCGAGAAGGGTTCGGGCCTGGCTGAGAGGCGCCTCGGTGCCGGCGTGGACTTAGCCCCGAGCGAGACGAGTTCGGCGGCTTAGAGGCAGTGGGTGCATTTCCTCAAGCGCGGCGGTGAAGGTATTTCCCCTCTCCCCCCGCAGCCGGAGACCGCCCGGGTTACAGCCAGGAAGCGCCGAGGATCAGGTAAGGCGTACATCTCTTACTTTTTGGTCTCCGAGGTACGAGGCGCCTAACATGGCGACCTCCACGGCGTGCCACATGCAGGCGTTGCCTGCATGTGGCACGCCGTGGAGGTCGCCATTTTGCTGCCTTGTTCAGGTATTGAGCGCCCATGTTAGGCGCCTGTTGATGGGCGCACAACGCAGCATATATATATATATATATATATATATTGCTAAAGCGTATGTTCATATTGTATATTATTGAGCGCATATTGCTGACCGCATATTATTGAGCGCATATTGCTGACCGCATATTATTGAGCGCATATTGTATATTATTGAGCGCATATTGCTGACCGCATATTATATATTATTGAGCGGATATTATTGTTGAGCGCATATTGTATATTATTGAGCGCATATTGCTGAAGGCATATTATTGAGCGCATATTATTGGCAGCATAAGCGCCGGCGCTCTGCATTCGCAAGACGCGATGGAACATTTAAACGCCCCGGCGTCTCCAGAGGCGGCACCTCCTGCTTCCGGCGTGAAAGCTCTCGGCCTCTTCTCAGCGTGCCAGCTTAGAGCCACGCAGAGCCAGACTCCCTTTGTGCCCAATGTGAGGAGGCCGTGGGAGCCTCGGGCCAGGACCAGTCTCAACCGAGGTTTACCAATAGTTCCCCAGGGGCCACTCTGAATCTAGCGGGCCGTCTCGACCAGCCAGGAATCCCAGGGGTCCTGGTATCCCGATGGCTAGAGACCGCTTCTATTTCCTGGGTGGATTTATTTAAGGGGATCCACGCCTTTGTACAGATGCAGTCAGCTTCCCGTCCATGCCCTGCTGCCGCTCCGGCGGACCCTGCCCCTGGACCTTCTCGCCCTTATCGCGGGCATCCGCCTCCGGACAGTCCGGCTCATGCGGACCTTGATGTCTCGGAGGACGAGTCCGAACCCCCCGAGGAGGGGGAACTTCCCTCAGGGATAGAGCCATAATCGAACTATGAGGCGGTTCTTTCCCAAGGAGGATCTCTCCGACCTGGTCTCTCAGTGCCTGACGGAGTTGGCTATCCCAGGCCCCATTACCATGGAGGCATCCACGCAGAACCCCCTGCTGGAGGGTCTTCGTCCCACAGCCCGCCATTTCCCCTTCCCGCAAGCGGCGCAACAGCTGATCGATTTAGAGTGGAATGCGCCGGAGGCCTCATTCAAAGGGGGTCGGGCCCTGTCCGGCATGTACCCCCTGGACCCGGCAATCAAGGATATGCTGGCGTGCCCTAAGGTGGACACCTTGGTTAGCGCTGTGGTCAAGCGCACTACCATTCCAGTGGAGGGGGGGGGCGGCCCTCAAGGAGGCTCATGACCGACGCCTGGACGCCATCCTGAAACAATCCTTTGAGGTAGCAGCTCTGTCTTTGCGAATCGCAACCTGCTGTACAGTGGTAACGCGTTCCTGTTTGTCACAGGTCAGGAACAATGCTCCGGCAGCTGACATGGAGTCAGCTCTCTCGTTCCTTACGGATGCCGCCTCAGACCTAGTCCGTAGGACAGCCAAGGGGGTCTCATCCTCAGTAGCAGCCAGGAGGCAGCTCTGGATACGGAACTGGTCAGCCGACGCCCCTTCTAAGACACGTCTCACTAGAATGCCGTTCAAGGGGTCTCTTCTGTTCGGCAGCGACCTAGATAAACTGGCCAGCACATGGGGCGCCTCTCCAGTACCTCGACTGCCGGAAGACAGGTCCAAGAGGAACCAGCGCACCTTTCCGAGGCCCTCCAGAGGTAGAAGCTCCCAACGCTTCACTCCCTATAGGAGTCGCTACCAGGCACCTCGTCCTCAGGCCAGGAACCAGACCTTTCGGACCAAGCAGCACAAGAGGGGAGCCGGCTCGGGTTCGGGTCCCGGCCGCACCTCACAATGAGAATCAGCCGATCCATCCGGGGGACGAAGCCATAGGTGGAAGGTTAACCCTCTTCTACCTTAGATGGGTCGAGATTACGTTGGACCAGTGGGTCCTCGCCATCATCTGAGAGGGGTATTATCTGGACTTCCATCACATCCCTCCGGACAGGTTCGTGGAATCTCCGTGTCCAGTCCACAAGAAGGCAGCATTGGAAGCTACCCTGGCGAGGCTCCTGTCCTTGAAAGCCATAATCCCAGTACCTGCATGGGAAAGGGATTCTGGGCACTATTCCATTTATTTCATGGTACACAAGAAAGAGGGCACTTTCCGGCCCGTATTGGACCTCAAGTCAGTCAACCGATACTTAAGGGTCCCGAGGTTTCGCATGGAAACTCTGCGCTCAGTCAAGACCGCAGTACAGCCAGGGGAATTCCTCACGGCCTTAGACTTGTCAGAAGCCTACCTGCATATCCCGATCCATTGGGAACATCAGCGCTACCTACGCTTCAAGGTTCTGGGACAACACTTCCAATTCCGGGCTTTGCCCTTCGGGTTAGCCACGGCACCGCGGACCTTCACCAAGGTGATCGTAGCAGTATCAGCGGCGCTCAGACGGGAAGGAATCCTTGTCCATCCCTACCTAGACGATTGGCTGATCAGAGCGAAATCACGAGAAGAGAGCCATCGGGCAACCAAGAGTGATCGCCCTTCTGGAAAGCCTGGGTTGGGTAGTCAACCTAAGCAAGAGTTGCCTACAGCCTTCCCAATCACTGGAATACCTGGGAGTCCAGTTCGACACCCAGGCAGACAAAGTGAGCCTCACTACCAAGAGAAGTTTAAAATTCCAGACGCGTCTACGGTCCTTGATGGGAGCCAGCCGGCCCATAACTTGGGACTATCTGCAGGTTCTCGGCCTCATGGCATCCACCCTGGAAGTGGTACCCTGGGCGCGGGCCCATATGAGACCACTACAACGCTCCCTCCTCTCTCGATGGAGCCCTCGCTTCCGGAATTACTCCGTGCATCTACCTCTACCAGCCAGACTGCGGACCCAGCTACGGTGGTGTTTGCAGTCCCCCCACACGAGCAGGGGGTCGAAGATGTCCTCCCCCACGTGGACTCTGCTCACCACAGATGCCAGCCTGAGCGGATGGAGAGCACACTGCGAAGAGCTCACCGCCCAAGGGCGATGGAACAGAGAAGAGTCGGGGTGGAACATCAACCGTCTAGCGGCACGGGCAGTCCGATTAGCATGCCTGCGATTTGCTCACAGACTGAGGAACAGAGCAGTCAGAGTGATGTCCGACAACGCCACCACGGTGGCATATATCAGACAGGGCGGAACCAGAAGCCAACAGGTGTCCCTAGAGATAGCCCTGCTGATGGCTTGGGCAGAGGCGAATCTCCAGGACATCTCCGCCGCCCACATTGCCGGAAGGGACAACACCACGGCAGACTTCCTCAGCAGGGAAATCCTAAATCCGGGAGAATGGCAGCTGTCCCCCACAGCCTTCCAGATGATTGTGGATCAGTGGGGGACTCCGGGCATGGACCTATTAGCGGACAGGTCCAATGCTCAAGTACCCAGATACTTCAGCCGCAAGCGAGATCCGTTCTCCCACGGGATCAGCCATGGCCTCCAGGGACCCTGCTATACGCCTTTCCGCCATGGCCCCTGCTGGGCGCCCTTATACACAAGATTCAGAGGCACAGAGGCCTAGTTCTTCTAGTGGCACCAGACTGGCCAAGAAGACCCTGGTACGCGGACATGAGAAGGCTACTGACAGGGGAACCTCTTCCCCTGCCTCCTCTCAGGGACCTGCTACGTCAAGTTCCCATCCTCCACGAGGATCCGGCTCAATTCTCTCTTACGGTCTGGCCATTGAGAGGTCTAGACTGAGGAAAAGAGGTTACTCGGAGCCGGTGATAGATACACTTCTCCGAGCTCGCAAGTTTTCCACATCCCTCACCTACATTAGGATCTGGAGAGTATTTGAAGCCTGGTGCGACACTCATGGCACCAATCCACATGCGACCACAATCCCTATTGTTCTGGATTTCCCTAAGGATGGTCTTCAGAAGGGTCTCTCCCTAAGCTCCATCAAGGTTCAGGTGGCTGCGCTGTCTTGCTACGGTCCCAGGAGGGATGGCAAGACCATTGCCACGCACCCAGATGTCTCCCGCTTCCTGAAAGGAGTCAAGCACATTCGTCCGCCACTGAAGTGGCCAGTACCCCTGTGGAACCTCAACATAGTTTTGGATTTCCTCGCGGGATCCACCTTCAGACCCCTTCGGGGCCTGTCTCTCCGTTCCCTAACTTTGAAGATGGTGTTCTTGCTGGCAGTATGTTCCGCACGCCGCATCTCAGAGCTACAAGCACTGTCCTGCCGTGATCCCTTTCTTAGAATCACTCCAGAGGCTATCCATCTTCGCACGGTTCCCTCTCTTACCTAAAGTGGTCTCACAATTTCACCTCAACCAAACCATATCCTTGCCAACCACGGCGGGTTTGAAGAAGTCAGAAGAAGGGCGTTTGCTACTCCATCTCGACATCGGCAGATTGCTATCCAGATACCTGGAAAAGACAGAAGCAGTACGAAAGACGGACCATCTGTTCGTCCTTCACAGCGGGAAGAAGCAAGGGGAAGCAGCCTCTCGGCCCAGCATAGCCCGCTGGATCAAAGAAGTTATCAGAGCGGCCTACGAAGAGGCTGGAAAGTCACCGCCTCTACAGGTCAAGGCTCATTCTACTAGAGTGTAAGCAGCATCTTGGGCAGAATATAGGATGCTGTCGCCCGCAGAAATATGTAAGGCGGCGACATGGTCCTCCCTCCATACCTTTTCCAGATTTTACCGTCTGGATGTCCAGGCCAGGGAGGACACAGCATTTGCGAGGGCAGTCCTACGCGGTCCTCAGGCAGCCTCCCGCCCAGTCCGGGAGTAAAGCTTTTGTACATCCCACTTGTTCTGAGTCCATCTGGCTACACGCCAGGAAATGTTGAGATTACTTACCTGATAATCTCCTTTTCCTTAGTGTAGACAGATGGACTCAGCATCCCGCCCGGCTGCCGGTGTACATGGGTTCCACCGATTCAAGGTAAGCCATGTCATTTTCTTACATAAGAGCGTCCACTCTACCAGGTGTCGACGCCTTCCGGTTGGAAGCGCTGGCGGTCTCCAGCTACTATCAATCGGTCAGGGGAATCCTGTTTCACTAATTCATTGATCGTCAGTACACATATATCCATAACAGCTTTTGCAAGGAAGATTTACTGAGTTGCATCACTTCCTGTGGGGGGGTATATGTACCCGTGCTGACGTCAGATCCGTCTCCAACTGCTAGCATGAGCACACTATACCCACTTGTTCTGAGTACACTAAGGAAAAGGAGATTATCAGGTAAGTAATCTCAACATTTATTTCCAACAGAGAATAATCCCTACACTTGGTTATGATTCTGATGGAGAATTTTGGTAAGTTATCTAGTTTTAAAAAAAGCATAGATAAATCAATAGCTAATAGGTCCAATTAAAATACTGAAGGAAATACGGAAAGGGTCCTTTCCATTTTAGTGGGCCAAGGAACATAGTAAATATTCAGAGGTCAATAAAGGAGGTGAATGGTAGAGTTATCAGGGTAAAATTACCCAGATAACTTTATCCAAATATTCAGCGGAACTTGTCAGGCTTAATGTTCCACTTAATATTCTTGGCTAAAGTTACCGGGATAAATGTAACCAGATAAATTTCCTGGTCGCTAGCTTATCTAATATTGATTTAAAAAACAAAAAGTACTGGGCAAGCACTGATTTCTCGCTCTCTGAGATATCTTCAAAATGTAGTGGGTCAGTAACCACCCTCTGCCATCAAGATGCCTAAATTATAGATGATTCCCCCCTCCCATTAGAAATGTGTGGTCAGAGATCCATGTGCCCCCACACCCAAGCCCCAAAATGTGGCCCAGAAGCTCGGAGTGGAGGTAGGAGAAAATCTTAACCTCTTTCTGCTGGGTTGAATACTTAGTACCAATAGCTCTGACAGCTTCTGGCGATTAAGTATTAATTTATTCACTTTATTCCTTCAATGATTAATCTCTTCACTGGCATGTTGGGAGGAGGTAAGATCCTCTGCTGTTCTCACTAAGCTTCCCAGCCACTTTTGAGGGGATAGCCAGCCACGCCTTTCCTAAGATCAAGGGGGATCAGCTGCACCTCCCTTTTGCCAAACCCCTTCCCTTTCAACAAAAAGTCACCCCTTGATCCATAAGCCCCTCTCTCAGCTCCAATAGCCCCCTGGCCCCAATACTCACCCATGTTTGACCATACTTGGTGACCTAGGGTATCACTGGTAATCTAGTGGGACCCAGAGCACCACTATTTTCCAAAATGGCATTGGCTGGCCTTTGCCCCATCACGTAATAGGGCAAAGGCCAGCTGGTGCCATTTTGAAAGATGGCAGCAGCCGGCTTAGAGCTTAGGTTGTGCTTTGAGCCTCACTAGACTACCAGGAAGCCACTAGACTACTAAGGGCCATCTATACTGTGATATATGGCCGGGGGAAGTCCTACTGGCAAGCTTGTGCTGGGAGGGAGGGGCCTTACTGAGTTTGGGAAGGAAGTTTTTTTAAAAAGGGAGTATTAGAGTAAAGGTGCAGGACGAGGCGTCACCACATGAGTTAGAACTATATTTTAGATTTTTTACTTTGGGCTCCATCTAATGGCAGCGGGAAATTGTCGAGGGTCTTGCCAGACCCCTGAGGGGAGTGGCTTTGATACATTGAGAGGGGAATGATATAGGGCCGCTGCTGGCCCTTTAAGAAGCTTCACAGAGACTTTGGGATGTATGTTAACATACCAGACCCTTAGGGAAAAGTTAGTTACAACTCCTGAGTTATAGCAACGCACGTTTGGCTAGTCATGGGACGCCCCCGCGAGCCACCACAATCACCCCCAATGCCGCTCAGCTAATTTCCTTCTCTGGCAGCAGGACGCTGCCTCCTCCACCAATGGTCGATCCTCCTAGGCACATACGTGTCTGACTGCAGGCTAGTTAAGAGGCTGTTGGCGGGAAATGGGCCGCAGTGCTCACTGATGACATCACCAACTTGGCCCTACTTAAGTGCCCTCTAGATGACCTTACGTCACCTCAGCATCAGGTCCCTGGTGTACTTTGGTCCCAGTGCATGTTGCTCTTCATGTGTGCTTTGCCCTTGCCTTGTTTGTCCAGATCCTGGCTTGTTCTCAGATTTCCTTGTTTGCTGCCTGGACATGACCCTTTGTTTTGGACTTGACCTGCCACCTGCCCCAATCTCCAGCCTGTTCTCAGTTTTTGCTATCTGCTGCCTGCCTTTACCCCTGGCCTGTTGCCTGTCTCTGCTGTGTGCTGCATACCCCGACCTACGCTCAGCTTTGGACTCTAGCTCCTGGACTGCCCTAGGGAGCCAGAATCCAAGGAATCAACCTGCAGGGAAGGTGGTTGCTATAGGCAAAGCTCCAGCCGGTCCCTTCTCAGAGCTTCTCTGCCAGCTGTCGATGTGGAGCCTAGTGAGCTTTCTCACTAGGCAGCATCAATCCCTTCACAGCTCAAAGGATCCACTCTTCCGGCGAACCTTACACTAACTTTTCAGAAAATAATACGGCTTGCATTATTTGAGGCAACCCGCATTATTTTATTTACATAAATTTAGATATTTATGAGCTGCTTTGTATGCTCATTTAAATACACACATTTTAAGCAAAAAAAAATCACACAATATAGACTATATTGTGTGATGTCGCTGCAATAAGCGTCTATTATGCAATAAACACTAATTTTTGCGTGATAAACGCTTATCGCGGCTTAGTAAATTTGTCCCATAATTAGTTAAAATGGTAGTGTTATAATGGTTATACATGTTAGTTTTAGCTTGTGATGTACATTGTTGATGTTGGAAAAAATAATAAAGCTATGTCTCTGTCCATCTGGAAAAGTAAAACTTGCAGTGAAAACTGTAGCATTGCATTATAGAGAAGGAGGCCTAGCTGTGGCAGATATTGAAAAATACAATATATTGTGTCTTTAGACACATATTGATGACAGAATTATGGGAACATCTGTAATATTGCTACAAGTATTGAACAGCGGATAGTAAATCCTCTCTAAGTTATGTCCGCCAATAAACCAAAATACCATCTGAATTCAATAAAGAAAAACGCATTGCTTAAATCTGTACAGTGGGGCAGGGTTTATGATATGAAAAATGTTGAAACTATGCCCAAATTCAGTTTTCGGTACCTCTACATGGTAATGCTGAATTTGAAACAGTGCTGTCCAGTTAATTGTTTTCTACATGGAAAGTTTCCATGGGCAAGTAATTTGCTCAAACCAAGACCTTAAAACTATGTTTAGGTTAGAAAATTGGAAGGGTTTTTTTTCCATTTATAAGCTTAAACACTATTTAAATTTTATTCCAGAGATTAACAAAAACTAGTTTATATCAAATTTGACCAATTATGTATACTACCTGTGGGACTGAGTGGTGATCCACTAGCACAAACTTGGACTGACTCCAGCCTTTCTTAAAACTCTATCTTTATTTGCCACTTTAACACATACACATTAGCAGACTGTCTTTACCTTCAGAACAGTGTACTCCAATTACTCAGTGTTGCTTCCCTCAGTACTCATACTGCTTCGTTACAGCTCAGTGTTTGGACAGCAATATTCTACAGGAGCTACATTCCTCCTGGAGACCTGGGCCTAGTTTGACCATCCCCACGGCTTGGTCCCAGCTCTTATTCCTCCCCTGCTGGGCCCGGTCCATAGAACTCTCTCTCACAAGGAAAATTAAAGGGGACCAGGCCCAGCCCTGTTCCCATTCACTGCACTCATAGCCCACTCTAGCAACTTTTCCAGGGCTACATCCTGCTCAGCACAGCCTTGCTGCACCAGTGTTCCTTCCTTTTTTCTTTTTCAAGGCAAAATAAGGTTTAAAAAAAAAAAAAGCCTGCATAACCAGCATTAACTTGTACTGTTAAATCCATATTTATCTCCAGCAGAGCTTTTCTCTTTAGCCGGTTCTAATCCATTTTCTGGCTGTCCCTGCAGCCAGGCCCACTCACAGTTTTCTCTCTGCCTTGAAACCTCTTTTTTCTTCAGTGCAGCTTCTGAGCCATCTCCTTTCCCAAGCCACCATGCTCTGCACTCCTGCGCTCTGTATTTTGTTTTAGAGCGACAGACCCCCTGTGTTCTGTACTTTGTTTTAGAAACACAGGAATTCTTCAAAACTTTCTGTATTCCAAATAGACATTTCCTTCTCGCTTCTGCAAACCATTTGGTTTCCTGGCCTGCTTCTGGCAGGCCACATATACCCCAAACCTTTCTTTGGAGACTGGATTTTTCTCTGTACTAGGTTTAGAGAAAAAGTCCCTTGCATGACAACATATGCGAGACCAAGCAATGATCCCCTAGCACAAACCTGGACTGACTCCAGCCTTTCTTAAAACCTTTTATCTATTTGCCACTTTAACACATGCACATTAGTAGACTAGCTTTACCTTCAGAAGTGTTTTCTAATTACTCACAGTTAGTACTGCTTTCCTCAGTACTCATAGCTTCATTACAGCTCTGTGTTTGGTAGTAGTATTCTACAGAAGCTGCCTTCCTCCTGAAGACCTGGGCCTGATCTGACTATTAAAGTGGTGACAGCTCCTAGAATCAATTATGTTTTATGTTACCCATCTTCTTCTCCCATTACTTTTATAGAAAATTGATCAGTTGATTTCTAAATTTCTAGTAATCATAAACCACCTAAATTTGCACTTTCTAAACTTAAATTGGGCAGAGAAGAAGGTAGAGTAAATCTCCCAGACTTCTGTAGCTATCATCAAGCCTATATTCTACAACAAGGATATTTTTGGATGTCTAAGTTCTTTAATGTTACCAACTGCCCTTGTTGGCTAGAAGTGGAAATGATGTGGGTGCTTATAGGCCCTTAGTCATAGTGAAACACTTTTTGACATGTCACATAAGATGTCGTCATTCCTGTTTTCTTAAGTTTATTTTTGATCATAGGCAGCCTTTAACAAGTATAACATTGTCACATGACAGATAATGCATTATCAGGCATTTAAACTAGGATGTGGGGAGTGGCAGGAGTTGGCCAGTGAAATTGGAATGTCACCCCCAAGCAATATACAAGAAGTGGGAAAACAAAGTAACAAAATCAATCAGTTAAAAAAAAACAGGAAAGGCGACCAGGAAGAGCAGCCGGAAAGCTGTGACCACAAATGCCATTAGTTTGAGCAATAAAATCCCAGACTTGCATGCCCTAATGGTAGAGGCAGAATTGGACATTGTTGCTGTTACAGAGATTGGGATGTGGCTATCCCGGGCTATATCTTTTTAAGGAAGGACAGAGAGTACAGAAAAGGGGGGGAGGAGTAGCTATGTGTGTTAAAAACATTCTCCCAGGACAAGCAGGATGGTAGTCCTCACATATGGGTGACATCATCAGATGGAGCCCTGTCACGGAACACTTTTGTCAAAGTTTCTAGAACTTTGGCACACTGAGCATGCCCAGCATGCCACTAACCCTGCAGCTAGCAGGGGTCCCCCTTCAGTCTCTTTTTTTCCGTGCAGCAGTTGCCTTGCGGTTTATGAGCTCTCTGAGAAATTTCTCACAACTTTCCTCACGGAACTATTTGAAGTTATCTTCTCAAAAAATCCCTTATTCCCTCTGACGCTCGGTAAGTGTTTTTTTCCGGTACTTGCGGTCGGTTCCCGGCGGCTTACCGCTTTGGTGCCCGCAAAATTTTAACATGGCGACCGGGTTTAGAAAATATCCCGAGTGTCAAAGGACCATGAAGTATGTGTTTTGTGCTTAGGCCCCTCGCATGACGTTCGGTGATGCCCTAGTTGTTCACAAATGACCCCCAAAGGCCGTCGCGCTCGCCTGGATAAAATGCAGCAGTTGTTTGCTTCAAAACAGACTGCTCCATCGATGCCAGTTCAAGCACCACTGTCCGTGGAGGATCCATCGACCTAGGAGACGAATCGCCAGGAGCCCCGAGACAGGGTGACAGTCCATCACCAACTCCATTGAGGACATTGGCATCATCGTCCTCTGTGCCGGGGAAAGACCGGACCGAGCACCAAGGGAAACATTGACTCTGGCACCGACGGGTGTCTTCGACCGGCATGATACCACAGCGGCATCGACTTCCATCGAGCCGCCTGTGAAGAGGGCCCAGGGAGAGGAACCCCCATGCTCCTCTTGACCCGGCACCCCTAGGCACCAATACTGGTGCCAGGCACCCAAGCCTCCATGGTACCCGATCGCCGTGCCACACATGCTGGCTTCCCAGGAGGAATTGGACAGCATGATCCAAGAGGCAGTGCTTAAAGCCTTACGAGGCTTCCAATCGCCACCAGCGCCAGCCCCCATACCAGCCCCGGAACCGGCTCCCTCGAAGGTGGCACTGCTCCTCGATATGCTCATTGGTGCCTTATCGACTCCTCTGCCACCACACACGCTGGCATCGAGTCATCCATCGAGGCCTCTGCAGGTCCCGATTCCAGTACCGGGTTCCTCGGAGGAGGAAGGATCAATTCCCGGCCACGTCCCTCCACGGGAACCGTCTATGCTGGAGCCCATGCCAGGGCCATCGGGGCTACCAGTACCCAAGCGCACCTCATCTACCCCGATGCCCTTGATGCCGGTGCTGATTCCATCTTTGCCAAGGCCGCATCCATCGATGCCTTCCTGCCCTCTTGGCTTTGGCATGCTTCCTCCATCGGGAGCTCCACCGGGAGAATGCAAAAGTCCCTATAATCCATGGGGCAATTCATCCTCAGATGATTCATCACTGACATCCGAGGACCTATTCTCAGAGCCTTCACCGCCAGAGGAAAGGCGAAGATCTCCTCCGGAAGACCTCTCCTTTGCCAGTTTTGTCAAAGAGATGTCTGATACTATACCTTTTACACTGGTCATGGAGGAAGATGCTCACCATGAAATGGAGGTCTTACAATTTGTAGATGCTCCAAAAGAAATAATGGCAATACCGGTACATGAAGTCCTTTTGGACCTTATGCACTGCCTATGGGAACATCCAGGTACGGTACCCCCAGTCAATAAAAAGACAGATGCTACCTACCTGGTTCAACAAGCCCCATGTTTTCAAAAGTCAGCTGCCCCACCACTTTGTAGTCGTGGAATCAGCTCAGAAAAAGGCTAAACGATTGCGTCCACATTCTTATGCCCCTCCTGGTAAGGATCAGAAAGCATTGGTGCGTTGGGACGAAGGATTTTCCAAGGGTCCATGTTGATATTGCGAATTGCAGCATATCAACTATACATGACCCAATATAATAGAAATCTCTGGAAACAAGTCCGAGAGATTGCGGAGATACTACCACAGCAACAACAAGAAGCCTCGTCCTTCATCCTACAAAAAGGAATGGAAGCAGGTAAACATGAAGTCAGAGCTGCTTACGATTCTTTTGAAACAGCATCCAGAGTCTCGGCAGCAGGCAGCAGTGCTAGACGCTGGGCCTGGCTTAAGGCCTCAGACCTACACCCGGAAGTGGAGGACAAATTGGCAGATATAACCTGTACCAGAGACAGCCTGTTCGGGGATAAGATCCAGGACGCAGTGACCCACTTAAGGACCATCATGAGACCCTGCGCCAGTTGTCAACTGTCTCCCCAGATGTTCCCTCCGTAGTCCACACGGCCACATGTAGAGAACCCAAGAAACTGTTCTACAGGCCACGCAGATATTACTCTCCTGCATCCCATGCACGACCGGTTCGGGCATCTCAGAGGGGACATGCGCGCCAAACTAGAACATCTAGACCATAGCCAGCTCCACAAGCTGGCCCCGCGTCTGGATTTTGACTCTTTCCCAGAGAGCAGAAGCCATATTCCAGTGGTGGGGGCGGGCCGCCTGTGCCACTTTGTGACAAATTGGCATCCGATCACCACGGACCAGTGGGTACTTGCATCGTAACCCATGGTTACCGTCTAAATTTTTCAAAAATACCCTTGTACTTCCCACCCAATCCATCCTGGAGTTGGGACAACCACACAGGAAAACTCAAGTCAGAGCTCTCAACCCTTCTGTCGGTCAGAGCTGTGGAACCGGTTCCACCAAATCAGCAGGGAAAAGGGTTCTACTCCAGATATTTCCTTATTCCAAAAAAGACCGGCAACCTCCGGCCTATTCTGGACCTCCGTGTCTTGAATATATTTCTTCGCAAGGAACGGTTCAAGATGGTATCCCTGGGCACCATGCTTCCTCTACTTCAAGAAGGGGATTGGCTCTGCTCTCTGGACCTTCAAAATGCATACGCCCATATTGCGATCTCCCCTCCTCAACGCAAATATCTGCGATTTGAGGGGGGCCGCAGTCGCCATCAATACAAGGTACTACCATTCGGCCTAGACTCGGCGCCTCGAGTCTTTACGAAGTGCCTGTCTGTCGTCGCTACGAAATTATACAGCAGAGGCATATACATTTTTCCATACCTGGACGACTGGCTCACAAAAAACCAGATGAAACAAAGAGCCCTCGACTCTTTCGGTCTCACCATAAGGCTTCTAATTGGGATTTCTAATAAATTACCCCAAATCCCAACTGACACCATCTCATCTTCTCTCCTTTATAGGAGCAGACCTAGATACGACACTGTCCAGAGCATTCTTTCCCAATGACCATGCGATAATACTGTCCAACCTTGCCAGCTTTATCCGCCATCGAAAAAAGCCTCTTTTTACCGTGGGCCCGAATTTAAATATTTTAATTTACTGAATCGCGCACACACGGTACTCTGAATAATTTTGTATCATCCGCAAATTTTATAACCTCACTCATCGTATTCCTTTCCTAATCATTTATAAATATATTAAAAAGCACTGGTCCAAGTACAGATCCCTGAGGCACTCCACTGTTTACCTTTTTCCACTGAGAAAATTGACCATTTAATCCTACTCTGTTTCCTGTCTTTTAACCAGTTTGTAATCCACAAAAGGACATCGCCTCCTATACCATGACTTTTTAGTTTTCTTAGAAACCTCTCAAGAGGGACTTTGTCAAACGCTTTCTGAAAATCCAAATACACTACATCTACCTTTATCCACATGTTCACCTTTATCCGAGAGGTGCCAGAGATAATCTAACAGACTCTAGGTGGGGCAAGAAAAGGGATCCAAGCTCTTTTGTTTGCACCACAAGGTGACTCTCTTCCATTTAGAGTGGTAGGATTTTCGCGTGGAAGCCTTCCGTGAAGCCAGAAGGACTTGAGATACGTCACTTGAAAGGTTGAGTGGTTATAGTATCAGCCTTTCAACATCCAGGCCATCAGGGAGAGGGCCTGGAGGTTCAGGTGATGTAACTTGCTGTGATTCTGTGTTATGAGGTTAGGCGACGTGCCCAGGCGAATGGGGTCCTGATCGCGAAGTATGGGAAACCAAATTTGGCACGGCCAGTACGGGGCTATGAGAATCATTAAGCCCCAGTCCTGTTGTAGCTTCATGAGAGTCTTGCTTATTAGCGGAATTGGAGGATACACATAAAGCAGGCTTTTGTTCCAGGGATGGGCAAAGGCATCCTTGGCTGGTGCATGCTGGTCCCTGTGCAGGGAGCAGAAGTTTTCCACTTTGTGGTTCTGACTGGACGCAAAGAGGTTGATGGTCAGATGACCCCCACCGGTGGAAGATTCTGCTCGCAACCGAGAGATCCAGAGACAATTCATGGGGTTGGAAACTTCGGCTGAGGCGATCCGCCAGAACATTCTGTATGCCCGCTAGATAAGTGGCTCGCAGAAGAATGGAATGCGACAGGACCCAGGCCCAAATCTGCACCACCTCCTGGCAAAGCAGATAAGAGCCCGTGCCCCCCTGTTTGTTGAGGTACCACATTGCAACTTAGTGGTTTGAATGTGTTTAATGTGTTTGAATTAGGACAACTTTGTTAGTGAGGTAATCCTGAAATGCATAAAGGACATACCGCATCGCTCGAAGCTCCAGAAAGTTGATTTGATGGGTTGCTTTGGCTTTTGTCCAAGTCCCTTGAATTTGAAGGCTTTGGACGTGGGCTGTCCACACTAGCGCGTCCCTAGCGCCTCTTTTTTGACAGGAGCAGCGGCTGTCAGCGGGTTTGACAGCCGACGCTCAATTTTGCCGGCGTTGGTTCTCGAGCCTGTTGACAGCCACAGGTTTGGAAACCGGACACCGGCACAATTGAGCGTCCGGTTTTCAAGCCGCAGACTGCTTTTACATTTTTTTTTTTTTTACTTTTTTTTACTTTTGGGACCTCCGACTTAATATTGCCATGATATTAAGTCAGAGGTGCACAGAAAAGCAGTTTTTACTGCTTTTCTGTGCATTTCCCTGGCGCCGGCAGAATTTAACGCCTTCCTTTGGGTAGGCGCTAATTTCTTAAAGTAAAATGTGCGGCTTGGCTGCACATTTTACTTACTGTATCACACAGGAATGACTAATAGGGCCATAAACATGCATTTGCATAAGGGGTAAAGCTAGCGCATCGAAAACGTGCGTCCAAATGCCGGTTAACAGTGCGCTCTACCAGAGCGCACTGTACTGTATCGGCCTGAATGTGAGTGTCAAAATCACATTAATCCAACTCATGGATCAAGGAGTAGTTGCCTTGTTCAAATGTTATTATCAGGCAAATCTTTCTGCAATTTATTAAGAAATTGATAGGAAGAATATGCCAACTATTAGAATTCTGGTGAAACTACATCATCATAAATATTTGTTAAAATTTGATTTCCTGCTTTTCTATCAGAAAAGCTCAAGGCAGAATTCAATAAATATCATGTTACTCAACATAAATATGAACAAATCATAGATACAATACAAATGAAAATGAATATTAAAATCACAATAATGCCCCCCAATACAAACATAAAAGCATCATCCTATTAATAATATGCATAAAAGATTTCCCTAAGGGATGTATCAGGCTAAGGCAGATAAACGAGCAGATCATTCACTCAAAAGCTTGATTGTAAAACTAGGCCTTTACTTGATTGTTGGAAAAAAATTAGATTTAAAGCGTGTCATAACTTGAAAGGGATTCTTTCTCAGATTACAGATGTTGAATAAGAGAAAGCCCTCTGCCTAGCTAAAAAAAAAAACAAAAAACTATTTTACAATCTGCCAAGCCTGGAACCATTAAAACTGATTGCTATAAAGATTAAAGAGATCTACTAAGAACATAAAACTTAAAATGATCTTGCAAATATTTTCAGCCAGTCTGACACAGAAATCAAAATACTAAACATAGAACCTTAAATTTGATCCTGTAATGGTAACCAACGAAGGGCCTGCAGCAAAGGGTAGCATGATCATTCCTCCTCTTGCCTAGGAGTTGCTGGGCCTCATTATTCTGTAATAGTTCTAAACATCTAATTTTTTTTTTTTTTGGGGGGGCAATCCTTGAAACTATCACGGTAATAATCCTTGTAGTAACCAAGGATTGAAAAATGATAGCAAGATCATTTTTAGCTAGCAAAATTTGTCAACAGTGGCAAAGATACTAGAATAGGTTTTTTTGGTGTAGTTAGAGTAAGTTTTGACTAAACATTCCATCTTAAATGTAAACTAGTATGGTTTTCGTAAAGAACCAAAACACAGAGCTTTTTTTTATTTTCGTTGATGAACACCTTATATCAGAGCATCCCAAACCTGTCCTGGGGACCCCATAGTCAGTCGGATTTTCACAATATCCACAATGAATATGCATGAGATAAATTTGCATATCATGGAGACGCAGTGTGTGTAAATTTATCTCGTGCATATTCATTGTGGATATCCTGAAAACCTGACTGGCTGTGGGGTCTGCAGGACAGGTTTGGGAAGCCCTGCCTTATATAATTTAGAGCATGGTCAGTCTGGCATTTTAGTTCACATAGATGTATCAGTGGCATTTGATCCTGTATACCATGTTATTCTCTTGAATTGTTTACAATCAGTGGAATTTCAGAAACGTTTTGGTTACGACCATTCTTGGAAAGTAGAAAATGTGTGCTTACTGATAAAAAGAGTTCTACCTGGCACAGCTTAAATTGGGGAGTGCCACAAGGATCTGCCCTTTCCTCTATTATCAAATATATAAACAAAAAATCAGGCAATATGTGTTACTAACTAGTGCTTATGAAATATACCAAAAAAACTCCAACAAGAGTGGGAAAAAAGCACATCAAAATTATGCAAAATCAATTGTGCTGTTAATGGTAGATCTTTAGTTATGTTTTTATTGTGTATGTGTTGTCAATATTAATTTTATGTATGTTTTACTGTAAATCGCTTAGTCCTATTTTGTGTTAAGCGATTAATAAATTTTAATAAATACAAATACAAAAAATTAGAAAATAAACATTTATTACAATTCTTTATTCAAATGTGACCACATTTACATAAAATAAATACCATCACATCACTTAATTCTCACATAGAATTCTTATGTATCCCTTATGACACATTACACACACTCTGTCACATGCGTGACCATATTGAGTACAAATATAACAAAAATAGGACCCCTAATCTAAACTGCTGCTAATCTGTAGCTATCATAAACTGGACAAACCAGTGTACAAACAGAGCATCACTTATACTCATAATGTAGCAAGAACAATGCTTGAAAAACAGTGTTCCTGTGGGTGTAATGTTGTAATATCCTAATGTAGTATCCCAACAAGGCGCTTGTTTCGCCCATCCGGCTTCCTCAGGCATTTAATCTGTGACCACTTGAGGGTTCCTGCAAGCAGTGCACAGGCTTCATCTGTGCATTTGCCTCTCTCTTGACAACCTCTCACCACCCAACAGGGTTTAGGCTTACCTCTAAGCAAGTACCCGGTCCTCAAGCTACTCCCTGAGGGTTTCTGGGGACATTGTGAGTCCATAAGCCTGAGACCTCATAGTTCCCAGAAAAATACCACACATCTAAAAACACTGTGGTCTCCTAGTGACTCACTTGGATTGCTAATCAGCCACAAACATGGCGCTAATAAATTAAAAAGTTTATTATTAAAAAGGCAGGAAGGTTTTAAATAAAACTATTACAGTGGACAGGGAAAAAGAAAAGTGATTTCAAAATAACACTAACTGGTTTATCTGCAAAATTAAACACTGTATCTTTCTCAGGTCAGATGTAAAAATCCTGAAAAGATCAGCTTAGACTCTGATCCCTGACAGTCTTCCTGGTTGCAGTTTACTAGCAACTGGCTTTTCTCTCATCAGTATAAGCTCTGTCTGTCTGCCCTGTCAGCCCACAGCTGTATGTTGTAGCTGACATGTTTTTCAAATTGTCACACTCTAACCAAATGTTACAGCATGCTGTTAACAGCTCATTTTACCCGTCGGCTCCAGCTACTTAACACTGTAGAATACACTACCATTATGCTGCCACCTGCTCTCCAACTTAAAAATCATAGGAAAAGAAGTTTCACAGCGCTGACAAATAATATTGCAATTAAAACTCGGGTTTCACCACACAAGGTATTACCTACAGCTTATTTTTTTTTCCTTTATCTCCATGAATCCCAGTAAACAAATAAGGCAACCATACAACTTTAGACATGGAATTAGCAAAACTGAAAGTGGACCAGATAGTGGGACCAGGTAAGATACCTCCTGGGATGTAAAGGGCATTCAGAAGTTCTGGCTGCTTTGATAACTATTTTTAATTTTATTTTACAAAAAAAATGCAGAGAAATAATGAATTGAGATTTTTAAAATTTACTTTGAGCATACTGGTTTGCAATGAGCATACTGTCTGGCACAATCTGTGTGTCATTTTTAATCCACACAAATCTGCTGACCTTTTAGGGAGTTGAATACTTTTTTCAAGCCACTATATATGCCAAGTTGGGTCAAACCAAGGTCCACTGAGCCCTGCAACAGTGGGCCGTCCAGGTCACAAGTACCTGTTAGATCCCATAAAGTAGATCTAATTCCTGTTGTTCACTCCCAAGGATAGCATTAGCTTTCTTTAGTCTACTTGGCAAATGGGTTTAAAAAAGGATTGGATAAGTTCCTGGAGGAAAGGTCCATAAACCATTATTAAGATGGGATTTGGAAAATCCACTGCTTATCCCTGGGGATACGTGGCATGGAATCTATTTATCTTTTGGGATCCTACCAGATGCTTTTGACCACTGTTGGAAACTGGATACCTTACTTGATAGACCTTTGCTTTGATCTAGTATGTCAAATCTTATATTCTTAATGTTATGGACTTTTCCTGCAGAAGTTTATCTAAACCTTTCTTAAATCAAGCTATACTAGTCACCTTGATCATGTCTTCTGGAAATAAATTCCACAACTTCATAAGGCTCTGAGTGAAAAAGTACTTTCTATGATTTGTTTTGAATCTGCTGATTTAGTTTCATGGAGTGTCCCCTTGTTTTAGTATTATTTGAGAGGGTAAATATCCATCCTACTCACTGATGACTTTATAAACTTCTGTCATGTCCTCTCAGCTGTCCTTTCCAAGCTGAAGAGATGTTTCATCCCTTTCATATTTGTGTTGCTCTCCTTTGCACCTTTTCTAGTTCCACTATGTCTTTCTTGAGATGGAGCAACCAGAACTGCACACACTACTCGAGGTGCAGTTGCACCATAGCTCGATACACAGGCAATATATTTGCTTTTTATTCTTCATTCCTTTTTGGATCATTCCTAACATTCTATTTGCTTTATTGACTTCCGCCATGCATTGAGCCAAGCAGTTCAATAAATTGTCAACAAGGACTCCAAGGTCCTTTTCCTAGGTAGTGACTCCCAGTACAGAACTTAGCATTGTGTATTGTTGTTGGAATTATTTGTCCCTATGTGCATCACCTTGCACTTTTCCACATTAAATTTTATCTGCCATTCATTTTCCAATCTCCTAGTCTCACAAAGTACTTCTGCAGTTCCTCACAATCTGCTGCCATTTTAACAATTTTGAATAATTTTGTGTTATCTGCAAATTTGATCACTTCACTTGTCAGTCTCTTTCCCGGATCATTTTTTAACATATTAAGCAGCACAGATCCTAGTACCCATCCCTGTTGTACTCTACTAACAGCCTTTCTCCATTTAGAAAACTAACCATTTAGGCCTATGCTTTCTCACTTTTTTAACCAGTTGCCAGTCCACAATAGAATACTGCCGCCTATCCCATTATTTTATAATTTCCTGAGATCTCTCATGGTAGACTTTGCTAAATGCCTTTAGAAAATCCTTATACATTATAACAACCAGCTTACCTTTATCTACATGTTTACACCAAAAAATTCTAAAAGATTGGGAGGACAAGACTTCCCCTTCCTAAACCATGTTGACTTTTCCCCATTAAGCCATGTCTGTCTATATGGAAAGTGATTTCGTTTTTAAGAATGACTTCTACACTTGTGCCCGACACCAGTGTCAGACTCACTGGTCTATGTTTTCCCAGATCATCCCTGGAGCTCTTTTTTAAAATTGTCACATTGGCCACCTTGCAGTTTTCAGGAATAATAGCTGTTTTAAATGATAGGTTAAAGATTATTAGAAACAGGTTAGCAATTTCATGTTTTAGTTCTTTTAGATTTCTGGGGCGGATGCCATACAGTCTTGGTGGTTTGTTACTCTTTAGTTTTTCAATCTGTTTGTTTTAGTTGCTCTGAATCTTTGCCATGAAAGAATGTTTCAGGTGTGGATATTTATTTATTTTATTTATTTTTAATTTTTATATACCGACATTCTTACATCCGATGTAAATCATACCGGTTTACATTAAACAGAATAGCAGGAAATAAATTTCCATAGTCTAATACAATGAACATTTCTAATTAAAATTGTTAACAAGCGAAAAGAAAAGGTAAAGAATTGGAATAAAGGTTAAATTACAGAAAAATATAAAAGATTTATTTTTTTTTTTTTAGAAGCATCCTCCTCCCTAACAAATGAGGCAAAGAATTTATTCAGATTTTCTGCTATTTCCAAGTCCTCCTTGAGCACCTCTTTTACCTCTGTCATCTGGCAGCCCAACTGACTCCTTCATTTGCTTTTTGCTTCAAATGTATTTTGAAAAGATTTTATTAGTTTTTGCCTCTCAAGCAAGCTTTTTCTCAGAGTCTCTTTTGGCCTATCTGTTTACTGTTTTACATTTGAATTGTTAGTGCTTATGCTTGTGTGTATTTTCATTATTTGGATCTGCTTTTTATTTTTTAAATAATGCTCTTTTAACTTTTACTGCCTCCTTTACCTCACCATTAAACCACACTAGCAGTCATTTGATCTTCCTTCCACTTTTTGCCCGGAATACATTTTATCTGGGCTTCCTTCCCTTTCCCCTCTACCCCACCCCTTAATGCCTATCTAGCTACCCCGGATTTTATTACTTTTTTACTTACTGCTCCTCAGAAGCAGAAGCAACTTACGTGCACCAGCCGGCTGCCAGCGCGCACTTCCCTGGGACAGCATACAGTGGCTCTGTCCCAGCCTACCTCCCGCCCAGACTCCGGCCCAGCACTTGTGCGCGTAATAGGGTTTACATGCGTGGCAGGGCACGTTTGAAAATGCATGTGCAAGACTCAGCCACACACAACTCAGGTTTCTTTAGCATAATTATTCTCTTAATCATCCTTTCTAAAATCTAGGACCCTTAATTAGTATAGTTTTGCTCTGACCCAGTGTTGATATTAAACCGCACAGTTCAGAGGTAAATGAAACTCAGATTGTCACCTTTAATGTCTTCTGCAATACTATCTTCATTTGTCAGTCCTGGGTTCACTGTTTCCACATCACAAGTGGACTTCCTAACTAGTTTCTTGAGAGATATTTCTTACAAGGTTTGCGCTTTTCCCCTTTTTCAAGTTGATCCAGTATCCTGGACTCTCCATTATGCATCTGATAGATTTAGGTACACCATTAACAGTGCCTTGCCTTTGATTGCTGTCCTTTGGATGGTTTCTATCATGTGATGATGGCCTATAGATGACACCTACATAGATAATAAATCCCTTTAGGTTTCTTCAAGGCAATCCAGTTGCTCTTTGCTCACTTAGGGGCGGATTTTCATACTCCGCGAATAGGCCTACTTTTGTTTGCGCTCCAGGCGCAAACAAAAGTACGCTGGATTTTAGTAGATACGCGCGGAGCCGCGCGTATCTGCTAAAAACCTGGATCGGCGCGTGCAAGGCTATCGATTTTGTATAGCTGGCGCGCGCCGAGCCGCGCAGCCTACCCCCGTTCCCTCCGAGGCCGCTCCGAAATCGGAGCGGCCTCGGAGGGAACTTCCTTTTGCCCTCCCCTCACCTTCCCCTCCCTTCCCCTACCTAACCAACCCACCCGGCCCTGTCTAAGCCCCCCTCTTACCTTTGTCGGGGGATTTACGCCTCCCAGAGGGAGGCGTAAATCCCCGCGCGTCAGTGGGCCTCCTGCGCGCCGGGACGCGACCTGGGGGCGGGTCCGGAGGGCGCGGCCACGCCCCCGGAACGCTCCCGGCACGCCCCGAAAACGCCGCGCGGTTCGGGCCTGCTCCCCGACACGCCCCCTCCGAAAACCCCGGGACTTACGCGAGTCCCGGGGCTCTGCGCGCGCCGGTAGGCCTATGTAAAATAGGCTTACCGGCGAGCAGGGCTCTGAAAATCCGCCCCTTAGTATCTCAATGGCTTTTGTTTTGTTCCTAACATATAAAGGTTCCGCCCCCCCCCCCTTATTTTTTAAACGTATCCTGCCCTTTCTGAAAAGAGTATATCCTGGTGTTTTCATCTCCTGGTCCTGATTATCGCTTGAGCATGATTCAATTTATTCAGCAACATCAATGTTCTGTTTCATCATTGTATCTTTTAGGTCAATGAGTTTAGAAACACGGTCTGCCAAAATGACTTCCTGTTGCATGTTGTAGATGCTAGTTAATCTTGTTTCCCGTTACATGCGTGTGTGTTCCATATTTTATTAAACACTAGTACTGTTATTGCCTCCAACATTTCCTCCAAAAAGGCATTCTTTCCATCCTCTACACTCTCCATAAAATAATATTTTCTGATGTTACTCCAGAGCCTATACCATTGGAATTTCATATTGTGATCTCTTGCTCTAAAACGTTCTAGCCATTGGATAAGGTTTTTGTTATTTTTCTTT
Source organism: Rhinatrema bivittatum (assembly GCF_901001135.1). Lineage (NCBI taxonomy): Eukaryota > Metazoa > Chordata > Amphibia > Gymnophiona > Rhinatrematidae > Rhinatrema > Rhinatrema bivittatum. The sequence goes on along the minus strand of NC_042615.1, from coordinate 711,410,951 downwards.
ATTTTTTATTTGAGTTAAAACTGTTCATAATGCCTGGCATCCTGATTATAGGACAGCCTTAGTATTCTGTAACCAGAGAATTGATCAGTGACTAAATTGTAAATAAGGATGTGTAAACTTTTCAGAAAAATATTCAAAACCTAATTTGTAAAACTCCCAGCAATTAAATTCCAAAAACTTTCTTGTAAAGAAATGGAGCTGTTGGCAAAATCTGTAACATATCCTTGGCAATCCAAAACCAAAACAGAGCCAGTGGAGTGATTCCAAAAGAACATCAAAACACACTTCTGAACTGTAGGGTTTGATGGTGCAAAAAAATGTATCTTTCCGTATTATCTTTTTCTTAATTGTTTGAATTCCAATACAAAGTGTAAAGATAAAAAGAGGAAAAAGACCTCTGAATCTCTGGATGGTTAGGTAGACACCAATTGGAAACTCAGTCATTGGCCAAAAATGTCCTATTAGAGATATATAATGCTAGAAGGCTAACAATTTTTCTTAATTTTATAATTAAATATTTGATTAAATCTTCCTGGTGTAATGATACAAGATTTAATAGAAAATAACTTATCTTGTTATGAAGTTGACAAATAAGTCAAATTGGCCCAAAAATGCCAATGTATACATGTTTTTCCAGTAGCTGCTTCAGTGCCATACTCCTCAATACAAAAGATAATTCTAGCATACATTTTACAAATATCAAGTCTAAGGAAAATTTTTTAGACAGTTTTTAATAATTACACATATTGGACCCAAAACTTTCAAGACTAAATGTGGCAAAAAGCCTGAAAACATTTTGAACACAAGACACACGAAAAGCTGCGAAGTATTATGGGATATAAATGTTAATTCACCAGTCCATAGGAAGGAGCGTGTGATAGTCTGGTAATTTTAACCAACCACAAATATATACCCAAATTGCCACCAATCCATTGTGTCATATTAAAAAAAACCCTCTATTTAATGTAGCCTATTTATTTAAAAAAAAAAAACTAGTTGCATTCAATATATGCATTTAAACCATCAAGTTCCATTGAATGTAAATTAAATATCCACCTCTGTTCAAGCTAACTTAAAAAAGAAAAAGGTTGAGATTGCCACCTCATGGATGCATCAGACACAATCTATCACCAAACATAACAAAGATTCAAAAGTGTGGTCATATATAGTGTGACTCTACAGATGCTTCAATCTTCCTTAATTGCAAACAGCTATGATGTTCCACCAAGCATGTCCACAATGCTCTAGTAGTCTTACCAACATAGATCTTTCTACGTGGGCACATTATAACATCCACCACAAAAGTGGTTCTATAAGTGGTAAAATGTCTCTAAAATATCTTTGATTTGTAGCTGGATTCTCAAAAACTCTGCTAACAGACATGACTGTGCAAAAAGAGCAATGACCACACTTTCTAGTTAACATTCTTTGTACCTTGTTTTCTTGTATAGGCAACATAGAGGAACTTAAATATCTATGCAGACCTTTACCACTAATATGTGCAAATCTCAAAGCCTATGATTTAAAACATGAATGAAGTGGAATTACTGACCAATGACTTCTGATAATATACCGTATTTTTTGCTCCATAAGACACACCTGACCATAAGACGCACCTAGGATTCAGAGGGGGGAAATTAAAAAAAACATTTTGTGCTAAACCGGCTCTGTCCCCTGGTGTCTGTGCATCTTATGGAGCAAATTAGGGGAGTGCATAACATTTTTTTTTCTCCCCATTTTGTTTTTGGGTCTGGGGAGGGCCATTTCGGTCCATTCCCCAGATCAGAAAACTTTTGTCTTTTAACAGAGTTAGCCGTTACTATTTTATAATTGTATTGTATTTATTATATGTTTTGACCCATGTAAACCGTTGTGAAGGAACGTCTGATGTAACGGTATATAAATTCCAATAAACTAAACTAAACTAATTTCTGTGGGAACCCCCCCAAACCCCCCCACCCCAACCCTTTAAATTAATTAATAACCCCCCACCCTCCTGACCCCCCCAAGACCTGCCAAATTAATTAAATACACCCCCCACCCTCCTGACCCCCCCCCAAGACCTGCCAAAAGTCCCTGGTGGTCCAGCGGGGGTCCAGGAGCGGTCCGGGAGCAATCTCCTGGACTTGGGCCGTCGGCTGCCAGTAATCAAAATGGCACCGACGGCCCTTTGCCCTTACTATGTCACAGGGGCTACCGCTGCCATTGGTCAGACCCAGTGACATAGTAAGGGCAAAGGGCCGTCGGCGCCATTTTGATTACTGGCAGCCGACGGCCCAAGTCCAGGAGATCGCTCCCGGACCGCTCCTTGTCCCCCGCTGGACCACCAGGGACTTTGGCAGGTCTTGGGGGGGTCAGGGGGGTGGGGGGTTGTAAATTAATTTGGCGGGTCTGGGGGGGGTTTTGTTAGATTTTTGGGGGTTTTTTATATTCGCTCCATAAGACGCACAGACATTTTCCCCTCACTTTTGGGAGAAAAAAGGTGCGACTTATGGAGCGAAAAATATGGTAAGTGATTTGTTTTTAGACAAGACAGACTAATGCAAAAGACATGTTGACACATTCTCCTCTACTTATTTATCTGATGATGGGCAGAGTAATAACTCCCTGTTGCAATAGAGTGCTCATTTGTATGCCTGATGGTCACAGTGTACTGGATACTTTCTACCAATCAGCTTATTACATAAAAATCCTGATTCATGTTTGAAATCATTCAAAGTTGAAAAATTACATCTGATCCTAATTGCATCAGTAGCATGGGATCTTCTTGGTGTTTGGGTACTTACCAGGTTCTTGTGGCCTGGTTTGGCCTCTGTTGGAAACAGGATGCTGGGCTTGATTAACCCTTGGTCTGTCCCAGCAGGGCAATTTCTTATGTTCTTATCCTAAAGAGTTGAGATACAGGTAAATTGTCTCTTAACGATCATGGATAAGCCCTAGTATAGTGCTGCAAAGTATTACAATCAGTGTCTTTCTGATATAATGTGAGTGTAAAGAACCTGTGGAAGTCTTTATAACTCAAAGGTCCAAAAAAAGAATTTGTATCCACAAAATAACATTTGCATTTCCTCAATAGTACCATTCCACAGTACAAAATCATTGTCCTATTTTTTTCCAAAGTTTAATATTTTCCAAAAAATATGAGTGATCAATCCAAACTGATTCAAAGAGAGACATGTATAAATTAGCCAATCAAAATCATTGTTCAATCTGAATGATTTCAAATGTGAATCAAGATTTGTATGTAATCTGATTGGTAGATGGCATCCAGTACATTGTGTCTGTTTGGGCATACAAGTGAGCAGTCTGTTGCAACAGAAAGTTATTACTCCGTCTATTGTTAGGTAAACAAGTAGAGAAGAATATGTCAACATGTACCTTGCAACATTCAGTCTTGTCTAAAAAGATTGTTAACATCAGAGGTCATCTGTGTTTTAAATCACAGACTTTGAGATTTGCTTATATACTAGAGGTAAAAATCTGCATGGATATTTGTCACTATTCATTGCCTATACAAGAAAACATGATACAGAGATAAAGTGAAAGGATATTTCAAGTATGATCATTGCTCTTTTTATTTATTTTATTTATTTATTTTTAATTTTCATATACCGAAGTTCTTATAAGATATACAAATCAATCCGGTTTACATGTAACAGAAAAACGCCAAAGGCTTAAGTAGACGCCCAAGACTTTACATAAAACAGTTAAACAAAACAACAACATAAAACAATTAAGCAGTAAACCTATCCGGGTTATACATATATTTATTTATTTATTTATTTATTTAGTAATTTTTATATACCGACATTAAAAAGGCACATCATGCCGGTTCACATATTAACAAAAGCGAAGAAAATACATTATAACAGGGGAAAGGGATAAAGAAATAACTAAGGCAGAGGCAAGAAAATAAAGGGATGTAACATAGGTTAAATAGGTTCAACAACAACTGAGAAGCAACTAATAAATAAGGAATAAAATAAGTTCAATAACAAATGGTAAATAACATCAATGGGGGGCAAAAATTTAATGCTATACAGGGAGAAGGAACTGGGTAAAAGATGTATTATACAAAGGCAGTTCTGGGATTCACAAAGGGAGATAGATTAGTCAGGGTAGGCTTGATGGAATAGCCAAGTCTTTAATTTAGATCTAAATTTAATTGGGCAGGATTCTAATCGGAGCGTCATGGGCATGGAGTTCCATCGTTTCGGGCCTGCAATAGAAAGAGCTCTATCCCTAGTAGAAGTGAGATGTGCTATTTTTAGAGAGGGCACTTGCAGGGTTCCTTTGTTAACTGACCTGGTGGGACGGGTCTGTATAACAGGGCTAAATGGAGAGTCGAGCCAGAGGGAGTTGTGCGAGTATGGTAGTTAATGTTTTGTGAAGAATTCGGAAAGGGATTGGCAGCCAATGAAGGCCTTTCAGAATTGGGGTGATGTGGTCAGTTTTACGGGTGTTAGAGATAATTCTGGCTGTTGCATTTTGCAACATTTGGAGCGGTTTGATGGTGGCATGTGGGAGACCTAGGAATAATGAATTACAGTAGTCGAGTTTTGTTAGGAGGGAGGATTGGATAACTGTACGAAAGTCTTGAGTGCAGCAGTGGCTTGAGTTTTTTTAGGACATTTAGCTTGTAGAAACCGTCTTTGAGGATGGAGCTTACGTATTTTTTCATGTTTAATTGTTCATCCAGAAGTACTCCAAGGTCTCTTACAAAGGGTTGTTTTAAAGTGGATTTACAAGAGAGGTCATGAAGTGAAAGGGGTTTAGAATGGGGAGAGATAAGTAGTAGTTCCATTTTGTTTGTGTTCAGAGCAAGATGAAGGTTCGTAAGTAGAGAATTAATAGGAACAAGACAGGTTTCCCAGTGCTTGAGTGCATCGGATATTGTGTTGCGGATGGGGATTGTGATTTGGATGTCGTCAGCATATAGATAGAAGTTAAGTTTGAGTTCCGTTAAGAGGTGGCATAGGGGGATAAGGTAGATGTTAAATAGGGTGGAGGAGAGGGAAGAGCCTTGCGGGACACCTTGAAGTAAGGGGAGGGAAGAAGAGGTAGTATTGCCTATTTTGACAGAGAAAGTTCTATTTGATAGGTAGGATTTGAGCCATGCTAAAGCCAAGCCAGAGATACCAATACTTTCTAGACTGGCAAGTAGGTGATTGTGGCATATAGTATCGAAGGTGGCAGATATGTCCAGGAGTACAAGGAGGTAGCTAGTGCCCTTGTCCATACCTATAAGGAGGTGGTCAGTAAGAGTAAGCAGGAGGGTTTCAGTGTTAAGATGTTTATGGAAGCCAAATTGTGCGGCATGAAGGATATTGTGGTTCTCTAAATAGTCCGTAAGCTGTGAATTAACTACTCTTTCCATTATCTTGGCAACGAAAGGAAGGTTGGATATTGGACGGAAATTTGCAGGGTCTTTAGGGTCAAGAGAGGGCTTCTTGAAGGAGGGGTTTGACCACTGCTTGTTTAAGTGTATCTGGGACAGAGCCGGAAGATAGAGAGCAGTTGACAATGCCCGCTATCGCTCTAGAGATAGTATTAGGGATAGCAAGAAGCACTTTGGAGGGAATGGTATCACTCGGGTGTGAGGCAGGTTTGAGTTTTTTGAGAATAGATTCTATTTCCTTGGAGGAAGTTAGGTCAAAAACTGATAGGGTGGTGGTGGAGGGAGCAGGGGTGGAGTCGGGAAATCTGGAAAGGAGTTTCATGATTTTATTATGAAAGAAGTGTGCAAGTTCGTTGCTCTTGGCTTCAGCTTCGGAATCCGGGATGCAGGGAGCAGTGGGCTTAATGAGATTTGACACACAGGCGAACAGAGCTTTGGGATTATAACTGTAGTCATGGATCTTAGCGGCATAGAAATCTCGTTTATGCTTCAAGGTGGAAAGCCTGTAGTGGTGCAGGGCAGTTTTAAAGCTATTGGCGTGTTGGGGGGTAGGATCCTTACGCCAGGTTCTCTCTTTGTGTCTCAGTTTGTTTTTCAACGTTTTTAATTCTGTGGTGTACCATGGGTTGGAGGGTTTCGAGGTTGTGTTTATTACATGTTTGGAGACGGGGCAAAGTTTGTTCGCTACCTCTTCTGTAATGGTGCACCATGAAGTTAGAGCAGCGCTAGGATCTGAGCAGTCTAGATTGGATAGGGCGGTTGTAAGGGCAGAGGCAAGGTCCTCACTGGGGCAGGTTTTTCTGGCTATTATAGTAGTATGAAAAGGATTCTTCCTCATAGGGGCTATATTGATGGTGAGTTGGCTTTCAATAAGATAATGATCAGACCACGGGACAGGGGTACAGGTAGGAGAGAAGGAGGGCTGGATACATGAATTGATGAATATCAAATCCAGGGTATGGCCAGCTTTGTGGGTGGGGGAGGTGATAATTTGCTGGAAACCAATAGCATGGAGGGCTTGAAGGAAGGTGTCGCATGAGGGGGATAGAACAGAGGAGTCAACATGGAGATTGAAGTCTCCAAGGATAATGGCAGGGGTGTCTGTGTTAATGCAGTCAGCAATGAATTCAATAAAGGGTGAGGGATTGGATTCAAGCAGAGAAGGTGGGGCATATATTTATTATTTATTTATTTAATTTCTTTTACTATACCGATGCTCAAGACTAGGTCTTATCGTACCGGTTTACAATGTAACTGAGGGGAAACCAATTAACATCAAGGTAGAAAGTAAAGTTACATTAAACAGGAAGCATAAAACCTGGGCAATGGAAGACAGTACAGAGTTTAAACTAAGAAACAATTAGAGAGAGATAAATATATAAATCAACAAAAATTGTAAGATACAAAAACATAGGTTTATCCTAGGCAGTTATTAGCATGGTATGTCCAGAGGGAGAAGGAAAGGGTGAGGTTGGGTGGGGGGGAACGGGAGAGGGAAAAGAGAGGGAAAAGAGGGGGGGTATACAAGGCATACTTGGAGGGCACTTGATTTAAAGAGCCCAATTTCAAGTTTAGTAGGGGGGTAATGTGGATCTGTTTAAGATTAAGATTTTTGTTTACTGCAAACAGGAGGCCACCACCTCTTTTCTTCTTTCTAGGGATCAAGAATATATCATAAGAGAGAATGGGAAGTTGATTTATTTCTACAATGTCTGTCTCTTTAAACCAGGTCTCTGTGATGGCACAGATATCTGGTTTGCAGTCAGTTAGGAGGTCATTGAGTATAGGTAGTTTCTTGGATAACGATTGTGAATTGAACAGGATTAGAGAGAGAGTGGTAAGGCCAAGGAATTGGGTCAGAGGAAAGGTAAGAATGGGGATTAAGGATTTGCGCTGCGGTGGAGAAATGCGTGAAAGTGGGATGTATGGTCTGGAGTTGGGAAGATGGATACATGGAATTGGATAGGAAGCCATGTCAGGGTACTGGGAGTTATGGAAGGGATGTGAATGTGGCAGTGTAGGAGACTGCTAGGTGTCAGGGGAGGTAGAAAAAGGAGAGAGAGAGACGATAGTAAATAACAGGGTGTTCAGGGGAGAAAGGAGGAGGAATGTGTGACACGAAGATTACAATTTAAGACAATTTGTACATATTCAAGGACAATTCAGAGGATGGAGAAGTTACGTGGAACATAAAGCTCAAGGTGAGCACAAAGGGGCGCACTAAGGGGCATGCCCCTTAGTCGTACTCCTTCAGCGCGCGACGCCTGTGGTCCGGTAGTTCACTTTTAAAGGGCTCCGGCCCAGCGGCAGTGACGTCGGTGGGAGGGCGGAGTCGGAGGCAGGCAGGCAGAACGAGGCAAGCAGGCCGCCCGGATGTGGAGTGCTCTCCCGGACCCCGGCGGGTCTCATGCCGGTACGCACGGGGAGGCTAAAGGGCTGGATGTGCAGCAGGAAAAAGGACTTGCCTGCGGTCGGTAGTTCACTTTTAAAGGGCTCCGGCCCAGCGGCAGTGACGTCGGTGGGAGGGCGGAGGCAGGCAGGCAGAACGAGGCAAGCAGGCCGCCCGGATGCGGAGTGCTCTCCCGGACCCCGGCGGGTCTCGTGCCGGTACGCACGGGGAGGCTAAAGGGCTGGATGGGCAGCAGGAAAAAGGACTTGCCTGCGGTCGTTAATTCACTTTTAAAGGGCTCCGGCCCAGCGGCAGTGACGTCGGTGGGAGGGCGGAGTCGGAGGCAGGCAGGCAGAACGAGGCAAGCAGGCCGCCCGGATGCGGAGTGCTCTCCCGGACCCCAGCGGGTCTCGTGCCGGTACGCACGGGGAGGCTAAAGGGCTGGATGGGCAGCAGGAAAAAGGACTTGCCTGCGGTCGGTAGTTCACTTTTAAAGGGCTCCGGCCCAGCGGCAGTGACGTCGGTGGGAGGGCGGAGGCAGGCAGGCAGAACGAGGCAAGCAGACCGCCCGGATGCGGAGTGCTCTCCCGGACCCCGGCGGGTCTCGTGCCGGTACGCACGGGGAGGCTAAAGGGCTGGATGGGCAGCAGGAAAAAGGACTTGCCTGCGGTCGGTAGTTCACTTTTAAAGGGCTCCGGCCCAGCGGCAGTGACGTCGGTGGGAGGACGGAGTCTGAGGCAGGCAAGCAGAACGAGGCAAGCAGGCCGCCCGGATGCGGAGTGCTCTCCTGGACCACGGCGGGTCTCGTGCCGGTACGCACGGGGAGGCTAAAGGGCTGGATGGGCAGCAGGAAAAAGGACTTGCCTGCGGTCGTTAATTCACTTTTAAAGGGCTCCGGCCCAGCGGCAGTGACGTCGGTGGGAGGGCGGAGTCGGAGGCAGGCAGGCAGAACGAGGCAAGCAGGCCGCCCGGATGCGGAGTGCTCTCCCGGACCCCAGCGGGTCTCGTGCCGGTACGCACGGGGAGGCTAAAGGGCTGGATGGGCAGCAGGAAAAAGGACTTGCCTGCGGTCGGTAGTTCACTTTTAAAGGGCTCCGGCCCAGCGGCAGTGACGTCGGTGGGAGGGCGGAGTCGGAGGCAGGCAGGCAGAACAAGGCAAGCAGGCCGCCCGGATGCGGAGTGCTCTCCCGGACCCCGGCGGGTCTCGTGCCGGTACGCACGGGGAGGCTAAAGGGCTGGATGGGCAGCAGGAAAAAGGACTTGCCTGCGGTCGGTAGTTCACTTTTAAAGGGCTCCGGCCCAGCGGCAGTGACGTTGGTGGGAGGACGGAGTCTGAGGCAGGCAAGCAGAACGAGGCAAGCAGGCCGCCCGGATGCGGAGTGCTCTCCTGGACCCCGGCGGGTCTCGTGCCGGTACGCACGGGGAGGCTAAAGGGCTGGATGGGCAGCAGGAAAAAGGACTTGCCTGCGGTCGTTAATTCACTTTTAAAGGGCTCCGGCCCAGCGGCAGTGACGTCGGTGGGAGGGCGGAGTCGGAGGCAGGCAGGCAGAACGAGGCAAGCAGGCCGCCCGGATGCGGAGTGCTCTCCCGGACCCCAGCGGGTCTCGTGCCGGTACGCACGGGGAGGCTAAAGAGCTGGATGGGCAGCAGGAAAAAGGACTTGCCTGCGGTCGGTAGTTCACTTTTAAAGGGCTCCGGCCCAGCGGCAGTGACGTCGGTGGGAGGGCGGAGTCGGAGGCAGGCAGGCAGAACGAGGCAAGCAGGCCGCCCGGATGCGGAGTGCTCTCCCGGACCCCGGCGGGTCTCGTGCCGGTACGCACGGGGAGGCTAAAGGGCTGGATGGGCAGCAGGAAAAAGGACTTGCCTGCGGTCGGTAGTTCACTTTTAAAGGGCTCCGGCCCAGCGGCAGTGATGTCGGTGGGAGGGCGGAGTCGGAGGCAGGGAGGCAGGCAGGCAGAACGAGGCAAGCAGGCCGCCCGGATGCGGAGTGCTCTCCCGGACCCCGGCGGGTCTCGTGCCGGTACGCACGGGGAGGCTAAAGGGCTGGATGGGCAGCAGGAAAAAGGACTTGCCTGCGGTCGGTAGTTCACTTTTAAAGGGCTCCGGCCCAGCGGCAGTGACGTCGGTGGGAGGACGGAGTCTGAGGCAGGCAAGCAGAACGAGGCAAGCAGGCCGCCCAGATGCGGAGTGCTCTCCTGGACCCCGGCGGGTCTCATGCCGGTACGCACGGGGAGGCTAAAGGGCTGGATGGGCAGCAGGAAAAAGCCAGAGCTTTACATAGAACAAATTCCAACGATAAGAACAATTAAAACAAATTAAAACCAATTATACAGAAAAACGCAGCGGTTTTACATATACAGTTGAACGATGTAGTCGGGAGAGAAGCATATGATAGCAGAGTAAATATGAAATAAAATAATGGATGGCATTAGAGAGAATAACTGGATTGAGTAAGTTCCGAACTGAGAACTACTGATGGATAGTTTGAGCTACTGCTTGACTAGGAGTTCATATTTAATAGGGAGGGAAACTAAAAATATGGCACACAAAGATACGGGGAGAGATCCAGTTGGAATCTTCTTATGTGTCTGGGAAAGTTTGGCTGAAGAGCCAGGTTTTTAGCTTTTTTTTAATCATCGGATGGCTGGGTTCAAGTCTTAGGTCTGGGGGGAGCGCATTCCATTGGTGGGGTCCTGCAGCAGATAGAGCTCGCTTTCTTAGTGAAGGTTTTGCAGGTGCGGCATACAGTGTGCCTTTGTATGCGTTTCTGATGGGTCTGGAGGATGTGTGCGGTCGAAGTTGTGTCTTTAAGTTGATGGGAGAGATGTTGTGAATTGCTTTATGAATGATAGTAAGGACTTTGAAGAGGATCCTGAACTTGATAGGTAGCCAGTGTAGGTTGCGGAGAATGGGGGTGATATGTTCTCTTTTATTGGCATTTGTAAGGATTCTAGCAGCGGCGTTCTGGACCATCTGTAAGGGTTTGATTGTATTGGTGGGGAGTCCGAGTAAGAGAGAGTTGCAATAGTCAATCTTTGTTAGGACAATGGATTGTAGTACTAGATGGAAGTCGTTGAAGTAAAGGAGAGGTTTTAGCTTTTTGAGGACTTGCAATTTGTAAAAGCAGTCCTTTGTGGTGGTGTTTATGAATTTTTTTAAGTTTAGTTGGTTGTGCAGCCATGCTCCTAGATTCCTGACGTCTGTTGAGAAATTAATGTTTAAGCTTGTGGGTTTGAGTGATGCTTGCTGGGTTGGTGACGGAATCGTGGGAGATAATGAGCATCTCGGTTTTATTGGCGTTCAGCACTAAGTTGAGGCTGGAGAGTAGTTGTTTAATTGGTTGAAGGCAGTCATTCCAGTGGGTAATAGTTTTTTGCAGGGACTCTGTGATCGGTATAAGAATCTGTATGTCATCCGCATAGAGATAATGAGTGAGTTTGAGAGAAGTTGGCAGAGTGGGATGAGGTAGATGTTGAACAGCGTGGGTGAGAGGGAGGAGCCTTGAGGGACTCTCTGGTCTGACAGGACAGGGTGAGATTCTTTATTATTTATCCTAACTTTATAGAACCTGTTGCACAGGAAGGACTTGAACCAGCTGAGTGCAGAACCTTTGATGCCTATGTTTGCTAGTTGGTCTTTTTGCACAATTATGTTGGTTACCAGAGTTTTTGAGAATCTAGCTACGAATCAAAGATATTTTTTGAGATTTTATACCACATGTAGCACCGCTTTTGTGGTGGATGTTATAATGTGCCCATGAAGGAAGGTCTATGTTGTTAAGACTACTAGAGCGCTGCGGATGCTCTTGGCTCAACCTTGTAGTTTGCAATTAAGGAAGATTGAAGCACCTATAGTATCACATTGTATACAAGACAATATTTTTGAATCTTTATGATTAATGAATTATCATGTGCTGCTGGATAAGGTAGCAATCATGACTTTTTTTTGTCAGCTTTGTTGCGTCCATCGGTCGCAGACGGCTGCGACTGCTCTGCCTCACCTCTCTTCTACCCTTTTCTTCCTCCCTGGGAAGGATGGCTGCCTCCGGTCTGACTGCAGAAACCCTCGGTGTCTCCAACACAGCATGGGTGTCCCTGTCCACCATGCTTCTTCCTGAAATCTCCTAGGCGCGCGCGTATGCCACCTACGCTTTTGAATATGTCATGGCAGGAACCTCGGGGGCGTCCCCACCGCATGACATCAGTACCTCCGGGTATTTAAACCTCCACTCCGCTATAGCCCAACGAGTTAGCAAGGACTTCGGTTTTGCTACTCTGACCTCTTCTAAGCTGCTCGCTTGGATTCCTCTCTACCCTCTGAGGTAACTCGCTCCTATGGAGGCTCTGGGTACCCGCTCCTCAGGGGCCTCTCGCTTCTATCTGCCCTTCGGGGTTCAACTACCTAACCTAGGACACCCGCTCCTTGGGGGTCTTATCTACTTTCTTTCAGGATCCTTTGGCGCTCCTAGGTACTCGCTCCTCGAGGGCCTAGCCTGCTCAGGGTATCCTGCACCTCAGGTCCCTCTCTCCATTCTTCTACCAAGGAAGTTACCAGCCCTGCCACTCCGTGAGTATCGCTATGCTCCAGCTCTCCTTATTCCACCCTTCAGGTTCGGCTTATCCTGCGCTGCAGAACACTACCCAACCTTGCTACATCCGGGTGAGACCATCATCTATAGAGATTGTCTGAGCTTACTGTGATATCACTGGCCTACAGTACTATCCCTTCCTCGAAGCAAGATTCAACTTACATCAGCAGTACAATAAAGCTTTCTTCCCTCAGTGTCTGCTTACTAGAGTCTAGCCTATCGCTGAGGTTCCCCACGGGGCCCCTCCCCGTGGGAGGAGTCATCACCACTTCGACCAAGAGTCCACAATATGCCACAAACCCAACAAGTTTGAGCAGAGGTGGATTTTTAATTTACATTCAATGGAGCACAATGGTTTAAATACACATATTAAATGGAACTAGTTTTCTGAATACATTTTCTGAATTAAATAGAGAGATTTTCTAAAAGTATACAGTGGATTGATGGTGATATGGGTGTACATCTGTGAGTGGTTAGAATTAATAATCTATCACATTCCTTTCTATAGATAGGTCATTTTACATTTAAGTCCAATAGCAGATCCAACTTTTCTAGTGTCTTGCATTTGAAGTATTTGTAGGCTTTTTGCCACATTATTTAGTCTTGAGAGTTTTGAGTTCAATAAGTACAATTATTAAAAATTGGTTAAAAAAATTTTTAGACTTGATATTTGTAAAAATTGTTAGATTCGGTTTTTTTTATTGCAGAGTACGGCAATGAAGCAGCTACTAGTGAATTGTATACATATTGGTGGGTTTTGGCCAGTTTGTCTTATTCAGCCTCTTCATATCAAGATATTTTCTATTAAGTCTTTTTGTATCATATTGGGAAGATTTTTCATGAAACGTAATTATAAAATTTAGAAAAATTAACCTTCTAGCACTATATATATATATCTCTAATAGAAGGTTTTTGACTGATAATTGAAAGTTTCTGGTTGGTGTCCACCTAACCAGCCAGTGACTGAGTTTTTCCTCTTTTTGTCTTTACACTTTGGATTGAAATTCAAACAATTAAGTTAAAGATAATAGGGAAATATAAACTTTTTGCACTGTCAAAAACCCTACATACTGTATCCTTGACAGCCAAATTGAGATTCACACAAAATCCATCGCCAATTTCTGGAAATCATCTTTTGCAGATCTTATTTAACGATTTATGGCTAGAAGTCTTCCTGCAGGAAATCCTCAGTAGCTTTATTTTATTTTAACTCGAAGTAGGCTAGTGTGAGTTTGCATCAAATTGTTTCTCACACTTTTAGATGAACAAATTTGAGATGAAGGCAGCAGTCCAGCAGCAAGAGGGGGGCTTCCCAGTCTTTTGCATTGAGTGTCACATGTATGATTTTTTACCCACCGCTGAGAAATTGTACATGTGCATACAATGCAAAGAGCTCCTGTCTCTCAGAGAACAAGTCCGATCTCGGTGTTTTTTCACAATTCACAAGATCCGCCATGCTGTTGTGATAAAGGAGCCCTTGATAAAGGATGTTTATAGGGTCCGAAACACAGTACCGTGTCGAGCAGAGAGACCGCAATTGGCTAACAGCATGATAAATTTGGGCATGGAAACAATAAGTTGCTGACAGCTTCATGTGAAATAATACATGGACAACTTTCCAGATAAGTTAACATTTAATTTATGAACTGTAATGAATTGTAATGAAAAGGAAAATTGATGGTAATTTTAATCTCACGGATGAAGTATTCACGGAGCACACAAAAAAATAATTTAAAAAAATTGTTTGGGACTGACCGATGATTAAACGTAAGGCAGAGTGATAAAAAAAAAGCTGTATAGCAGTACACAATGATGCTTATTATGATGGTCAATTAGTAAGCGTCAATGTATTGATCTGATGACTGGGAAATTAGTGGTTGGTTTTTGAGTAGCAGTTAGTGATGACATAGACTTAATTGGCATCTCAGAGATATGGTGGAAGGAGGATAACCAATGGGACAGTCCTATACCGGGATACAAATTATATCGCAATGACAGAGAGGAGCACCTGGGAGGCGGTGTTGCACTTTATGGCCAGGATGGCATAGAGTCCAACAGGATAAACATCCTGCATGAGACTAAATGCACAATCGGATCTTTATGGGTAGAAATCCCTTGTGTGCTGGGGAAGACTATAGTGATAGGAGTATACTACCGTCCACCTGGTCAAGATGGTGAGATTGACAGTGAAATGCTAAGAGAAATTAGGGAAGCTAACCAAATTGGTAGTGCGGTAATAATGGGAGACTTCAATTACCACAACAGTAAATAGTCGGCAAGGTTACCCAAGCAAGTACCACAATATTGACTGGGTAAATGTATCATCGGGACATGCTAGAGAGATAACGTTCCTGGATGGAATAAATGATAGCTTTATGGAGCAATTGGTTCAGGAACCGACGAGAGAGGGAGCAATTTTAGATCTAATTCTCAGTGGAGCACAGGATTTGGTGAGAGAGGTAATGGTGCTGGGGACGCTTGGCAATAGTGATCATAATATGATCAGATTTGAATTAATGACTGGAAGGGGGACAGTAAGCAAATCCACGGCTCTCGTGCTAAACTTTCAAAAGGGAAACTTTGATAAAATGAGAAAAGTAGAAAAAATCTGAAAGGAGCAGCTGCATAGGTAAAAAGTGTGCAAGAGGTGTGGTCATTGTTAAAAAAAATACCATCCTAGAAGCACAGTCCTGATGTATTCCACTCATTAAGAAACGTGGAAAGAAGGGAAAACGATCACTGACATGGTTAAAAGGGGAGGTGAAAGAAGGTTTTTTAGCCAAAAGATCTTCATTCAAAAATTGGAAGAAGGATCCAACAGAAGAAAATAAGATAATGCATAAGTGTTGGCAAGATAAATGTCAGATATTGATAAGACAGGCTAAGAGAGAATTTGAAAAGAAGTTGGCCGTAGAGGCAAAAACTCACAAGTAAAACCTTTTAAAGATATATCCGAAGCAGAAAGCCTGTGAGGGAGTCAGTTGGATCGAGGGGCTAAAGGGGCAATTAGAGAAGATAAGGCCATTGTGGAAAGATTAAATGATTTTTTTTTTTGCTTCAGTGTTTACTGAAGAGTGTGTTGAGGAGTTACCTGTGTCAGAAAAGATTTTCATGGGTAATGATTCAGATGGACTGAACCAAATCACAGTGAACCTAGAAGATGTGGTAGGCCTGATTGACAAACTGAAGAGTAGTAAATCATCTGGACTGGATGGTATACACCCCAGGGTTCTGAAGGAACTAAAAAATGAAATTTCAGACATATTAGTAAAAATTTGTAACCTATCATTAAAATCATCCATTGTACCTGAAGACTGGAAGATAGCTAATTTAACCCCAATCTTTCAAAAGGGCTCCAGGGGCAATCCGGGAGACTACAGACCGGTTATCCTGACTTCAGTGCCAGGAAAAATAGTGGAAAGTGTTCTAAATATCAGAATCACAGAACATATAGAAAGACATGGTTTAATGAAACAAAGTCAGCATGGCATTACCAAAGCCAAGTCTTGCCTCACAAACCTGCTTTACTTTTTTGAAGGAGTTAATAAACATGTAGATAAAGGTGAACCAGTAGATGTAGTATATTTGGATTTTCAGAAGGCGTTTGACAAAGTTCCTCATGAGAGGCTTCTAGGAAAAGTAAAAAGTCATGGGATAGGTGGCGATGTCCTTTCGTGGATTACAAACTGGCTAAAAGACAGGAAACAGAGTAGGATTAAATGGACAATTTTCTCAGTGGAAGGGAGTGGGCAGTGGAGTGCCTCAGGGATCTGTATTGGCACCTGTACTTTTCAATATAGTTATAAATGATCTGGAAAGAAATTCAATGAGTGAGGTAATCATATTTGCAGATGATACAAAATTGTTCAGAGTAAATCACAAGCAGGGTGTGATAAATTGCAGGAAAACCTTGTGAGACTGGAAAATTGGGCATCAAAATGGCAGATGAAATTTAATGTGGATAAGTGCAAGGTGATGCATATAGGAAAAAATAACCATTGCTATAGTTATACAATGTCAGGAACCAATAGCTACCACCCAAGAAAGAGAGCTAGGCATCATAGTGGATAACACATTGAAATCATTGGTTCAGTGTGCTGCAGCAGTCAAAAAAAGCAAACAGAATGTTGGGAATTATTAGGAAGGGAATGGTGAATAAAATGGAAAATGTCATAATGCCTCTGTATCACTCCATGGTAAGACCGACCCTTGAATACTATGTACAATTCTGGTCGCCGCATCTCAAAAAAGATATAGTTGCGATGGAGAAGGTACAGAAAAGGGCGACCAAAATGATAAAGGAAATGGAACAGCTCCCCTATGAGGAAAGACTAAAGAGGTTAGGACTTTTCAGCTTGGAGAAGAGACAGCTGAGGGGGGATATGATAGAGGTGTTTAAAATCATGAGATGTCTAGAGCGGGTTAATGTGAATCAGTTATTTACTCTTTTAGTTAATAGAAAGACTAGGGGGCACTCCATGAAGTTAGCATGTGGCACATTTAAAACTAATCGGAGAAAGTTCTTTTTCACTCATCGCGCAATTAAACTCTGGAATTTGTTGCCAGAGGATGTGGTTAGTGCAATTAGTGTAGCTGTGTTTAAAAAAGGATTGGACAAGTTCTTGGAGAAGTCCACTATCTGCTATTAATTAAGTTGACTTAGAAAATAGCCACTGCTATTACTAGCAACAGTAGCATGGAATAGACTTAGTTTTTGGGTACTTGCCAGGTTCTTATGGCCTGGATTGGCCACTCTTGGAAACAGGATGCTGGACCTGATGGACCCTTGGTCTGACCCAGTATGGCATGTTCTTATAGATTGCAAACATTTGTATACATGACTTTTCAAGTCAATTTTGTACCGTTCTCTCTCAATTTCTTTTGATTCTTTCCTCTGAATTGAATGAGTCCTCTCACTGCTACTTGACCAGACCTGTTACTCTTCCCAAATTAGTCTTCCAGTTTCTATCTTGTGCCTTAAATGCCTTCCAATAAACTGTTTTGTTTAACCATCTTCTTTCACAAGACTGTACACCTTTCCATTCTCAAGATTGCATTCCACTTATTATGTGTCTTGCTTACCTGTGAGCTGTTCTCATCATCCCTTGACAACCCTAGCTTAAAACACTCCTTGCTAGATTGATGAATCTATGATTGAAGTTGCTCCTTCCATTTCTAGAAATGTGTATCCCACACCACTTTCACTAAATATTAGACCATGGTTCAAGAAACCAAAGTATTGTCATTGTTCCATGTAAACCGATACGATGTGCAGGTGGTTATCGGTATATAAAAGCCTTTACATAAATAAATAAATAAATAAAATAAATAATACTATCCAGTCGGTGACATGTTTGTTTCCAGGATGAATCTGTCCTTTACCATGTGTGGCATCCCTATCGGTTGGCCATTAGATGTCACTAGGTCCCTGCAGAGAACTCTAATATCATGAGCTTTCCATCCCTCAGCCCCTCCCACCTGAAGTGCTGTGGTTGGATGCCTCAAACCTTTTTAGTCCAGCCATTTTAGAGCTCAGTGTGATCAAATTTAGAGAGCCTCTGAATGATGAGGATGTTTTGGTTTTGCTCTCTAGTGAGGCCTCCCAGCCTCACCCTGTACCTTCAGTTTGAAGTGATACCTCATTGTGCATTCCCTGCCGGAGGGTCCTTCTCATATTAATTACAGAGAGAGAAATCTTTATGCCTGATTCCCTTTTGGGGCAAAAGGACTCTCATCCAGAGAACTGAAGACCTGTGAGGCAAGCACCAGTGACAGATCCTGTTGAAAGAGACAGTGATGGCTGAAGATGTATCCAGTTTTACCTTTAGAAGTACGTTTTGGACTCGAGCAGTGTGGGGAGGTTTTTTCTGATTCACCCCTCCCCACAGGGATGCAGTGCTGGTATAGCCTGATCCCCTTTGACTTTTTCCTAAGAGAAGTCCCCAGTAACAATAACTAAGGATGAAAGAGCAAGACCGGGAGACCCCAATCAAATCTCCACACTTATGGTACCAGGATGGGCTGTGTGTCCAGGAAGAATATGGAGTCAGGTAGGACTGTTTTGCTGTGAATGTGGGGACCTCTCCAATAGGATTACTGGTTAGCCACTGGGTGAGCTTTACACAGTTAAAACTACCATGGGATCTCTAGCCAAATGCCTCAAACAAAAGACACCTGCCTACAGAGAAATACACAGGTACCTACAGTCAGATGTAACTTCAAAGTTATGGACAAATGGAATTTAAATTATTACCAATCAGTAAACTTTAGTTTACTGATTGGTAGTGCTCATGGATGGTATGCTCTCTGTTGCTAAAAGTGACATGTAAATGTTATGAAGTCTCTCCCTTTTCTTCTGCTTCTTTTGTTATCCTCTTTAGTTACCTCTTAACCATGGAAATTGAGGTCTTTGTTTATAAACTATCATTAAAATCTTAATTTTCCTGGATGTTCTTTAGCTTTACCATCACTAGATTAAAAATAATGTAAAAAGTAATTTACAGACTATTTAACATAACAGTCAGGGATGTCACCTCAGGTTCTGTTTAACTCTTAAACTATGATTCCTAGAAACTGGAAGGATATGGAAGTTGATGGAACATGCTAGACATACATACTTTTTAAACACTTCATCTAAGCACCCATTGTTTTTCATCTTTCATGGTAAATGAAACTGAAGAAGTAGATAGTGAAAAAAAAAGATCTACAATTAACTTCAGTTAAGATTATAAACCCAAAAGTCCTTATTAAATATTCCTGTAAAGCTCTTAAGAAAATTACAGACTATTTGATTATGATAGTTTGTGATGTTCATTGACCCATTGAGTATACTAAGGATGTCCTGACAGTATGCTGTTTTATTCTTCCGTAAACATGTGATTCTTCTTCATTAATACTAATGGACCTAACATTACTATAAACAGCATGTCTGCAGGAACACTAAGAATTAATTTAGTGAAATAAGTCAGAAGCAGTTTAAAAAAAAATCCTTCTGTGTGCTGTGCAATATTTTGAAAGCAGGCAGAGCTACCTACCTGGCATCAGCTTGAACAAATGTGGAAATAATGCCTCATAAAAGCCAAACTGGTAATTTGCTAAAGACTGAATATTATGAATTCCAACATTTACTTTTGAAGTATGCCTAAACAGAGTACGGTTTTTCTTTTAATATTGAAGAAACCTTTTTGTTCCTCTATTTGGCCATCTTTTAAGGTGGCTTCTGTTTGATGTGACATTAAATCTATACATATTTTATAAGAGGGATTAGGTGGTGGTTGTTTCTTTAGAACTATGTTTTTATTGTTTTATATTTTTATGTGATTTATGTATGTATCTTGTATTCCACAATGGATATTTTTTTAGAATTGTGGAATAGAAGTGCAGAAAAACTATGTTTTGAATCTGGAGTAGTATATGAGATAAAATAGTCATTGTGGAAGTTCTAATGGGTTTGTTTTGCTATTCACCCCTTATACAATGGCATGACATGAGGCAAGAGGAAAATTGCTATTAAAAATTGGGCTCAGATGTCTGTCTTCCCTCTTCAATATTCAATTTGTCAGGAAAGAGAAAGATCAATACTGCTTTTAGAAGTTCAAAAGAATAATTGCAGCAGTAGGCATTGCTTTTCTTCTTTTGTATGCAACTGTAATGTAATTAGTAATAATTATAGGTTGGGGTGGTTATGTTTCCTCTTTAAAAATATCACTTTGATGCATCTTTGCTGTTTTTTGTTTTTTTTTTATCATCTCAGCAGTTTAGGAGTGGATCAATTTATATCTTGTTGTGAACTTGGTTCATATATTCTACTATGCATAAATAGAGATGGCTGTTTTGAGATGGTTAATATTCATAGCCTGAATTATATTAGCTTTCATCTACCACACTCTGGTGAGAGCACACAAGATACAGGTGGGTTGGGAAGATTAAAATTGATGTAACAATTGCGTTCTCACTGTCTGCACCTGTAAACCAATCATTTTTATGCAGAAACTTATAACTTGCTGTTGGGATTTCAATGTTTATATTTAAATGTATTATTGCATCCATTTTTATAAATCTGTTTTGTTCGTATTCCTATAAGCCTCTAGTCAAGTTATTGTTAAGTCATTTCCCTTCCTTATATTGGATGATAATATATATTCCTGGTTGTGGGGAAAGGTTGATGCTGAATTTTTTAACATGAGAAGAAACTGTTTTTCTGATACCACTGATAAAGCCATATCATTTTTTTAAGACAGTGTCATGATGAAATAATTTTTTTAGATAAAAAACCTACTGATTATAACATTTTTTTTAACATTTTTATAATAAAATGTGTATTTAGAGTGTTTTACCACTACCCTTGAAATATAGTGCAGTGCAGTTTTTATTAATGTATTAGAGCATTATTACTTTTTTAAGACAAGGTAAAAGTGGCCTGAATATGCGATTGGGTTTTCAGTCTATTTTGTTAACTTATGGTTCTCAAATTAATTTTGAATCCGTGTTATTGGTTCACCATAATGTGTGGTTGTAAGCCATTCACACTAGCTTTTGTGTTTTTCTATAGGTTTTTGCAATCATTATTTCAAGGAACAGGTGACCTATTTCCTGGTTAAGAGAAGATTACTTATATAAGAATTGTTCACAGAAATTGGCATGGGCACATTTCCTGTACTGCTGTAGTTATCAACCCACAAAATATATTTTTCAGGATAGCTAAAATATGGAAATGCAGCTAATTCTTGGACCCTGTATAAAAATATATCTTATATATATTCATCATAAAAATCTTGAAAACCAGACCTGGTTAATAATCAGCGCTTTAGAGATTAACATAAAAATATGCTTTCAAAGACATTTTTTATACATTTTCTATCAAAATATTTCTTTACATGCCCTAGTATGTACTGTATGCCTTGGGTTGCTAAACAGTAGTTATGAATGAGCATACATTTAACTAAAATAAAATGGCAGATTTATATTGTCAAGACTAAAAGTTGAATATATAATAGAAAGAAGACAAACTTGGTGGGGTATTTTTAATGATTTTGAAAAAGTGTTCATATTGGGCCTGATTTTTCAAAAGGATTTACATGAGTAAAACCCAGTTTTATGCAGATAACTGGGCTTTTAAAAATTGCCTGTGATGATATGCGTGTAAAAATATGTGCATAAGTTATACATGGTTCTTTACACACCCAAAAAAGAGGATTTGGGGAAGCAGTATTGGGCCAGAGAAACCATTTACAGACGTATTTTCAACTTTCAAAAAAATTCACTTAAATATGAGTGTTTAAGCCTGTCGTAATTTTCAAAGCAGACTTGCACACCACAAGTTCGCTTTGAAAATTCAGGAAAAAGTCTGCAAGTACTTTCTACTTGTTGATTTTAGCCCTACGTGCAGTTTAAAAAATTATCTTCCTAGTATTCATTCTTATTAATAACTTAGTATGGGTCATCCCAGTAACTCAATAATCCCCACAGCCATCAAAGTTAGTGATACTGTGGTTAAAAAAAAAAAAAACGAGAGAGAGAGATCTGGCCTTTCCAAGCTCATTGACGTTTGCTTTTAACCATTTTCTTCTATGCAGATCACCCTATCCTTCTTGGAAGCTTAATGGGGTTTACTATTTAGTGTGTTTGTGCTTTTAATAGTCAGTAAAGCAGCTAATAAACAGAAGTTAGTGTGTTTAGTTTTAATAGTAAGGCAGCTAATAAGCAGAAGTTAGTGTGTTTGTATATTAAAAAAAAAAAAAGGTAGCAAGAAGCTAGAAATAAACTAGGAGCAGGGCACTCGCGCGCCGGCGCACCTATTTTACATAGGCCGCCGGCGCGCGCAAAGCCCCGGGACGCGCGTAAGTCCCGGGGCTTTGTAAAAGGGACAGGAGGGGGCGTGTCCGGGGCATGTCCAGGGTGTGAGTCCGGAGCAGGGGGTGGTCCGGGGGCGTGGTGACGGTTCGGGGGCGGGCCGGGAGGGCGGTCCGATTTCCCCGGCACTGTGGCCTGTGCCGGGGGATGCCGGGGCGGCACGCACAAGTTCCGCCTGCTTCAAGCAGGCGTAACTTGCCCAACAAAAGGTAAGGGGGGGGATTTAGGTAGGGCTGGGGGGGGGTGGGGTTAGATAGGGGAAGGGAGGGGAAGGTGGGGGGACGCGGAAGGAAAGTTCCCTCCGAGGCCGCTCCGATTTCGGAGCGGCCTCGGAGGGAACGGAAGCAGGCTGCGCGGCTCGGCGCACGCAGGCTGCCAATTTTGTGCAGCCTTGCGTGCGCCGACCCCGGATTTTATAAGATACGCGCGGCTACGTGCGTATCTTATAAAATCTGGTGTACTTTTGTTCACGCGCGCATATGTTTTTAAAATCTACCTCAATAACTCTCCCATCTTATTTCTTAGACTTCTGGCATTGGCATACAGACATTTCAAAGTGTGGGGGTTTTTTTTGTATTAACAACCTGCTTTTCAGTTGTTAGGGATAATTTGGAAATCATTAGCTTCAGTGATTTTTTACATATAGGCACATGAACTATGTTTTCTTTAAATGGAACCTCTCTGTTGAGATGCCCTAACTCTCCTGTTTCATTAGTATCCTTCAGGGATACATTTCTCCAAACCATGCACTGCTGAGTGACTGTCAGCTTTCCCCCTTGTTCTAGTTTAAAAGCTGCTCTATCTCCTTTTTAAAAGTTAGTGCCAACAGCTTGGTTCCACTCTGGTTAAGGTGGAGCCCATCCTTTCAGAAAAGTCTCCCCTTTCCTCAAAAGTTTCCCCAGTTCCTTGCAAAGCTGAATCCCTCTTCCCTGCACCATTGTCTCATCCACGCGTTGAAACTCTGGAGCTCTGCCTGCCTCTGGGGACCTGCACATGGAACAGGAAGCATTTCAGAGAATGCCACCCTGGAGGTTCTGGATTTCAGCTTCCTACCTAAAATCCTAAATTTAGCTTCCAGAACCTCTCTCCCACATTTTCCTATGTCGTTGGTGCCCACATGTATCACGACAGCCGGCTCCTCCCCAGCACTGTCTATAATCCTATCTAGGTGACGCGTGAGGTCTGTCACCTTTGCACAAGGCAGGCAAGTTACCAGGCGGTCCTCACGTCCACCAGCCACCCTGCTATCTACATTTCTAATAAATTAATCACCAACTATGATGGCCAGCCTAACCCTTCCCTCCTGGGCAGTAGCCCTGGGAGACATGTCCTTAGTGCGAGAGGACAGTACATCACTTGGAGAGCAGGTCCTTGCTACAGGATCACTTCCTGCTACACCAGGGTGATGTTCTCCTACTGGGAGACCTTTCTGATCCAAGGCAGCACTGGGGCTGCCAGACTGGATTTGGGACTTGGCTACTATGTCCCTGAAGGTCTCATCAATGTACCTCTCTGTCTGCCTCAGCTCCTCCAAGTCTGCTACTCTAGCCTCCAGAGATTGGACTTGTTCCCTGAGAGCCAGGAGCTCTTTGCACCGAGTGCACACATACAATCTCTCACTGGCAGGTAAAAAATTGTACATGTGACATTTCTTTCTATCAGGCCTTTCCTGATTGATGCTTTATATTGTTTATTGTTATTTTTATACTGATTTTATCACTTGATTATGGTATATTTTACTGATTTTTGTTATATTATTCTTTTATTTTTATTTTTTATTCTTTTTTTTTTTTTTAAATTACACATCTCTCTGATTTGTGTAAGAAAAGTGATATATCAAATACAATTAACTATCTTTAAGGTTGCCAACTGGCCAGTTTTCTTCAAGGAAGGCCAGCCACTGTCAGGATGAGAAATCCAGCCACTATGGTTTTCTGTTGACATCTGGCTTGCAGACCAGCAAAGACTTCTCCATCCCTCTCCCCTGCTCCACAGATCTTTCATTTTAACCCTCAAGGTCTGATCCTAGCAGCTATAACTTACGAGCTCATTTTTAAGCTGCAGAAGCAGAAGTCTGAATGAGCGTGTTCTCCAATCCAGGTGTCGTGGTGGCCCCGCCGCCTCCTAGTTTCCATGGAGGATGTGCTACCTGGCAGCAGAATACACAGTGGCTCAATCTCCTGCTCCCCATAAGAATAAGCTTTGGTCTCTACCACACCACTGATATATGACCTTGAGGGAGTACATGGTTTTAAAATGAAACGTCTCTGGTTAAGGGAATGAATGGGAGTGCTGGTTGATTTCAGAGGGAAGAGCTTAGGTTGTGTGGCCAAGTTAGTGGGGTGGTGAAGTTAGCAATCCAAATTATTTTACAGGATTAGTATTTTATATTTTATCTTTTTTTAATCATGTGATTCTTGGAGTTTCATACCTCAGGTGAATAGGTGTTGTCATAGAGCTGTACCATACTATGAAAAAATTCTACATTTTATATAATATTTAACATAAAAAGCTGACTTGCTCCTAACTGCAGATAGTAAACTTTACAGATATTTAAATTGTGTAAGCGCAATGATTTACCTCTAAATGAACCAAACGTTTACATTAGCCTGGTAAGTTTTCTACATTTCAGTAACTAAAAGCAATAGCACATTTCCACACTACAGTAAAATACATTTAACAACGTCTTAGTGTTTCACATGGGAAGTTTTGGTTGAATTTGCATTTATCACAAATGAAAATTATGAATCAAGGCAGCATAATGTAAGTAGGGTTTATAGTGCTAACCGCCTATCTGAGATTTCCTTTCTAACAATTCTTTTCTTTGAGATAAAATGACTTCCTGTCAAAGTTTCCTGTATCCATAGAAACCTCTCTTACCAAATCACTGTGGAGGAACCTCTGGGAAGAGCAGTTTCCTGACTGCAATGTGGTTATTGTTGTTTAATGTGAGATTTTTCTAATCTTTGTAGTAAAAATCCTTTAAACCTCTTCTCAAGTTGAACTTACCACTTCAGCAAGTTAACTGAAAAAATGAACCGTTGTTTTGAGGTAAGATACGTGCATATATATTACTATTCAGCATCTAGGCCTATTCAGTGTAAGCAACATATTATTAATCCTTTTGAACTATAGATGAAAGTAACAGTGTGAGTGGAAAGCAATTTGCTTTTCTTCATGAAGGTTAGTAATGCTGTTCAGTTGAACGCTTTGAAATGTAGAAGAAATTATAATTTACTTTTAGGAAAGACATTGACTTTACCTATTAGGATGATGATAGTTGCTTTTACGTATACCTATCGATAGTGTGAATAAAGTTCTGGCACTCTTCTGAGGAAGCACACCTTGGCAGATGGTATAGAGATTACATTACAGGCCTGTTCCTGCTTTGTAAAACCTTGTTAGATTTTTTTTTCTTTTTAGGCAGCGATATTTATATTTGATTCAAACATTTTTAAATTATTTGTCAAAAAGAGTTTTTCATTCAAAGACATGATATATTTTGAGTGTATCTACAGCATTTATATGCCAGAAAACTTAATTCACTGTGAATTGTAGTTTAATATATTAACCAAGATGCTATAGTATGTACCTTTTCATCATTCAGTCAGGACCATATTTCAAAAATTATTCATTCTTCAAATGTTCTACTTAATTGTTTAGTCAGTCTGTAATCTAGATGATACTTATAATTAGCCTTGTAAAATGTTCTTCTCCATATCTGTTTTTCTTTTGGCAATGTGTGCCCACATTTCAAAAGATACTCGCACATCCTGAGCAATCTTTAAGCAATCTGAGTCAATTGGAAAAAAAATTCATGATGAAAGATTTGAAAAAGGGCAGTAATTTATCTCTTGTTTGCAGTTCTGAGTAAAATTTGAAATGGAAACAATATGCAAAACTAAAAAGTCTGTTCTATTTGTAGTTTTTCATGAACTGCCAATTGAGTAATAATTATTTTAATTAATCCTCTCTTTATTTTATCTCAAAATAGCCAGATCAGAAATGAATGGGAAAGCCAAAATTAGAAATATGTATGGATTTCAAAGTTCTCTACCTTGCCTTCCACTATTTCTTCATATCCTTAGCTGGTTTCTGTTGTTCCTGTTCCACAAAGGGATCCATGGCTGTCCTTCTGTTTGCCTGCTCTGCACAGGAAGACAAGCTAACTGCCGTGGCTTAGGACTCACCAGCATTCCCAAGAACTTTCCCAAAAGTACAACTCTTATATACTTGAGTGGGAATAATATCTCAGACATACAGCTGAATGAATTAAGAAACCTTCAAAAACTTGTTGTGCTGTATTTAGATAATTCTGGCATTTTATATGTGCATTCAAAAGCTTTTGCTGATCTTAAGAAATTATACTACTTACATCTGAATAATAATTACATCAGATATCTGGATCCAGGAATATTTAATGGACTTTCAGATCTAAATTATGTGTACCTTCAGCATAATCAGATTACTTTCTTGCCTCGTGGACTATTTAGAGATTTAGTTGCAGTTCAGTACCTAGCACTCCAAAATAATCATCTCAATGCGCTTGGTACTGACACTTTCACGGGTATGATCGGTCTTCATACTCTCAACCTAGCCAACAACAAGATCTCAAGAATTTCTGACTCTGCATTCCGTCATCTTAATAACCTTGAACACCTGTACCTTGAAAACAACAGCTTGGCACATATCCCTTCAAAAGCCTTCAGAATGCTCAAAAACCTTAAGAGACTTTTATTGTCTAATAATCCTATTGAGTCAATACCTTATTTTGCATTTAGAGGATTAAATGAGCTTCAAGATCTTTTCCTACAGAATGCAAAGATAAAAACAATAAGCATGAATGGCTTTGCTGGATTATACAATCTTAAACAATTGATCTTAAGCAACAATGTCTTGGAAAAGATACATTCAAAAATGTTTGCATGGTTAACTCATTTAATGTATCTGCAGTTGGACAGGAATAAAATAGTCAGCATAGATAATGGAACATTTGAAGAAATGGGAACTTCTTTGAAAGTCCTTAATCTGGCATTTAATAAACTCACGGTCCTGCAGCCTAATGTTCTTCAGCCTTTGGTTTCACTAACACATCTTCAGGCAAGTTACAATCCATGGAACTGTGACTGCAATTTGCTTGGATTGCACAACTGGTTAGCATCCTCCCCATTCTCTGTTAATATTCATTGCCAGAATCCACCAAGGCTGCGTGGCAAACCATTACATAATCTTAAATGGATTGAATTTAAAAGCTGTATTGCCACTCCCACAAAAGCAACTTGGGGTCTCATATCTGAGCCTTTTGTAGGTACAGCACAGATGCAGTTGTCTAAACTCACCACATATAATATATACAGGAAATATTTTTATAATGCACACAATGACAGCCTTACTAACTGGGCAAAATCCTCATCACCAGCTCCAGAATTTCTTCATGAAGGATATATTGCTAGTAACCTGTCAAATGCAACGCCAGTGGTACCCATCTTACCTATACAGATACATGAACAGTTAGCACCAGTTAATGTTACCAAAGGAAGCAACAGTGTGCTCCCACTAGATGCTGCTTATGTATCATTGAAATCTCATTTTATTTGTCAGCATGAAGTTGAAAAACTGAACCGGTCTTTTGAAATTTTACTAGCCTTCTTCATTTTGGCTTGCGCTTTGATTTTTGTTCTGATTTATAAAGTAGTTCAGCTTAAACTAAAGATGAAGAGACCGGAAAACTCAGCAGAAAATGCAATAGAATACTACAGTTGTTATCAGTCTGCAAGATACAGTGTGACTGGCCCAGTTCAGGCAACATCTCAGAATCGTATAAGTTCATCGTCAGACCAGATGCAGATTTTCAAACGAGCAGAACCTGTATGCGAAACACAGGTCATCTTGTTTGAACATTCAGTACTATAAATTCAGCATGGTCCAAAAGTTGAAAGTGTGTTTGCTTCAACAAATTAGGATGCAAATGTATACAGTTTCTTACATCTCTATTCATTGCATGAATTTCATACTTGATAGTTAATAATGTGTTAATTACAAATTTACAGTGATGTTTGATGACAGGTATTGACAGCAGTATTTAGCTCAGCTGAAAGTTTCTGTTCTTTCTAAAAATGAGTTAAACCTTTCACAATTTAACAAGCTGTATTACAGAATAATCTGAAGAATATGGGATGACATTTTGCCACTCAGCATGTGTCCTTACTGAATCTCAATTAAAGTTCTCTTGAGAACATTATCCTATAAAAACGATTTAGTAATTTATGAATGAAGAACACCTGTCAGCACAGAAATTAGGAATGTACTTGTATAAAATCATGAGTTTATGGTTTCTAAGTAATTATGAATGATTTACTTGTAAAGAACTAAAGTTTAATATTAAATCTAAAAGTATATAGCTTTGGCAGTTTTAGTATACATAGGCCCAATATATAGCATGCATGCTATTTACTATGCTGCATTAACACGCTATTTTAATGCTAACATTTCCCATTAGATTTACTAACCTGTGATATGTGAGTAGCACAGTTTAGTAAATCCCATATTCTTGTGGTTAGGAATACACAGACTTACCCAGGGTGGAAACAACCACACATTTTCATCTGCAAGAACACGACTTTTCAGCCCCTCTTGGCTGTGAAACATAAAGGCGCAGGTAGCACCGAGTTCCCTCCCTCACTGCACCAAATCCGCCCTCCCCAGCATTGACTAATTCAGGTCACAAGTGTCCTACAGGATCCCAAAGAATAAACCCAGTCCTTCCGGCTCATAACCAGGAATAAGTAGTGGTTTTCCTAAGTCTCCAAGGCTAATAGGGATATGCAGCCCCAAAATTATTAGCTTGGGTTTTTTTTGTTTTGGGAGTCATTTTTATTCATTCC
This sequence comes from Rhinatrema bivittatum, assembly GCF_901001135.1. Classification (NCBI taxonomy): domain Eukaryota; kingdom Metazoa; phylum Chordata; class Amphibia; order Gymnophiona; family Rhinatrematidae; genus Rhinatrema; species Rhinatrema bivittatum. The sequence continues at coordinate 711,381,840 of NC_042615.1, read as the reverse complement.
ATTTAATGTTTTTTCGGTTTGTTTCATTTGTCAATGAAAAAAATAAATAAATAAATAAATTAAACAAGGGAAAACAAGAAAAAAAGCCTCCAGTGCCATGCCTGGGCCTTTCCAGGCCAAAAAGCTGCCTGATAGGAAGGGCTGGGTCCAGGCTGGGCCCAGCATTGAGTACTCAGAGCCAGGCTTGTGCTAATTCCAAGTGCCAGACCTGACATGGTACTGAGCCCTATTGCAGTTTTTTGGCCAGGTATGTCCAACCAGAGTCTCCAGAGGCAGGATTTTTGTTGTTGTTCTTGTTGTTTAATGCCACAAATATGGAAATACCCAAAAATGTTGGGGTATTTTTTTAGGAGGCTATTTTAGGCTAATTTTATTTGGACCAAACTGAAAATGGCATCATTAATTGCATATATGTCATTTGTGAGAAATAAATGCACATCCCTAGCTAATAATGGTTTATAGCTTTTTCCTCCAGCTATGCTAACTGTTTTCACCATATCCTCTGGCAACAAATTACACAGTTTGTGCACTGGGTGAAAAATATTTTCTCTGATTTGTTTTAAATGTGCTGTCTATTAGCTACTTGGAGCTTTCCTAGTACTATTTGAAAGTGAAAATAACTGTTCCTGTTTACCTGTTCCACCCTATTCCAGACTGTATAGGCCTCTATCATATCGCCTCTCCGCTGTCTCTTCTCTAGGTTGAAGAGCCCTAACCTATTTAACCTTGTTCACAGGAGAGCCATTCCATCCCTGTTATCATTTTGGTTGCCCTTCTCTATACCTTTTCTAGTTCGTTATATCTTTTTTTTTTTTTTTTTAAATGGGGTGACCTTAATTACACATGGGACTCAAGGTGCAGAGGCATTATGATATCCTCATTTTATTTTCCATTACTTTCCTAATAATACCTAACAAGCTATTTCCCTACACATTGCAAGGCAAAAGGAAACTGAGTCACCTGACACAATTTTGAATTTCTGTGCAAAGTACCAGTGAGGCAGGAGCGATCTGACTCCTATTGCTGAAGACCTTATGTAGCATATGGGTAAGGCCTGAGGAGGCTGCTTTTTCTTCTAAATTGGTTGGGAGTGTGGTTTGTATTGGAGTAGATCTGCCATCTACCTCATCTAGTGAGGTGGAGGGATAATGCAGGGGTGTACAAGGGGGGAGCTTTTCTTTGGTGATGAGGGAATTTGGTGCAAGCGTAGGTCAACTCAGGACTAGCTGTGACTTTAGGCATTTTGAGGGTCCCACAAAAGCACCAGCAGGCTCGTTATCCTGCTGATGCTGTCAGAGGAGCCTTAACTATTCCTTTCTGTAGGGCTGCCCTGTGTCCCACCCCAACACAGTCCTAGCCCCTTGCTATCACATCATTAGGTCGCATATACCATCATCCTTGTGGCCTTCTACTTCATTCTGATGTATCCCTGTAGGCCAGAGTAGCTGCTCACAGTGCTTCACTGGAACCAAACTGGTGAGAATCATTCCCCTCTGTGGCTTGACCAGCAAGGAAGTGGAGACATCGGATCCAGTGCTTCTAACCTACTCCTGCTGCCACTGGTTCCAGTCTCTCCCCAGTCAGTCAATTAGGTGATCTAACCAACACAGCAAGGAGAGGAGTCCATGGCAGCAGGAGCAGATTAGAAACACTGGACCTGCTGGATCCATTGTCCTGCTGGCTTGGTCATGGAGAGGGGAAAGAATGAAGTTAGTATAGAGGAGAGAGAGAGACCCTCAGGAGGCACAGCATTCAAGCTGGGAAAGAGGTATATGGGGAATAATTGGGACTTGGGGATTAAGGGTAGGGTGGGAGGAGGGAGAATGGAGAATGGAGACTGAGATATGAGGTTGGAGAGCAGGACAGTCTTTGTGGGAGAGGGAACTGGTGAATTAGTACAACCACATTTAACATCATTTCTGATAGGTTAGGAGATATTGCATTTATGGAGAAGTTCCCCCACCCTGCTCCTCAATCTCTGAGGTCAAGGGATGGAATGACCACCCCATCCTCACTCTTCATTCTTGTGGTAGCGGTCCAATGCTGCTGCCGATTTGCACATGGTTGCACCTCCCTCTCTCAGGGTCAGCTTTGCCTCGAGGTATAGTTAGCTTTCCAAGGGTTAATGTGCATCAATAGGCTTACTAAGTTACATGTTATTCTGTATTAATATAAATGAGCTGTTTTGCATACATTTGCATGCAAAGCAACTCATTGATATTTTGCTCTAGTTGGGCCAGTTTTGGTTTACAATATCGGTAATGCACATGTAAACATTGGCAATAACACACAATAAATGCTGAATTCAGCGTTTTAATACCTGTTGCCATGTTTATTGTGGCATGGTAAATTTTGTAGAGGGTCTTTATGGTAAAATGCCTCACAGTCATGATATCTGATTGCCATTATGCTCCAATATTGTACAGAGTGTTTGTTAAAAGTGCTAGATTTTTTTTTTATGTTTGACATTCATAAATTTAGGTTTAACTGTTTTTAGCCTCTGTTCTGTAACAAATAGAGGCTGAATGTCTATGTATTGCATTTTGTATGCCTGTGTGCATGTCTGCCCCCTACCCTTGTTCCCTTATAATTGTGAAATGTCTAGATGTAGTAGGTGAATGACGTTTTGGGGGCAGATGGGGATTTGGAGGTCTTTTGCAATTAAGTTTCAGGAGTAATTGGTGGGGGAGATTAGTGACAAAGAAATGCATGTATAGCACATGTAATTACTAATTTATGGGGCAAACGGAAGATAATGAGAGGGTTTGCCTGATTGGGTGCCTAAATGTAGGTACCAATCATGTAGGCATCTAATTTAGGAAAGAAACATTCTAGAAATATTAAACCAAGGCAATATTCCCACTACTAACTACGTGGAGCAAAATACAAGTGAGATTCTTGAGAATGTGTTATCTTATACTGGTCCTTCTATGGAAAATGATGGCATTTTCTGCAGATTTCTTTTGTGGTAATATGAATAGTTTGCACTGTTCAGCTGAAGACATAATGATAGTAAAAGCTATTAACAATTACTGAGTGGATTTTTATTTAAGGAATAATTATTAGTATCCTTTTCCAAGCCCAATTCAAGGAACTTGTAAGTTTCAGAGATGAGATGAGGTAAAGGGGAATAAACTCATTTTATTCACAGCTATTTTTCACATTATTTGTGTTCTTTGAGCAGTAAGTCTACTTTTTCTTCCAATTTGTTTGATGTACCCAAAATCTTGAAAAAAATTTGTTAGAATTTATGGACAAATTACATTGGCCTTGCCTTTTTTCCTTAACAAATGTTTTCCTCCATAATCTGGATTTCACTTACAAATTTCTCTTACTTGATAGCTCTCAGAATGTAAGAATATTTTCCCTGTCCTCATAATTCATCAGTACTGAAGAGCACCTTTTATTCACAGATCCATTATCTGGAAGAATTATCGTGATTCCTGGATCATGTTCCTTTATCCAGAAAAACTTCTGTAATCTGGAATTTGGCACCTGCTTTTGCTTCTTGCCACTAACCTCCCCAGGGCTTCCCAGCTGCAGCTGCCTTTCTCTTTTTCCTTTTGCCCCATTTCAGCCAAAACCAAATGCGCCCCCCACCATCACCACATCAGTTCCCAGTACGTACCAGGATCAGTCCAGACAGCTGGGTTATGCCTCCCCTCCAGCAGATGGAGTCAGAGAGAAAACTGAAAGCACCCCCTAGATATACTGGTGTGCCACCTGCGATCCCTCTGTATATTCTCTGACTCCAGCAGATTGAGAGGCATAACCTGCGGTCCTGGTCTGGTCAGTTTATCGGTACTGGGAAACATTTAAAAAAAAAAAAAAAAGGGACAAGATCAATTGGTTTCTTCCCTCCTATCGTCTGTCTGTCTGTGTTTTTAGTGTCTGGCGCAGCGCGGTTGGAGCTCATTGCGGGCAGGCAGGAGGGCAGTGTCCTCCTTAATTTCCCGGATTACAGTGTCCTTGAACCTGGGGGAGAGCTTACCGGTGGGCCGGTCACCCTCCCCCCAATTCCAGGGGATTCAGCCCTGAAGGGGGTTTGCAAAAAAAAAAAATAAATAAAACGGCATTAAAAGTTTTTTGAATTGGGCTAGCTGAGCCACTTAAGTCCTGTTGGGGACAGGCAGTGAGCTATTTTTTCCCTTAACCCCGGCCTGCCAGCGTGTTCTTGGACCCGGAGGGGGTGGCTAGTTCACCCGGCGCGCTGTATCTGTGAGGCTCTTTCCTCACCTTGCTTTTGGCGCCGTTTTTGTGTTGCAGCTCCGTTCTCTTCTCTGATGCCGCGGTCGTCACTCTGCGTGTCCTGTGGGGGGGGCGGGGGCGCGACTCTCCCGGGAGGGTCTCTGTCCCCGATGTTTTCCCGGGGGCGAGGGATCCTCTCGGGGGCCGAGCGCTGCCCGCAGCAGGTCTCCTCTCCCCTCTCCGTCCCGGCATCGCAGCGCTGCAGGCAGTTGTTCTCCGGCCCCTCCTCCCTCGGGGAGGAGTGCGGCGGCCATCTTGGCCACGAGGCAGGCTGAGTCGTCAGCGTCGGAGGAGGAGGAAATCTCCCCTCCTCCCTCTCCTGGTGCACAGAGCGCGCGCTTCCAGCCCGATTTGGGGACTCCTCGAGCCCCCCCCTCTATAGATGCCCCGAAGAAAGGTTTGAAAAGGGCGGTCCCCTTTTCTTCTGATTTTGTGCTCCTAATGCACAAAGCTTTTTTGCAGGCAGAATCCGGCTGGGAGGCAGAGGCGCCCACTCCTCCGAAGGTCCCCAGGACCACTGCCTTGCCCCAGGGGACCCCGCCGGGCGCGGGGTCCTCCGGGGGCCAGGGTCCCCGTCCACGGGGGGGGGGGGGAGCTGAGGACCCGGAAGACTCAGGAGCCGCGCCGGAGTCCCCGGGGGCTCCGGACTTGCTGACGGCGGATACTCAGGGGGCCGTAGAAGGGGATGACCCCCAGGTGCTACATTTGTTTGGAAAGGAGGAATTGAGCTCCCTTATTCTCCACGTGTTACAGGAGCTAGAGTTAACGGCTCCGCTGCAGGAGGCGGACACATCTACAGGGGATATTGCAATGGCAGGGATTAGAGCTCCCCCGTAGACCTTTCCCTTTCACCACAAGGTCTTACAGATCGTTTCAAAGGAGTGGGACCTCCCAGAGGCGTCCCTGCGGGTGAATCGGGCCATGGAAAGGCTATATCCCTTACCCAAGGAGTCATTGGAGCTCTTGAAGACGCCCGCGGTAGATTCGGCTGTCACGGCTGTGGTGAAGCATACGACTATCCCCGTGACGGGGGGTATAGCGTTGAAGGACCTCCAAGACCGCAAGCTTGAGGTCTTATTAAAGCGTATTTTTGACGTGGCGGCTCTGGGGGTCCGAGCGGCGGCTTGCAGCAGCCTTGTGCAGAGGGCCAACCTCCGCTGGGTTCAGCAGCTGATGACCATGCAGGAGCTCCCTCCGGGAGAGGCTGAGCAGGCAAATTGTGTTGAGGCAGCGGTCGCTTATACTGCGGATGCCCTGTATGACTTGTTGCGCACATCGGCTCGCATTATGTCCTCGGCGGTCTCAGCCAGGAGGTTGCTGTGGCTCCGTCGTTGGTCGGCGGATGCCAACTCCAAGGCGAGGTTAGGTTCCTTCCCCTTTAAGGGCAAGTTGCTGTTTGGCGAGGAGCTGGATCAGCTCATTAAGGACCTGGGTGACAACAAAGTTTACAAGTTGCCTGAGGATAAGCCTCGGCAACCTCGGTCGTTTGGTAACGCTAGGGCTCGCTTTCGGGGGCAACGGCGTTTCCGTGGGGGAAGAGGGGGTTCCCTTCCCCAGCGGCAGCAGGCGACAAGATCCCAGGCCTGGTCTTCTTCTTCCTTTCGCGGCAGGAGGCCTCTACGCGGAGGCTCTTCCCAAGGCTTTCCTGCCATCAAGCCCGCACAATGAAGGTGCGCGGGCCCACTCCTCCGTTCCCGTTATCGGAGGTCGGCTGTCCCAGTTTTGGGAGGAGTGGGTCAAGATCACTTCGGATCAATGGGTCCTCGACGTGGTCCGGTACGGCTACGAGTTGGATTTTGTACGTCCCCCCCGGGATCTCTTTCTGGTATCGCCATGCGGCCCGGTAGAAAAACAGGTAGCTATCGCCCAAACGGTCGCCCATCTGCAGGCTCTGGGGGCGGTGGTTCCGGTTCCGCGGGACCAGCTACGGACGGGTCGGTATTCCATATACTTCCTGGTTCCCAAGAAGGAGGGCACCTTCCGACCCATTCTGGATCTCAAAGGAGTAAACAAGGCGTTGCGTGTGCCCCGCTTCCGGATGGAGACCCTCCGGTCTGTTATTGCGGCCGTCCACAAGGGAGAATTCTTGGCTTCTTTGGACTTGACAGAGGCCTATCTTCACATCGGAATAAGAGAACGGCATCAACGGTACTTGAGGTTCATGGTGATGGGGGACCACTACCAGTTTTGCGCCCTCCCCTTCGGGTTGGCCACCGCGCCGAGGGTGTTCACCAAAGTTCTCGTGGTGGTAGCGGCTTCCCTCCGCCGTCAAGGCGTCCTCGTGCATCCCTATCTCGACGATTGGCTCATTCGAGCAAAGTCGCAGGCGGCCTGCACCTGGGCGGTCTCCTTAGTGGTGCACCAGCTGCAGGAGTTGGGTTGGGTAGTCAACTTCACGAAGAGCAGACTCGAACCGACCCAACAGCTGGAGTTCCTGGGAGCTCGGTTCGACACCTTGGTGGGCAAGGTTTTTCTTCCGCAGCAACGCATGCTCAATCTCATGACTCAGGTACGGCGCCTGTTGGAGCTCGAGATTCCCACGGTCTGGGATTATTTACAAGTCATTGGTCATATGGTGTCTACTATGGAAATGGTACAATGGGCTTTTGCGCATATGCGTCCATTACAAAGAGCACTTCTATCTCGCTGGGATCCCCGCTCGGAGGAGTACGGGATAGAATTGCCTTTGCTGGAGCCGGCTCGCTCCAGTCTCTCTTGGTGGCTGACTCCAGACAATCTTCTACAGGGGGTGGACCTCGAACCCCCGCCTTGGTTGGTGGTGACAACGGATGCCAGCCTGTCGGGCTGGGGAGCGGTCTGCCAGTCCCGTGCAGTCCAGGGCACCTGGTCAGCACTCCAAACGACTTGGTCCATCAACCGATTGGAGACCAGAGCAGTTCGCCTGGCCTTGCGTTGTCTCCTTCCACTGGTACGCGGACGAGCAGTAAGAGTTCTGTCGGACAATGCGACCACAGTGGCGTACATAAATCGACAAGGAGGCACAAAAAGCCGGGCGGTAGCGACCGAGGCGGCGCTGTTGATGTCCTGGGTGGAAAGGCACATAGAGCATCTCGCGGCCACCCACATTGCCGGCGTCGACAACGTTCAAGCGGATTACCTCAGCCGGCAGCACCTAGATCCAGGAGAATGGGAGATCTCGTCGGAGGCGATGACTCTCATCGCGCGGCGTTGGGGGACTCCGCGCTTGGACCTCATGGCGACCCGTCAAAATGCAAAGGCGGTACGCTTCTTCAGTCGGAGGAGAGAGCACGCGTCAGAAGGGGTGGACGCGCTAGCACTTCCGTGGCCTCGTCACATTCTTCTTTATGTGTTCCCTCCGTGGCCCCTGGTAGGGAAAGTGCTAAGACGCATAGAGACCCATCACGGTCCGGTGATCCTCGTGGCTCCGGAATGGCCGCGGCGTCCGTGGTTCGCGGATCTGGTCAACTTGGCAGTCGACGGCCCACTACGTCTCAGTCATCTTCCCAATCTTCTTCGTCAGGGTCCAGTATTTTTCGATCTGGCGGATCGTTTTTGTCTGGCGGCTTGGCTTATGAAAGGAAGCAGTTGAAGAAGAGAGGTTATTCGGACGCGGTGGTGTCTACTCTCCTTCGGGCCCGTCGGTCGTCCACTACGCTCACCTACGCGAGGGTTTGGAAGGTTTTCCATGATTGGTGTGACACGGTGGGTACTTCGGCCAGACGTTCGTCCGTGGCGGATATCCTTATGTTCTTACAGGATGGATTGAAGAAGGGGTTAGCGTATAATTCGCTTCGAGTTCAGGTGGCGGCTTTGGGCTGCTTGCGGGGTAAGGTCGAGGGCTCTTCCCTTGCGAGTCATCCAGATGTGGCACGTTTTTTGCGAGGGGTTAAAAACTTGCGTCCTCCCGTCAGGCTTCCCTGTCCGTCTTGAAACTTGAACTTGGTACTCCGTGGCTTGTGTGCGGCTCCGTTTGAACCTATTAAGGCGGCTTCCTTGAAGGATCTGACTCTCAAGGCTGTCTTCCTTGTGGCCATTTCCTCGGCTCGTCGGGTGTCGGAGCTTCAGGCTCTCTCTTGCAGGGAACCGTTTTTGCGCATTTCGGCGTCAGGGGTTTCCCTACGAACTGTTCCTTCCTTCCTGCCCAAGGTGGTCTCCGCGTTTCATGTCAACCAAACGGTGGAATTACCTTCCTTTTCGGACGAGGACCTGCAGTCTTCTCAAGGTAGGGACTTGAGGCGTCTGGATGTCCGTCGGATTCTTTTACGCTATTTGGAGGTTACCAATGACTTTAGGAAGTCAGATCACCTTTTCGTGTTGTGGAATGGACCCAAGAAGGGTCTTCAGGCGTCCAAAGCTACGATTGCACGCTGGTTAAAGGGTGCTATTGTGGCCACGTATGTTGGATGTGGTAAGCCTGTTCCTGCTGGGCTTAAGGCTCATTCTCTGCGATCTCAAGCGACTTCATGGGCAGAGAATCACTTGGTCTCTTGCCAAGAGATATGCAGGGCGGCCACATGGAAATCCTGGCATACTTTTGCCAGGCATTATCGCCTGGATGTCCGTGGTCCTCCTGCAGAGTCCTTTGGGAGCAGTGTAATTCGAGCGGGACTCTCAGGGTCCCACCCCAGTTAAGGCGGCTTGGGTACATCCCAGCTGTCTGGACTGATCCTGGTACGTACTGGGAAAGGAAAATTAGGTTCTTACCTTTGCTAATTTTCGTCCCCGTAGTACCATGGATCAGTCCAGACGCCCGCCCTCAGTACTTCTGGGAGTCCGCTCGTGTTCCATTTCTGTTTTTTCTTCCATTACAGTTTGTATTTGTAATAGATGCCACAGTTTCGAGGTGAAGTGTCTCCTTTCCTCGTGTTTTATTGTTCACTCTGTGGTGTCCTATTTGTTATTTCTGGTTTTACCTGTTCTCGAGGAGGTTTCTACTTGATCTGGTCATTTAGGTGATGCTATAGATAACAATTTGTGACATTCTCTTGGGGGTACAGTTGAAGGTGATTCATTCCTTATTTCTGCTTTGATATCACATATACTGAGGGATCGCAGGTGGCACACCAGTATATCTAGGGGGTGCTTTCAGTTTTCTCTCTGACTCCATCTGCTGGAGGGGAGGCATAACCCAGCTGTCTGGACTGATCCATGGTACTACGGGAACGAAAATTAGCAAAGGTAAGAACCTAATTTTCCTATTTCATCCTTCAGAGCTTCTCCCCCCCCGGTCAGTTCACAGTCTGTTCTGGATTTGCTAGGGAGTTAGCAATCTGTTGTGAAACTGCTATCTGATGGGAGGAGCAATCAGATAGGAGTTAGCAATCTGTAATATATCTGTTGGAATTCTGCTAAGGAGTAGCAATCTGATGTAAATCTGTTAAGAAAGCTGGGCTTTTGATGGGAGGGGCAATCTGAATGAATGGCTCCTAAGAAGGAGGAGTCAACTATCTTGTAGTGTCTCAGATTCTGTATATTCCGCTATGCTGGGAGTAGCAATCTGTTAGGGTTCTCCGTGAGGAGTTAGCAGTCTGTTATGAATCTGAGATGATAGTGGTGAATCCCTGGACCGGTGGCAGATGACCACGCCCCCGGGAGAATACCCCGAGAGGGACCACCAGCTAGGCTTGAGTATGGAGACAGACACACATTAGTTCTTTTATTAAACAGTTTTTTGAAAACCACCAGAGGTGGCAGTAGTGAGCTGATATGCCCGGCAGGGCTGTAGTCCCTCAGGCACTGGAACCGCAATCCAGGATGGCTGAGCTGTTGAGAAACTGTAGAAAGTGAGTAGGTAGACTAGACCAGGTTCATGGAAAGAACTAGATGATAAAACTCACATAAGGTCTCAATGAAGCTCAGGAGCTGGAAAGGTTAGGCCCTCGAGGAGCGAGTACCTGGTTCCAGGGAAAGCTCTGAGAGAGCGATGGTAACTCACAATTGTATGTAGCAGCGATAGCTTCCAGTCAGTAGAGAATCTTCAGAGTGACCAGGAACATGGGCCCTCGAGGAGCGAGTACTTCTGGGAAGTCCGAGGAGGCAGAGTAGCTTGGGAGTAAAGCCGAAGCAATCCCCTTGCTAACTCAGATAGTGAATTAGAGACCTTTAAATATTGGAAGTGGAAGACATCATCTCAGGGGGACCGCCCCTGAAATTCGTGCCCTTGCTGGTACTTCAATCAGAGTGCGCGCATGCCCTAGGTCATCAGGCAACATGGTGGATCTGCAACGTCGAGCCGGTCCAGGGACGCTGGAGGGAGACGGCATGGAGATGCCGCAGCAGCCAGCCGTCCATCAAACCCAGAGGGAGTCGCCACAGAGGTAAAGAAGGCGGAGTGAGGGCGTCAAGCAGCGCCGGACGCCACACAGTCTCAGGTCAACTGTCTGTAAATTGTCCATGCACTATGTGGGAGGGAGAGCCATTGAAGGACAATGTTGGAAAAGTGGTGGGGGGAGAAGGAGGGATGTTGGGGGAGGGGAAAATCTCTCATTATCTAAAATTCTCCAGACTGGCTTCAATCCTAACCATTCTATATTAACAGAATTCTGCTATATCTTAAATAATTCATGGAACATATACTGTAGTTTTTAAACGAGTAATCAAAACTAATCGTATGTTGCTTTATGAATCCAGGATTTTTGTGGTAAAAATATTGTATTAAGAGATTTATTAGTAATGATTTGTAATTCATTAAAAGATTTTAGTTAATTTAGCAGAGCACTAACAGAGATCAACAAAAAAGAAAAAGTATGAGAAGTGCATATATTTGCAGAGATGAAATATTACCAAAATAAATGTTCTTGAAAAGAATTTAATGGCCTGAGGAAACACTGTCAACTTTTCCTCCACAACCACCATCCAGCAACAAAAGTGGAGGATGTCAACCAGTTGACAGCTCTGAGTACCCCTTCCTTCTCCTGAGATGTATCATAATTATATATGCCTCCCATATGAGGGTGGAACTTTCTTTGTGACTGAAGCACTGATGTGACCAATCAGCTCAAGAACACACAGTAATGGATTAACATGGCAATGAAAACCATTGTCCTATGCTACTCTGAATTTTAAACCCTGATCTGAACATATGACATCTTGAATAAGTGTGCATAAACTTTGGATGTGTTCAGAATGTTTAAAGCAAAAGAAAGTGAGATGCATGTACTTTTGGAAACAAAGTTGGACTTCACTCATGGGTGTCAAGCAGTTTAAAACTGTACTTTAATGTAGACTTGAACAGTTCTGGTCAATGGTCCATATTAAAAAAATTATTAACAGCAGGGATCAGCCCCTGACAGAATCGTGTTTCATGTTTGAGCTACATCAGAAGGGACAAAGTACTAACCTGTGGCTTGGTTTGGCCTCTGTTGGAAACAGGATGCTGGGCTTGATGGACCCTTGGTCTGACCCAGCATGGCAATTTCTTATGTTCTTATGTCGTTAGTGGTTACTAAAATGGTTAGTGGTCTTCGTTCTAAAGCATATGGGGATAGACTTAAAGATCTAAACATGTATACCCTAGAGGAAGGTGAGATAAGGGAGAAATGATAAATAAAGAAATTAAAATATCTTGAAAGTTTCCATGCACAGGAGGTGAGCCTTTTTCAATAGAAAGAAGGCTCTAGAACAAGGGTTCATGAGATGAGACTGAAAGAGGGTAGACTCAGGAGTAATCTTAAGAAATATTTCTTTACAAAGAGGGTGGTGGATGTGTGGAACAGCCTCCCAGTGGAATTGGTGAAAACAAAAACAGTATCTGAATTCAAGAAAGCAATACAGGGGATCTCTAAGGAAGGGATGAGAATTATAGTGCTAAATTAATTGGACAGATGGGCAGACTGGATGGCCATATGGTCATTTTATGCCATCATGTTTCTATGAATAAATAAATAAATATGACAAGGGCTAGTCTAGGGATATTGTATCTGTTCAGCTGGCCAGCCTCTCTTTCCTTGAAGAGGTCTGGGGTGATTCAGCCTAAAGCTTAGGAGTGGGCAAACTATGTCACGCAGGCTATAGCCAGTCACTGGGTACCTTCTGGCTCCAAGTGTCTTTATCGTCCCCATCCTAAAGTGGTGACATCAGTTCTGGGTGCCCCAACACATTCTTCATTCTAAAATGACTTCTGCTGCTTGACTTGTTGGCTGCCCACCTCCCCTACCCTTTCTACACACTGCCTCTCTGTGCCTTCTTCCTGCTGGCTCCTCAATCAGCTATTACTACAAACAGTTGAGATTATTTTTTTTTTTTTATGCTGCCATGGACCTGACTTCCAGGATAACCGCCAGTCTAATGTTGCTCTCTTAAAATAACATTTGCCTCCCATGCCTGCTGTAGCTTCTTCATTAAAGTCAGCCAGAAATGTGCATGTTCAGTACAAGATGGGTGGGGCCCAATGGCGGCTGCAAATACTGGTCTGCTTAGATATGCTTTACCTACATTTTGCAGAAATACGTTGGAAACAACATCAATGCAGCTGGTTTTCTCCTTGCATTATTGTCAGCCCTGCAAATGGCAGGCTTAGTTGCAACATCTTAAAGTGAGTGTTGGCCAAGGCAATTTGATTTGGAGCAACATATACAGCCTGTAGAGGAAAAACTTCAATTATAAATACTCTGCCACTTCTATCCTGTCTAGTGTGGAATACACAAGGAATACCTGATAAGCAGACCCCAGGGGGTAAAGATCTTACTCGCCCTCCATGACCTATCCTTGCTAGCGAGCTACCAGTTTACTATGCTTTTCAACAGGCTAGATCCATAAGGGTTTAGAACAAGTTCCTTTTTGGACAGGAGGAAAACTTTCATCGCAAACTGGGTGCAGCCACCCTGAGGTGCGCCTGTCAGGTGTGAAATATTGCCATAGATGCAGAGAAGATAGTCACTTAGTTGTGGGGAGCTAGAACTCCAATGGTTTTGGCAGTTGCAAAAACTAAGATTGCCTGGCTGGTTTACATAGCAGGAAGGCAAAGAGAATAACCGGAACTACCTAACTCCTGTGCAGGCCAGGCTTCTCAATATCGTAACCAAAAAAATATGCAGATAGAAATCTGTAGCCTATAATAGTTATTTATTTTTTATTTTATTTATATAAGGGACATCCACCCTAGGTGGCCACCGTGTTGCAAATCTTTATTAATCTCCCCCTTTCCCCCAGCAGCTTGCCTGAATAGTGAAGGCCATTCTGAATCATGGGATAATCCTTTGTTTTTTTTAGCAGACAGGCATCGGGGTTCCCGGCCATGCAGCACTCAACTGGGCCTTAGAATAAAAGAACTTGGAAATAGTACCGATAGTAAGGCATGGGAAAAAGTAAATCCTGTGCATCAGCAACTGACAAGGCTCACCCACTGCAATCCCTTAATAAATCATATGGCAGCAATAACATTGGCAGTCTCTCAGGTCCAGCAGTTTGCATGGTCAAGGATGACACTGCTGTACTGATGGAGCTACTACACTTACTGCTGTGCTATGGTTCAATATCATCCCCCACTGCAGAGAAAACTGAAGGTTATGGAGCCGCAGCCTCACAATTTAATAGCAAATCAGCCTTTGGTTTTGTTTGGCTAAACCGGAAGCTGATGCAGCATGAATTGATCTCCCGGTCTTCATATAGACAGTGTAGTCCACCTTTTGGACACTGGACAACACCCGTTTAACAACTTTTCTGAGGAGACTCTTCAGGCACTGTACCTGTAGGTTAGGTCTTGTCTGCATCTTATATTTTGGGGGAAGGGGAGGCCTGGGGTAAGTTCACAACTATCCCAGATCTGTGGTAGAGTACCTGAGCCAAGAAGTAGATTTTAGACAAGGCTAAGGCTCACCACCTGTTGCAGAAAGGGAGAGTTCCCTCCCCCTCTAGGAGGTTGAGTGGGGAAGACTCTGGTGAACAGTGTGGCAAGCCTGGGTACAGCCACAATAGTAGTGGCTGTCTAGTCTGGAAGCATGGTATCATGCCCATGAAGGTTTGCTAGGCTGGGCCTAGCTTGGGAACACCCCTGAGCAAATCCAGGCTGGGCTAGCTGAAGCCATGATTAATTGCTCATCAAATTCATGGGCAGTTGATTTGCATTCAAAGTGCTAGCTCCTCTTAATTTTCAGCAAGGATGTGTGCTTTTTGAGTATGGTGAGTCATTTGGAAAAGGGCAAGGGAAGGGACAGTGACTGGAATAGTCATGACTGCATTTGTACAAATGGTGACCTATCTGGCCAAAGATATATCACATCAGCTTGTTGCATGGGTTCTGCCTTCTCATTCATTACATCTAAACATTAAAGTCTGAGTTGGTATGTTGCACCATACTTCTTGTTCTTTTTCTTATTTCTTCCCTCAACAGAAAGTAAAAAAATATTCAGATCTTCAGATTCAACTTGTATAGTGTACAAAATAGTAATTGATGCAAATTAGATTAAGGATTTTACTTTTTCTATATGTTTTATAATTTCAGATAATTTCATACAGTTTGTTATCAAAGTAATACAGTCCATCTTAGCAAAACCACCCAAACACACCAATTCAATCTTATGGAGGGATCCACAGTTTAAATCAACCAACAAATTCAACTATATCACCTCCCTTGTGTTATTACTTCTCAATTTTTCATTTGAATTCAATACAACTCCAAGCTACTGTATGTATTGAAAAGGTTCTTTCTGCACAAATTGAAAAAAATTGAAAAAACATTTGAAAAAAATGTTTTAAGGAAGGAGTGGAAAGTTTCATATACTACTCCATGGCCATAGGTCAGTGGTGGATAGTTCATGATTATAAAATCTAAGCACATTACCTATTGGTAATGGCCATGGAGAAGTATATGAAACTTTCCACTCCTTCCTTAAAAACCTTTTTTTCAAATGTTTTTTCAATTTCTGCAGAAAGACCTTTTTCAATACATACAGTAAAAATACATATCTTGGAGTATTGAATTCAACTGAAAAATTGAGAAGTAATGAGACAAAGGAGGTGATATAGTTGAGTTTGTTGGTCCATCTTAGCAAGGCATAAAATTAGTTAGAGGAAATACTGCATGAGACTGGCTTGGCTTAAAATAGCTTATTTAATTTAAACTAAATTAAAAGTGTTTTTAGTTTCATCCTCAGCTTCTTAAACAAACATTGTTTTAGTTACTTTAACCACTTATAATAGGAGTAGGCAACTTGTGTCCTGGAGTGCCACAAATATACATGTATATAAATAAAAATGTAAATGTTCATTTGTTCAAAATCTTATATCTCTGAAAGTTCTTCACCAATTGCTTTGAAATTTTGACACAACATTGCTTTCGAATATGCACATGTTTTTATATACCTATATTATATAGATATCACACCTGTGACAGGTAAAAACATGCTTTTTTGGAAAAACAGCGCCATCTGTTGGACGTAAAAACAACACACACTATCTACAACGTAAATGGGCTCTGACCGACGGAACGCAAATGCGCAATAGAGAGCAGCTCTACCGCGCATGTGCGGACCATAGAGCTCTACGCTACGTGCTGGGTGTCACAGAGGGGAGGAGGAAAGGGCAGACGAGTCGCCGCTCTGAGAAACAGCTCAGCCTGTTCCTCCGCAGCTGGGGAAGGGGGGAAGGAGTAGGGACTGCCGGACAGTTGCACACAGGAGGAGGAAAGGGTAGAAGAGTCGCTGAGCCAGTCCGTCCACCGCCGGGGAAGGTGCGGAGGGAGTTGGGACGGCCAGAGCAGAGCAAATGCAGTAGAAAGCGGCTGTGAAGAGATCACAAGCAGCTGCAACAGCCAACGCGCAAAGAGCTGAACAGAGAACAGCTCGCCCTCCTCCCCCGCCCCCTGAGTCCCACTGATAAGGAGAAGCCAAGTAAATATCCCGCAACTGCGGGGAGGGGGGGGGGAGGCAGTGCTGTCAAGCCATCCGTGGGTCTCAGCCACCACGGGAAGAGTTTACATGGGCATCGCTCCACCCCCACTCCCAGCAAATCACCGTCACGAAAGAGAAAGCCAGAGCCCTGCTCCCTCCTCCCTCTCAAGCCCCCGATCGGATTTCTTAAAGGCACAGTTCTCCCAGAAAGAGCAAAGTAAGCTAAGCAACGTGTCCCAAATCTGTTGCAGTGCCTGCCGCCTGCCCTTTGCGGGGGGGGGGGGGGTGGGGGAACGGGGATGGAGTGTTTTCCTCACTCTCCCAGACACAACAGGCGTGGGAACTTTGCAAGCTCTTGCGAGTGCAGAGCAAAGACTTAGGTGGAGAGGGGACTAAAATATCGCCCGTTTTAACTGTGTGAGAGAGAAGTGTGTTAATGTGCGCTGAAGGCAATGTGAATGCCAGAGAGAGAGGGAGACTACGTGAGGGATTGGGCGTGCGTGTATGAGGGACAGAGGGAGAGTGTATGTGCAAGAGAGAGAGAGAGAGGAAGCCTATGTAGGGGGCTGTATGAGAGAGAGAGTCTCTACCCCCCCCCCCCCAGCTCTCCACTTATAGGTTAGAGGGGAAGGGGGGGTTGAGTGTAGAGGGGAATTGGAGAGCAAAGGAGTTGGGGCCTGTAAGGATAGAGTGAAAGGGGTCTGAGCCTGTCCCTCCGCCATCAGGGAAGAGGGAGGGAGTTGGGATGGCAGGGCCATTACGCCTCGCGAGATCCCCCTCGGCCACCGCTGCAGCTCCTACCACCACCGCCGCTGCCTCTGGCCCTTCGTGGTGCTGGGGGAGGGGGGAGGAGCGGAGCAGAGCAAAGTAGGAAGAGAGGGGACAAAAATATCGCCCATTTTAACGGGCTTAACGGCTTGTACTAAATATTTTACGATTCCATTTCAATGTTTCTGATTGCATTGTTAAATTGAATTTTCATAGATTTCGATTTATTTTCATTTTGATTTAATTATTTCATGTGACATTGCGTTGGAATTGAGCTGTGTCGTTTACCATACCGTTCAATTACTGAGTATAGTTTATTTTTTTCTTTTTTCATTCTTTTTCATTTCTAGAATTATGCGGTTTACATCTAAACATGGATTGCTTCTCACATGGACAATTATATGTTGAGTGTTCTAGAGTCGGCAAACCAGACAATCTCTATATCTGCACAGACAATGGAACAACAAAAAATATTGTATACCCACAAGCATTGTGAAATTAACCATATTCGAAACGTGCGCTTTCTCTTTTCTTTCTTTTCCATTTAACCAGACTGAGCCACAGCAGCGCATGGCCGGGTACAGCTAGTCTTCAATAAATTTGCATGAGATATATTTTGCGTGCAGATATCTCTCATCCATATTCATCATGGCTATCCTGAAAACCTGACAGGACTGTGGCACTCCAGGACCAGAATTGTCTACTCGAAAGCAATTAAAGCAATTGTTTCTATGAGCTATTTCAGTGTTTCCCATCCCACTCCTGGAGGCACACCTAACTAGTTGGATTTACAGGATATCCGTAATGAATATGCTTGAGAGAGATTTGCACATATTGGAGACCCAGGGTATGCAAATCTCTCATGAATATTCATTGTGGCAATCCTGAAAAACCCTATTGGTTAGGTATGCTTCCAGAAGAAGGTTGGGAAACACTGACCTTCTTCAGTCTTTGTTTAGCTATGCATTAAATTAAAAAAACAAATCACTGCAGCCTAGGTAAATACCAAGATTCTCTAAATTATATAGTTCCAGTTTAACAAATCAAACTAAAGCATTTTCCTGTTCTTTTCCAGTGTTGTCCAAGATAAATTCTGCGCTATCATTAATATCTGTGTGGAAGGTCTACATGATGTCATGACAGAAGACCCTGAAACAGGAACTTATAAAGAGTAAGTAGAATGTCTGCTCTCTAAATCACACGATATTTCACTTTTGTGTATTTATCTATCTAACAAAGGGGTTCTTAGGACAAAACGTATGTAAGCCTTCAAAGCTACAAAGCACTTTTGCAATTAGACATTCCTTGAAAATAAACTAGAAAAGTGAAAAAGTGTGCTCATCATAGTTGCAAGAGCCCCATACAGCTTCAAGTATCATACAGCTTCAAGTATCATGGTGTTTATTATGCACAAAAAAAGCAGTTTTCATTATCTCCAATAATTGTTTGTCACAATAACTTTTTTTATTAAAAAAAACTTTAAAGAACAAATCAAAGGTAGTGCAGAAATTCTTTCAATCAAATGTACTTAGCTCTTGCACTGATGGTAGCAGGACTTCCAAAGATAATATCTAAAATGGCTTGATCCCAAAAAACTTTGTAAGATGATGATTTACAAGGACAACAATAAACAATTCATTGAGATAACAAAAAATGTGTGTGTGTTGCGGGGGGGGGGGGGGGGGGTGTATTGATAGCTCTGCATTGAGTGGAAGAGTAGTCTAGTGGTTAGAGCAGCTGACTGTGAACCAGGTAAAACCAGGATTCAAATCCTGATACCACTCCTTGTGACCATGGCCAAATCACTTGACCTTCCTTAGCATCAGGTACAAGCTTACATTGTGGGCCCTCTGGGGATAGAGAAATACCTACAGTACCTGAATGTAATCTGCTTTGAAGTGCCGGAAAAGGCAAGATATAAATCAAATAAATTAAATTAATGATGAGGACCATTTTAGTAGAGAAATTATACTATTGTCCTGGCCTTTGTCTGTACGGCCTATTATTTTTGTGCACTGCTGATATAGGGGTCGATTTTCAAAATCGCGCGCGCAGGTCCATGTGTGCACGGTTTCTGGCGTGCACGCACGGACCTGCCAATTTTATAACATGCGGGCACATGTTATAAAATCCGATGTCCGTGCGCACATATGCGTCGGATTTTAACATCTCCGTATGCACATGTGTGCTGGATTATAATATCCGTGCGCACATGTGCGGGGGGACCGCGACTCGCGTGGGCGAGGGGGATTTTCAAATTATGCACGGCAACGTGATCAGCCTTTTTTTTTTTTTCCAGTTTTTTTTCCAGTTCTCTTCCAGTCTGCTCCCAGCGGAGCAGAAGTATTTTCCGCATGCCGGCCAGCTGCTCATGCGCACTTCCCCAGAGCAAGCAGCTAATGGCCTCTGTCTCAGCCGGCCTCCAACTCGCCCCCTCCCCACCCAGACCACTCTCTCTGGCCCGCCCTTTTTTCAGGGCCCAGCACTTCTGCGTGTAACCCCTGTTTTTTTTACATGTGCGGCCCTTTGAAAATTTACTTGGTAATTTAATAAACGTTTTGGGGTCAATTCATCCCCACCAGTTCTGCCTCCTGGGAAATTAATATTTTAGTCAATAACAACTTTACAAAAAGGTTTCTTTGGGGATATGTATGTTCAAAAAATATTATGCACTGCTCAAAAATGAGAGATTTGGGGTGCACAAGAAGAGGTGTCTCTGTGGAAGCTCCATTAATGCCCTCAGCTCTACCCGTGAACTGATGTATATAAGGTAGGTTGTCTTTATACTTCCCATTTTTATTCACCTCTTAGACCCCTCCACCCCAGATGTATGTTCTCCAGGTCAAGGCAGGAGAATCTCTGAAAGTTCCATGCTGCAGCCATATAGTTCCCATAATATTATATAAAAACCATTTTTGTACTTTTTCTTTCCTTTCCTTTTCCTGTCATTGGTCCATTAAGATAATCTAGCTGAAACAAGCCATGTTGTCTTATTCTATTACTTGGCATGAGAACTTGTTGTGAAGGAAATATTGGTAAACTTTTTTTTTTTTTTTTTGCCAAAAGGAGCATCAAAACCCAAGAAATGTAAAGCAAAACATTAGGAAACACATGCTCTCCCAACTCCAGAAAGATCACCTCTTTCATTCTAGTGTAAACCCCAGTGTGTACGTGCATCTATCCACCACTGGTTGAGAACTTGGAGTGGCAGACTCAAGCCCTTTACAGAAGCAGCCACATGGTCAGTCTATTCTGAAAAAAAGTTACAGAACAAGAGAGGAGGAAAAAAGACAATGAATGGTGGAAACAGTTACATATATGCAGAGCTAGTTTCTCGTGATTCCATGGCCAGGGAAAGGGCCACAACATCTGTCCCTTCCCACAGAGTTCACCATTCCCTGTGGAATCACTGCGTGAGATCAATGCCAGAGCCAGAAGGGGCAGCAGTGATGGTGGTGGCCCTTATATATTTCTCTTGCTGCTGTAACTTCCCCCCTACCACGGTTAATCCTGAACTGCAGTTCATTGCCTCAAGCCACATCTTCCCCCTCTGCTTCCGAGCCTGAGTGTCGCACTTTGAATTGCGCAGCACTACAGTGTCCCGTGCAGTTCAAAGCACAATAGCAGGCCCGGAAGCAGAGGAAGAGGACATAGCTTGAAGCATTCAACCATTATTGTGCTGTGAACAGGCCAAGATGGGAAGTTATGTGAATGGATGAAGGAGGCAAGAGTAAATGAGGGACTTGAAGTTAAGTGTAGGGGAGGGAGATTGAATTAGACAGTGGGGGCAAGAGAGAAAATGAGGGGATTGGAGGAGTTGCAGGGGGAAGGGATAGTGAATAAAGTGATAGGGGGACAATAATATGAATTAGGGGATCAGAGGAAATGCAGTGAGGGAGTAGGGAGAGTGAATGAGAGGATTGGAGATGCTGTGGGGTGTGAATCAAAGTGAGGGCAGGCTATGACTAAGGGGATAGAAGAGGTGGAGAGAATGAGGGAATCAAAAGAGGAGTGCAGATTGGAGAGGTTGTGGAGTGAGGGGGATCAGAGATGGGACTGCAAAGAGCGAGGTGATTGGTGTGGCAGTGAATGAGGGGATCAGAGTGTGGAAGAAGGGATTGGTGTTGAAAGGAAGGGTGTGAGTGAATCGTTCCTCCCTCTCCTGATCCTGGATCTTTTTCCCCAATCCCAGATCTTTTCTTTCTCTTCCCCCTTCCTTGATCCCCCTTACCTCTTCTCCACATTCCCTTTCCCTCTGATTCCTCCATTCTCCCCTCCTGCACCTCTGTTCCCCCTCTATCCCTCTGTCTGAGGTTCTTTCTCCATTGTCCTCTAGGACCCTTTCTCTCTCTCTGTCCATTCTTCCCCTTTTCTCTATCCCCCTCCTCCCTTCCTAGTACAATCACTAAGATCCCATCCCCCCCCAAAAAAGAACCAAATGAATTACCTGGACACAAAAGTATCAGGAAATGACATTTTTTTTTTAATTTAGGAAAATTATTTAGATATGCAAATTTGTCACATAATTGCCACAGAACTTTGAAAAATCTGCTTCAGAATATGCTAACTCATGCTAGTGTCTTGAAAAATCCACCTCAGCAAACCAGGGGTACTGCATATATGACCATAGAAGAAAAGCTAGGATTTACAGAATACAGATGAAATACGAAAAAACAAAAGACAGGACATGTTATAGCCACATCAGAAATAAAAGTTTCCCTCTATACAAGCAGCTTGTATTTTTCCTTTGCATGCAACAAAGACCTGTGCTCACGGCAGAGAATAAAAACTGGCACAGAATGCTTTCATAGGTACAAAAGGCAAAGATATGAGCAAATGGATCATTTTATAAATACTGTAAGAGTGGAGCACACACACAAAAACTGCTGCACAGCACTTGCCATAGCAGCGTATCAGATAGATACATACACAGTACATGAAAGCAAATATAGAATTAAGCCACCATGATGAACGAGATATATGCTACTCAAAATACATAGGAAGGCTGTCCAGAGATCCACCAGAACTGATATTCTGGCCCATACCCCTCCATCCTCTTTGAGTTGTTGGTCCCTGATCAGGATGAGGATGGTAATTGCATCCGTTATCAGTCTGGAAAATGTAAAGGAGAAACATGTAGCTTACAACCTAGATAATATCAGAGCAAATTTAAAACCAGTATTACTGGTCATTCTTGCTCAGCACGTTTGTACCCATAAAAAATGTGAGAGGAGCACTAAGCTTCATATATACACAAATGGAAAATATACATGGATAATTACCAACACTGATAGGAATACAAAGAAAGCTACTTTTAAAATGTCTACAAATGCCAAAAGTCAGAAAAATAAGTTATTTGGATCGTATGGTGCCTAAAGGAAGATATAACCATAATAGGGATCTTGGAAATCTGGTGGAAGGAGAATAATCAGTGGACATTGTGATACCAGGCTACAAATTATAGCGACATCACAGGGCAGATAAAATTGTTGGAAAGGTGGCATTATATGTTATGGATGGCATAGAGTCAAGCAGGATAAAAGTTTTGTAGGAAAAAAACTGCACTTTGGAATCCTTATGGATAGAAATTCCAAATATAAAAGGAAAGAGTATAGTAGTGGGGATATTTTATCCCCACTGCTAGGCCAGGAAGAGGAAACAAATTGTAAAATGCTAAGAGAGATTAGACTGGCTAGTAAAATGGGTAACACAGTAATGATGGGAGACTTCAATTACCCAAGTGTTGATTAAATAAATGTCACACCAATTCATGTAAGGGAGTTAGTTACTAGAAGCCATCAGTGACTGCTTCATGTAGCAGTTGATCATGGAACCAATGAGAGGGGGAACTATTATATTTAGTTTTCAGTAGAGCACACAACCTGGTGCAAGAGATAAAGGTAGTAGATCTGCTTGGCAATAGTGATCATAGGAACAAGATCGGAGAAAAAGACTGTATGGACCATCTAGTCTTCCCATCCACCCAAGTAATTGAGCTTTATAATACCCATTACTTCCTTAGAGATCCCCACTATTTATACCATGCTTTCTTGAATTCAGATACTATTTGTGTATGTACCACCTCCACTGGGAGGATGTTCCATGCATTCACTACCCTCTCTGTAAAGAAATATTTCCTAAGATGACTCTTGAGTCTACCCCCTTTCACCCTCATCTTTTGACCCATTGTTATCTGTTGAAAGTGGCTTGCCTCCTGTGCATGGAAACCTTGAGATATTTAAATGTCTCCATCATATCTCCCCTATTTTGTCTTTCCTCTAGGGTGTTCATCTTTAGATCTTTAGGTTTATTCCCATATGCTTTAGAACAAAGACCACTGACCATTTTAGTAGCCACCCTTGGACTGAATCCATCCTGTTTATATCCTTTTGAAGGTGCGGTCTCCAAAATTGTACACAGTATTCCAAATGAGGTCTCATCAAGACCCTATACATGGGCAGTATTACCTCCCTATTTCTGCTGATCATTCCTCTCCCTATGCAGAAGTCTGCCATCCACTGATATCC
Source organism: Rhinatrema bivittatum (assembly GCF_901001135.1). Lineage (NCBI taxonomy): Eukaryota > Metazoa > Chordata > Amphibia > Gymnophiona > Rhinatrematidae > Rhinatrema > Rhinatrema bivittatum. The sequence continues at coordinate 711,358,487 of NC_042615.1, read as the reverse complement.
CTTTTGTAAAATGTAATCCTAATGGTATCCATAAAAATCAAGGAAATTAACCCAGCCATTGCTCCTGTCCACCTTTAATTTGGAAAGAGCAATTTTGTGGGTTTATGAAACCACGAGAAGTAAAAAAAAATTACTTTTGCTTTTTTGTAAAAAAAAAAATCAACGGAGAAGAAGATATATAGGCATCATAGAAAAAACAAAATTAAATTCAGGGGCCAGTACCATGTTTATCATATCCAATTGTCCCCACCATGTGAGATACAGAGGAAACCAGTGATACAATGAGTCCTTAAGCATAAGCAAAAGGGATGATTCACAATGGGTGACAGTGGCAGAAAGAGTATAAAAAAACCAATTACCCAAGTAACTTAATTATTAATTATTACCCAAGGCTTTCTGTCTCCCTTTGGAAGGGAGATTCAGAGATATCAGCTTCTTCCCATTGTCCCCCCCCCATGCTTCCACCACCCCTTCTCTCATAAATACCCTTTTCTCAATACTCCTTTGTAACTACACCGTGAATACATCTCCTCAAAAACCCTGGAATTCTCTGTCAACACCCCTACATGCAGATACTCTGTTAAAAACTTTCCTCTATTATCCTTGGGTAACCCTGTCCAATTGTACATCCCCCCTTCAGCCCACAACTTATCCTCTTGAATGTTAACAACCTTCCTTACAAGGTTCTTTTTTGTACATATCGCCCACATGGTTATTCAGTTTTTTTGTTGTTTCTTGTACATATCGTTCATATGGTTAATCATATCTTTCACAAGGTTAATCAGTTTGCTGTCATTCTTTGTGTTTTTTGTAAAGCCTGTTGTTGCATTATGTTACCTGTAAACCAAGGTGATGTTCCCAACGTGCCGCAGTATATAAAAATACTTAAATATCAACATGCCAAGCCAACAAGTTCAAAGATAACAATTTTGTCTTATGCCAATTTACCTTATAACCTGAGAAAACTGAATAACTCTTAATAAGAGAAAAAAGATGGGGAAGAGAACTACCAGGGTTTTTAATATACAGGAAGACATCAGCATAAGTGGAAAGTAACATAGTAATTAAAAACTGTAGAAAAAGACCAAAATTGTCCATCTAGTCTGCCCAGCAAGCTTCCCAAGGTAGTAACTGCCGCTCTGTGCAGGTTACCTCCACGTTTCTGTTAAGGATAGTAATTGCCGCTTGGTGTAGGTTACTCCCAAGCTTTTTATTTATTCCTATCCTCTAGCCTTTAGGCATCCACAATGTTTATCCCATGCCCCTTTAAAATCCTTCATAGTTTTAGTCTTCACTTCTTCCTCCAGAAGGGCATTCCAGGCATCCACTACCCTCTCAGTGAAGAAATTTCCTGACATTGATTCTAAGTCTTCCTCCCTGGAGTTTCAAATCGTAACCCCTAGTTCTACTAAATTGTTTCCAATGGAAAAGGTTTGTTGACGACCATGGATCATTAAAACCTTTCACCCTGCTCCTCCTCTCCTCTAGGGTATTATATATTCAGGTTCTTAAACCTCTCCTCATAAGTCATTCGATGGAGACCACCCACCATTTTGGTCACCCTTCTCTGGACCACCTCCGTCCTGTCTGTTTCCTTTGAGATACGGTCTCCAGAACTGAACACAGTACTCCAGGTGAGGCCTCACCAAGGACCTGTACAAGGGGATTATCACTTCCCTTTTCTTACTAGTTATTCGTCTCTCTATGCAGCCTAGCATTCTTCTAGCTTTGGCTATTGCTGTGTCACACTGCTTCGTCAACTTCAGGTCGTTAGACACTATCACCCCAAAGTCTCTCTCCTGCTCCGTGCATATCAGCCCTTTACCCTCCAACGCATACAGTTCTTTTGGATTACCACACCTCAGATACATGACTCTGCATTTCTTGGCATATCTTCAACCACTCTTCATGCTTCCATAAATCCCATCTCATTCTCTGTACTCCTTTTGGTGTGTCCACTCTGTTGCAGATCTTAGTATCATCTGCAAATAGACAAACTTTACCTTCTATCCCTTCCGCAATGTCACTCACGAAGATGTTGAACAGAACCGGTCCCAACACCGATCCCTGTGGCACTCCACTTAACACCATTCTCTCTTCAGTGTAGGTTCCATTTACCATCACCCGTTGTCTTCTATCTGTCAACCAGTTTGCAATCCTCGCCAACACCTTGGAGCTGACTCCCAAGCTCATTTTGTTGATGTCTTCTATGTGGGACCGTTTCAAAAGCTTTACTAAAATCCAAGTAAATTATATTGAGCGCTCCTCCCTGATCCAGTTCTCTAGTCACCCAATCATAGAAATCAATCAGATTCATCTGACAGGACCTTCCCCTGGTGAATCCATGCTGCTTCTGATTGAGCAACCCACCGGATTGTAGATAATTCACTATCCTTTCCTTCAGCAGAGTCTCCATTAATTTTCCCACCACCAAGGTGATGCTAACTGGCCTGTAGTTTCCAGCCTCTTCTTTGCTCCCACTCTTGTGAAGCGGGACCACCACTGCTCTTCTCCAGTCATTAGGCACTATACCTTTTTCCAGGGATCTATTGAACAGGTCACACAGTGGACCCACCAGCACATCTGAGTTCCCTCAGTATTCTGGCTTTGTCCTCATCAGGCCCCATGGCTTTGTCCACTTTCAGTTTTCTTAACATTTCCCATACATTATCTTCCGTAAATGGAGTTTCATCTACTCCACCCTCTTCTACAGTCTTGATAACAAGTGACAGTTCTTCTCCAGGGTCTTCCTTAGTGAACACTAAACTGAAAGCTTATATGCATCATCATTAACATCCATACCTAGTATATCAGGATGTTGCTGGATTGCTAACAAAAGGGGTTCCAAGCCAGGCTAAAAAGAAAAGGGGACAGGGGACATCCCTGTCTGTTACCTCTATGCAAGTCAAAGAGAGAAGAACGTTTATTATTAACATGAGGCTAGCAATCAGTTGATGATATAAAAGTCTAACTCCAGACAGGAAAGTGGACCCGAAATCAAACTAATGGAAAGCAGTAAAAAGATAATCCCATTCAAACCCATCAATAGCTTTTTCAGCATCCAAAGATAGGGCAATCAATGGCGAGAGGTTTAATTGGCAAATTCCAAAATGTGAAGAAATAAGTGAGAATTTGTGGATATAGAGCAATCCTTTGTAAAGCCAGATTGATCTTTATGGATTAAGACCCCCATATAATCAGCTATTCATAATGCTAAAATTTTAGCCAAAATTTTATCAGTGTTAAGTAACAAGATTGGTCTAGAGTTGGAATCTAGTTTGGGGTCCCTTCCCAGCTTTGGCAACACTACTATACATGCCTCAGAAAAAAGAGGATCCGACCCCAGGAAAACAAAGAAGTCAGAAAAATAAGCATGAAGTCTGGGAACAACAGATTTCTGAAAAGCTTTATAAAACTCAACTGAAAAACCATCAGGACTTGGTACTTTACCCCACTGAAGAGTAGAAAAGGCTGTAATAATCTCATCCAGAGAAAGAGGTCTTTCCAGTGCATTTTGCTGGTCCTGGTTAAAGGAGGGATGAAAAAGCTATTAATGGCAGATACAGGGATAATAGATTCAGAGTAATACAAAGTAGAATAAAAATCTCTAAATTCTATCAATATTTCAGAATCAGTAATAAGTAAGTTACCATCTTCAGCATGAAAACATGTATATGCTTCTTTGTCTTGTTTTTCTTTAAATAATTAGCTAAAAGATGACCACATTTATTACTTTCAGAATAGTAGCAAGTCTTCTGGATAAACAACCATTTCCCATCTTGCATGCTTAACAATTTATTGTAATCATATTTTTCCCTCTGAAGAGAAAGAAGAATGACATGATCAGAATGCAAAATATGGGCTTTTTCCAATTGATCAACCACTTTTTGCAGGCTAGATAAACTGTCTCTGAGCTTTCTATGGGCAGCAGTTCTATAGCTAATTATTTTCTCGTGAATGGTAGCTTTGAACACCACCCAGACCCTGGGTAAAAGATATCAAATGTGATGTTATGTGAGAAAAAAATCATCAATTTTCTCCTGATATGGTTGGAAAAAGCAGGGTTCTCCAAAAGGCTCTCATTAAACCGCCACATATGATCTTCCCCCTTTGGAGAGGAGAAAACGACATGAATAGTCACCGCAGCATGATCTGAAATCAAAATTGAAAGAATTGTAGCAGACATCAGAAAGCAATGAGCCAGAAATCAGAAAATAGTCAATTCTGGAATAAGAAGAGTGAAGAAAGGAAAAAAAGTTATTATACCAGTAGGATGGAGTAGCCTACAGGGATAACCAGGTCACAGGAATCCATGATACCTTAGATAACTTTTGTGATTTGGAGTAGGATACCTAGGAATTAGATTGTTTATCTAAAATAGGATCTAAGGGTTGACTGAATTCTCGCCCAATCACTACTTTGGATGATTCTCTGCCCATGATATGGGATGAGACATCCTGAAAAAAGGACGAATCATCTGAATTTAAAGCATACTTTTTAAAAATGGTAAATTTGTCACCTCCAATTGTAACCAGGGCTAAGACCCATCTGCTCTCGGTATCAGCAGATTGGCTTAAAATGTAAACTTCCATGTGCTTTTGAAATAAAATGGCTACACCCCTTTTTTTTAATCGCAGGAAAAAGAACTTCCCCAATCCAATCCTGTCTGAGTTTGAGATTCTATATAGGAATTGTGAGTTTCTTGCATCATAGTTATATTTCAAATAGGATAGAAACGTTTTGCGTTTTATTGGGTGTGAAAGACCATTGGCATTCAGTGAAACCACAAGTAAATCAGATATAGCAGTCATGATTTTAAAACAAAAATAAAAGTGAATATAGCCAGCACAGCAGCAACTGGGAAAAACAAAAACTGTGTCTCACATGACTATGTAAAAACATATATTGAAAACCATCTCTTAATCCATCTCTTAAAGACAAAAAGAAAAAAAAATGCATCTGCAGAGAAGAAACAAAAAAAGACCCATAAGAATGGGGAACGGCAAAGCCTGAACAACATGGACCTCTGGCAGAAAGTATAGAGCCCACCAAGAACCCACTCATGATATATCTGTAAATGTCACCTAGAGTAATAATGTGGAATAATAAGTGCAGAGTATAAATAATCATAACTTTTCAAACAACAAGGCCTATTGTCGCATGTAAGAATAGTGCAATCAAAACAATCTCCAAACCAACACCGCATCTGGTCAAGAAAGGACATAAGTAAGTCTTATTTGAGGTCCATTCATGTAATCTTAGCTTAAGCAGCCTCCAGCATGGAGAGAAAAGAATCCAATTCATCCGAGGAATCAAAGGATTGTGTTTTATTTGTGGCAAGTAACCCTCATTCTGGCTGGATAAAGGAGGCCAAACCGAGCTCCAAGCGCATGCAAAAGCGCATGCCAAAAAAGCCTTCCTTTTCTTGGCAGTGGTCTTGGCTAAATCTGGCACGAACAGCAGTGACCTTTATAGGACACTGGCACTTTGGATCGGGCTACGGTTATTATTTGCAAAACTTGTGGGTATCTTAGCAGTTTGAAGATCACCAGCCTTGGATAGCACGAATTGGTCAATGGTTGCAAAGGAACCCGATGCGCCCTCTCAATCTCAAGGGGAAAGGCAAACTGAATGGGATCATGGTGGTAAGAAATTTAAGTATATCTTGACCTTCCATGCCTTCAGGGATACCCAATATATGAAGGTTATTTCAGCGATTCCGATTAGCTAAATATTTGAGATCCCATTGCAGCTGCTCAATTTTACGTGATGTGGGTGGAAGAGCCTCCATTTGCACCGTCAGTGACACAGTTTTATGCTCGACATCGGCCAGGCAATCCTAAAATGTAGATATTTGTGTTAGAGAAGATACTTCAACTTTAATCGCAGCAGTTTATCCATGTTAGATTGGAGCATCACCTTCAATTGTTTAAGCTCATCCAAAATAAGATTAGCCAACGCCATAGCCTTAGATTGTGCACCTTTTTCTGGAGTTGGAGGATCCTGTTTGGAGCACTTAGTGCCCACTGCAACAGTGAAGGCAGCATCAATTTTTATCAGATTTAGGTCCAGATATCGCACAGAAACAAACTAGCAGTATGGTGATGGTGAAATCGATCAAAAAATGGATGACCTTAGCAAATTCTATCAAATGACTCAGAGCTAGGAATTCAGGTGGCCACTTTATAGTTGTGCTAGAGTGCCCCCCAGCTCATGTTTTCTTAATGCTGAAAAATTAACTGCTAGTCAGAGGTGGAATACATTTTCTGAGGTTAATGTTAGTCTATGGGGCTGAACCTGGAGTTCATGGTGCAAGGGCCCTGTATTAGAGATTTATGCAGCTGAAACATGATTTATGCAGTGTTTGTGCACACAAACAATGAGCACAGATTTTATGCATTTAACTCATGTTTTGTGCATACAACTTTCAGGAGCATAGTAGTTGTGTCCCAACTCATGTTTTTTGCTCCCAATTTAGGAGCATAATCTGTGCCCCTAATTGGAGCATATCTTGTGCTCTCAGTTCATGTTTTATACACACAACTTTTAGGAACACAGCTTTTATGTGCTCAAATGGTTTTTGCACACAGTGGGGTCAATATTCAGTGACATTAAGCCGGATAACTCACAGGCTATTCAGCTAAATGCCAGCTTTTCAATATTTCCCCCTACTTATCCAGCTGAAGTTTAGTTGGATAACTTATTATCCATCTGAAATTTAGCCAGATTCCTAGAGGCGTTCCTGGAGAATACTGGGGTGGAGTTGAGTTAGCTGGCAAAGTTATCCAACTAATTCAGATGTTAAGAATTAGCCAGATAACTTATTTGGCAAACTCTGTTTGTGCCATATAGTAGTCCTAAGATACCCGGTTATATTCAGTAGTGTAGCTGCACTACTGAATATCTCTCTAAAGTTTCCTGGATAAGTATATCTGACTAACTTTGCAATCCGGATAGTAACTGATTGGGGTTAATAATGTGCACAAACCATGGTTATGCTCTTAAAGCATATATTGTGCTCATTAACTATGATTTATGTATGCAAAACATAATTTTGCACAAAAAAACATGTTTTATGCCCATAAATCATGGTTTGGGCACATAAATTTTAATATGCATAAATCATGGTTTATGTGCCTTAAATGTGATTTATATATACTATTCATTTTTTTTTTGCACACATTTTTAGTTTTGCATACTATTTTTTTAACTACCAATGAATTTGCATGCTATTACTGTATTGGAAGTTATTTTTTTTTAATGACCACGTTAAGAATGTGGTCCAAGAAAACAAACCGGTAGCCGATCCAAGATGGCTGACAGCAAACACACAACAGAGTGGAATCGTTAAATGGACTTTATTATCTCTTGCCCGACTCTGGCCGAGTTTCGCTATACAAGCTGCTTCAGGGGCTTCTGAATCACTTGAATTGGCTCAAGTGAACGCAAACTTCACATGCACTGTGATCCCCAGCTTGTATAGCGAAACTCGGCCAGAGTCGGGCAAGAGATAATAAAGTCCATTTACCGATTCCACTCTGTTGTGTGTTTGCTGTCACGTTAAGAATGTGTACAGACATATTGCACACATTTTTTACTTCTGTTTTATTACATTTGGTTGTAAAATAGTGATAGATTTCTACCTCACTCCATTATCCCTCTAATATTTTTCCCTAAGCCACATGTCCCCAAAGGTGAACAAACCTTACACAGACTGGATTGCAAAAGAGCTTTAGCTGCTTATCTGGAGTAAATTGAAGTTCTTAGAACATCCTCCTATTCCCTGTACGTACCAGGATCAGTCCAGACGGTGGGTTATGTCCCCTGTCCAGCAGATGGAGTCAGAACAAAAGCTCGAGGGGGGAGGTCCTATATGACCTCACAGCTGAAGCTAGAATCCTCAGTATCTTCTGACTCCAGCAGATGTGAGCAGGGGACTGGCTAGTCCCCAGCACAGGTTATTAGGTTTTAGGCCTTCCTGTTTCTGAGGAATCAAGAAAATTAAAAAAAAAAAAAAAAGATATATATTATTATTTAAAGAATAATTAGAGAAATTTTTCTCTGGCAAGACAAGTGACTGCTACTTTGTGGCGGTCCTTTAAGGGGAGGGACTTGCTTTCGGTCTTTACTCTCCTCTTTGTGTTTCTCTTCTCGGAGGTCCGTTTTGGGGGTAAGTGTTCTTTTCTCCTCAATTTTTTATTTCAGGACCTCACCTCTTGCCGTTTCTGACTGGCACTGGAGGGCAGCATTTTTGTTTCTGTCAGGGGTGACCATCAGTGGCACTGATAGAGTTTCTCCCCCCCCCCCCCCCCCCCGCCGCTCCTGGTTAGCTTCGACGACTTGCAGCCCCGCGAAGACCTTTCCCCGGGGCTGCTAGCTGCCGGGAGGTTCATTCCCCGGCGGCTCTTTCGTTTTTACAGGGAGCTGGGGAGTATTCAAGACGCCTTTTTAAGAAGGGGGTTTTGTTTTCATTTTTGGCGCGCCGCTCGTTCCTGCCTCCCCTCACAGCTATGCCGTGCGCGTCGGCTTGTGCCTCCTGCAGTCGGCAGACGAGTCGGCTCTCCTCTGAAGGGCTTTGTTCATCCTGTATTCCGGCTGAGGGAACCGCAGAGCAAGCTGGGGATGGCACAGGAACTCTCTCTGAGGAGAGCGCTTTTCAAAAGCGGCAAGCCCCGTTCCCGTTGAGCGCAGGAACGGCGGCCATTTTATTTTCTGACGAGGAAGCCGACGGTTCAGAAGAGGATGCAGGGGGCTCGCGTTTGCCGCCTCCCTCCGTTTTGGCTCCCAGGACTGAGAGGATTGACAGTCAGTCGGCAGCTAATGTTCCGGGAGGTTTTCCTCTGGGACTCCCCGGTTTTTCACCGGAGTTTGTGGTACTTATGCACCGGGCTTTCCTGCAAAGCAGTCAGCCCCTGGGACCTTTCTTACAACCTACCCCAGCTAAACTTCCACGTTTGGATGTTTCCTTAGGGGGACCTTCGACCCTAGGACCGCCTCAGCAGTTAGGGGTGTCACAGGCACCCTCCAGGGTTCCCGCGGGACCGACAAGCGGTGCTCCTTTAAGTCCACAGGTGGACCCCTCTCAGGATCCAACTGGGAATGATCCCAGTGTGTCGGTTCAAATGGAGGGCGACGATCCACGGGTCCTTAGGATATTTCAGGCGGAAGAGTTGGAAGGACTCATTCCTCATATTCTTCAAGAGATGGACATTGATCCTCCCCCGGAACCGTCTGCTCCGGATCCTAAGGTGAAACAGGGGGATCCCCTCCTTGCAGGTCTTCGGCCGCTTGCCAAGGCTTTTCCCACCCATCCCAATTTCCTGCAGTTGATTTCTAGGGAATGGGATGCTCCGGAGGCTTCTCTCAAGGTCAGCAGAGCTATGAATAAGCTCTATCCTCTACCTATGGAGTTTCTTGAATTGCTTAAGGTCCCAGCGGTGGATTCCGCGGTTTCAGCAGTAACTAAGAGTACTACCATTCCAGTTACTGGTGGTACTGCCTTGAAGGATCTTCAAGATAGGAAGCTGGAGGTCTATCTAAAAAGAATCTTTGAAGTTTCCGCACTTGGGGTCCGAGCGTCTATTTGCACTGCCTTGGCTCAGAGAGCAGGACTGCGTTGGGTACAACAACTACTCACCTCGCAGGATCTCCCGGATTCCGAGGCTCAGCAGGCGGACAGGTTAGAATCGGTGCTGGCTTATGGGGCAGATGCCCTATATGACCTTCTCCGGGTCTTGTCTCGCTCTATGGTAGCAGCGGTCTCGGCCCGTCGTCTTCTCTGGCTCCGCAACTGGTCGGCTGATTCTTCTTCCAAAGCGCGACTGGGATCCCTGCCTTTCAAAGGCAAGTTCCTTTTTGGGGAAGATTTGGACCAAATTATTAAGTCTCTCAATGAGAATGCGATACATAAACTTCCAGAGGACAGACCCCGCTCTACCAGGTCTTTCAGCTTCTCTAGAAATTGAACTCGTAACCAGCGTCGAGCAAGAACTACCAGACAGCAGCAAGCTCCTCGGTATCCCTCCTCGCGTTCTCAGACTTGGAACCGGTCCTTTCGTGGGCGTAGATCTGGTAAGGAACCAGCTGGATCTCGCTCTTCCAACAAACCAGCCCAATGATGCCAGATGGACCCACGAGCCGATCCCAAGGGTAGGGGGTCGCCTCGCTCTTTTCTACAAGGAGTGGGTCCGCATCACATCGGATCAGTGGGTCCTGGACATTCTAAAGAACGGTTACGCATTGGATTTTGTCCGCGTTCCCAGGGACAGGTTCCTCTTCTCCCCTTGCGGGTCGTTCCACAAACAAGAAGTTGTTCGGCAGACCCTCGATCGACTGCTAGCCTTAGGAGCAATAAAGCCAATATCCGCCTCCAATCTGGGACGAGGTCATTACTCAATATATTTTGTAGTGCCCAAGAAGGAGGGCAATTTCCGTCCCATTTTGGACCTCAAGACCATCAACAGAGCTCTACGGGTCCCGCGTTTTCGTATGGAAACCCTACGCTCGGTCTTAGCTGCGGTTCATCAAGCGGAATTCCTTGCATCTCTGGATCTGATGGAGGCATATCTTCATATTCCTATTCATCCAGATTTCCAGAAGTATCTACACTTCAAGATTCTAGGTCAGCATTTTCAGTTCCAGGCTTTACCTTTCGGCCTCTCCATGGCACCACGTGTCTTCACGAAGGCGATGGTGGTAGTCGCGGCTGCTCTCCGCAGAGAAGGGATCTTAGTTCACCCATATCTGGACGACTGGCTCATTCGGTCAAAGTCTCAACTGCAGGGTGTACAAGCCGTGAACCGTGTGGTTTCTCTTCTACGATCACTAGGCTGGATCATCAATCTCGACAAGAGTCATCTCACACCCTCGCAGACGCTGAACTTTCTGGGAGCTCACTTCAACACAAAGGTGGGCAAGGTGTTTCTGAAACCGGAACGGGCACAGTCGTTGCGTGCGCAGATTCGGCGATTCTCATCCCTCCCAGAACCCACAGCCTGGGATTATCTTCAGGTTCTAGGGACTATGGCATCCACAATCGACCTAGTTCCATGGGCCTTCGCTCATCTTCGACCTCTTCAGTGGGCCTTGCTGTCTCGTTGGAAGCCGGCTTCAGGGGATTACCAAACAGTACTACCAATCCCGGCGGTGACTCGTCTCAGTTTCCATTGGTGGTTAGACCCTCGACACTTAGCTCGGGGAGTGTCCCTGGAGACTCCTGACTGGGTAGTAATCAGCACGGACGCCAGCCTCACCGGATGGGGGGCGGTCTGTCGCTTGAGTTCCATCCAAGGAACTTGGACAGAGGAACAAAGGAAGTGGTCCATCAATCGTCTGGAGACCAGGGCAGTTCGTCTTGCTCTCCAGGGTTTCTTCCCGATGGTTCGTCAAAGGGCGGTCCGGATTCTGTCGGACAATGCAACAACGGTGTCTTACATCAATCGCCAGGGAGGCACGAGGAGTCGCCTTGTAGCGTGGGAAGCGGAGAAGTTGATGCGTTGGGCAGAGCTCAACTTACTCCGCATATCAGCCTCTCACATAGCAGGCGTCAACAACGTACAGGCAGACTTTCTCAGCCGTCAACGACTGGATCCCGGGGAGTGGGAACTCTCCATGGCTGCGATGTCCCTGATAGAACATCGGTGGGGCAAGCCTCGCATGGATCTCATGGCCACAGCGGCAAACGCAAAGGCAACTCGCTTCTACAGTCGCAGAAGGGAACACGGCGCAGAGGGGGTCGATGCGCTAGTCCTGCCATGGCCGCAGCGGATTCTCCTGTATGTCTTCCCGCCGTGGCCTCTTGTGGGGAAGGTGTTAAGGCGGATAGAGACCCATCCGGGTCCGGTTATCCTGGTAGCTCCGGAATGGCCTCGTCGTCCATGGTTCGCGGATCTTCTACACCTCGCTCACGACGGTCCGATTCGACTCGGTCACCTCCCACGACTTCTCAGGCAGGGGCCCATATTTTTCGAGGCGGCGGATCGCTTCTGTCTTGCGGCCTGGCTTTTGAGAGGCGTAGATTCAGGCGTCGGGGATACCCAGAGGCCGTGATTTCCACTCTTCTACGAGCTCGTAAGTCGTCTACTTCGTTTACATATGTAAGAGTCTGGAAGGTGTTTGAGGATTGGTGCGTATCGCGCTCCCTTATTCCGAGTAGTGCTTCGGTAGCACAGATTCTTGACTTTTTGCAGTCAGGCCTGGAGATGGGTCTCGCGTACAACTCCATTAGGGTTCAGGTGGCTGCTTTGGGAGCGTTTCTCCATAATGGAAAGGGTTCGCTTCTCTCGGCGCATCCGGATGTTGTACGCTACCTCCGGGGGGTACGACAGTTGAAGCCTCCGACCAGACCGCTCTGTCCTTCCTGGAGTCTCAACCTGGTACTCAAGGTACTGGGGGACCCGCCTTTCGAACCTTTACGGACGTCCACCATTAAGGATCTTACACTTAAGTCTATTTTTCTGGTGGCTATTACTTCAGCGCGTCGCATTTCAGAACTCCAGGCACTGTCCTGTAGGGAACCTTATCTCCGTTTCACGGACTGCGGGGTATCTTTACGCACAGTACCTTCTTTTTTACCAAAGGTAGTCTCTACTTTTCATCTCAACCAGTCGGTTGAATTGCCTTCCTTCTCGTCGGAGGATTCTAGACAACTGCGTTCCTTGGATGTCAAGAGGTGTCTTTTGCAGTATCTGGCATCTACAAATGAATTTCGGCTCTCAGACCACTTGTTTGTCCTTTGGTCAGGGCCTAGGAAAGGTTGTATGGCTTCCAAGGCTACTATCGCCCGTTGGTTGAAGGGTGCGATAGTCTCAGCGTACATAACGGCTGGAAGACATCCACCGTTGGCTGTTAAGGCTCATTCTGTAAGGGCTCAAGCTGCCTCTTGGGCGGAGAGTATGTCAGTATCTGCGCAAGAGATTTGTAGAGCGGCTACCTGGAAGTCACTGCATACCTTTTCCAAGCACTATCGTCTGGATGTACGGGCTCCCGTGTTCGGATCTTTCGGAGATAGTGTCATTCGAGCAGGGCTTTCCAAGGCCCACCCGTAGTAGGGAAGCTTTGGTACATCCCACCGTCTGGACTGATCCTGGTACGTACAGGGAAAATAAAATTATTCCTCACCTGCTAATTTTCGTTCCTGTAGTACCAAGGATCAGTCCAGACACCCTCCCTAATGTCTGGGGGGAATTCTTTTTTGGGGAACGCCTCTGCTCGTCCTTACTACTCTTTTCTGTCTCTAACTCTGACATTCCCTGGTTCTCTAGGGAGTGATCGAGTTTTTGTGTGTTGTTTTGCAAGTTCCATGTTTGTAATTGGTTTAAAACAGTTCAATTGTTAATTACACTTTTCTGAACAGTTGTGTTTCTTGGTTCCTCCAATGTTTTTCTCTTTTTGGCTCTGAAAGTATTGTTACTGAGGATTCTAGCTTCAGCTGTGAGGTCATATAGGACCTCCCCCCTCGAGCTTTTGTTCTGACTCCATCTGCTGGACAGGGGACATAACCCACCGTCTGGACTGATCCTTGGTACTACAGGAACGAAAATTAGCAGGTGAGGAATAATTTTCTTATTTGTTGTTTCTTTTCATCCCAGTAGACCTGGAATTGTCATAGCCCAACTTGCATAGAAAGACTAGGGGGCACTCCATGAAGTTAGCAAGTAGAACATTCACTCAACGCACAATTAAGCTGTGGAATTTGTTGCCACAGGATGTGGTTAGTGCAGTTAGTGTAGCTGGGTTTAAAAAAGGTTTAGATAAGTTCTTGGAGGAGAAATCCTTTAACTGCTATTAATCAAGTTGACTTAGGGAATAGCCACTGCTATTACTGGCATCAGTAGCATGGGATCTGATTAGTGTTTGGGTACTTGCCAGATACTTGTAGCCTGGACTGGCCACTGTTGGAAACAGGATGCTGGGCTTGATAGACCCTTGGTCTGACCCAGTATGGCAATTTCTTATGTTCTAATAAGAGAGCAGATTGCACCTCTTTCTGACTCTGGATCGGTATGTCAAGTCTCCTATTGTCAGAGCTATAGCAGTATTGGTGGCCCACTTGAGATCAACCTCCATGGAAGAGATCTGCAAAAATGCATTGTGGAGTTCTCTCCACGCATTCACATCATATTCGATTCACATCATATTCACATCAAGACTACTAAATACTGTGTTATTAGTTCCCCTCCTCCACCCTTAGCTTATCCTCCCCCACCCCACCTTTCTATCCCTTTCACTGACATCAATGGTCTGGTACATACCAGCCCACCTGTACATATATTGTCTATTGTTAATTTATATATTTTTTCAAATATCCACCTGTACATATATTGTTTATTGTTAATTTATATTTCGAATGTTCCTATAAAATCTCTCTTTCTCTATCCTTCCTACTGCTGTCCTCTCTCCTCCTCCATTGCTGCTCCCCCTTCCCCTTCCCTGTTTATTGTATTTCACTCTCTTGTTAATTTGTTACAATGTAACCCGGCATGATGTTCGGACGAATGTCGGTATATAAAAACCAACAAATAAATAAATCATATTTTGATCGGGACACCCAACATGACAGTAGGTTTGGTTTATTTGAGTTCTAGATCCAGCTGCATCCCCCCCCCCCCCCCCCCCCCCCCGGGCCCATTTTAATTATTTCCAGATTGTCTTTCAAAAATTTTAAATATAGTTTAGTATGTATCAAATAGCCATTTGTTGCCCATTGGAAAGTTTTCCTTTTTTTATTTGAAGACTGCCTGTAGCTAAGAATTTCCAGATGTGAGTACATAGTATCTTGTTTCTCCTAAGAGAGAGCAGAGTTGCTTACCTGTAACAGGTGTTTGAAAACAGCAAATTTATGTAGCCTCACAAAACCCATATACTTTACTGTGGATTGGATTTCTCCTATTCTAAGCTAAATACTGAACTGGGAGGGGCCCCCATGAGTATGTTCCAACACAGGAACTTCCACACATTTAGAGATCTCAAAAACACAGGGAAGAAAATGCTATAAAGTTATTTATTTATTTTAAAAATGTATATTCCACACATTTCATAGTCATTCAAGGCTGCACACATAAAGGTAAATTTTAAGACGCGAACGAGCAGATTTTATAACATGCGTGCGCCAACATTCCAATAAAGGAGTGGAGTAAGAGGAAACTTCCTAAACCCCCTACCTAACCTGCCTCCCTTTTCCCTTATTCTCCCCGATCCCTAAAACCCCACCAACTAACCTTTCTTTTTTTTTTTTAAACTTACCTGCTCTCTGGAGCAGTAACAGTTTGCGCACCGGTCAGCTGCTGGCGCACGCTTCAGCGGGACAGTGCCTAATGGCGCTGTCCTGACCGGCCCATGCCCTGCCAGACTCAACCCATGGCCCGCCCCTTTTTGCCAAACCCTTTCGTCTGTGCGTGCGGGCAAATATGCGCTTGGCCGCAGGCATTTGAAAATCCCTGCAGTGCGCGCGCAGCTCATCCACACACGTATCTGCCCATTTCGGCATGTGCCAGGTTTTTAAAATCCAGCTTCTAGAGAACATACATACATAAAAAATTATGTATTTATTTATTTAAGAATTGATATCTTGTGCAGGGCAAAAAAATCACTGCACTCAATCCAACACATTGTTTTTTAAAAGTTAAGAGACAGGGATAGAAGTCAGGATAACAAAAGTGAGTATGGAATTAAAAAATAGCTAAAGTGATAAAATGTGGTGACAAGATTTTTTTTCAGGTACATCAGCTAAAGCAGGAAGCTCAAAGATGAAATTGTAAAACTAAGAACATAGTAGCATGTAGCAACATAGTATTGTCGGCTGAAAAAAACCAAATGGTCGATCCAGTCTACCCAGTATGTTTCTTAGGTAGTAACTGCCGCTTTGTGCAGGTTACCCCCATGTGTGTGTTAAGGGTTGTGAGGGGGTGTACTGGAAACTCCCTTTAACCACCTTAAGGGACCGGCCACAGCTATCAGCTGGTCCTCCTTGATCAGCCCCGCAAGGGACTTCACCATACTATAAGGAGCCAGGACCCAGAAGAGTTAGACAGGCACCAGAAAGGAAGTAGGAATCCAGTTTATGCGAAGACCTGCTATGTGTAATGTCTGAATGCAACCAATTCTACAAGATGAGCTGCATTCGTTTTTTGTTTTGATTTCTCATTATAAATTTGCACCTAAAGAAACAACCAGAGTCTGCCTCCTTATTTTTCTTGACTGTTTCCTAAGCCAAACGTGGCCACATTACCACAAGGGTAGTAACTGCCTCTCTGTGTCTTATGTTAAGGATAGTAATTCTTACAGTCAAAACCAAGCAACTGTCAAACCCATAACAAAAAGAACAGAAGAGGAATAAGAAATGCTTATCCCATAATTCTGTTCAGTCTTTTCTGAAGAAGAGAGTGGAAAAAGATCAATGCTGGTTGACAAGGGTACATATGGGAGTAGGGTAGATACCACACCGTTCACAGAGGAGGGTCTTTGATGGAACTAACAAAACTGGTCAAAATGATTGGACTGGATGAGATGCATCAAAGGATATTATAGGAGCACAGAGAGGGTTTGGTTTGTCAGCTGAAAATGACAGTAAAGGACAGCAGAAAAAGATCTTTGGAGAATGGATTAGTTTCATATGACTGGAGAAGGGTGAATTTTGTCCATAAAAGTGGTAACAGCGGGAAGTTTGCAAATTACAAGCTGGTTAGTTAATGGAGACCTTATTGAAGGTAAGAATAGTAGAGTTATATACAAGCCAGCAGCTTGCAGGATCAGAGTCAATTTAATTTTACCAGAGGGAGATTGTGTCACAGTAATCTGATTTTTTTCATTGGGTGACCAGAGAATTAGAACAGGGACATATGCTGGATGTGGTTTACTTGGATTTCAGCAATGTTTTTGATACTTTCATCCATAGGAGGCTCATACATAAACTGAGCAATCTAGAGGTGGGTCCTAAGGTATTGGATTAAACTAGAAACTGAGGGATAGACAACATAGGGTAGTGGTAAATACAGTTTACTCTGAAAAGGGAAAGGTAATTAGTGAAGTGCTTCAGGGATTGGTCGTGGAGCAGGTTCTATTTGTTATCTTTGTGAGCGACTTGGTGAGAGGTTGGAAGGAAGAGTCTACCTTTCTACAGATAGCACAAAGATCTGCAACAGAGTGGACACCCCTGAAGGAGTAGACAGAATGAGAAGTGATGTAAAAAAGCTGAAAAGTGGTCAAATGCTTGGAAATTAAGATTCAACACAAAAAAAGTGCATTTGGGTGCAGAAGTCTAAAGGAACATTTACACATTGTGAGGTGAAGAATTGATTTGCATTGACCAGAAAGTTTAGGGTAATCATGTCTGAAGATATCAAGGCAGCAAAACAGTCTGATAAGGCAGTAGCCAGAGTCTAGAGGATACTTGGGTGCATGGGGAGAGGAAAAACAACCAGAAAAAAGGAGGTGATAATTCCTCTAAGTCATTGGTGACACCCCACCTGGAATACAGTGTTCAGTTCTGGGGGCCATATCTAAAAAAGAATAGAGAGAGGATAAATGTATTTAAGAGAGAGGCAATTAAAATGGTGCGTAGTCTGCATCAAAATCCATATAAGATGAGACTGATGGACCTAAATATGTATTCTTTGGAGGAGAGATGGAGTGGAGAGAGGGAGATGATAAGATAGAAACATTTAAATACTTGAAAGCTATTAATGGGCACGTAAGAGGCAAAATTTTGTCATTGGAAGGGAAGTTGTAGAAATAGGGATCATGATTTGAAACAACAAGAACAAATATTTTCACAGAAAGGGTGATGGATGCCTGAAATGCCCCTTCTGAAGGAGATGGTGGAGACAGAAAAGGCAATAGAATTCAAAAACAAAAGCATGGCATAAACATAGAGAATCCATAGTTGCAAAAGAATGAAAATGAAACACATTGGGGTATTCTGCACAAAGCAGCAGTTACAACTCGAAGCAACAGTGGTACCTTTGTATCAAGGCTCCATGAAAGCATGGGGAGGCCAATAATGTGAGGTATTTGGCCATGGTTGAGACAGATATGAAAGGGAGGGTTGAGAGATTGGGTGGAAGAGCCAAGAGGGGAGATTGATGTTGGGCTACATTTAGGAATTCTATATGCCCTTCTACCAAAAGAGGAAGAATCTCAACTGGGCCAGCTGAATGAGCCATTTTGGTCTTTATGTGCTATCATTTACTGTATCTATGTTTTTATTACTATTTGTGAAGAAAGGCACTGTAATGGAATTCTTTAAATTAACATGATGAAATCAACTATTGACTACTTAGAGTTTTAACATAACAATTATAACAGCTTGTTAAGATTAAAAGGTATTTGGAGAAATGCCACTACTGCTTAAAATCGATTTCTGAAGTCATACTTAATTAACTAGTAATGGGTGACTTTTAAATAGCCTTTTCATAGCTGAAAGTAATCTGTTAGAAACTGCTGCTAAGGGAACTTAATTTTATAATCAGTAATCATTACTTTTTAAACTGTTTGTATTGCAGTGCACGTGTTAATTGTGTGTTTATAGTATCCAGTTTGCATACATGAAAATAATCAAACATTTTTCTAGATGGAATATGTAGGAAAACTATAGTCTTAGAAATTTTCAGTTTTCCAAACACATTAACATAATCACCTGAAATTAAATAAAAATAACTAAAGTCTAAATATTTCCTTAAGTTTTTGTAAAATAGTTTTAGGTATTGATTATTGCATGTGTATGCTTGGCAACACTGAGTGCCCCCACTGTTGGCATAAACATTTCACAGGTATCATCACTGTGATCTGTTTTATTAAGGATAACAGTAAACTAAACGTAGGTCTTTGTTTCCTCCAAGAAAAAGAAAGTAAAATGTACACTCTGGAGGGTCTTATTTGCTGATTCAGATAATTTATTTAAGTGCATCATTTTTTGTTACTTCTATTAACAGAGGCAGTTTTTATACTTCCAATCTTCCTTCCTCTTACACCACCCCCACTCCTTATAGCAGAGAAAACACATGAATAATGCTATACCTTATTTTGGAAAAATGTAAGACCACAGCTTCTATTAACAAAACTTAACACAAAATAGTAGCCAAACATTATTTACTTTTATTTTGTGAGGATCCGTTGCCAAGTGCTCCTTCAGCTTGCAGGTGGCACTGTGAGCCACCCGAACTGTCTGTCAAATCCTCCCAGCTCTGTGCTCTTTGCTTCCCCTGGTGGCCATCTTTTTTTTTTCATAAAAATTTAATGAGTTTTAAATAACCAAACAATACAGTGTTAACCCATGTTCCCATACAGAGAGAAAATCAAAAACACACCATGAGTAAGGTACATGGATATCATAATCACCACAAAGAAATATGAACTCCCACTCCTCCCAACCCAATACAAACAGGGATACAACACCACAATTGTGGATATAGAGCCTGAAACAACAGGTCGGAAAGAAAAAAGAAAATGAGAAAAAGAAAAGAGATAAAAATTGAAGATCTGGACAAATAATGCTAGCCATAAGACACGCAGTACATGTGATAGAACTGTAACATACTACTTGAAGCCATCAGGAGACCTACTTAACAGGTAGAGTCATATCACGATTAATGACAGCCTTAACATCCGAGGGTAACGTTGAAATAATTGGCGACCAAATAACCTTGAATCGCCGCAAAAGAAGTGAAGGAAAGACTTGGTAGGTTGCCATGAGCAGGAGAAAATCACTTCAAAGATAAAGTGAAAGAAGCGGTCTCGTAGATCATAGATTGGCATTCAAGACCCAGCCTCTGCCTCATGGATCTAACCGAAGACAGAGCAGAGGAGGCACTTTGTCTAGCCAAGTAGGTACTATCCTCCAGCCTTTTGGTCCTCCACACCAGTGGTTCTCAACCAGTGTTGTTGCCAAGCACTGGCAGGTGTGTCACGGCTTTCTGGTGTCCTGTTGCCTCAGTGGCGCTTCCCTCCCTCTCCATCACAGCAAGATGCACATATTTTTCCACTATTACAGCTGCCATTCCATTCGATCATGGCCCTTTCTTCTTCCTGCCCTTATGGCCTGGAACAAGAAGTGATGTACAGTGGGGCACATGGGAAGAAGAAAAGACCATGCTGCATAAAGTAGCAGGAGAAGTACAGGCCTGGACCAAAATGAAGCACAGCTGGCGATCAGTGACATGAGAGAGAGCAGAGTTAGCCCCTGCAACCAATGAGATTCTTTGTTCTTGGGCCGAGGGGCTAGAGGAGGCGACTACTACAGCTGCCATTTGAGCTAGGGAGGGGAAGGGGGTTCGTGAGTGAGTGAGAGTGAGCCAGAGGGAGAGACAGCATGTGTGTGTGATTGACAGCATGTATGTAAATAAGAGAACGTGTGTTTGTACAAGTGTGATTAACAGTATGTGTGTGATTGAGAGAGAGACTGGTCAGGGAGTTGATTGGTGTGTGTGTGAGGGAGACAGACTGGTCAGAGAGGTGGCTGGTATGTGCATGTATAGGAGACAGACTAGTTAGGGAGTGACTGGTGTGTGTGAGGAAGAGAGACTGGTCAAGATGGTGACTGGTGTCTGTGAGAGAGAGAAAGAGACTGTTCGAGGAGGTCACTGGTGTGTGAGAGAGACTGGTCATGGAATGCAATGTGTGTGTGTGTGTGAGAAAGACTGGTTGTGGGTCCGAAGGACACAGCTTCAGCATCCACTACTCTTTCTGGTATGTGCTATTGGCCTGCAAGGGAAAGGAGTAGGAGAATTTCTAGAAAAGGTAAGTAATGAAGGCTTTTTAAGTGTATTTTTCTTGATCGACTGCCATTTTAATTATTAGGTATTATGTGATGTGACTGCTGTTTTGAAATATTTTATTGGTGTTTGAATAATTGTTATTCATTTTTATGAGTTTTTAATTGCTGGATGTTATTCTGTGCATCAGCTGTTTTGAAACATTTATTAGTTTAGTTTTACAATTATTTCTGTGTGGGAATCTATAGCAGGTTGGCTTGTTCTGTTTTCCTAATAGGAGGTGTTTTGGTGTTTAGGGCCTGGTTTAATATTTATAGTGTTGCCTTTTCATAGACAGGGTTGTTACTGTTTGAGTGCATTCCATAATGCAGGTGTTAACTTATACGGATTAGTTTGTGTGCATTATTGCAGATCCTGGGAGTATGTTAGGTGCTATATTTCTGTTTTCATTTCTCCAGTTTTGCACTGCATGCATGGTGGCTTTTTGGGGTTTCCATTCCTGTTTCTGCCTCCATATTTATAATTTGTGGTCTTTCTGTACTTGGTGATGGTCGGTTTTGTGTGTATAACAGAGGTAAGGTATTTTATTAGCATGTAAGCATTTATATCAATCGTATTTATTGTGTTTTCTCAAAAGGACATGCATTGGAGTTAAATTACTGTCTTTTCATAAGGAGGGCTATTGTGCCTGGTAGTAAAGAGAGTTTGTTTTGCTGTTACTGAGATGACACCAGAATCAGAATATCTATTTTGTATGGCGTATTGTACAGGGAATGTCCTAGTTCTGCTCTGCATCCATTGTTGAGGGATCGAGGGGTTCCTGTGGATGGAGAGTGACAGTCATGTGTTCGGTGTTTCACGCATGTGAGAACCTTTTTGTCAGTTGTGTCCCGACCAAAAAAAAGTTGAGAACCACTGCTCTATACAACTAGCCCCTCTGCCCTCCTGAGACAGGGGAGGATACCTAAGCCCCAGACAGCAACCCAGTCAACACCTGGCACAGGGTTTTGACTGGATCACAGAATA
Organism: Rhinatrema bivittatum; assembly: GCF_901001135.1. NCBI lineage: Eukaryota > Metazoa > Chordata > Amphibia > Gymnophiona > Rhinatrematidae > Rhinatrema > Rhinatrema bivittatum. The sequence goes on along the minus strand of NC_042615.1, from coordinate 711,336,753 downwards.
TAGCCAGTATCCCGATACCTGTGCAAGAGGGCCTTCCGGTTGGAAGGAGGCTATGGTTTTACTTAAACCAGTGACCCAATTTAACTTAGAATGTATGGATCCTCAGCAACATCAGGAAAGAATACAGATTAAACCTATTTGGTCTCTTGCCAAATTGGTCCCCAGACATCTGCTGGGGTCGCTTGCCACATCAAGAACGGCTTCAAAAAGAGCTCTCTTCCCTCTTATTGGCCAATGGGGTCAAGCCTGTTCCACCAAAGCAAAGAAGGCAAAGTTACACCAAGTATGTCCTAATTTTAAAGAAAGCAGGGGGACTCAATCCTATCTTAGACCTAAGATCCTTGAACAAATTCTACAAAAGAGAAAAGTTCAAGATAGTTTCCTTAGGCACCTTAATCCTTTTTCCTCAAAAAGGGAACTGGCTATGGTCTTCTGATCGAAAGCAGTGGTTCTCAACCATTTTTCTGTCATGGCACACCTGACAGATGATGCTCTTGTGCGTGACACATGTGCAACAGCTATACTAAAAAAAAAAAAATCCTAGATATTTTATTGTTGAAAATGATGCAGGTGAACGATAACACAATTGTTTAATTTTAATAACTGTTATAAAATATCATTATTGAATATTATTTTTTCACAAAAATTTTAATCTTACTGCATCAGTGAGAAATCTGGGACTGAAATGCTTATGCGGCACACAGTTTTTCGATACAAACTCTCATGCATTTCATTGTCAACCTCAGGACGTTCTGAGTTCTGGAGTTTATACAGAGCTGAGTTAGGAAATTTCCCCTTTCAACTCACCATACAAAACATATATTCAAATTCTGATTTCCCCTCAGTAATAGTCCTTCAAAATCCCTTCCCTGCCAGGCACTTTGTGGAATAACATGAAAAACTGCTAAAAAGACATTTAGAAATTATATAGCATACCAGCCATACCATAAGAGCACTAACACCCAGGACTTGAACAGCAACAACCTTACCTATGAAAAAGCAACAACCTTACCTATGAAAAAGCAGGACTGCAAATGTTGGAAAAACAAAGCAAGCCAGACTGCTATAGATTCCTACACAGAATCTACATCCTAGTTAGCAGAATTCTTCACCTCTGTTAAACATCCAGAATGCAGACTTACCCTTATCTGATACAGAATAAAAGACCATAAATTATAAACAAGCATACAGGGAAAAACTGAAACTCCAAGAAGCAGTGGGAGGGGAAGGTGCGGCAAGATGGCGGGGTGGGATACAGCATGCCTGTAACATTTATGGCTTGGATTCATGATGGCAGTGATTGCCAGGGTTGAGGGAAAAGCAGGAATAGTGAGCGATGATGGGAAATTTTAAGAACCAATTCCTTAGTCTGCACTCTCCTCAAGCAGCAAGCACATGTGGCTGTTATAGAAAGCATTGGCTTGCTATGTTAAATTTTTGGTGATGCACCTTCCACCCCCTTGTGACACACCAGTGTTTCCTGACACACTGGTTGAGAACCACTGATCTAAAGGATGCTTACAATCACTTAGAGATTATCCCTGGTCACAAGGAAATATCTCAGATTCATTGTGGAAGACTGTCACCTTCAATATCACATTCTGCCTTTTGGGTTAGCATCTGCCCCACATGTCTTCACAAAATGCCAAGCTGTGGTAGTGGTGGACGTCTGCAGACACTAGTAATCCATTTCACACTAAATTTTATCACAATAGGGTGGTCTTCTGCACCCATCCTAATTTTTTGCCTAATGTGGTGTCAGAATTCCTTCTTAATCAGTCAGTCGTTCTTCCAGTATTTTTCCCAAGACCACATGGGCACCAAGATGAACAAGCATTGCACAGTTTGGACTGCAAAAGAGGCTTGGCCTTCTGCCAAGAGCAGACTGATGTCCATAGAAAGTCCATAAACTGTGTTTTTGGGGTTTTTTTATTTGTTTTTAACACAGACTGGGGACTGCTATTGCCAACTTGTCAAACAGACTATATTCTAATTGACTAGCAAATTGAATTTCCTTCTGTTACCCCCAGGCAGGGTTAAATCTGGTGGGACATGACAAGGCTCACTCTGTCCTATCAGTAGCAGTGTCAGAGGTCACCTGTGGTTTAGTCCCCATAGAGGAGATCTGCAAGGCTATCATGTGATGTTCATTCACATCTCACTACCGTTTAGACAGTGACGGCTGATGCGACAATAGATTTAGCCAGTTTGTCCTGTGGAATTTGTTTGAGGTATAGAACCCAACTCCTCCTCTTCTAGGGCCCTTTGTTTTTTGTTCCAGGTTGCCTGTCATAGATTAACAATAAAATGAAGAAAAGGCTTGTTGCCAACCAAAATGTTGGCATTTTTTATTTTTGTTTCCCCTTTTTTTCATTGCGGGCAGCCTGTAGCTAGGAATTCCCGATGTGTGAGGACTGCCATTCTGCTTGTCCTCAGAGAAAGCAGAGTTCCTTACCTTTTAATAGGTGTTTTATGAGGACAGCAGGATGTCAGCCCTGACAAAACATGCCCACTTCCCCCTTGGATTTGGTTTCTCTGTTTTTTAATGCTTAACTACAAGACTGAAGTGACCCCACATGGACATGTAGCATAATGTGGGCATACTCAGTGAGACACAAAGCAGTCATTTTTAAAACAAATGCACATGTGCCCATTTACAATACACATTGATGCGTGAGTGAGGATATGCTAGAATTTATCATGCGCACACTTATGCCCATATGTTTTAAAATGCACCAACCGTGTGCAAGTATGCTCCTAATTTTAAGAGGTTACTCGAGCACAGCTAGCACACGTGCATCTTCAATAGGATCAAGTCGACTTCTATGTGCATATGTCAGCAGATTTTAAAACATGCTTCAGCAAGGCACATTCCCAATTTTCCAATTAGTTCACTAGTTTGTCCAGTTAATAGCGAGATCTTTTGTGAACTCTCTGGTTCTTCATCTTGCTCGCTGCCCAGTTGACCCATACCACTCACCCTGTCCTGTAAGCCCTAAAACTTGAGATCTAAAGATTTACTTCTCATCAGGAGCAACAGTAAAGTTTCGCCAATATCTAGCATATGCATGCTTCAGGTTTCGTTTTTAAAATTTGGAATTGCGCATGTAATTGTTGGCCCTGCCCTGGAACTCCCTTGCCCTGCATTTTTGTGCCAGCAAAACTTTTTTAAAATCGACCTGAAAGTTCAAGAAACTTTGACATAGGTTTTCCATGCCAGGTTCATCGGATGATGTCGACTATGTGTAAGGACTGACATCCTGCTATGCTCAGATAACACCTGTTAAAGTAAGCAACTCTGCTTTCTCCATTGAGAGAAATGACCATTCAGTCCTCCTGTCTTTCTTATCATTTAAAACCATGGTTCAACTGGTATATATTTACACATAAATTAATGAAGCCATCAAAGTTTTGTAGGCCCCTTACTGATAGAGTCAGTGATACCCAGCAGACTCTAAAATAGTATAGGGTCACATTACTTTATTAATATACTTTTTTTTTTTTTTTATATATATATATTTGATAAAATAGTCTCCAGATATACTGAATGTCCAGATATGCTGACGAACTCCAGGCTCCAACATCTACTAATATACCATATTCAGAAAGTGCAATCGCAATTGATTATCCTGAACAGCAGAAATACTCATCTCTTTTTTCGTGCCTATCCCCTGCTGGGTATCACTGACTCTATCAGTAAGGGGCCTACAAAACTTTGATGGCTTCATTAATTTATGTGTAAATATATACAAGTTGAACCACGGTTTTTGATTTTGTTGGTACACAAGTAAGGTTACTGGAATACACTTGGTGTGTGTGTGGGTGTTGTATGTGTTTTTTATCATTTAACCAGTTAGCAATGCACAATAGGACATTGCCTCCTATCCCATGACTCTTTAATTTCCTGATCAGCCTCTCATTAAGGATTTTGTCAAACACCTTTTGAAAATCCAGATACAGTGTATCAACTGATTTACTCTTGTCCATATATTTATTAACACCTTCAAAAAACTCTTAACAGATTTGTAAGACGCAATTTCCCTTCGCTAAATCTATATTGCTCTGCCCTATTAATCTATATCTATTCAGATGGCCAGTAATTTTGTTCTTCAGAATAGCTTCTACCATTATATACAGTACAACTTCAAGCTCACAGATCTATAGTTTTTTCAATCACCCTGAAACCCTTTTTAAACATAGGCATCATGTTAGCCACTCTCCAATTCTAAGGTACCATAGCTAATTTAAATTAGAAGTTAGAGATTACTAATAATAAGTATTCAATTTCATTTTTTACTTCTTTGAAAACTTCTGGGTTGAAAACCATCCAGTCCCTGTGGTTTGTTACTTTTTAGTTTATCAGTTTGATCTATTGCTTCTTCCCGGTTCACCATGATTTGCTTTAGTTCCTCTGATACATCACCTTCTAATAATGTGTCTGGCATAGGGGTCTCTATGATACCTTCCTTAGTACAACTGAAGTAAAGAACTCATTTAGTTTATCTGCTGTGGCCTTGTTTTCCCTGTGCTCTTTTACCCCTCAATGATCTAGTGGTCAAGCCATCTCCCTCACAGGCTTCTTGCTTTGAATATTCTTGAAAAAGTTTTTATTTTTGGTTTTTGCCTTGCTAGCAAGCTTCTTTTCAAATTCTCTTATGGCCTGCCTTTATTAATGCTTTATGTCTGACTTGCAGTGCTTATGTTCTTTCCTATTTCCTTCATTGGGTTTCACGTTCCAGTTTTTGAAAGATATTCTTTTAGCTTTAATAGCCTCTTTTACCTTACAATTTAACCATGCTGGCAGATGGTCTTTCCATCTTTTCTAGTGCATGGAATACATCTTGTCTGAGCTTCCCAAGTGGTGTTTCTGAACAGTGTCCATGCTTCATGCAAACTTTTTATCTTTGCATCTGCTCCTTTGTTTTTGTTTTTTTTCTAACGTCCTCATTTCATCATAGTCTCCTTGTTTAAAATTAAATGCCATTGCAGTAGTTTTCCTTAATGTCCTGTCTTCAGTGATTATGTTATGTTTTTATCGTTTCATTGAATTCAATTTGAAAATTATCCCCACCGTGTAATGTCGCTATAGTGGCGGAACCAATCCGACCTGATTGAAGACTCCATGGCTGTTTTCCACTTCTCAATGTATGGGCAAAGAGGACCTGATAGGTGACACTGTTTCATAAACACCGCAACTCACCAATCCCCAAACTTGCTACTCACCATTCAATTAATACTTTTCTATATTCCCCAGATCACTATTCCACACTGATCAGTTTAAGAAAGACCCTACCACCTCCACAATTTTCACATGAACGAGCAGGACCTAATTGAACACCCCCATTCTACTTCTTTATTGAGGCCTCTTGGAATTAGTATTCCATTCAAAAATATATCTGTTCTTTTTTCATCAACAATTTATTCACATCACCTCCTCTGATAGTAAGGGGCAATTGCTCCACCGCCAAAAATCTTAGATCCTCTACACTGTGATCCATCTCCACCCAATGCTGAACAAGTGGCGCTTCCACACGGTTGCATCTAATGTGCTCCTGTTTTGCTGATGTACTTTAAACTACAGGGGCACCAGATGAGATATACCACCCTTTCGGACTCACAAGTGGTTTTATATGTAACGTGAAAGATCGACCATTTTCCAATGATATTTTCTCACTTTGGGCCGACTAAGGGCAGACCTTACATCGGCCACATGGGCCATGTCCCTTCACACCATCTACTCTCTCTGTTTCCAAACATATTGCTGCATGCACAAGCCTATCCCTCAAATTTGTGGCCCTTGAAAAAAAGGCAAACTGTTTTTTCATTAAACACCTGGTGAAGTTTCAAAATATCCCAGTGCCTTACAATACTCTTACGTACCTTCCAGGAATCAGGAGAAAATGGTTATATATATATATATATATATATATATATATATATATATATATATATATATATATATACCATGCTTGACACTTTGTCCCTCTTTTGGGGCATCAATAGCAAATCCCCTTTTACCCATCTACGCTTTCTTTAATACTCTTATTGGGTACCCCCTATCCTTGAATCTCTGGAACATTTCCTCCGCTTTCAACATATATCCAGCATTGATAGAGCACAGTTTTCTAAGGCGAAGAAACTGCCCTGTAGGAATGTTCTTTTTCAACGATTCTGGATGACAGCTCCTGAAATGCAAAATGGTGTTACGATCTGTATTTTTCCTAAAGATGGTAAATTGAAACTTATTATCCTCTATACTGATTTGGATGTCCAAAAAATGCAATACCCGATCATTAATTTCCACTGTAAAACCCAAATTTGAATTTTGTAAATTCAACCAAGTCAAAAAGCTGTCAAAATCTTCCCTTGAACCCTCCCAAATCATCAGAATATAATCTATAAAGCGCTTCCAAAGCTTGATCTTTTCTTTGTAAGGGGACTCAGCCACGATCCTTTTTTCAAAGGAACCCATATATAAGTTCACTATATCGGGTGCCATCGATGCCCCCATTGTCACCCCCTTTATCTCTTTGAAAACCGTTTTCCTATACAGAAATACTTTTGCATCATAGCCCATGTTGTCAACTCCACCATAAATTCTGTTGGAATCTTACTCCTATCCCCCCTTAGCATCATACATTCCCTTACTATGTCTATTGCCTCCCTTTGGGGGATGTTTGTGTATAGCGAAATTACATCAAGAGTGGCCATCAATATATTAGATACTGGTACCTCAAATTCTTCCAATATGGTCATAATATGCCCAGAATCCCTTATGTATGAAGGCTGCTCTTCCACAAATGGCCGAAGCAAACGGTCTACAAAAATCGACAATGGCTCCAAAAGTGATCCCTTTGAAGACATGATCGGTCTGCCTGGAGGCTTGTCTCTTTCGTGAATATTAGGCAAAACATATAGCACTGGAACTACCGGATGTTCCACAGTTAAAAATTTCAACTCTTTGTGTGTAATCCAATTGCATGCAAACGCCCCATCCAAGATTTTGTCTATATCCTTTTTTTAATGTACAAGTAGGATCTTGCTGTTTCAAGATAAAATCTATTATCAGAGATTTGTAATTCAATTTCAGCCATATAATCGCTGGAGTCCATAACAACGAAGGCACCCCCCTTATCCGCCAGTTTGATCGTAATTTCCCTGTCCAACTGTAATGTTCTCAAGGCTATTCTTTCTGACTTGGTCAAATTGTCACTAGGGCCCCTTATACATTGTTTTGGTACAATGTTCTCAATATCCCTTTCTATCAGAGAGAGAAAAGTTTGAATCACTGGGTCCACTGGACCCAGCGGATTCCAATGTGATTTAGGCTGTACTAAAGAAAAGTCACTCCCACCCCCTTCCTGATTATTAAAAACAACCTTAATTTTAATTAAGCCATAACTTTTCTCCATAACTTTCTTCGTTCAAGGTGGTTATTGAAAGAAAAAATTAATGGCCATTAATTCTGTGGGTGGGATTCAATTATTACTTATTCTAATAATCTGAGTAGGTTATGATATATGAATGGCTCTTCAGTGTACTTGCACCATAAAGACAGCATTTGCAGATTTCATTGACTAAAAAGTGTTGACCATTTAACAAGTGTTCTGTGGAGAGAAACAAAATAGCCAATAAAGTGTATACTAAATTTTACATGTACACTGAAAAAGAAGCTGTAGTAAGAATGATTTCATTAGCTGAAAATTAAATTGTTTTCTATCTTGGTTCTCTGCAGGTTGCTGCCATCACTGTATATCTATCCCACTGTTCTCTTAGCTAAAGAATGGTTCCATAAGAGGGAGGCTATTTAAAAGTTACGCTTGATGCACTTACTATACTGTAAACTCATTATGAAGATAAGACCAGTGTTAATTTTTTAGTTTCCCTTTCAATAATGTTTTTGCTTAAACATTGTAGATGTTCTTTTTTTATGTTAAAAAATCACAGACATTGTATTTTACCTAGTATTTAGTAGATTTCATGTAAAAAAATGTTATTTAAGGTTTAGTGTGTGGAGAAAGACAAAGAAATAGCAGAAATATTCAACAAATACTTCAGTTCTATGTTCACTAAAGAAGACCCTGGAGGAGTGCTGCTGTTTGACAAGACTATGGATGGATCAGATTCAACCCCATTTACAGAAGAAAATGTATGGTTGCTGGACCTGAGGTAGCAAGAAGTCACCAGAGGGAAGGTCCTGTCAAACAAATCTAATTGATTTTTTTTGATTGGGTAACTAGAGAACTGGACCATGGAAGAGTGCTTGATGTGATATTCTTGGATTTCAGCAAAGCTTATAATATGGTCCTGCACAGGAGGCTCATGAATAAAACGAGAAGCATGGGAGTGAGTGCCAAGGTAATGGAGTGGTTGACAGACAGGAGACAGCGTGTAAATGGAACCTATTCTGTAGGGAGAACAGTGTTAAATGGAGTGCTTCAAGGATTGGTTTTGGGACAGTTCTGGGTCCAGTTCAATTCAATATCTTCGTGAGTGACATTGCAGAAGGTATGGAAGGTAAAGTTTATCTTTTTGCAGATGATATTAAGATCTGTAACAGAGAGGGACATGCCTGAAGGAGTAGAGAAAATGAAAAGTGATTTAAGAAAACTTGAATAGGTTTGGCAGCTGGGATTCAGTGCCCAGTCTTGTGTCTGAGATGCAGAAATCAAAAAGAGCTGTATGTAATGGGGAGCAAAAGATTAGTATGCATGGATCAGGAGAGGGTGATAGTGAATAGTGTCTGGCAATCTGAAGACAGTGAAGCAATGCAACAAGGTGATTGCTGAAGCCAGAAGGATGCTGGGCTGCATAAGGTGATAATGCCCTTGTACAGGTCTTTGGTGAGTTCTCACCTGGAGTACTGTATTCAGTTCTGGAGACTGTATCTCAAAAGGAATAGAGACATAATGTAAGTGGTACAGAGAAAGGCAACCAAAATGATGTGAGGTCTGTATAAGATGACTTATGAGGAGAGGCTGAAGGATCTAAATATTTATATGCTGGAGGAGAAGAGGTGCAAGGGAGATATGATGTTGACCTTCACATACCTGGAAGATATTATTGATGCACAAACTTTTAACTTTCTATTGGAAAGAAAGCTGTAGAACTAGGGGGTCATGAAATGAGACTCTGGTGGGTGGGGGGAAGCAACTCAGAACCAACTCAGGAATATTTCTTCAAAGAGAGGGTGATGAATGCCTGGAATGCCCCCCTGGAAGAGGTATAAGGACAAAATCAGTAAAGGAATTAAAAAGGCATGGGATAAATATTGTTTATCCCTAGAGGCTAGATGTTGGAAATAAAGAAAGGGGTGCATAGAGGTAACCTACACAAAGCAGCAGCTACCACTCTTTAACAAAAAGCACGGAGGTAACCTGAATGGAGCAGCAGTTAACCACCATGAGCAACTTGCTAGGCAAACTGGATGGACCATTTGGTCTTTATCTGCTGACATTACTATGTCACTGGGTAACATGGACCTGATAAAACTAGAAAAATTATAGAATTACATATAACATTGAATTTTTCAGATATCACTTCTATAATCTTGTTTCTTATTTTATTTATTAAATTTGATTTGTATTCTGCTTTTTGGCACTTCAAAGCAGATTACATTCAGGTACTGTAGATATTTCACTATCCCCAGAGAGCTTACAATCTAACTAGGCCACAATAAATAACGTAACACAAATGCGTATGCAAAAATATTGAGAGAGAGAGCGAGCCTCTGTATAGAGTCAGTCTAACACTATATATATATGTACCACTGTAGAGGGGCACTTTGAATTGGGGTGGGTTTCGGATGGTGGGGGTGGTTTAGGGGGTGTTTCAGAAACATAGTAAAATTGACATCACTAAGGATTTGTAGTCATTATAATGGATGAAAAGTGTAACTAGAGGATTATTTCTGCTATATTTATAGCATTTTGATAAATCTAGACCTAAGTTGGTACCTGAGGCAACAGAGGATAAAGGGACTTGCCCAAGGTCACAAGGAGCGGCAGTGGGATTTGATCTTTGGTTTCCCTGGTTCATAGCCCGCTGATCTAACCACTAGGCTCCTCCTCCACTCTGTGTAGATTTTAATAGACGTAGATGGTAAAAACATTAGATTGTTTTCTTCTAAGACTATGGATTTTTGACTGGATTCACACCCACCACATAGGGATTTGCAGTGCCATGGAACAATTAGATTTAAATGCAATTGTACTTCATTTTATAAATTAATGACTACACAAAAATTGTAATTTCTGATTATCCAGGAAGTATTATAGACTTTTACTTGGAAGAAATATGCTTAAAATCTAATTGCTTCTAGGACTATCCCAATCTCATCTAATAAATTATTTTTTGAGAAACATTTCATTGAGCAAGTATAAAGTCAATTGTCAAACCAGTACCCATTTATCAAACTCTCTGAAATTGTTCTGAATAAGTTAAAAAGTGAGAAAATTTCTTGAAGCGTAGTTTCCTTGTTTGATGATGGGCAATAGCCAGTGTGAGGGCAGCCTTCAAAATGGTTGATGATGTTATAGTGTGCTCTGATTTCCCTGAGATTGCAACTCAACTGAGCTGACTTGTTTCCGTATAGCAGAGATGGCCAACTCTGGTTCTCGAGAGCCACAAACAGGTCTGGTTTTCAGGATAGTCACAATATGCATGCAAGAGATTTGCCTGCACTGCACTGCACTGCACTGCCTCCATTGTGTGAAGATCTTTCTCAGGCATATTCATTGTGGATATCCTGAAAACCTGGCCTGTTTGTGGCTTTCGAGGACCAGAGTAGGCCACCTATGCCCTATAGGAAGTATGGCACCCCCCTGCAAGTTGGCCACTAGATGTCACTAACTCCCTGCATAGAACCTGCCATCTAAGTGCCTTCCATCCCTTTCTGCCCATCCCAACCTGGAGGATCTGGATTAGTTTGCCTGTTCCTATTTAGTCCAGCCATTTTAGTGTTCCTTGGATTTGTTTCAATTTAGATTTTTAAGAAGTTCCTCTCTGTTCACACCTTGCCAGAGAGTTGTCCTGCATTTAGTTGCAGTGAGAGAGATTTTTGCCTGGTTCCCTCTAGACCTGAAGGACTGTGAGCCCCTCCACAACCTAGATGGGGCAAGCACCAGTGACAGATCTTCTGAGGGAGACTTTTGATGGCCAATATGTAGCCTGACCCTTTTCAGAAGGGACTCCTGTTTAAACCTTACACCCTTTGGCGAAATCTCCTCCCCCCCCCCAAATCCCCATTCACAAAGGACAAGGGCTATAGACCTGTGAGCCTTAATCTGCACTCTAGATGGGGCAAGCACAGTGATAATAGAGCAGCAGCTATCAAGGGATGTTTCAGAAAGCAAGTATTCAGAGTTTGTTGTAGGAGGTTTTTTTGACTCACCCTCTCCACAGGGTTCCAAGGCTGGCAGAGCCTGCTTCCCACATTCTAAGACTTTTCCTACCAGAGAAGTCACCAGTATTAACATTGAGAAATGAAGGATCAAGATTTGGAGTTCTCACTCAGATCTCCACCCCAGGGACCAGAGGTCAGGCTGGATAATTGCAAATATACTGGACTCAGGTAGGACTTTTCCCGTGTCTGAGGGGACTCCTCCATTTAGTCCGCTGGGAAAGCTTTGTGCCATAGGAAGCTTTACCCAGGAAGCTTTATCCAGATACCTGAGATACAGGACACCTATTCAGAAGAGAAAATAATACCTTTATAATCAGTCAGCTATAAATTCATCTTTATTGAAAATGGACTTTAATTGTTTAAAAAATCAATAAACATTTAATAACACCCAGTGCCTTGTCCTGCCTGGTTTGACCCACCATCTCACATCCTGGTATGCAGCAGCTTACACCAAAAAACAAATCGGAAGCTGATCAATGATGCTGGAAGCAGAAGAAACGGTAGTGATCGATGTGTCAAGGAATTCTTTATTGGTATATTGCCCGACTCTGGCCGAGTTTCGCTCTCGCAGGAGCTGCCTCAGGGGCTACCGTACCAATGGTTACTCGTCTTATGTCACACTTCAATGTTATGACATTACAACATGTAAATTGTGAATCCTTAGTGAATGATGTGCAGACAGTAGTTCCAAATTATAATAACAAGATATATGGAGTTAATTTCTGAAAAATCTGTCATGTACGTGTCATAACACACAGATTGTGTCACGTACGTGTCATAACATTGAAGTGTTACATAAGACGAGTAACCATTGGTACAGTAGCCCCTGAGGCAGCTCCTCTGAGAGTGAAACTCGGCCAGAGTCGGGCATTATAACCAATAAAGAATCCCTTGACACACCGATCACTACCGTTTGTTCTGCTTCCGGCAGCTTACACCATACAGAGAGAGAAACATACACTACTGCCTGGACCATAAACAAGAGCTTCCTCCCACAAAAAGGATTCCACCCTTGGGACAGAGAGTAAAGTTATGGGAGAAGTGCTAGCCAGAGAAGCCCCTAAGAACTTGGGACCTAAAATCACCCCCAGCAAGGTTTAGAGAAGAAGAAAGAAGAGGAGATGCTAAGTACTGGGGAAATCAAGCGCACATGAAAAGTATGAACTGGAGTCATGGGTGCTCTACTGTCTATTACAAAATTATGAATGAAATTGGATGAATGATTCAAAAGATTGTTTTTTTGTTGGTTTTTTTTTGGGGGGGGTGGGAAGTTGTATAGATAATATGATTTTATAAAGCCAATTTCCCAGTATTTATTTATTTATTTATTTATTTATTTAATGTCTTTTTTATACCGATAGCCGTTCACACATCGTATCGGTTTACAGTTAAACAGGAACCATTGGGCAGAACCCTTACATATAACATTGCAAACAGGTTAACTTTTGGGCAGGGCCCTTACATAAAATTGAGAACAGCAAAATCACTATATACATATCATCAAAACTATATACAAAAGATAAGTACATAAATAGCCGAGTCAAAGTACAAGATCGATAGGCATACAACGTAATCCGAGAAATAAATCATAAGTCGCGTATCAGATTCTGGGAGAATCACTTATTTAATCAGTAAGGATTTATGTAATGGGAGGTGATGTGTGGTAAGCTTGCTGGAAGAGCCATGTTTTCAGTTTTTTTTTGAAAATGGGTGTGTATGATTCCAGGCGTATATCAGGAGGCAGGGAGTTCCATATAGAGGGGCCGGCTAGGGAGAAAGCTCTGTTTATAGTGGACGATAATTTGAAAGATTTGATAGGTTGTGCACGTAGGGTTCCTTGGAGGGCAGTACGTGTGGGTCTGTTCGAGGTGCGGGGGAGGAGTGGGGGGTTAATCCAATTCAGGTTAGAGTTCAACAGACTTTTGTGGTTGATGGAACAGGCTTTATAGAGAATTCGAGAGTGTATAGGGAGCCAATGAAGTTCGATAAGTGTAGGGGTGATGTGATCTCTTTTTTTCGTGTTTGATAGTATCCTGGCGGCAGCGTTTTGTAGTAGTTGTAGGGGTTTGATATGGGTAGCGGGGATGCCTAGAAAAAGTGCATTACAATAGTCTACCTTAGATAAAATGATAGACTGTAGTACAGTGTGAAAATCAGAAAAGTGTAGCAGTGGTTTGAGTTTTTTTATGGTTTGGAGCTTAAAGAAGCATTCCTTAATGATAGATTTAATGAAAGGTTTGAATGTAAGATGGTTATCAATGAAAACACCAAGGTTGCGAACGTGTGATGGGAAAGTTGTGGAAGAGTATGCAGGTGGGATGTCTGGGAGCGGTGGCCTGTTAGATATAATTAAAAGTTCAGACTTGCTGGGGTTTAGCGCTAGTTGCATGTCATTTAGTAATTTGTTGATGGCTGAGAGACAGGATTCCCAGTTGCGAAGGGCAGTAAGGAGAGAGTCGGAGAATGGGAAAATAAGTTGCACATCGTCCGCATAAATAAAATGCTTGATGTGGAGGTTAGTGAGGAGGGTGGTAAGGGGGAGCATGTATATATTAAAGAGGGTGGAGGAGAGTGAAGAACCTTGGGGCACACCTTGGGGAAGACTGATGGGGTCAGATTCATTGTTATCAACTAATACTGTGAAAAGGCGATCCTGGAGATACGATCGTATCCAGGAAAGGGCATTGCCAGTGATCCCGATGCTCCTGAGGATGTTAAGGAGGACATCATGATTGACTGTGTCGAATGCCGCTGAGATGTCAAGCATGGCAATCAGATAAGAAGAACCTGAGTCTGTACCTCTGATGAGGGTATCATGTAGAGAGAGTAGCAGGGTTTCAGTACTTAATTGCTTTCTGAAACCGTGTTGTGTGGATGGGAGAATATTGTTTTGCTCCAGGTAATCTGAGAGCCGTGAGTTGACAATTTTTTCAAGAACTTTAGCTAGGAGGGGTAAGTTAGAGACAGGTCTGTAATTAGATAAAGTGTCGGGGTCAAGATTAGGTTTTTTGAGTAGTGGTTTCACTACTGCTTGTTTAAGAACATTGGGGGACTGTGCCATGCTCTAGGGAACAGTTAAGGATATTTGAGAGGGGTTTGGCAATCACCTCGGGGATAGCTAGCAGGAGTTTAGTGGGGATAGTTTCGGAAGGATGAGATGATGGTTTTAATTTTTTAAGGATGTTTTGTACTTCGAGAGAGGATGAAGAGTCAAAAGACGAGAGGGAGACTGGAGAGTTGATGGTGGGCAGATAAATATTGACGTTATTATGTGAGAATTGTGCAGTGATGGAGGAGACCTTGTTTTTGAAAAATTGAGCTAATTCATTGCAGCGGTTTTTAGAGGGATTGGCTGATAGTTGCGTGGGGGCAGGAGAGGTGAGGTCCGCCACCATGGTGAAAAGGGCCTTAGGGTTGTATTGCATACCATGTATTTTTTTAGCATAGTAACTACGTTTAGCCTGGAGGATGGAGTTTCTATATTCATGCATTCGCTGGTAGTATAAAGTTTTGGTTGCAGGGGATTGATATTTGCGCCAGGACCTCTCAGCTGTTCTGAGTTGGATTTTCAGATTCCTAAGATCAGGCGTATACCAGGGTTTTCTGTTTCTACGGTTTGGGTTAATAGTTTTCGTTATAAGAGGGCAATGTTTGTCAGCAATGTTGAGGGTGAGATTGATCCAGGTAGAGAAGGCATTGTCTGGGGATGAGGCGTCAATTTGGTTGTCTATGTCAGCGCATGCTTGTGAGATGGTATCTATATCACATGGTTTGCGAAATTTAAAAGAAAAGGGCTGCTGGGGTGTGATGGGGGACATTTGCGGGAGAGAGAGTTTAGTCTGAATCAGGGAGTGGTCAGACCAAGGTACTGTGATGCATGTAGGGGGATTGTTTATGTTGATGGGGGAGTTGACAAAGATCAGATCAAGTGTGTGGCCAGCTTTATGTGTAGGAGCGTTCACGATTTGTTGGAAACCCATTGCTTCAAGAGAGGAAAGGAATGCTTCGCATGCTGGAGATTGCGGGGAGGTGTCCACGTGTAAGTTAAAATCCCCTAGGAGAATTGTGGGTATGTCAGGGTCTCTTATACATCATTTTAGGAATCTGTTTATGGATTTTTAAATAAACATTAATATGCAAATTATTTTTAACCCAATCCAAAATATCTTAGATCTTATTTCTATTTAGTCAACCTTACCACATGATTGTCATACAGACAACATGCTTTTTTGCATTCATTTAGGTGACTTTCTGATAATGTATTCATATGTGCTAAATCTCAATTTCCCACCAAAACCTGTGTGTTTCTGGAGTCTTTGTTACCACCCTCACTTAAACATTCCAAAACTTAGCCTATATATGTTGTTTGTCACAAATCTAGTTCTTGCTACTGGATATCTGAAAATAGACTTTGAGAACCATCAAGTTAAATAAAATATTCTTAGTCAAACACCTACAGAATTGTAATGCATTTTTTTTATGCAACCTAATAAAAAAAATTACAAAACATTCTTATAGCAGTCACACCACTTTCTTATACATTTTTTTTTTTTACTTAAAATATTCCCTCCTATTCAGTACACCATAATTTTGGCACAAGCAGGGGTTAGAAAATGAACCACAGAAGTCCACAATGACTAATTGTCAATATTCAAAAGTCACTATTGAATGGATAGTGGTAAATTAATTAGTATGTATTATTTTCATCAAAATTCTGTGCTTGCTAGAAGCTTCTTTCACAAGCGATAATCATAAGTAGACAAGTACCTCATAGCAGGTTATCTATTATATGTAAAACTATCATACATTTATACGAGTCATACTTTCCATGAAAAGCTCTCCATAGAAAATTGGTAAACTGGTGAAAACAACTATGGCACATACAAAAATGTATGGTAAATACCAAGTTCTAACTAATAACTCTGTGCCACTTTAAAAGTTCTCAGTTAATTAATTGTCCTCTAGCAAGTCATTAAGGAGAGGTTGGAAATGAGTGGGAGGTGTTACGTGCTGCCATCTTGCATTTTCTTGAAACCCATGTATTTTATTATCAGAATTATTTTTTTTTTCATTTTTATATTAAAAAGTTTTTCATATTTTATTGATCCTTTGGTATAAACAATTGATAAAATGGTTCTTGAAATTGTCGCTGCATGAGCAAAAATTTAATAGAATATTTTTAATATATTACACAGAGTTGATAATAAAAGGTATTTACAAATGTTATATTCATAAGATCATAAGAAATTGCCATGCTGGGTCAGACCAAGGGTCCATCAAGCCCAGCATCCTGTTTCCAACAGAAGCCAAACCAGGCCACAAGAACCTGGCAATTACCCAAACACTAAGAAGATCCCATGCTACTGATGCAATTAATAGCAGTGGCTATTCCCTAAATAAACTTGATTAATAGCCGTTAATGGACTTCTCCTCCAAGAAATTATCCAAACCTTTTTTGAAACCAGCTACACTAACTGCACTAACCACATCCTCTGGCAACAAATTCCAGAGCTTTATTGTGCTTTGAGTGAAAAAGATTTTTCTCCGATTAGTCTTAAATGTGCTACTTGCTAACTTCATGGAATGCCCCCTAGTCTTTCTATTATTCGAAAGTGTAAATAACCGATTCACATCTACTCGTTCAAGACATCTCATGATCTTAAAGACCTCTATCATATCCCCCCTCAGCCGTCTCTTCTCCAAGCTGAATCAGCCTTTCCTCATAGGGGAGCTGTTCCATCCCTGTTATCATTTTGGTTGGCCTTCTCTGTACCTTCTCCATTGCAACTATATCTTTTTTGAGATGCGGCGACCAGAATTGTACACAGTATTCAAGGTGCGGTCTCACCATGGAGCGACATAATGGCATTATTACATTTTCCATTTTATTAACCATTCCCTTCCTAATAATTCCTAACATTCTGTTTGCTTTTTTGACTGCTGCAGCACACTGAGCCGACGATTTTAAAGATTATCCACTATGATGCCTAGATCTTTTTCCTGGGTGGTAGCTCCTAATATGGAACCTAACCATGTAACTACAGCAAGGGTTATTTTTCCCTATATGCAACACCTTGCACGTGCCCACATTAAATTTCATCTACCATTTGGATGCCCAGTCTTCCAGTCTTGCATTCATTCAAAAATAAAATTAATTGAGGATAACTTTCCTAGCGTGTTGCCAGATGGACTCAGGACCAATGGGTTATGTGCTCCCTTGCTAGCAGATAGAGACGGAGTCAGGTTTCAAAGCTGACGTCACCCTAGATATACCCGTGCATTGAACTCAGCCATCCAGTATCTCTCCGTCTCCTAGCAGATATGGATGCAGTATCCCCACACCAGCAGCGGTGCTTAGAGGGATTGCAGCACTAGTTTGAAAAAGAAATTTAAATTGGGAGAAAGATCGAGCCCCGTTCTCCTGCGTTGATACATAAGGGTCCCTCCCCCAGTTGAGAATTCCTGAGGCAATTTCCTAGATCCCTCAGAAGTGTGCCTTGGTTCGGTGTGGACTTTGCTGCTGAAGCAGCTGAAAGGCAGCGGGTGCAGGAAGCCAAGTGCAGTGGTGCCGGCCTAAGCCTCTCTCGCCCCGCAGCTGGAGACCGTCTCTGTACTCAGCCGGTAAAAGCTGAGCTCAGGTAAGTAGTGAAGGACATCTCCTATTCAGAGACTTGGAAGTGCTTCGGTAAGTCTTTCCTCCAGTCTCCTGCTTGGCGCACCATACCAACATTATTCTTGAACCCATTAGGGCAAGGGAAGGGGCCAGGCACCGCTTCTGGCTAGGTGGGCAAGGGAAGGGGCCAGGCACCGCTTCTGGCTAGGTGGGCACTCCACATGGCTAGCCGCGGCAGCGCCATCTTGCACACGGTTTGGTGCGGCACCATTTTCCCCCATTGTCCGTCAGTACGCACGGTGCAGGCAGTCCCTTTGTGCACCCAACGCGCATGCATAACTACACGCACAATCAGCTGCTTAGATTTACATGCACCGAGGCAGGTCTGTTCAAGATTGAGAGACATTAGCTGGCTGAACGCACAAGCGACAGTAGTATTATGGCCCTAGCAGCAAAGAAGCTCAAGCAGCACTCCCTTAGTGCTGCCTGCCATATTAAGGCTGCACAGTCTAACCTGGAATCCTTCTTGTGTCAACACTACAAGGAGGTCCAGTGAGAGATGGACTCTCAGAACTTTTCCATGTCCGGCCCCTCCCAGTCGGAAGATGGTTCAGCCATCACTTTATCTGATAGTACCCCGGACTTGAGGAATTCTGGTGCTGCGTCCTCCCTGGGAGAGGGCAGTTTAGCGGCCCCTAACCCGGTTCCTCCTGGACTAGATATGGACCTGGCGGCCTTTTCTTGGTTGGAATTCTTTCAGGCCTACAAGCCCTTGTTCAGGCACAGTCAGCTACTGCCCTTGACTGGGCTCAGCCCCAACTGGGAAGGCCTTACCCTCCCAGCCCTATCAGCATGCCTCAGGTCATGCCTTGCCTCACGAAGGGCAACCCTGACAGGGACCCAGACACCACGGATGACGAAGGAGATGCGGATTCATTGGAGGACAGGGAAATCCCTCCAGGCCTGGAACCATACCGGTCCATGCTTCAATTTTTCAACAGAGATGAATTACCGGCCCTAGTCTCCCAGATCCTGAAGACTGGGATTTCCAGGAAAGGACCCTATGTCAGAACCAAAGAAGAATCCCATCCTGGTGTCTCTACGGAAAGCCTCTTGCTATTTCCCGAAGCTTGGAAGCCATCCAGGAGTTGATTGACCTGGAATGGGATGCCCCGGAAGCAAGTTTTAAAAGAGGTCGGGCCTTGGAGGCCTTGTACCCTCTGGACCCAGCGGTCAGGGAATGCCTGCATTTCCTAAAAGTGGGCGCCCTGGTCTGCGCAGTCTCGAAGTGAACAACTATCCCAGTAGAGGGAGGAGTGGCCTTGAAGGATGCTCATGATAGGCGGTTGGAATCCATCCTTAAGCAAGCCTTTGACGCAACAGCGATGACACCACAGATCGCTTCCTGTTGTGCCCTGGTGGCTCGTTTGTGTCTGCTTCTCGAGAGAGAGAGGCAGATATCTCAGGGACACATACCAGAGAGGCGATCGAGCCCGCCGCACCCTTCCTAGCGGATGCGAGCTCAGACCTAGTGCATACCTCGGCCAGAGGAATAGCTTCAGTGGTGGTGGCCAGAAGACAGCTATGGTTATGAAATTGGTCGGCGGATGCAACCTCTAAGGCAAACCTCACGAAGATGCCCTTTAAGGGATCCCTTCTATTTGGAAGCAAATTTGAGAAGCTAGCCAGTAAGTGGGGTGAATCTCCAATGCCTCGACTACCGGAAGATAGAAAAAGGTTGCAGTGCCTCTCACCCAGGAATGATTGGAAGCTAGGGCCTCCAAGCTCCGTGCTGTCATGTGGTCAGCCACAACTTGATGTCGTGGGTGCCCCAGGACATGCCTGGTGTGTCTGCCATCCTCTTTCTTAACCGCTCATCATAGTTCAGCCATGCAAATCCCTCGTATGCAGAGTGAGCACTGACAATGATGTTCAGGTACGACCACATTGCCAAGTGCTGTGAGGGGTCAGCTCAGCCAAATATCGGTGCCAACCATGCAAAGGACCGCACCCAGTTATTAATAGTCCTTGGGACCCGCTTGGGCCCCCTAGGAGCTTTTTGCTGCCTGCGCCTTTTGCGCGACCCTTCCTCCCTTCTGCACCCTTCCATTAGACTAAATATGTTGACGTATTGGCGACTGTGTATGTGATGCCGGAGTGAACGCAGGGCACCCTGACAAAGCTCCTTCCTTGTTTTGAGCGCGCTACCAACGGTGGTGTTCCATGATCCCTCCACCACCGACAATTCATGCGAATCGGAGGATACTGAGGAGGAATTCCTACTGCCCGAGGAGTCAGAGAGGCGGGAGTGCCTAATACTTTTCCTTTTGTGCCTCTGCCCCGCAACCTTGTTGCCCTCTATGGGGGGTTGGTCAGTGGCTGCCTCCTTTCCCCCTGGCAGTTGAGTAGCATTCTCCCCAATCCCAACCACAGGAGTAACAACATTAGACTCATCTTCAGCAGACACAGGACTTGTACAACAGGGGCCAGAGTGGGAACTGCATTGATGACATTCCAGAGATCCAGTAAGTCTGACGGACCGGCACTTTCGCTATAGCAGCTGAAGTGCAGGCAGCTGCTGGGTTGAGCATCCCCCGGGGCGCAAGGGACTGTCGCTGTGGGCTCTCGCAATGCAGGAAAGCTGTTGCTTTGGGCTTGTGGGCATGTAGCATACCTGGAAGCCCATTGCCCCATGCGAAGGGGTACCCCAGGTTGCCATTGCGATTGGGCTGCCTGATAAAAACCAGGAGGTCCCAAGTATGGCCCCACCGGCCAGGAAGTAGGTACAGCCTCTGTAGCCCTCCAGGCCGATATCTGCACTGATAGTGGCTGTATGGAAAAGCAGGATAATTGCATGACTGGGCTCCCCCAGTTGAATACAGTCCTGTTACCAAGGCGGTGAACTGCCTGAATAGCTGGCTGCGAGGTCCCCTCAGTCCTCCCACCAGCCAGTGGGGGGGGGGGGGGCTATGGGGAGGGGGGAGGACTGAGGGGTGAAACCACCTCCGGCAGGATGACTGCCCCCAGGAAACTCCAAGTCTGTTTCCCTTGCTGCGCTGCCATTCACCGGATTGCTCAAATTGGCTGGTGGGTCCCTAGGAGGGAAATCAAACCTTTGTCTGACTCTTCCCTTGCGGCCTCTTTGCCCTGTGCATCCCTGGGTGTTTTTGGACTGCAGCACACCCAATGATTCCTCCTCGGGTGGAGCTGCGCTGTTGAGATCCCCCCATGGGGATGGGTGCGAGCTGAGGCTCTCTGTTTTCTGCTGTGTGGCATGGCTGCGAATAGGAGCTTAAATGTCCCTTTTCCTCCTTTCTTTTTTTTTTTTTTTTTTGCCAAAAGGTCTAATTTAAATTGGCCACCCAGGGGAAGATGACCTACCAGGATCGCAGCGAAGACAGCAGGTCAGGGAGCAAGAGCTGTAGACGGGTTTAGGGGTACATGGATCTGTCTGCTACAAGACACTGCCAGCTGCCCTCCCACTTATTTGCGATCCTAAGACAGGGAAAAGACAATGTATATTCTCCTCAGAAATAGACTTTTATTTATCAGATTTGGTAGGGCATAGGAATTGTTATTTTCTAAATGCGATCTCTAATATCCTGGCCATTAAGCACCAGTTTTCCCGAAAGAAAGTTCTGCATCATGGGTGGTAACAAAACATCAAAATAAATGATGAGCAAGGACTGCACTTCAAACGAAATCGCAAAGTACAAATAGTGCAGGAGGATGTGTAATCCTGACAGAACTGATTCAAACAGTCTTATAAAACAAGATGTTTATTATTTTTTCAATATGGCAACTCCACAAAGTTAAACGAGCACCGGCTTAATGGCGTCCCCCGACACGGTCCCGTGTTTCGCCGCGGGCTGCATCGGGGGGGATCGCCACCGCTGGAATTCACACATAAGCTAGAACATAAACAAATTAACAAAGAGTCAGAATGAAAAAAGGGACTTACAACCGACCAAAATAAGTTTCACACAAGCATTACATACCTGACAGCAGCGTTTTGACAGTGACAGGGAGCGCAACGCCCTTCCAACTTGACAGGTATTTAAAGAGGCGCCAGGACTACAGGGAAGGGAACCACGTGAGTGAAAAAAATGAGTTCATTGGTTCCCGTTCCTGTAGTGCACCCAAACAGTAACTGAGCCTAACCTGCTAGATAAATAAAAACCATTCAATCTCCCGATTTAAACCTTTTGGGGACACGGTATCTAACGTGAAGATCCAGCGTTGTTCAATCCTGCCCAAAATCTCGGCATAATTGCCACCCCGCGAGGGACGTGAAACAACTTCGATAACGCTAAAAAAGAGGTCAGAAAGGGAATGTGACTGTGATATCCAGTGATCAACCAGGGGTTCCTTCTCTCGCTGTAAACGAATATTGGAGCAATGCTCGTTGGGTTCCACCGGGCCCTGTGGATCCCCTTATCTTAGCTTTTGAACGGTTGGTGGACCGAGATATTACAATGCTAGCTTCCAGCCATTCATACATTAAATTTAACTTGTCTCAATCTGAATTTCAGGCCCTCTTATCCCTGCGGAATGACCCTTCCATAGTTGTTAAATCGGCGGATAAAGGCGGTGGTGTTGTGATCCAAGATAAATCTCGTTATATAGCCGAAGTACAGCGGCAATTGAGCGACACCTCTTTTTATCTGCCTTTAGCAGATGATCCGTCTCCGCTTTTATGTCAACAAATTAAACAAACTGTGGAAGAGGCGGTAGACCGACACATTCTTACATCACGGGAGGCTAAATTTCTCACACCATCATTTTGTTGTACCCCGGTTTTTTATACTTTACCAAAAGTCCATAAAAGCCTACAGGACCCACCCGGTCGCCCCATTGTGGCAGGTATCGGCTCTATTTTAGAACCCCTGTCTCAATTCGTATATTTATTTCTAAAACCATTTGTGTCAAAGATTAGGTCCTTTGTTAGAGATTCGTCCCATTTCATCACACTGTTAAATCAAACATCAGTTCCCTCTGAACCTTTCCTGTTTGTCACCCTAGACATTGTTTCCCTTTATACCAGCATCCCTCAATTGGCTGCTTTACGGGTCATTGAACGTGTCTTAGATTCTAGGACTGCCCCTCAGCGCATCCCCACCTCATTTCTCATGTCCCTAGCCACTTTAGCCCTCACCAAGAATTTTTTTCGTTTTGATAATATTTTTTATCATCAGATCAAAGGGACGGCCATGGGAGCCACCATGGCCCCGAGTCTTGCATGCCTTTATGTGGCGGAATTCGAGCGTTTGTATGTATACCCCGCTGAAGGTTTTGATAAGGTTGCTCTATGGCTTCGTTACATTGACGATATTTTCCTATTGTGGCTCGGCACTGAGGTCCAATTCCTTATGTTTTTTGACCATCTCAATGCTAGTGACCCTAGTCTGCAGTTTAACTTTGTTTTTCATCGGTCTCAGATACCTTTTCTAGATGTACTTGTTTCTGTAAATGATGGTCATTTTTCCACCACTATCTACCGAAAAGAGACAGACCGTAATACCTTGTTATCCTTTCAAAGTTGTCATCCGAGTGCACTGCGTAAGAACATCCCTACTGGCCAGTTTTTTAGGCTTCGCAGATTGTGCACCACTACTGGTGAATACCTGATTAAAGCCCATGAGATGTCATCCCGCTTCCTGTCAAGAGGGTACCCAAAGTCAGTAGTCAAAAAAGCAATGAAACGAGCTTTATACATAAATCGGGAGTTATTATTTTTGCCTTCAGGTTCTCCCGAACGCCCCGCGACAAATTTCATATTACCATTCTCCACTCTGAGTCGGCCCATTGCTGGCATGATCCGGCGACACTGGGAAGCCTTATCTTTAAATACATTGTTCCCTGATCCCCTTCGGTTTACCTTTCGTCGGGGCAAAAATCTACGTGATCAATTAATTCATTCTGACCTTCCAGTGCCGCGTGATCCTGTCACTGATGTTGGCCATCAGCCCTGTGGCAGGTGTGCGGTTTGTTCCCACACAAGTGATATGACTTGTTTCACACACCCCACCACGGGTAAAACGTTTCAGCTACGGTCACATTCAGATTGCACCACTTCTGGAGTAATTTATATTATCACTTGTCCCTGCTCTTTAATGTATGTTGGGAAAACATCCCGGATGGTGAAGACCAGAATTATTGAGCATTGCTCCAATATTCGTTTACAGCGAGAGAAGGAACCCCTGGTTGATCACTGGATATCACAGTCACATTCCCTTTCTGACCTCTTTTTTAGCGTTATCGAAGTTGTTTCACGTCCCTCGCGGGGTGGCAATTATGCCGAGATTTTGGGCAGGATTGAACAACGCTGGATCTTCACGTTAGATACCGTGTCCCCAAAAGGTTTAAATCGGGAGATTGAATGGTTTTTATTTATCTAGCAGGTTAGGCTCAGTTACTGTTTGGGTGCACTACAGGAACGGGAACCAATGAACTCATTTTTTTCACTCACGTGGTTCCCTTCCCTGTAGTCCTGGCGCCTCTTTAAATACCTGTCAAGTTGGAAGGGCGTTGCGCTCCCTGTCACTGTCAAAACGCTGCTGTCAGGTATGTAATGCTTGTGTGAAACTTATTTTGGTCGGTTGTAAGTCCCTTTTTTCATTCTGACTCTTTGTTAATTTGTTTATGTTCTAGCTTATGTGTGAATTCCAGCGGTGGCGATCCCCCCCGATGCAGCCCGCGGCGAAACACGGGACCGTGTCGGGGGACGCCATTAAGCCGGTGCTCGTTTAACTTTGTGGAGTTGCCATATTGAAAAAATAATAAACATCTTGTTTTATAAGACTGTTTGAATCAGTTCTGTCAGGATTACACATCCTCCTGCACTATTTGTACTTTGTGGTAACAAAACATGCCATAAACTTTAGCCTGCTTATGATATTCATACTTATGGCTAACTTACATACCCCTGATTCCAACTTTCAGGCAATACTTCTGTTCACCTCTGAAGAGAGCTGGAGAGTGTAGGCAGGGGAGGGGCTTGTTTCTAGGACTTGGTGCTGGCAGAGAGGGCAGGCTGGGCAGGAAGGAGGCTAGCTTCTGGATCTGGTGGGTGCCGGCTGTCTGGGCTGCTTCTCACCCTTCACCGTCTATGACTCTGTTTCACTCCCCACACCTGAGCCTGGGCCTCCAATCATCTGGCTACATCTAGTCTTCTCCCTTCCTGATAGCAGGGAGATCTGGTTGGCCTCGGACCCTCCTTTCACTTCCAGGGACACCTCAGCACAGGTTCTCGCTCTCAGGGTTTCCTCCCCAGGTTTGTGTTCAGGTTCTGTGCCTTCTTTTCTTTTTTTCAGGGCTGCTCTTCCCCAGGGGGTTCGTTTCTCTTTTTCTTTCTCCTCCTTGCCCCCTGTCTTATACTTCCCAGCTAATAAATATGCATAAGCTCATGCATAATCTGTTGGTGGGTGGGTGGTCTCTTGACGCATTGCAGGTCTCCCCCCCCCCCCCCCACCCCATCCCATTACTTCAGGAGGGGTCCTGCCGAGTTGCAGGTCCTTTTCCCCCTCCCATTTCCTTTTTTGGGGGGAACTGCCATGTTGGCATGCCAAGCTGTGTGTGTCAGAGTGTTAGCACTGTCTCAGGCTGCCCCCCTTTCTTACAAAGGTGAGGGTCTTCACAACCTTATGTACTCTGCCTGCTTGCTTGCTTGCTTTCTTGTCCCTGACACTTGCTTAGGATCTTAAGTTGTATTGTCTCTGCTGTCTGGTTTCTTTATTTGCACAGGAACTGTCAAACTGGCACATCTGATGAGGCATCCTTCATTCTATTAGGACAAGGCCTCTTCATTTTCCACTGATACAATGCAGTTTAAAGTTCCACTGATACAATGCAGTTTAAAGTTCACCTGAGTAAATTCCTTCTCTTGATGTAGCAGCATCTGGGCCTGTCAGAATTTGACCTGTACATTATTATAACTCATAATTGGTGCATCATTGGTAAACAGGAGAATACCGCCCTACAGAGCCAAAAGGGATAGAGTCAGGGTGTACTGCTGCCAATGCCCCCCCCCCCAGGAGAGCCCCCATGTTTAAAATGGCTTAATGGGCCATCCTGGATGCCCTGACCTGCCTCCAAGGCCTTCGGTCATCATCGGGGGCCCTCCCCCATTCTGGCCCTTTGCCCTTCTGCCTTTCTCCTCAACAACTTTGAGGCGCTCCACCATGGCTGCTCGTGCTGTCAGGGTGATGTCTGTGACATCATCGCACAGCACCAATGCTGCACTTCCTGCCACAACTTTGCTGATGTGTGGTGAGTGAGTGCCATGGTTACCCCCTTCCCACTTCAAGTGCGGCTCCGGATTATCGGCAGTGTCCGTGTACTGACCCGGTACTATAGTACTCAAGCATGGAAATGACCTGGTGATGTGCTCTTCATATAGTCATGCCTTTATAATATAAATAAGATACTAGCCAAAATTATATCTAGTAGATTTGACGTATATGTGTGAAGACCAAACAGGGTTCATTAAAAGTCATCACGGTGTAGTTAATGTGAGAAGAACAATTATCTTGGTACATCCAGGAAGAAAGTAGATTCCTGATACTCATAATGGCACTTGATGCTGAAAAAGTGTTAGGCTAGAAGAGAATGGAGAAGTCTTGGAGAAAAATTTTCTAAAATCAGTCAGAAACATATATAGAGATCCAAGAGTATAAGAAAAATCATTGTGTAGTTATCAGAGCCTTTCTGTGTAGGGGAACAAGACAAAGCTGTCACTTTTCACCTATATTGTTTGCTTTAGCCTTTGACCCTCTCGCCACTAAGATTAGAGGCCTGTCGAGTGTTAAATGCATTCTGGCGGATTTTAAAAGCCCTATAAGTGCCAAAGTCGAGAGATACGAGCATGACTCGGCCTGGCATGTACCATGTGGTTTTTAAAAACTGTGCAACTATGTGCATATCTCCTGGTACACGCACAGATCCTAATGTTCAAAAAAAGTGGCGGGTTATGTGTGGGCCGAGTCTGTAACATGAAGTCTGCGTGTAAGTATTTTCATGCACAAGCGCTTGCCGGGATCCCCTATCTCATAACTTTACATCTGCTATGGATGGGGTGTAAGTAATAAATAAAAACTAGGCTAGTCAGCGGGACGGGATTTTAAGAGTTGGAGCTAATAGAGTAAAAGGGAGGCAAGTTAGCTAGGGGGTTTAGGAAGTCCTCTCCTTTACTGGGGCTATCCGGGAATGAACTGGGGAAATAGGTAATTCGTTGGTGAACATATCTACTAAAATCCTCAGCATTTGCACACACATGTATGTGTTAATATAAAGTCATGCGCACCTGTACATGCATATAGCTGATTTTATAACAGGCACACGTATACGCACATATTTGAGTGTATGTTATAAAATTGTCACGGCCATGTGTGTGAGCCGGCAAACGTGCACACATGTGTGGGTCTTAAAATTCACCTTATTTTTGGTAAAGATAATATTGAGCAGGGGTGACCAACTCTGATCCTCAAGAGACATGAAAACAGATCTGGTTTTCATATCCACAATGAATATGCATGAGAGATAACAGTATTTGTATACAGTGGAGACCATGCATGCATATCTTTCTCATGCATATTCATACCAATATCCTAAA
Organism: Rhinatrema bivittatum; assembly: GCF_901001135.1. Lineage (NCBI taxonomy): Eukaryota > Metazoa > Chordata > Amphibia > Gymnophiona > Rhinatrematidae > Rhinatrema > Rhinatrema bivittatum. The sequence continues at coordinate 711,309,126 of NC_042615.1, read as the reverse complement.
AATTAGGCCTATTTGTAGCTCTTCAGGAGTGGAATTTGCCTCCTCTGATATAGAATATAAAATGACATTGTTTACAGAAAATGTACTGCCATATATTACAGCTCCTCTAGCCTCTCTGAAGTTCTGAAGGAACTAAAAAATGAAATTTCAGACCTATTAGTAAAAATTTGTAACTTATCATTAAAATCATCCATTGTACCTGAAGACTGGAGGATAGCGAATGTAACCCCAATATTTAAAAAGGGCTCCAGGGGCAATCCGAGAAACTACAGACCGGTTAGCCTGACTTCAGTGCCAGGAAAAATAGTGGAAAGTGTTCTAAACATCAAAATCACAGAACATATAGAAAGACATGGTTTAATGGAACAAAGTCAGCATGGCTTTACCCAGGGCAAGTCTTGCCTCACAAATCTGCTTCACTTTTTTGAAGGAGTTAATAAACATGTGGATAAAGGTGAACCAGTAGATATAGTATACTTGGATTTTCAGAAGGCGTTTGACAAAGTTCCTCATGAGAGGCTTCTAGGAAAAGTAAAAAGTCATGGGATAGGTGGCGATGTCCTTTCGTGGATTGCAAACTGGCTAAAAGACAGGAAACAGAGAGTAGGATTGAATGGGCAATTTTCTCAGTGGAAGGGAGTGGACAGTGGAGTGCCTCAGGGATCTGTATTGGGACCCTTACTGTTCAATATATTTATAAATGATCTGGAAAGAAATACGACGAGTGAGATAATCAAATTTGCAGATGACACAAAATTTTTCAGAGTAGTTAAATCACAAGCAGATTGTGATAAATTGCAGGAAGACCTTGTGAGACTGGAAAATTGGGCATCCAAATGGCAGATGAAATTTAATGTGGATAAGTGCAAGGTGATGCATATAGGGAAAAATAACCCATGCTATAATTACACAATTTTGGGTTCCATATTAGGTGCTACAACCCAAGAAAGAGATCTAGGTGTCATAGTGGATAACACATTGAAATCGTCGGTGCAGTGTGCTGCGGCAGTCAAAAAAGCAAACAGAATGTTGGGAATTATTAGAAAAGGAATGATGAATAAAACGGAAAATGTCATAATGCCTCTATATCGCTCCATGGTGAGACCGCACCTTGAATACTGTGTACAATTCTGGTCGCCGCATCTCAAAAAAGATATAATTGCGATGGAGAAGGTACAGAGAAGGGCTACCAAAATAAGGGGAATAGAACAACTCCCCTATGAGGAAAGACTAAAGAGGTTAGGACTTTTCAGCTTGGAGAAGAGACGACTGAGGGGGGATATGATAGAGGTGTTTAAAATCATGAGAGGTCTAGAACGGGTAGATGTGAATCGGTTATTTACTCTTTCGGATAGTAGAAAGACTAGGGGGCACTCCATGAAGTTAGCATGGGGCACATTTAAAACTAATCGGAGAAAGTTCTTTTTTACTCAACGCACAAGTAAACTCTGGAATTTGCTGCCAGAGAATGTGGTTCGTGCAGTTAGTTTAGCTGTGTTTAAAAAAGGATTGGATAAGTTCTTGGAGGAGAAGTCCATTACCTGCTATTAAGTTCACTTAGAGAATAGCCACTGCCATTAGCAATGGTTACATGGAATAGACTTAGTTTTTGGGTACTTGCCAGGTTCTTATGGCCTGGATTGGCCACTATTGGAAACAGGATGCTGGGCTTGATGGACCCTTGGTCTGACCCAGTATGGCATTTTCTTATGTTCTTATGTTCTCTCTGCAAAAGGTAATGTCGGTCATTAATGATTTTCGCCTTATCTCAGGATATAAAATAAGAATAAATAATGGTAAATTAAAATGTGATTCTCGAACCAAATTTAAAATAGAGCTAAATTTCCTATTCTGGAGGACACCAGGATATATAAAAGATCTAGGAGTCTACTTGCATACAGATCTAGAGAGAATCTATTCCCTAAACTTTAAACTGTTTTAAAGAAAATTAAACAAAATTTAAATGTATGGGTCCTTTATCATATTTCATGGATGGGAAGAGTTGCTATTGCCAAGATGAACATATTACCTAGACCACTAAGTCCTCAAATCCAATCTGCAAGGGACCAATCTAGTCAGGTTTTTAGTATTTCCACAATGAATAAGCATGAGGTATATTTGCATACAGTGGAGGCAGTGCATACAAATAGATCTCATGCAAATTCATTGCTGAAATCCTGAAAACCAGACTGGGGGACCCCCCTGACTTATCGCAGTTTTTCAAATTATATTTTCTCAGGACACCATAAAAGAGAGACTTTTTCTAGGGACCCAGTAGCAGAAAATTATTTCTCCGCATAAAAATAAAAGGCAGTATTTACTTTCTATAATCACTTCTTGCGAAGTAAGAGCTAAAATATTGAGGTCATGTGTAAACTTTTAAACACAGTGGGGCCGATGTAATAAACTGTGCAAAACCTGCTGCAGGTTTTCCTGTGCTGATCTTGCACATCTATGTATTAACGCATTCAGCATGGAAAAAACATGTGCACAAATCCCATGGCAGGTTTTGTGTGAGTGCATGCAAATGAATGTAAAGGAGTCTATTATCCATTCATTGGCTACGTAGAAAGCTTCACTTGCAGGAGGGTAACGGTTAGTGCGGGTTTTTTAGTGTTTGGGTCAGGGGGAGGGAGTTAAGTGAAAGCGCCTGTTTGGAGGCACCCGGGGCTTGCTGATCACGATCTCTCCTACTACTTTGGTGGCTTTTGTTCCCATCCCAACAATGCTGTGGCTTTTGATGATTTTGGTGCTTGTCTGTATAGCCCCTGACAATCACCGTTCCATCCATCCCTGCTCCTGCTGTCTCCCGAGAGGGCTGATACATGCCAAGCAGCCTCAAGTGTCCAGCAAGAAAACGGCTGCGCGGAGACAACCACAATAATGCCAGCAAAGGAGTAAAAGGGCCAAAGCGGTAGGAGCTGAAACTATTTATTTCGAATAGAACTAACTTGAAATAGTTAGAAATGAGTCTGCAACATTTTTCCGTTAGCGCCTATTTTAGTGCCTGTTTTTCTCAAGGCTTTCTGCATTGGGGCTTTTATGCAGGTATTGGCGCATGTATTAGGTATTCCGTGGGTTTTTGTGCACGTATCTCATTTGCATGCCATCCCCTTATTGCATCCCATGGAGGCGCCTGCTTTTGCCATGCGCCTAAAAAAAATGCACACACAAAAATAGTGTTGATTTCAGCACAGGTCTTATTGCATTGGTCCCAGCATAAACAAAATATGGTTACAAAAGGCCAGGTTGTTTCACCTTCATTTAATGTGAAAAGTGGGACCTGCCTGTTTCTGATTTCTTTCTAGTTTGGATGAAAAGATGAAAGTGCTGCTCCCAATATGTCTGCCCTTCGTTTACTTCTTCTCGATCTCATTCATAATGCTGTCTCACCTCCTTCCTCAGCCCCTTCCCCAGCATATACACATACACTTTATCCCTCATTGCTCACATTCTTACCTCTCCAACCCCCGTTAAGCACTTTTTTTGTTCCCCTCTGCCCCTTTATTCTGTCCCAACACTGTTTCTTAGGTAGAGTTTCACTGGCTTTTCAAGGAATCATTGCACTTGTTTGCTGTTCATGATCTCTCCATCCAATCTGGAAAACAAGATGAAAGCGCTATTGGTATATCAGGTCCACTGTTGAGTCTGTTTCTTTCTAATGCTTTTAACCATGTTAGAATTAAAAGTTCCGGTTCACACATGTAATCTTTAATACCAGCAACAACAGAACAATGTTCTTACATAGAAGTGGATATTCCTTGAAAGCACTGATCAAAGCAATGACAAACTTAATGACTTGTGCATTTTCGGTGTGCCATCACAGATCAGATGCAGCAGCTCATTTTTTTGTTCAAATACCAAGTTTAGTTGTATTAATGAGTCTGTATTTTCAAAAGCAAAAGGATCTTTAATCCTATCTTTAATTCTAACCACTCTGCAAGGAAGTAGGGACTTAAACTGTCAGAGTACCAAGATTCAATTTAGGATTTTATTTTGACTTGAACCTTGCTGGTTTATCATATATTGATAAACTAACTCATGTAGGTTTTTTAAAATTGTATGCATTATGCCATTTACACTATGTTTATCAGTGACTGATTTTAGAAATGTTATTCAAGCATTTATGTTGACAATGATAGATTATAGTGATTCCTTTCTAATCGGTTCACCAAAATCATATTTGAAAGCAATTCAACTATTACAAAATGCTGCAGCTCGATTAATTTTACCTGTGCATCATGGCAAGCATATCACACCATCTTTAATAAAATTGTATTGGTTACCAATTCAACAAGAATTAAATTTAAAGTGTTAATATTGGTATTCAAGGCTATTTCAGACAAGGGTCCATCTTATCTATCTGAACTGCTCACATGGTATGTTCCAGCTAGAAGCTTACGATCTCAAGATGATTTTTTTATTAAATATTCCAGTTATAAAGGAGTACAACTTAGTAAGGACACACTCGTGAGTCTTCTCTGTTATATTAGCCCAAGCCTCTGGAATTCTTTCCCTAAAGATCTGTGGTCAATTACTGATATTTTTGTTTTCCGCAAGCAGTTTAAAGCTTTTTTATTTACTGAAGCCTTTGGTAACATTGATGTATTAACAGTTTTTATTGAGCTGATAAATATTTGAAATGATTTTAATTATTTTATTTTGTTTCTCTAGTTTGTTGTTTTATACTAAAGAAATTTTATTTGTTTTATTATTATTATGATATTTGTAATTTGATATGTATGTTTGTGGCAACTACATAGAACAATGTATTTGGATTATGTAGTATAAAATATTTTTTAAAATAAAGTTTTGATTGCTCGAGGGAGCTGTTTTTTTTCTGATGGGCCCTGGAGAGAGACTGAATAAATATTTATTTATTTTATTTAACAATTTTTTATACCGACCTTCATAGTAAATTACCATATCGGATCGGTTTACAATTTAACAAAGGGAAAGAAAGGGAAAAAAACTAGAGTAACAAATTCACGTAAACGAAAGATAACAATAAGTAGGAATAAGTCAAAGTTACAATCAACAGGGGGAGAGAACTTGGAAGCTTGCAACAAGCTGGAAAGAAGATAGGCCGGTAAAAGAAATTTTACCATAGAGTGTACAAGTTAAAAACTTAAGGACGGTGCTTTAACCTGAATGTCTCAGAGTCCATTTATTTTTTCTTTGAGAAACGGAGTGCCAGACCGGGTAGGAATGAAGGCCGACTAGTGATTGTCTGGTGGTTCAGGGAAGGCTTGTTGAAAGAGCCAGGTTTTAAGTCTTTTTCTGAAAGTTAAAAGGCATGGCTCCAGTCTGAGGTTTGATGGGATACTATTCCAGATCGATGGGCCTGCTATCGAAAAGGCTCTGTCTTTGGTCGTAGCGAGGCGTGTGGCTTTAGTGGGGGGAACATTAAGAGTGCCTTTGTAAATGTCTCTAGTTGGTCTGATAGAGGAGTAGAGTTTGAAAGGTATTTCCAGGTCAAGTTGAAGTTGATGATGGATGGTTTTATGGATTAAGGTGATTGATTTGAATAGAATTCTGTAATTTACTGGTAACCAGTGTAGGTTCCTGAGAATTGGTGATATGTGTTCCTAGCGGCTGGTACTGGTTAACAATCTTGCTGCCGCATTTTGAATCATCTGCAGAGGTTTAGTAGTAGATTTGGGAAGTCCTAGTAGCAGGGCGCTGCAGTAGTCTATTTTGGCGAACAGTAGCGCTTGGAGGACTGTCCTGAAGTCTTGGAAGAATAAGAGAGGTTTAAGTCGTTTTAGGACCTGTAATCTGTAAAAGCAATCTTTCGTTGTTGTATTGACCATTTTCCTTAGGTTTAGTCGGTTGTCTAGAATCACCCCAAGATCTCTAACCTGCTTACATGTGATGTGAGAGTTGAGTGGTGTTGGTTGGTGGATATTGTTATCATTTGAGGAGATGAGAAGGGGGGAGCAGCACAATAATTGTTTGCATAGTGCAGCAAAAAAGCTAGCATGAGCCCTGAGTATAGTCACAATAGTGTACCCCTCCCCCGAAAAAATATCATGGCCCTATCACCCCATTGTTTTGTCTCATGGCAAAGCATCATGAAGCAAAAGAAACATGGCTTTGCCCTTTACCGTTCACGGTGGTGCCCAACTCATGGGGCCACCATCGCCTTAAAGGACCAACGTAAAAAAAAACCTGTGGCCAACAAAAGGAGAAAGTTTGTGAGGGTTAAACTTGACCCCTCCCTCCTCATCCCAGAGCTGCCTCAAATGGCGGCCCCAATGCCAAAATATAAAAATATCAGCTGATCCTGTCAATATAGAATGATTGTGTATCTTCCCCACCCCCCTTTTTCAATAAAATTAAGTCCCGACATGTTCCCCCAAAATGAAAAATAAATGTTCGGGGGTGTACAGGGAACCCCCCCTTGGACCCCACAAGTGCAAAAAATTATCATTGGAGTCTAGTGGAGACCACTCCCCGAGCTCCCTTCCTGCATCTTATTATCTCCAAAAGATAAGTATTCATCGGAAGGGCTCAGGACGCCTCTTAGCCCTGAGTCCGGTTGGTGCCATTTTCCAAAATGGCACCGACCTGACCTTGCCCCAGGCACACATGCCACAGTCAATGAGCAAAGCAGCTCAATGGAATAGGGGAGGGAATCTAGGCCCAAATATGTAAATTGTGAATATTGCATGATATCGCCATGATAGGGCAATATCACGCAATATACACTGTTTAACATGCTTTATACTGTACCACAGCTTGATGCATCAACTTTAGATTGCAAACCCATTGAGGACAGGGAAATACCTACAATATCTGAATGTAATCTGCTTTGAAGTGCCTGAAAAGCGGAATATAAATAAAAAAAAAAAAACAGTGAATATCAAATATCAAAATGATGCTGAATAGCCAAACAGCTACCACTGTCTAACCCTGAGCATTGACTGGGCCAACAGGTGTTGCAGCTTTCGAGATCACAGAATAGGTCCAGGGCTTCCCTTTATGCTTGACCATTGATATGATGGAACACTCCTGATAGCTCAAAGAGCTCACTGCTTGTTATCTACCATCTTATAATGACTCCTACTAAGCTAATCAGCAATCTTAGGCACTTATTGCTTCACTGAAAATCTGCTCTGTGTTCACAATGCCCTCAGTGAATTTTTTGGGTTGTTTATCTCTATAGTTCCATGCAGGATTCTACCTTCTTGCCGTTCAATTAATCTTACCTTATAAATGTTATTAGTTTATGATTAAAATATAAATTTAAATTGCTTAAGGTTGTTACCAAGTAAAGAAGACATACAAAATGAAACTCATTCATGATGGTTTAGTACTAATTAATATTTTATAATTTCCCTTATTCCCCAAGTGGACTTGTATCGCTACTCTGATCATTATTCATTTTAAGTGCCTTAAGGGTAATAGGGAATTATTTTTAAACCTGCAGTGGTTTTTCGTTTTATAGTAGCCTAAACTTTTGATATACCGGTACTTTTATAATTAATTCAATTTGTATATTATATTTTAATGGTTATATACAGTATTTGCTGTGTATTCTCCTCTAAGAAGTTAATATTTTTTTAAACTGCTTCGACATTCTGGGACATCGTCTATGATGAATAAAAGGAAACTGGTTAATTATGTATTGTGAGTTTGTAGTTATTTAAAGTAATCCTTCAATAATTCATAGTATACAATTTATAAATAGTTTAAAAAATTCAATAAGAATTCCAGTGCAGTAACAATAATAATACTCCATCACCTAGCTAGGTCTCATTCTTTATTCTCATGAGGGGATACACTGACTTCTGTCACAATAACATCATGACAACATAATTAACTAATGTATTATTAACATTTAAAAACAAAAACACTCCATTGAACAGCTGTAGGACAAATACAGAGAATCCTTACTGATAGGGAAATGAGAATACTGTTGAAGAAAAATAAGAACATGTAGAATCAGAAATATTTATTTAATATATTTATATACTGCCTCCCTGGCCTTCAAAAGATGTCTCAAAGCGGTTTACGGCACTTAAAAAAATGAACACAATCGGTGTATAATAAAATAATAATAAACCTTTAGATTTTGACATCCCTGAGATTAGTACTTTGGGAGGGGTGATGAAATTCACTCTGGATTTTGTGGTATGCATGTCAGTGCCATATTTACTTCTGGGAGAATTCTGAACAACAGAGAATTTGTGCAGAATAACCCTCCCAAGTGGAATTTTCATATTCTGCAACTGGTGTCATTGATGTACATACTACTATCTCCTGTCCCCATCACCTCTGAAGGTTTCTCTCTTTTCTCCTCTCATTGCCTTCCCTCAAAAGAAACATCTGTAGCTTTTTCCTACTGAGCGGCTCTCAAAGTCTCATGATCTTGCAAGAACAGCAGTGGAATTCAAAGATCACATGCTCAAACTCTGAGAGCTATGAAATGTAGTAAGACTACAGATATTACAGAAGTAGCACCTTCAGTGCATGTCAGGGGAAAGTGATGGAGAGGAATTGACAAATGGGAGGGATAGGATAGGCTAATAAACTGGTGGAAACTGACAGTTGGGAGAGGCAGATGGGTGTGGAGACTGGCTAAGATGGGGTTGAGGGGAGAGAGAGGCTGGGAGAATGGTCTACAGTAATTAGGACAGTGCTAGAAGTAGAAGGGAGAAAGTATGTGTGGGGAACAAACTGGCAAGGGGGGAGAATGCAGAGAAAAGGGGCGGAGAGGGAAGATAAGCTAGGAGAGAGTGTGGAGGGGAAACAATCTGGTGATGGAGAGAGCTGGCATGGGGAAGATAAGTTGGGGGGGAGAGAATATTGGAGGAAGAGTGGGGCAGGAGAGAGACTGTGTTGGGGAAGAGTGATCTACTGCCTTATGTTTAGGGCTTTTGGTTTTCAATGAATTTTAATTTTGCAGTTCATAGGAATCCAAAAGCAGCTACACACAGCACTAAATAAAGAACATGCCATACTGGGTCAGACCAAGGGTCCATCAAGCCCAGCATCCTGTCTCCAACAGTGGCCAAAACAAGCCATAAGAACCTGGCAAGTATCCAAAAACTGTCTATCCCATGTTACTGTTGCTAGTAATAGCAGTGGCTATTTTCTAAGTTAACTTAATTAATAGCAGGTAATGGACTTCTTCTCCAAGAACTTACCCAATCCTTTTTTAAACACAGCTACATTAACTCCACTAACCACATCCCCTGGCAACAAATTCCAGAGTTTAATTGTGCCTTGAGTGAAAAAGAACTTTCTAAGATTAGTTTTAAATGTGCCACATGCTAACTTCATGGAGTGCCCCCTAGTCTTTCTATTATCCGAAAGAGTAAATAACCAATTCACATCTACCCATTCTAGACCTCTCATGATTTTAAACATCTCTATCATATCCCCCCTTCCCCCTCAGCCGTCTCTTCTCCAAGCTGAACAGTACTAATCTCTTTAGTATTTCCTCATAGGGAAGCTGCTCCATCTGCTTTATTATTTTGGTTGCCCTTCTCTGTACATTCTCCTTCGCAACTATATCTTTTTTGAGACACTGAGTCGACTATTTCAAAGTATTACCCACTATGATGCCTAGATCTTTTTCCTGGGTGGTAGCTCCTAATATGGAACCTAACATTGTGTAACTACAGCAAGGGTTATTTTTCTCTATATGCAACACCTCGCACTTGTCCACATTAAATTTCATCTGTCATTTGGATGCCCAATTTTCCAATCTCGCAAGGGCCTCTTGTAATATATCACAATCCACTTGTGATCTAACTACTCTGAATAATTTTGTATCATCTGCAAATTTGATAACCTCACTCAACTTATTCCTTTCCAAATCATTTACAAATATATTGAAAAGCACCGGTCCAAGTACAGATCCCTGAGGTACTCCACTGTTTACCCTTTTCCTCTGAGAAAATTGACCATTTAATCCTACTCTTTGTTTCCTGTCTTTTAACCAGTTTGTAATCCATGAAAGGACATTGCCTCCTATCCTATGACTTTTTAGTTTTCTTAGAAGCCTCTCATGAGGGACTTTGTCAAACGCCTTCTGAAAATCCAAATACACTACATCTACCGGTTCAGCTTTATCCACATGTTTATTAACCCCTTCAAAAAAATAAAGTAGATTTTTTAGACAAGACTTGCCTTGGGTAAATCCATATTGACCTTGTTCCATTAAACCACGTTTTTTTATATGCTCTATGATTTTGATCTTTAGAATAGTTTCCACTATTTTCCCTAGCACTGAAGTCAGGCTCACTGGTCTATAGTTTCCTGGATCCTTTCCTGGAGCCTTTTAAAATATTGGGGTTACATTGGCCACCCTCCAGACTTCAAGTACAATGGATGATTTTAATGATAGGTTACAAATTTTAAGTAATAGATCAGAAATTTCATTTTTTAGCTCCTTCAGTACCCTAGGATACATACCATCTGGTCCAGGTGATTTACTGCTCTTTAGTTTGTCAGTCTGGCCTACTACATCTTCCAGATTCACAGTGATTTGATTCACTTCAACTGACTCATCACCCTTGAAAACCATTTCCGGAAATGGTATCTCCCCAATATCCTTTAGTCTTTCTGCAATGGCCTTATCTTCCCTAAAAGCCCCTTTAACCCCCCGGTCATCTAACGGTCCAGCCGATTCCCTCACAGGTTTCTTGCTTTGGATATATTTTTTAAAAGTTTTTATTATGAGTTTTTGCCTCTACGGCCAACTTCATTTCAAATTCTCTCTTTGCCTGACTTATCAGTGTTTTACACTTAACTTGACAATGCTTATGCTTTTTCCTGTTTTCTTCAGATTGATCCTTCTTCCAATTTTTGAAGGATGTTTTTTTTGGCTAAAATAGCCTCTTTTACCTCACCTTTTAACCATGACGGTAATCATTTTGCCTTCCTTCCACCTTTCTTAATGCGTGGAATACATCTGGACTGTGCGTCTAGGATTATATTTTTAAACAATATCCATGCCTGTTGAACACTTTTAACCTTTGCAGCTGCACTTTTCAGTTTTTTTCTATTTTCCTTATTTTATCGAAGTTTCCCCTTTGAAAATTTAGTGTTAGAGCAGTAGATTTACTTATTGTCCCCCTTCCAGTTATTAGTTTAAATTTTATCATGTTAAGATCACTATTGCCAAGAGGCCCCACCACCATTACCTTTGTCACCAAATCCTGCGTTCCACTAAGAATTACATCTAAAATACCTCCCTCTCTCGTTGGTTCCTGAACCAATTGCTGCATGAAGCAGTCGTTTATTACATCCTGGAAGTTTATCTCTAGCAAGTCCTGATGTTACTTTTACCCAGTCAATATTGGGGTAATTGAAATCTCCCATTATTACTGCACTTCCAAGTTGATTAGCTTCCCTGATTTCTCTTAGCATTTCATCCTGTCTGACCATTTTGTCCAGGTGGGCGGTAGTATACTCCTATCACTATACTCTTACCCAACACACATGGGATTTCTACCCATATAGATTCTACTGAGCATTTAGTCTCTTGTATGTTCTTTATCCTGTTGGACTCTATACCCTCCAGGACCTAAAGTGCCACACCCCCACCCTATCATTGCAATACCATTTGTACCCTGATATAGCACTGTCCCATTGGTTATTCTCCTTCCACCAGGTCTCTGTGATGCCAATTATATCAATCTCATCATTTACTGCTATACACTCTAACTCTCCCATCTTACTTCTTAGACTTCTGGCATTGGCATACAGACATTTCAAAGTGTGTTTTTTGTTTGTATTAACAACCTGCTTTTCAGTTGATAGTGATAATTTGGAAATCTTTAGCTCAGGTGATTTTTTTTACATATAGGCACATGGTCTACGTGGCTTTTATTGGAAACTCTCTGTTGAGATGCCCCAACTCTCCTTTTTCATTAGTATCTTTCAAGGATACATTCCTCCGAACCATGCACTGCTGAGTGACTGTCTGCTTTCCCCCTTGTTCTAGTTTAAAAGCTGCTCTTTCTCCTTTTTAAAAGTTAGTGCCAGCAGCTTGGTTCCACTATGGTTAAGGTGGAGCCCATCCTTTCGGAAAAGTCTCCCCCTTCCCCAAAAGTTTCCCCAGTTCCTTACATAACTGAATCCCTCTTCCCTGCATCATTGTCTTATCCTTGCATTGAAAATCTGGAGCTCTGCCTGCCTCTGGGGACCTGCACATGGAACAGGAAGCATTTCAGAGAATGCCACCCTGGAAGTTGTGGATTTCAGCTTTCTACCTAAAATCCTAAATTTGACTTCTAGAATCTCTCTTCTACATTTTCCTATGTCGTTGGTGCCCACATGTACCACAACAGCCAGCTCCTCCCCAGCACTATAATCCTATCTAGGTGACACGTGAGGTCTGCCACCTTCGCACCAGGCAGGCAAGTTACCAGGCAGTCCTCACATCCACCAGCTGCCATGCTATCTACATTTCTAATAAATGAATCACCAACTATGATGGCCAGCCTAACCCCTTCCCTCCTGGGCAGTAGCCCTGGGAGACTTGACCTCAGTGCGAGAAGACAATGCATCACCTGGAGAGCAAGATGCTTGCTACAGGATCACTTCCTGTTACATCAGGGTGATGTTCTCCAACTGGGAGATCTTTCTGATCCAAGGCAGCACTGGGACTGCCAGACTGGATTTGGGACTTGGCTACTACGTCCTTGAAGGTCTCATCAATTTACTTCTCTGTCTGCCTCACCTCCTCCAAGTCTGCCACTCTAGCTTCCAAAGATCGGACTCATTCCCTGAGAACCAGGAGCTCTTTGCACCAAGTGCACACAAACAATCTCTCACCGGCGGGTAAAAAATCTCTTAATGCAAAAGACTGGAAAGCCCCCCTCTTGAATTGAACTAGGGTTGCCAACTGGCTCCAGATTTTCAGGGCAGGTTGATCCAGTCCTAGTTTTACTCAACTGCATGCATGTACCTATAGTCTTGCTTAACTTAAGGAATGCAATATGAAAATTAGAATAAGTCCCAACATGCAATGGGGTAAAATCAAGATTGGATCAACCTGTCTTGAAAATCTGGAGATGGTTGGCAAACCTAAACTCTACAGAGATCTGGTTGAAGACATCTAGAAAGTGTGATGGAAAGGAGAAATGTTACTTGTTGAAGATTTTAATCTGCAAGATGTGGACTGGAATAGAACTAGAAAGATTGTGGATGCCACTTCAAGGGGCTCTGCTCAGATAAATAGTGATTGAACCCACAAGGAACAATACTGGATCTGGTACTCATAAATGGAGATAGTATCTTTTATGTTCAGGTAGGTGCCCACCTGAGCACCTGAGACAGTATGGTTTGATATAATGGCCAAAATGGAGAGTACGGTACGGTATGGTTGACGGTCAGTAGGCCGCGAGAGCCAAACTCCGACGGTAATTGACGGAGAACGGGTAAAAAACTTACCGGAGTACCGCGGCTTGAAAAAGTTGAAGGAGGGACCCCTGTGGGGCAAATTAACTTTTAGTAATTCCGTGAGGAAAATTCCTGTCAGGAATCTCTGCAGAGCTCCTTAACTGCGAGGCTACTGCTGCGTGGAAAAAAGAAGACTGAAGGGGGACCCCTGCTGGCTGCAGGGTTAGTGCCAAGCTGGGCATGCCAGTAGGGGCCAGTCAAAGTTCTGGAAACTTTGACAAAAGTATTCCGTGATTGGGCTCCATCCTGCGATGTCACCCATATGTGAGGACTAACATCCTGCTTGTCCTGTGAGAAGACAAGGAACCAGCACAGACTTCAGAGGAATGAGATGATGTGTAGCTAGATTCTTCAGCAATTATCAAACCATAAACTCTTTACATGTCATTCAGTGACAGTGTGATCGACGATGTCGATGCAATGGATGGAGTCGGGGTTTGAGCACGGAAGAGAAGTTCCATCTTCTCCATTCTGGCCTTGCGACCTTTAGGTGTCATTAGGGCACATTTGGTACAGGTCAAGACATCGTGGTCTCGTCCAAGACACATTACACAGACTTTATGGGGGTCTGTTATGGACATGGTGCAATTACAGTCCGGGCACCGACAGAACCCCGACGCCATGGAAAAAAATTGAGCCGTGGTACGGTCGACGGTCAGTAGGCCGCAAGGGCCAAACTCAATGATAATTGACGGAGAACGGGTAAAAAAACTTACCGGAGTACCGCGGCTTGAAAAAGTTGAAGGAGGGACCCCTGAGGGGCAAATTAACTTTTAGTAATTCCATGAGGAAAATTCCTGTCAGGAATCTCTGCAGAGCTCCTTAACTGCGAGGCTACTGCTGCGTGGAAAAAAGAAGACTGAAGGGGGACCCCTGCTGGCTGCAGGGTTAGTACCATGCTGGGCATGCCAGTAGGCGCCAGTCAAAGTTCTGGAAACTTTGACAAAAGTGTTCCGTGATTGGGCTCCATCCTGTGATGTCACCCCATATGTGAGGACTAACATCCTGCTGTTCTGTGAGAACACCTGTTATAGATAAGCAACATTTACTTTTTCAGAGTCTTGTTAACAAAATTCTACATGTAAGTTATCCGACTAAGGGCCTCATTTTCTAAAGTATCTCAGGCCTGCGGTACTTTAGAAAAATGCGATAATGAGGGGCGGGGGCCGAAACAGGGGGTGGTCCTGCGCTAGTTGGCAGCAATCACACCTCCGTGGTGTGATCGCTGCCGGCATCGCGCCAAATAACTACACCATAGAAGGTGTAGTTATTGGGCACGAAATAGGCAGCGAAAAGGCCCTTACCTTTTTGCTGTCCGTGCCGTCCTCGCAGAGTCAGCCCTGGTGACGCCCCGACTCCTCCTCTTCCAGGGCCGACTCTGCCCCAGTATAGGTAGCGCAGGCGTGCGCTAGCTATCGCAGGCTTGCGCTGTTAGCGCAAGCCTGCAATAGCCTTAGAAAATAAGGCCCATAATGCCAAGTTTTGAAAATGCTCAGCACATGTCCAGCTAAATTTTAACTGGATAATTAAGTTAATCGACTAACTCCAGACATGAAGTCTAAAGTTATTTGGCCTGGAAATGTAAGCTGTCAAAGGAATGCTGAAAGCATCCAAGATTACAGGTAGAAAGAAGAGTACCACAATCCCGAGAGTTTTCAAGAGGGGAGGAAGAGGGTAAGAGGAGCTACCCAGAGTTAAGTATCTATGGCTGTATCAGAATAGGGGGAAGCTGCAGAGATTGGGCTCTTTTAAAAAGAATTTTCCTAGCGTGTAGCAGATGGACTCAGGACCAATGGGTATGGTGTACTCCTGTTAGCAGTTGGAGACGGATCAGATTTCAATCTGACGTCAGCCCCTAGTACATATACCGCTACAGGAAGTGCAGCTCCTCAGTATTTTCCGTCTCCATAGCAGTTAGGGACTATCTGCATGCTCTCAGAGCGTTAGACCAAAATTTAAAGAACAAAACCGAAATTTAAAGAAGAAACCTATCTGAAGACGAGCCCCGCACTCCTGCGGTGATACCCTCGGGTCCCTCCCCCAGTTGAGTTTCCCGAGGTGATTTCCGTGGTCCCTCTGAGGTGAGCCTCGGTCCGGTGGCCAATTCGCGGCAGGGACCTAGCCCCCGAATCCTCGGGCGCGGCGTAGAAGCAGCCTCGGTCCGGCGGCCAAATCGCGGCGAGGACTTAGCTCCCGATCTCGGGCGAGGCTGAGAGGCAGCGGGTGCATCCCCTCGAGCGCGGCGGTGAAGGTATTTGCCCTCTCCCCCAGCAGCCGGAAACCGCCCGGAGTAAAACCGGGAAGCGCCGAAGAAAAGGTAAGGTGTAAATCTTCTACTTAATCCGGTCTCCGAAGATCGAGGAGGAGCACAGATCGGCAATCGGAATCTGTGCCACCGGGTTGATCTGCCCTAGCAGGGCCAGGCCCAGGCTGTTCCAGGGTCTGCCCACGTGGAGACCCTCCAAGGAGGTTGCCATATTGCCCGCACGCTCGCCGTCGCCATCTTGGCCTTGTTTGCTGCTCCGCCCGCCGTCCGATCCGAGCGCACAAAATTATTTGTGCGCATATTCTTAGGCGCACATAAAACCTTACACGCACAAGTTACACGCACAGTACAAGGCGCATATCTACGGCTAGGCGCACACCTGCGTGCACATATCAGACGCAATGGAGCGCATAAGAGCTTTCGCGTCCACAGAAATGGCACCTCCAGAAATAGGAATAAAAGCTCAAGGCCTCTGCCCAGCATGCCACATCAGAGTCGCACAGAGCGAGGAAGCAGACGCCCTATGCGCACACTGTGAGGAGGCCCTGGGAGATCCAGGTCAGGGCCAGTCCCACCCAGGGCCCAGTGCTAGCTCCTCAGGGGGCACCCCGGACCTAGCAGGCCCCAGTGAGTCCATCCCACAGAAGGGGACCCCCAGGGAACTGGCGCCCCTCAACTTAGACCCAGCATCGATCTCCTGGGTAGAGTTATTTAAGGGGATTCACGCCTTTGTCAAGATGCAGACTGAACCCCGGGCGGACCAGCCATATGCGACACCGGAAGACCCTCGTGCCCCAGGACCCTCGAGGCCTAGGCACAGGCTCCCACCTCCCAGAAGCCCCACCTACGGGGACACGGATTTCTCCGAGGAAGAAGTTGAGCCCCTTGAGGAGGGAGAACTTCCCTCAGGGACAGAGCCACACCGAACCATGAGACGCTTCTTTTCAAAGGATGAGCTCCCGGACCTTGTATCCCAATGCCTATCGGAACTCGCTATCCCGGGCCAAGGCACCCCGGGGGAACCTAGAATGAACCCCCTGCTGGGGGGCCTTTGACAGACGTCTCGCCATTTTCCTCTCTTACAGGCGGCACAACAGCTTATTGACCTGGAGTGGAATGCACCGGAGTCCTCATTCAAAGGGGGTCGAGCCTTATCGGCCATGTACCCCCTGGACCCAGCAACCAAGGAGCTTCTGGCATGCCCTAGAGTGGATGCCATAGTTTGCGCGGTCGCTAAGCACACTACCATCCCAGTGGAGGGAGGAGCGGTGCTCAAGGATGCACACGACTGGCGCCTGGAAGCCATACTGAAACAAGCATTTGAGGTGGCAGCCATGTCCCTGCAAATTACGGCCTGCTGCACCGTGGTGACATGTTCCTGTTTATCCCAAGCCAGGACCCAACACCCCGGGAGAAGACATGGAATCAGCACTATCATTCCTCACTGATGTGGCTTCCGATCTAGTGCGCACAGCAGCCAGAGGAGTGTCATCCACAGTGGCAGCCAGGAGACAACTCTGGCTTCGAAATTGGTCGGCTGACGCCTCCTCCAAGACACACCTCACGAGAATGCCCTTCAAAGGATCCCTCCTGTTCGGCAGCGAACTAGAGAAACTGGCTAACAAATGGGGCGACTCCCCATTACCTAGTCTGCCGGAAGACAAGACGAAGAGAAACCAGCATCCCTTTCCCAGGTCCACCAGAGGCAGAAGCTCACAGCGCTTCAACCCTTACAAGAATAACTATCAAGCGCCCCGCCCTACGGGCAGGAACCAGTCCTTTCGGAACAAACACAACAAGAGGGGAACCAGCTCGGGTCCAGGCCCCAGCCGCACCCCACAATGAGATTCAGTCGACCCATCCAAGGGAAGAAGCCATAGGGGGCAGGCTAACCCTATTCTACCGCAGATGGGTCGAGATAACTTCGGACTAGTGGGTCCTAGCCATCATCCGAGAAGGGTACTACCTGGACTTTTTTCGAACCCCTCCGGACAAGTTCATGGAATCTCCCTGCCACGAATCCCGCAAGAGGGCGGCAGTGGAAGCTACCCCCTGACCAGGCTTCTGGACCTCGAGGCCATAACCCCGGTACCTACTCGGGAAACAAATACTGGACATTACTCCATTTACTTTATCGTACCCAAGAAAGAGGGTACATTCAGGCCCATCCTGGACCTCAAGTCGGTCAACCGACACCTAAGGATCCCACGCTTCCGCATGGAAAACCCTACGATCGGTCATACGTGCAATACAGCCAGGAGAGTTCCTCACATCCCTGGACCTGTCGGAGGCCTATTTACACATCCCAATTCAATAGGATCACCAGCGCTACCTAAGCTTCAAGATCCTGAATCGTCACTACCAGTTCCGGGCACTACCCTTCGGGTTAGCCACTGCACCCCGGACGTTCACCAAGGTAATAGTAGTGGTGGCGGCAACACTCAGGAAGGAAGGAATCCTCGTTCATCCTTACCTGGACGATTGGCTGATCAGAGCAAAATCACCAGAGGAAAGCCACCAAGCAACCAGCAGAGTCATAGCTCTACTGGAAAGCCTGGGATGGGTAGTCAACACAAACAAGAGCTCCCTACAGCCCTCGCAGTCGCTGGAATACCTAGGAGTCCGATTCGACACCAAGGAAGACAAGGTCAGCCTGACCCCCACGAGGAGATCAAAGCTGTGGGACCGGCTCCAGACCTTGCTGAGCGCCCCTCGTCCCACAGCATGGGATTACCTGCAAGTCCTCGGACTAATGGCATCCACACTGGAAGTGGTGCCATGGGCGCGGGCCCACATGAGGCCCCTGCAATGCTCACTCCTATCACGTTGGAGCCCACGATCCCAGAACTACTCCGTACGTCTACCACTACCAGGCAGAGTCCGGATCCAGCTAAGGTGGTGGCTACAGACCAGCCACATGAGCCGGGGATCAAGACTATCCCCCCAACCTGGACCCTGCTCACCACAGATGCCAGCCTACATGGGTGAGGAGCACACTGCGAAGAGTTAACCGCCCAAGGGCGGTGGAACCAAGAAGAGGCGGGGTGGAACATCAACCGCCTAGAAGCACGGGCGGTCAGATTAGCCTGCCTGCGGTTCGCCCACAGACTTCGAGACAAAGCAGTCAGAGTGATGTCGGACAACGCCATGACGGTGGCCTACATCAACCGGCAGGGCGGAACCAGAAGCCAACAGGTGTCCTTAGAAATAGACCCTCTGATGGCTTGGGCGGAAGCAAATCTCCAGGACATCTCCGCCGTCCACATCGCCAGGAAGGACAACACCACGGCAGACTTCCTCAGCAGGGAAAGTCTAAACCCAGGAGAATGGAAGCTGTCACCCACAGCATTCAAGATGATAGTGAATCGTTGGGGGACTCCAGACATGGATCTTCTAGCAAACAGATCCAACGCTCAAGTACCCAGATACTTCAGCTGCAGCTGGGATCCGCAGTCCCAGGGGATTGACGCCCTGGTACAGGCCTGGCCACCGGGGACCCTGCTATACGCCTTTCCGCCGTGGCCCTTGCTGGGCGCAGTCATTCACAAGATTCAGCGGCACAGGGGACTAGTTCTTCTGGTGGCCCCGGACTGGCCAAGAAGACCCTGGTACGCAGACATGAGAAGACTACTGGCAGGGAATCCACTACCCCTGCCTCCACACAGAGACCTGCTACAAACAAGGTCCCATCCTCCACGAGGACCCAGCTCAATTCTCTCTTACGGTCTGGCCATTGAGAGGGCCCGCCTGAGAAAGAGGGGATACTCGGGGTCAGTAATAGATACTCTCCTCCGAGCACACAAGTTCTCCACATCTCTAACATACATAAGGATCTGGAGAGTCTTTGAGGCCTGGTGCGAAGACCACAATGTCAAACCATGTTCCTCTAAAGTTCCCCTGATCCTAGAATTCTTACAGAACGGACTACAGAAGGGTCTGTCCCTCAACTCCATCAAGGTACAGGTGGCCGCATTGACATGCTACGGCTCCAGGAGTGAGGACGACAGTTTAGCCTCGCACCCAGATGTATCACGCTTCCTGAAAGGAGTCAAACACTTTCGCCCACCACTAAAGTGGCCAGTGCCCCTGTGGAACCTCAACCTCATCTTGGAATTCCTAGCGGGATCCGCCTTCAGACCCCTCCGAGGCCTGTCCCTCCGTCTGTTAACCTTGAAGACGGTGTTCTTGCTGGCCGTGTGCTCGGCCCACCGCATCTCAGAGCTACAGGCCCTGTCCTGCCATGAGCCATTCCTCAGACTCACCCCAGGGACCATTCAGCTACTCACAGTTCCCTCCTTCCTCCCCAAAGTGGTCTCACACTTCCACCTTAACCAAACCATCTCACTACCTGCGATGGACGGCTTGAAGAAGTCAGAAGAAGCCCGTAGTCTGCGCCATCTCGACATCGGCAGATTCCTATCCAGATATCTGGAAATGTCGGAACCAGTATGAAAGACGGACCACCTTTTCGTCCTTCACAGCGGAAAGAGGCAAGGGGAAGCGGCCTCGCGGGCAACCATTGCCTGCTGGATCAAGGAAGTCATCAAGGCGGCCTACGTAGAAGCGGGAAAACCACCACCTCTACAGGTCAAGGCCCATTCCACCAGAGCCCAGGCGGTTTCCTGGGCAGAAACTAGAATGCTGTCACCTGCCGAGATCTGCAGGGCAGCAACGTGGTCCTCCATCCATACCTTCTCCAGATTCTACCGTCTGGATGTTCAGGCTCGGGAGGACACAGCATTTGCAAGAGCAATCCTGAATGGACCACGGGCAGCCTCCCACCCAGTTCGGGAGTAGCTTTTATACATCCCATTGGTCCTGAGTCCATCTGCTACACACTTAGGAAATGGAGAAATTACTTACCTGATAATTTCGTTTTCCTTAGTGTAGACAGATGGACTCAGCAGCCCACCCTCGGCTGCCACTATACATGGTCCTTCAACGATTCAAGGGTAAGCCATGCTTTCATTTCCCTAGGGCATCCACCCTGCCGGGTGTCGACGCTTTCCAGTTGGGCACACTGGCGGTCTCCAGCTATAGTCAACCAACCAGTTCAAGTTAATCAAGTTAATAACGTTAATCAACGTTAATCAAGTTTTTAACGTTCTAACAAAAGTTATCTAAGTTAATCATATTAAGTTAATCAATCAGTCAGTCACACATATATCCACAATGCTTTGCAAGGAAGAATACTGAGGAGCTGCACTTCCTGCAGGGGTATATGTACTAGGGGCTGATGTCAGATTGAAATCTGATCCGTCTCCAACTGCTAACAGGAGTACACTATACCCATTGGTCCTGAGTCCATCTGTCTACACTAAGGAAAACGAAATTATCAGGTAAGTAATTTCTCCAATTTTTGTCATGTTTGGGTGGGCCATGTGGGGAAAGGAGGATTGGGTCAGAAGGCCTTATATTTACATCACAACACTTGGGTGGGGTTGTGGGATCATGCTGTGGCCTGCTTCAGTCTTTTTTTTTTTAATTCAGTGCAGCACTTAAAAACTAACCAGCAGTATTTAAAAGTTGGCCAGGTGGGTTTAAAATTAGCAAATCACTTCATTCAGTGATATATAATGGGTCATTTGTTACACTGAATATCCAGGATAAATTATCTGGCTAACATTAGCTGGATAAATTACCCATTAGAAATTTTTTTAAAATATTGCCTTCAGAGTTTTCTTTTCTTTTTTTTTTTTTTTTATAATGATGTTTGCATATCTTTTTTTTGTCTGTTTGTAAAAACACTATAAGTGAACTCTGAAAAATTGTCTGTTTTTGTTGTATTCATAGCTGTATGTTGATGACTCATTTTGAAGAACCCAAGTGGACAGAAGATGAAGAGCCTCCCACAGAGCAAGACAAGAGGAAGAAGATAGTAAGTTTTGAGAAGCTGGTACATATTATTTATTGTTAATAATCATTAATAGGCATATTAATCTTTTAGGGAAATTTCTCTGTTCTGAAAATCAGTATCCAGTCAAGTGTGTGGATTCCTGAATAAACATTTTTTAAATTAGTTTGCCAATAAACAAGTTCAAAAAAACACAGTCATCAACTCATAGATCCAGCTGCAGTATCTTATGTATTGTACAGCAATACAAACCATGACATTGGTTCCTCTCTCTTTCTGCTAAAGGGACAAATGAGATAACTTCACTACTGCTGCAACATTTATTGTATTTACAAGCTTTTAAAGTGTTATAGGTTGCTATGTTCAACTAATTATATATGGTATTGCATTCACATATGAATGGATCGCAGTATGTTCTAAAAGCTTAATGGAGTTAAGCAGATTACCATGCAAGCCCTATGTAGCAATAAGGGTGTACTACAGTTCACCTGTCCAGGATGGCGAACCAGAATATGAAATGCTAGCAAGGACCGACAAGCTACTAAAATCGGAAACAAAATAATAATGGGAGGATTTCAGTTACCTCAATATTGATCGAGTATTTTTTCAGGAAATTCTAGCAAGGTAACACTTCTAAATGCCATAAAAAAAAAAAATCTTTCATGAGGCAGCTGGTCCTGGTACTAATGAGAGGGAGCTACATTAGATCTTGTACATAGTGGAATGCAAGGGATAATGGGGTGGAGCAATGTGGTTATATTGTTCATTTGCTTTTTTGGATTTTGAAGTTCTGCCTCTGTTTTATAATAAAACAATGTATAGCATTAGTAATGTAACCAGAAAGCAAAACAATACTATTTATATTAACTGGAATATATGCTTAAGTGTCACATTAATCTTGAAAGTGAAACACTTTTTAGCTTAATTACAATTATATTTTTGCTTTCCACTGCCCTCTGTCTGTACAGTCTGAGTTGATGGCAGTTTTTGTTTGACAACCAGAAGTAATTCACTAGCAGAACACTAACTTCCAGTTTACTCAATTTAATGTGGTATGTTTTAGAATATTGTGCATGTCACATTAAATTGTCAATTAATGTATGTGTCTACCAAATCTAATCAAGTGCAACAAAACTGAAGGAAACAAAGTGAAAGCTGACAGCAATTTTTATAGTAAGTTCTCTAGCATTGCTGGTAGTCAAATTGAATAGTCTTCCAAGATATTTTCGATT
This sequence comes from Rhinatrema bivittatum, assembly GCF_901001135.1. Taxonomy (NCBI): domain Eukaryota; kingdom Metazoa; phylum Chordata; class Amphibia; order Gymnophiona; family Rhinatrematidae; genus Rhinatrema; species Rhinatrema bivittatum. The sequence goes on along the minus strand of NC_042615.1, from coordinate 711,286,355 downwards.
GTATTTCATTCTTATTTGCAACGTATTCAGACAGTAAAAAAAAAAAAATCTGTTGATGAGCCTAACAAAATCAGTGCTTTGAAGTTTGTCATTTCAACTAATCTTAGCTACTTTTCTGTATTAATACAGATTAACAATCTCATCAGGGAGTATTAATGGGCTCACGCTAACAAATCTGCAATTTTGAAGGTCACTAAATTAGTGCAAAGGAGGCAGATAGCAAGGATGCCAGCAGTTAGCTGACTCTAGGCTATGCTTAGTGTAATGTTCCATAAAATGCATTTTTGGGGTCCTTAGTGAGAAAAGACATAGGTGATTGACGTTTGTGAAGAGATTAAATTGTCAAATCAATATTCTAGACTGAACTCATATTTCAACACTCCTAGTAAAATCCACATGGTGACATCTCTTTTGGGAATGAACTGTGAATTGCTTCTAACTGAAGTTTCTTTCATACTGTAATCGCTTGATAGAATAACACTGTATAATTAAATTATGAGCCATTAATAAGCATTTCAAAACGTTCTCAATGTCAGTGTTCAGGAGCTATGCTAAATAATGGTCTCTATTAATACTTGATGGGCAAGTTGGGATTTAATAGTTTATACTGAATGTATATTGATGTAGCATACATTTTCAACTGGTATTTATATTTGTAAGTAATTGGTAGCAATACATATGTGTGCTTCACAATTTTGGTGTTTGTTTCAAGGAAAAAGTGAAAGCAAAAAATCTAAATATGTTTTGTGATGGTAGAGACTGTAGAAACTGTTAGGAATTGTAAGCAGTATAGGATTTTTCAGTGAGAACAGATGAAACTGAGTTAAGATCTATCACAGTGGCCAGAGGTTTTGATCACAACAGAAAATAGTTTCATTAAAGTGCAGATTTGGGCATAATAGATACTGCACTAAGGGGCAGCTAAAGGGAGTTACTGTTAATAACTGCATTTCATGTGCAAACATAAGCATCACTGAATGCCCTTCTACAATGTATATTATTTGTATGCACGTTACCAATACTACACAGTAAAGTAGTGTGCATGCAAATGAGACCATTAAAATCAAAATGTATTCCAACATGTTCTTTTGGTATTTATACTGGATAGTTCATCCAACGTTAATAACTAAGAGGCTTAATAAAGGTCAATTAACTTGAGGTATAGTTAATATTCCTGCTGGTGACCTGCATTAACACGTCTCCCCCATCCAAAAGACTGTTTGGAATCCAGGTCCTCAATGCCACCCATCCACACTCCTAAAAGATGACTGGACCCCTGATCTCTGATGCCCCCAAAGTGTCATCATCCTGTCATGATCCTATTTCCCCCTCCCCCACCAAATAGACAATCAGGCTTTCTCATTTGGAGACTCCAACTGCCCCTGAAAGAGATAAGGGGAGTGTGACCGCCTTCCAGAGTCACATGGGCTTTCATAACATTGCCCATCCCCTCCCCCTAAAGAGTCACAGCTTTAGGATCCCCTCATTGGAATAATCTCTGGCCTCATTTGCCCTCTCTCACTTACTGAAGATGATCAGGCCTCTAGACCCATGATCCCCAATGTCCGCAGACTACAATTAAACTTTAAACTTTCGTGCTCCCTACCCTTCTTGCCCCTTGACACTCCTAGGAAGAGGGTAAGTTTCTTCTTGCCAGCTGTAGCAACAAATTCAAAATAATGCCACAGTCACTGTGACCTGAATGTCAATATATGTGCATTAATGCACGCTTTAATGCCAGCATTAAAACCAGTATTAATCTCAAATTGGGCCCTATATACCAAGCAGTATTAAGCATTTTTCCCATAAATACAAAATGGGAGTAAACCTTTAATACAATATGACCATTACCATGCTATTTTTAATGCTGGTTAGTGCATAGACCTGCATTTTCTACTCAAGTTTTGATCTTAAGTCTTTAAAATGATCTGTGATTTAAAATGATGTTAAAATATTATCTTTTTCATCTTGTTTTTGGATAATGATACAACCTGCCTCGCTCTGTGCAATTTTGGATCATAGTAAAGCTGATTCATTTGTTATTTTTGCCCAGCGAATGTTTGATATAAATATAGTTCGTCTTTAATTTTAATTGTGTGTATTGTTTTTGTATACTGTCCAGAATGTCAGTATGCGTGGTTTATAAATACCAATAAATACTAAATACTCTGAATCTGTTAAATTATGTAGTTTTGCTTAATACACAAAAAGAGGTTTAATTAGCACTTTTTGAAATCTGCAAGTAGTACCACCAATTGTCAAGACTTCAACCTTGACTATTGTCCATTTGCACATCTTTCATATACACTCATAATTCAAAGTGGAGGGTATATGTCACATTTACTTAGCTCTTGCTTGTATCTGAAATAGTTGAACCGCATTGAAGCAGCAATTCTTGATAAATTGCCTTAGGAAATGTAAATATCAATAGGCGAACAAGTTTGTAGATGCATATGATTTTCCAGGGAAGTTAGAGAGTGGAAAGGGACTGGGGGAGAAGTACATTGTTGTTTTTTTAAACAGAATGTTATCCTGGGAAATAAAGCTAAAATGACAAAACATATGAAAAGGATCATACTTTGCCATTGATACTGCCATGGTCCTCATCCTCTTACTATAGAAATTACTGAAGATAATTCCTCTTTTGTTTCTTGTCTAATTCTGTCATAACTTATTTAGCAGTGTTAAAGGCAGAGAATATTACTTGTCCATTTTCAGCAGATATTTCCTAATGATTTTTCTTATGTGGATGCAAAGAATTTTGAAGTCTTTTATAAAGAACTTTAGGAAGTCTGGTCGCTCTAAAGTGGAAGTATTCAAAATATCAATATAACTTCTTTCCTGACTATTGCTTCTTCTGTAACTCTTATTTCTTTGCTGTCTTCTTTTTCAGCCCAAAATATTTTGTCTTTAGTATTTTAATATTTTTTATCTTGACTAAACTGGGTGTTTTAAAATCCTCCTTCTTGGAGTTCATTCTTCAGCTACTTGTTCCATATTATTATTTACTTGGATCAGGATGAAGCCTGTGTGACAGTGTATCCCATTTCACTTAGGAGCCTAATAACCTGTGTTTGTAACACAGGCAACAGGCCGGTTCTAACATGCACATTAGATTGGGCTTTGATGCCCAGTTTACCCAGTTAATGAAATGCAGAACACAACCATGTTATATTGGCTGCAATAAAGTGAACGCAATCATGGGAAAGCTGCCACATTCAGCAGCTGGGTTTTTCCCACACTACCAGCCTAAAGTGAAAAGGCAGGCTAATATAAAAAAAGCCTCTTTCTATCCCTCTCCACCTCATGCCAGAAGAAACTCCCTTTCCTCAGCATAACTAAGCAGCCTTCCCTTCCTCCCTCCTCCTCCCAAGGCAGAAGACCCACACACATAGAAGCCATCTTCCACCAACCTCAAAGGTACTCAATTGATGTCCTTCAAATCTTCAGCAGCCAGAGGGATCTAGCTGCCTGTATCACTCTGAGCCAAATGTTTTTTTTATTTTTTTAGATTTATATTCTGCTTTTTGCACTTTTTTCAGCGCTTCAAAGTGGATTACATTCAGGTACTGAGGCAATGGAGGGTAAAGTGACTTGTCCAAGGTCACAAGGAGCAACAGCGGGACTCGAACCCTGGTCTCCTGGTTCATAGCCCACTGCTCTTACCTATGTTTTGCTGTTTGGGTCAGAATGTCACATGGGCCATTTTCATATTAGTGCCTGGATTGGCATAAAGGAAAACGGCTCCCTCTAGCCACTGAAGATTTGGGAAACACAAGTGTATGGTACCTGGGTTTTCAGGATATTATGGAGCCCGGAGGCTGGGGGACTTCCAGAGTTGTGTAGTGGGAAGGCTTTCTGTCTTGAGGAAGGGGAGGACTTACTCTGCTGGGTTGGAGTGATGCAGGCTACCCATGGGAGGGGATTGAATTTGGATACCTTGCTGGGTGCTTAACATTAGGTGGCTCGTACTAATGCAGGCCACAGACAGTAGACAGTTAACTACACCACCACTTTTTAGATTTAAGTGGCCAGCATTAGATCAGTTAAGCATTAATGATGGATAATGAATCCAGTGTTAATATCTTGTTAGTGTAGGGTGAGTCATTTGCATGAGCATTAATGATAACACACCTGTGAATGTCACACATGATCACATTTAGTGAACTGAGCATTGTGTAATGTGTATGTTAACCGGTATGAAGCCTATAACATCTGTTAGTAAATAGGCATTTTAGATTCATGAATAAGTAGGAGGAGCCTTTTGAAACTTGAAACACTTCTGAAGTAGAAATAAGAATAGAAAAAGGAAATCTTATTTTATTTTAGCACCAATGAAAATGCATTCATATTCTATTCTCTTCTACTTTGATCAAGACTTTTTATTGTGTGTTATCTTTATGCAATTTAACATAAATCTCAAAATTATTGATCTGCTAGATGATTGGAGGTATTTCTAGCTTAATGACTTCATCAATATTATTTTTCTGTTTTAAATGAATTCTAGAAATTATAGCCTTATTCCATTGCAATGGTCCTTGGCTAATGTCTGGGCTTGACTCTGAATGATTACAGTGAAGGTGGCAGAGTAGTCATAAATATTGAATACCAAGAGAGATTTCAGCTAGCCCAAAATTGAAATTTCAGGGTAATGTATTTGTAAGTACTGCATTTAATGACTTTTTCTTTATGTAACATTTCTTTGAGCAAGGAAATGCTTAAAATGACCAGAGGGGGAAGCCTTACTATTCAAAGAGTTTTCCTCAGTACTTCTAAGAGCAATTAATCAATACTTTATAACTGATTGCTTTTCAAAATAATATAAACTGTTCTGGTCTTCATACATTTCTATGTACATTGTAAAGTGAGAGCTACAGTTTTTAAGAAAGTAGATGTCTTTGTTTCTGTAGTGAACAGAATTTCTGCATTGGAGAATTTGTTTTTTTTTTAAACAATATCAGGTTTTATTGATTATTCAGTATACAACATAAGAACATAAGAAATTGCCATGCTGGGACAGACCAAGGGTCCATCAAGCCCAGCATCCTGTTTCCAACAGAGGCCAAAAACCAGGCCACAAGAACCTGGCAATTACCCAAACACTAAGAAGAGCCCATGCTACTGATGCAATTATTAGCAGTGGCTATCCCCTAAGTATAATTGATTAATAGCCATTAATGGACTTCTCCTCCAAGAACTTATCCAAACATTTTTTGAACCCAGCTACACTAACTGCACTAACTACCTTCTCTGGCAACAAATTCCAGAGCTTTATTGTGCGTTGAGTGAAAAAGAATTTTCTCTGATTAGTCTTAAATGTGTTACTTGCTAACTTCATGGAATGCCCCCTAGTCCTTCTATTATTCGAAAGTGTAAATAACCGAGTCACATCTACTCGTTTAAGACCTCTCATGATCTTAAAGACCTCTATCATATCTCCCCTCAGCAGTCTCTTCTCCAAGCTGAACAGCCCTAACCTCTTCAGCCTTTCCTCATAGGGGAGCTGTTCCATCCCCTTTATCATTTTGGTTGCCCTTCTCTGTACCTTCTCCATCGCAACTATATCTTTTTTGAGATGTGGCGACCAGAATTGTACACAGTATTCAAGGTGCGGTCTCACCATGGAGCGATACAGAGGCATTATGACATTTTCCGTTCTATTAACCATTCCCTTCCTAATAATTCCTAACATTCTATTTGCTTTTTTGACTGCTGCAGCACACTGAGCCGACAATTTTAAAGTATTATCCACTATGATGCCTAGATCTTTTTCCTGGGTGGTAGCTCCTAATATGGAACCTAACATCGTGTAACTACAGCAAGGGTTATTTTTCCCTATGTGCAACACCTTGCACTTGTCCACATTAAATTTCATCTGCCATTTGGATGCCCAATCTTCCAGTCTTGCAAGGTCCTCCTGTAATGTATCACAGTCTGCCTGTGATTTAACTACTCTGAATAATTTTGTATCATCCGCAAATTTGATAACCTCACTCGTCGTATTCCTTTCCAGATCATTTATATATATATTGAAAAGCACCGGTCCCAATACAGATCCCTGAGGTACTCCACTGTTTACCCTTTTCCACTGAGAATATTGACCATTTAATCCTACTCTCTGTTTCCTGTCGTTTAACCAGTTTGTAATCCACGAAAGGACATCGCCTCCTACCCCATGACTTTTTAGTTTTCGTAGAAGCCTCTCATAGGAGGATTGGGCATTTGTAATGGTAGCAGAGGGGAGAGGGTCAGGGGAGACAAGAGGGAGGAAGGAAAAGTCAGGAGACAGATGGGGGAGGAGGTTAAGAGACAAGGGAATATGATACTGAGAATGGAGGAACTTAAGATTCAGGGAGACAATACTGGGGCTTTGGGGATTAGAAGCAGGGGAGAGGATATTGGGAATGGCGGGGTAAGAGGCAGGTAAAAGGATGCTGAAGGAAAAATGCAAGGGACAGATGCTGGGGATGTAGGTAGGAGACAGGAAGGAAAATGCTGGGAGTAAGCAGGAGGGGATAACTGGATACGTTGGAGAGGGTGATCAGAAGCAGGAGGTAGTTGCTAGAGGAATGGAGTTAGGAGGCAGAGGATGGATGCTGGGGGAAGATAAACTTCTACCTCTGCTGCTTTCTTGTAGAAAACCTTTCCCCATGAATCCATGCCAAGGACTGAAGAGTAGGGATCAGTTGTGGAATGCCATTAGCAATTTTCACCCAGGGCACCATTTGTCCTGGAGCCAGACCCAGCAGGGGTATCCATAGATCTATCTGCAGAGCATTATATGGTTCTAATAGCTAATCTGATGTGTGAACTGCAGAGGAGGGAGAAAGCTGCAGAAGGAGGAGGTAAAAGAAGAGCCCAGCTAAAGATCCAGTTTCCATATAATAGATCTTCAGATAAATGGTACTTTGCTATATCATAGAGCGAGGTAAGATTTAACCATCCAAGAGAGGGTTAAATAATTAAGGTTCCCACTACCATCTCTCTGGAAGTTTTAATGCATTTTAGCAGATAACCCATGTATCTCACTCACTCCACTCACTCTTTAACCACCCCAAGCCCCATCAATCCATACTCAATACTTCCTCTTGCACCCCCCTCTCCCTAGCAGCCTCCAAAGTTTTAATGGGAGCCATCACCTCTAATGGTGTTACTGTGAACTCCAGCCTTTGTGCTCCAATGCACAAAACTTTTGGTAATGTGCAACAAAGCTATCTTGAATTTCATAATTTGACTTCTGTAAGTGTCTATATATGTTGCGAGAGAAATAAATATTAATAAAAATAAAAAATATCGGGTGATAACTTTTTATTGGGCTGTTCCTGAACATACCCAGATCAGTCCAGATCATCGGGTTATTCATCCCTACCAGGAGATGGCGGCAAAGATCAAAGCTTTGAGACTCTGCCACATAACTGAGAGTGCCACCTGCAGTCCTTCGGTATTTCTCTGCCGCCAGCAGATGGTAGAGGTGCATTACATGCGGTCCTGACAGATTAAATTTCAAAAAAAAGAAAGCTTGTTTTTTCTGCCTTAATTTGACTACAGCAGCTGTACCGGTATAGTTGGCCTGCAGGGTAGTGCCACTGCCAGGCGGGCCGTGAAGGTAAGGGCCTGTTTGAGGAGTGGGACGCTAATGGTTTTCAGTGGGAAAGCAGACTTTTTTCCCCTGGGGGGGGGGGAATCGAGATTGCTGAGACGCGCTGAAATGATGTGTGGCATGCACGCCATTTTAGCTTCTGCTTCCCGGCCCTGTTCTGCCTTTCCTGCGAGCTAGCAGCGCTACAGCAGCACCACAGATGGCGAGGGAGTGATCTCGTGGTGCGGCCTGTTTTTCCGGCAGGCTTCCCAGGGTTGAAAATACTAAAGAAACTTTTGTGGGAATGTCGGAGGCCCCGCTTGTAAACCCTGTGGCACGTGCTCAGCCCTCCTGAACTCCCTTTTTCTCTGCACATGCTGTGGGGGGGGGGGAGGGGGACCTCTGAGAAAAAGAATGAGAAATCTGGGGCTGTCTCCAGAGCTTGGTCCCCCGTGATTTTTCTGACGGCAGGAGACTGTCCCTCGGGGGACCAGACTGTTAAAGAAACTGACCACAGTTCGCCCCCCCCCCCGCCCCCCCCCCCCCCCCCCCCCCCGTGGTGCGAGAACCGGGATAGCAGAAGGAGACAGATTCTTCGGACAGTGATCTTCGTGGCTCTGCCTTTCCCTCGATGGGGTTTTCTCCAGAATTTATCCTCCTTATGTATGACGCCTTCCTGGCTAGGGAGTCTAAGAGAAAATCCAAGGAAAAACATAGGAACCCCTCGAAGAGGCCCCGGGGGCTCCTGAGGGCTCCTCTAGATCATCAGTTAAGCCAAAGAGGTCCCGACCTGTCCAGGCGGATGCAGACTGGGTGGAAATGGTGGATTCGGATGATCCACAGGGAGACAGATCTTCCTCTTTGTAGGCAGATCTGGATGGGGATCCAGATGGGAATCAGCCCCCAGACCCTGATCAGGATAAGGATGATCAGGCGCTGCTGGAAGGGCCCGCCTCAGAGGGAGATGACCCTCGAAGTTGTTCATCTCTTCAACAAGGATGCGCTGAGTCCGCTTATCCCCCGGGTTCTAGAGGAGCTGGGGGTCAAAATGTTGCAGGAGGAGTCTGACAGTGAAGGGGTAAATCCGGTTCTGGATGGTCTTCGGGGTTCCCCAGTGCTTTTCCTATATCTAAAAAGATTCAGAAGCTCATTAGCTGGGAATGGGATTCCCCAAGGCAGACCTCAAAGCAGGAAGGGCAATGACAAAGCTGTATCCGCTGTCAGAGGAGCATCTTGATCACCTCAAGACTCCCAAGGTGGATGCAGGGGTGTCCGCGGTCACAAAGAAGACCACTATTCCGGTGACGGGAGCAGCTGCTCTTAAGGATGTTCAGGATCGCAAGCTGGAGATGCAGCTCAAGTGTATGTTTGAGATCTCTTCTTGGGTCTTCATGCAGCCATCTGTGCGAGCATGATGCAGCGCGCCTGTTTATGCTGGGTTCAGAAGCCGCAAGAACCAATGGCGTCAGGGCACTTAACGGCGATGGAAATGGCACACCTTAACGCGGGGATAGCCTACGTAGCTGATGCCTTGTATGATCTAGTGTGCATGGCCTCTCGAAGTATGGTTTCGGCTCTGCAGCTCCTCTGGCTTCGCTATTGGTAAGCGGATGTTTGGTCTAAGACTCAGTTATGTAACCTTCCCTTTAAGGGTAACTTGCTGTTCGGGGAGGACCTCAATCAGCTCATGAAGTCCCTTGTTGAGACCAAGGGGAATAGGCTACCAGAGGATAAGAACACGAAACGGTCCTTTCCGACTCAACCCCGGTTTCAAGAGGCGTGCAGATTTCGCGTTGGGAAGGGTCTGGTTACCTCGTGCTCCAAGCAGTCCAAAAGTCGTCATCAATCCTTTTGTGCAATCGGCAGGTCTGCCAGGGGCGGTTCCACTCAGCCCAATGAGATCAGGCCCACCCACTCCTCGCTAGTAGAGGTCAGGGACCGGTTGTCCCTGTTCTACAAGGAGTGGGTCAAGATCATCTCCGACCAGTGGGTTACTGGAGGTCATTCGCCACAGCTACGAATTAGAATTTTCTCGACCTCTCAGAGGCCTTTCTGGAGTCGCATTGCATTTCCAAAAGCAGGCGAAGTGAGGTCGAGGGAGCACTCCAAAGACTTATATCCTTAGAAGTCATTCTGCTGGTGCCCCAGAGTGAGCAAGGTCGGGGACAGTATTTCATTTACTTTGTGGTCTCAAAGAAAGAAGGCACATTTCGTCCCATCCTAGATCTACAAAAGGTGAATCTGAGCTTGCGGGTACCCAGGTTCCAGATGTAAACACTGCACACAGTGATTGCTGCAGTCCGCCAAGAGGAGTTTCTGGCATCCTTGGATCTCACAGAGGCGTACTTGCACATTCCTATTCAGGAGAATCATCAGAGATTCCTCAGGTTCAAAGTGTTGGGCCAGCATTACCAGTTTTGGGCTCTCCCCTTCAGATTGGCCAAGGCTCCCCATACTTTCATGACAGTAATGGTTGTGGTGACAGTGTATTTGCGGAAGGATGGAGTATTGGTGCATCCATACCTGGACAACTGACTTATCCGTGCCAAGACGGAGGAGGAATGTGTTCATTCGGTGCATCAGGTGATGCAAGTCCTGAGTTCCTTAGGTTGGGTGATCAATGTGGCAAATAGTCACCTGATGCCATCTCAGTAATTGGAATATCTGGGAGCAAGATTCAATACCCAGACCGGCAGGGTGTACCTGACCCAGGACAGGCTATTCAAGTTGCAGAGACAAGTTCGTTGTCTGCTGCACCTTCCAGTCCCAAAGGTCTGGGACTACTTGCAGGTCCTGAGGTCCATGACTTCAACCCTGAAGTTAGTACCTTGGGCTTTCGCTCATATGCATCCCCTGCAGAGAGCTCTCCTGTCCCACTGGAATCCAGTATCGGAACAGTTTCAAGTATAATTGCCTCTTCTCAAGGAAGCCAGGATCAGCTTTGCATGGTGGCTCACAACGACCGATCTGGATAAGGGTATGCCTCTCGAAGTTCCAGATTGGGTGATAGTGACCACAGATGCCAGTCTTTCCGGTTGGTGGGCAGTTTGCCTGAGTCATTCAGCACAGGGCCGATGGTCAGTGGCAGAACGAGCCTAGTCCATAAATCATCTAGAGACAAGAGCGGTGCACAGAGCCCTCAAGGAATTTCTCCCGCTGGTCAGGATATTTATTTATTTATTATTTTTATACACCAACATTTGATCTCAATTGAGATATCACACTGGTTTACATTCAGGTACTGTAGGTATTTCTCTATCCCCAGAGGGCTTACAATCTAAGTTTTTGGACATTGCAACCGCAAGGAGGTACCAAGAGCCACGCGGTCGCACAGGAAGCCCAGTTGCTCTTTGTGTGGGCAAAAAACCAGCTCCAGGGGATTGCGGCTTCCCACGTGGCGGGCGTAGACAACGTCTAGTCTGACTTCTTAAGTCATTAACAACTGGATCTGTCGGTGAATGGACCCCTTCAGCTGACTGATTTGCAGGGACTCCAGCATCAAGGTCCCATCTTTTTGGATTGGGAGGATCACTTTTGTCTCATGGCTTGGCTTTTGAGAGGCGGCTATTCGGAGCAGGTGATTTCTACCCTGCTCCAGGCTAGAAGACCTGCCACTTCAATGGCCTACGTCAGGCTTTGGAAGGTTTTCGAGTCCTGGTGTGATAAACAGCAGATGGATCCCCTCTTAACGTCCGTCCCTCAGATTTTAGCCTTTTTTGCAACTGGGTTTATCCAAAGGTTTGGCATATAACTCTTTGGGTCCAAGTTTCCGCCCTAGACTGTCTCAGAGGCAAGGTGCAGGGGAGGAATGTGTCCTCTCACCCTGATGTCATCTGTTTTTTGAAAGGGGTAAAACATTTGAAGCCTCCGATATGGAAAGTGTGTCCAGAGTGGAGTCTCAATTTGGTTTTGTGGGCTCTCTGTGAGGCGCTCTTTGAACCCTTGAATCAAGCTTCTCTGAAGGACTTGACATTGAAAAACAATTTTTCTGGTAGCAATTTGCTCGGCTAGGAGAATTTCAGAGCTGCAGGCTCTTTCTTGTTGTGACCCTTTTTTGCGGATTGAAATGACAGTTTCCTTGTGAGCAGTCCCTTCCTTCTTACCAAAAGTGGTTTCTGCCTTCCATGTGAATCAGTCAGTTGAGCTACCGGGGTTCCTGGAGTGGTCTCGAGACCCAGCGATGGGTAGGGATCTTCATCTCTTAGATGTGTGACGAGTTCTTTTGCGCTACCTGAGATCACCAACTCTTTCCGACAGTTGGAGCACCTTTTTGTGGCTTTTGGTGGAGCAAAGAAGGGGGAAAAGGTGTCCATAGCTACTTTGGCCCTCTGGTTGAAAGAAGCAATTTCTTCTGCTTACATTAGCAAAAGCCATCTGGTGCATTCGACAAGGGCTCAGGCGACCTCTTGGGTGGAGTGTCAATTGGTTTCTCCCCAGGAGATTTGTAGAGTCGCGGTGTAGTCCTCTCTTCATACTTTACCAAGCATTATCGCTTGGATGTGTGGACTCCGGAGACTTCTGCTTTCGGAGAAAGTGTGCTGAGAGTGGGTCTTTCGGGTGCATATCCAGTGTTGGGGGGCTTTGCTACGTCCCGATGGTCTGGACTGATCTGGGTATGTTCAGAAAAAGAAAATTGGTTCTTACCTGCTAATTTTCATTCCTGTATACCACAGATCAGTCCAGAGGCTTGCACCGGTGTTACTGCCGAAAGACTGATTTTTTTTTTTTTTCTGCTGCTTGGCTACTGCGTTCAGGAGTTTTGAAATTAGAGTAACCAATTTGATTTATTTCAGTTACTACAGGGCTGTATAGATTAAATGCTGAATAGAGTTTTGGGCTGGTTGAGCAGTCCGGTGCCATTCAGGAGAATCCATGATGGGGGATTTGTTCACCCTAAAGTAAAGAAATTTCTTGATTAAGCTTGGGTACAGATTAATACTGAAGGACTGCAGGTGGCACTCTGTTATTTATTTATTTATTTTATTTTTAACTTTTATATACCGACATTCCTGTATAAAATACAAATCACACCGGTTTACAATAAAACATAACTTCGCCTGTGAGTGTTACATAGAACAATGAACAAATTATACTAAAAACCATACATTACCTTTGTCAGAAATGTAAAACAATTATAAAGAAGAAATTGTTAACAAGGGATAAAAGATAACAAGGGGAATATTTAAAACTAGGGGATGCACGAAGGGTTGCACAAAGGGGAATGCCCCTTTGTCGCGCCCCTTCGGCGCGCGGCGCCTGCTGCCTTGGCGCTTTTAACGGATCAGTTCCCTGAGCGATGACGTCGGGGGAGGGGCGGGTCCCTCAGACCTTTTATTCTTTTCAAATTCATCATCTCTTCCCAGTTTCAGCGCTGCTTTTTTTCTTTTTTCAATTTTTTGTGTCTCTTTTTACCTCAGATGTAATCAGGTGTTATGTAGCAGAGCCTCAAAGCTTTGCTCTCCGCCATCATCTGCTGGTAGGGATGCATAACCTCATGGTCTGGACTGCTCTGTGGTATTACAGGAATGAAAATTAGCAGGTAAGAACCAATTTTCCTATATATAGCTTTTAGTTTTTATTTGTTAACTTTCATTTCTGCACATTCAAGTGGAGTAATATAGCAACAACACTACTCTGTATATTGTGAGATTGTCATAGTTTGTAGTCTAAAGTATGTGTTTATTGGCTTTACTGCTTGGCACAAAATGCATTCAAAAGATACTTTTCTATGCCTATGTGCTGAATATGTTTTCTGAATTTGCTATCCATAAAGAAAAAAATCAATCCAGTTGTGTACAGTTCATGAGGGTGAGAATAGAAAATGTAATCATGTTGTTTTGAAGGAAGCTGCCTCCAAGACTCAACTAGGCAAATATTTTAAAGTTTGTCTAGGCTTCTTTACTTCTCTGAGTAAGTAAAATTAGTCCATAATGGTAAAATTAGTCCATAATTCCCTCCCTACCACCCAATAAGAGATATCCTGAGATAAATGAAACCAATTCTGGAAAGGTAGCATCAAAGAAAACCTCTTGTTCTTTGTTAGAAGTTATTAAAACTCATATTAACAAATATATCCAGTTTTAGATTTTCTGAGGTGAATATTGAAAACCTTTGTGTGTGTAACTTTGACTTATGCACACAAACAACTAGCTTTGAATATCCGCTCCCCCTGCCCCAAACTTAATTTTGGGCATGATTTTAAAAAGCATTTACTTGAGTAAAATTGGATTTTACTGTAGTAAATGCCCTTTATTCGAGTAAGTGTGCTTTTGAAAATTGCTACAATATATGCCATTGAATTGTCCATAGGATTTACCTGCTTAAGTGCAATTTACTCAAGTAAATGGCTTTTGAAGATTGGTACAATAGTTACGTTTACCCATGTAACTCCTTTTGAAAATTATCCCTTTGTGCGCAGAATTTACCCACAAAAAAAAGGGGCATCCGTGGAGGCATTCTGGGAGTGAGGTTTAACTTTGCCCAGTGAGCACGCATATTCAGCGCACAAATATGGTCAGAAAAATCAGTCCTAACTTTACCAGGTCCAGATATAGACTGAGGTAAGACAGGCATTTGCCTAGGGTGCCAAATTCTGAAGGTGCCCAAAAACTGACTCCCCCTGTTGCTCTCTGATTTCTGATGGAGAAACCCCCTACCCTATTCCTCTCCCTTTGGGCTCCATAATCTTAAATCTAGCCCTGAACTTTACGTGTATAAAGTTATGTGCATACCTTGTTGCGGTCTCGGTCGCAAGTCTTGCGACCGAGTCTTTGCTTTCGTCCCCGGGGTGCCGACGTCAGGCTCTGGTGCTTGGGCCTGCTCCTCCTGCCCCGCTGCAGCGACGACAAGACCCGCTGCTGGTCGGGCCTGCTCGGGCTGCCTCATGGCGGCATCTCTGCAAAGGAGACGCTGCCGAGTCTTGAGGCTTGGCTCCTCCCTTTTTGGACGTGTGCACGCGTGGGGAGGGGTGTTTTGAACGGCCTTTATTGGTTGACTGTGGGCCGTCCTTTGAGAGTGACGTCAGACGCCAGTAATGTTTAAACCCGGCGTCTGACTGAGTCTTGTTGCTTGGCAAGAAGGTTTCTGCCGGTACTGGCTGCAGCGTTTTGACTCTGCTTGTCAGGATCTTCAGCTAGGATTTTTTCTTGTTCTTGTTCCACTCCAGTTTAGATTTTTTATCTTCAGTTTCAGCTCAGGGTCTTCTGCTTGTTGTCTTGGGTTCTGATGCTGGCCTGTTTTTGTTTCTTCACACTTGCTGCTTGTCTCAACCAAGGTTAGTCACGTTCATCCATCTTCCTCTCATTGATCTCCTAAGTCCCAGCGGTCCAGGATCTCACGGGCTCCTCCTGGAGGGTCCTCGGGCTTCTAGGGTGAAGACATCTCTTCAGTTCTTTCTGATCGCCTAAGTTCCAGCGGTCCGGAACCTCAAGGGCTCCTCCTGGGGGGGGGGGGGTGCTTGGACTTCCAGGGTGAAGACGTCTCTTCAGTTCCTTTGATCTCCTAAGTTCCAGCGGTCCTGGATCTCACGGGCTCCTCCCGGAGGGTCCTCGGACTTCCAGGGTGAAGACTTCAATTCTACGTTCAACTTGGCACCGCCTCCCGGCCTACGTCTCTTCAGCGGAGTGTACTTCTTCTCAAACCATCTCACTCCGTTAGGCCGGCCCAAGGTTCCACCGCTACGCTCGCAGCATACCTTTTGCAGAGCATATTCTGCAAGAGTCTTGTATGAATGTCACATTGAATATCCGTGACAAGTTACATGTGTAACTTTCCTTGGATAAATTTGCCACTCGCAAATTTGCCACTTTGCATCACTGAATATTGATCTTATCACAAATTGAATGTCTTAAGAAATTAGCCTCATCACATCATCATTTTGTTATTATCTTCATATGTTTTCTCAATGTAACAAATATGAGATTATGCTGAACAGGCCCATGCTTTTTATTATTTTGTACGTGTGTAACCTTGAGCGGGACGGATCTTTTACTTGTCACCCAGAGGTACATAGAAAAGTAGAGACAGACCGTTCTGTGTAACTCCTCTCAGTCTGTACACAAATCCTTCTCCCTACTGGATAGCTTTAATCTGAGTCCAAGAATTCCAATACGTGGGGATGAACAATAGCTCTTATACCCTGTAGCTTTGCAATTAAGTCCTGTTTCCACCTTTACTTCCCAGCATCAATAATTATACAGTCTCAGCATCCAGTAAATACACAGTAGAGGAATTGTGGTTTCAGCATCTTTATTGATAGTTTGGTTAGATGACTGGATAATATTTACAGCTTAGATTTGTTTTCTCCATCAAAGTCAATAAATAATAAACAGCAGATAGAATAAACTTGTGACTCAACTTCTTCAACTTCTTGAATCCAATTCCTTACTTTCCTTAGTTGTATAGATTAAAGTTAATTTAATCTTCTTTTACCTCCCAATTTATTTTCTCTTTGTTCTTCCCACTGGAGGTGGTCAGAATATACAATACTGTGCCATAGTTAATCAGAACTTAGTCCCAGATTTAATACCTTTCCCTGAAATCCTCTTTGAATACTTTAAACTCCTTATGCAGCACCTGAAGGATACTTCACTCTCCCTTGTATTTTCCTGAATTCTTTCAACTCCTTAGGCAGCACTGGGTAGGCACTTCTCACACCTTTAAGTAACCTTCCCTCAATAGCAACAAAGTTACCTTTATGTTGTCTCTTCTTTGTTTCTCCTCATAGCGCACTTTACTGGAATTCCTTGCTTTAGATGGAGATTTGTTAACACCTCTATATCTTTGTGGATGAAAGACTTACTTCTTCCAAAGATTTGGTATATTGACTCCCAGGGACCATGGGTTATCAGCTCCATGTGGGAAATATGTTACAACGAATCCAAAAGGGGGAAGAATAAGCAGGAAGGGTGTTTATATCTGCATATAAATGATCTGTTCTATTTTACTGTATTATATATCTTAATTCTGTTTTATTATGTAAGTTTTTACTGTAATCCGCGTTGCACAATATGGAAATTGCAGAACATAAGATGGTTTAAGTACATAAAGCATTAATGATTACAGTTAGGAACAATTAAAAGCAATTCAGAACATCCTCCTTCCAATGTCTAACACCACCTATCTACACACAGTACTCCTGTGTAATATGAATGAGAAATTAAACCTCTGTACAAGGTGGCACCAGCACATAAAAGATAGCAAGCAATCGTATGTTAAAAAAAGAGTATTTTTAGGACACAATTTAGTAAGCCAGGGTGTACAAGTATTGTTGTGTTTTCCTTGCTACAATTATACTAGTCTTGCTTGGTCTTTATACATTCTTTAACATTGCCAGATGTTCCCCTTCCCTTACATCCTGCTGCTTGTGAAATATTGGATTGTCCTGGTTATCCTGCTGAATCTCAAACAGGCATGTCTCTCTGTGTTTGTCTTTTAAGTGTCTCCTCTAGGTCCCTTGTTGCACCAGTCAGTCTGAAATGAAGGCCACTACACAAATCCAATAGCTTCAAGTGCCACTAGCTACAGACTAGATCCTCATCCAACCCCAATCTTGGTGAGGCAATCTATCCATATAATGTACACCAACCCAGTTGAAAATAGTCACTCCAAATCTTTGGTTGCCACTTGTTTAGCCATATCTACCAATGCTGTCCATACTCTGGGTTTGTATTGCTTCTTTATGGTGAGAAACATTGGTATTGTATACTAGTGGTTTACATTCTACATGAGGATGGAGTGAAGACTACTAGTATTCTCTCACTTGGGGGTAGATTTTTAAAAACTGCGCGATCGCATACTTTTGTTTGCGCAGCAGGCGCAAACAAAAGTATGCTGGATTTTATAAGATACGTGCGTAGCCTCTAAAATCCTGGATCGGCGCGCGCAAGGCTGCCAATTTTGGGCAGCCGGCGCGCGCCGAGCCGCACAGCCTGCCTCCATTCCCTCCGAGGCCGCTCCGAAATCGGAGCGGCCTCGGAGAGAACTCTCCTTCGCCCTCCCCTCACCTTCTCCTCCCTTCCTCTACCTAACCCACCCCCCCGGGCCTATCTAAACCCCCCCACACCTACCTTTATCCATGGATTTACGCCTCCCAGAGGGAGATGTAAATCCACGTGCGCCAGCGGGCTGCTGGCGCGCCGAGACCTGACCCGGGGGCGGTTCCGGAGGGCGCGGCCACGCCCCCAGAACGCCCCGGCCCGAAACCATGCCCCCCCGGGCCCGCCCCCGAAATGCTGCGTCCCGCCCCCAAAACGCCGCACCGTTCGGCCCCGCCCCCGACACGCCCCCTTCCAAAAACCCCGGGACCTACGTGCATCCCGGGGTTCTGCGCGCGCCGGTGGCCTATGGAAAATAGGCGCGCAAGGCCCTGCTCGCGTAAATACGGGCGGATTTACGCGAGCAGGGCTTTTAAAATCCGCCCGTAGGCTTTCACTTCCATTACCCTTCCATGACACTTTCAATATTTCCTATTATTTACTGGCTGGAAGATTTTGCAATCTTCAGTTGTAATGCATACTTTGCACTCTGAAGGAGTATATTGAACACTGTTTTATATTTCATAATGTATGCTCAACAGTTATTGTGGAAAAAAAAGTCAGCTTTCTAAGTTTTATAGCATGAAGAGGAAATCAAACATTAGCTAAGGTATGGCTATATCAAATCAGCAGCAGTGTATTTTCCAAAGTATACTTTTCCCAGGATGCTCAGAGTTTTTATTTAGCAGCGTCAAGCCATTTATTTTATACTCTTTTTTTTTTTTTTTTTCCCCTTTTCCCCTTGGTCTCCTGACTTGGATTTGTGTCCAATCAGCCAATCTTGAACCAACAACCCTCGGAACAGTTGTTGGGAGCTGGATCACTGAGCCATAACTCTAAATTTCCAAACCTTTCCGCAAATTCGTGTTCATCTTTGTTTCCTTTGCTCAACTGCCAGCTCATTATTCCAGTGGGGGCCAGTCCTGATACACTGCATGGATCTCTGCTGGTACAGTAGACTTCTTGGATCTGCTTTCTGAATCTCTGCTCCAGCCTGTTTCTGTTCTTCACTGCTATTTACCTGGGTGCTGGCACAGATTTCTCCTTTTTCTGCCTATCTATCTGTTTTGCTTCTCATCAGACTGAATTTCTGGTTCTGACTTCAGCTTTGAATGGAGTCTGCTCCTCCTTGCTGTGCCTCAGGTACCATTCTTGCATTATTAATTTACTTCATTTCATTTTCTAAATATTTCTATACCGGTATTTAGCATGGCCATCATATCGGTTTACATTATACATATAACAAAATTAAAAATATTTAAAACATGTTAACCCAAAACAATACGACACAATATTTCTAAAATTAGCTTCTTATACATTTTGTAAATAATGTCCTAAACATGTAAACGCATAGTGTGGGACGTTCAACAGACATTCTTACTCATCGTCTTTACTATGATGGATTCATACTACTTAAGTACTGTTGCCTTCATTGAATACCTAGTGAAACAACCAGGTTTTAACCATTTTTCTGAAAGTTGCCATATTTGATTCTAGTCGTATCTCGGCAGGTAGACTGTTCCAAATTTTTGGACCGGCCCGAGATACGGCTCTTTCTCTTACTGCCGTAGGTTTTGCTGATACCATTGAGGGGATGGATAAGAGGCCCTTATTGGTTGAACGTATGTTTCTTTGAGGTGTATGTAATCATATTAAGGACTTGTAAGTTTGTTGATTGGCTGTTTCCCAACCAGTGCCTGACAGCCTAGATCTAAACTTATGGAGCTGGAGTGTCCCTTTAACTGTTAACCCCTAGCTGATGCACTACTATTTTGTTAAATTTTGGCGGGGTTTATCCCATGGTAATGTTCTTTTTCACGGCTATCCCCATATTCTGTCAAATCTGCTAAGCCTCCTTAAAATTGTGCACTCGTTCATGTGATCTGGCTTTACCTGTCAGTAGGTTTTTTAACTACTTTTCTAGCATCATAGGAGGTGGGCAGTTTGGGGGATCCTCCCTTTGACTTATCCCCACCTTTTTGTGGGAGGCTTTAAGAGACTGTAAAAATCCCCCCAAGCATGTGATTTGGATTTTTGCCATCCCCCAGGTGGACTGACCAAGGGGAGAGAAGATTTCTCTGCTAGGTAGTAGAGGAGACCAAAGAAGTAGATTTTGGAGTTTTGAGGACCTTTGTTACCGTTGGACTTTGAGTGGAACCAGTTCCCCCACCCGTATCTGGTCAGACTGGATTTTGGTTCTTTTTGCCTTTGCTAAAGGAGTGAGGCAAGGGGTGAAGAAAGTTGAGTTTTCTGAATATCCAGTAGGTGTTGCTGAACCTGTTTTGACTTTGAAAGACTATTTTTTTTGGACTGAGGGAATTCTTCACCTTTTTCCACCCTTTTGGATGCTGGAGTTACAACAGGGTTATCCTACCTTTAGAAGGGAAAGATTGCTGGATAATAGCTGATGCAGGAGAGCAGAGAGCTGCAAGGAGGAGAGACATGGATACAGGGACTATGACTTTTCTTGCATTGATTTTATGTTATTTTTGATATTCACTATTCTGATTTGCATTTTGATTTACACATTTTTTGTTTGAACACTAGTTTGGACTCAGAGACTTGTTCTTGCTCAGACCTAGGGGACCAGTAAGTGAGAGGGTGTTGGTATTTTTCTTTTATTTTGCATGGGTGTCTTTTTTTTCCCCCCTCCAGAGGCACTTCTGGCACAGAAATGGAGAGCAGTGGTTGTGATTTGCTTTTTATTGACCATGGGCATGTCCACGTCAAGGGTTCAGGAATTTATGCTTCCAGCACTGACTATCTTAGAGCAGTACCAGGAGTGGGGGCAGAGGGTCCCTTGCTCCTAGCAAACAAAACTATAAGGTATCAGGGGGGAAGGGGGTGCACTGTGATTTTTTTAATCATTGCAGGGGGGTGGTTGGATCGAAGGGAAGGAAGGAGAACAGCTTGATTTGGGTGTTACAAAAACACGGGGACAGGGGGGGTGGGGGTCCTCAGGACCATTTTAACATTTTGGAAGGTGAGGTGGGCACGGCCTGACAGGGCTTTTATTAGATATTTTGTGGGGGAGGGACAGGATGGCTCACTGGTACAGTTACTTATTTTTTGTTTTCATTTAATGACAGCACTACTTAGCTGGATATCTTTAAAGATATCCGGTTAAGTAGCACATTATCCGGCTAACCAAGACTGAATAAATAAAAACCTACTCAGCAAGTTTCAAATATTGCGGGTTAGGATTTTTGTCATCTGTAGCCGGATAACTTTAAGCTTTTATATTCAGCCTAAGCTGTCTTTACCGGATAACTTGTCCATTAAAAGATATATTGAATATTAGCCTAATGAAATACAGGAAATAATTTTGTTTAAGAATATTTTTGCACTATTCTTGCATCAAAAATGAGAACAGAAATATTATTTTATGAAAATTTCCAGTAATATAAAAGCTATCTGTTTAGTACCCACACCTATTGATCATATATTTGTAAAGTGCAGATTTATGCCTTACCCAACCATTTTTCACTATGCAATTTGTTATTTGTTTTTGATAACATTGTATATCTTCTAATCACAGTACCCTCCATAAATCTTTTATCTATTTAAGCAGCATAAAGTAAAATTTCAGAAGGATTGAATACAGAATAATTTTGGCCTCCTTTAATCAGTGATTACATATTTCTAAAAGATTTTTCAGTAGCATTTAGAGACTGATTTTCAAAATGCTTATGCACATAAATCATGCTTTCTGCAGATGAAAGTACGCATTAAACTCTATTTCTCGCATACTTTTACTTACAGTAGGAAGAAGGATTCTGGAGGGCAGAGTTGGAGTGGACAATGAATTTACTTACATACTTTGGTTTTTGAAGACGCAAACATAAATGTATATACATAAAGTAACGCTTGTTCAAAAGCAAGTGTAACTTTGTGTGCATATGTCAGCACCCATACCGGGGACACCCTCAAATTTTCATAGTGGACTTATGCGCAAGTCCACTTTGAAATTTTGGGCTAATGTCTGCGAGTAAAAAGTACTTGTAGACCTTAGTCCTATGGGGGTTGTTATAAATTACCTTCTTATTGTACTGATTGAGAGTCTAAAGTAGTGTTTCCAAACCAGACTTAAATCAGGTGTGCCACAGAAAAGTGACCACTACCTGACGCTCAGATCCAGGCCAGTGCCTGGGTTGTGCTCTCAGCACCTTGTAGCAACAGAAACCAGCAGTGGATCTTAAACTTATATGAACTCCTTTCTGAGAACATACCTCTTCATGCCTGCCTCTTCTTCCTAGCTACAGCATGAACCCTGGCGTGAGGTAATTAATGGCCAGCATGCAAGGCACGGATAACTGGGACCACTTTGTGCATCACACAAAATATACACGGCTCCTCCTCATCCTCCTCATCTTTGAGCCCTTCAAGCCTCTGTTTTATTTGCAGGCTGAGTAAGAAGGGGAGAGATTGTGCACTGAGCACTGGATGTGACTCACTCTGAGTGCTTGGAGCAGAACAGTGGAGGCGTTTTGGCCGCCACACGTGGCAGCCAAAGTAACTAACTGAGCCAGCTGCCCACACCACACTGACTTCTCCCTTCTCCTGCGGGAACCGATGCATCGTGACTGGTTCATGTATGTCTTTTCTTCCTCTATCCCTGTGTTTAAAAATTTGGAAGAGAAAGCTGTTGGGTCTTTCAGTGCTTCCTTAGTTCTTCTTTAGGCCATGAGAGTCCCCTTCATGTCCCTTCTGCCTGTTCCGTGGAGGCTGGTGTGCCACACAACATTTTTGTTAATGTCAATGTGCCTTGAGTATGAAAAGGTTGGGAAAATCTGTTCTAAAGGAGTCTGAAGCATAGGTGCCTCCTTGCTTAAAAAGAAAAAAGTAATACAAAATTTCAGGGTCATTTTTTTGAAGTGGTTCCACTTAGTAAAATATCATTTTTATATTTTAATGCCTACTAAATTTTAATACCTACTAAATTTCTCAGTTGAGCTAAGAAAATTATTTATGCTATCGCTCTTTCCCATCTTAGAACCCAATATAAGAAGGTACGCTGGGCTATATGCACAGTTTTATCTACGAATGTGCCTACATTTTTTGTGTATAGACTGCTCCTGAGGTAGCAAGGAGTTTTGTCTGTAAAAAATGTACACTGAAAGCTGTGTAAAACTATGTACACAAATTAGCATGCCTCAGTTAATGAAGCTGTTAGCTATTATGCCCCAATGCAGGGAGGCGTGTAGGCTTATCTCATGATTTCTTAATGCTTGAAATGTAACTCTTGGTCAGAGCTGCAGAAAATTGCTCGGGTTAATGTTAGTCTATGCGGTTGAACTCAAAGTTCATGGTATGGGGGTTGTGAAAAGAATCATGCTTTCTGCACATAAAGAATGTTTTATGCTCAGAGAAAATGCTATGTCCATGAATATTTTTGGGGGCATGCAACATTTTCTGTGCACTAAACATGTCTCCTGTGCACATTTTCAGGTTAGCACGCCTTTTTTTTTTTTTTTTTTAAATCTCAATGCATTAGCATAACATTATCTTATTGCACGTATGTTAAGAAACCGTGCGCTGAATTTTAGCACAGTTTAAATGCACAGCTTGTTACACCAGCCCCTTAGTTATTTAAATTATTTTCTTAATAATGTTCACATTTAGCCTCCAGATGATTTAGAATGAAACCTCCCATTATACTGACACCCTATCAGTTTTTATTTACATTTGTCTCCTCTCCTCTTACATCTACCTTGGCTTGGCCATGCATAAACATTTTCTTTTTCTAATTCCTGCTTATCTATCACAGTATTCTGTTTTGTCTCACTTATAGCAGCAGACATTCATTGCTTCCCAGTCTCATCTTTCACCTTATCCTTTCTTCTCCCCAATTCCCCTTTCAAATATTAAACCCTTCTAATTTCATGCTGGATGAAAGATGTCTGTACTAATCTAGACTACTTCTACTTTACCAATTCCAGTTGTTTCATCTTTGTCCACAGACTTTCCTTTATATTCGTCTTTCTAATATTCTCATATCTTCTTTATCTGTGTTTTCACTTTTTGACAGTTTTCCTAAATAAATGTGCTTTTTTGTAGGCTGCGATGCCTTTTTTAGTCAAAAACAAGAACTATCCCAAAATGATGATGTTTTGAGACAACATAGGTATCTTCCTCAGATCATACCTTGTAGTTCTTAAGTATTTTAGTATCGGAACATCATTGTAATTCCTAATGATTTAAGGGAGTAAGTGTTAAAGCTTGTGTCCGATGGTCAGTTGGTCACAATATATGTCAAACTGTAGCGACCAGGTAGCATCCTGAACAGTGGGCAATGCACTGTGCAAAGATAGTATGCTCTCTCTGCAAAGCCCTCTTTCTTCATACATACACACGCACCCACACACACACACAGGAACATTCACAGATAGTCCTAGAGTCACCAGACACCCTAAACAATGCCGGGCTCTTTTCGCTAGTATCTGAATAAAAGACTTCAAGGACTCTTTAAGATAATAGAAAACATAAAACTGCCTTTAACAGATTGATTTGTGTAACATTTTATTTAAAAATCCTTACAAAATAAACACCTTTTGTCTTTCCTTGTATTAGTTGCTTTCTTCTCAAGGTTTCCTCTCCTCCCTTCATCCTGCCTCATTTACTTTGTTGCCCTCTCCCATCCTTTCCTCTCAAAATACCCTTTCCTGCTCCCAGTCATCTCAGCTTCATGGCTTCTGCAGCAGCTCCTCTCCTGAAGAATGATTGGTTGTACACACATACTCACCACTACAGGGGCTTCTTCATTTCGCAGCTATCAGGAAGGGCTTAATGGCTGCCAATTCAGATGTTAATATTCTTCTTCACTGGACTTTCATTCTCATTTCTTCTATCAACAAGCAGGGCTGAATTAGCTGTGATACATGGGGTAACATCATCCATTGGCGCCAAACTGACCCATCTCTCGAGCTCAGAAAAGCTTTACCACTGAGCATGCAGGGGCATTCCTGTGCATGCACTGCCTCGTGAGCCCTTCAGTCTTTTTTTTGTCCAAAATGTATGCATGTGTACTCTCGCGCTCATCTTTTTTTTTCTAATCTACTCTTGGTAGTCCTTCTCTGCTTTCTTCATGTCTTGCTGCCTCTGCAGCCCCTCAACAGTTACTTTTCAGTGCTTATAAAAAAAAAGATATTGGGATGTCCAGCTCTAAGGCCACAACCAGTTGCTTCAAGTATTGAGTCTATGGCTACGACATCTGCTACAAGTGCCTAGAACCTGATCACAACTTGGCTAAGTGTTATGACTGAGGTCAGATATCGCCTAGATCCTCGCAGAACCGGGCATGGAAGAAGGAGGATCTCCACAGGTCTGGAAAGAGATGGAGCCATTCTTTTTCTTGGAGTGGGGGCTTCCTTGGCTTTGTGCCAAGACAAGCGAAAGCTCCTCTGACAGGACTCCCCACCTATGGCACCAGATTCCAGATCTGCCATAACTCTGGAATTGAGCAAAGCATGGAATTGTTGGACACAGATGCCAGTGCACTCTGTGGCACATCTTAAGCCTTTTCTCTTTTTCAGGGCTTGTTGATGCCAAAGAAGAAGCACCATTCAGCTCAGAGGGGACCTGTAATATGTGAACAATCAGCGCTGTTTATGCACCAATCCCCAGAGCGATCAACATAGCAGCCCACAGAAGCATTGATGCAGAAACCTGGAGCACAGATGATCTATCAATGCCATTTGTGACCCTGTTTCTAGTAGTCCCCAGGGAATTCTTCAGAGGTGTCATCTTCCTTTTTGGTTCCTTTATCTCCATCTTGCCTCTTTTCTTTTTGTGGATCCCAAGTCATGCACAACCCATCAGTATCACCTGCCCAGAGTTCTAAATCTGGGTCCCTCCACTGCATTTAGAAACTCTAGATCCTATTTGCTCTATATTCCTTAAATCACTATGCAAACCTTAATGCAGGTAACCCAGGAGGAGTTGTCTACTTGGAGTCCGATGCATGCTTCTCAAGGCAATGATCCTATACTAATCTCAAAGAAAAATGTCTCTTCTCCGGTTCCATCCCAGAGGGCATAACAGTCCACGGACCACATCACAGAATTGGTGAAGACTTTCTTTACCTCTTTGGCAGCCAGTGATAAAAGGAGGGTACCCTTCAGCCTCTTCTGTCCAGGATGTGGGATTTGTTATCCCACAACATGGGAACTCCTATCAGAAATCCCAGCAATGAAAGCTAGCATACCTCCATCAGGCAGGCCATCCCTCTCTGCAGAGGATTCCAGCCAACATTCAGAGGATGACGTGCAGGGCACAGCTGACTGGGACCTTCCCCAGAAGATTTTTCCTTTGAGATGACAGAGATCTCGCCCCAATCATCTTCATTGGGGTCATGGGTTAGCATCCGGCTACTATTTAATTTAAACAAGAAGTCTGCAGGAATCCCTTGAGATCCCATACTTGACTTGCTGGAGCATTTGTTCTCACCAAATTGGGTAAGGGTATCAGTCAATATCTGGAGGAACAAGGACCCCTGCATGGAGGTCCTTGGCCTACTTAAGATTCTGGAAACCCTTCTAAACCAGCAGTGATACCAGTTCATCTGATTCTATTGGACCTGCAAGTAATAATGTTGGGTAATCCAGCCTCCTGACCCCCCAATATCCAGGAAACTGGATCTCAAATACAAAATACAATTGGCTCTGGGTTTTGGCATAGTCCAACTGTCTAACTAGTCTATGGTGGTAGAGTCAGCTTAAAACTAGCCAAGAAGCCCCAGATATTTTCTCACACACCTCCATGTTGCTAAACAATTTTGGAAAGAAAGTCTTGTTGAACTCGATGCTAAATGCCCGATTAGTGGCATATGAACTCTATATGATGCAATACTTACATGATTTCATTAACAAGGTAAAGCCTTTTGTGAAGATCCTCTGGCCTGATTTTAAAAACCCCCGCACGCAAAAAACCGGGGTTACGCACATGGCCGGGCCTTGCGCGCGCTGCACGCATCTTCAAAAGGGCCCAGTCACACGCATAACCCCCGTTACATGCCAAAGGGGGAGGGGGTGGGGCTGGAGGCAGCAGGTATAGCGTCTATTTGCTGCTGTACCGGAGAAGGGCATCCAGGAGCACGCAAGTTGGTACTGCTCTGTTGGAGCAGTAAGCAACAAAATAAAAACATCCACAGGTAGGAGAAAGGGTTTAGAGGGTGGGGAAGAGTGGGAAGGGAGATTGGGGTAGGGGGGGGTAGGGAAGTTTCCTCCCAGTCCGCTCCTTAATTGGGGGTTTTTTTCTGTTTCATTAGGGTATTTTTTGTTTCATTTCTTTTTAGTGCACTATTTCAATTTAATGTGTATTATTTAAATTTTGTGTGCACTACTCAAAATAAAAAAAATGATTGCAAGTCCCTACTGTTTAGCCGGCCTCTTTTCCAACTTTGATCTTCATCACATTGTCGTCGTCATCCTGAAATGGGCCATTTTCTGCCATCCATTTATCTTTATTCATGCGTTTATATAAGGGCTTTGGATTACATTTAATATCTTAAACAAAAATAATAGATTCACTGTACATGTTATATTGAATTAATACTGTTTCAAAAAATACCATCTACTGCTTGTACCTAACTTTATGAAATGCTGTGGACAAAGTTAAATATAAAATATTTTGGGGACTACTAACCAGGATTCAATCAATTTTTTCTCTAAGGACTAATGCACATCTGTCATCATGGGACTTGAACGTTTTTTTCTGTTTTAATATTTTTCCTTTTGCTTATAAAATAACCATGTAAAATGGAATCACCATGTTACAAGATGTCAAATTATTTTGAATCTTGTTGACAACCCCCACCCATCTTTGCTATATTTGTTGTTGTAGCTTCTTTTGCTTTTTGGCAAAAGTTGATTAGCTCTTTTCCTTTTTGCATAGTATCAGCTAGTCTAATGCACAGCACTTTTGCATATACCATTTATGCCTTGGTATTGTAATTAGCCATATGTTGCAGAGTAGTTAAACAAGGGTCATTTGGCAATAGGAAATCTGACAAAACCTTCAACTCATTCACCCATTGCTGCAGTCAGTAACAATGAAAGTGGTCATTACAGAAAGAAAACAGAATAAAGTGTCTCATTCAAAGCTGCCAAGAAAGAAAGAATATTGACTTCTTATTAACCTCTAAAACCAAAATTGTCGATTCTGATGCTTGAGAGTAGAGCACCAACAGCAGCCTTGTTTTTTCTTTTCCTATCTTTCTGCCATCTGGCTTTTTCTTTATTGCTTGTTTCTACTAGTACAGCTGTAGAAAAGCTGCACATTATAACCCTCTTCTCATTGTCAAATCCTAGGACCTGCTCTAAGACAGTAACTTTAAAATGAGCACACACATACCCATATATACGTGTATATGGGGGTGCAGCCATATACGCTGAAATCTCATATCCTGCACCTTGTGCTGAAATCTTATATCCTTAGGCCTTGCGCGTATATGTGTGTGTTCCTAATTTTAAGCATTTATGTGAACAGCTGGGAATTGTCAGTATGTACACTCACATTTTATAACATGCACGCATGAAGGAAATGACCATTTTGCCCCGTCTATATCTAGATGGGGCAAAATGGTCTAGATTTTTTAGCCTGCACTCCCCTCAGTTTACCCAGAAATAGTTTTATTCAGACTTAAACCAGATCAATAGCAGAAGTAAATTTGCATGGAAATGAAACGGATGCACGCTGCAGTTGCTTCGCGAAATATGCGCATCTCTTGACACCACCCCAGAATGCCCATGACCTGCCCCTGTTCCACCCCTTTTTTTAATCAATGCAAAAAATTCACACATCGGTACTTGTGCATGCACGTGCGAGGTTTATAAGGTAGGTCGGACATGCACAATGTGCTAGATGCATGCGCACCTGAATTTTTTGGCACATGCATCACTTTTAAAATTCACCTTTACATTTGCAATTCCGTAAAAGCTTAGAGCTCTCATTTCTCTAGTAGTCCTGCTAAGCACAAGTGGACTTTTTCTTCCTGGGCATTAAGGAATAACAATATGATTGCAGTTGTGAAAAGGAAAACTTTTTTTTTTTTTTTATAATTTATGTTTTATGTGAAAAGGAAAACTTAACCAATAAATTAAGTAGAACTTATATAATTGTTGGGGGTGGTGGTTAATAGTATTTCAGCACATCATAATCTCGGTGTGTTTGGTAGTTTAGTTCTGTCCCCAGTTTAATTTCAGTTTAGATAATAAGAAGCCATCACTAATGAGGAATAACTGGTTTCCTGCCTGTAGTACACAAGGATTAGTAATTGTTGCTATTAACTGGCTCTTATTCAGGCCGATACAGTAAGGAAGCGTAAGAAAAAGTGCGGCAGTGCCGGGCGCCCGCTCGTTTGCTGCGCGCACAATCCGGATCACATACCGCTCGATACAGTATTTAAATCGCATGCAAATGCAAGCCGCGTCCAAGAAGTGTCCATGAAGCGCAATCTGTTTTACTATATAGGCGCTATACAGCGCCTATACAGTATCCTGGGTGCGCTGGAACCTGTCTTTTCAAATGTCATTTCAAATGATGTTTGAAATGACAGGTACCAGGAAGTGGATGGTTCTCCTACAGACCCCGCTGCCTTGAGCGTCCAGCGCCAGCAAGCCCCAGCAGCCGGCGATCGGAGGCAGGGAACGCAACAAAGCACCCTCCTTCGGACGGGCAAGAGAGACGAAATTTCACAGTCCCAAACCAAACCAACCCAATCCAAGCCCCAGCAGAGAGAGATGAAATTTCACAGTCCCGGGCAAACTTTCCCCCAGCCCCCGCTCACCTGCCCTGGCCGCGGCCACGCAAGCCCCCAGCAGCAGCAGTAGAAGGGCGCCGAGAGAGAGCGACTTCAGCAGCCCGGGGCGGATCGGGCGCTCCCCATGCGAGGCAGCTTCCAGCAGCCCCGCCGGCGAAGGTGAATATGTGCACGCCTGTAAGTCCAATATGGGTGCTCAAGGCAGCAGGCGCATGAACGCATGCCGTGACCTGAGTGCCCGGCTGGACGTCGGAGGTCACGGCATGCGCGTATTCACCTTCGCCGGCGGGGCTGCTGGAAGCCGCTTCGCATGGGGAGCGCCCGATCCGCTGAAGCCGTTCTCTCTCGCCGCCCTTCTACTGCTGCTGCTAGGGGCTTGTGCGGCCAGGGCAGGTGAGCGGGGGCTGGGGGAAAGTTTGCCAGGGACTGTGAAATTTCGTCTCTCTCTGCTGGGCCTTGGATTGGTTTGGTTTGGGACTGTGAAATTTCTCTCTCTGCTGGGGCTTGGATTGGGTTGGTTTGGTCTGGGACTGTGAAATTTCATCTCTCTCTGCTGGGGCTTGCCTGACTTTTGGATTGGAGTGGGTTGGTTTGGTTTGGGACTGTGAATTTTCGTGTGAAATTTCGTAATTTACCGCCTACCCTGACCCTGGCGTTAGTGTGCTAACGCCAGGGTCAGGGTAGGCGGTAAATTAGCAGGTAAAAGACGCGGCAAGATAGCAGGTTAAAAAGGAGATAGTCGGGGCGCGTGTTACTGTATGGGAAGGGAATAGCTAATCGGATCGTTTACATACATATACATGCCGCGGGCGGAAAAGGATACGCGTCGAGTAAAAGAAGCGGTAAGGATCAGTAAAACAGATAGTGAATCGCGGGTTAGACTTACGCGGCCAAATTGTGAGTACACAGCGGGTTAGAAACGGGGTAACTGCGGTCGCGCTTTACTGTATCGGCCTGATTATTTGATAACCATTTAAGTGCCACACCTCTACTCACAGGAGGGGTACACATGTTAAGAGTATATAGAAACCTTAGATTTCATTTTTATTTTATTTGGGGGGGGGGGGGGGAATTTCAATGTTATAGCAAAAAATATAAGTACAAAATCAGTGGATGAGTTTTCTCTTGTGTGTTAAGTCATTTTTCTACTGATTTTTCGGTTACAACATTGAAATTCTCAGGTAAAATAAAACTGAATTCACAGTAATCAGATTCAGACAAAGTTACAGCACAGGTACTTGGTTCAGATAAGATTACAGATCTGCATCAGGGATCCATAGCACAGAGTAAAGTTCTCAAGCCCTTGAGTTGCTGTGAGCACTGTGATATCTCCAGTGAGCCTTTATGAACTGCTGAGGGCCAATCTGAGTCCTTGGGGGCAGTGGAAGCAAGTATGAAGCAGTCTCTGCTTGCTTGACTGCAAATGAACAGACCCACCCTGTGACTCACAGGTAGAGCACAAGGCCTCCAACAGGTCAGACCCCAGTGTAAACATAGTATTGGAGACCCAATACTGTAAGGGAAAAACCCTTACAGTATTGGGTCTCCGGTATATACAAATCTGTATCATATATATTCATGATAGATTTCCTTCAAACCAGACTGTTTAGGTGTGCCTCTAGAAGAGGGTTGAAAAACACTATTCTAAATAATATATTTCTCTTAGATTTGTATATAGTAAAAATGTACATGTTAATAAATGGATGCTCCACTCATGGATCTCACTTAACTTGTGAATGCTTTTCTTACATTTAATTTCTATAGCTTCATATGTTCTGTATTTATAATAGTTTAATATGCCTTAACCAAGCATTTTGTACAGTGTAGTTCGAAGTACAATAGTAGCTATAAGTAAATATTAATGAAAACATTTGTGCAGCATCAAGAGCATTTTGAAAGAAGTTGTTGAACTTTTTGCAGAGGATGTGTTAGCCTGTAAAACCATTATATTAATGTTTCTCAGATACTATAATTATTGTTTGAATATTATACTACCCATGGAGCTACAAATTCTGCTAATAGAATATCTTCAATATGGCAGGATCATTCTTGCCCTGATTAACATATCACAATGGAACAATGAAGATTTACTGTTTTATGACAAGCATAATTGTACACTGGCTGTTTCAGAATAATATTTGAAAGCAACAGGAGGCATCTTAAATTATATAAGTAATACAGAAGAGAATATGATTTCCCCAAGTTCATTTTCTAACAACAACACTGCTTGAGTTCAGATTTAATGGTATATTTCCTGTGAAATCCAAACATCTAGAATCATTTTGGTTAATACAGCTATAACTAATGCTGTGTTTCAATCCACTAATCTGTTAAAATATCCCATAGAGGATGGCATTCAGAAACCCATCACCTGGTTAATTTTTGACCCCAGTAGATATGTTTGTTTCGTAATTGGTTAGGATGAAAGAGGTACTAGAGGTCCCATTGAGTTCAACTTCTCCAATTGCATAACAGCTCTCTCAATGTAGTAATCCAGGGGAAGGCAAAAATAACTAAATAACCGCACACTGCATCTGTAGCCAATTCTGTGACAAAAAAATGATTTTCTAATCACCAAATTTTCAAGTTTGTTGATTCGATTCTCAGTGCATTAGGACTTTTCCCTTCCTTGTATCAGTATCTGATTGGTTTTAAACTCCCAAACATCTGGCTAGAGAAGTTGAAGATCACACTATGTCCTACTCATATTTCAACTGGTGTGTTTCCAGCTCTTGAAAAATCTCTAATTCACATGTTAAAATAATGTGAAATAAGTTTGAGCAGTTACATTTTAAGCTGTAATTTTCAGACTAAGTAGAACAGCCGAATAGTTGCTAAAGAGACTATGGCTATGTGAGAGCAAACAGAACAGCTTTTGTTAAGCCTAGCAACAGGACAGGTTTTATTACTGTCTGATGCTGACCATCTTTGTAAAGCTTGATCCTACTAAAGTGACACAGATAAAGGGTAGTGGTGATATTACAAAGCCCATCTAAAAATGCATTCAATAAGGGCTGTAAATCTAAACTTTCATGTTCTGCCTTCCAAATACAATTTTACTAAGGAACAGATGGCTTAATGTTTGAGTTCTGTTCAGAAAGCAATAAATTGTTTTTATTTTGCCACGTGATAACTTAAATAAGCTTACTTCAGGCATTTTAATAATGGAACATTCACGGTAGCCTGAATCCTTAGCCGCAGTCATTAAGCCACGTACTATGAGGTCCATATTCGATCATTGTCCAGGTAGCAAAGTTAGCCAGATAAACATATCCAACTAACTTTGGAGGTATATTCAATAGTGCTGCCGCACTATTGAATATAGCCGGCTATCTTAAAATTAGCCAGCTAACTTTAGGTCAGGTCCACAGACCGACCAGACTTAGCCGGATAAGTTATGTGGTTAACTCTGAATATCAGAATTAGCTGACTCCTAGTTATACCCCTGGAACGCCCCTAAGTTTGCCGGCTAGAATTTAACTGGATAAGTATCCAAATCTTAATTTAGCCAGATAACTTCTGAGTTATCCGGCTTACTGCTTTTGAATATGGACCTCTATATTTCTACAACCTATTATCGTATCAAGAAAAAGTTCAAAAATGACTACAGTATTAACTACACAATTCCCTTAGATGATCATTTCTTTGTGAATGCAAGATATTTTTTCCTTAATTCCTCTTTCTTCCCTTTATTGCTCTTTCTACCCTTTATCCTCCCCCCACTTTCCAAATTGCTACACTTGTCAAAACTAAGTTCTTTTGTGGTAGGGACTTACAAAGAAGTCTTCTCTAAGACTTACCCTGTCAATGCTCTCTACTGAGATCATCCTATACTTTGGTTAATTGCAAGACACCACTGGATAGGACTTAATGTTGCGAGCATGGAAGGGCACTTGAGAGTGAGAGCCCCAGTGCTACAACATGACCTGCACAATCCTGGGGCTGGCTGTGGTCCACGCCGCTGGTAGGGAGGTGAATCCGGGCACAGGCTGGCTGAAACAGGAAACTCTCTAGACTTGGAAACAGGAATACCCTTGACATAGAACAGGAACTCTTGACATGGAACAGGAACACTTTAGACGTCTAACACACTTCAGGAACTAAGAACCAGCAACCCATGCTGGTCTCTGGGGTAGCCCTCCAGCCACTTGAAAGCCCTTTTGGACTGCCGCTTGGAAGTGGTTTGAACGTGAGGACAGATGGAGGCTGAGGACTCTAGAATATGATGAAGGCTCAGGACTTGAAACATGATGGAGGCTCTGAGAGACACTGGCGCCATTGTGCACCCTACATAATCCCAGGGCTGGCCGCGGATCATGCCAATAGCGGTGCTGGCATTGGACTCAAGGACTTGGAATAAGACACAAGCTGGAAAAAGAACTCTGAAGACCAGGGACAGGATTCAGGAACTCTGATTTAGACTCAAACTCAGATTCAGGAACTCAGACTCAGACTTTAAAACCAAGGAAGGACTTCCAAAGACTTGAACCAGCAGTGAAGACTCTGAAGACTTTAGACAGGACAAAGGCTTGGAACCAGAAACAAGGCTAGGACTTGGATTAGGAGCAAGGCAAAGACTTGGACTCAGAAACAAGGCAAAGAGACCGCAGGAGCAAGGAGACCAGGAGCATGGAATAGGAAACATGGTGGACATTGAAAGCGTTAGCAGACCGTTGCAAAGGCCCCGAAGAACTGACTGAACAACATAGCAATGTGTGCAAAACCCACTCCCAATCCCTGCACAATTATTCCTTTTGAATGTTTTGACACTTTTTTCTATTTTATTTGCACTTGAGAAAGTAAGAGTGGGAATTCTAATATGGTAAGTATGAAATGCTTCGAGAAACTAGGGAAGCTAACAAATTTAATAGAACAGTAATAATGGAGATTTCAGTTACCGCAATATTGACACGCTAGAGAGGGAGAATTCCTGAAAGGAATAAATGACTGCTTCATGGAGCAATTGGTTCAGGAACTGACAAGAGAGAGAATCATTTTAAATCTAATTCATAGTGGAACATAGGATTTGTTTCGAGATGTAACAGTAGTGGGGCCACTTGGCAATAGTGAGATGATCAAATTTGACTTAATGACTGGAAGGGAGACAATAAGTAAATCTACAGCTTTACACTTAGCTTTCAAAAGGAAGACTTTGTTTAAATAAGGAAAATAGAAAAACACTGAAAGGTTGAGTGTATAACAGGAATAGGCATTGTTTAAAAATACCATTTTAGTATTAAACTATTTTTATTTAGTAGATTGAAGGCATAAACATACATCGAAACCGGTCTGTAAGGGCTGGATACTTAACCCTTTCCAGACAAAAAAACCACAGATCATAGTATAAAAATACCATTTTAGAAGCACAGCCCAGATGTATTTCTCACATTAAAAAAGGGTGGCAGGTAGGACAAATGGCTGCTGGCATGGTTACAAGGTGAGGTGAAAAAAGCTATTTTAAACAAAAGAACTTCCTTCAAAAAGGCTCCATTTGAAATAAACAGGAAAAAGCATACCATGGGCAAGTTAAATGTAAAACATTGATAAGACAGGCTAAAAGAGAAAAGAAGCTGGCCATAGAGGCAAAGCATCATAATAAAACTTTTTAAATATATCCAAAGCAGGAAGCCTGTGAGGGAGTTGGTTAGACTGTTAGATTATAGAGTGATTAAAGAGGCACTTAGGGAAGGTAAGACCATCACAGAAATACTAAATTAATTCTTTGCTTCAGTGTTACCAGTGAAGATGTTGGGGAGATACCTGTTCCAGAAATTTTTTCAAGGGCGATGATTCGGACAAACTGAAGCAAATTCTGATGAACCTGGAAGATGTAGGCCAAATTGACAAGCTGAAGAGTAGCCAATCCACCAGACCAGATAGTATACACACCAAGGTTCTCAAAGAACTAAAACATGAAATTTCAGATCTATTGCTAGAAATTTGTAACCTATCATTAAAATTATCCATTGTACTTGAAGACCGAAGGATGGCCAGTGTAATCCTGATTTTAAAAAGGGCTCAAGGTATGATCTGGGAAACTATAGACTATTAAGCCTGACTCGAGTGCCAGGAAAAATTGTGGAAACTATTCTAAACAACAAAATCACCAAACATATAGATAAATATGGTTTAATGGGACATAGCCAGCATGGATTTACCCAAGGGGAAGTCTTGCCTCACAAATCTGCTACATTTTTTAAAGGGATCAATAAATGTGGCTAAAACTAAGCCAATTGATTTAATGTATTTGTGTTATCAGAAGTCATTTGCCAAAGTCTCCCATGAGAGATTCCTAAGAAAATTAAAAAGTGATGGAATAAGAGGCAATGTCCTTTTGTGGATTGCAAACTGGCTGAAAGGTTGGAAACAGAGAATAGGATTAAATATTCAGTTTTGTCAGTGCAGAAAAGTAAACAGTGAAGTGCCTCAGGGCACTTCACTGTTTACTGCACTGACTTCTTACATATTTATAAATGATCTGGAAAGTGGAATGATGAGTGAGGTGATCACCTTTGCAGATGACATAAAATTATTTAGAGCTGTTAAATTACAAACAGATTGTGATAAATTACAGGAGGACCTTGCGAGCCCGGAAGACTGAGCATCCAAATGGCAGATGAAATTTAATGTGGACAATTGCAAAGTGATACACATAGGGAAAAGCAACCCACGTTGCAGTTACATGATGTTAGGTTTCATATTAGGAGTTACCACCCAGGAAAAAGATCTGGGCTTAATAGTGGACAATACATTAAAATCATTGGTTCAGTGTGCTGCAGTGGTCAAAAAAGCAAATAGAATATTTGGAATTATTAGGAAAACAATGGCAAATAAAATGGGGAAGTCATGATACCTCTGTATTGCTTCATGGTGAAACTGTACCTTGAGTACTGTGCAATGCTCGTCACCGCATCTAAAAAATGATATAGTTACACTGGGAAAGGTTCAGAGAAGGGTGACCGAAATAATAGGGGATGGAACGGCTCCCCTATGAGGAAAGGCTAAAAAGGTTAGGGCTGTTCAACTTGGAAAAAAGATGGCTGAGGGGGGCATATGAGGTCTATAAAATCATGAGACAACTAACGGGTAAATGTGTATCTGTATTTACTATTTCAGGGATTAGAAGGAACTCCTCTTACAATGTTATTTATATATATATATAATTATCTGATCTTCATTTCCTTCTCACTCCAAGTTATTGATTTCCCTGTTATATGTAACTGCTTTTCTGCACTATTGTTCAAATTGTAAAGTTTATTATAATTGCACCCCTGTTTCTTGTGAACCAGCATGATGGGACTACCGTCTTGAATGTTGGTATATAAAAAACTTAATTAAATAAATAAATAAATAAATAAATAAGTTAGCAAGTAGCACATTTAAAACAAATTGGAGAAAATTATTTTTCTCACCATGCACAATTAAGCTCTGGAATTCATTGTCAGAGAATATGGTTAAGGCAATTAGCGTAGCTGGGTTTAGAAAAGGTTTGGACAAATTCCTGGAGGAGAAGTCCATAAACTTCTAAAAATAAAATTGTTGAGGAATAGCTACTGCTTATTACTGGCATTAGTAGCATGGGATTTATTTACTGTTTGGGTATTTGCCAGGAGCTTGTATCCTGGATTGGCCACTGTTGGAAACAGGATGCTGGGCTTGATGGAACCTTGGTCTGACCTAGTATGGCAGCAACCTATGTTCTTAAGAGGCAATGGGGGAGAGAAGGATCAAATGAAAGCAAGAAAAAATAAAGGGGCCTGACATGGACTGGCAAGCTGGAGTTAGGGCATGAGCTCTTTGAACTTTTATGCTTTCATTTGAGGTATATTTCTGTCCTTTTTTGTGCTTTACTCCTCTATGGGTTGTTCTTTTTATGTGCTTTACTCCTCTATGGGTTGTTCTGACCCACTGTTTCTTTAGTCTTCCCGTTTCAAGTTCCCTTCCCGCCATCTTTGTTACTTCCTGATTCAAGGTTCCCACTTCTGCTTCTTCAGCCCTGCTCAGTCTCCTCCCAGAGTCTTTGATTTTGCATTCTCTTTAAACAATTTTAAATTTCTTTAAATAAATTAATATAAAGTTTCACATTGTTTCATTTGAATCTTTGAACTCTGTCTCAATAATTATATTTATATTCTATTTTTTACTCTTTCATTATGTTAGTTTTTTCATTTCAACTCTGCTCTCTTTGCATTTTAAGCTCTGTATTTACTTTATTGATTGCATCTGAAAATTAAACAGATTTAAACATAAGCATCCAGCTCATCTGTTCTTTTGCATGCTTTCCTTCTGTGAATGTATTGCTTTTTGTGATTGTATAATTTTTTGTTCCTTAATTATTTTCAATTTTGTTGTCTGTTATTGATTTGCATATCTACATCTATGTTCCTGGGTTTTTTTATTACAATTTTTATTTTACTCTTTATTTCCAGAAAATGGTTTGGGTCCCTCTTGACACAGCACCTTCGGCGAAACACGGCCATATTGGGGGGACTGTACTGTTTCATTTATAACAAATCTTTGTGACAAACCTCTTTGGAGGCTTTTGAAATTTGTAATTGATTCATTGACCTTTTTTTAAAAAAGTTAACAGGTCACACCTTATTTCGCACATTCCACTTTATTTTGTTTTATGTGTGAATTATTTACTCCACCTATACTTTGTGCATAAGGCTGGACACTAAACAGGACGTGGACTAGACAAGACAAGGGTGAGACAAGATAAGGACAGGACTCTGGTACAAGCCAGACTGGAGACTGGAACAGACAGGGCAAGAGCGACAAGGCAGACAAAGAAAACACAGAACAAAGAACACAGGAGCCTTAAGGCAGCAAGGCTTGGAACAGACAAAATAGGCCTAAAGGCCTCAAAGCAGGATACAGAAAGGAATAGGCCCGAGGGCCTCAAGCAAGGCAGAAGGCCCGTAGGCCACAAGGCGTGGTAAGGCCTTGAACGAGTAGATGTAAATCGGTTATTTACACTTTTGGATAATAGAAGGACTAGGGGGCACGCCATGAAGTTAGCAAGTAGCACATTTAAGACTAATTGGAGAAAATTCTTTTTCACTCAATGCACAGTTAAGCTCTGAAATTTGTTGCCAGAGGATGTGGTGAGTGCAGTTAGTGTAGTTGGGTTCAAAAAAGGTTTGGATAAGTTCTTGGAGAAGTCCATTAACTGATATTAATCAAGTTGACTTAGGGAATAACCACTGCTATTAATTTCATCAGTAGCATGGGATCTTCTTCGTGTTTGGGTACTTGCCAGGTTTTTGTGGCCTGGTTTGGCCTCTGTTGGAAACAGGATGCTGGGCTTGATGGATCCTTGGTCTGACCCAGCATGACAATTTCTTATGTAAAGGCAGAAGGCCCATAGGTTACAAGGTGAGGCAGAAAGCCCATAGGTTACAAAATAAGAGAAGAACGAGAGACAGGTCATGGAGCCAGAAGTGACACCATGAGAAGACAAGGCTACTATAGCTAGAAGAGTTTACATAGGGCTGGGTCTTGGGCTTGGCAAGGGCAGGGAGGAAGAAATGGACAAACCTAGGTATGAGGCATACTGAGGGTCTCTGCTGGTGGGGAAGCATCATGAAGGTAGGATTAGACTGTATAACAGGCGAAATTCTAACAGATGTTATGGTTCCTTCAAAATGGAGGGGATCTTTATTCCTAATTGATATCACCTGGTTTTAGTGAATTATTTTAAATCCCTGAAACAAGTACAGAACCAGTCAAAGAGTAAAAAGAACTGCCAAAAAATAATTAGACTGTAGCCTCGCTTGTTATAAATGTATACTTGAAATTCTATCTTGACAATATAATAACATATATTGGAACTTTTCATAGATTTTAAAACATTGACTAGAGACGTTTTCAGCTACATCTGCAGTGAAATGTCTTTGAAATGTTCTGATATATGTCTGTAAAACTAAAGAGCAACAAAGACTAAGCATTAGAATTTTTGTGTTTAGAATATCAAGTGTTGCTTGAGTGATGATTTGAGTGACATAAAAATCTCAGCCTGCATAGAAGATGAATTCTGTTATGCTTTCAGTTGACAAGCAGATTTGTCCTTTTCACCTAGAAGATAAAAAATTAAAGTGTTCTAATTCATACTAGTCATAGAGACTCTTCCATTTGAAATGTGTCTGATACACATATATCCATGCAACTGTTATGTAATTCATTTAAATGAACATAAGATTGATAAAATGGGGATGGCTGGCATTTGTTTACAGTTGTACTGCAATTGGCGAGAGATGCAAATCGGGTCAACAAACACTCAGCTCAAACTTTACAGGATGACACAGTCCTAATTTTTCCATCTGCGTATTTTTGCTACGGTATCGCAGAAAACAACTAAAATGAAACAGGCAGAAACAGTTAAGTGCCTTCAGATCATGAAAAGAAATCTTCATTTTATTTGGTTTGACGGAAATGTACTCAATTTTACAAACCACTGCATTAATCTTTCTTAATGGTGCAATAATAAAGATATACAAATTGAAGCAAAAAGTTTAGTCCTGTAATACCCTCAAACTGTAATAGAAAAATTCAGTAACACAGACAGTTGTGACCTTCCCTCAGCCCCTTAACAAGAAATAATAACATAATAACCAAGCCAACAAACACTAAAACACATTTAATTGAATGGAATAAATAAGACTGCAGCTTTATTAGATGATCTACCAGGGGAATCTAACCTAGATACCAAAGTCCTTCCTAGATACACTTACCTCTTGGATCATCCTCTCTCCTCTGATGTGAGGGAGGGAAGGAGCCAAGCAGTGAGGTCCAAGGACATATGTTCACCTGGATCCCACAGCCCACTAAAAATAAGCAAGGCCTTGGTCCTCTTAATTTAAATCTTTTTATTATTACCTTTCTGAAAAAGAACACAGTACAATAAATACAGGCATACAGTGGTGAGTTAGTTCTGCAGATCATTAAATCTTGTGTTGCATAATCAATAAACACAGCAAACAATAACAATGCACCCATGCTTACCCTCCTCTCATTCCCTGAAAACTCCAGTAATCACAGAAGAGGAACTCCGGAGGAGAGAAGCAGCTACTAGGTCTCACTGCAAATTAGGATAAAGATATTATTCAGTATCAGGCTATGTGCTCTGTATGGCAAATACTGTAAATAATCCCAAATCTTCAAAAATATTTTTTATTTAGTCATATCCACCTTCTCTATATTTTTTTTCTATGAAACAAATGTGGTGCAAGGTATTTCTCATCTGTAACAGAGTAGGTGCATCCAGCAATAACCATTTTTGCAAAATCACCTTTTTTGCCAGAGCTAGCACTTTTCACCCCCATAGTTTAATATATTTATCCTTAAAAATCATTCCTTGTAGGACATCAAAAAAGGAAAAGCAAAACCTCTAGAGGCATCATTGTTCTTGTAACCATGGAAATGTATCGCTCTACAGACCTCCAGAAAGCTTGGAGAACTGAGCATGATCAAAACTGGTGACCTAA
This sequence comes from Rhinatrema bivittatum, assembly GCF_901001135.1. Lineage (NCBI taxonomy): Eukaryota > Metazoa > Chordata > Amphibia > Gymnophiona > Rhinatrematidae > Rhinatrema > Rhinatrema bivittatum. Next base: position 711,245,498 of record NC_042615.1, on the reverse strand, counting down.
AGTGCCCATTTTGACATTTAATATACAAATTGGATTGGACAATATTCAAAAGGTATGCATGCTTTTGAGAGAAAAAAAAACTGCATGAAAAACTTATATTGCGTTTCCTTATATTGGTCATCAGTGTTCAGATTCTAAAAAAAAAAACAAAAAACACTTGAGATATTGAAAGTCTATGGTCTATGTCTAATTCTTGCTGCCAGTCCTCTAAAAGATTAGTAAATTGGGGGTTTGATTCCCTTCCCTTCTCTTGAGCATTGAATATAAAGGAGATAGTATTTTTGGATCCTCCAGATAGAAGGTTTTCTCCTTTCAGGATCTCCAACAGAAGTTCAGCTTCCTATTTTTATGGCACAACTCTTGCATCTACAGGGACAGAACATAATACCTCACATGCAGGTATGCAAAAAATTGCTTTTGAGTGATGTTAAACATCTGTTGAAGATCCTGAAAAGAGACAACCTTACTCTCCTCATTAAGCAAGTAGGATTTTGTTTAGAAACCCTATGTCCCCCCCTCAGCGAAGAGAAAAGAATGCAAACCTGGGAGGAATCCCCTAATACCTATAAGAAGCAAAAAATGGAATATTTGTAGTTCAAATATAATTTTATGCATAACCATTTCCAAGCTTTCATAATAAGAATAAATAAAATACTGTTCTGTAGAGAGACAGTAAGGGCCGGATTTTAAAAGGGTTACGCGCATAACCCTTTTAAAAGGCCCCTGCGCGCGCGCCGAGCCTTATATTGCATAGGCTTCCGGCGCGCAAATCCCGGGGCTTTCTTAGGGTGGGCGTGTCGGGGGGGCGTGACGCGGTCAGCGCATCATCCGGGGGAATGGCCGCGGCCTCCAGACCAGCCCCCAGACCGGAACATGGCGCGCGGCAGCCGGCCCGGCGCGCGCAAAGTTACGCCTGCCTCGAGCAGGCGTAACTTCTGCGACAGAGGTAGGGGGGTTTAGATAGGGCCAGGGGGGTGGGTTAGGGAGGGGAAGGTGGGGGGAGGCAGAAGGAAAGTTCCCTCCGAAGCTGCTCCAATTTCGGAGCGGCCTCGGAGGAAACGGGCAGCGTGCGCAGGGCTCGGCACGCCCAAGTTGCAAACAAAAGTACGCGCTCGCGCTGTGTTTTAAAATGTACCCCTAAGAGTTAAGTGAATAGAATGAATTATGTACCTAAGCTCCAGTGGAAGGAGTAACCCCATTTCTAGTAAAAGCAGAGTGTAAAAACTTGTTCTTATATGTCAGTCTCCTGGATGACAGAGAAGACAGGTCATGTTGTATAGCCAAAAAGCAGAAAGGCCCAGACTTCACCTGTCCCAGGATCTCATTAAAATGGCAAGGGCAATACGGGGGTTTCTTCCGGTGCCAGAGGAATTGATAAATGAGATTATTCAGTTTCTCCATTGTTTTCTTAGCTAAATATATACAGGCAGATTTTAAAAGGGCCATGCATGCGCCCATAAATGTGTGTATCTTGCTGGGCACAAAGATACATGCTGTTTTATAAAGTATACACCTAGTTTATAAAATACTCTTCACATGTGTATGTCTACAGGTTTACATGCACTCAGGAGCAAGAAAGAGACTCTCTTTATAAGGCTCAGCCTGACACTCAATATATGGACCATTGTAAGGGGGCACTTTGATTCGGGTTGAGTTTTTGGGAGGTGGGGGTTAGTGGGGTGGTGTTACAGACACATTCAGAGGTATTCATTGTAAAATTGACATCATTAAAGAATTTTAGACCTTATAATTGATGAAAATTCTAGCAAGTAGAGTTAATTTGTACACTGCAGTGCTAGCTGCAGTGTACAAGTCAACTCCTTTTTAACACTTATAAGGTCTAAAATTCTTTAATGATGTCTATTTTACAATGGATACCTCTGAATGTGTCTGTAACACCACCTCCCTAACCCCAACCCACCTCCCAAAAACTTACCCCGAATCAAAGTGCCCCCTTACAATAGTCCATATATTGAGTGTCAGGCTGAGCCTTATAAAGAGGTTCTTTCTCTCTCTCTTTCACTCTCTCCCCCCCCCCCCCCCCGAGTGTTCACAGAAACCTTATGCCTACTGAGAAACTTTAGCAAAGTTACGTGGCTGAGGAGAATTAGGGGTTATGCACGTCAGTGCTGGCCCCACCTCTGGAATGCCCATGCCATGCCCATGTACTCACGCCTTTCCCGGCTATTTAGAATTTGCGCAGATCCTGTGTGTCCCACTTACGCGTGTATGCGGCCATTTTTGCGTGTGCAAGGCTATTAAAATCTACCTCATAGTTAGTATCTGGAGCATATATATATCCACTTATGGAGAATCAACATGCAGAAAAGATTCATTCTCCCAGCTAACGATAGAGGAAAATCCATCCAGCTTTGTAAAATGTTCCTCATCCACATAAAAAACCCAGTCGTTTTTTGCTTGTAGTTAAGAGGGATTCCTGTGTAAATGAATAGTGTAGTTAGTTGGACGGTTTTCTGTCAGAGAGTTGCCACTAGCTGTTAGTTAAGATCTGTTAGTTTAGGTTAACCAGCATTAAAGGTTGGATAAATTCTTGGGCTCAATATTTTCGTCTATTGATTTGCATATGAATGTATTTTGTGGTTTTCTTTTTTAGTTGTAATGTTTTGGTGGAATGTTACTTGGTTGTTGAACTTTTTCTGACTTATAAAATTTAAGCTTGATTAAATAAAGAGTTTAAAAAAATTATGCTCTTTGAATTAAAATCTTGGAATTTTGTAGAAAATGTCTACAACCTCAGGCCTCCCATAAAACCACCCTCACTTTCCTGTGATTTTAATGTGGTATTCACTTATTTGATGAGACCACCTTTTGAGCCCATAAATAATCAATGTATTCTACTACCTTTTCCAGACTTCAGACTCAAAGAGCTGAATTAGTTCTACATTCCTTAGATTGTAAAAGAACACTATATTTTTACATCAGCAGAATTAAATATATTAGAAAGTCCACCAAGATGATTCTCTTTTGACCCTAAGAGACCTGAACTAGCTGTTACAAAACTGAAATTGCAAATAAATATAAAAGGGATTGCAGTCAATCCGTAGGCAAATAAAACTTAAAAAATGAAGGAACAGCCTAGTGATTACTGCAGAGGGCTACAAACCAGAGAAGCCAGGCTTCAAATCCCACTGCCGCTCCTTGTGACCTTGGACAAGTCACTTCACAATCCATTGCCTCGTGTACAAATTTATATTGTAAGCCCTCTGAAGATAAGGATATAATTATAGTACCTGAAAGTAATCCACTTTGAAGTACCTGAAAAAATGAAATATAAATTAATAAATAAATTTGACTCCTTGGGCCATTGCATTGAAAAGTCGGCACCAAAGTTGAATTAATTTTCAAAAGAGTTATGCATGTAAAAGTAGCAATTTTCAAAAGCCCATTTCCGCATGTTTAACTTTTTGAAAATTGCCTCCTAGGCATGTACATATCATCTCTGCCCAACCCCATCCCCGTAATGCCTTTGCAGAGTGCATGTAAAAGTACATGTGAAACTGAGTTACACACGTACTTTTATGCGCACAAGCCCCTGATTAATTTTCAAAAGCAGATGTATGCATATAAACCCTTATGAAAATTATCTCCTAAATGAGCAATACAGCCATAGTAAAAAAATAAAATAAGCAGATCAGTCAAACGTCCCCTTTGGGAAATGTAACAGCTTTCAAATCCTTTTACAGTGCTTTGTACATATCATTAACACTGCAGATCTGTTATATTTAGAGCAATGGATGGACAGAGTGGGACATATAACATACAGGGTACCATAGCATCCCAGATAGAGGGCTTGCCTAACCCCCCCCCCCCCCCCCCCCCCCCCCCCCCCCCCCCCCCCCGCAATAACTAAAGCTAGAGCATATATTAAACTATGTGCTTTAAATCCCCATCACCTGTACCAGAGCCCTGTGGATGTCATTGTAAAAGATGTCATGACAGAAGGCAGTCAGGAAAGAGAAGGGGCAGCAGAAGGCAATTTTACCACTCTTTGCTGTTTGCCACCTAATTCATGCCAGCTCTGAGAAGAAATTCTATAATGCAAATTCAGATAGCCTAAGTTTGGATTATAAAATTCAGGAAAATGGGTTGGGGTGCAGAGAAGGGGAAGCAAGATACAGTATGCGAAATACCCTATCCTCACACCTCTCCACCCTAAAATAAATTACAGGACATAGAGGTACCAAGTGCAAAACACCACCATTGTCAGATATTACAGTTAGAATGTAAAAGTAATGCATGTAAGATAATAAAAAAAACTTTCCAAAGTCACATAATCAGATATGTGGGACCCTTACTGTTCAATATATTTATAAATGATCTGGAAAGAAATACGACGAGTGAGATAATCAAATTTGCAGATGACACAAAATTGTGCAGAGTAGTTAAATCACAAGCAGATTGTGATAAATTGCAGGAAGACCTTGTGAGACTGGAAAATTGGGCATCCAAATGGCAGATGAAATTTAATGTGGATAAGTGCAAGGTGATGCATATAGGGAAAAATAACCCATGCTATAATTACATGATGTTGGGTTCCATATTAGGTGCTACAACCCAAGAAAGAGATCTAGGTGTCATAGTGGATAACACATTGAAATCGTCGGTTCAGTGTGCTGCGGCAGTCAAAAAAGCAAACAGAATGTTGGGAATTATTAGAAAAGGAATGATGAATAAAACGGAAAATGTCATAATGCCTCTGTATCGCTCCATGGTGAGACCGCACCTTGAATACTGTGTACAATTCTGGTCGCCGCATCTCAAAAAAGATATAATTGCGATGGAGAAGGTACAGAGAAGGGCTACCAAAATGATAAGGGGAATGGAACAACTCCCCTATGAGGAAAGACTAAAGAGGTTAGGACTTTTCAGCTTGGAGAAGAGACGACTGAGGGGGGGGGATATGATAGAGGTGTTTAAAATCATGAGAGGTGTAGAACGGGTAGATGTGAATCGGTTATTTACTCTTTCGGATAGTAGAAGGACTAGGGGACACTCCATGAAGTTAGCATGGGGCACATTTAAAACTAATCGGAGAAAGTTCTTTTTTACTCAACGCACAATTAAACTCTGGAATTTGTTGCCAGAGAATGTGGTTCGTGCAGTTAGTATAGCTGTGTTTAAAAAAGGATTGGATAAGTTCTTGGAGGAGAAGTCCATTACCTGCTATTAAGTTCACTTAGAGAATAGCCACTGCCATTAGCAATGGTTACATGGAATAGACTTAGTTTTTGGGTACTTGCCAGGTTCTTATGGCCTGGATTGGCCACTGTTGGAAACAGGATGCTGGGCTTGATGGACCCTTGGTCTGACCCAGTATGGCATTTTCTTATGTTCTTATGAAAATTAAAACATTTTTACCTTTTGCTTTTTTTCCTCCCATATTATACTATTTTCTCCTCTAATTTCATCTTCGGGCTTCTCTTGACTCCTTTCCCTATTTTTCTTTCTACAGCTTTCTTTTTCACCTTCTCTGTCACTTCTCCCCATCTCACTTTTCTGCTTCTTCCATTCCTCACCACTTCACACCTCTCTTGCTTTAGAATTTCATCTACTTTTTTTTATTTTTTTTTACTTCTCATCCTTTATCCCTATCTTCTTCATCTATTATGCTATGCCAGGTTTCCATTTCTGGTATCTCAGTCCTGCTTCCATCTTCTTTGTTTCCCCAGTGACCTCTGTGGCTCTCTTCATTCCCTCCTTATAAAACTGAAAAATAAACAAAGTCATGGTGAAATGTAGAAATTAGTAAGACAGTATAAGTGTACACAGCTACCGTGTTTCCCCGAAAATAAGACCTAGTAGAGGTTTTGCCAAATTGCTAAATATAAGACCTCCCCCGAAAGTAAGACCTAGCACATATTACATGTAAACGATCGAATTAGCTACGGTATTCCCTCCCATACAGTAACGCGCGCCCTTGCCGTTTTGCCGCGCGTTTAACCTGCTAACTTACCGCCTACCCTTACCCCTGCGTTAGAGGCAGGGGTAAGGGTAGGCGGCAAACTTTCCCCCAGTCCCCGCTCACCTGCCCTGGTCGCGTCCATGGGTGCTGGTCTCCGGGGCAGCCCCAGTCCTCTCCCCTCCTCCCGAAGCAACGAAAGCGGAAAAAAAGCAAAAAAAAAAAAAAAAAGCAAAAAAAAAAAGTTGCAAGAGAGAGAGGGGAGAGAGGACGGGCAATCATATGCTCGGGATTGCCAGTCCTCTCCCCTCCTCCCGAAGCAAGGCGCAAAAAGCAGCCTTGCTCCAGGGGGAGGGAAGAGGACTGGCAGTGTAAAGCAACGAAGTGACTTACTTTTTTCACAGCCCTCCTCCGGAGACGGACATCGACGGACATGGATCGCGGCTCCCCTGCCTCCCGGAGGCGAAGATGGATGCCTGCACGGGCGAAAGCGGCCCCTGTGCATGCGATTGGGCCGCTCAATGTGTGACGTCACAACGTTTGACGTCACGGCATGTGACGTCACGCATTGACCGGCCCAATGGCACGTACAGGGGCCGCTTTCGCCCGTGCAGGCATCCGTCTTCGCCTCCGGGAGGCAGGGGAGCCGCGATCCGTGTCCGTCGATGTCCGTCTCTGGAGGAGGGCTGTGAAAAAAGTAAGTCACTTCGTTGCTTTACACTGCCAGTCCTCTCCCCTCCTCCCGGAGCAAGGCTGCTTTTCGCGCCTTGCTTCGGGAGGAGGGGAGAGGACTGGCAATCCCTAGCGTACCGTAGGATTGCCTGTCCTCTCTCCCCTCTCTCTCTTGCAACTTTTATTTTTTTTCACTTTTTCGCTTTTTTTTTTTTTCCGCTTTTGTTGCTTGCTTCGGGAGGAGAGGAGAGAGGACTGGCAATCCCAAGCGTAGGAGAACCGTCCACTTCCTGGTACCTGTCATTTCAAATGTCATTTGAAATGACATTTGAAATGACAGATACCGGTACCAGTGTATCCGTGAAGCGTTAGGCCAGCACACCCAGGATACTGTATAGCGCTCTATACAGTAAAATGGGTTGCGCTGGCCTAACGCTTCACAGACGCTTCTTACCGTAGACGCAGCTTGCATTTTTAAAAATTACTGTATAAAGAGCGTCACTCTTCTTTTTCAGTCAATCTCTGATTCTGTGAGCACGCAAGCCCAAAAGGGAAGAGAATGCAAGCTTTGTTTTGTTTTGTTCAGCAACTGCCCTATATATTGGTGATATAATTGGACATCTAGATTAATAAAATCTCTTACAAATTGCTATAAGAAGGAAGGAATCAAATTAATCAGATTAGTCTGAGTTTCCTTTCTTCTGCATTCTCTCAAAGATCAACAAATGAATGGAGAAGAATGAATGGAAATGGACAATGTGCTCAACGCCCCGTTCTCTCAGGATTCAGTAACATCAGTGGTCATTTTCTAGGTTTGAGTCAGCAGCAGCCTCCACCTTTCAGTTTTTCCCAATGGAGAAAAGGAAGCAAGTTAAAAATGCAGCAGGCAGAAGTAGTTGAATACAGGCACCGAGGCAGGGAGAGCAGGCACTCGAGGAGCGAGTTCATTTTTTTGTTCAACAATATACCGGTATGTGAATTCTTCTTCATGGAAAAATAAGACATCCCCTGAAAATAAGGCCTAGTGCATCTTTGGTAGCAAAAATTAATATAAGACACTGTCTTATTTTCGGGGAAACAGGGTAGATGTGAAACAGTGTTTTAAAGCGCAGATACTTTGTGTTTGTGTCTGTCAAGGCCTATTGTTTTGCTGAGAGCTGATCTTTGGCACCCCTCAGATGCCGCAGCCTTGTGCAAATGTGTGGTATTCACAGTCCCTAGTGTTGGCTCTGCCCACATCCCATGCAGGTCCCCTCAGTAGCACCTTTTCCACAAAGCCTGAAGGTCACAGTGCATCTCTCTCTCTTTCAGCTGGCACAATGGAAAACTTTCTTATGGAGCCACAGGAGCAATCTTTGCAGGGCTCCTCAAGTTGTTTTATGCTCTTTAGTCCTCTTAGATAGGTTTTTCAATTGATTCTAAGTTTACTTTATTTTTTCATTGGCCATGTTCTGGTGCTCCAGAGTGGCATCAATTGGGTTTTTATCCTGCCATTGAGTCATTTGATTTCACCTAGCTTAATTTTAATCCAGTGCCTTAGAAAGAGAAAAAAGTCCATGGCGTTAAGTGCCCCCTGTGTAAATGTATCATGTCTGAATATGTGTGTTTTGCCTGGGGGCTAACCTCAACATCTCAAGCTGCTATCTCTTAGACTGTGACTTCTAGATGGTATGTTTCCCAGCTTGCAGACATGGCAAAGCTCTTTCGGAGACTTAAGCCTAGTCAATCAGCTTTGTTGGCATTAACATTGAGGGCCCCAAGAACTGCATAGACCACTAGTAGTGGATCAAGATAAGTGAGGTGTTGATGCCCCTCAACATCGAGTACCAGGAAGGACAGTGGAGATAGACTTTTGTCTACTTCTTCCCATCCAAAGAAAATACAGGGTTCTCTTTCTTTAATACTGGCATCATGGAATTCTGATGATGTTGAATTGTGTGAAGGCTAAGAAGCATAGATATCGGTCTCTGACAATGTATGATATCTGATGTCAGGAGAGGGGGACATTCTGGCAGTAGTCTTGAATCTATAGAAGCATTCCCATGGGGAGGAGAGCTCATCATCACCAGGGCCCTGGGAATCATATCAAGGGTTCAACTATCAGCTACCAATTCATCTCTGGTGTTCCTGGAAGATGTAGCTTCCACTCTTGCCTCCCAGTCTGAACTTTCATCAGTAATAGCTGCTGCTGTCGGCACGCGTCATTGCAGGATTTTTGTTAGTTTGTGTTTGTACATTTCTGTCTTATTGTGTGTTTTTATTCCGTATTCTAATCTGCCTCGATATATTATTGTGAAAAAGCAGAAAACAAATTTTAATACATTCTAATTCAGTTTTCATGGGGAAACTGAACATAAAAATAAAGGAGGCCCTAGAATGTATCAGTGCACTGACATCAGCATCAGTGTTGATGCAGCCTGATATCCAGCCCCTTCTGGAGAGATTGGGGACACCCAATGAAATGGGCTCAATTTCAGTTCCCTAAAGAGACTTGGCATTAGGTACTGCTGCACTGATGCTAATTTCCATCGCATCAGGAGGGGAAGCTTCCCCGACACTCAGGAATTCATCAGGTGAGACTCCAATTCATGCTCCTGACATACTGTATATGTCGGGCTAGGGGTTTAGCTAAATTTCTGAGAACTGCCCTAACCAGGAGCAGTCAACAGGTCTGCTCCAAAGGAACTCTCTTTTACTGACATTATAAAGAGAATAGCAGATGCCATTCTATTTGAGTTACCAAAGGGGGAAGAGTCAAGGACAAAGATTCTGACATGGCCGTAACTATTATGAAGGGGAGAGTCACTCAAGTAGTGCGTGTTCTATAGATCAGCCCAGGAAATTTGGTGGAAGGAGGACCAGAGGACCTCACCTGCAAATTTGAGGCTATGTGGGACACAACCTCCAAATGCTGTGAATAACATGGGGACCCAGACTTTGATGGCACAGTAGGGCTTGTTAACCTCCAGGCTGGAGGTATCCAATGGAAGGAGACAGCTCTAGAGCTATACTGCAATGGCGGTGATGCTCACCAAGAGCAATTTGTTACTTTCCACTCTCAGTGGGACCTAGGGAGGGAAAGAGATTGTTTTTTTGTTTTTGTTTTTTTTTGGGGGGGGGGGGGGGGTTGATACCTGTGGTATGTAATAGCGTTTTCAATAAAATCTTATTCTCCAGAAAAGATTATCATACATTGCTTTATTTTTTTTATTGCTGTAATATGTTCACTTAAGTTTGTTTTGGCTCCTCATTTAAAAGTGTTTAATAAATATGGCATTCTCAATTTGGTATTATTTCACATCCCAAATTCCTTGTGTCTGTTTTTCTTATAAAATGTAAATTCTAGTAATGTCTGCATTTGAATATTGGTTTGTGTCTTACCAAGTTTTTCTGATTAGCTTTTCTTTCCTGTTTGTTTGTTTTCATTAATCCTCATTACAGTTCAGCTCATACTTGCATGTCCTAACTCAATGAAATCATGCAATCATGTGTCTGATTAAAATGGAATAAAAAAGCTTTTATCAGTACATTTTCTCCTCCTTGAATCATTAAACTCTGGATAATTTCCTACAGATATTTGACTCAGTTTAACATATTTTGAGGTTACTTTTAAATAGGTTGAGTGTATGCTAATTATCACTATATCTCATAGATATTAGTCTGAGCAATGTGGACCATTAAAAAATTGTAGTGTTTGCCTATTGTTGAGCATTGATTTTATGTCAGCTATGTATACTAAACAGTTTCATACCATGTCCTGTTCCTTAATTAAGATTGCATACCCTTACTATACTACAGAATTAATTAGGATACTAATAAACACAGCATTTCAGTATTAACCTTTTCTAAACGATACCAAGTGACAAACATTTTGAAGTCTGTGGGTCTTTTTATTGGTCATTAACTGTCAGATTTTGACTATTTGAGCATCTGTACTCTTTCAAGTAAATTTTCAAAGGACTATGCATACATTTTGAGGTTTATGCGCGTGGCCGGGCCTTGCGCACATCACTCGCATTTTACAATGGGCCCAGCCACGCGCATAAACCCCGGTACACACAGAAGTGCCGCCAAGAGAAAAGAGGTGGCCCGAGGGGGGGGGGGAAGCACCATTAGCCTCTGTACTGGGGAAGCACGCGCTGGCTGGCTGCCGGCGCGTGCAGATTACTTCTGCTCCAGAGGAGCAGTAAGTATTAAAATAAAAAAATTAGGAATAGTTATGGTACGTTTAGGGGGCAGAGGGAGGAAGGATAGAGTTAGGTGTAGGAAAGTTCCCTCTCATCCACTCCTTAATTGGAGCGGACTGGAAGGGAATTGGGGGAGACCTAATTGTGTCGCTGTACGTCACTTTGTAAAATTGTGCATCCCCCCTCCCGCGCACAAGTTGCAGCAGCCCATGCGACAGTGGGACTCGAACCTTGGTCTCCTGGTTTGTAGCCCACTGCTGTAACCTCTAGGCTACTCTTCCACTCTAACTGCTGTAGCATACTGAGCAGATGATTTCAATTTATTATCCACTATGATGCCTAGATCTGTTTCCTGGGTGGTAGCTCCTAATATGGAGCCTAACGTGTAACTACAGCATTGGTTATTTTTCCCTATATGCATTACCTTGCACTTATCCACATTAAATTTCATCTGCCATTCGGATGCCCAGTTTTCTAGTCTCACATGGTCCACCTGCAATTTATCACACTCTGCTTGTGATTTAAGTACTCTGAATAATTTTGTATCATCTGCAAATTTGACTACCTCACTTGTCGTATTCCTTTCCAGATCATTTATTAATATATTGAAAGGCATGGGTCCTAGTAAAGATCCTTGAGGCACTCCACTGTTTACCTTTTTCCATTGAGAAAATTGTCCATTTAATCCTACTGTTTCCTGTCTTTTAACCAGTTTGTAGTTCATGAAAGGACATCTCCACCTATCCCGTGACTTTTTACTTTTTTTAGAAGCCTCTCATGAGGAACTTTGTCAAATGCCTTCTGAAAATCCAAGTGCACTACATCTACCAGTTCACCTTTATCCACATGTTTATTAACCCCTTCGAAAAAGGAGAAGCAGATTTGTGAGGCAAGTCTTGCCCTGGGTAAAGCCATGCTGACTTTGTTCCATTAAACAATGTCTTTCTATATGGTCTGTGATTTTGATCTTTAGAACACTTTCCACTATTTTTCCTGGCACTGAAGTCAGGCTAACCAGTCTGTAGTTTCCCATATCACCTCTGGAGCTCTTTTTAAATATTGGGGGAAACATTAGCCACCCTCCAGTCTTCAGGTACTTTGGATGATTTTAATGATAGGTTACAAATTTTAACTAATAGATCTTAAATTTCATTTTTTAGTACTTTCAGATCCCTGGGGTGTATACCATCCAGTCCAGGTTATATAATACTCTTCAGTTTGTCAATCAGGCCCACTACATCTTCTAGGTTCACCATGATTTGGTTCAGTTCATCTGAATCATTACCCATGAAAACCTTCTCCAGAACAGGTATCTCCCCAACATCTTCTTCAGTAAACACCAAAGCAAAGAATTTGTTTAGTCTTTCCACGCTGGCCTTATTTTCCCTAAGTGCCCTTTTAACCCCTCAATCATCTAATGGTCCTTTCGACTTACTCGCAGGCTTTCTATTTTGAATATATTTTGAAAAGTTTATATTATGAGTTTTGCTTCTATGGCCAACTTATTTTCAAATGGAACAAAGTCAGCATGGCTTTACCCAAGGCAAGTCTTGCCTCAAAAATCTGCTTCACTTTTTTGAAGGAGTTAATAAACATGTGAATAAAGGTGAACCGGTAGATGGAGTTTACTTGGATTTTCAGAAGGCGTTTGACAAAGTTCCTCATGAGAGGCTTCTAAGAAAAGTAAAAAGTCATGGGATAGGTGGCTATGTCCTTTCGTAGATTACAAACTGGCTAAAAGATAGGAAACAGAGTAGGATTAAATGGACAATTTTCTCAGTGGAAGGGAGTGGGCAAAGGAGTGCCTCAGGGATCTGTATTGAGACCTTTACTTTTCAATATATTTATAAATGATCTGGAAAGAAATAAGATGAGTGAGGTAATCAAATGTGCAGATGATACAAAATTGTTCAGAGTAGTTAAATCACAAACAGATTGTGATTGTTGCGACCGTCACTTCCCGACGGCTTCACTCCGCCCACTTTTCCTTTGTTGTGGCTCCTCCTGCTCTTCATGGATGCCTGGCTGCCGCAGTGTCTGCCTGCCGTCCTCTCCGGCGTCCCCGGAAAGGCTTGGGCGCTGCCTCCCACCATGTTCTACAGGTACCTTAGGGCGCGCGCGGCCCTCATTCTTATTTCCTCATTGCGCATTCCTCAGGGGCGTTCCCCTGTGATGACGTCACGCTGCCCGGATATTTAGGCCTACAGTTTGTTGCTAGTCGTTGAGTTAGCAAGGGGATTCTTGCGGATGGGATTCGCTCTCCGTACCCAGCTACTCTGCCTTTCCAACTTCTATTGGACTCTTTCTGCTAACGGGGTAACCGCTCCTCGGGGGCCTCTTTTGCTTCTTTCAGGTCGCTATCAGGTAACCGGTACTTGCTCCTCGAGGACCTATGTTCCCTGACCCGCTGCCTGCACCTATCTCCTCTTCTACTTGGAAGAATTCGCTACAGACACCATCAGTGAGTACTACTACTAGGTACTCGCTCCTCGAGGGCCTGCCTCCGTTCCACTGCTAGTGCCATCTCCTACATGGAACCACTGAGTGAGTACTTTGCCAACGAGTCTCTCTGCTCCCAGGGATCTAGTACTCGCTCCTCAAGGGCCAGCTCTCCCTATCGGGGCTTCTCCATATTTGAGACTGTGAATATTCTATTGTACTCATTTTCTCAGTTCTCTCCACTACAGCACTGCTACCAGAGGAACCGCTGTTCCAGCGCTCTGGGGAATACTAGCCTAGCCGGGCAACATCTTCTACTCACTACTGCCACCTCTGGTGGCTTCTCAGACTGTCTTTTCGCTTGTTAACAGTTTTAATTAGAAATGTTCATTGTATTAGACCATGGAAATTTATTTCCTGCTATTCTGTTTAATGTAAACCGGTATGATTTACATCGGATGTAAGAATGTCGGTATATAAAAATTAAAAATAAATAAAATAAATAAATAAAGATAATCTGTGTTTGTGTGTCTAGAGCTGAGCCTGACCTGTGGCCCCTCACGGGAATTCCCCCCTGTGGGCGTGGTTAGCTGCCACAGTGTCCAAGGGTCCACCCAAATGTAATTATAACAGTGATAAACTGCAGGAAGACCTTCTGAGACTGGAAAACTGGGCATCCAAATGGCAGATGAAATTTAATGTGGATAAGTGCAAGGTGATGCATATAGGGAAAAATAACCCATGCTATAGTTATACCATGTTAGGTTCCATATTAGGTGCTACCACCCAAGAAAGAGATCTAAGCATCATAGTGGATAACACATTGAAATTGTCTGTTCAGTGTGCTGTGGCAGTCAAAAAAGCAAACAGGATGTTGGGAACTATTAGAAAGGGAGTGGTGAATAAAACGGAAAATGTCATAATGCCTCTGTATCGCTCCATGGTGAGACCGCACCTTGAATATTGTGTACAATTCTGGTCACCGCATCTCAAAAAAGATATAGTTGCGATGGAGAAGGTACAGAGAAGGGCTACCAAAATGATAAGGGGAATGGAACAGCTCCCCTATGAGGAAAGACTAAAGAGGTTAGGACTTTTCAGCTTGGAGAAGAGACGGCTGAGGGGGGGGATATGATAGAGGTGTTTAAAATCATGAGAGGTCTAGAACGAGTAGATGTGAATCGGTTATTTACTCTTTCAGATAATAGAAAGACTAGGGGGCACTCCATAAAGTTAGCATGGGGCACATTTAAAACTAATTGGAGAAAGTTCTTTTTCACTCAACGCACAATTAAACTTTGGAATTTTTTGCCAGAGGATGTGGTTACTGCAGTTAGTATAGCTGTGTTTAAAAAAGGATTGGATAAGTTCTTGGAGGAGAAGTCCATTACCTGCTATTAATTAAGTTGACTTAGAAAATAGCCACTGCTATTACTAGCAATGGTAACATGGAATAGACTTAGTTTTTGGGTACTTGCCAGGTTCTTATGGCCTGGATTGGCCACTGTTGGAAACAGGATGCTGGGCTTGATGGATCCTTGGTCTAACCCAGTATGGCATGCTCTTATGTTCTCTCTTAGCCTGTCTTATCAATGTCTTTCATTTAACTTGCCAGTGCTTATGCTTTTTTCCTATTTTCTTCTGAAAGATACCTTTTCTAATTTTTAAATGAAGATCTTTTGGCTAAAATAGCCTCTTTCACCTCACGTTTTAACCATGCCGGCAATTGTTTACCCTTCCTTCCACCTTTCTTAATGCGTGGAATACATCTGGACTGCGCTTCTAAGATGGTATTTTTTTTAACAATGTCCACGCTTGTTAGACACACTTAACCTTTGTAGCTGTACCTTTCAGAGTTTTTAAAACTATTTTTTTCATTTTATCAAAGTTTCCCTTTTGAAAGTTTAGTGCTAGAGCCGTGGATTTATTTACTGTCCCCCCTTCCTGTCATTAATTCAAATATGATCATGTTATGATCACTATAGCCAAGAAGCCCCACTACCATTACCTCTCTCACCAAATCCTGCACTCCACTGAGAATTATATCTGAAATTGCTCCTTTTCGCTTCAGTTCCTGAACCAATTGTTCCATAAAACTTGTCATTTATTCCATCCAGGAACTTTTAACTCTGTCATGTCCTGAAATTACACTTAGTCAATTTTGGGGTATTTGAAATCTACCATTATTACTGCATTACCAATTTGGTTAGCTTCCAAAATTTCTCTTAACATTTCACTGTCTGTCTCAACATTTTGGCCAGGTGGATGGTAGTATACTCCTCTCACAATACTCTATGATATTATTCAGTTATGATAGCACATCTTCCCAAAAAAGACAAATCTGATGCTGCCAGAGACAGTGAATTAGTGTACCATTTAACATTGTTCATTTTGGACATAAAGTTAAGGATATTTACCAGATTTAATTGCCAATGTGGCATGTATTATAATAAGGCTTGGGGGTAATTACTACTATGAGAAATTTGCTGGGCAGTCTGGATGGACTTTGGTCTTTTTCTGCCATCATTACTATGTTGCTATGTATAACAATTCTGTTTAAAATTCTGAATTGTAGCTCCTTTAGGATCACTGTATTGATCAGCTTCTTTAAATGGTTTAAACACCCACTGATGTTTTCAAGGGAAATACCTTGACTCAGATCCCTTTATTACTAGCAAATTATACATTTTATCTGATTAGTGTGCTATTAAGAATTTTTGTTTAGAGATATGACAGAGATATTCCCAGTCTATAAGAGGTTCTTTTAGTGATAGCAAAATACTTCTAATGCCTTCTTGTTACTCTATATTATTGATTTTAGATCATATCTTTCTTGCAGTTAGGCATAAAAATTATTCCATGCTACCTGAAATGTATGCTTCATTTGTTGGAAAGAACACACCGAGGCCATCAAGAAAAGTTAATTTTCTAGCTGTGAAGATGCCCTTAGCATACCACATACCAAATGTTGTATTGATGAACGCCAGCTCAAAGCCTGGATCTCTCTATAAAAGTAAAAAAGTAGGCATGCATGTCTAGCTTGAGATTTAATTTTTCTATCTTCCACATCTTACTGGGATGTCTCTTAACATCTAAAAAAATCTTAGAGGTGACATTCAGTGAGCCAACATCTCTGACATGTCTGAGCATTCTTGCCAGACTATATTTCTTGCTCAGGAAACTCCTCCTTCCCCCTCCTTTTGGCACTTCCTGTCTCAGGATTTTTGCATTTCTTTATAAATTGGGTTTTTTTTGGCAGTGATGTCACATGCTTATATAAGTTTCACATTCTGCTTTCTAAAACATTCAAATCAAAATACATTAATGTAGGAGTTTGTTTCACTGAGCTACACAAAATATTCTACTTTCACCATGAAAGACCAATTATAGAAATATTACAAAAGTAATTAAGAATAAAGAATAAAACAAATTTTGATTGCATAAGTCTTCATACCTCTTAACTCAGTACTTGATAGAAGCCCCTTTTGCACAAATAAAAGCCATAAGTTGTTTAGGATAAGTGTCTATAACTTTGTAAAACAGGATGGTGTAGTTTTGCCCTTTCTTCTTGGAAGAAGAGCTCAAGCTCTTCCAGGTTGCCCAGGAGATCATCTGTGGCCTGCAGTCTTTGAGTCTTGCCACAGATTTCCTATTGGATTCAGGTCTGGGCTTTGGATTCAGGTCTGGGCCACTCAATGATATTCTCTCTCTTCTTGCAGCACTAGTGTTGCTTTATGCTTAGGATCATTGTCCGGCTGAAAGGTGAATCTCTTCTCCAGTCTCAGGTCTATAGCAGCTCATATAGTTCAATACTAGCTAATTCAGTACAGCCTAGCATATGATTTGAAACACATTTTCAATATGTACAAATTATTTTCAAGTTTACGTGTTATTTTCCATTGAAGAATCTAGCCGCACAAAAACAGATGCAAATATCTACAAGTATTTTATACCTTCAGCAAGTGTCAAAGGGAAACTATGCAAATACTTTTCTCTTTGAAACTTTGTCAGATTCCATTGGTAAAAGATACCGACAGATTTTGTCCCAAAGCAGAGAGTCTAGAATTTGCTCTCAAAATAGTACCAAAAACCATGACCAAATGCTTTTTCAGCATTGAGTCCAGCCAATATGTGCTTAGAGCATGATCTGCTTCTGTTTTTCAGAACTGCCAGTAACCTTACATTCACTGAAAAGTGTAATCCCTGCACAAATGCCACTTAGTCTCAATTTCAGGGAAGGAAGAGTATGTTGAAACCCTTCTTCAGTAACTTTGGCAAATATTTTAATGTCTTCAGTAAGATAGGTGTATAAGAAGCTGAATCCCCTTGATACCTGCCATTTTTAAATGTAACTATGTTTATGGCTTTACTTGATGAAAGGGCATTTCTCTTTCCCTGTTGGCTCCATCAACCACCTTGTTCAAGACTTTCGATCAATGAGGACTATGAAAAAAATTCAGAGCCGAGGCCATCAGGACCCAGGGTCTTGAAATGTTTTCATCCATTAGTTCAAAATCACAAATAGTGGAACCAGAGAAATGCACGCCAAATAATCAATTTCCAATGCCAAAGGAGATGCAAGAAACTTAATAGGTCCAAAAGTTTAAGGATTTTAAGTAAAGATTTCTTTATTATTCAAAGCGTCAACTCCATTGCTCAATTGTCAAACATGAACAGTTCTCTTTAGGGTCCCCCGACATGGAACTGTGTTTCACCCGAAGGCTGTGTCGGGAGGGATGGAATGCACACTTTAAAACTGAAATGTAGATAATACATGTATAAGATTATTTTAAAGATAGGACCAACAACAAATGGTAGATAACTTCAAAAGATTATGCCGATGAAACATACCTTAAATGCAGCGTTACATTCATAAAGTTGACAAAGCAAGGAGAGCGAGCAGTAAAGACAGAACCCGGCATTTAAAGGGAGCATTTTTGGCGCGAAGGAAAGGAACCAATAGGAAAGGAGTGTGTCTGATTAAAACAACCAATCAGGGAGCAGAGAAACAAGAGTTGCAAGAAGGAAACCACAGTATAATGAACCTGTTAAATAAAATATTGCCATTCAATCTCGTTGTTCAACCCCTTCGGATGTAAACAGTCAAGTTTAAAAATCCACTTCTGTTCTCTCTGAATTTACATTTCTGAAAAGTTACTGCCTCGAGATGGTGGAAGCAACACGTCAATGACAAAAAATGTGATGTCACTTTCCGAATGTCCTAATGCAAGCCAATGGGTAACTAAGGGGGCTTTCTCCCGACTATTACTAATATTTGAGCGATGTTCCACAATTCTAGTGCGAATCGGGCGAGTGGTCTTACCTACATACAATTTTAGGCACGGGTACAAGATTACATAAATTACCCCCCGGGACTGACATGTAGTTGAGAATTTCAAATAAAATTTCTTATGAGAAACAGGGTGTTCAAAAATCGATGTGGGTATAGCATGGGGGCAAACTGAGCAGTGCCCACATGGTAATGACCAGAGTGACTTTGCGAGAGTGACACAGGAGAATCCTGAAATTGGGAATGTACTAAAAGATCCTTAAGATTTCTACCGCGACAAAATGAAAAGCGTAGTGGACAATCAAAAACCTTATGCAAAGCCAACATAGACCAGTGGTGTTTTACAATTTTAGTGATATTATTTACATGGGTAGAGTAGGGTAAAATACAGTTTACACATGTGTCAGTCATTTTAACTTGAGGAATAAAAACTAACAGATCACGATTAACATAGAGTGCTCTCTTAAATGCTTTCCAGAGGACTCGCTGAGGGTACCCTCTCTCCCTGAACCTATGAAGCATCTGATTAGCTTGAACTATAAAGTCTGCTCATAAAGAGCAGAGACGTCGCAGTCTGAGCAGTTGACCAGCCGGAATATTCATTTTTAATGTTGACGGATGATGGCTATCAAATCTTAGCAATGTATTACGATTTGTACTTTTGCGAAAAATGGAGGTTGTGAAGTAACCATCTTGAATCTCAACCTGTACATCTAAAAAGGAAATTTTAACTGGGTCAATAGAGAAATTAAATTTTAAATGACCATTACAAGAATTCAACCATTCTAAAAATAAAAAGAATTGAATATCAGTCCCTGTCCAAATCAAAAAAGTCATCTATGTACCTATATGTAATCCCCACACAGAAGCCCCTATCCCCTCAAAATTATCAAAAACCAATCACAGAGAGGAAATAACTTATTTATTATCAGACCATCATTATATTAATATTTAAACCAAGAGAACAACGTCATCAGAACTTAGTACAAATCTTTTTTAATCCACTGTCTCTCGCCACACAATGGGCCACAAACAATATCAGCCGTTTGTCCAGCACTTCACTGTAATCATTTGATGTTGTCTCTCACAACTCACCCACAAATTTATTTAATCCATTTAAAAACATATTTCCCTAATCCCAGAAAAAAAATTGTATTTTGTTTTATTATCAATTATTCTCTATAAAAAATATACTTAGCTCCCACTGTAGCATTTCAAACACTGCCCGACATGGACCATGTTTCGGCTGTCTCCAGCCTTTGTCAGGGAACAGCTCGTAATAACAAATCCTCAAGATGCCTCAGTTATTCAGATATTAATCTTAAAAATAAAAAACTATTAAAAACATTCTCACCTCACCCAAAACCCATCATATAACCCATCCCACATAGTGATGCCAACCCAATGCAAATACTCACTATGTTAACCATAAATCTTTATATCTTTAATGATGGTGTTTCTATTTTCTTTATTTTCAATTTCTCCGTTGTTTCAATTCACAGCAACAATGGCGCCACAGCGTTCAAACTAACACCTTCACTTCCTCCAAAGCTATTTAAATCCACTCACCACCCTGGAAATATAGACTGTCAATCACGATTAAAGGGACTCAATCAGCATTGAATAACTTTATTCAAAACACAGACCAGTCGATCTCCCTCTTTAGACCACCCGGGGCCACTGTCTTAAAGTATATCCACTTCTGCTCTTTCTGTAAAAGAAAATTATCAAAATCTCCACCCTGTAACGATGGTTTTGGTTGTTCAATAACCGCAAACCTAAAGTCTGTGTTGGACCAAAGGCGCTTCTGTCCGCTGTCTCACTATAGAACTCCTATGTTCAATCATCCTTGTCCTTAAACATCGTTTCGTCTTTCCAATGTAAAATAGTGGACAGGGACACCAAATCCCAAAAATGATGCCCATGGCAGAACAATCAGTATGCCCTTTTAATTTAAATGTACCCCCTTTAAAGAACGGTAAAACTTGACCACTAAAGGACTGATTGCAGACCGAACATTTGTTACATGGATTGAGTTGAAAAGGGGCAGGAATATTAGGGACAACATAGTACATTTGAATTTTTCAGATGAACTAACTATGTACATGACAGATGGTGACATCAGAAAGGGACATTATCCATGTTGTTCATAAGTCTCTAAAGGGGTCAAGTTCTTAATAGTGTCAAACTGTACTGATATTTCTTCTTGCAATGATGATGACAGCTGTTTTGTGGTCTCAATAATTAATAACATCAGGTCGAAGGAGCATTTATCGAGGATTTGATTCCATCGGGTTTAAAAAGTCCTTGTTATCTGTATGAAGCCGCGGTTCTTTTTGAATCCTTAAGCCCCGCGGTATACTTTTTACTTGGCAGTACTCAATCAGAGTCAAGGCGTGCAAGTCTGCATGGGTAAGACGTTTTTGTAAACTTATTATATCAAACCATGAGGTACTAGGTACAGTGTTGTGAGACTGCGAAAAACGGAGGGTCTGTCAGAATGGCCCGGAACACTTCCTCTGAATAGCTGAACGTGATATCATAGGCAGAAGTACCCATTCAGAAGGGCTCCAGAAAACAGGAGAAGTCCTGTGTCACTCTTGCAAAGTCACTCTGGTCATCAGCTATGCGGGCACTGCTCAGTTTGCCCTATACTCTTGACCTAGCTTGATAGCAGCTAGGCAGAGAGTACATCAAACTAGGTCGTGAATACATTGTACAGATCTCATCTTTGTGTACCTGTTATCACTTCAAATCTTCACTGATGTGTACGCTGCTATTCATACCTCTGACTGTGCATGTAAAACTGCACCCCAAAACCTAGGCCACCACCAAAACCTCACCCCACGTTACTAGTTGCTCCTCCTACATTTGTATAAAAAGTTGAGCAATATGACCCTGGTACAAGTAGGTGCTTACCCAAATAAGGGTGAGGTGAAGGGGAGGATAAGAGGGAGTATACTGAAAAGCCCCTCAAACCACATTAAGGGACCAGCCACCTCATTAAGGATCAGCCCCATAAGGAATTCTGGATGAAGGGAGGCTCCTGTCACCATATTATAAGGAGCCAGGGCCCAGAAGGGTTAGACACACCCCAGGGAGCAGGCAAGAAGCCTCTCTATGAGAAAACCTACTATGTGTGATATCTCTGTGCTACCTGAAATTTAAGGTGAGCTGCATCATTTGTTTGTTTTGCTTTGCACTTCATTTTTTCCACTGTAAATAAATTGTACAAAAGGGAACAGCCATAGCTCCCTCCTTATTCCTTCTGGATTTTCCCAGGCCACTAATGCCCAATTTACCACACTCCCCAGCATCCAAAATTAGTAAGAGTACATCCAAGTTGTCACTTCTGGCCCAGTGCATTAAATCTAAAGTCCTTTTCACATTGTCTGAACCTTGTCTGCCTTTCATATATACAGTCTGATTCTTATGAATCAACTAAAGAATAATATCTTTAAGCTTGTTAGATAAAATTTTCACTAGAATTTTGAAATTATTGCCCAACCAAAAGATCAGCCTATAAGAAGTGCAATGTCTAAGATCCTTACATTCTTTGGGAAGGACAGTGATGTTTGCTATTAACATTTTGTTGGGAAGTGGAGCTCCTAGCAGTACTTCATTAAAGACTTCTGCCAATATAAGACATATAATACTAGAGTAAGATCTAATATTAAGAAATTTAATCAAAGCATGTCCTCACCTGGGATTTTCTTTATATTTTGTGACTTTATAATCTATTCTCTCTTCTGGGGAGAAATCATTGTATCTAAGACTTCTGCATCCTCCCTGCTCATCTTGTTGCTGGAAAAATGTATCCAAGGTATATAAATTTTCATATTAAGCAGTGCATATCTCACAAATGTTCTCATTCCTAGTCACCATCAAACCATTAATTGATGAGCCTAAAAATTATCTGCCTTATTGCCCTGTGAGTAGTATGTCTGGTTTTTCTTAGAGTATAGTCGACTCTCCCAATTGTTCTTGCACATTCAAAAGCCTCCTTTTCATTGTACTGGTGATCCATTCCCTACTTAAGATCTCCAGGGCTTTCAGATCATCCCTGTTACAGTTCTCTTTTCTTACTTGTTTTTTAAGTGAGTTCTTGAGTGAAATTAGGCTTCCGAAAGCCACAGCTTTTGCTTAGCCATACCTGAGATCTCATTTTGACTTAAAAAAAAAGTCAGACTCCAACAACATGATTGCATTGTGGGTTTCTCATTACTGATAAGGCCCAAAGAACGGTTTTGAATTTGGAAGGGTGGTAGGGGGACTGGCATCAAGACTAAATACTATTCTCACTGGGGCATGGTCTGACCAGGTTATGTCTCCTATCTAGGATTCACTGACAGCTATCATCCATTGTCTACATCGAAACAAAAAGTCAATTGTTGAGTAGGAGTTGTAGAGAGAAGAATAAAATGTATATTCTCTATCATCTGCATGCAAGTGTCTCCAAAGGGCGCTCAAATTTTTAACATCTATTTGTAAACCTGCAGTGATGCCTGATATTTCACTTCTGAGTAATTGGAACCTTTTGATTAAAGCAGTCAGGTCTGACTTGGTTACAACTGAGTTGTAGTTTGGCAGCCGCAAATATAATTGAGCTTTCTTCTCGTACCCATTACCTACAAGTTCCTGTAGTATCAGACAGTTGCAGATTAACAACCATGGTTTTTTCTTTCAGGTCCCCGCCTTCAATCTGCTGCTTTTTTCAGTGTGGCCTTTGTTTTTAATCAGCACACAGTTTTGTTTTTTGTTTTTGGTTGGGTTTTTTTAAGTCCAAGACAAACCAAGCTTATTGCTTTCCCTTCTCATGATACGCTTTTGCAATCTCCAGCCTCTACTTCAATAAGCTCAGTTCCAGACCACCACTGAGCTGCCACAAGTTCCTGGCCCATTTCACCATTCTCACCAGAAACTACGTATCCAGACACACCCACAGGGATCCCCACCGCTCTAACTGTTAGAGCGGTGGGGATCATGATTATGCAAGTAATCACAGCTCCAAAGTGTCATGCTTATTGCAAGAAACCTATTGTTCCAGCAACATTGTTGCTCCCCCCCCCCCCATGCACCTCAAAAAGCCAGTGTGTGCGTTCTCATACACACCTCACTAATGACCCATACATGTTTCTCTGTATTGGAAATAAGCTTTAACCTGAAAATGGTTATAAGAGACAAGTTCTTATAAAAGATTATTAGTGCAGGAGTGAAAAGAGCAAGACTTAGTGGCCATTTCCAATCTAGCTCACTAGTACCCCAGAGAATCTCTCCTTTGGCAACCGTGAAGAGAATGGTGAAACCATTCCATTTAACTTGCAGAAAGTGAATGAGTCCAGGACTAGTTCGTGGATTCTTCCAGGGATATTGCAGTAGTGCTCATCCAGAAAATCCTCCAGGAGACCCAGATAAGAATATGGGATCTCCCTTTTCTGCTGCCATATCAGTCTGTGCTGATTGAACCCATCCATAAGAAGGCCAAGAGGTTTAGGACTCACTCTACCCTAGGCACTCTTGAGAGGGAAGGTGTATCAAGAGGCTATACTCAATGCTTGCATAACATCCTGTTGACACTTCAAATATTAGAACATCCATAAAGTTGCTAGATTTATTGTGATAGAGTGTGGAAATAGCTCAACCTATAACATTCTGAATACCATGATATGGCGATAATTTCTTTGGCAGTATGGTCAAGGAAACAGTGGCTCAATGATAAGGTCACTGCATACTGTCTACACTGCCATGTCATGCCATGCCAGATCCACCTTCTTGTCAGGTTGGAAGCCCCTGCAGTACAATCACACTGGTATTGGTGTTCAGTGTTTCTTGCATAAAGCAATAGCAATCCCTGATTTACGATGTACTGCAGGTACAAATAAAACAGATAGCAATATGTGTATCGTAATACATGTATTTATATATCGCTTTGAGTGATTTTATTGTGAAATCTGGAAAGCGATTCATAAATTTTAATAAACAGACACTCATGGTTGGGGTAAAGCTTAAATCCAGTCCACTTCTCCAATACAGGTCAATTCACAGTAATTCCTCTTCATAGACAAACATACAATGAATGAGCAACAACCTCTTTATACAGATGTGACACAGAACTTCAAGACATAAATCAGTATGCACAGGGAGAAGCACTCACAGGTCTCCTCTAAGATCCCAAAAAGTACTTTGGCCTCCTAGCTGCCTCTATTCGATTGGAAGGTACTCAATGATACTGGAATCTGGGCTATTCTTTATCCAATCCAGTCAAATGCTTTCCAAGTGTTCCAGCATTCCTTGTGAATCATCTGAAGTCCAATCTGGATCCTTAGGGCAAGGCCATACACCAAGCTTTATAGACTTTAAGCATGTTTTCCCTAGGACTATTCTGTGCCTTCATGCAGAGCAACACCATGCCTAGACCAAACAGACCCCGGTCCAAGGCCAACCACAACACCTTTTGCCCTACCATATCAACAGCTAGAGAGCTCGTAACTGGGGTGCCAAAGAAGGAGGGCATGTTTCACACACACACACACGCACAAAATCAGTTGGCAGGATCCTTGCTTGCACCCTGGACAGCAGAGGACCCAAAAGCCTTAACCGAGCCAATACCTGACATAGGGCTTTGACTGGATTGGATAAAGAATAGCCCAGATTCCAGTATCATTGAGTACCTTCCAATCGAATAGAGGCTGAGGTTTTAAGTAAAGTGTTCAGTAGTTGAGAATACATCTGTTCAATGCTCCTCAAAATCATCTGCCAAGAAGCACTTGGGCAACCTCTCTGCATCAGGACCTATTGCAGGACAAGCTTACCTTCCTCTTCGAGGCCTATGAGATCAAATCCAGTCCATCAGGAGTAAGAAGACGATATTTTGCTAAGGTATTTCCTGATCCTTAGTGGATGGGGGAACTCAATCCCATTCTTGACCTGAGGGTGGTAAACAAGTACAAGGGAAAGCTCATAGTAATTTCCTTCATCCTGATTTCTTTTCTAGGAAGAGGGTGCTGGCTGTGCTTCCTAGACTTAAGAAATGTTTTCACTCATATACAGATCTTCCAGTTTTCATGAAGTATCTCAGACTTGCAGTAAGAAAACATCACTTCCAACATTTTATGCTGCCTTTCAGCCTCACATCAGTACCCCACAAATTTACAAAAGCCTTATGTTGGTTCCTGCATACTTGTACAAATTGGGGGATGCATGTTTTTTCCTAACTGGACAATTGGTTAGTCAAGAGCCCTTCTCGAGGAGGTGAAGCAGAATTAATGAGCAAGACCATCTGAATGTTGGAATTGCTAGAGTTCATTGCTAATTACCAAATACTACCTGAGCCCATTGCCTCATTTGGACTTACAAGAGCTCTGCTAGTCACAATTTAGGTGAGAGACCTTCTCCCACAAAAGAGGATTAACATGAGTCAGCAGATATCAGCATGAAATATGTCCAGGGTGTTAGTCCTTATGACTTTGATTGTACACATTGTTCCTGTAGTGCTTCTTTATAGTTGGGGAGTCCAATGAATCCCAATATCCCAGTTCTAGTCACTCAGCATCTCCAGGAGAGCATCTGCATCACTCAGCCTTTAGGGGCTTGGGTACAAATTATACTAACCATGGAAACATCCAACCTTGGTTGAGGAGCTCATATAGAGGGGCTCCAAACCCAGCACCTCTTGTCTGCTCAGGAAGAATTTCATCAGACAAGCTTCCTCAAGCTAAGAGTAGTAAGATAGTTTCTGAAGGCTTTCAGGATTTAATTGCCCAACATGTTTTTCCTTGTCCAGATATTCAGATAGCTATGTTCTACATAAATAAGGAATGAGATGGTACATCCTATTGCAGGAAATTGTCTAGATATGGCACTAGGCCGTCTCTCATAGAATAGTCAGAGCCACATCTGGTGAGTGATGATCCTCATAACTCCCTATGGGCCAATACAGATTTGGTTCTCACTCCTTCAGGAGACATCCATTAGGTATCCATTCAGGTTGGGAAATTCCCCAGTGCTAATCACTCAGGATTGGGGGTTTCTACACCACCTCAGCATTTGGTATCTGGCTCTCATAACCTGGATTTTGAAGAATAGCTCTACAATCACTGAATCTATCTGGTGATGTGTCTGATATTCTTTTGGCTTTCAAGAAGAATTTCATGAGGAAACACTATGCTTTCAAGTGGAGAATGTTTGCCGTGTGCTTTGATGGGAAGGTCTTAGATTCTTTGTCCTGCTTCGTATAATAACTGCTTTAATATCTTCTACGTTTCTCTGAATTGGTTATGAGAACCAACTCTGTGTTTACTTAGTGCAACTGCCACTGATCACCACTATGCAAAAGATAAATCCATCTCCATACAGCCTTTAGTTTCCTGGTTTATGTGGGGCTTGCTTCAGTTAAAGCCTCCCATCAAGCCTCCTGCTGTTCTATGGGACTTCAGTGTTGTACTCACCCAGATGATGAAAGGTCCTTTCAAGTCTCTGGACTTTTCTTAGCAGATGTAGCTGACCTGGAAGGTCATATTTATGGTGGTCACGTTGGCATGCCAAATTTGTGAGCGCTAGGTCTTTACAGCATTACTTTTTCACTATATGGTGTATATACATATCCTTATATAGTCTTATAAAAAGGAGAGATATATTGTTCCCCTATTCCTAATAACATTTGTATATATAAAGGGGTCACAAAAATTTTTTTTAAACATTCACAACTGTTTGCAAATATACTCCTAGCACATATAATCATTAACACTCAGCATATTTCAACACAGTTCTAGCACACAAATTAAACTATATGCAATTCAGTTCTTTATTTCTTTACAATTTCTTTAAAAATGTGTAAGCACAATAAGAAAGGATATTAAGAGTAATATTGAATTTTGTTTCAGGGTTACCATAGGTTAGTAGTGGTGGATATGAACTGAAATTAACAGGGTCGGAGTAAGTAATTTAGTATTTAGTGAGGTTGGGAGAGGGAGATGGATATTAATTATCTATGGTGTTTTAATATTTTAAAAAAAACATTTTTCTATTGAGGTGCTATCGGGAGTTTTGAGAATTCAGTTCAGATGTGGTATCGGAATGCAAGGAAGCCGTTGGTGAAACAAGGAACCTTGTAGGGAATATTGATAGAGAACCTCAGCTAGTAACAAGAGGAATTGAAGCATCTAACCATCTGGGGAATCTGATAGAGGGCTTCAGCTATTGAGAAGAGGAACTGAATTATCAGAGTCCATAAAGATGAATGGGTATTGCAGTTTAGATTGCAAAGAAACCATAGCCTTCTATCTGGACTGAAATCCTCAGATTATCTACCTAGTTTCTTGTTTATTTTGACACCAGTAAGCCTGGAATTGCTGTAGCCAAGTGTTCTACTTCTGTTTGACTACTAGATTATATTTTCTTATGTTACACACAGCCAGGTCTGGATCTGGTGAGGTATATGCCAAGGTTTACAGGGCCTGCTGGCGTCTGTAGTCCACCTGAGATCTGCTTCCATTGAAGAGAAGTGCAAAGCTGCA
This sequence comes from Rhinatrema bivittatum, assembly GCF_901001135.1. Taxonomy (NCBI): domain Eukaryota; kingdom Metazoa; phylum Chordata; class Amphibia; order Gymnophiona; family Rhinatrematidae; genus Rhinatrema; species Rhinatrema bivittatum. The sequence goes on along the minus strand of NC_042615.1, from coordinate 711,217,475 downwards.
ACGTGGAGTTCTCTCGCACTCACAACTCACTGTTGTTTCAAAAGAGGCTCCTGATGTAACAGTAGTTTTGGCCAGTCTATCCTATGGAGTATCTAGGAGGTGTAGAACCCAACACCATCCTTCTCAGGACACATTATTTTGGTTCCAGACTGCCATAAAAAGGAAATATAGAAATGACAGCAGAAAAGGGCCAATGGTCCATCTAGTCTGCCCAGCAAGCTTACCATGGTAGTATCTGCTGCGCTGTGCAGGTTAGCCCCATGTATCAGTCAGTCTTGCTTGACGTGCTTTGCTTATTGACTTGGCGGTAGAAGCAGTCCTGTATTTTTCCTTAATGTCTGCGCATCAGTACTCCAGACTGTAAAAAAAGTCATGTTGGTTGTGTCTGAATCCAAATTTCTCTTTCTTTCCACCCCCACCCCCATCCTTTGAAACAGAGAGCGATTTTGCAGTTGCATCAAAAGCATCAGGGCTTATTGGTTAAGGGTAATAATCCCCTTTCTTCTGGTAAGGGTAGTAAATGCTGCTCTGTGCAGGTTACCCCCATGCTTATCAGTTCTCCAGATCTAAAAGTCAGGTCCCTCGTTGGTTGCTGTCTAAATCCAATTCCCCCATTCCCCTGCTCAATGGCAGGTCTAATGTTATCCAGATATATCTATCCAGATAACTGGAACTTTTCTGATTATATTCAGTAATATCCAGATAACTTAAATAACCAGATATCTTTGATTATTGGGCCCTAAATAATTAAAATAACATTGAACTTGTTTTACTTTAGATTCTGCAGATTCACTCAGAAATATTTAAAGGCCATATCCTTTATCAATGCAAATGTTTAAGGACTATTTAGTTTGTAGTTCTTATTTTGTGCTTTCCATCTTCAAAATCTATACAATTTAACACATCCACAAAATGTTTGGTGTTTAGACTGTGGTAATAGTTTTCATATTAATATAATGGTAAAAGATCTGCATAGCAGTTCCAGGTTATATGATCACATACTTTTACTTATAAATGATTAAATAAAAGATTAATAAAACAGCCATTATGTCAGGGCTAGGTCTTGGTATAACACTAGCAACTGACTTCCATAACCCTACTGAGCTTCATCAAAGAGCTGCCTCTGAAACCCTAGAAGAGCCTATATGTGGAATTTTCTCTTCCTGACAGTTCAGAGCAAAATAACATGTAACTCAATTATTTTTATTTCCTCTGGGATACTGTCTTTTTTCTATATAATTACAAGATAGAGCATACCAAAATCTCTTGATTCTCTATTCAGTTGGAACCCTTTTTTGTTCTAAAAAGAAGCCAACACTTTGTGTGTTGTACTTTAAAGCAGTGTTTCTCAATTTTTTTATTTGTTTGTTTTATAGACCGATGTTCAATCTGGCATATCATATCGGTTTACATTGTAATGCAGGTTCAATAAGAATTATGCTTCTTATTTTTACATTATAACTTCATATCATCTGTAACAATATAATTTGGAAGGAAATATGAGTAACGATGAAACAGGGTTAACAATAATTTAACAGTTTAACTTTTATAGAGTAACATATATAATATTTTAACTGTGTATTGCAGAATAAAAAAGTGTAGACCAGTCAGTTGGGGAGGACGAATTAGTCTTAATGCTTGTGAAGGTAGGCATTAGGTCGCTGTCAGAAAGGCTTTTTAAAGAGCCATGTTTTGAGGTTTGTTTGGTTTTTTTTGAAGGATTGAGTTGTGGGATCCAGTCTGAGTTGAGGTGGTAAGCTGTTCCAGAGTGAGGGTCCTGCTATCGATAGGGTGCGCTCCCTTGTTGTGGTCAAGTGTGCTATTTTTGGTGAGGTATTGGAATGAGCCCAGTGTGGTGGAGCAGAGTTTTCTTTGGGGGTGTGAGAAAATATAGGGCAGAGCTCAGCCAGTCAAACTTCTCATTGTAAAGTGCTTTGTGAATTAGGGTTAAGACTTTATATTGTATTCTGTGTAAGATGGGTAGCCAGTGTAGATTTTTGAGTATTGGTGAGATATGATCGGATCTTTTGGTGTTTGTGAGTGATCTTGCCACTGCATTCTGTAGTAATTGCAGCAGTCTAAGGGAGGTGGACAGGAGGCCCAGGAGAAGGGCATTGCAATAGTCGAGTTTGGAGAATAGTAGTGCTTGGAGGACTGTTCAGTAGTCGTGGGTGTAGAGAAGCTGTTTAACTTTTTTTAGGATCTGAAGTTTGAAGAATCCATCTTTAATTATTGAGTTGATGTGTTTTTTCATGTTGAGTTTACCATCTATGACTATGCCGAGGTCTTTGACAGTGGGGACTATTTTCTCATCCATCACATATGTTGAGTGGTTGTGGCTGGGAGTTGTGATGGCTTTGTTAGTTATGAGTAACATGTCAGTCTTCTTGTGGTTGAGGCAAAGTGACATTTGTGAGAGTAGCTGTGTTATTTTCTGAAGGTAGGTGTCCCAGATTTTAAGGGTGTTTGCAATATTCCCTTTTATGGGGAGCAAGATTTGAACATCATCTGTGTATATGAAGTAGGATAGGTTTAATTCAGGTAGGAGTGCACATAGGGGTAGGATGTAAATGTTGAAGAGGGTGGATGAGAGGGATGAGCCTTGAGAGACACCGTGTGTAAGGGGAATTTGTTTGGATTCAGATGCATTTAGTCTGACTTTGTAGGATCGATCTGATAGGTATGATTCAAACCATTTTAGTGTGGTGTTGTAAAGGCCGATTTTCATTTAGTCGATTAATAAAGTTTCGTGGTTGACGGTGTCAAATGCCGCAGATATGTCAAGTAGGATCAGATGGTGGGAGTGTCCGCTGTCAAGGCCTCTAAGGGTGTAGTCTGTGAGGGTGAGAAGTAACGTTTCAGTACTGAAGTGTTTTCTAAAGCCATGTTGGGAGGGTAATAGTATATTCATGTTTTCCAGGTGTTCGCTGAGTTGACGGTTGACAATTTTTTCAAGTATCTTGGCTATGAATGGTAGGTTGGAGATGGGTCTGTAGTTTGCTGGGTCAGATTTGTCGAGCTGAGGCTTTTTGAGGGTTGGCTTGATGACAGCGCATTTGAGACTGTCTGGGAAGCTGCCTTGTTCAAGTGATATGTTAACTATGTCTGCTATAGGTCTGGCTATGGTATTGGAGTTTTGCTTTAGCAGTTTTATTGGGATGGGGTCAAGGGGGTGTGCGGCAGGGTTTAGATTTTGGATGATTGACTCAACTTTGGTTTAAGCGACTGTTTCGAATTGGGTCCAAGAAGTTGTGGTTAAGTGTGGTAGTTTGGGTGTAGGCTTGCTAATGAGAGGGTTGGTAATGATTATTTTGGTGATTTTGTCGTTGAAATATTGGACGAGATCTTCACAGGTTCTAGTACAGTTTTCTTGAGAGGGCGTGTTGATGAGTGATTGTGTCAGATCAGTAACTTATGCAGATAGGGTTTTCAGATTATATTGGTAGTCATGGATCTTTTTAGCATAGTAGTCACGTTTGGCTTTATCTGTGTCAGTTCTGTATATGTATAGGATGGTTCTGTATCTATCTTTTAATTGGGGAGTTGGGTCTTTTCTCCATTTTTTTCTCGGCTTGTCTTAGTAGATGTTTGGTGTTTTTTAGCTCAGGGGTCTACCAGGGTGTTTTGTGTTTATTGGTCTTGATTTCTTTTTTAATAGTTGGGCACTTTATCTTTGCTACTTCCAAGTTGATGGAGATCCATTAGTTCGTTGCGGAGTATGCATCTTTCTTGTCGAGGGCTTTTAGTCTGTTTGGTAGTATTTCAGTCAGCTCATTGCTTGTGCATAGTTTGGTAAATTTGATTGTTTTATTATATTTGTTTGTCTCTGGGGGTGGGTGTTCCAGTAGTAGATTAGTTTGGATGAGTTTGTGGTCAGACCATGGGATAGTGGAGATTGTGGGTTGGTAGGTCTGTGATATTTGCTTGGTGATAAATATTGTCTAGTATATGTCCAGACTTGTGAGTGGGGATGTTGATTATTTGTGTGAAGCTTATGGCGGTCATGGTATCTAGGAGTAGTTCGCAGGTAGGTGAGGGGGAAGTTTTATCAATGTGTAGGTTGAAGTCACCCAGGACGATTGCAGGGGTATCCATGCTGATGTTGGATGCGATGGTTTCAATTAGGGTGGACAAGTTGTGTTGGAGTGCTCCAGGTGGGGCATAAAGTAGGAGAATTTGGAGATTTTTAGATTTGAATAGACTTATTTCGATGGGAGGTGGTAGGTTGATATGGTGGGGTTTGAGGTTCAGTTTCTTTTGAGCCATGAGTAGAATGCCGCCTCCTTTCCTTTTTGGTCTTAGTATGGAGTATATATTGTAGATTGATTTGGGTAGTTGGTTAATGATGGCGACGTCTGTGCTTTTGAGCCATGATTCTGTTACACAGAGTATGTCAGGGTTAGTGTCAAACAGGAGGTCATGGATTATCAGGATCTTTTTGGAGACGGACTGTGCGATGAGTAGGAGTAAAGTTAATACAGTGAGGGTTGTGATTTGGGCGTTTGGATGGATGGGGATTGTGATAAGTTTCCGTGGTTTGTTTGAGCGGGTTGTTTTTGTACTTTTGGAGGTCCTGATCTCCTAAATTGATGTGGACTAGCTAGCTGGTAGAATTTGGAGGAACCTAAAGGATTGGGAGAGGAGGAGTCCCCTCTTGTGGCTGAAGAGCATGGAGTCCCTTCTGTGACTAAACTGCAGAGGAATAGGGGAGCATATGCCCCATTCCCCTTCAGGAGTCTCCCCTAGTCTCAGCCGAACCAGCCCCTGTTTTAATTACAAGAATTATGGTAAAAGAGCTGTGCTTCTTGCAACCAGAACAGAGGAGGGAAAAAATAAGGTGGTCTTATTCCAGAGGATAATGTAGCAAGGGGCCGGCAATCTGTCCTCACAACTGAAAGCATCAGCAGTGTGCAGTTTTGTAGGGTCCAGAGTGAAGCTGCTACCAGAAGATTGTGGTCCAGAGGTTTAGGACAGTACAGAATGTCACACTTGTGGTGTGGGTGACCAGATAGGAGCTTCTACACAGTCGCAGGGGGTGGTTGCAGCATGGGTCTGCTTCCTCCTGCAATGACTGCCACTCTGCAGACCAGTAAAATGACTGCTGTAGACCACTGCTAGTCCATGGACCAGTGGTTGAGAAACACGGCCTTAGAGCACACTTCATAGGATCAGAGGGGAAAGTGAGTACCTGACCTGAAAGAAACCCCCAAGATAACACACAAAACTAATTTATTTCTTAAAATAATTTTCATTTTGGTCACTCTCTGATAAATAAGAGAGTTTTTAAAATGTTTTTGCGCCCTACTTTGAAGGTCAGTTTTCAGATAAACATAGAGGGTTATTTTTCAAATCGCAAGGGGTCATTATCGCAGTGTTAAAATGTAAATGAGAGAAAAAGGAGGAGTTTGGGCAGGGTTTAGTAAAATGAGGAACCGGTAGCAGCGGGCGATAATGTTTCACACATTATTGCCATTAGTAGCGCCGGAAATATCTACATCTTTTCTACTGACACTATGGGGACGAAAGTGTTCAGCGCGGCCGCAGTCGCGTCATGCAATACCGTACCACTGCGATGCAATCAGCTGCACACTTTCGTCCCCCTGCCCTTTTTTTGACTGCGGGTGATTATTTCACTATCATTATAGCAAAATGATAAATCTAGGCCTTAATGTGCTACTTTAAAATTATTTTATTTGTCGAAGAGTTTGGCTGTTTAATTTAGTTGTAAGTGTAGTGTTTCTGGAATGCCACTTTGAATTAAACAAAGAATCAGTTTTTGCTTTGACATATAAGTGTAATTCTCTTTCCTCTGTGGTTTAAAATGTATTCCATCATTCTACTAAATTGCAGTTAGTATTTTTTGAGAGTCAGATCTAATTCCTTTAAGATATTACCAGCCACATTTTGTATTGTTTACTATTAATAGAGCCGTCGCATTAAGCCATGCTTTGTTTCTTTTAATGTTGAACAGTTACAGAAAAATATGTAGTAATATGCACGTTATTTTGTAGAAACAGTCCAAAAGGATGAGGTTGACCTTAACCAGGATGGAACCAGGCTGTTGGCGCTAACCTTTAAAAAGGAGATAGAACAGCTTTACATTTAAAAAGGAGAAAGAACAGCTTTAAAGTTAGAACAAAGTAGAAAGCCAATAGTCGCTTGGCAGCGCATGGTTTAGAGGGAGGTATCTCTGAAGGATACTAATGAAACAGGAGAGTTAGGGCATCACACAGAAATGTTCCAATAAAAGCAAAAGTGATCCTTATTCCTAAAGTAAAGAACCACCTGAATTAAAGGATTTAAATTATCCCTGTCAACTAATAAGCAGGTTGCTAATACCAAAAACAACATTCTTTGAAATGGCTGTATGCCAATGCCAGAAGCCTACGACGTAAGATGAGTTAGAGTATATAACATTGAATGAAGAAGTAGACATAATTGGCATCTCAGAGACCTGGTGGAAAGAGGATAACCAATGGGACAGACTACACCAAGGTACAAATTATATTGCCGTGATAAGGTGAATCAGGTTGGGATGGGATGATGCTTTATTTTCGGGATGGCATAGAATCCAATAGGATAAAGATCCTGCAAGAGACTAAATGCACAATAGAATCTTTATGGGTAGAAATCCCTTGTGTGTTAGGGAAGAGTATAGCGATAGGAGCAATCTACCATCCACCTGGCCAAAATGATAACATGTACAATGAAATGCTCAGAGAAATAAGGGAAACTAACCAATTTGACAATGAAGTAATGGGAGATTTCAGTTATCCCAATATTAACAGGTAAATGTAACATCAGGACATGCTGGAAAGGTAAAGTTCCTGGATGGAATAAATGACTGCTTCATATAGATGTTGGTTCAGGAACAGACGCAAGAGGGAGCTATCTTACATCTAATTCATAGTAGAATGCAGAATATGGTGAGAAAGGTAATAATGGTAGAGCCACATAGCAATAGTGATCATAAAATGATCCAATTTGAATTAATGGTTGGAAGGGGGACAATAAGTAAATCTATAGCTCTATCACTAAACTCTCAAAAGGGAGACTGATAAAATGAGAAAGACAGAAAAAAATTGAAAGGTGCAAATACAAAGTAAGAGTGTACAACAGGTGTGGACATTGTTTAAAAATACCATCTTAGAAGCGCAGTCCAGATGTATTCCACGCTTTAAGAAAGGTGGAAGGAAGACCAAACCAACTGCCAGCTTGGTTAAAAGCAGAAGTGAAAGAAGCTATTTTAGCCAAAAAACCTTCCTTCAAAAATTGGAAGAAGGATCCATCTGAAGAAAGTAGGAAAAAGCATAAGCATTGGCAAGTTAAATGTAAAACACTGATAAGACAAGCTGAGAGAATTTGAAAAGAAGTTGGCCGTAGATGCAGAAACTCATAATAAAAACATTTAAAATTCATTCGAAGCAGGAAACCTGTGAGGGAGTCAGTTGGTCCGTTAGATGATTGAGGGGTTAAAGGGGCACTTAGGGAAGATAAGGCCATCATTGAAAGACTAAATTAATTCTTTGCTTCGGTGTTTTCTAATAAAGATGTTGGGGAGATACCCGCGATGCAGACATTTTTCAAGGGTGATGATTCAGATGGACTGAACCAAATCATGGTGAACCTGGACGAGGTAGGCTAGAGGTGATCCGGGAAACTTTAGACCAGTGAGCCTGTCTTCAGTGCCAGGAAAAATCTTGGAAACTATTCTAAAAATTCAAAATAGCAGAACATATGAATAGACATGGTTTAATGGGATACAGCCAACATGATTTATCCAAGGGAAGTCTTGCCTCACAAATCTGCTACTTTTTTTGAAGGAGTTAATAAATACTTGGATAAAGATGGGCAGGTAGATGATGTGTATTTGTATTTTCAGAAGGCGTTTAACAAAGTCCCCCATGAGAGGCCTTCTAAGAAAATAAAAAAGTCATGGGATAGGAGACAATGTCCTTTTGTGGATTACAAACTGGTTAAAAAGGAATCAGGGAGTAGGATTAAATAATCAGTATTCTGAGTGAAGAGGGGTAAGCAGTGGAGTGTCTCAAGGATCTGTACATGTGCTGGTGCTTTATAAATGATCTGGAAAAGAGAATGACGAGTGAGATGATCAAATTTGCACATGATACAAAATTATTCAGAATAAGTAGATCACAGGCAGATAGTGATAAATTGCAACAGTACCTTGTGAGACTGGAAGATTGGGCATTCAAATGGCAGTTGAAGTTTAATGTGGACAAGTGCAAGGTGATGCATAGAGGTAAAAAAAAAACAAAAAACCCTATGTGATAATTAACGGTGTTAGCTTTCGTGTTAGGAGCCACCACTCAGGAAAAAGATCTAGACATCCTAGTGGACAATTCATTGAAATTGTTGGCTCAGTGTGATGCAGGTGTTAAAAAAAGCAAACAGAACGTTAGGAATTATTAGGAAGGGAATGGCGAATAGAATGGAGAATGTCATAGAGTTTCTGTATCGCTCTATGGTGAGACCGCATCTTGTGTACTATGTTCAAGTCTGGTCATCACATCTCAGAAAAGAAATTGATAAAGGGGATGGAACAGCCCCCCCCCCCCATAAGGAGGGGCTGTTCAGCTTAGAAAAGATACAGTTGAGAGGAATGATAGAGTTCTATATCTTTATTTTTCTTTATCTTTATGTGAAATTATAGGTCACCTAAAATGGTACTCTAGGTGATGTACAGATAAAACAAGCCTAAAATAAAAATTACAAATAGTCACAAAGAACAAATAGATACCATATCAGAAAGGTCACAAAAGAATTATAGGAGCATCAATAGAGAAAATACTTAATTTGGAGTCTTAACAGCTAGTAACATGCCTGTTGAAATAACCAGGTTTTCAACAAAGTTTTAAAAGTTTTGACTCCGTCGGCCAGGCGCAAAGCCTCTGGAAAACAATTTCCAGAGAATGGGAGCCGCAATAGAGAAGGCACAGTCTCTAGTACTGCACAGTCTGGCATTGGTGCAAAGAAGGTACATCCAAAAGTCCCTTTTATGCTGAAAGCAAATAGCGTGTTGGACAATACATATGCGGCAGGACATTACACCACGGTGTAACAGAGGAGGAAATCAGTTTAAAAACAACTATAATTTTGTACAGTATGCCAATATTGTTAATTCCATTTTTTTTTCACTGATGTAATGAAACTCTCATTCCTTGAATGTTTTGAGATGAAAATCAGAGACCAGAAGAGGATGAGAAGTCATAGGATAGATGTGATCCTCAGGTTACCCTAGTTAACAAAGTAAATAAAATAGCCAAAATAGGTGCTGGGATTGAAAGTCTGCATCTTATAGTTTCTTTGTATTGAAATTGTTCTTTTTATAGTAACAGTATATTACAAGCTTATCATGCTCTTTATGTAGCAATATTTGCATCTGGGTGATAACACACATGTTTCACAAAAGATTGCTAGATCATTGAAATGAATCTGAGCAGTCTGAAATATGTTTTCACATATGCAGGCCTATGCTGACTACATCATTGCTATATTGTACTTGACAGATAATTCTATATTGGCCACAATGCCTTTTTTTTTCCAGTTATATAATTTACAAAAAAGGAACATAACCCATAACCTTCATAAAGTAGTGTCTTACAGCAATGGTTTCTAACCCTGTCCTGGAAGCACAACTAACCGATCTAGTTTCTCCAAAAATATACCTAACATTGAACGGAGGTTGAGGTGAACGGAAGTTAAAAAAAAAAAGTCAAAATAAAATGTGATGAAAGTATCATGGATAGTGTAAAGAAGATTGACCATCCAGCATGAAAAAAGGTGGCATGGGAACTGTTGAATGTCTACAAGTTAAGTAATCCGTATATGGACTTTTAAATATGTTTGCATTTAAAAAACAATTCAGAAAAAAGGGGATGGACATTCCATTTATCGATATGAGTGACTAAATGATTATATATAAGGCAAAGTCTATAGTATATTAATTACATTGATAATGCCTAGTATGATGGTCACTTTCCTTTAATTACTGGTGATTGTGTAGTTGAGCGTCATTGGAATATTATAATTTTGGATTTAGGTAGATTTTTGGAGACATTATTCATTTACTACCTATCCAGCTTGAAAGGTTGATGGTATTTTCCAAGTTGCACTGTGATGAGATATATGTCTACACCTTCATCGTGACTGTTAAACTGGACTGCTAGATGAATCTACAGAAATGGGTTGGAGACACTGTTGCAGAGTATCTGCATTTATTGATGAGAATGCCACACCCAAATACACAGTCGTAGGAGATAGGGGTTTTGAGCATGCTTACTAATGCCCCGGCATGGCCAGAACGGGCTGGTGGCCTTGCTTTGAACATGATGGATTGCCTAGCCTGTTACCATTTTGTGAGGATAGTTAGCAATAACAGTGGTAACAATGACAAAGTAAATAATAAGACTTACATATAAAATCAAATGATTCTTGGAGACCAAAAAGTCACTCAGATTAATAATAACTCTGATTACAGTTCCTATCAGATTATAGCATATATATATATATATATATATATATAGATATAGATATATATATATATATATATATATATATATATATATATAGATGGATATAGATAGATATAGATATTTGCATATACTTGGGATGTAGGAAAGAATTTGTAAACAGAATAAGGTTCTGCTGGATTATCTTTGCTAGAGTAATACAATGGGACTTACTAGCAATTTGGCCAAAATTGCTTCTTACAGATCAGAAGTACGGGGAGGTTTTATTCGTGCTAGGCTCTTCCCCCTCCCTAATGTGGCACAGGGGAATCCAGTTAGTTAGAAAGGGCTTGGGTACCTAGTTTAGATATACTTTTATGGTTCTCATGTAAGAACTGCTTAGATCTTGCTGTCCATGTAAAATATTACTATTAATAAATTAATATTGATTATAAGATGATATTTCTAATAGAGAAATTGTGTTAAGTGCCCTGAGAAGAGCTATAGTAGGCAATAACCAGTTTATCCTAGAGCTTTGTCTTAATTTAAATGCAAATTGTACCATAAAATGTTTTTCTTGCATCTGAATGAAGTTCACTTCCAGCCTAAATTGTATAATGTAAAGTTTTATATTTAGGTAATTTTAAGATTGCACAAGTGTAAATTCTGCAGATATTTTGCCTTCTAATATTTTGCCTTTGAAAATTACCCCAGAAAAGTACCTGCACACATTTGCATGTACTAATTAGTGCAAGTACTTTTCATGGCAGATACTCTACACATACTTTTGGAAATTTAAAATATGCACTTAGTTCCAGATGCTACCCCAGTAGCCTCCCCCACCCCCCCCCCTCCTCCCAGGAATGCCTCCTCTTACTGTAGGTAAAACTGTACACATAAAAGCCTTGTTCACATACTTTTACCCACATATAGGGCAGACAGTTATCTAGGGAAATGGCTTTTAAAATTACCCTTTTAAAAAAGAATTTTGAAAAGTCATTTTCCTGAGTAAATTGGCTTTCTGAAAATTTCCCACCCTTTCTCTGGGTAAAAGTATGTGTGGGGATCAACAGTGTATGTACCTTTATCTGTGGAAAGGTAGCTGGGCTCAGAGAAGGGATTAGATCACAGAAAACATCATACACAGCAGAAGGAAGCAGGTACAATGTTTCCATGGACTTGGCAGCTACCCACAGACATTTGAAAATTGCCCCCTTAAAATGAAATGTACAACCTGCTTGGAACTAAGACATTTCATAGGAAGGAAGAGTCAATTTTATTTGACAACCGATTTCATAATTAACTTTAATAGCATCGTACAACTATAAACTAATGTAATGTACCCTGTGTACCTCCAATTTGTATTCTCTGCTAATCCTTCACTGCATTGCTTGGCTCTACTGGAGGAAAGCTCACTGTTTATAAAGGAAACGTAAATAGACCTGGAATGGTTTCTGACCTTCAGCTGCATGCAGTGTGTCAATGAGAAGGATGTGTTTTCTTTCTCTCTGCTTTTTGTGTGCTTTGTAGAATGGCATCCCAGGGTTTGTATCTTAATGTAGAAAAGAAGAACGACATCTAGCTTATTTCCAGTTAGGTGTGTGTTTAAAATAGTTTTAAAAAGTTGATCCAGCTAATTTTTCAATTAGTTTTGGTTCTAATGCACTCACTGCTTTCATGTGATACATTTCATTTGATAATATTTAATAATGTATGCACCAATTCAGCCCATTAGAATCAAAACTGCCTAAGAAATGGAAAAGTATCCCACACCCACATACACAAACCAGTACCTATAATCATAACTTAAACAGTACATGATAATGACTTTACTTTGCTTATAATGTAATAAATTATTTCATATAGATTCTTTCATTAAACATAATCCCCAGTCGCTTTACAGTTACTGTTAAATGCAATTAATACAAAGGGAGAATAACTTTCAAATAACTGCTTGCAGCGGCATATACGTGCATATATGGCCGCATGCAGGTTTACAACAGTATTTTATAACCCAGATAATCAGATATGCACATATTTTTAATGTGTATCTTTAACCCTCAACATATGTGCGTATGTATGCTTATGAGTACATTCAATGCATTGAAAACACGTACTTTTCCGCCCTATTTAAAAAATGTGCATGAAAATAAGTAGAATTTACTCATAAATGGGGATTTATGCACATGTGTCAGTATATTTTAAAACATTTCCACATAATTGAAATAACCAGTTTTACCAATTACTCCACCAGTTCATCCAGTCCTTCTCCAGGTCATCAAGACGCCTCTTGGACATTCTTCAGCTTCAACTCCCTATATAAGAATTGTACACCACACATCTCTGTAAACAAAATTTTCCAAATTCTCATGTATAATATCCATTAAAGAGAGGTTGGCTCCTTGCCCCCTCCTCTGTATATAGTATTTATTCTATTTTATTGCACTTTATATATTTATTGCTCCGTTCACCCCTTCTTTATTTTCCTACTCCAAGTTAAGGCTTCCTTGTTATAATGTAACTGTATGCTCTGTATCTCTTGTTGATTGGTTAATTCTATATTCTACTTAGTTCATTGTAAACCGAATTGATTTGATTTGTATCAAGAAAGTCGGTATATAAAAGCCTTAATAAATAAATAAATAAATAAAATAAGAACATAAGTTTTGCCATGCTAGGTCAGACCAAAGGTACATCAAGGCCTGTATTCTGTTTCCAACAGTGGCAAATCCAAGTCACAAGTACCTGGCAGGATCCCTAAGTTCAATAGATTCCATGTTGCTTATCCCAGGGACAAGCAGTCGATTTCCCCAAGTCCGCCTTAATAATGGATTATGGACTTTTCTTCCAAGAACTTATCCAAAACATTTTTAACCCAGCTACATTAAGAGCTTAAACACATCCTCCATAAACAAATTCCAGAGTTTAATTGAGTAAAAAAATATTTTCTCCTGTTTATCTTAAATATGTCACCTATTAACTTCATTGCTTTGTAAGCAAGAGTTAGGATTTCCAACCCCACCTCTTATTTGTGTGTACCTCCTATTTCCCAGCAACCTTTCCTGTCTGTCCACTTAAAGGATTCATCAAACTATTTGTCTGAATAATGCTTTATATTTCTAAGTTACACAGGACTAAGCTTAATACTTTATCAGGAAACATACAAGCAATTAGGAAAACAGGAAATAAGAAAAACAGTTATAAAAGCATGCTTGACATCGATGCTTATCAGATTCAATTAATTAATGCTAGCATCCCTCTAGCAGAGACCCACATATAAAGTGCTAAAAGCCTTAACTTCCTAACCTACTGAATGGGGAATGGAGCCCACAGTTTCTCACCTTATGGGACTTGCAGTGACACACACTCTAGATCTGGTATGGTGGTCTCTCTCTTCTCAGGTCTTTAGCATGGAGGCAGAGAGGACAGTCGCTGCCACAGAAGCAGCAGGCTGTTCAGCTCTCCAGTCTCTGATAACTTACTCTGCTGGGTTTTTGCCTCCATAGGTTCCTTCTGCACAGAATGCCTGGAGGGGGGAGGGGGGGTGACAGCAGTAGTTGGATGGGTTGTCTTCCTCTTTGAATGGGCAACGATCAAATGCTAGTGACCTTGAGTGCTTGTGCCCTGCTGCTTTTAAAGGCTTACTTATGCATAGTTCAGCAGCTTCATGCATAGTCAGGTGAATACATAATTAAGGTCTTTAATTAGCTGATTTTCCCACTCTTTTACTATACCTTTGTCTCCTCCTCTAGGTTCATCAAGCAGTCAACCTGATGAATGCCAGCTGTTCATTTCTGACAGGGTACTGAAAAGTCCTGCTCTCGGATTGACCCTAGAGACATAAAAAGAGGCCCCTAGTGCTCTGGCTGTGCAGATTCACACAGTACCAATTGTGCTTGTGTTTCTCTTTGGCCTCTTTTGGCTCCAGCTCGGCTGGAAGGGCCAATAAATGTGTCTGGTTTGGTCACATACACAGCAATTGCAAAGTATCTCCATTTGGCTGCCCATAGCCAGACAGGCAATGTCCATTTTTACTGACATCAGAGAGTCCATCTTAGCTGCTTGTCCTGATAGCAAGAATTGAGATAATCCCTACAGCATGTCCTATAGTCTTTGTAATTTTTGAAAGCGTAAACAACCATTTTGCATCTACCCGTTCCAATTCATCATTATTTAATAGACCTCTATCATATCTTCCGTCAGTTGTATCTTTTCCAAGCTGAAGAGCCCTAATCACATAGTGTTTCCTCATAGGGGAATCATTCCATCCTCTTTATCATTTTGATTGCCCTTCTCTGTCCCTTTTCTAATTTTACTATGTCTATTTTAAGATGCAGTGACCAGAGCTGCACACAGTATTCAAGGTGAGGTCACACCATGGAGCAGGAACAGAGGCATTATGATATTCTCTGCTATATTCTCCATTCCTTGCCTAATAATTCCTAGCATTCTATTTGCTTTCTTGGCACCATCGCAGCACACTGGGCAAAGGATTTCAACATATTATCTACTATGATGCCTAGATCTTTTTCCTGGAACCTTGCATCTTGTAATTATAATTTGAGTTCTTCTTCCCTATATGCATTACTTTGCACTTGTCTAGATTAAATGCTGTCTGCCATTTGGATGCCCAGTCTTCCAGTTTTGCAAGATCCTCTTGCAATTTCTCACAGGCCTCTTGTAATTTAACAACTTTGAATAATTTTGTTTCATCAGCATATGAATCCATCTCATGTGTTATTACCGTCTCTAGGTAATTTATAAATATGTTAAACAGCAGCAGTCCCAGTGTAGATCCCTGAAGCACTCCCTTACTCACCTTTCCCCAATTAAAAAATTGACTATTTAGCCCTACTCTGTTTTCTATTTTTTAACTAGTTCTCAATCCACAATAGAACATTGCCTCCTATCACATGTCATTTTTATTTCTTCGAGTGTCTTATGAGGTGCTTTGTCAAATGCTTTCTGAAAGTCCAGATACACTATTTCAACTGGCTCACCTTTATCCAAATATTTATTCACTTCTTCAAAAAAAAAAGTAGCAGATTAGTACAGCAAGGCTAAACCTATGTTGAGCTTTTTAATTTTTCCCAGCACTGACAGACTTACCAGTCTCTAGTTTTCTGAATCACCTTTGAAACCCTTTTAAAAACTGGCATTACAGGGGCCACACTGCAATCTTCAGGTCCCATACCTGATTTTACTGACAGGTTATAGATTAATAATAATAGGTCTGCAATATCATTTTTAGTACTCTGAGATATAAATACCTTCTGGCCTAGGTGATTTGCTATTCTTTAGTTTGTCAATTTGCCCTATTACATCTTCCAGGTTCACTGAGATTTTTCTCATTTCCTCTGAATATCAGTCCTGGCAAGGGTATCTGTCTTACGTCCTCCTTAGTAAAAACTGAATCAAAGAAATCATTTAATCTCTCTACCATTGCCTTGTCCTCTTTTAGTAACTCCTCGATCATCTAATAATCCAATTGACTTCCTCGCAGACTTTTTATTTTGAGTGTACCTGAAAAAGGTTTAATTATAAATGTTTGCTTTATCAAGCTTCTTTTCAAATTCTGTCTTAGACTTTATCAGTGCTTTACATCTAGCTTGCTAGTGCTTATGCTGTTTCTTTTTTTCTTCTTTTGGACCCCTTTTCCAGTGGTCAAGGGTTTAGATCTTCTTCCTTTCATATGCATTTAAAAGCATGATTTAGTGCTGTGCTGTACCCCAAAGGGGAAAAACACCTGCATTTTGGGTGCGGAAATAAAAAAAATTACTAATAAATTGAGAGAAAGGACCTAGTAGTTAACAAAAAGGAAAGAGGCCATCATCTCTAATGAAATGGCAACAATAACTTGAACAAACTATAAGAAAAGTAGAGATGGCATACTCGGTCTGACTAAAGATCCATCCAGCTCAGCATCCTGAGTGGCCAACCCAGGTCACATATATCCAGTAGATATGTGCAATCTTTCTTGCACTTAACTAGGGATAAGCAGTGGTTTTCCCAAATCTTCATGGCTAATAGCTGTGTTTATGGGCATTTCCACAATATGAAACAACCCAGTAGATCTATTGTATGCAAACAAAATGATCTGCTATCAAAAAAAAGTCCAACAGTGCCACTGCTGCAACAACACATTTACCATACTATGACAAAGACATCAACACAAAACTCTCCTCAAGTCTACATTTGTAGAGAAGAAATCTTACAGCTCATCTTCGATGGAGCCTTTACTGAAATGTCTTGATTATTTTCTTAAAAAGGAAGTATTAGCATTGCATTCTTATGTACAAGATTTGTTGGATATGCTTAAGAGAATAACTGAAACTCAGTTTCTTCTGGCAGGCAGTTAGTCATGATGGATATTTCACTCTTAGCCCCAAATATTCTGCAACAAGCAACATTGGAGACAGTTGAAGAAACAGTGAATCAAAGAGCATCACCGTCTTGGATTCCACAATACTTTATATTAAAGTTTGCAGTGATTGTTCTCCAATAAAATTATGTATAATCTGGAGTTTTAGCCTTGGGGGTCTTCCCTTGCTCTAATTTGGTGAACATATTATTATTATTTTCTTATATTCCACAATCTGGGGCGGATTTTAAGAGCCCTGCTCGCGTAAATCCGCCCGGATTTACGCGAGCAGGGCCTTGCGCGCCGGCGCGCCTATTTTCCATAGGCCTGCCGGCGAGCGCAGAGCCCCGGGACTCGCGTAAGTCCCGGGGTTTTTCGAGGGGGGCGTGTCGGGGGCGGGGCCGATCGGCGCGGCGTTTTGGGGCTGGATGCGGCGTTTCGGGGGCGTGGTTTCGGCCCGGGGCGGTCCGGGGGCGTGGCCACGCCCTCCGGAACCGCCCCCGGGTTGCGTCTCGGCGTGCGGGGATTTACTTCTCCCTCCGGGAGGTGTAAATCCCCCGACAAAGGTAGGGGGGGGTTTAGATAGGGCCGGGGGGGTGGGTTAGATAGAGGAAGGGAGGGGAAGGTGAGGGGAGGGCGAAAGCGAGTTCCCTCCGAGGCCGCTCCGATTTCGGAGCGGCCTCGGAGGGAACGGAGGCAGGCTGCGTGGCTCGGCGCGCGCCGGCTGCACAAAATCGGCAGCCTTGCGCGCGCCGATCCTGGATTTTAGCAGATACGCGCGGCTACGCGCGTATCTACTAAAATCCAGCGTACGTTTGTTTGCGCCTGGTGCGCCAACAAAAGTACGCGAAGGCGCACTTTTTTAAAATCTACCCTATATTTAGGGATGTTTGAAGAAAAGTACAGTATATTTCTTCCTCTCATATTACATTGTGTTCTAGAACTTATAGACCAGTGGTTCTCAACCAGTGTGTCGCAACACACCAGCGTGTTGCCAAGCACCAGCAGGTGTGTCGTACACTTCCTAGTCTCCCGCTGCTCTTCCCTCCCTCTCCTTACCCCAGCAAGACGCACACAATTCTTCAATGAATACTGCTGCCATTCCTGCCCGGGCTATCGGCATATTCAATATTGAATGTTCAACTGGGGACTGTCTCCCCCAAGTATTTGTTCCTCCAGGGGATCTTTTCACCTGTGATTACATCCCGAAGGCCATACCTCTCGGGTTATATGGCTGGTAACCAAAGAAATACCTCAGTCTTATGACTAAGCAATAATCTTTATTCAGTAAAGTAGGAAAATAGATCAGATAAGAATGCAAGAAAGATACAGGGGTTTCTTAGGAGCAGATTGAAACAGTGCTAATAATGACGTGCCCCAGAGTCTACTCAAATTATACATGGAATATAGCTTTGTTATATATAATCATTGCTGGCAAAGTGTTTTAGTTTTTTTTTCTTTTCCTGGGCTTTTCTTATTTGGAATGGAAAATTACAGAAGCTTCCTAAAACTAAAGCTAGGACTGAGGGCTGCCAGGTGCCTTATCTGAGATATTCTTTCTGTTCACTGGCTTCTGACCTTGGGCTGAGGGTGAATTTGTCTGTGCCACTGTTTCAGTTTCCTGCTCAAGGTCATGCCTGTTTCTCACTTGTGCTGCGTTATGCTAGCTAATCTTTTTTATTTTATTATTTAATCCAGGCTATTCTCATGAGAGGAATGGCAGCAGTGTTTCTGGAAGCCAGCAACAGCAACATGGCCTTTTCTTCTTCCCACCCCTGCAGCACAGAAGAGGAAGTGATGTTTGGCAGGCACATGGGAAGAAAAAAGGGCTATGCTGCTGTTGCTCCCACTGCAGAAATTGTGACCCATTACTCCCTCCATCTCCCACGATCGTGAGAGCACTTCCGTCTCATTTCTGAGGCAGTCCTTCACTACTGCAAATCCGGGACAGCTAATCGATGGATTTCCCAAACAGCTGCATGGCAGGAAATCCCCGCAGCTGCATTCTCAGCTGACTGCCCCTCTGCTCTGCCCCACAATGATTGCAGCACAGGAAAACAGCTGAGTGTGGCCTTCTTACCATTGCGGGGCCAGGGGGGAGTCACTCCTGCTGCAGTTCCCAGCCTATCACGACTCTGCTTTAATAGCAGCATACCAGTTGCTTTGTGCTTAGCTGCCATGTGTGTTGGGGTTAGGGGTGAGTGAGTGAGACAGAGAAAGTGAGCCAGCATGTGTGTGATTGAGACTGTGTATGAAAGTATAAGAGAGAAAGCATATGTGAGAGCAAGAGACTGGTCAGGGAGGTGACTAGTGTTTGTGAGAGAAAGAGAGCGGTCTGGGAGATGATTAGAGTGTATGTGAGAGAGAGATTGGTCAGGGTGGTGATTGGTTTGTGTGTGTGAGGGAGAGATTGGTCAGGAAGGTGATTAGTATGTGTGTGAGAGAGAGATTGGTCAGGGAGGTGACCAGTGTGTGTGTGAGAGAGAGAGAGAAGAGAGATCAGGATGGTGACTGGCATGTGTGTGAGAAGAAAGTGAGATTGGTCAGGGAAGTGACTGGTTTGTGAGAGAGAGAGAGAGACTGGTCGGGGAGATGACTGATATGTGAGACACAGAAAGTGTATGTGTATATGAGAGACAAGACTAGTCATGGGCCCTAAGGACGAGGAGCATGAGAGCAGAGCTTTAGCAGCCATTGCTACTTCTGGTCTTGGCCTACAAGGGAAAGGAGTAGGTGAGTTGTTGAAGAGGGTAATAAAAGGTGGCTTTTTAAGTTTATCTTTCTTGATTGACTGCCATTTTAATTATTGGATATTATGTGATGTGTCTGCTGTTTGAAATATTTTATTGGTGTTTAGAGAATTTTTAATAATTGTATAAGATTTTAATGATTAGATGTTATTCTATTAATTGTTTTGACATATTTATTATATTTATTATTCTAGTTTTAGAATTATTTTATATTTCTTGAGGCATATAAATAGAACTGTGGAGACAAAAACTGAACTGGAAACAGCAAAAAGCCAGACTGTGTGTATGCAGTGCAACAATGGAAAAACAAAAACATTAACTTGATGGTCACTTTATTCTGTATTTGGTGAGGGTCTAGCTGTGTTCTGCATGTGTAACCTAGGTAAGGGTATTCTGTAAGTTTGTAGTTTCTGTGCAGGGATTTATAGCACCTTTGCTTGTTCTGATTTCTTAATATGAGAGGTGTTTTGGAGTTTAGGACCTGGTTAAATATTTATAGTGTTGCCTTTTCATAGGTAGGGTTGTTACTGTTTGAGTGCATTCAATAATGCAGGTGTAACTTTTTGCATATTAGTTTGTGTACATTATTACAGATCCTGGGAGTCTGTTAGGTGCTATATTTCACTTTCTATTTTTCCAGTTTTGCACTGCATGCAGAGTGGTTTTGTTTTTTTTTAGTTTCCATTCCAGTTTCTATCTCCATGTTTGTAATTTGCGGTCTGTCTGTACTTGGTGAAGGTAGATTCTATGTGTGTGTGACCGAGGTGAGGTATTTTACTAGCATGTAGGCATTTGTACCAATCTTATTTGTTGTGTTTTCTCAATAGGACATGCATTGGTGGTAAATTGCTGTTTTTTCATAAGGAGAGCTCATCTTAGTTGTGTATGAACAGCTCAGAAACAGGTTCTGATAGTCCATCATTGTGTATAGAAACCGCATGTTTTTTAATAATTGTGAGAGATCATCATAGATCATATTCCTGAAGATATGGGAGGAGGTAATAGGATAGGAAAATTCAGTTTTAGAAAACAATATTGGATCTTTACTCTTAACATACTGGAACCCTAGAACCAGAGGATTCTCCCAGACCTCCTACTCGACCAATAAACATGTTTAATATCACTTATGCATGATAGTTAGCAGGTGTAAAATTACACAAGTACGTTGGCAAATCTACATGTGTGTCTTTTCAAATAGCAACATGTGCACATAAATGTTGGTCCCCGCCCCTGAGCATCCATAGACCATCCTCTTTCTACATGCATATATGTGTGCACAAAAACAAAAATACCTGCATGTTTGATGTAAACTAGCATGTCATGTAATACAGCAGTCCAGTTCATATGAGTGGGGTTTCGATGATGATACAGTTGATCACTTATAGGTTTCTAATTTGTGAACACGTTATGAGATAATATCCCTTGCTCGGATATATATAGGATTTATATATATAGGATATATATCCTCATGATTTATATATATATAGGATATATATCCTCATGTTGCATTTTAAAAGACACACATGTAGATTTGCCAACATACTTGTCGGATATATATAGGATATATCTGCCCTTTGTGCCCCCCTTAGTGCAAACCTTTGTGTATATGTAAAAATTTATTTTTATGTTTCCTTTGTTAACTAAGCTGTTTCATTGTATTCGACTAAGGAATTTTTTCCTGCTTTTTCTGTTTCACCGTAAACCGGCATGATTTGCATTTAATGCAAGAATGTCGGTATATAAAAGTTAAAAATAAATAAATATATATATATCCGAGCAAGGGATATTATCTCATAACGTGTTCACAAATTAGAAACCTATAAGTGATAAACTATATCATCATCGAAACCCCACTCATATGAACTGGATTGCTTCTGCTCATATGGTACACATAGTTTTCCACTTTGAAATGTTTGTTGTTTTTTTTTAAATGCAATTAAAAAGCAGTGATAAACTTATCTGTGTTTTATCCAAAGGAATAAATCCCTACAGCATCAGCTGTACTCAATGCTCCATGCTCCATATGGGCCATGTTTCAAAAGCCATTCTTCTTCGGGAGCTCTCTATCTGTACAGATTAATTGCAAGTCTTGAATATTTTTAGAGTGATTTTTTTGTTGCAATTATTACTATTTTCACTTTGCTAAATGGGGCTTGTTTGGATTTATTATAAAATAGCATTCTACTAATCTTTATCTTAATTTTTACATGTGTAACCCTTTGAAAATTTACCCTTAAATATGAAAAAAAAAAAATGTATATATAATTGACAGAATTTGCATACCTGAAAAACTGAATTTGATTAGATTAATGGAGAGAAATCAGATGCTAAAGAGAAAAGTTTTCAGACTATATTTTGAATAAAATCAGTTACTCAAAGGAGACGGGGTTAATTGTACTCATTTTGGGGTAATTTTTCAAATGCATAGGATCTACATGCATAATGTCAGAAGCTATGTGGCCAGAATGGCTGAATTTGCATATGTGGATTTTCAACTAACTGAAACACAAGTACTTTTGGCTGCTAACAGGCATTCTGGAGGGATTTTGGAGAAAGGTTTGTAAACTGCGCATATTCTTTTGAGTTTCAGCAATGTGCATTTGCATTCCAATAAGTCATGATTTTACACTTAAACAGCCTATAGTATGTACACATATATTTTATCCTTATATCAACCTATTCAAACACAAATTGCTGGAGGTGCTTTGGGGTCAAATTATTGAAATTCTTTAAAGTTAAAGCAGCGTTAGTGCACATTAAACATACATTAAAGTTAAGACACCAATAATTTATTTGTGCATTAGTCCATGTTAATGTTAGAGCAGTGTTAATATGGATTAACTTGATAAAAATACTGAGCTGCATTACCCGCAAATGCATACAAAGCAGATCATTAATATTTAAAATGGATTTATGCAAAAACCTAACTACACCTCCCCAAGGTGTAGTTAAGTTTTTGCAGTAGTTGGCGTGTTAACACAAATCAAATTGCTTAATGTGATTTGCTTTAATGCATTTTAAATATTAATGAACTGATTTGCATGCATGTGCATGTGGTGCAGCTGATGTATTTTTAGTACATTTATCTGCATTAAGTCTGAACTAATGCAGAAGTACATAAGGCAAACAGAGCATTAATGTACTTTAGTACATTGGCCTCATAGTGTCAGTAAGCCCCTTATGCAGATTCTAAAAGACTTATGTTTCCGACTTTTACTTATTTGACCTATTACATGGCTTTGTGTTTTAGCTGACAGAAACAAATGACTTGTGTTAAACCTGTAATATCACGGGGATCTGAATCATTTGTAATAGTAAAAAGCCATTTATCTTCTTTACCCTCACATCACTGTCTAGTGTGTGAGTTAACTTCTTATGACTTGAAACCAGGACTCATTTCACATGTTCAGTCTTAAATGTTCATTGTTTCATCAGTTCTTAGTATATCAATACTAGATCACGGTCTGCTGAAGTGCTCTTGTGAGTTGCCGAATATATTAGCAATTACCAAACATTCTGAAAAAATGAAAGAACTACATGTAATTCAATTACTGCAATCCTAGCTTGTTTTATTTAGCGAGTCATAGGAAAATAGTGACTGCCAAGACTTTTATATTGTAATTAAACAGTAAAGATTAGATTATTGGTTTCCAGCAGAGCAGAGATCCTCTATTCTATGAAAGAAAACAATGAAAAGTTTTATATATTATATAAACATATTTAGGATGTCCTTCTCGCATGGAGCCCATTTGGGGAACCTTTATTTATGCAAATTCCCAATAATAAATTTAATTTCAGATCAAACTAAGGGGGTCATTTATCAAAGTGCTATATGGCGTTTTCGCATGCGTTAAGGCATTTTCGCATGCAAAAACTGCCTTAACGCATGCAAAAACTCCATTAACGCATGTGAAAGCACCATAACGTTTGGTGCGATGCAAATGAGAAAAAGGGGAGGATATTGGGACGGGAATTTTGGCCAAGTGGACTGGGCTCACAGTTTTGCAAAGTCGTAATGCACGGCTTTAACGCGAATTTTAACTACACCTTTTTCATTTGCATAAAACCATGTGATAGGGGTTTATTGCGCATTGTGTTGTTTTTGCACATGCTGTTTTTAGTGGTTTTAAGCTCCTGGAGAGCCAGCCTAGCTATCGGGGCCCTCCTATAACCCACAGGGGGGTGGGGGAGAGAGAGAGCTTAGTCATAATGCCCTCACACTAGATAGGTATTTATATCTCTATGGGAGGCCCACCTAGTAACTTGAGGTAAGGTTTAGGTATTAGTGTAGGGGTTAGGGGCCACTTTGACATTCAATGTGAGACGTACGAACAGAACAGTGCTCTCTTGTGAAGATTTGATGACCTTTGGAGAGAGGAAACTCACCCAAAGATGAGATTTGTGCAATGTTCTCTCAACCTAGCTTGATGGACTCTCTACTTGAGTAACATCAAGTTAGGCTGTTCTGTTCGTACGTCTCACTTTGAATGTCAAAGTGGCCCCCAACCCCTACATTAAATCCTAAACCTCACCTTGAGTTACTAGGTGGGCCTCCCATAGAGATAAAATACCTATCTAGTGTGAGGGCATTATGGCTTGTCTGTCTGTTTCTTTCTTTCTCTCTCTCTCGTTCTCTCATTGTAGGAGGGCCCCGATAGTTAGGTTGGCTCTCCAGGAGCTTAAACCTACTAAACATGGTCCTCTCAGTGGTTTTATGTAGGAAATACAATTCTGGCACTTATCGCAAAGTGCAAAAAAGTTATCACAATTTGCGCTAACATAGTGCTTTGCATAGGTATTAGCACAAATTGCAATAAACTGCCTATTACCATAAAACACACCCGTTTTCCTATCGCATGCAATATTTAGTGCATTTTGATAAATCCAAGCCTAAAACTCTTTTAGCTGAAGTACAAGTATAGAAATTGGCCTACATAATATACTGTAAACTGTAGCAGGAGTAAATATAGTGGTGAAAGTATATGAAAGATTCAGATAACACATTCTGAAAAACTCTGTTTTAAAAACTGAATTTTTTGGTAATTTGGTTTTGTAAGTGTGCTCTATCATTTCCATAAGTTGTTTAAATCATGGTTTTCATTATGGGATGTAATGTGCATATTGAGTTCCAATGAACTTGGAAAGAGCAATTTTCAGAAGTCATTTAGCCGGGTACATTAGCAGGATGAAAATTGCCCACCATTTTACCAGTGTGTTAATCACCAATGTTTATACTTTTACCTCGGGAAGATAGTAAGGTTAGGTGGGGTAGACTACAAGTTGTATAATTTTGCATTTTCAAAACTATGCACATTGTTTTACATAGAAAATGTACCTGCTATGGGAGAAAAGAAAAAAATGGAAAGATTATGTGTTCAAGATCTGTACAAGGCAGAGTATGTAGAGAAGCAAGGATGTATTATGTTGTTTCATTGGTTTTGACTTTTAACATAAAGATTTACACATACACATTTTATTTATTTATTTATTTAAAACTTTTTTTATACCGGCATTCGTAGGACACATCATGTCGGTTTACAATTAACTGAGAAAGGAAAGGAAATTAGAAAGAACAGGGGAGGGGGTTAACTGGAGGATATGTAAAAGTACAGGAGAGGAGAGTCATCAGGCAGCGTTGCAGCTATTTACATTCAAAAGCAGAAGCACATCTCCAATTGTTATTTTTTCTGTAGGCAGTTTTGACAGTATACTCCTACTTTCTTTTTGAGAATTGGTGCAAAATACCTGGAAACTTTGCAACTGGGTGGGTATTTATGAAAATTGACCCAAATATTTTTAAGCAGAGTGTTATATAGTACAATATTATAGAAATCAGATGTTTTCCATTGCATTTGTATGTTAGTTAATGCAGGACTAACAATTATAATACATCACAACATTTCAAATTAATGGTAACACAGGGATAGGGATAAAAGTCTGTATATGGCCAGCCTGAACCATTCTGAAAATGGCAGTGCTAGGACCAGAATCCTAGGGAGAGCTCGGACCCCAGTACACACCATGGATCTTTAGGTACTACAATGGGTGGTAGGAGTCCTGGGAGGAGGTAATTTTTGGACAAAAAGAAGTGGAGGTCAGGAGAGGGACCGGAGACAGGACATTTTTTTTTTTTACATTTTGATCACTGGGCATGTCTGAATGGGAAATTACGGGGAACAGACAGATCTTTCTTGAGACCCCCATGGATTTTAACACCATTGGGGGGAATTATTTAGACTCCTCTGCCCTTTAATGTAAGTCTTGAGAAGAATGGGATGTGTATTAATGTCCTAATGCTCCTGGGGAAAATTAGCTATATCTTAGTTATATCATTGTTGGTGTTTGAGGTAGTTGTAGGTGGATCCTTGGGCCGGTGGCAGATGACCCCGTCACCGGGGGAAGATCCCGAGAGGGACCACCGGTCAGGCTCAGAGTATGGAGACAGACACACACTAGTTCTTTTATTAAACAGTATATTGAACTACCAAAGCTGGCAGTAGTGACCTGGAAGTGCCCGGCAGGGCCGTAGTGTCTCAGGTACTGGAACAGCGATCCTGGATAACTAAGCTGTAGAGAAACTGAATATAATGAGTAGGCAGGGTATGCAGAGTTCAGGAACAGAGCCTTGATGGTCTCTAGAAGTAGTCCAGGTGTTGGAATGAGTTAGGCACTCGAGGAGCGAGTACCTGGTTCCAGGGAAAGTTCTGAGAGAGAGAATGTAACTCACTGGTGTGGTAGGCAGCGATGACTTCCAGGCAGAATAAGTATTCAGCAACCAGTCCGGGAACATGGGCCCCCGAGGAGCGAGTACCGGTTCCTGACTGTGACATGAAAAACAAAGAGAGAGCGAGGCCCCCGAGGAGTGGGTACCCCTGGTAAGTCCGAGGAAGCAGAGTAGCTTAGGTAGCGGAACTCTTGCTAACTCCTTGCTAACTCGATTAGTTAGCGATTTCTAAGACCTTATATATCCGGAACAGATGACGTCATCTCAGGGGGATGCCCCTGAGGTTCGCGCCGCTGCTAGTACATCAGTTGGGGCCGCACCGCGCAGGCGCGCCCTTAGGCTCTTGTGAATCATGGTGGATTGCAGCGTCGAGCTGCTCCAGGGACGCCGGAGGGAGTCGGCGGAATGACGCCGTGGCAGTCAACCTTCCATTAGAGCAAGAGGGCGTCGGTAAGGAGGGCGGCGTGGAGAGGTCGAGCAGCGACGATTGCAACAATCCGTAGGATTCCCTTTTACATTTTTTACTTTACAAAGTAAAATGTATATTAATCTATAAATGCATACTTTTATAACATGATGCCACCTAGTTAGAGCCATCTTTTCCTTTAAAGAGAAAAGATACATAGGAATTTTCCCAAAATTACAAAAATTACAATTCAGTTTTCTTTTCAGCAGTGTCATTGAGAAATAACCATTACTTTATATGTTAAAAAAGACTTGATTTTCTTACATTGTGAAACAGCTCCATGGGAACCCCCTCCCCCAATATAGAACTAAGAATTTGAAGATCTCATCTTAAAATATTTCTATGATAATAAATCATAAGTTAATGCTTCCTCATGTATTTCCATTTCAAGTGTTAGAAAATATAAAATGTTGTATCTCAATAAAATACATATCATTTTATTTTAGCAATAGCAGTGGCTATGAAACAGCAAAATTACAGCATAGTCTCAGCGTAGCAAATTAGAATATGTGTTGCCTTCTCAGGCAGTCCCTGCAGACAGATTTGAGAACCTCTGATTTAATAAGCATGTGCTGTGATTGTCGAGAAGAAAATTTATTTTTACCGTGCATTCTGGTAATCTGCTCTCATTAAAGAGAATTTGGTGTTAACACAGATTTGTGCTTCCTACATGTGTTGTTTTGTTATTCACAAGTTGGCAATAGGAGCATTTCTCTTAAAAAGTCTTGAATAAGAATGTTACAAACTGTAATTCATTCTAGTATCCCTGTGGAAGAATAATGTAATTGAATATTACTCAATCAGGGCAAATTACTGACAGCTGTACAATGCACTTAATTAGACTTGGTGCTTACATTTGTTTCTGGATGTTCAAGCAGAAGCAACAGAGTTACAAAATTGCTTTCCATCTATTTATCAGCCCTTGGGAATCTCCTCAGTATAGAGCCATAGTTAGCCTATGGCCGATATAGCCTTGGCCATAGGTGCCATCCATGATGGGCACCAGAACTTTCAAAATTTGATAGATGATCCGTCGGCCTCCCCTCCACTGAGAGAGGTTTGGTGCCTCAAGAGCTCAGATACCAGAGGGGAGAAGAGCTGCTGCACCAGCTTCTGCAGTCTGGGGAGAACTGGAGTGAGTGGTGGTCCCCCAAATTGGAACAACAAAAAAATCAACAAGCCCGTATGCAGTCAGAAGTAAAGCGGCCCGCGGAGCTGCAAGAAGCAGCATTGGCCTCCCACCCCCAGAAGTCAGGAGGAGCTAGCCCGCGAAGTAACCGCCTCTGCCTTCCCTTTATTAGGAGGAACATGGCCCACAGACCAAAAAAAGAAACAAAAGCCTTCCATCCTGCCCCTGCAGTCAGAAGAGAAAGAGAGAGAAAGAAGGAGCACGTGTGTGTGTGTGTGATTGAGCATGTGTGAGAGGGAGAAAACGAGCATGTCTGTGTGGTTGATTGTGTGTGTGAGAGAGAAAGCACACAGGAACATATTTGTATGTGAACATGAGGGAAAGCGAATGAGAGTGTATGGGTGTGTGCATGACCGAACATGTGAAAGCAAATAGGCATATGTGTATGAGCATGCAAGAGAGCGAACAAGCATGTATATGTATGATTGAACATGAGTGAGAGAGAGCAGAGTATGTGTGTGTATGAGCATGCAAGAGAGTGAACGAGCATGTGTGTATATGATTCAGCATACATGAAAGAGCAAACAAGCATATGTATGTGTGTATGATTGAGCATATGAGAGAGAAAGCAAATGAGCATGTGTGGTTGTATAATAGTATTATGTAAAAGAGAAAATGAGTGTGTATGTGTGTGTGATTCCAATTGTGATAGCGTACAAGCATGCCTGTGTGTATGTTTGTACATGTGAGAGTGTACAAAGGTGTATATGTGTATGATTGTGTATTCGAGAGAGAATAAGCATGTGGGTGCGAGTGTCCATGTGAGAGAGCAAATGAGCATCTGATTGTGTGTCTATAATTGAGCATATGAGAGACAGAACAAATGAGTTTGTGTGTATGAATGAGCATGAGAGAGCGAACGAGTGTGTGTGTGTGTGTGTGTATAATTGAGAATGTGAGAGTAAACAAAGGTGTGTTTTGGTATAATTGAGCATGTGTGTGTTAGAGAGGGGGGAGAATGTTTATGTGCAATAGTCCTCCTCTCCCCCCTCCTCCCGCTTATCCACGACAATCTCAGGGCATTTGGAAATCAAAAGTTCCCATGTATGGAAAGCAGGGAATTTATTAATCCTTATTAGTTTTAATTATTGGGTGTTATTTAATGTATCTGTTTTGAAATATTTTATTGCCATTTGGAAAAGTTTTATATGAGTTTTTAATTATTGGATGCTGTCTTATTCATCTACTGTTTTGAAATATTTATTTTTATTAGTATGGTGTTACTATTATGATTGTTTTATATTTTTTTATTTTATTGTTTGATGTTTTATGAGGGATGGTGATATTTGTTTTTCCCTTGTTGCACTGCATACAGAGTCCGTTTTTTGCGGTTTCCAGTTCAGTTTTTGTTTATACTTTATGGTCTCTTTAATTTTGTATTTGGTGAGATCTGTCTTTGTTTTGCACATGTGATAGTGGTGATGTATTCTGTTAGCTATATTTTCTGTGTAGGGATCTATAGCAGCCTGCCTTGATTTGTTTTCGTAATAGGAGATATATTGGTGTTTTAGAACCTGGTGTAAAATTTAGTGTTGCCTTTTAATAAGTAGGATTGTTACTGTTTGAGTTCTTGCAGTTAGGGCAGTCTGGAATGGGAAGTTTATAATAATGTAATTGCAATTCAATTTACTCATGGCTTTCCCAAGGCCAAACCCATGCCCAACAAGTGTTACTGTAAGCCTAATACCATATGGGTTCCAAGTGTCTTTTTTTTTTTTTTTTGCAGGGTTTCTGGTTGGCATCAGAGCAATGCATGTAAATGTAAAATACATTTTTATTTCAGAAAGTCCTTTCTCATGTAAAATCTGTTATTACAAATGCATAATTTTGAATTGTGTGTGGGGAGGTAGCAACTGGGGAAGAGGTGGGTGCAAGGCTGTAAGGTTCACCTTGGGTACTTAATACCCATACACTGGCCCTGGGAAAGAATGGAAGGTATGATTGGTTGGAAGATGAGAGAGGAGGAAGGGGAGAAGGAGGATTTAGGGGCGAGGGCTTTTCAAGAGAACAATAAAGGATGAAACTATTGAGAAGAAAGTCAAGGGGGCCAGATAGCTGGAGGTAAAAGGAGCAACTCAGTGAGGAGGAGATTGAAGACTGAGAGGGTACAAGAGAAGGGAAAGTTGGGGAGATGTAGGATTGGCACAGAACTGGAGGGAGAGAAGGGGGATGAAATCTAGATGAACGGATAGAGAATGAAAAAAATGAGGAAAAGGGAAAAAATAATAGAGGTGTAGGGAAGGATCTGAAGAAGACAGGCGGAGAGAGATGAAACAGGAGACCATGCAAAGGAGTTAGACCAAGAAGAGGAAAGCAATATAAAGGGATGAGGACCAAAGTGATTAGAAAAATCAAATGTCCAGACAGGTTAGAAAAAAAAATGTATCTTCATTTTAGTGAATGGAATATATCAGCTTTGGGAATGTGCAGCCCTTGATATCTTTTATTTTGCACAATACAGAAGGAAATGTATTTGTTTCGCTTTCTCTGGTGTTGCATGGCATGCAGAGTCTGGCTTCTTGGGGTGTTCAGTTCAGTTTTTGAATGAAGGCTTTTGGCACCAGGATCCCCATACTAGTTCCGATTGAACTGGAAGCCCAAAGGAGCAGGAGGAAGCTGCTGGGTCAAAATATATTTATTAATTTTTCAATTTTTACAAAGATTAAACTTTGTACAGAAACATAAGGAATAAATAAACTATCAAGATAACAAAGCACATAGGAAAGCAAATTAACTCATCAATCCAGAAAAATATATTTGGGGGCAGCAAATAATGGAGAAAAAGAAAAAAAAACCCCACTATATCATAATATACCCTACAGATATTAAACAAAAATCCTAATTAGCTGACGGCACTATGGAGCTTGAAGCCATGATTAACCAACACTTGTAATTGCCCTGGAACAAAGAAAAATAATTTTTTTTCACACAGTTTCGTATAGCATTGGCATGGATATCTTAGTTTAAAGATTACTCCTAAAAGACAAATCCTCCAAGCAAATGCCTTCTCTCTTAAATAGCTCGAGAGAGGTCAGCAAGAATCCTAACACCACAACCCATGAAGAAGACATTTGTATTTTTAAAGAAACACTTCATAGCAAAACTAAGATCAGATTCCGAGAAAAAAGATACAAATAAAGTAGCTCTTTCAGACACTTTATAATTGGAGGATTCTAGAAAAGCTGAAAGATCTAAAGTCTCTGCTTGCACCTGTCAGTTCCCTGAAGGCAAGAAATAAACTTTGTTCAAGTGGGAACAGTTTCTGGAGGGATCTAATACCTCTAAAAAGTATCTCCTGAAGGTGACTCTGTGAGGTTCACCAACCACCCTGGGAAAGTTGAGAACTCTAAAATTAAGCTACCATAGTCTATTTTCAACAAATTCCACCCTCCTCTGAAGAATACCTTGCTCCTTAATAACCATAGTCTGCACGATTTGATAGAAGAAATATCTTGCTCCAAGAAGGAAACCTTTTTTTTGAAATTGATTTTGCTTTGTATCACAGTCAGATATATATATATATATATATATATATATATATATATTTTTTTTTTTTTTTTTATTTATTTATTTATTTATTTATTTTTTATTTTTATATACCGAAGTTCTTGTAGGGACTACAAATCACTCCGGTTTACATGGAACAAAGAACTGCTCAACAGAGAGCGGAGCTTTACATGGAACTGTAGAACATATGGAACAGTATAACTGGTAGACAATTTAACATAATGATAACTTAAAATAATAGTTTAACTGGTAATAAATAAAGAATTATATTATTTAATATAAGCAGTATAACTATTTAACATAGAAATAAATATTAACCAAAGCCAGATATATATATGAGATAAAGTGAATTTTGAACTCAAAGATAGTTGTCCTGTTGCAGGTTCTTAAAAGTTGTCCTTGGTACAGTGTCCATAATTAAAGGGATACCTAGTGATAAGGAAGTCTGTCCGTCACAGTAAAATTAAGCGTCAGGGAAAGCTTGTTGGAAGAGAAAAGTTTTCAGTCTTTTTTTGAATTCTTGATGACTGGGTTCTAGTCTAAGATCTGGGGGAAGCATGTTCCACTGGTGTGGGCCTGCTGAGGATAGCGCTCGTTTGCTCAATGTTGATTTTATTTGTGGAGCATGCAGTGTTCCTCTGTATGCGCTTCTGATTGGTCTGGAAGAAGTGTGCAGTTGGAGTTGAGAGCTTAATGTGATGGGAGCTAGTTTGTTTGTCGCTTTGTGGATGATAGTGAGTGCCTTATAGAGTATCCTTTGTTTAATGGGAAGCCAATGTAAGTTCTGAAGGATTGGGGTGATATGATCTTTTTTGTTGGTGCTAGTTAGAATTCTAGCAGCTGAATTTTGTACCATCTGTAATGGTTTGATGGTGTTGGCGGGTATACCTAGTAGCAGGGAGTTGCAATAGTCAAGCTTAGAAAGAATGATGGATTGTAGTACTAGCCTGAAGTCGGAGAAGAAAAGGAGGGGTTTAAGTTTTTTGAGGACTTGCAGTTTGTAAAAGCAGTCCTTTGTGGTATTGTTTACGAACTTTTTTAGGTTTAGATGATTATCAAGCCAAGCTCCAAGGTCTCTGACGTCAGATGAGAACGTGTTTGCGTTTGGGAGAGAGGCTAGAAGAGATTATGAGTGGATCCTGGGAAACAATGAGCATTTCGGTTTTATTATCATTCAGTACTAGGTTGAGGCTTGAGAGTAGGTTTTTGATGGGCTGTAGGCATTCGTTCCAGTACGTGATGGTTTTTTGAAGGGATTCTGTAATCGGAAGTAGGATTTGTATGTCGTCTGCATAGAGGTAATGGGTAAGCTTAAGGTTTGAGAGTAGATGGCAGAGAGGGAGGAGGTAGATATTGAAGAGAGTGGGTGAAAGTGAGGATCCTTGCGGGACTCCTTGCTCAGTAGGGATTGGATGCGATTCTTTGTTGTTTATCCTTACTTTGTAGAATCTGTTGCTTAAGAAGGAGTGGAACCATCTGAGGGCTGTGCCTTTGATCCCTATGTTGGCTAGTTGGTCTATTAGCGTAGAGTTTTTTACCGTATCAAATGCAGCGGAAAGATCCAGAAGAATAAGCAGGTAAGATTGTTTTTTCTCTAGATTAAGGAGGATTGTGTCGGTGAGAGATAGTAAGAGAGATTCGGTGTTTAGGCGTTTTCTGAATCCATATTGAGCTGGGGATAGAATGTTATAATCTTCCAAATAATCTGACAGTTGCTTGTTGACAATTTTTTCCATTAGTTTGGCGATGAGTGGTAAGTTTGCGATAGGTCTAAAGTTAGCTGGGTCAGATGGGCAAGCGTTTGGTTTCTTTAGTAATGGTTTTAGTATTGCCAATTTTAACTGATTAGGAACTGAACCTTGAGAAAGGGATGTGTTGATAATTTCTGCAATTGGTTTTGAGATGGTGTTTGGAATGGCGATGAGGAGATTTGTTGGTATTGGGTCTGATGTTTATATTTGGAAACATATATATATATATATATATGTTTCCAAATATTGTGAAACAGCATCAGTTTTTGCCGTGCAATTGACACAAGCAAGGCCAATAGAGGCCACCAGGTCCCATAGCACGTCCAGCGTAACCAGAGGGGATCGAACTTGCTGTGAAATTTTGCAAAAGAGACTGGGACTCCCCACCAGCTTTCTCAGAATGCTCAGGAAGCTCCAAAGAAGAAATCTTGATAGCATCTTCACAAATGGAAAATCAGCATTTGCCTCATCAAATGCAGGGACTCCCCTCGGTGCAGCGCATTCGATGACATCATATTTCAGCAACACTGCAGCCCAACTTTGGGAGACTTCGCGCTGGGCCAGTGGTGGATGGATATCAAGGGGGCTGTTTTCCCCAGCTGAAACTGACTCTCCTCCATCAACCCCGGCAACAGGGACATCACCCTCCATCATCGCAGGCACTATGAATTCAGAGATAAAATGTTGCCCGAGGGTTAAAGAAGACTCTGAGGGGAAAAATCTCAT
Source organism: Rhinatrema bivittatum (assembly GCF_901001135.1). Lineage (NCBI taxonomy): Eukaryota > Metazoa > Chordata > Amphibia > Gymnophiona > Rhinatrematidae > Rhinatrema > Rhinatrema bivittatum. The sequence goes on along the minus strand of NC_042615.1, from coordinate 711,183,529 downwards.
TTTTCCCTTCCTTTTTGGTGGCATAGTTCAAAGGAAATCTCCAAAACGAACAAAGAAGCAGGCATCTGGTTCATGATGAAGTTATGCTGCCATCTTGCCTCCCAGCCAAAGTCTGAGTCAAAATAAAAATGAAAGCCACCCCGTTGATGTAGCAGTCTCCCAGCTTGTGGTATCATGTGTTCTGTTCAGCATGAGGATTTCACTTGTCCATAGGTGTCAAATGGCCTGGCTACAGCTCTGCCTCAGTATATCTTACCTTGTTTATTGACAGAGATAGTTTTTGTCTTTTAAAAAGACAGCACTCCTAGTTAATCTAAAACTATTTGAAAAGACAAGCAAATAACCTGCTAAAGTTAAATAACCTGTTAAAGTACTTTTCTAAGTATTCCTAATACAAGAATGAAATGATGTGCACTCTAATTCTAATGTGGTTTGGTAAGATATAGGTAGGCATGTGCCGCATGGCCAGAGCCCACCCATAACTGAAGCGCAGGTACTCACCTGGGGGCGACGTCCCAACAAGTGGGGGAGCGAGGGCACGGTGATGTGCTATTGGGCTTCCCTGGCCCCCTTCACGCGACATCAGGCCAAGGGATGCGCCTAGGGGCCTCTCCTGGCGGCGCATATGAGGAGCGCCGGCACCACAGGCTGATGACATCACCGGCCCTTTAAAGGGTTGTGACGGAGGCCGAAAAACCCTTTTGCGACGTGCTGGCAAAGGAGAGAAGGTTATTTATTTTTTTATTTTTTTATTTAAATTCTTTTACTATACCGATACTCAAGACGAGGTCTTATCGTACCGGTTTACATTAGAACAGGGGAAACCAATTAACAACTAAATAGAAGGTAAAGTTACATTAAACAGGGAGCAAAAACATGGGCGATGGAAGACAGGAGAGATTTTAAAAACGATAACAACTGGAGAATGATAAAATAATCAACTAAAAACCATAGAGTAGCGAGACTTAATCAGAGATTTATCCTAGGCGATTATTAACATAGTATATCCGGTGGGAGGAGGAGACACGGAGAGGTGAGCGGGGGGAGAGGTGTCAGGTCAGGGACTGGAAACAGGGAGGGGGGGAGGGATTAGGGAAGAAATCGAAGGGTGAGAGTCAATGTTGTTTAATAGAGGTTCCTTCAACGGTATGCTTGTGTGAACAACCAGGTTTTCAGTTTCTTTCTGAAGAAGAGATGGCATTGTTCTAGGCATATATCTGGAGGAAGCGAATTCCAATGGAGCGGACCTGCTGTCGAAAGTGCTCGCTTGTGAATAGAGTTGTGGACTGAGGATTTTTGGGGGGGGGCCTTGAGCGAACCTTTGTAGGCGGTTCTGGTCGGCCTTGCGGAAGTATGTAGTTCGAGAGGGATGGCGAGTTGTAGTGTGGATTGTTGGTAGACAGATTTGTGGATGATGGTGAGAGCCTTGAAGAGTATTCTGTTTGGATGGGTAGCCAGTGTAGGATTTTTAGGATTGGTGTGATGTGGTCCTTACGCCGTGTGTTTGTAAGGATCCTGGCCGCTGCGTTTTGCAGCATCTGTAGAGGTTTAGTAGAAGAGGTGGGGAGACAGAGTAGTAAAGCGTTACAATAGTCGATCTTTGAAAACAGTATGGCTTGAAGCACTGAACGGAAATCCTGGAAGTGTAAGAGCGGTCTTAGCTGCTTCAGGACCTGAAGCTTAAAGAAACATTCTTTAATTGTAGAGTTAATGAACTATTTGAAATTCATTCTAGAGTCAAGGGTGGCCCCAAGGTCTCTAACCTGGCTTGCTAGTGGAGTAATTGAATTGTTGGTGAAGGGGTTGTTATCGCTAGGGGAGATAACCAGGAGTTCTGTTTTGGACGTATTAAGGACCAGGTTGAGACTCGAGAGAAGAAGGTTGATGGCGTGTAAGCAGTTGTTCCAAAAATTTAGAGTAGAGGAGAAGGGGTCCAAGATGGGGACTATGATTTGCACATCGTCCACGTATATAAAATGGGTGAGGTTGAGGCTATTGAGTAGCTGGCATAAAGGGAGTAGATATATATTGAACAGGGTAGGGGAAAGTGAAGAACCCTGTGGTACTCCTTGATTTGAAGGAATGGGGTGGGATTCTTTGTCATTTATTTTAACTTTGTAGTGCCTGTTGTTCAGAAAGGATTTGAACCAGAGCAGTGCAGAGCCAGAGATGCCTATTTCCATTAGACAGTTGATGAGGATAGAATGGTTTACCGTGTCATACGCCGCGGAAATATCGAGTAGGGCTAGAAGGTATGATTGTCCCTTGTCGAGGCCCATCAGAATGTTGTCCATTAAAGAAAGAAGGAGAGATTCTGTGTTTAGGCGTTTTCTGAATCCGAATTGAGAAGGGTAGAGAATATTGTGAGAGTCCAGGTAGTCTGTGAGTCGGATGTTGACAAGCCTTTCCATTAGCTTGGCTATAAACGGTAAGTTTGCAATGGGGCTAGCACAATGGGGTTAGCACAAGGGAAAGGGAGGGCGCGTCCATCGGCTACGGAGCCCCCAGGGCGGGCGTGCTATGTCCCCGAGCACAGGGCACGATGCCGCTGCTGTTCCTGGAGCGTTTCCCTTGGCCCAGCCCGCAGCTGTACACGGGCCCGAACGCGCTGCTGCTTACCCTATGCTTGTTCAGTGCTTATCGCGGGGTCACAGGCCCTGGTGGAGGAGAGCTGGGCCTGGAGAACGAGGCAAAAACAAGCTGGCGCTCCCGGAGCCCTAGGCGAGGAGAAGGATGGCGGAGGTAGCCTAGCCCTTGAAAATGAACTGAGGGCTAGGGAGGCAGGGGGAACTGGTATTGGTTCAAGTATGGGAAATTATATGCTTAGTTACCCAAAAGTGGTATAGCATCAAAGAAGACAACTGAGCAGACTGGATGGTCTTTATTGCCCATTATCTATTGTGCTTGAAGCTCATAAACTGTGGCAAAAAACATTTTGAAACCACTTGAATTTTGTAAATGGCTTCTTACTTGTTGTCGGATAGTCTATGTGTCTGGGTGCGGGTCAGCACTGCCTGTTGTTTTTGATGTTTGTTGCTAAATTGATTCAGTGTGTGGTGTTCGGTCTGCTAAGTGTGAGTGAGAGACAGCACCAAAAGGACAAATTTTGGAATTTCATCTTCTACAAATTTACTTTTATCTTTGGCGTACTGAATATTCAGACGGTAGACGAAGTAGTGATGTGGTGTGTCTGGTTTGCTGGACTAGTTTTCTTACATCTCATGGTTCAATTATGCAAAGATCGATTTGAATACCTATCATTTTCTCCTACCACTCCACTAAACAGCCATGTCAGAGTAATGGCTTTACTGATTACCATGCTGTTATCTTGTTCTGGATTAGTTCTAATTTGTGCTGTTACTGGCTATACCCACGGGATGCACACTCTAGCTTTTATGGCAGCAGAGTCCCTGCTTGTGACGGTGAGAATGGCCAGGACAATGGAGCTGGAGGCAGGATCGGTGTTTTGCAAGTCTCGAATTTTCACCTAGATCTTGATCTTATTTTATTTATTTTATACAAATATACATAAAGAGATACTGAACTTGCGTTAAGCAGCACAAGCTACCACACTACAGTATTAAAATTACTGTAAGTTAGATAACTAGAAGCTATTTGGTCCCTGGTACTGAGTAAATACTTTAAGCACAAAAGAGTATGGGGATCAATATTGAAAATGTAATCTTAATATGCTTTTATTTGTATAAATCCAAGAGGTTAAACCTCCCCCCCCCCCCCCCGCCCTCCCCTCTAAATTCTGTTCCCACAAATAGCTGTGAGTATAGATTTATTCATACAAAAAAGGGCCAGGTGAGGTTTTCAGATGTAATTGGTTAACACAATATTCAGCACTATCTAAACTTGACCTCCTAAGTGTGCCAACCAGTGTTGATGTATAAGGTGTGCTTGGGATTCTTTTTTTTTTTGTTTTCTTAGGGACCTTTTTTTTTTTTTTCTGTACTCCATACCACACATTCTGTAGCTCAGGAATTATGAGCATAATTCAAAAATGAAACCTATGTCTTCCATTAATATTGTGGAACATGAATTACTGGGCTATTGAGTTACAGCTTTGTTTTTGTAAAATAATGCATGCTGTTTTGGATCTAACAAAAGTGTTTTGTTCTTGCTCTTTTCTGCTTCCTTTTTTAATATAATAACAGTAAATATCTGCAGATGATGATACAAATGGTCCATCCAGTCTGCCTGGCAAGGTTTTTTAGGGTTGTAACTGCTGTTTTGTGAAGGTTATCCCTACGCCTGTCCGTACATGTTTACCCCAGTGCATCTTTACAATCCTAGGGATCCTTTGTGTTTATCCAATACCTTTTTAATTCTGGTAGTTTTATTTTTCTCCACCACCTTCAGCAGAGAACCATAAATAGGCAAGGATTTCAGGGTATCCACTATGATTATGCATGAGATAGATTTGCATTCATTCAAAACAATGCATGCAAATCTATCTCATGCATATTCATTAAGGATAACCTGAAAACTGGCCTCTTTGTGGCTCTTGAGGGCTGGAGTTGGACTCTCTTGATTTGTAGTCTTAAATATCATTTCTCTACCTCCTTCTTAAAATCACCTCATGTATTCAAGGATGAATGAAACAATTGATGTGTCAGGAAACTTCTGATGTCTAAAAGTAGCATAAGAGATGAAGATATTGTCAACGAAATGGGTGTACAGTAGAGACAGATCTGGTGAACTGAAAGATTTTTAGAAAGTAGAAAGACCCAATAGTGTTTCCAGTCTCACCTACTTCTGTTTGATGTAGTGCCACATTGGTACCTCTAAAGATCCTCTCTCAATTTTTGCGATGAAGATGTGGTACAGTAAACTGCACTATTGCAGAACACTTGTTTTCTGGCCACTAAGACTTAACTACATATTGTATTATGTTTAGTCCATTTTATTTTGCTGTTTTCATCTTCATTTACAAAATTCAAGTGGTTTCAAAATGTTTTTTGCCACAGTTTATGAGCTTCAAGCACAATAGATAATGGGCAATAAAGACCATCCAGTCTGTTCAGTTGTCTTCTTTGATGCTATACCACTTTTGGGTAACTAAGCATATAATTTCCCATACTTGAACCAATACCAGTTCCCCCTGCCTCCCTAGCCCTCAGTTCATTTTGTACTCATTTTTATTTCATTCCAGATGAGAAAGAAGTGTGAAGGTTGGGAACCTGTATTAATGCCATCATAATATATTTAATTATGAACATTGGATGAACATTGTTGTTTTTTTTAATGTAGCTTTGAAACTGTTCCTAGCTTAGCCCTCTAAATCTGCCTCAAGCATGCTTTAGACTATGTTATAAGTGCTGGCTTCCACTTCTGGCCATTCTAGGCATTGCCATCTTCCTCTTTGATTCTTATAAATTCTGTTCATAATCCAACACTCATAATCCAGGCTGTCTCCCATGTCTTACCATCCAGCATTGAATTATTAAAAATAGTTACCAAAAGTAGTGATTTTGGGGATTTTTAAGCATTACAATAATACAAGCATGGCTCAGAATATCAACTTATCTGGTTTTGGCTTTATTCTTCCAAACCCCCCCCCCCCCCCCCCCAATCTCCTGTAAATCATCAATCAGTTTTATTTCATTTACTGTGACGTGTTCAATATAAAATATATACCCCCCACCCCACCATTATCAACACACAGACACTTCCTTTGTCTTCACCACTAAGAGGGGCTGATTGAGACTAGATACAGCTTGCTGCAGCCCAGTGAGGGTGAACATAATTTCAGGGCCTTTAGGGATTTGACCTATATGCACTTCAGACAGTCAGTTTTTAGACATGAGCTTATTAAAGTTCAATTTATTCCATGGAGATAATTTGATATAAAACACATTTCTTTGAAGAAGCATCTATGTCCTCTAACTGAAAAGTGACAATCGCAATCTTAGGATCCCCTTGGGATGTATTTTGACTCCATGTTGCTGCTGTTGTGTAGCTCTGTGGACTCCCCTGGTACCTGTTTTCTAATGCTCTGATCTTCTCTGATCTCCTTATACCTCCTTGTTGAACTGGGCACATTCTTACTTCTTTGGCATGGTACCAGATGGGCACATTCTCCTCTGGAGCACTGCCTGTTTGGCACTGGGTCACGCTTGTTCAGCATCCCAGGATGCAACTGAAAGGCTCCCAGTCCCTTTAGTGGCAAAACTCTGAAAGCAAAAAATCTTTTAAATTGTAAAAATAGGACATTTTTCCATAAGCAATGAGAAGGCCCTAGGGATAAAGGCTATCATTTAAAGATAGCCTCTGGGTCTTAGGTCACTGACTCCAAGTCAGTGGAAGGAAAGTGGAAATATCTTCCTTCCTTGATTGGTAGTCTGAAACAAAAAGAACAGGAGAAACTATTCACCTATCCCTTCTTTCTCTCCAGAGATTTTTCTCAGATCCTACACAGTTTGTCTCAAATCTGCAACAAGTTGGAAAGAGAGAGACTGCTCCTTCTCTGATGTCCAACTCCAGACTCACACTGGATGATTCTGATTTTACTGTAACCCGCACTCCCCCCAATCCTGTGTGCAGGGTTGGGGACATGGATTTTCTGACGGGGATAGGATAAAGGCCCTGAAAAAAATAGGCACAGTCCAGAATAGAAATACCAAAAACAGGAAAACAATCTCACAAAGGCAAATACAGTCCATTTTGCTGCTTAATTATGGTTCAGCAACACTAGGATTCCTGGGCTTTGCCCCCAAAAGGCCTCTATGCCTTCAGACCCAATGGGAAAAATTGCAGATTCTCCTTCTTTTCTCACTGGGCAGTAAAATCCCAGATCTGCAAGCCCTAATGGTGGAGGCGGACTTGGACATTGTTGCTGTCACAGAGACATGGTTCACGGAATCTCATGATTGGGATATGGCTATACCGGGCTATAACTTGTTAATGAAGGACAGAGAGGACAGAAAAGGGGAGGCGTGGCTCTTTATGTCAAAAACAATATCCAAGCATCTGAGCTGCAAGGAAGATGGGGCAAAGAAGAAGCTGTCCTAAAAAAAAAGATGATGGGGCGTGGTTTACAGGCCTCCAAATCAAATGGAAGAACTTGACAGAGATCTGGTTGAAGACATCCAAAAGATGGGAAAGAAGGGAGAAGTGGTGATCATTGGAAATTTTAATCCTCCGGATGTAGACTTGAAAATCCCCTCTGCAGCATCTAACAGTAGTAGAAAGATAGTGGATGCCCTGCAAGGGGCTCTGTTTAAACAAATGGTAATGGAACCCACGAGGAAGGGAGCTTTACTCGATTTAGTGCTCACTAACAGAGATAATGTCTCTAATGTCCGGGTGGGTGCCCACCAGCACCAGTGATCATCAAATGGTTTAGTTTCATATCACAAATAGGATACGGAGAAGTCACACGAAGACCTGAGTTTTGCAGTTCAAAAACACGGACTTTGTTGAAATGGGGAAGTACCTGGAGGAAGAACTAGAAGGCTGGGAGAAAATGAGAGATGTGGAACACCAGTGGGCCAAACTAAAAGGAGCAATTACCAAGGCAACTATTCTATATGCTAGAAAAGTAAAGAATAGCAAGAGAAAAATAAACCTATCTGGTTCTCAAAGGAGGTGGCTGATAAAATAAAAGCTAAAAGAACAGCATTTAAGGAATATAAAGGATCCCAAAGGAAAGATCACAAGGAAGAATATCTAGTGGAACTGAGAGAGACAAAGAAAGTAATCAAGAAAGCAAAAAGTCAAGCGGAAGAAAGGATTGCCAAAGAGGTAAAGCAAGGTGACAAAACATTTTTCAGATACATCAGAGAAAGGAGAAAAGTCCAAAGTGGTATATAGTGAAATTGAAAGGTGAAAAGGATCAATGTGTGGAGAGAAATGAAGAAATGGCAGAAATATTAAATGAATACTTGAGTTCGGTGTTCACTAAAGAGGACCCTGGAGAAGGATCATCGCTAGTTAACAAGATACTGGAGGGAAGTGGAGTAGATGAAACTCCATTTACAGAAGAGAATGTATGGGAAGAGCTAGGAAAACTGAAAGTGGACAAAGCCATGGGGCCTGCAGGTTCATCCCTGGATACTGAGGGAGCTCAGAGATGTGTTGGTGGGTCCGCTGCGAGACCTGTTCAATAGATATCTAGAAACGGGAGTGGTGCCGAGTGATTGGAGAAGAGCGGCGGTGGTCCCGCTTCACAAGAGTGGGAGCAGAGAGGAGGTTGGAAACTATAGGTCGATTAGCCTCACCTCAGTGGTGGGAAAAGTAATGGAGTCGCTGCTGAAAGAAAGAATAGTGAACTATCTACAGTCAGAAGAATTGCTGGACCAAAGACAGCATGGATTCACCAGTGGAAGGTCCTGTCAGACAAATCTGATTGACTTTTTTGATTGGGTGACTAGGGAATTGGATCGAGGAAGAGCGCTCCATCTCATCTACTTGGATTTCAGCAAAGCTTTTGATACGGTCCCTCACAGGAGGCTTGTAAATAAAATGAGAAGCTTAGGAATGAGTGCCAAGGTGGTGGCCTGGATTGCAAACTGGTTGATGTTAAGCAGAGTTCCGCAAGGATCGGTGTTGGGATCGGTCCTGTTAAATATCTTTGTGAGTGACATTGCGGACGGGATAGAAGGTAAGGTTTGTCTTTTTGCGGATGATACTAAGATCTGCAACAGAGTGGACACGCCAGAAGGAGTGGAGAGAATGAGACGGGATTTAAGGAAGCTGGAAGAGTGTTCGAAGATATGGCAGCTGAGATTCAATGCCGAGCAGTGCAGAGTCAGGCAAATGGGGTGTGGAAATCCGAAAGAACTGTATTTGATGGGGGGGGGTGGAGTGCTGATGTGCATGGGGCAGGAGAGAGACCTTGGAGTGATAGTGTCTAATGATCTAAGTTGGTGAAACAATGTGACAGGGCGATAGCTAAAGCCAGAAGAATGCTGGGCTGCATAGAGAGAGGAATATCTAGTAAGAGAAAGGAAGTGACGATCCCCTTGTACAGGGCCTTGGTGAGGCCTCACCTGGAGTACTGTGTTCAATTCTGGAGACCGTATCTCCAAAGAGACAGAGACAGGATGGAGGTGGTCCAGAGAAGGGTGACCAAAAAGGTGGATGGTCTTCATAAAATGACTTATGAGGGAGAGATTAAAGAACCTAAATATGTATACCCTGGAAGAGAGGAGAAGCAGGGGTGATATGATACAGACTTTCAGATTCTTGAAATGCTTTAATGATCCATGGTCAACAACAAACCTTTTCCGGAAAGGAAAGGAAAAAAATCAGTAGAACTAGGGGTCACGATTTGAAACTCCAGGGAGGAAGACTCCAATGTCAGGAAGTATTTCTTCACTGAGAGGGTGGTGGATGCCTGGAATATGCCCTTCCAGAGGAAGTGATGAAGATTAAAACTGAGAAGGATTTCAGAGGGGCATGGGATAAACACTGTAGATCCATGAAGGCTAGAGGATGGGTATGAAGAGAAGAGCCATGGGGGGTGGCTTGCTGGAATGGTGGCTACTACCTGGTGAATATTACCCTTACTCAATAAGCCTTCACAAGGTTAATGCAACTCCAACATTGCTCTCTGCTTCAACAGCAAGGGGAAATGTGGAAAACTAAGGCATTGATCTGTGCAGTCTGGGTAAACAAGTATTGGAGTAACTTGCTTGATGTGGCAGTTACTACCCTTAACCATTAAGCCTTATGATTCACCTTTGATGCAACTCCAACATTACTCTCTGCATCAATGGCAGGGCATGGCAGGAAATTCAAATCAAACAGTTACCAACAAGGGCCCTGAACTTGGTGGTCGGTGAAACAGATAAGTATGGAAAAATAATGTGGGAGCTTGCTGGGCAGACTGGATAGGCCGTTTGGTCTTTTTCTGCCATCATTTCTATGTTTCTATGTTACTCACTGGTGCAAGGTTTGTAAGAAGCAATCCTCTTCTTGATCTATAGATTGAAATCATCTTTTTCCACCGTTCAGCTTTCTTACAGAATCCAAAGAAAAGCCCCAGAGTAGAGCCCATCTCCTTGACTGCTTGTTTTTGGTTCCCTTTCAGATGTCTCTCCTCAACAATTATTCCAGGAACTCCCCCTAGTGAATCATTAAGAAAAAGCTCCCTTATGGGGAAAGGCTAAACAGATTAGGGCTTTTTATCTTGAAAAAGAGACGACTGAGAAGAGGATATGAGTAAAATGCATAATCAAGCTATGGAATCTTTTGCAGAGGATGTGGTCCTGGAAACTAAAATAGTGGAGTTTAAAAGAGTAAAATGAAAAACCATAAACAGTTATTAACCAGGTAGACATGGGAAAGCCGGCACTTATCCCTGAGAGTGAAATATAAGAAATAGATCAACTATTGAGGATCTGCTGGGTACTTGTGACCTGGACTGGCTGCTGTCAGAGACAGAATGCTGAGCTCTATAGACCTTCATCTCACCCAACGTGGCACTTCTTTTGTTCTAAGGATATATGTGTATGCTATTCTGGACTCACTCCTGCATTTTGAAATATTTCTTCCCCTGAGGTCACATTTTAGTCATTCTTATATTAGTCTTAATTAGATGCATACAAGTTCAAAACTTCACAGATTTATTTCTCTTCTGGAATGAAATAAAGCTGAGAAAATAAATCTTAATAATCGCATTTGTCATGATTGATGACTTATTAAAAATCAGTTTTGATAGTGCTGCTGCCATAAGGTCTCATAAGATGTATTTATCTTTCCTTCACATAATAGCAGAGTTTGAGTTTGATTTCAACTTTTGCAGGGTGTAGCACACCAGTTACACCTACTCAGTAATAAGTATTCTCATACTGACCTTTGATGCAATCTAAAAAATTGATTCGGCTTTAATTGGTTCCCCATTGACACATATTCCACCTACATTTTTCATTGCTTCCTGTTCTTATTACCTACGTTAGGTTTCATCCCTGCTAATTTATAGCTCTATTCTACAAATTTCCTGTACAGGCATGTAGATAAATAATCTAATTTTACACCTGACGGAAAAACTATAAATTAAAGTGAATTTTGAAATGGCTGCTTTTTGGACCAAACCTAATACAGGACATTTACACTTCTGCAGCTGCCCCACAGCTCCCTCTAATAGATTTCTAAGCATACCAAAAAAAACTTTTACATTTTCTATATGTATCCATAGTGCAGCTGAGTCCCAAAACTGCTGCTGTTATTTATTTGTTTGTTTGATTTATATTCCGCTTTGAACTTTGCTATTCTCTTAGTGCTGGATTCATATAGTCAGGAGTTGCATAACTTGAGAAATGCCTAGAGATTTTACTCTTGTTATTTTTCTTGTGCTGCCAAAATGATACTCACTTTTTATTTTTCTCTGTTTATTGTCAGTTTCATTTATTTATTCTGTGTTGTAGGAGCAGCCTGATGGCCTTAAATGCATGGCCCTAACTTCACCCTTCAGCAAAAATGTAAAAATACCTTCTCAGTAACATTTAACCTCTTGTTCAAATAGATGTTTTGCTGCTTCAGGCAGGAGCAACTCAACATAACAGGGAGTCCGCAGCTGTGCAACTCCTTAGGGATCAATGGGAGCCCCTTGTGTACATACTCACTCTTCTCCACACTGATTTCATCTATTGCCTCTTCTCCCTCTTTTCTTTCCCTGTCTTATTTAACCCTCCCTCCCCTACTTTATTCCTCCATTCTTTTCTCTCTCTCTTGTCCTGGTTACTGTCTCCAAGAACATTTCCACCTCTTCTTCATTGGTGTCATCTTTACTAGTTCCCTCTCCTCTGTCTCCTCCCATCTTATTGCTTCTGGTTATACATAGTAAATGACAGCAAATAAAGACTATAAAATGGTCCATCCAGTCTGCCCAGCAGACTGCAGTTCTGTGCAGAAATTTTGTTTAAGTCCTGAATTTGGGTCAATCAAACCATTTTTTAAATAGAAGATTTAAAAAGTTGTTTCCTCTGCCCAAGCTAACTTCACCTTCTTCTTTTAATACATGTGTGGAATTTTTGAGAGGAATATTATTTATTTGTTTTTTAGGTCATTTAAATGGGGAAGTGGTGAGGGAGGAACTGTTCTGGCAGTGAATGTCCTGTTATTGGTGCTGAAGAAGTTGGTAACTTACATCACAATATTATAACTATAAAATCACAAAGCTTACAAGAAAAGCGTGGATATTTTGACCCTTTTTACCATAAAATTGTGGATTACTTCTAGCAATAAATGTCACCTGACCATTAATGCCCTACCGTTTTTCATATCTTTAACCAATCAAAAATAAGTGTTTTCATCCCAGCATTAGAGAGTTATTCCATCTTATTCAATAAAAAATAATCTATAGGCACAAAAAGATGTGTGTATTGTGGCAGAGTGCTGTGTGAGAGATATTTTAGCCAGAGATTACTGGGGAAATTTTTCCCATAGAACAGAAAAAGGAAAACTGAAAGAAATAAACTAATCCCAGAGGGGTAAATTGAATGTAACTGTATTATTGTATTTTATTTATTTATTTAGATTTTTATATTCTGCTTTTTGGCATTTCGAAGTGTACAATCAAAGATTATCTGAAAAAGTAATAAAAAGGGTTCACTGTGAAAGGAGTTCCTGGCAGAGGGTGGGGCAGAATAACTAATAGCCTCATTCACATGCATTTGCATGTACTGAGCACTATTAGTTTCACTCCACGTTGGACGTGCGTTGTAGAGGCGCTAATCCTCTTATTGCATAAGGGGATTAGTTAGCACCTCTACAACCTGCGTCCAACTGCGGGTTATACAGTGCTCTGGGCTAAGCGCACTGTATTGCATCGGCCCCTAAGTTAGGTGGTTGTAATTACTAGAAAAGAAGCTTTCTGGGAGTTGTAATTCTCAGGCAATTTGAGCTGATAACTTAGAGTTAATTGGTCACCTGAAGGGAACTGGATAAGTGTTAGCTAGATTTTTTTTTAATTTATATTTTATTAGTTTTTAAACAATTTAACATTGTGTAAAACACAAGAAAATATTCTGTTACATAAAAATAGAACATAGAAGTAATCATTTTCCCCATAAACTATCAGTAACAGCAATATTTAGTCCACATTACGGGAGGCTTTCTACATAGGAAAAACTATCACAGGAAATCTGTAATCATACTTTACAGATAATAGGAGAATATATCATTTTATTGCAGTTTCATTTCTCAACCCGTTTGTTTATCAACCAAGAATGATTCTAAGTGGGTGGGATCTTGGAAAATAAATTTATTCTTCTGATAAACCACAGAACACTTACATGGGAATTTTAAATAAAATGTTGCCCCGATGGCTAACACTCTGGGCTTCAAAGTCAAAAATTGTTTACGCCTAGCTTGTGTTACTTTGGCCACATCAGGAAATATTTGGACCCGTTGTCCACAAAAATTATAATCCTTATTTTCAAAATATTTCTGTAATACCTGGTTCTTGTCTCTCTCTCTACAAAAGGTAACTAACAACGTTGACCTTTGTGGTATATCATCTTGAGAGGCTTCCAGAAATGAAGTTAAATTTGGGGAATGTTAGACAAGGTCCATATCCTCTTGCCCCACTTGTGACCTTAATCTAGATTTAGGAATGTAATATAATTTAGATATTGATGCCTCATCAATTGTCACTATAGATAGTACCTCCACCAAATACTTTTTAAATAATTCCATAGCAGATATCAATCTGGTTACAGGAAAATTTAAGAACCTAAGGGGGTCATTTTCCAAGGAGTTTCCGCAGGAGATTTCCGCAAATCGCGCTAACAGCCGTTAACGCGATTTGCGAATGCAAATTTTTAATTTTATATTCAGGGGGCGGAGCAAATGTAAAGTAGGGAGGATGTATCGTGTGCCACGAAACAGCCGCAGTGTTAGCGCGGCTCCTAACGCGGCCAATAACTACACCTTTTTCATTTGCGTTACGTTGTGCGCTAGAGGCCGGTAAAGGTTTATCGCGGTTCACGATGTTTCCAGACAGCCTGTTTCAGTATGCTGCAGGCTAGGGAGGGGGAGGGGGGAGAGAGAGAGAGAGAGCCAGCCTTGCTATAGTTCCTCCTCCCTAGACAGGTATTTGTATCCCTATGGTAGGCCCACCTAGTAACTCGAGGTGGGGATTAGGTATGAGTGTAGGGGGTTGGGGGCCACTTTCACATTCAACATGAGACGTACGAACAGAACAGTGGTCTCTTGTGAAGATTTGATGGCCTTCGGAGTGAGGAAACTCACTCCAAGATGAGATTTGGGCAATGTTCTCTCCACCTAGCTTGATGGACACTCTACCTGGGCAACAACAAGCTAGGTGGAGAGAACATTGCCCAAATCTCATCTTGGAGTGAGTTTCCTCACTCCGAAGGCCATCAAATCTTCACAAGAGACCACTGTTCTATTTGTACGTCTCATGTTGAATGTGAAAGTGGCCCCCAACCCCCTACACTCATACCTAATCCCCACCTCGAGTTACTAGGTGGGCTTCCCATAGGGATACAAATACCTGTCTAGGGAGGAGGAACTATAGCATCTCTCTCTCTCTCTCAGCATACTGAAACAGGCTGTCTAGAAACACCGTGATATATACTGGCAATGTAACCCAAATTGGGTTAATACCGCGATTTGCGCTAAGAGCGTGTTGAATAGCTGTTATTGCAATTTGCGATACACATGCTTATTAGCATAAGGTAACACCCCTTTTTGGTATCGCATGCGATATTGGAAAATGAGGCCCTAAGATTTTTAATACGATTTTGGTTCTCCAGATTTTCCATCTGTCTATGTATTATTAATCCATCTTTTTTAGAGGAATTATTTACTTCCTTTAACACCTCAATCTGAGAGGAGAAAGTTTTACATTTTTCTTCTTATTGTATCAAACGATTGTTATGCTTCTCCATTGCATTTTTAAATTCAAATGTGGTAATTCTATTTTGCTCAATTGAGTTGGACATTATTTTCTGAAGATTATCTAAAGCCAACCATACATCTCTTAAAGTAATATTCCGGGGATCAATGGGTTCCTTAGCCATTTCCTGCGGCTAGGCTCCAAATTTCACCCCAACAACTTCAGTATTCGTAATTACATTAGTCCCATCACTATTTAAATTCACAAATTCTCTTTATCCATTTAAACTTGTCTGAGGTGTAGGATTGGAATCTTCCATATTTGGTTGAGACAACTGCGTTGGCCCCTGAGCCTCTGGGGATCCAGAAGAAAAGGATATATCTGGAATTGTTTTTTGTATAGGTCGACTTACCCCTCTTGCGACACGTGAGTCCATCGGTCCTCTCACCGGAAACCCTGGAGAGGAAGTCCAGATTTTCACCTTCCTCTTCCTACCAATAAAGATATCAAAAAATAAAAGGGAACATTTTTTTTTCAGAAGAGGCGCGGCTTAGGCTGCACGCTATAGCCGCCTCGATTTTAAAGGAAATTCAGTCCGTCCCCCTCCGATGACCTTACGGGGGCAGGGCTTCCGGCGGGTCCGCATTGATCCTACGACTCCGACCCCGGCAAGGGGAAAGGAGCCCCAAGCTCAGTTCCAGCCAGCACCTCTCTCAACGAGAGGTTTCTCCCACAAATGCCTCCACCAAATGCCGTAGCCGCCACGATTTTAAAGGAAATTCAGTCCGTCCCCCTCCGATGACCTCATGGGGGTGGGGCTTCTGGCGGGTCCGCGTTGGTCCTACGATTCCGACCTCGGCAAGGGGAAAGGAGCCCCAAGCTCAGTTCCAGCCCAGCACCTCTCTCAACGAGAGGTTTCTCCCACAAATACCTCCCGTGTTAGCTAGATTTAAAAGCCAAACTGCTCTCAAAGAGCCACATGGGGAGACTGAAAGCTAGCCTAAGCTTCCAGAAGCAAGCAGATGCTCTAACCTTGGAAGGAAGCGGGCTTCTTTATAAGAATACGTGGGTTTTGGAGAAAAAGCACTGGCCTGTTAGTGGCTGTTTAGCGTGAGATGAGAAGTCTATTCAGGCCAACAAGCTATCCTGCAGTTAATAGATTGTAAACTGTGTTTTGATTTTAGTTATTGAGCCTTGCTTTTTATGTTGCCTTCCTGCTAAGATAATGAAACTGGCAGGATGCTGAAAATTTTAAGTACTATTTTCATAAGCACTACCTGCTTGGAATAATCTTTACTTAGATGTGTTAGCTGAAGCAAACCAGTGGTCCCTTTACAATATATATTGAACACTTGGTAGCATACATACAAAAGGGTTAACATAGCATAACCTAAGGTTGAAGACTTGACAATTGGTGATGCTGCTCACAAGTTCTAAACTTTCTATTTCAACACATTTTCATAACCACAGAATGATAAAAAGACCTTTTCAATTAAAGCCTGAGATACAGTTGGATAATTTAGCTTGTGAAATTATCTTCTTATGAAGAATTTATTTTTTTTTTAATCTTAGAACCTTCTATTCAGAGACTTTCTGCAAAAATTAGAAGTGAAGCTCTTAATTGCACATAAGGACGATGAGAAAGTTACCTTCCAGTCCCATAGCAGGCATATCTCATAATGTGCTTGCTTGCCCAATTGAGATTAACTAGACAACTGGAGAGAGGACACAAAGGAAATTTTGAGATAGCATTTACCTTTGAAAAGGGAAACTATCATAAAATGAAGAAAATGAGTAGGCTAAAACTGAAAGGAACAACTGCAAAGATTAAGAGTTTACATCAGATGTGGACATTGTTTAAAAAATACTGGTGAAATAACCCCCACAATTAACAAGTTTGTGACTCATTTAATGTTGACATAAGCAATGTTATTAGCATGGCCAATCACGCCTTCATTGCCTTTTATTTAATCATAGGCCATGATGTATGTTGCAAAATGTTTTTTAAAGCAATTTTTATTTTGCATATAAAATTTAGACTTATCGTAAAGCCATTAGAAAACCTTTGT
Organism: Rhinatrema bivittatum; assembly: GCF_901001135.1. NCBI lineage: Eukaryota > Metazoa > Chordata > Amphibia > Gymnophiona > Rhinatrematidae > Rhinatrema > Rhinatrema bivittatum. The sequence continues at coordinate 711,166,645 of NC_042615.1, read as the reverse complement.
TCATTGAACTGTTCTTAACAAATTATTGTGAAATGTTAGATAAAGTTCAGCCTCTTGAATTTCTTTGGCACCCTTAACAGAAACACAGGCGTAACCTGCACGGAACAGCAGTTTCTACCATAAGAAACTTGCTGGGCAGACTGAATGGACCATTTGGTCTTTTTCTGCTGTCATTACTATGTTACTAATGTGTGCTACAAAAGGCACATTGGATGTTCATAGTCCATGTTTATTTTCCTTCAATAAAAATGTTTAAACATAAGCAATGCAATTTTTACAGGATATGGTCAGAAATATCTAAGTTTTGTAACATCGAAGCAATTGTTTTACTGGGAGGTTTTGATAAAGTCACTAAATTTATCTTGGTCTTCTTGGATATATCTGTAGTGTTTGTTATACTAAATCATAATATTCTGCTCTCACGACTTTCTAAATTTGGTTTTAATGGCTCGGTGCTTGATTGGTTTACATCATATCTGAGCATGTACAACTGGTAAGAATAGGCTCTGTAACCTCTGCTTGGTACCCTTTGACAGCTTAGGGTATCACAGTGCTTTTCTTTATATAATACTCTCTTTAATTTATATAACCCGGGCAGCCGCGACCATTTGTCACCAAAGGGGAGTGACAACAGCACACAGTCATAGATTCCAAAGTACCATAGAGACCAGATATAGGGTAAAATTGGCCACTGCTTTATTAATAATACTAACAATATACAAACATAATCGTGCACCCAAGCCGTGCCAAAGATAAAGCTGTCTAAGCGCCCCCTTTCTGTGCAGGCAGCATGTCACCTCCAGCCTGGGGCCTGCCGCAACCAGGCAAGGTCCTGCCTTCTGGGAGGTAATTATCTTCAGGGCGTTCCAATCACCCACCTCGCCCACACAAGTTGACTGCCCAGTCAAAGGGTGGGGGCGTCTAGTCTGCCGCCTTTCCAGGGCTGGCGGGCCCTGGCGACAGACAGCCTCCATTGCATCGAAGTAGGGTATACTACATGCTGTGCACTGTCTCCAACTAGTGACCCCCATTCTGGCTCGGGTACCCCCGCCCTCCTGCGACAAGAAAACAAACATAACCAACTCTTATTAACAACGTCTGGGGCGCCAGCACTGCAGTACTGAACGCCGTGGTAATTTTCTTCTGCGAATTTCCTGAAATACTTATTGAAAAAATGCCCCATAGCACCAGGAAAAGGCGTGCGAGGGAAAAGACCTACCCTGAAGTTGCTCCAGAGCCCCCTTTGACTGGCCCAATGGACACTCGTGTTTCGGGGGGGGGGGGGCTTTCATCCAGAGAGGAGTCACATCGGCAGGGAACCTTGGACGAAGTACAGGTTCCCCTGCCAGACTCGGAAACATTGTTGTCCCCGATGCAGAGAGAGAGGCGGCGGTGAACTCTGCTACACTCAGGAACCCGGAAGTGAACCTGGCAGCGCTGCCAGCTGAAGATGCAGGCGGTTTGAGAAGCCAGGCAGGGAGTTCTTGCCCAGGTGGGAGAGAGTGTGAACGTCGCCCTGGAGGGATACGACACGGGATCTAGCAGCCCAGCCATGGGAGAGTGTTTGTTAACGACTACAAGAGGCTCATCTACCCCTCTATCAATAAGTCCATGATTTCATCTTGCTAAACCCAACCAGGTAACTTTAGATTAATTTTGGGAAGCCATTGAAGGTTTGGGGAACTTAATATCTAATCAACTCAATCCCTTGATTGAGAGATCAAATGAGCATGAAATGCGTATATAGATGTTGGAAAGTGCTGCTAAAGTTACTTCGCAACAGGTTTGAAGAGGTCAAGACTACAGTAACTTCAAATAAACTTTTGCAGGATTCCTTTATAAAGGATAATTTATTCCTGATGAGTAAGCTGGATAATATCTAGAATATGCTTAAAGGAAGGAATCTTCGTTTTGTGAACTTTCCTAAATTGCCATATATATCTCCAAAAGATATGTTCAAGAGATACTTGATCGAAATCTTAAAAGTGGCTGAGGAAACTATTCCACCATTGACGCATGCGTTTTTCTTACCCTTAATGAAAAAAGTACAAGAAGATAATATGGTTGGGTTAGCAAAGGAGGATACTCAAGAGCCTGCAGAGAATCCGGTAGAGGAGTTAGTTACAGCACCTTTAAATATTTCTGAATTATTGAAGACATCAGATTCAGCTCAAGCCATACTGGCAACAATGTGACTTTTGTTTTGGAACCCGATAAAGACTGGGTGTTGAAGCTTTTTTTCAGATATCGTTCAGAATCTTTTTTGAATTTGCAGGTTAGGATTTTTCCTGATGTGTCCAAGACGAGACAGAAGAAACGGAAGCAATTTTTGCTTCTCAGACCTAAGGTCCTTCAAATAGGGGCCTAGTTCCTTTTAAAAAGTCTGACTAGCTAGTATAACCATATCATTAAAGGGGTGGGTGGGTTCACAGTGAAGGCAGCAGTGCGAGGAACAGAAGCCAAAAGGGACAGAATAAGGGCATGCTGCCCAGATAGCTCCCCATGCTGGTGCCTTTGCCCCCCCCCCCTCGAGACAACCCCAGGGCTTCAAATTGCCCAATTTGCTGTCCCAGGACATCACAACCCACTCCCATGGCCCGTGTCGTCGTCGGTCACCTCCCCGTGATCTACCCCTCTACCCTTCTGCCTTCCCCCTTGCCCTCCTCATGGTGCTCAGCTGCACATGCCCACGCCATCAGGGTAGGCAGCAGCATCATCACGCGACTCCACTCCTGCCGGCAACAACACCACCCATGCGCCACTGGTGAGCACCACAGTTCCACCTATCCACTCCAAGCTCGGTGCCGGGTTATCTGCGGCATCCGTGCACTGACCTGATGCCACACCTTAACCCAGGAAGCCACGACCAATTTTTGCTAAAGGAGGGAGGGCTTAAGAGAGAGCAGCACACACTCACAGATTCCAAAGTACCATAGAGACAAGATGTGAGGTAAAATTGGCCACAGCTTTATTAATAATAATAAAAAAATACAACCGAAACCGTGCACCCGAGCCATACCAAAGATAAAGTTGTCAAAGCACCCACTTTCTGTGTGGGCAGCACGCTACCTCTAGCCCGGGGCCTGCCACAACCAGGCAAGGCCCTGCTTTCCAGGAGGTAATTATCTTAAGGGCGTTCTGGTCACCCGCCTCCCCCAAGCAAGGTGAATGCCCAGTCGAAAGTGTTCGGTCTGCTGCTGCTCCGGGGCTGTTGGTCCCTGGCGATAGATGTCGGGTAGCATTCACAATGGGGACTGACTGTGCATGGATTGCATGGAGTTGTTCCGCAACAACGGGGTGCATCTCTCAAATATGGGACAATACCTGTTCTTGAACACTTTGAAGCATGCTATTCACAGGATGTTGTTGGGTTCCTAGTCATTGGCCACAGTGGTGTTGGGGGAGGGTCCCGGATAAGCTGTACAGCTATCTGGGCCCTGTGGCAGGGGTACCTGAGCAGGGAGGGGTGTCAGCAGTTGGAGGCAGTGCACAGCATATGGTATACCCTACTTCGATGCCTCCAACTGGAGACAGCCAAGAAGGAGGTACAGCTTCTGTAGCCCACCAAGCCAATATCTGCGCTGTATGGAAAAGCAGGGAAGTTGCCAGCTGCGCTCCCCCAGCTGAGAACCACCTTGTTACCGTGGGGGTGGAATTGCCTGGATGGCTGGCTGCAAGGTTGCCATGAGGTCCCCACCCCACTAGCTGAGGCCAAGAGTGAGGTCTGAGGGATATAACCACTTCTAGCAGGGTGAGTACCCCAAGGAAGCCCTGATCCCTTCCCCCTTGCTGCATTGCCATTCTCTGGGTCAATCAGGTTGGCTGGTGGGTCCATGGCATGGCTGGATAAGAAGGGCTTAAATGTTTCTCTTCCTCTATTAGCCTTGTTTTTTTAAACCCAATTAGCCAAATAGATTGATTCAAATTAGATTAGGTTAGATTAAATAAATACGGTTAGATTAATAACAGGGAGGGGATGACCTACTAGATTTACAAAAATCTGCCTCATGTGATCATCTGGATTTGAGCCAGCGGACCCTGCGGTGCCAAGCCACTGGCTTGTAGCTTGAGCCACTGACTGCTCACAGCAAAGGTAACAGAAACTGCTTTTAGTCTCTAATCTCACTTCAGTAACAGCAACATATCACAGCGAAGGTAGAAGCGCAGGGAGCAGGGATAGAGTCAGGGCATGCTGCCCAGATAGCTCCCCACATTGCTGCCAACGGCCCCCAGGCTTCAAACGGTCCAATGAGCCACCCTAGGACGTCACAACCCGCCCCCACGGCCTGTGTCGTCGGGGACCTCCCCACCATCTACGCTGCTGCCCTCCCCTTTGCCCCCCTCGCAGTGCTTGGCCGCACATGCCCACACCGTCGGGGGCGGCATCATCATGTGGTGCCGACACTGCTCCCACCAGCAACTGTGCCATCAGTGAGTTCCACGGTTCCCCCTTCCCGCTCTGAGCGGGGTGCTGCGTTATCAGCGGCATCAATGCACCGACCTTCCGCCGTGCTTTTTGAGCCTCTTTGCAGAGTTTTGGCTGACTTAGATGTTAATTATTGGATTTATGCAGATGAGACACAGTTCTGTATTCCAATTGCTTCCTGCATGTCTGCCGCACGATCACACACGTCATACTGTCCAACAGCAGTTAAAACTTGGCCGAGCAGGAATAAATTTGCACCAAATCTTTAAAGAACCATGATGTTGATCTTGAGTAGATGCGATTCCCCAGGGATCCTGTTAGAGTTTAGGCATGAGGACATTTCAGCTAAAGAAATCTAGGTGTAATCTTAGACAGGAATCTTTCCTTTTCAGAATCAGATCAAGACAGTAGTAAAACAGCTTTTATTTTAGATATGTCTGTTGAGTAACCTAAAACCTTTATTGGAGTTTTCTTACTTTCGTAATGTTTTATAAGCAGTTGTGTTAAAGAGGCTGGATTATTGTAACTCTATATTAGTTTGCCCGAAAAAATCAATACAGCTGCATGACTTCTGTCCAACAGTTAGCATACGGAGCATATTACTTCAATCTTTAAAGCACTGTATTGGCTGCAATTATGCAAATAATCAAGTTTAAGATACTAGTTTTGATTCATAAGGATTGCATTCAGGATGTCCTTTCTTTTTTTCAGCAAGCTGCTTACTATAAACTGCCCTCTTCAAATTCTGTAATTGTCAAGGCTTGAACTCGCTCAGTGTTTCTTCTCCCAAATGTTTTCATCTGGATGAAACATCTGCCAGGGCCTTATTTATTCTTTGCTGGTTCACATTTTATTTATTTATTTATTCGCTTTTTTATACCAGTATTCGGGGGTACGTCATATCAATTTATATAGAATTAAATTGAAATACATAAAACAGGGGGCGGGGAAGGGGAGCAGAGTACGAGAGAGGAAGTACAAAAGGGAGAGAAGCATGGAATAAAAGAGATAGAGATTAACAATTGAGGCAAACAGTAAACTGCATAATACTTACCAATTGGAAAGACTTGAAAAACTGCAATATACAAAACCAGGTATAAGACTTAATAAACTGCAGTATACAAAATAACCAGGTATAAGACCTAATAAGGGGTTAATAACTGAGAAGTATACAAAACAGCGGAGGGGAAAATGAACTATGATTGAAAATGAACTATGATTGAAAACAGATTTGCACTCCTTTAGAAATAAACTGAAAATGTTTCTATTCAAGGAAGGCATTCGAAGGAGCATAATTTAGATGGTCCCTGGTTAAGTGGTTATCTGTGCCTTCCCTGTACAGCAATGACTTGCTTTGGTGTCCTCCCTGGTTTTTATCTTTGCATTAACTGAATTGTTTGTATATGTTTCTGTACCTCACCTTTTACCTTTAGCAAATAATAAATAGTTTAAATAAATGAAATAAATTTGTTTGCTGATACTAATTCAACGTGCAGTACAGCGTTCAGTAGTATATTCTCAGTGGTTCTGGAATGATCATAACAGAGCCCTTCTCTCTGTTATGAAGCTTCCTGAAGGTAACATTTCAGAGATGACTTACTAGAAGCTGTGCTATAATGTAGTATATTACAAAAGAGTGGTAGCTGTGAACATACTGGCCGAGAATTAAAATAAATTTGTTTTCATTAAAAAAAAAAAAAATATATATATATATATATATATATATATATATATATATATATATATATATATATATATATATATATATATATATATAATATAGACTATTTCATTTATTTATTTATTTATTAGTTTTTATATACCGCACCATAGGGTAGTAGTCTATCCATCTTGGCGGATAGACTACAACTGAGACTGTAAACTATATAAAACCTTCACATAAAATTAGATCAAATATGTTGACATTAGAAAGAGAAAAATTTCTTGATAAAAATTCTCTGAATTTGACTTTTGTTACTATTGTAGGATATTCTGATATTATCAAGTACAGTTTTAGTATGTTTCTATGGCTTTTATCCATGTTACTATGTGTCTGTAAAGAGACTTAATTCTACCCATGATCTTCTTATCAAAAGCTTATGATGATCCATGAATACAGATACTACTATATGCTCAGTGTCCTTTTTGAGGCTTTTGCATGTGAAGTTATGCCTGGTAATTATTTGATTTGATTTTCTAAGCACATGCTAGTAGTGGTGGTCCAGATTCAGGGTTCTGTCTTGCATTGAGAAGCATCATTTATGTTACTAAACTATAGGCATTATGAAAATGATGGTTTTTTGAAGAGTATATTAATTCAGAAGTTTAGATACCTCAGCTTCCCCATAGTAATTCTTATTCTAATTGAAGAATTTGCAGATGGTAATTAGCTTGGCTAAATGAATTGATTCTAATTATCATAATTGGTTAGTACTCAGACAATTAGTGGCTTGGAATCACCCATTACTTTAACAAAGCTAAATTTTATGTTACTTAAATGCTAACTGCAATGTGTTAAAATCGATTATGATTTCACTATGATACTGAACATTCTCTTGCCTTATTAAACACTTAATTCAAAGCAACATTTCAACCTAGCTAACCTGAAAATTAATTAGCAGTGTTTTTTTGTTTTTCTGGATAAAATAAACTCTTTCAGCATACATAGTGATTTTTTCTTAGGAAAGTTAGTTCCAGCTAGATTTAATTTGTCTAAATTCAGAAAATAAAATCTTTGTGCTGACCAGAAAACTTGTTAGGAAGTAATGAAAAGAATAAGCTTAGAAACTTTTGGAATACAGAATCTGTAAAACAAGGAATGAATCAGAGTAAAGAATAAAGAAATTGAAAACAAAAGTAAGCATAGACAAGGTAAAAAATAAAAAATAAAATTAATAAAGTGCCTATGAAAAGGGGAAGAATAAATAAGCTAAGAATGTGCTGGGCCATCGCATCAGTCATGAGAAAAAAAAAGCTGATTGGCTAGATGGATGGTAGACATTACTGATTTATCATAGCCTAAGGAAGAGAAAGGTTTGAAAAAAGTATAACTTGCCACAAGATTACTAGAAAGAAAGATGCCAAGAAGGGAAGCAAGAACCAATTTGTACCCTATTTCTTGTATTAGATTTACAGTGTTACCTACAAGACAAAGTAAAATCTCAGTTTTTGGTAGTGCTTTTCTGTTTTATATACAGTAACCAATCCTACATGTACTTGTATTACCAAAAGAAAATGTACCTTATTTGAGATCATATACTTCATAATTGTCTGACATATACAAAAATCAAAAAGAATATACTGTAACTACTAAGAAAAAATCTCAGGACATTGACAGATGCTAGAACTAAAATTAATTCATTTTTAATTTTTCGTATTTTAGAAAATATCAACCATCCTTCCTCTTCTGGAGCTAACAACTGGTTAATTTCACTAAATCTCAAGGATGCCTATACTCATACTTTAATTCATCCAGTTCACCAGAAATATCTGAGATTTTCAGTAGAAAATATCCATTATCAGTACAAGATTCTACCCTTTGGACTCTCAGTAGTCCCAAGAGTCTTGCAGTGACACAACTCATTTGAGGAGAAACAATGTGCTATTGTTTCCTTACTTAGATGATTGGCTGATATCAAGCAGGTCTTTACAGGAAGCCAAGGAAGCTATAGCTCGTGCTATTCAAATGCTTGCATCTCTGGGTTTTATCCTAAATTGTGAAAAATCTCACCTATCTCTGACTTCAAATTTGGAATTCATGGGAGCCTATTTAGATACTGGGAAAGGGATAATCACCAGAAAAGGATCAGCCCTTGTTGATTGATAAGATACTACCAATCATTCATCAGTGCTAGCAAGAAAATTCATGGAAATGTTGGCATATATGGCAGCTCAGCAACTGTGGCTAAACTACACATGAAGTTCCCACAATGGTACCTAAAGAGGCATTGGAATTGACATTTTCACCCTCAGTCCCTCAGGATTCCAGTAACAGACCCAGTTTCAGAAGTTCTAAATCAAATCTTCTGCAGGTTAAATTCCATGCTTCTCAAGGTCAGATATCATTGACCATGGATGTGTCTGCTTATGCTTGGGAAGTACACACAGGCAATGTGTATTCACAAAGAATATAGACCACATATAAGCTTAGGAGTGAGTGCCGAGGTGGTGACCTGGATTGAAAACTGGTTGACGGACAGAAGACAATGTGTGATGGTAAATGGAACTTTCTCCGAAGAGAGAGCGGTTTTAAGTGGTGTACCGCAAGGATTGGTGTTGGGACCGGTCCTGTTCAATATCTTTGTGAGTGACATTGCGGACAGGATAGAAGGTAAGGTTTGTCTTTTTGCGGATGACACTAAGATCTGCAACAGAGTGGACACGCCGGAAGGAGTGGAGAGAATGAGAAGGGATTTAAGCAAACTGGAAGAGTGGTCGAAGATATGGCAGCTGAGATTCAGTGCCAAGAAGTGCAGAGTCATGCATATGGGGAGTGGAAATCCGAATGAACTGTATTCGATGGGGGGGGGGGGGAAAGGCTGATGTGCACAGAGCAGGAGAGAGACCTTGGGGTGATAGTGTCTAATGATATGAAGTCTGTGAAACAATGCAACAAGGCGATAGCAAAAGCCAGAAGAATGCTGGGATGCATAGAGAGAGGAATATCGAGTAAGAAAAGGGAAGTGATTATCCCCTTGTTACAAGTCCTTGGTGAGGCCTCACCTGGAGTACTGTGTTCAGTTCTGGAGACCGTATCTACAAAGAGACAAGGACAAGATGGAAGCGGTACAGAGAAGGGCGACCAGGAAGGTGGAGGGTCTTCATCGGATGACATACGAGGAGAGATTGAAGAATCTAAATATGTACTCCCTGGAGGAAAGGAGGAGCAGGGGTGATATGATACAGACTTTCAGATACTTGAAAAACTTTAATGATCCAAAGACAACGACAAACCTTTTCCGTCGAAAAAAAATCAGCAGAACCAGAGGTCATGAGCTGAGGCTCCAGGGAGGAAGACTAAGAACCAATGTCAGGAACTATTTCTTCACGGAAAGGGTAGTGGATGCCTGGAATGCCCTTCCTGAGGAAGTGGTGAAGTCTAAAACTGTGAACGACTTCAAAGGGGCGTGGGATCAACACTGTGGATCCATCAAGTCTAGAGGGCGTGAATAAAGTGGAGGCAGCAAAACACTGCACGGAGCGGCAGTAGCCACAGAGGCATTCAAACACTGCATGGAGCGGCAGTAGCCACAGAGGCATTCACGGAGCGGGATGCCAGTGGCCAGTAGTTAGTGTTCCACCTTCACGGAGTGGAAGGATGGAGGGCTGCTATCTCCAAAAAAAAAATAAAAAAACAAAACAAAAACAGGGGTGGGTAAGAGTATGGGGCAAGGGTGTGGCCTGCTTGTTACAGCGGTTGCTACCCCTAATTGAGCTGGATGTCAGCTGGATGTCAGCTCAATCATAACTTATCCCTCTGTGTCTTTGTTTCACCCTCCCCCCGCCCCCTCCTTTGTCTCACCTAACCTGCATCCCTCCCCCTCCAATTTATCTAGTTATTTGCTCTGTTATTGCGTTTATCTTGCATACTGTTCTTTGGTTGTAAGTTACTTGTAAACAGACACGATGTGCAAACGGCTGTCGGTATATAAAATCATTTGAATAAATAAATAAATAAATGTCACTTGGATGCAGATACGGCGCTGCTCTCTAAATTGGTGGTGGGGTGGAGGGGAGGAGGGGAATTAGGGCTGGAGGGTACTGGAAGCCAATAGTAACAGGTGGGAGAGAGAAAAAGGGGAAAAAAAATGGATAAAGTGCGTAGCTTGCTGGGCAGACTAGATGGTCCGTTTGGTCGTCTTCTGCCGTCATTTCTATGTTTCTATGTAGTCAAGATGAAAGCCATTTTCAAAGCTCTACATCCCATTTTTCAAAGCTCTAGTATCTTTAGAGTAATTCCTGAAGGAGATAATTCTCTAAGTTCAAACAGACAATAGCGTGGCCATAAACAAACAGGGAAGCATGGGCTCAGATTTTCATATCAGGAAGTAAACAAGATATGGTCTTGGGCACAAGATTTCTCATCACCACATATATTCCAGGCAAAAAACATCATCATTGAAACTTGTAAACCGTTATGATGGTGAAACCAAATGACGGTATATAAAACTCGATAAATAAATAAATAAAAATATACCCTGAATGATCCGTGCCTCCATGACCTTCAAATCTTGGTGAAATTGTTTACTTTGCTTATCACTGACTACACCAAGGTTTTTCGGGAAGTCAGCAAGATGGCTATGCAGAAAATGCACTTGATGCTCATGTTGCAGCGAAGCATTTTGAAGCTCTCCAAGGGTTTCTGGACAATTTCGGTGTAATTCTGTGCTCGTGTATTTCCTAGAAAGTCCTTGACAAGGTTTTTGAATGACAAATTGAAGCTCTCCAAGAGTTTCTGGACAATTTCAGTGTAATTCTGTGCTTGTGTATTTCCTAGAAAGTTCTTGACAAGGTTTTTGAATGACAACCAAGCATTCTTTTGGAGTTACTACAATTCTGACACTTACCGCAAAGTGCGAAAAAGTTATCGCAGTTTGCGGTAATACCTATGCGAAGCGCTAAGATAGCGCACTTTGCGATAAACATCCTATTACCATAAAACACGCCCCTTTTCCTATCGCATTCGATATTTACTGCATTTTGTTAAATCCAGGCCTAAGATAGGTTGTAGAGAAAAAACTTGACATGATAGAAGAAAACTAACTGCAGTTTTGAAATCAGCATGCCTATTTAAGTCTAAAACAGCTGAAAAATCGAACTCAACAGGAATTATGTTAAAAATTGTTCCCCAGTGTTATTTTATTCTATAATTTAGGGTATTGGCTCGTGCCTGGAAAATTCTTCTCCTTATCAGTGACCCACCACCCCACTAACAGCTCTCTTTTAGGCTAGCTAGTGGGCATCCAGAATTATGAGATCTGGAAGATACCTCCCAAATTATATAATAATACATACTGTCGAACAATTACAATGCCTATTAGTGTCATAACTAGATTTTTCCTTCCTTGTCCCTTATCTCTGCAGTTTCTTCCCTATACAGTGGCATACTATAGAGCAGGCTTAAAAAAAAAGGGAGGAACTCACTAATGCCTTTAGTGCAGTGCATTATTATTTTTTTTTTTACCTAATTTATTTGTAGAGTGATGGGGTAATATTTGATTTTTGTATTTATTTGTTGCTTGCTCAAAGACTGTCACTGAGGTTGAACATAGGGCTGAAGACTTTCACAGCTGCTTGTGTCCAAACATAAGACAGTGGACAAGGAATGTGCTAAAGATTGATAAGAAATGATATGAATTTGAAAAGGCCAGAAGCTGCTTATTTCAGCAGAAAATGCTAATTATCCTCCTGATCGTTCATATGGAAATTGCATATGCTCTTCTTTTTTGGGAAAGAATTTGAACATATAACAGCCAATCAGAAAGTGACTAATATTCCTAGCTCAGTGCATCAGAAAGAATATAAAATACATTGTTACAGCTTTATCATTGGAGACAAAGAGAAGAACAAAGAGGAAGAAGATATTTCTGCATATCTAGTTTGTCTCCCTTCTTACATTCCTGAAGTATCTGATCTGGCCCAACAGAGAATACTTCAGAGTAAGTGTCAATGCAGAAATGAAAGAATTACTCCACATCACGCTGTTACCCTTAAAGATCCCAAACAATATTATGAATGAAGCTACTTATACAATATACATTCCTGACTTGTAATAAAAAAATAATGTGTTAAGCTTGTTTTGTCATTTATTATCAAGCTTGCTTAATAATATTTAATATCCAAAATGTTAGCTTTCCTAAATTTTCTTAATTAGAATGAATCTAAATGTATATATACACATGTAGAAAAGATGTCTTCCTTTATTATAATCCCCAAAATACACTCTATAAATGGATTCAATGGGTCTTTCATTTTAATAATGATTTATCGGGAAAACACATCTCAATTTAATACCTGAGCAAGAGTAAAAGGAGATTTGCATGCAAAGAAACTATGGATGTTTCAAATTACCTTGCCATTTTGCATGGCAAAACCAGCAGGCAGGAGACAGGAATGCTCTCTTGTCGCCTTGAATGTCTCAAGTGCTGCCAATAGGGTAGGCGAGGAGTCCTAACCTGGACAAAAGAGAGACAGCTGGGGTCTGAGCAACCCTGTTTTAGGTGCATAAATGACATCTTGGAAAATCAGAGGGGCCAGTGCATGCAAAAATAGGAGTTTTTCAAATTCTTCTACTCTCACTAAGGAGAGGTATTCTGGGAGAGTGCAGAGTTGCAACTCGCATTCCTAAGCAAACAGAAGGTTAGGAATTATTGGGAAGGGAATGGTTAATAAAACGGAAAATGTCATAATGACTCTATATCGCTCCATGGTGAGACCACACCTTGAATACTGTGTACAATTCTAGTTGTTGCATCTCAGAAAAGATATAGTTGCGATGGAGAAGGTACAGAGAAGGGCAACCAAAATGATAAAGGGGATGGAACAGCTCCCCTATGAGGAAAGGCTGAAGAGGTTAGGGCTGTTCAGCTTGGAGAAGAGATGGCTGAGGGGGGGATATGATAGAGGTCTTTAAGATCATGAGAGGTCTTGAATGAGTAGATGTGACTTGGTTATTTACACTTTCGAATAATAGGACTAGGGGGCATTCCATGAAGTTAGCAAGTAGCACATTTAAGACTAATCGGAGAAAATTATTTTTCACTCAACACACAATAAAGCTCTGGAATTTGTTACCAGAGGATGTGGTTAGTGCAGCTGGGTTCAAAAAAGATTTGGATAAGTTCTTGGATGAGAAGTCCATTAATGACTATTAATCAAGTTTACTTAGGGAATAGCCACTGCTATTAATTGCATCAGTAACATGGGATCTTCTTACTGTTTGGATAATTGCCAGGTTCTTGTTTCCTGGTTTGGCCTCTGTTGGAAACAGGATGCTAGGCTTGATGGACCCTTGGTCTGACCCAGCATGGCAATTTCTTATGTTTTTATGTACTTTTTGTTTTAAAAAGGTATGCACGTAAATTACCCCCGCACAAATTACACGCTGCTTGGAGCAAGTGTTACTTTATGCAAGGTAATTTTCAAAGTAAATTTATGCATGCAAGTTTGTTTTGAAAATACTCAGTAAAGTTTGCATATACAATGTGTACACAGATTTTACTGCTATGCAGGCTGTTATAAAATTCTACTCTTTATGTATATTAATAAATATGTTGTAAATGGACAATAGACTTAAAAGGGCACCGTGAGGTTAAATGACAGCAGAAAAGCTTGGTAAATTTAATATTGTTTACCTTTGAATCTTAATGTATACGGCAACCTTTTCTTTTTCAGGCATTCTAGAAAAGTAAAGTTCCTAGATGAAATAAATGACTGTTTCATGGAGCAGCTGGTACAAGAACCAACTAGAGGGGAAACTATTTTAGATCTAGTCCTTAGTGGAACACAGGATTTGGTGCGAGAGGTAACAGTGTTGGAGCCACTTGGCAATAGTGATCACAACATTATCAAATTTGACTTAATAACTGGAGGGAGCATAAAAAAGAAATCTACTACTGTTATGCTCCTGCCCACAAGAAGCGTGTGCAGGTTCTTACCTCTCACAGCCACAGCCAGCCGGGCTGCTGACGCTGCTTCTTTCTCCCTGAATCAGCTGGGGCCGTTTCCACAGCTGCTGCCATGTGGTCTGCTCCTCGGCTGCTGTCTCTGCCTTTCCCCGACGTGCTGCTGCGATCCCGGGACCTTCAGCGAGCAGGCCGTCTCTCCCAGTGCCTGCTTTAGCCCGGGTCCTTGCCCAGCAGGGAAGCCGTCCCTGCCGGTGCCTGCAGTCTCTCTCAGTTCCCTGCAGCCAGCACTTCTCTCTGCCGGTGCCTACAGCTCTCTACTCTCCCTGCAGTCTTACCTCTCCTCCTGGGGCTGTCCTCACGGCATGGAGCCGTTCCTGCAGTCAGCCCTTCCCCCGCAGCCAGCCTTGCCTCTCTCTGCTTCTGTCCGTGCAGCTGGGAGCTGCTCCAGTGACCTGCCTTCACCCAGCTACAGTCCAGGGCTGCTCCGCGGCTTCCTTGGGCCCTCCACGTGGCTGAGGACGCCACCAGCTTCCAGCTCTTCTCTCCAGCCTCCTAGGGCGCGAACGCGCGCTTCTCTACTGCTCTTCAAGGGCCAGCCAGGTGTGGCCCCCTGCTGACCCCTCCCTGGGCGTTGTCCACCTCAGCCCTACTAAAGGGCTCAGCTTTCAGTGTATCTTTGCCTTCGCAAGGAGTTGGTCACTCCTGAGTTCCTCGTTCCAGGAGATGCCTTGTATTCCAGCCTTCTGCAAGGTCCAGTGTTCCATGTTTCCTGTTGAAGCTTCTTGTCAACTTGTTCCAGTCCTGATGTCTTCAGTGTTCCAGTCCTGATGTCTGCCTGCTGTTCCAGTCCCAAGGTCTGTCTCTTGTTCCAGTCCTGATGTTCCTGATGTCCATGTTCCAGCCCAGAGGTGTGTCTCCTATTCCAGTATATGTGTTCCAGTCCTGATGTTCCAGATATCCTTGTTCCTGATCCTGATGCCTAACCTGCCTTGTGCTGCCAGGAGAGCAGCGTATATTCTTGCCTTGTGCTGCCAGGAGAGCAGTGTATATCCTTGCCTTGTGCTGCCAGGAGAGCAGCGTATATCCTTGCCTTGAGCTGCCAGGAGAGCAGCGTATATCCTTGCCTTGTGCTGCCAGGAGAGCAGTGTATATCCTTGCCTTGTGCTGCCAGGAGAGCAGCGAACCTGCTTCCTCTTTCCTGTGCTCTCCCGCTCTCTGCGTGGTCCGCGACCAGCCTTCCAGGGCTGTGTAGGGCGCGCATGGGACAGGATGGTCCGCGACTCAGTCCCGCGGGTGGCCTGAGTAGGGCGCCCTGAGGGTCAGTGCCCATGTCTTCCTTCAGCCCTCGTTCCTGACTCCACCTCTGTGCATCCAGTACCTCGACCTGAGTCCTCGTCTTGCCTGCGTCCATGTCTATGCATACTGCACCCCATTCCTGAAGTCCACGTCTATGCCTGAGTCCACGTCTAAGGATCCTGCACCTCGTCCTGAGTCCACGTCTACGCCTGAGTCTACGTCATTCCTGAGTCTCGTCTGAATCCATGTTCCAGTCTTCACTGTCCTGGCCTCCATCTGGCCTGCCGCTTCGTGCCGTACCCTGCGGCAGGTCCGAAAGGGCTGGGAACGGTCGGAGGACTGTTCACAAGACCAACATTGCGTTGTTGGATCTTCCGAAGCGCGCAGGTCCAGAGGAGGGCCTATCAGCCAGTCTTCACTCCAGCCCTGCTCCCGTCCAGCCCATGCTCGGGCATGCCACGCCTCCCACGGCACTTCTTCAGAGCCCTCTGGGGTCGAGCCGTGGCCCAAGGACACACATCACCCAGGAGTGGGATCGCTCTCCTAGCGCTCCACAACAACTACAACAGCATTTAACTTGTAAAAAGGTGACTGATAAAATGAGGAAAATTGTTAGGAAAAAAATGAAAGGAGCAACTGCAAAGGTTAAGAATTTAGCTTAGACAAGGATGTTGTTTATTCAAAGTTCTTAAATCACAAGAGGATTATGAGAAATTGCAAGAGGACATTGCAAAACTCGGAGATTGGGCATGCAAATGAAATTTAAAGTGGACAAGGGCAAAGTGATGCACTTAAGGAAAAGTAACCCAAATTATAGCTACATAATGCAAGGTTCCACATTATGAGTCACCACTCAGGAAAAGGATCTAGTCATCATCATTGAAAATACATTGAAATGTTCTCAGTGTACAGCAGCAGGAGCCAAGAAAACAAATAGAATTCTAGGGATTATTAGGAAAGGAATGGAGAATAAAACAGAGAACATCATATGCCTCTGTATCGCTCCATGGTGCGACCTCATCTTGAGTACTGTGTAAAGTTCTGATCAACAAATCTTAAGAAAGATATAGCAGAATTATAAAAGGTACAGAGAATTGTGACTAAGATGATAAAGAGGATGGAACAATCCTCCTTTGAAGAAAGGCTAAAGAGATTAGAACTGTTCAGCTTGGAGAGGAGACAGCTGAGGGGAGATATGAGAGGTCTATAAAATGAGTGGAATTGAACGAGTAAATGTTAATCAGTTGTTATTCTTTCGAAAAGTACAAAGACCAAGGGACACACAATGAAGTTTTTAGGTAATACATTTAAAACTAATAAAAGAAAAATTTTTTTTTTACTCGATGCATAATTAAACTTTGGAATTCATTGCCAGAGAATGTGGTGAAAGCTATTAGTGTAGCTGCATTTAAAAAAGGTTTAGACAAGTTCCTAGAGGAAAAGTCCATTAACCATTATTAAGGTAGAGTTGCGGAAATCCAGTGCTTATTCTTGGGATAAGTAGCTTGGAATCTATCTACCCCTTGGGGATCCTTCCAGGTACTTGTGACCTGGCTTGGAAACAGGATACTGGATTAGATGGACCTTTGGTCTGACCCAGTATGGCAAGTCTTATTTGCATTTAGGATGCAAAAACTCAAGAGAGAGGCACAGGATAGGGGCTGAAATTCTTCTAAGCACAAAAGAATAACAGAATCTGGAAGTGTTTGTATTGATGATCTTAAATTGGCCAAAAAGATGGATTAATTGGCAACAAAAGCCAGAAAAATGCTTGGCTGCATAGGAAGAGGAAGGCTCAGCAGCAAAAAAAGAGGTGATATTGCCCATGTATAATATCCCTTATGCGATCTCATTTGGAATATTGTATACAGTACTGGAGACCACATCTATAAAATAATATAAACCGGTTTTAGTCTATCCAGAGGGTAACTACTAAAATGATCAGTGATCTTTGTTCTAAAGCATTTGGAGACAGATTTAAAGATTTAAGACAGGGGAGAAATGATAGAGACAGTTAAATTCTACAGAGAGGATAGTCCATGCATGGAACAGTCTTCCTATGAAGACAAGGACAGTATCTGAATTCAAGAAAGCATGGAATAAACATAGAGGATCTCTAAGGAAGTGTTAGGAATTGTAAAACTAATTAGTTGGTATGGATGGGCAGACAAGATAAGCTTTATGGCCTTTTTCTGCCATCATGTTTCCATATTTGCAAGAATTTTCTTAAAACCCATTCCTAATTTTCTTGAAGCCTTAGGGGCGGATTTTAAGAGCCCTGCTCGCCGGTGCGCCTATGTTCCATAGGCCTACCGGTGCGCGCAGAGCCCCGGGACTCGCGTAAGTCCCGGGGTTTTTCGAGGGGGGCGTGTCGGGGGCGTGTCGGATCGGCGCGGCGTTTTGGGGGCGGGCCCGGGGGTGTGGTTTCAGCCCGGGGCGGTCCGGGGTGTGGCCGCGCCCTCCGGAACTGCCCCCAGGTCGCGTCTCGGCGCGCTAGCGGCCCGCTGGCGCGCGGGGATTTACTTCTCCCTCCGGGAGGCGTAAATCCCCCGACAAAGGTAGGGGGGGGTCTAGATAGGGCCGGGGGGTGGGTTAGATAGAGGAAGGGAGGGGAAGGTGAAGGGAGGGCGAAAGCGAGTTCCCTCCGAGGCCGCTCCGATTTCGGAGCGGCCTTGGAGGGAACGGCGGCAGGCTGCGCGGCTCGGCGCGTGCCGGCTACACGACATCGGCAGCCTTGCGCGCACCGATCCTGGATTTTAGCTGATACGCGCGGCTACGCGCGTATCTACTAAAATCAAGTGTACTTTTGTTTGCGCCTGGTGCGCCAACAAAAGTACGCGAAGGCGCACTTTCTTAAAATCTGCCCCTTAAAGTATGCCTAATATTAAGAGTTATTTAAATTGACATCTTTTGCAGATTGCAGACTTCCAGGGATATTATACATGGGCGATATCAGCTCTTTTTTTGCTTCTGAGCCTTCCTCTTCCTATGCAGCCAAGCATTTTTTTGCCCTTTGTTGCCAATTAATCCATCTTTTTGGCCAATTTAAGATCAGCTCAACAAGTGTTTTACTCGTATTGGTTGATTTCTGTTTATTTATAAATTTCCAAAATATACAAGACAAGCAATCTTGAAGAAAAAAAGGTAAGATTAAATTAGAGAAATAACGTAAAGTAAACTAAATATCTCCTCATCAAAGAGGAGACACTTACAAGAAACTAATCAATATTAATATTATCATACAACACACCTTCAAGGCAAAAAATCATAGCCAGGTGCTAATTAATCCCAAAAGGTCAGATATTGGTTAGACCTAACTCTGCCTTGCAAAAACAAATTAAGTTGATTTGGCTCATAGAACACACACTTCATATCTTCTAATATAATTTCACACTTACAAGGAACTCGTAAGCACAAAGGAGGCCCCCAAAGAGACCACCTCTTATTTTTCTCAAAACCAACTTCTTTCTTACTTGCATAGATTTAAAAAACAGGAAACATTGCATTAAGTGATTTCATGGGCATCCTGTTATACATTGAGCCTTTGCAACAGGTTGTAGAGAATTAGTAGGAATCTTAAGCAGCCATATAATACTGCAGTATCTCCATTCTAGGCATAGATTCTAATTTACAAGTTTATTACTCTCAAATTTCTATTTTTAAGATTATTTTCAACATTTGTTTTCCTCCAAAAGACACATTATCTTTTTCTAAAGAATTATTTACAATTTGCAAGTTTAACCCATCACTAGAGACTCCTGGCTGAGAATTTTGTCTTTAATGTGGGTGAGAGTTAAGATGAGACAAGATGTAAATAGTGACACAAGGGATGGGATCTCTGTTGCCTTACTGCTATACTAATTTTCCTCTATTCCATGCTTCAAAAATTCAGTACCGCTTGAAGGGAAAAATTACGGGCATGGGAACTGCTACAGATGGAATTGAAAGTTAAGGCAGATACAGATGTGTGATGATATGGAATGTGATGCAGCTCCCAGCAACTCTTATTGTACCACACTTGATCCCGATTCCAAATTTCTGGAAAAACAACAATTATCATACATCCAAAGTCTGATGCCCTATGTTAACTGTTTGACATTCACTAGACTGACAACTAAGTGGTTCTAAACCTCTCATGCTGTAGTAGCAGGCTTTGAGCCAACTCTGGAAATCATCAATGCCATTACTGTCAAAGGCTCCCCACCTAAGTAGAATTATTAGCATGCACTATAGTCTTCATCTGATATATCACTGCAATATGTTCTTCTATCAGCCTAGTTCTGAAAAGACTAATTGCACTGTTGCTCAGCCACCATGGGAGTTGTTGTCTCTTGCAAACATTCTGCCAAAGTGTGCAACTTTCAAAGAGAAGTCTTCCCATCTTTGCCATTACCATTTATTCAGCCTTCCCTTAGGTGAGTGAAACCAATAAAACCTACCACACACCTCTGCACAGTGCATATCTCTGGTACCTGAAAAATAACAGAATCACACGCATTTTCAGAACTTTCAAATCAATTGTGCTTGTCTTGTCACCTCACTCATTGAACCCATTTCCTGGACGTTTATGAATTTATTAAAAAGTACTAGTCCCAGAACAGATCCTTAGGACACTCTACTATTCACCTTTAAACATTGGGAAATTTTACTATTTAGTCTTACTCTCTGTTTTCTTTCTTTTAACCATATCGCAGTCCACAATAGGACACTGCCCCCTATTCCATGACTTTTTAATTTCCTAAGATATTTCTCATGAGGGACTTTGTCAAATGCTTTCTGGAAATCCGGATATACTATATCAACTGGCTCATCTTTTAGGCACATGCTTATTTATGCCCTCAAAAAATGTAGCCAATTGGCAAGGCAAGACTTCCCTTGGCTAAAGCCATGTTGGCTTTGTCCCTTTAAACTATGCCTATCTATATGTTCAGCAATTTTGTTCTTTATGATAATTTCCACTATTTTGCCTGGCACAGACGTCTGGACTCACTGGTCTGTAGTTTCCAGCATCACTCCTTGATCCCTTTTTAAAAATTGGCATTACATTGACAACCTTCCAGTCTTCAGGTACCATAGACTATGACAATGATAGTTTATGATGATAGCAGGTCTGCAATTTCATTTTTTAATTCTTTTAGCCCTCTGGGATGTATACCAACTGGTCCAGGTGATTTGCTATTCTTTAGTTTGTCAGTTTTGTCCTATTACATCTTTCAGGTACACTGAGATTTGTTTCAGTTCTCCTGAATCATCATTTTTGAATATCATTTCTGGCAAAGGTATGTCTCTTACATCTTCCTCAGAGGGGATGCAATTGTAGCCCCCTACTTTGGTGTTGGACCAAATTGATGCAGGTGACACACTCAGTCCTTTCAAACCCCAGGGCGTAGATTCTCTCGATGGGGGGATGGCTCAACTTCCAGGGCCCAAGGCATGCAGGGAGTTGGGGATCCCACTTTCAGTCTTTTTCACTCTCTCCCAGTTACCCTGTTTCCCCAAAAATAAGACAGTGTCTTATATTAATTTTTGCCACCAAAGATGCACTAGGCCTTATTTTCAGGGGATGTCTTATTTTTCCATGAAGAAGAATTCACATACCGGTATATTGTTGAACAAAAAACTGAACTCGCTCCTCGAGGGCCTGCTCTCCCTGCCTCGGTGCCTGTATTCAACTACTTCTGCCTGCTGGGATCATTTTTAACTTGCTTCCTTTTCTCCATTGGGAAAAACTGAAAGGTGGAGGCTGCTGCTGACTCAAACCTAGAAAATGGCCACTGATGTTACTGAATCCTGAGAGAACGGGACGTTGAGCACATTGTCCATTTCCATCCATTCTTCTCCATTCATTTGTTGATCTTTGAGAGAATGCAGAAGAAAGGAAACTCAGACTAATCTGATTAATTTGATTCCTTCCTTCTTATAGCAATTTGTATGAGATTTTATTAATCTAGAATTCCAATTATATCACCAATATATAGGGCAGTTGCTGAACAAAACAAAACAAAGCTTGCATTCTCTTCCCTTTTGGGCTTGCGTGCTCACAGAATCAGAGATTGACTGAAAAAGAAGAGTGACACTCTTTATACAGTAATTTTAAAAAATGCAAGCTGCGTCTACGGTAAGAAGTGTCTGTGAAGCGTTAGGCCCGCGCAACCCATTTTACTGTATAGAGCGCTATACAGTATCCTGGGTGCGCTGGCCTAACGCTTCACGGATACACTGGTACCGGTATCTGTCATTTCAAATGTCATTTCAAATGACATTTGAAATGACAGGTACCAGGAAGTGGACGGTTCTCCTACGCTTGGGATTGCCAGTCCTCTCTCCTCTCCTCCCGAAGCAAGCAACAAAAGCGGGAAAAAAAAAAAGCGAAAAAGTGAAAAAAATAAAAGTTGCAAGAGAGAGAGGGGAGAGAGGACAGGCAATCCTACGGTACGCTAGGGATTGCCAGTCGTCTCCCCTCCTCCCAAAGCAAGGCGCGAAAAGCAGCCTTGCTCCGGGAGGAGGGGAGAGGACTGGCAGTGTAAAGCAACGAAGTGACTTACTTTTTTCACAGCCCTCCTCCGGAGATGGACATCGACGGACACGGATCGCGGCTCCCCTGCCTCCTGGAGGCGAAGACGGATGCTTGCACGGGCGAAAGCGGCCCCTGTGCGTGCGATTGGGCCGCTCAATTCGTGACATCACATGCCATGACGCCAAACGTCATGACGTCACGCATTGAGCGGCCCAATCGCACACACAGGGGCCGCTTTCGCCCGTGCAGGCATCTATCTTCGCCTCCGGGAGGCAGGGGAGCCGCGATCCGTGTCCGTCGATGTCCGTCTCCGGAGGAGGGCTGTGAAAAAAGTAAGTCACTTCGTTGCTTTACACTGCCAGTCCTCTCCCCTCCTCCCGGAGCAAGGCTGCTTTTCGCACCTTGCTTCGGGAGGAGGGGAGAGGACTGGCAATCCCGAGCGTAGGATTGCCCGTCTTCTCTCCCCTCTCTCTCTTGCAACTTTTTTTTTTCGCTTTTTTTTTTTTGCTTTTTCGCTTTTTTTCCGCTTTCTTTGCTTCGGGAGGAGGGGAGAGGACTGGGGCTGCCCCGGAGACCAGCACCCATGGACGCGACCAGGGCAGGTGAGCGGGGGCTGGGGGAAAGTTTGCCGCCTACCCTTACCCCTGCCTCTAACGCAGGGGTAAGGGTAGGCGGTAAGTTAGCAGGTTAAACGTGTGGCAAAACAGCAGGGGCACGCGTTACTGTATGGGAGGGAATACCGTAGCTAATTCGATCGTTTACATGTAATATGTGCTAGGTCTTACTTTCGGGGGAGGTCTTATATTTAGCAATTTGGCAAAACCTCTACTAGGTCTTATTTTCGGGGAAACACGATAATACTTAACTGTCCGTTGCCTCACATGGATGGTGCCTTCCTTCAAAGTGAAAAACAGGCAGGACACTGTTCTAATAAAATATACTGTAACAAAAAATAACTGCACAGTCTATTCAAAAGATAAAGTTCAGGAATCTTCACTAAAACACAAAAGTTCAGTGCCTGTTCTCACTTCATTGTTTTCTGAGCCAGTAATCCTTAAGGAGTAGAGACAGACTTCCCACACTTTGGATAACTAAAAGTGGGCTTCTGGAAAAAAATGCCAGACCTCATTCTCTCCAGTGATAATAATCAAAACTCCTGGGACCTTGTATGGCAAAGTCTATAAGCTTCCCTCCAAAGCTGATTCAAAACTTCTCTTCTCTGGGCAGATACAAAAGCCACCCCACTTCAGAAGGGTGCAGGGTAAGCAATGCACACAGACTGTCTTTCCCTCAGGTGGGGGTTTCCCTCCCGAAACTGGGATCAAGTCCAAAATCAGCATCAAGAAAAATATTTCTTCCAAAAAGTAAACCACCTTTTCCTTTCCTTCTCCAGGCCAGGAACTTTGTCAGTTCTAAATAGCCCTTCAGATTTCTCTCTTACTAAAAGTTCTAATGGTTACACACAATGAAATTACAATTCTCATTACCCAGGCAGCCGCGACCATTTGTCGTTAATGGAAGGGGGTAGTGGAGCAACAGCAATACATACTCACGTATACAGAGTACCATGGAAACTAGATGTGAAGTAAATTGGCCGCAGCTTTATTACAACAATAGCAATATACAACAACAACTATGTACCCGAGCCATAACAAAGATAAGCTGTCAGAGCGCCCCCTTCCGATGCAGGCAGCAGGCCACCTCCGGCCCAGAACCCAGCACAACCAATCAAGGCCCTGCCTTCCAGGAAGTAACCATCTTGAGGGCGTTCCGGTCACCTGCCTCGTCTAAGCAAGATGACTACCCAAACAAAGGCCGCCGCTCCGGGACAAGTGGGCCCAGGCGACACACAGCCCGTCACATTGAAGTAGGATATACCACGTGCTGTGCACTGCCTCCAACTGATGGCCTCCCCCTCCCGGCTCGGGTACCTATGTCCCGCTATGACAAGAAAACAAACATAAACAACTCCTACTAACAAGTCTGACTAGCGAAATAACTCTCTCATTAAAAGGGGTGGGTGGGTTCACAGCGAAGGCAGCAGCAGGGGAAGCAGGAGCCAAAAGGGACTGATCCAGGGCAGGCTGGCAAGGTAGCTACCCACTCTGCTGTCCCTGCCCCTTGGAACAGCTCCTGGGCTTCAAACGGCTCAATGAGCTGTCCCCAGCCCGCAGTATTGCCGGGAATCTTCCCCTTTTTCCTATTGCCTTTCCCATCGTGGCTTCGTGGGACTCCCCCCACTTGCCCACACCAATGGAGTGGGGGGGTGGGGTGATAGCACATCAGCAGCACCATTCGACACACTGCGGGTAAGCACCAGGTTCCCCCCTTCTTCTCGCTCCAGTGCCGCGCCTTAACCCAGGCAGCCGCGACCATCTGTCGCTAGTGGAAGGGGAGGGGGAAGCAACAGCAGCACACACTCACGAATGCAGAGTACCATAGAGACCACATGTGGAGTAAATTGGCCGCAGCTTTATTATAACAATATACAACCACAACTATGTACCCAATCCATAACATAGAGGAGCTGTCAGAGCGCCCCCTTCTAGTGCAGGCAGCAGGCCACCTCCGGCTCGGGGCCTTCCCCAACCAAGCAAGGCACTGCCTTCTGGGAGGTAATCATCTTCAGGACGTCCGGTCACCCGCCTCGTCCAAGATAAGGTGACTGCCTAATCGAAGGATGGGGGCATCCAGTCTGCTGCTGCTCCGGGGCCAGCAAGCCCTGGCGACAGACAGCCTCCATCACATTAAAGAAGGGTATACCACGTGCTGTGCACTGCCTACAACTGGTGGGGGCCCCCCCCTCCCGGCTCAGGTACCCCTGCCTTAGGGCCCGGATAGGGGCACGGCTTATCCGGAACCATCCCCCACCCCAACTGCGGCCATTGACTAGGAATCCAACAGCACCCTGTGGATGGCCCATTTCAAATTGTTCAAGAACAGATCATTGCAGAACAACTCCATACAGTCCACGCATATCCAGTTGTGGTGCCTCATGTGCAAGCCATCCCGTCGTTCTATGAATTTGCCAATCTGCATGTTTAATTTCTTTATCTACTGCCCCCAAAGTGGCAAATTCAGGAACTAGTGACGGGAGATGATCTTTGACCAAATGAGCCTGGTGCAGGGCATTAAGGTCAGGATGATCACGATGTCATTCCTCATACTGTCCAGAAGCTGGCACCTGGGCGTAGTTCCCAGACCATTGCCTCCAAGTTGTATAATTAATACTTCTGGAGAGGCAAATCTTGTCAATTGCTTCCTCAACAGGGGGACAAGCTGGACCCAATGCATGCCCCCCCCACCCCCCCGCCATAACATTATGCCCTCCATCGGTGCTATGGCCAGCTGCCCACCGATGGTATTTCTCATTGTGCACTGCTCCACCCAGAACACAAATGAGTGTCCTGTGATCCATATCACCCAATGTCGCTGGTGTGGGCCTGAAAGACAGAAGGTGTTAACGCAATTGGCACGGGGAAGGGAAGGAGAGACAATCCCGCTCGTGAGATCCCCTACCCAAATTGCTACGGTGCGCCAAGTTGCAGGGATCCGTTTACCTGTCTAATATAGGGCAAGTTTACCGGGGAGCGCCATCTGCCAATATGCTGGATGGTGGTATCCAACCAACCAGATTCAGCTGCGCTGGAAGCCTCCCCAATTCAGAAAGTGTGTTACAAACTGTGCAGACCTCAGACCATTCACGTCCAGGAAGCGTTTAAGGATAGCGTTAAATTGATACTTGCGCAGAGGGAGTGAGTTGGCCTGCAATAGAAATTCCAAGAGGGCCTGAGTGCCCCGTACCGCGCTGCGTTGGCAATAGGACACGTGACCAGGTCCGGTACTTCAGCGAGTATGACCGATGCCCCAGCTGAGCTGATCGGTCTTTGATCTCCTTATCTGGAGAGTCAGTTTTCCATCAGCAAGGACCACCCCTTCAATGGAGTGGAGGGGGAAAGGCCAAGAGGAAGGCCTAAGAAGATGTTGATTGGTACTGTT
This sequence comes from Rhinatrema bivittatum, assembly GCF_901001135.1. Classification (NCBI taxonomy): domain Eukaryota; kingdom Metazoa; phylum Chordata; class Amphibia; order Gymnophiona; family Rhinatrematidae; genus Rhinatrema; species Rhinatrema bivittatum. Next base: position 711,140,781 of record NC_042615.1, on the reverse strand, counting down.
CTCTGGGATATTGAGACCTGCGGTGTAAGCAAGAGAACTGTACTTTTCCAGGTTGCAGAGCAAGGAGTGGCTTTGGACACAGACCACCTCAGAAGTAGGAAACATGTAGGGAAAGAAGGAGATTAGAAAAACAAGTGCAAGCATAAAATTGTGTATTAACTCATGGTAGTCTAAGTTTGAAACCATTTTTCGTTTGGCATTGTGTACATTAATTGTTTTGTTGATATTTAATATCACCCGCAACTTAGCAGGATCTTTGTCAGTTCAAATAGCCTTTCAGATTTCTCTCTTACTAAAGGCTCTAATGCTTACACACAATGAAATAGCAATTCTCATTATAGGCAAAGCTGTCATCTGTTCTAAACTTCGACTGCAGCTTTATAAAGTGTACTTCTGTACAGTAAGGATGAAGGCGAGCACGGAATTATTTTTGGAACAGAGTAAGCTTTGAACCAGTGGCTCAAGAAATAAAGTCCATCACTTTAAGCTCCTTATCCTTTTATAATTACAGTATGCACTGTGCTGAACAAGATGGGGATAGTTCAGTGTTGTATGAGGACATGCTGGGAGAAATAGCTTTGCAGCGATTGAGATTTAGCTCCAAAATGTACAAATAGTTGTAGGTTTTCTTTTAGTAGTTGTATTAGCAATTGTTCTTCTGATAGTGATAGAACAGGAATATTTTAGAATAAATTATATAGTGTTTTGGAATCACTTATTAGCTTTATTTCCCAGAAAGAACTTAGTTTCATAGAGTAAATACTGTTTAACTCTGTGCTTTGTAATATGTGAAGTGGAAGGCTATGGAGAAAATATTCTCTGTTCATTTAAGGCCTTATTTTCAAAAGCATTTATTCACCTAAAATGCACTTTTTGAAAATTGCTTCAGGATTGCGAATGTAAGGGTATGCACAGAAGCGATTACATACTATAAATGCTTGCTTGAAAGAGAAATTCTGGAGGCAGGAAAATCATTTATGTGACAAAAATGTATGTGTAAATATTTGCATCTGTTCCCCAGCAGGCTTAAATGTGTGCACATATGCCATGCAGGGTTCCATGTGCATCTGCTCATTTTCAAAGCAGGCTTACAAGTGAAAGTCAGTTATGAAAATTTGGGCTGAAGTCTATGTGTACTTTCGATACATGAACTTCAGCCCTGCATGGACTGTTATAAAAATTATCCTCCCTCTGTTTTCCGAATTGCTGTCGTTTTTTTTCTCTAGTATAAAATATTGTAAATATATATAACCAATCATGACCCACCTCTGGGATTGCCAGTCCAAATATGCTAAGTTCAGCTAAAGATTTTTATTGTTTCACAAGTAATAAAGGCCCTTTTTACATTGCAAATATTCTCCAAGGAATCTAGTTGGTTCTAATCAAATGTTTTGTTTGCATTTTGTAAATGATTTGATTTTTATTTTTTTTTGTTCTTCTAACTTTGCTGTGCCACACTTATTATTACACTTACTAATGCATTTCATGGTCTGTTCCATTCACAGATGTTTTCTAATGAACACCTGTCCTCTAAAAGAACAATTCTAATCATTTTCATGCTTGTTTCCTTTGTGTTTGGTTTTTCTGGAATTCATTAATGTGCGGGCTTTGCATATATTGCACAGTGCCAATCTGAAGAGTTTGCATTGCACTAATTTAAGTTGACTCTCTTTTTCTTGTTCACACACTGAGGGGGCAATTTCAAAGTGTGTGGCCTTGTGATGAAGTCCATGGGTACTTTTTACCAGCAGCCCTTTACACCAGCATTCAACGAGAAGGTGTGGAACGCTTTCACTTGGAATCTCGCAGTGGATACGAAGTATCTGCAAAGATTTGTGTCTGCTTTTTGGTGCGGATAGATTTTCTATGGAAAATTGCTCGTGTAGACTTGAAAATAAAATCTATGCATGTTATTTACAGATCCTAATGAAAGCATGCCTCCAAGAATGCCACCCTCTAAATGCAGCTGAAAGTGTGCGCATTGTGGAGCAGTCAGTCTTCATTTAGCCACATTGAGAGAGGGCAATTGTCAGGCAGCCGGTTTCTATGCCTACATCATTATTTACATGCATAAATGATTTGCAATATTGTCCTCTTAAAAGAAAACAAAAGGCAGCAATCTTTTTACTGGATCGTCAAGTCCTAACTTGCTTAGTCTTATTTTCTGAATTTGGAAGTTTCAACAGTTTTTTCTTAAGTTTCTGTGGAGGATTAGCCTAGTGGTTAGAGCAGCGGAATAGGATCCAAAGAAAACAGGGTTCAAATCCCTTGCTACTCCTTGTTACCTTGGGCAAGTCACTTTACTCTCCATTGTTTCAGGTATAAACTTAAAGGTGAATTTTAAAAGCCTAACAACGTGCATCAAGTAGAGGCTGTGAGAATAAGTCGGGCTGAAGCACGCTGAGCATATTTTAAAGGCCGCCCAGATACACGCGCGTCTTCCGCTGCACGTACAAATTTGTTTTCATAAGGGGGCGGGGTGTGTCGAGGCCTGGCCAAGAGATGAGCAAGTAAAACATGCACTGGCACACAAAAATCTTGATAAGATCAGCAGGGTTTTAAAGGTTGGGGCTAACAGAGAGGAAGGGAGGCTATTGAACTGGGAACAAACTGGTAAAAATTGACAATGGCGTCGGCACGCTTGCCTTTTAAAATTTCTCACTTACATGTTAGAAGCAGCATTTGCACGTTCAGGCGTGCGCCCACTTAAAATTGAGTGCACATATGCGCACGGCCAAGCTGTTTATAAATGTGCGCACATATGCGCATGTGTTATAAAATAGCCATGTCCCTGGGCACGGGCTGACAAGCATGCGCACATGTGCGCCCGTGCACTAGTATGAAAATTACCATCTTAGAATGTAAGCCCTCTGTGGATAGGGAAATACCTACACTACCTGAATGTAATCCATTTTGAAGTATTGAAAAGCATAATTTATATCAGATAAATAATTTTTAAAAAATGTGGGTGGTGGAACAAATTTACAGTAGTGGTAGTTGTATTTTTTAATTAATAATCTAGGGCAATGTCTGTAATGTAATGTTAGAGGCCTATGAGGAAAGACTAAAGAGGTTAGGACTGTTCAGCTTGGAGAAGAGACAGCTGAGGGGGATATGATAGAGGTGTTTAAAATCATGAGAGGTCTAGAACGGGCAAATGTGAATCGGTTATTTACTCTTTTGGATAATAGAAGGAATAGGGGGCACTCCATGAAGTTAGCATGTAGCACATTTAAAACTAATCGGAGAAAGTTCTTTTTCTCTCAATGCACAATTAAAATCTGGAATTTGTTGCCAGAGGAGGTGGTTAGTGCAGTTAGTGTAACTGGGTTTAAAAAAGGATTGGATAAGTTATTGGAGAAGTCCATTACCTGCTATTAATTAAGTTGACTTTGAAAATAGCCACTGCTATTACTAGCATCAGTAGGATGGGATAGACTTAGTTTTTGGGTACTTGCCAGGTTCTTATGGCCTGGCTTGGCCACTGTTGGAAACAGGATGCTGGGCTTGATGGACCCTTGGTCTGACCCAGTATGGCATGTTCTTATGACAATAATGAAATCCTTTCTGTGGGAAAAATAGCATTTTACTTGTGGAAATTGGGATTTTGATTATTGCCTAACCTGTTCATGGATGTATGTTGTTCAGTCATTCTTGTACTTTTTACCTGCAGATTGATAAGTTGATTGCGGGGGCAAAAAGAGGGAGGAGATAAGAGTACATCTGTAGTTTGCCCCTAGGAAAGGAACCACAGAGAAACCAGGTGCAAATCCCCATGAGTTATTTTTCATTAGGGAATAATGAAAGCAAAACTACATAAATAATTTTGTTTTTATTATTGATGCAAACCCACAAGGTTTTCAAAACAGTGCAGAAACTGATTATTGCCCTTGTAGAGTTTATCTCCAGGAGTTAGCAACTCCTTTAATCATGTATGAAAGCATTCTCTGAACAATGAGAGAACTTCAGTTTACATTCTTACACATAGTCATACACCTCCCTTGGGCATTTAAGACTGGAATAACTATATGTAAAATGTGTTCAAAATCCTCTCTTAAAATAACTACATTGATCATTTCCTTATGGATTTGAGAAAAGGCCTTGGCATTCTGGGTTCAGTAATTAGGTTTCTAAGCAATTCTATGGGCAAGACAATTCATTAAGGATTAAGTTTCTATGTTTTGAGAGGCTTCAAGAGTTGTTTGCCAGGGAAGAAAAATGTTAGTGTTATCAGGCAAGACTCTTGTCCTGATTCCTAGACACTATATTTGATTAAATGTATAGATATGATCCTCCTGATTTAGCAATTTGGAAAACCAAGGTGCATGAAATTATAAAGATAGGTCCAACGAGTTCTCAAGCATTGAAAAAAAAATATTTATATATATTGTTAAGATTTTTGTAGTTTGGAAAATATAAATCCTAGCATTGTTCTGGCTTTGATTATAGTAAATATAAAAGAAGCTGAATCTTTTTAGTCTACATTATTTATCTTAAGAATACTTCCCATTTAATATGTATGCAGTAGTTTACTAAATGGCTGTTGAAATTGTAATTGATTTTATTTTGCCTTATGAAAAGTATAGAAACATAGAAATGACGGCAGAAGAAGACCAAACGGTCCAACCATTCTGCTCAGCAAGCTTTCACTTTTTTTTTTCCCTCCATACTTATCTGTTACTCTTGTCCCTTGTAAGTGACTTTTTTGTTCTATTTCCCTTCCACCCCCGCTATCGATCTATTTCCCTTTCACCCCCGCCATCGAAGTAGTTAGCAGTGCTGGAGCTGATCTAAGTGAAGTATCTAGCTAATTGTTTAGGGGTAGTAACCACCGTCATAGCAAGCTACTCCCACAAATGTTTATCCAGCCTGTGCAACTCAGTTCTTGTTGGTTGTTGTCTGAATATAAATCATCTTTTCATCATTCCCATTGCCATTGAAGCAGAGATCTTTTCATCATTCCCCCTGCCGTTGAAGCAGAGAACTATGCTGGATATCATTGAAAGTGAAGTATCAGGCTTACTTGGTTTGGGGTAGTAACCGCCATATCAAGCAAGCTACTCCCCTGCTTTTTTGTGGATGCAAATCCTTTTTTTTCACATTTCCTCTTGCCATTGAAGCATAGAGCAATGTTGGAGTCGCATTAACCATGTGTATGTTTATTAAATTAGGATATTAATCTCCAGGTAGTAGCTGTCATTCCCGCAAGCCGCCCCCATGCCTCTTCACTTCATTCACATCCTCTAGACTTTATGGATCCACAGTGTTTATCCCATGCCTCTTTGAAATCCTTCACAGTTTTGGTCTTCACCACTTCCTCCGGAAGGGCATTCTAGGCATCCACCACCCTCTCCGTGAAGAAGTATAATATATGTTTTAAAAAAGGAAAATGTGGATACATCAATCAGATGTATTATTTTATTTGTTTTAATAGCGTTCTAAATTGTATTTATTTGAATAGTGGCATTCTAAATTTTATTTATTAAAAGTATTGCCAAGTATTATACACTACCAGTAGAGAAAAGTCCAGATCAGACTCATGAATTTGAAGTTTCTGCTGTTGCTGAAAGTGAGGCTTGAACACATCCAACAGCATCCAAGATGCACACATCTGTCATGGATTTGGGCCATTGTCATGTGTTCGACAGAGCTTAGCTGATGAACCTACTAGGCCCACGCCGATAGCTGGTGGACTCGCTCATATTAGGACTGGAGCTAAGACTTCATCTATTCCAACCCCATTCCCTGCAGATTAAGCCCTTGGATTCCATGGGCTGGAAGGGCTTAGGCGAGAGTCCCGTAAGGAGCAGTAAAATGAAGTCAAGTCTTGGGCAGAGGTCAGGGCTAACAGCAAGCAACAGAATCTGGGTCCAGGCCAAGTTCAGGGAAGGCAATGAGCTATCAGTATCCGGGTCCAGGCCAAGGTCGGGGCAGGCAGCAAACTATCAGTATCCAGGTCAAGGTCGGGGCAGGCAGTGAGCAGTCAGTTTCTGAGTCGAGGCCAAGGTCGGGGCAAGCAGCAAGCAGCAAGTCGAGGTCCAAGCTAGGGTCAGGGTATGCGGCAGTCTAGAAGAGTAGTTAGTAACTGTAGCAGGCATCAGAATCGGAAATCAGGCAGAGACAGATGGACAAGACAAGGCACAGGGGACCAAGAAAGGCAGGAACCAGCAGGACAAGGAAACCACAGACAAGTCAAAGTAGACAATGAGAAAGGCAAGGAGATAAACAAAGCAAACCACGAAGACAGCAAAAAGCAACATGGACTGCAGTAGACCTGTTGCTGAGGTGTCTGTCAGAAGCACAGCTGAGGTTTAAGTATCCAGCTACACCGACATCATCAAAAAATGCTGCAGTCTCTTTCCCGCCACGGGGCCTTGAAGTTCCTGCGAGTGTGCACACACATGCCCGGGGGTGTGCGGCGAGCTCAGCCAGGAGGATGATGGCGGTGTCCTTGCTATGAGGGAGGTCTGGCATCCTGTGGCATTCAGGGTAAGTGCAGTCGATCATGGGGCCATCCCATGACTGGCCTACGTTACAACATCCCTGCAGTTCAGGAGTGGAGGCACACACTCCAAACCCCAGGGTTGCTGAGTCAAGCCCTAGTTTGTAGAAATGGTTAGGAAGTCTTGTCTAGGATGCTAGACAAGATTTCTAGATTCTGCAGTTAATTAGAAGCTCTAGCAGAAACGCAAAACTGGTATCCAATTCTTCATTTTCTTTCTCATTTGTGTTTCATGAAATCTCCATCTGCCTTAATGCTGCTTTTTTAATATTAAAACGGTATCTAAAACTTGAGAAAACTAAGCTCTTGCTTTACTTTGTTTTGGCCTCACACACTTCCTGCCCTAACTTCAACCCTTCAACTTGCTGATCTTACTTCTCTTCTGAGGCGGCTTGTAATGTCACCATTAATTTTCAAGATATCTGATAACTTTAGCACTTCTTCTAAGCCATTCACCTGCACATGAGATTTAAAATACTGCTGCTTACCTATTGATGCTTCTAGTCTTCATCTCCTGCTTATATTCTTTGGCCTCTTTTTATGTTTCTCCTGATTCGCCACATTCTGTATCTTAGGGCTTCGTTAAGTAACATTTTTCTTCCATTTTGTACCTATGGTACAAAATGCCATTCATTGCCATTCCTACCAGCCTTGCATATCCTCCAATTTCAGCTCATTTCAGCTTATTTTGGTAACTGTCAACTTCTCTTTATGCATTCTCTTTCTCTTCATTCCTTCATCCAAGTTAAATCAGAATTCATATTTTTTCCATTGTATATATGTAACAAAGCTTCTTTCTGTGTTCTTTCATATTCACTTTTCTTACTTTTGTGCCTGTTTGTTCTCTGATATTAAGGCTTTTATTTTTACAGTGACCCAATACTGAAAGCCATTTTAATCAAAAAGAATCATTTAAGTAGAAAAGTAATAATGACTCTATCTATTGTTCTAATTTTAAGTATTTCTGTCTATTTAATCAACCAAAGAAATAGTTTCCCTCATGTTTTCTCTTGGCTTCAACATTATTAACAAAACTAATGAAAAATCTATTTTAAATAACCAGAATTATAGATTTCTTTGTTCTGTGCAAATATGATGTATGATTTCATATTTGGACCTCTTAGAAAGGTCAATAAACAAGTACATTGAACTGATGAAGTATAGCTCTCAACAGCTAGTCACAGAGGTACTAAGTTAGTAAAATGAAAAGTTATCATCTACAAGTTCTTTGAAAGCCTTCATTTCTATATATCTAAGAGAGCTAACAAGAAACAACATCATATTGGGACATTTCTACAGTGGTTTTTAATTTTAATTTTTATATTATAGGTAACCTTGTTGACAGAATGACATATACTATGGTTATGCTAATATTAAAAATGAACATTTTCTCAGCATTTGGGCAGATCAGTCCCAACGAGTGGGTTAAATATCCACCTCTGCCAGCAGATAGAGACGGAGCAAAAGCTAGTGCCAGGGCAATATAGTCTGCCCTGACATCAGCGCACCAGTATTCTCTATCTCCAGCAGATGGTGGACATGCATTTCCCTTCATGGTAAAAAAAAGAAGAAGAAAAAAGTTGGAAAGGAGATAACTGAAAGGCGAGATGTCTATGTAGCACTGCTTGCCTCCTGATGTGATACCGTGTGGTCCCTCCCTCAGTAGAATGCCTTCAGTCCAGTAGAATTGACTGGCATGGGCCTAAATTCGAATTAGCAGTTGCAGACCAAGAGAGGCTTGTCAGTGAAGGTTTTAGCCCTCTCCCCCCATAGCTAGGACCCGTTCCTGCTCTCAGCCAGGGAAGGCTGAGCTCAGGTAAAAGTTTTTTACTTTAAAAAAAAAAAAAAGTAAAAAGGAAGAAAGCAGGAGAAGGGTCTGTTTCCTCTGCATTCAGCTGTCCCGCTCACGTCTCTGGGGAGTTTTGAGAGGGGAGAAAGCAGGCACAGGCTTCTCCCATTTCGGGGTACAGGGTAGTTTAGTGTCTTTTTTGCTACAGGCCATCGGTGCACGCTGTGTATCCGTGAGTTTGTCTGTTCTTGCCTGTGTGTCCAGTTTGGGCATTCTTCTGGACACACATCTTGTGCGTCCAGCTTAGGCGTTGGTACTGAGTGTCCAGTTTGGGTGTCCAGTTGGACGACCGGCCTAGGGCCATGTGCTTGGATGCACATTTTTTGTGCGTCCATTATGGGCACAGCTTATATGCGTGGGTAATTTAGGCGCAAGCCTTTATCGGTATGCACGCTTACAGCCATGGTGCCTTCAGCGAAGAAGCCTAAGTGCCTATCTATTTGTGCTGCATGCCACCTTAGGGCCATTCAGCTGTAACTTTCTTTAAGCCTGTGTCAGTGCTGTCTGGATTCTCAGGGAGATTTACCTCGTTCCAATTTTGCCGGTGCTGGTCCATCTTCTCAGTCTGAGGGGAGTGGGACTGAGAGAGACACAGCAGGGATGTCCCTTCTATTGCTTGTTCCATGGGTTGAGTCCTTAGGGGACACTAGTTCTCAGGATGTCAAGTTCAGGCCTATGGGGCCTGGAATGGACCCATCCTCCTTTTCCTTGGTAGAATTCTTCCAGGGATTGCAGACATTTCTACATGGCCGGTCTTCTGAGCTACTAAGGTAGCTCCATGTGCTCCGAGTGCTCTGCCACCTGTCTCCACAGTCAAGCAGCATGGCACACTGTGGTTTGACAGTGCTCGAATGCAGGTGGATCATGATGATACTGGGGAGAAAGGGGACATTCCTCCAGATTTGGAGCCATATAGAACTCTTCTCAGTTTCTTTCAGAGAGATGAATTGCCGGGTTTGATCTCAAACTTTGAAGACCCTCGGAGTGGCTGGTCCTGACTCCTTGGGGACGCAGAAGAAGGATCCTATCTTGTTCACCATGCGTAAGGCTTCTTGTTTCTTTCCCCTCCCGGATGCAATCCAGGGGTTGATTGATCTGGAATGGAGTATGCCAGAGGCATCTTTAAAAGGGGATGAGTCTTGGCGGGTTTATACCACTTGGATCTGCAGGCCTGAGAACAGTTGTGTTTCCCTAGGATGAATGCCTTTGTGTTCTGTCTTGAAACGTACCACCACCCCGGTAGAGGGAGGTGCGGGACTGAAGGATGCTCAGGGTAGGAGGATTGAGGCTATCCTAAAGCAAGCCTTTGAGGCAGTGATGATGAACTTGCAAATCACTTCATCTTGCGCCTTGATAGCTTGGGCTACCTTGCGTCTTCGTCAAGAATCTGATGGCACTGAGTCCGATCTTGGACCTATGGTAGAACCGGGGGCCGCCTTCTTGGCTGCTGCAGGCTGTGACTTGGTAAACACAGCCGCCAGAGGAGCTGCTTCAGTTATTGTGGCCAGGCAGCAGCTGTGGCTGTGCAACTGATCTGCAGATACTATTTCAAAGTCCAATCTTACCAAGCTACCCTTCAAAGGCTCGCTTTTGTTTGTTAGTGAATTGGAAAATATGGCAGGTCCCTTAATTGCCAAAGGACAAGAAACCCATTGCCCGGTCTTTTTTGGGTGACTGGCTGCTCTCAAGACTCCCGCCATTTTCAGCCTTATTGGGGAGGTTCTTCCCAGAGGTCCTGTCCTTTCCATAGGTCTGTCTTTTCACCCCTGAGGGCTTCAAAAGCATGCAGGCTCCAGAGGTGGAGCCCCTCTGTCTTCCCAATGAAGGTTTGCAGGCTCATCTGTTGGTGCAGGAGATAGGTGGTTGCCTATACTGTTTTTTTCACAGGTGGGTCCAGATTACTTCAGATCAATGGGTTTTCGAAGTGATTCGGGATGGGTACTCTCGAGAATTTCTTTGTATTCCTACATATGCTTTCATAGTCTCTCCGTGCAATTCCCCTCAGAAGAGGGTAGAAGTGGAAGCGACATTACAATGGCTGTTGAATCTGAAAGCGGTGATTCCTGTTCCCAAATTTTAGCGAAATATGGGCCATTATTCCATTAATTTTGTCGTGCCCAAGAAGAAAGGGTCGTTTCGGCCCATACTAGATCTCCAGTGCGTCAGCAGACATCTACGAGTCACACATTTCAGGATGGAAACGGTGCACTCTGTCAAATTGGCTATTCAGGCAGGGGGAATACCTCATGTCTCTGGATCTGATGGAGGCATATCTGTACATTCCTATCCAGCAGGAACGTCAGTGGTTACTCCGAATTACTAGACTGAATCGTCATTACCAGTTTCAGGCCTTGCCTTTTGGCCTAGCCACTGCGCCCAGGACCTTTTCTCATGGTGGTGGTAGAGGCAGCCCTTCGCAAGGAGGGTATTCTAGTTCACCCTGGATGACTGGTTGATTCGAGCCAAGAGTCTTCACGTTTCTTGCATTGTGGTTTCCTTGCTACAGGAACCTAGACTGGGTGGTGAATCTGGTCAATAACAATTTGCAGCCATCTCAGACCCTGGAGTATCTCGGGGTTCGATTCGATACATGGCAGGGCAGAATATTTCTGCTGGAGTCTCGGACCAGACCAGAATATTTCTGCTGGAGTCACAACCGGATGTTGTGAGTCCTGCAGAACTCTGTTCGTCCAACTGTGTGCGCTTATCTAAAGGTTGATGGCTGCCACATTAGAAGTAGTTCCCTGGGCGAGGGCCACATATATTCCCTCTTCAGTGCATGTTGCTCTCCCGAAGAAGTCCACAGTCGCAGAGCTATGCGGTGAGGCTGCTTCTTACGTTAGAGGTTGGATCCCAGTTGGAATGGTGGTTACTTGCGGATCATCTCAGGAAGGGAGTTTCCCTGACAATGCTGAATTGGTTGGTACTCATGACAGATGCGAGCCTCCAGGGCTTGGGGGGAGCTCACTTTCAGGAGTTGGTGGTGCAAGAGTGTTGAAACATCAACAAACTGGAGGCACGAGCACTTTGATTGGTGTGCCTGTGGTTCACTATGAAGGTAGAGGCTTGGGTGGTCCGGATAATGTCCGACAATGTAACGATGGTGGCTTACATCAATCATCAGGGTGGAACCAAGAGTTAACAGGTGTCGGAGAAGATAGATGCGCTTATGATGTGGGCGGAGCAGCATCTCCTAAGCATATCTACCTCTCTCATTGCCAGAAAGTACAATGTCAGAGCCAATTTCTTCAGCAGGAGATACTTAGACCCAGGAGAATGGGAGCTGGCGGACAAGGCCTTTCAGCTCCTGGTGAACCGCTGGGGTCTACCAGATCTAGACCTGTTGGCGACCTTCAACAATGTGAAAATTCCACTCTTCTTCAGTCACAGGTGGGACCCAAAAGCGATCAGCATAAATGCTCTTATTCAGGAGTGCCCTGACTTTTGATAGGCAGATTGGTCCAGATGATTGCACGTCAAACCAACACCGCCCTTTTAGTGGCTCCAGATTGGGCTTTTGAAGGCCATGGTATGTCGATCTCAAGAGACTTCTTCTGTTATGTCAAGGACTCATTCTATATGAGGATCCATGTCGATTCTGTTTTATGGTTTGGCCATTGAAAGGCCTGGATTGTTGAAGCGGGGTTATTCGCCTGCTGTAATTTCCACTCTACTTTCAGTTCAGAAATTTTCTACTTCTGTAGCCTATGTTAGAGTTGAGAGAGTCTGTGAGGCCTGGTGCAACTGCTCAAGGTGGATATTCCTTTGATTGGAATTTTTACAGGATGACTTGCTTAAGGGTTTGGCCCTTAACACCTTGAATGTTCAAGTTGCAGTCCTAGTTTGTTATGAGGAGAGAGTCAATGGAGGACCTTTGTCTTCCTATCCAGATATGTCCTGTTTCTTGCAGGGAGTTAAGCATCTTCATCCACCCACCCACCCCCCACCGCCATTGCGGCTTCTGGTGCCTCTGTAGGACCTTAACTTGGTCTTCGAGTTCTTGATGCGTCCAACTTTTCAACTGCTGTGTACTCTTTCCTTGTGGCTGCTTACCCTGAAAGGTTTTCCGGTAGCAATCTGTTCATCACGTCAGGTCTCTGAGCTGTAGGCTTTTTCCTGCAATGAGCCTTTTCTCCATATGACTCCTGGTCCAGTTCAACTTCGGACTGTGCCTTCCTTTTCACCAAAAGTGGTGGATCATTTGAATCAGTCCATTTCCCTGCTGCCTTGGACATGGACAGAAATGAAGCTGAGTACCATCTTTTGCGTTCCTTGGAAATTAAGCGTCTTTTACTGCAGTATTTGGAGATGACTAAAGCTGTTCGGAAGTCAGATTGCCTGTTTGTGCTGTATGGTAGAGATAACAGGGCACTCCAGCGAAGCGGGTAGTGATAGCCCACTGGGTTAAGAAGGTCATTATGGCAGCCTATGTGGCTGCTGAAGTTGCCTGGCCAAAACAGACCACATTCCATGCAGGCTCAGGCAGTGTTGTGGGTGGAACTTCATTTGTTGTCGCTGCTGAAATTTGCCAAGCGGTGACGTGGTCATCTTTGCACATGTTTTCCAAACATTAATGCTTGGATTTTAGGGCTAGGGAGGACACAGCATTTGCATGGGTGATATCGATTAGACCGCTGGCAGCTTCACTCCCTTTTCAAGATTAGCTTTGGTATCTCCCACTTGTTGGGTTGACCTGCCCGAATGTTGAGGAAGGAGAAATTACTACTTACCTGATAATTTCCTTTCCTCTAGTAAGGGCAGGTCAATCCCAGACCTGCCTTCGGCTGCCAGTGTTAAATTTGTGGTTAGCCTTTCCTTGGGTGAGCTATGCAGAGCATGATTCCTTCACTTTGTGGAATACTGGTAAGTGACTTCTTTAGCCCTTAGTTGGCTGAGCTCAATGTTTCTTTTGGTTGAGAAAAATGAATGGCTGGCTATTGATGATAATGTTCAAGTATAATCAATTTTGTCTACAGTTTGGCTTTTCCAGAGAATACTGGTGAGTTATTGTCGGGGCGGGACTATATAGCCGTGACATCAGCTTTTGCTCCATCTCCATCTGCTGGCAGAAGTGCATAACCTACTTGTTGGGATTGACCTGCCCTTACTAGAGGAAAAGAAATTATCAGATAAGTAGTCATTTCTCCTTTGAAAACAGTAAAATAGATTTCTAAAATCAAATATGAAAGAGGAAAAGTTGGCAAATCTGATATCATAGTTTCTTTGATGACACCAATACAGAGTGTTCTAAAAACATTAAATTCAGATGAGAATCAGATTTTCATTGACTAACAACTAGCTCTTGTAGTATTTACTCAGAATGTCATCCTAAAAAAATCCTTAAACCAAAGATTACATTTAATTTGATGACACAGAATCAGAAGTAGTTCTGGAGGACTGGAAATAGGTGCATATTGATCCTTTTCACAAAAGTGGAAGTAGAGAGGAGGCTGGAAACTACCGGCCAGTTAGTCTGACTTCTGTGCAAATTAATGTAATTGCTGCTAAATCAGAGGATAGTGTAGTTTTTTGAATCCAGTGGATTACAAAATCCAAAGCAGCATGGTTTTACCAGCGGTAGGTCTTGTCTGATGAATCTGATCAACTTCTTTATTTTGATGACTAGAGAGTTGGATCAGGAAAAAGTGTTAGATAGAGTATACTTGAATTTCAGTAAGGCCTTTGGCACAGTTCTGCATATTGATTTCTAAATAAACTGAGCACCTTTGGTGTGGGCCCTTAAGTGACAGGTTTAGAAACTGATTTTATGGGAGACGACAAAGGATAGTGGTAAATGGAATTCACTCTGAGGAGAGGAGCGTTACTAGTGATGTGCCTCAGGGATCTGTCATTGGACTGGTTGTTTTCAATATTTTCATGAGCAATATTGTAGAAGGACTATCAAGAAAGGATTTGCCTTTTTGCAGATGATACCAAAATCTGCAACCAGGTAGATACCCAGAAAGATGTGATAACCAGACGAGGGATCTTTTGAAGCTTGAGGAGTAGTCTAGAGCAGCGATTCTCAACCAGTGTGTCGCCAGGCACCAGCAGGTGTGTTGCAGCTCTCGGTGTCCCACTGCCCCGGTTGTGCTTTCCCGTTCCCTGCCCCCGCGGGCCAATGGCAAGCCTCCTCCATTCTTCCTGCCCCCATGCAAGCCAATCGGAAGCCTCCTCCCTTCTACCTGCCAGTGGGAGAAGGAAGGAAGCTTCTGATTGGCCGGTGAGGCAGGAAGACGCTTCCACTCCACAGGCTGGGGGTGGGGGGAGTGGCAGTGTCGAAGCGAGGCCGAGGAAACCCAACCCCCGACGAAGCAAGGCTCATCCCCGTGGCGGCAAAAAAGAAGTCCCGCTGGAGTAAAGCCACAGCAGAACTGGAGCCCATCCCTGCAGCGAAGGAAGAAGAGGTTTGGCGGTGAGGCCCTGTGCATGCATGTTTAAATGGGAGCCTGGGTGTGGGTGTGAATGGGTGCCTAGGTGAGGGCTGGTGTGTGAGTGTGAATGGGTGCCTGGGTGAGGGCTGGTGTGTGTGGGTGTGAATGGGTGTGAGAGCATTTGTGTGTGATTTTGAGCTTGTATATAAGAGAGAGCATATGTGTGATTGAGAGAGAAACTAGTCAGGGAGGTGATGTGTTTCTGGGTGAGAGAGAGAGACTGGTCAGTAAGATGCTGGTGTGTGCGTGAGTTACTGGTTGTGAGCCCTAAGAAGAGGATCATGAGGACAGAGCTTCAGCAGTTGCTGCTGCTTCTGGTGTGTGCTTTTGGCCTGTAAGAGAAAGGAATAGGAGAGTTGCTGGAGATTGTAAGTAAAGGTGGCTTTTTAAGTTTATTTTTCTTGATTGACTGCCATTTTAATTATTGGGTATTATGTAATAGTTTTGAAATATTTAATTGGTATTTGGACAATTTTTAAATCATTTTTATGAGTTTTTAATTGTTGGATGTTATTCTGTTCAGCTGTTTTGAAACATTTATTAGTATAGTTTTACAATTATTTCTGCGTGGGGTTCTATAGCAGCTTGGCTTATTCTGTTTTCTTATTAGTAAGTATATTGGTGTTTAGGGCCTGGTTTAATATTTCTGGTGTTACCTTTTCATAGATAGGGTTGTTACTATTGGAGTGCATGCCATAATGCAGGGTGTAACTTTGTGCAGATTAGTTTGTGTACATTATTGCAGATCCTGGGAGTATGTTAGGTGCTATATTTCTCTTTCCATTTCTCCAGGTTTGCACTGCATGCATAGTGGCTTTTTTTGGTTTTCCATTCCAGTTTCTGTCTACATATTTATAATTTGTGGTCTTTCTGTCCATGGTGAAGGTCGGCTTTGTGTGTGACCGAGGTGAGGTATTTTACTAGCATGTAGGAATTTGTATCAATCTTATTTGTTATGTTTTCTCAATAGGATATGCATTAGTGGTAAACTACTGTCTTTTCATAAGGAAGGCTATTGTACCTAGTAGTAAAGGGAATTTGTTTTGCTTTTACTGAGATGTCACCAGAACCACAATATCTTTTTTTGTATGGTGAGTTGAATAGGTAATGACCTAGTTCTGTTCTGACCCATTGTTGGGGGGGTCGAGGGGGTTCCCGTGGATGCAGAGTGTATGTTTACATATAGCCCCTTGATGGTCACATGTTCAGTGTGTCACCCATGTGAGAACCATCTGTCAAGTGTGTCCCGGCTGAAAAAAGATTGAGAACCACTGGTCTAGAGAGTGGCAGATAAAACTTAAAGCTATAAAATGCAGAGTCTTGCATTTGGGCTGCAAAAATCCAATGGAGTGGTATTGCATAGAGGTGGAATTCTCAGCATGAAATAAGACTGAGATCTGGCAATGATTGTATCTGATGATCTTAAAGTGACCAAACAGGTGGATAAGATGATGGTACAAGCCACAAAGATGATTGGATGCACAGGGAGATGAATGGTCAGCAGGAAAAAGGATTCGATATTGCTTGTGTATAAGTACTTGGTGAGACCTCATTTGGAATGCTGTGTACAATTCTGGTTACCACACCTTCCAAGGACATAAACAGGATGGAGTCATTCCAGAAGGTGGCGACTAAAATGGTCAATGGTTTTAATTCTGAAGCATATGAGGACTGACTTAAAGATCTAAACATGTATATTTGAGAGATAAGATAGTCATTTAAATACGTCCAAAGTATCAATGCACAGGAGGTAGCCCTTTTTCAATGGAAAGGAGTCTCTGGAATGAGAGATAATGTGATGAGGGTGAAAGGGGGGTAGATTCTGGAATAAGCTATAGAAATGTCATTTATAGATGCATGGGAACAGCTGTCCAGTGGATATTGTGGAAACATACTTCTGTAACTGAATTCATGAGAGTATGGGATGAGTACAGAAGATCTCTGAGAGAATATAGGGAGCTAAGGTGTTGGTATGCATGGTGCAGATTGGATAGGTCATATGGTATTTTTGTACTGTCACATTTCTTTGTTTCTATATTAGTAATTCCCATTGAGATTCCTGTTTACTGTAATAATAATACTCCTATTGGCATAGGACCCAACATTTTTCCCACCAGAACATTATTTTTAGATAATTCTTTTTATAGTAAGCAATGTTTTCTAAAGCTGCTTTTTTATTTTTTGGCTTTCATCAAGTATGTTTCTTGTCCAAAAGTGTATTTAAAAATGTTGATTTCTATATGTGATTTATTTTCTCTTCTGTATTAAATTTTATTCTGGATAGGATGATAACCACTCAAGTGAAAATTTGTTCTGATCAAATCCACACATGTGGCAATTCTTTCCCAATGCACCTGCCATCATATTGTATTATTCAGGCTAAAAGATCTAATATAGAACAGAGGTTTCGCTGCCTTGTTATGAATTCAATCTATGTAAAACCCTATTGGACCATCAGAATACAGCTGTTCTTTATTTGATAAAAACAGTCATCTTCAAAAGCTCTTTAATAATGCTGCTGATGTTTAGTTTAGGAAAAAATGTATTAACATAAAACAGTACTGCAGAGGAATATTTTTTTTCAGTGACTGACTTGTTCAGTTTGAGCAGCATAACATGAAAGCTCTGCTTTCTTCCAATGTTGTAGTTAAGAACAATAGAACTGCAGAAAAATCTGCATTCTGTTTCCATAGAGATATATTGCAAGTGGCTTATTATAGCGTACAGTAATTACTTTGAAATTCAAATTAAAACAACCAGTGGGTTCTGCAAGTTGATTGTTGTAAGGCGGTATAAGCAGTGTGAATCCCTACTTTGCAAAGCTATTGACTTTATACTATTATAAGGACACCTACCTCATAATCATGCATGCTTTAGTGTCGCACTCGCTGTGGAAACACGAAGCACAATTAAGCTCTGGAATTCGTTGCCGGAGAATGTGATTAGGGCAGTTGGTGTGGCTGGTTTTAAAAAAGAGTTGGATGAGTTCCTGGAGGAGAAGTCCATAAACTGCTATAATCAAGTTGACTTAAGAAGAGCCACTGCTGTTACTGGTAGTAGTAGCAGGGGATCCATTTAATGTTTGAGTACTTGCTAGGTACTTGAAACCTAGATTGGCCACAGTTAGAAACAGGATGCTGGGTTTGATGGACCCTCTTGTCTGACCCAATATGCAATTTCTTATGTTCTTAATAGATGTTGCAGAATATTGTAAAGCATAAAGTGTTGCATAATTAGTTGTTGTAAGAATTCATCAATCCATCAAACTTGTTTTTCTTTAATCTATATTTTATTAATTATTTGTGTTTCCATTATAATCCAGTTGAAGGCCAAAAATGCAGACTATAAGCTATTTAATTGCTTCCTAACTCTAAGATGTCGGCAGCTCAGTCAGAATTATAAATCAAAATACCTCAACATTTAATTAGAGTATCCAAAATATTTGGTGAGTAAAATTAGCATATACGCACATAAGTATTTTGTACTCATGTCCACGCTATTTTATACATATCAAAAATACATCTTTTTTCAATCTTGCACTCACATTTTTGCATGAAAAAAGGGGTGGTCTAGGGACATTCCAGGGCGGGGCCAAGAGGTATGCATGCAAGTTGCTATTTTATAAGAGACTTACACGCACCAAAAGGTAGATTTTAAAAGCGCTGCGCGCACCCATAAACACACACATCTCGCCGCACACAAAAATATGCACTATTTTATAACCTACACGCGTAGGTTATAAAATATTCTCCACACGCGCAAGTCTGTAGCTCTATGCTCATACATATGTGCGCCACTTTGCTACTGCTTCTTGTTAGGCGCAGGAGAACATCGGGATGGGGTTGGGGGGGGGGGAGAGAGAGAGAGAGACTCTTTGTAGTACTCAGTCTGAGTCTCTATATATGGACCATTATAAGGGTACACTTTGATTCAGGGTGAATTTTCGGGAGGTGGGGGGTGTTACAGACACATTCAGAGGGTATCCATTGTAAAACTGACCTCATTAAAGAACTTTTGACCGTATAGGTGATGAAAAGGAGTTGATTTGTTAAATACAGGTAGCAGAGACGGCAGTGTACAAATCCCAATTTTAACACATAAGTCGGGATATTTTATAACAAGCATATGCTTGAATCTCTCTATTATATCTCCCATATTTTGCCTTTCTTCCACGCTGTACATGTTTAGATCTGTGTCTGTCCCCCATATGCTTTATAATGAAGACCACTGACAATTTTCGTAGCCACCCTCTAGACCAGGGGTGGGCAATTAATTTTCCCATGGGGCCGCATGAGAAATTGGGATGGTTTTAGAGGGCCGGACTAATATAATTAACTCAGTTCTCAATAGCCCTACTTATGAAAAGATAGCAGTTTACCACCAATGCATGTCCTCTGAGAAAACACAACAAATAAGACCAATACAAACGCTTACAAGCTAGCAAAATATCTCATCTCGGTAACAGACACAGAACCGACCTAACATACTCCCAGGATCTGTAGTAATGCACATAAACTAATCCACACACAGTTACACCTGTATTATGGAATACAAAACAGGAGCAACCCTATCTATGAAAAGGCAACACCACAAATATTAAATCAGGTCCTAAAAACCAATACACCTCTTATTAGGAAAACAGAATAGCAAGCAGCTATAGATCCCCACACAGAAATAATTGTAAAACTATACTAATAAGCAGAATAAATGTTTCAAAACAGCTATGAACAGAATAACATCCAACATAAAAACTATTAAACATTCTCCAAACACCAATAAAATATTTCAAAAAAGCAGACATCACACAATTAAAATGGCAGTCAAGAAAAATAAACTTAAAGCCATCTTTACTTACCCCCTCCAGCAGCTCTCCTACTCCCCTTCCCTGCAGGCCGTGGCACACACCAGAAGCAGCAGTAGAAGCTAAGCTCTATACTTATGGTCCTCTTCCTTAGTGCCCATGTCTCTCACACACACACCATACCAGTCATGCCCCTATGACCAGTTTCTGTCTCTCACACACCAATCATCTCCCAAACAGTCTTTGGCACACACACCAGTCACCTTCCTGAACAGTTTCTCTCATGCCATACACACACACACACAGGCTTCCCACTCCCGTGTTCTTCTTACATATATGGGCTTCTCACTCTCATAATCACTTTCTCTGTCTCTCTCTCTCTCACACACACACACACACACACTCACTCACCAGTCTCTCACTCCCATGCTTGTTCTCTCCACATGCACAGGCTTCTCATTCCCATAATCACTTTCTTTCTCTCTCACACACACACACACACACACTCACCAGTCTCTCACTCCCATGTTCTCTTTCAGATATACAGGCTTCTCCCTCCCATGATGTGTCTCACACACACCCAGGTTTCTCACTCCCATGCTCACTCTTCACATGCACAGGCTTCTCATTCCCATAATCACTTTATTTCTCTCTCTCTCTCACACACACACACCAGTCACCTGATCTCACTCATGCATACACACACACACAGGCTTCCCACTCCCAAGTTCTCTTTCAGATATACAGGCTTCTCCCTCCCATGCTGTCTCACACACACACCCAGGTTTCTCACTCTCATGCTCACTCCCTTCACATGCACAGGCTTCTCATTCCCATAATCACTTTCTCTCTGTTACACACACACACCAGTCTCTCTCTCATTTCCATGCTCGCTCTCCACTGCACAGGCTTCTCATTCTCTGAATCACATTCTTTCTTTCACATTCACACACACCAGTCTTTTTCTCTCACACACACCGTCACCTTACCAAGCAGTCTGTCTCTCTCATGCATGCACACTCACCCAGGTTTCTCACTCCCACAACACCAGGCTTCTTACGCTCATGCTTTCCCACATACCCAGACTTCTCACTTCCATGCTTTTTCTCTCTCACACACACACACATCAGTCACCTCCCTGACTAATGTCTCACACTCTCACATACACATCAGTCATCTCCCTGAGCAATCACTTTCATTGTCTCTCACATACACACACACATCAGCTCTCTGACCAGTCAATCACACACAGGCTGGCTGGCTGCTTCTCACTCTCTCTTACTCACTTCCTCTTCCCCCCGAGCACAAATGGGAGCTGCAGCAGCCCCCGAAGGCCAAGAAAGAAGAATCCCATCGGCCGCAGGAGGCTCATGCTGCTGACTCCTTTCTCGATTACTGGCTGCTTCAATTGCTCGGGGACCGACGCTGCAGTCGACGCGGCACGGCTCTTTCTCCTTCCCGCGCACCGCTCCGTGTATCACTTCCTGTTCCGGGTCACGGGAGGGGGGGTGCAGGCGCGGGAAGAAGAAAAGGCCAGCCGCGGGTACCACAGCTTCTAACACTGCTGCCGTTCCCACTGGGCTTGAACGTGCTGACAGCCCAGCGGCAATGGCAGCGGGAGAGACCGGGAGCGCGCGCCGCGGACCGGCAAAAAACTCCCGCGGACCGGTGGTTGGGGACCCCTGAAAAAGACCACGAAAGGCGGAACTGGTAGGTAGGTAGGAAAGAAACTCGAGCGAAGACACGCTGCCCGATTGGCCGGTGCTGGGCAAGCCTTGCCAGCACCGGCCAATTGGGCAGCGTGTCTTCGCTCGAGTCACTCCCTCCCCCCCCCACCGAACGCTGTAAAAAAAACAGTTCATTCTCCGCTCCCTCGCTCCCCGATTGGCCGGCCAATCGGGGAGCGAGGGAGCGGAGAATGAGGCACACTGCCTTCCCTTGCAGAGGGAAGGCAGCGTGCCTCATTCTCCGTCTGCTCTCAGCAGTGGGCGGGCCGGTCACAGACCGTAGGCGGGCCGGATTCAGCCCGCGGGCCGCCCCTTGCCCAGGTCTGCTGTAGACCAACTCCATTCTGTTTATATCCTTTTGAAGGTGTGGCCTCCAGAATTGTACAATGTATTCCAAATGAGGTCTCACCAGCAACCTATGTGGGGCAATATCACTTCCCTTTTTCTGCTACTGATTCCTCTTTCCTATGCAGCCAAGCATCTTTTTGGCTTTTGCCATTGCTTTATCCACCAGTTTGGCCACTTTAAGATCCCGCTCTTCTTTTCTGCTTTGATGAATTTCACCCTCCCATACTTCTCCCTTACGGGTGAATTTTAAAAGCTCTACGTGTACGAAAGCCAGGAGATACATGCGTGTATCAGGCCAGCACATGCCATGTAGATTTTAAGAGGCACTTGGGTATGCGCATATCTCCCAATACACGAGTAAAAAAAAATTTTCATAAAAGGGATGGGGCGTCATCTGGGCAGGGCATGGGAATTCCAGGAAATCTGAATGAAACCAGTCATAAATATTTATGCACACCAGCATGTGCCAGGGTCCCTATCCTCGTAACTTTACTTCTGTTATGGATGGTGTGTGAGTCATGAAACAAAAAAAACTAGGTTAGTCAGTAGGGTTTTAAGGGTTGGGGCTAATACGGTAAAAGGGAGGCAAATAATTAGAGCGTTTAGGAAGTCCTCTCCTTTACTAGGGTGAACTGGGAACGAACTGGGGAAACAGGTAAGTGTGTTGGCGCATGTATCTACTAAAATCACCCCCACTTATGCGATCAAGTTCGCATTTGTGCAAAAATGCACACGTTAGTGTTAAATTGTGCGCACATGTACTTGCGTATAGCCGATTTTATAATAGGTGTGCATATACACATGTATGTTATAAAATCTCCGTGAGCTTGAGACGGAAAAAGCGCGTGCACGTATGCTCCTGAGCACAGGTTGTAAAATTCACTTTTCAGGTTTTTGCTCCCTAAATACATTACTCTGCATTTTTTAAATATTAAATCTTAGCTGCCAGTCTCTAGACCAGTGGTTCTCAACAGGTGTGTTGGTATGCACTAGTGTGTCACAAGGTTCTGGGAGATGTGTAGCAGAGCCAGCAGAAGGCTGCTCTTTCCTCATCAGTCTGAGCCAGAGTTGGCTGTCTTCTCCTTTATTGGGTATGACAGGAAGCTGTTCCTTCTCTTCCTGGCCCAGTGGAAGGTTGCTCCCTCTTCCTTCGCCATGATCAGTGCAAGATATCACAAACTCCTATTCATATAGGCCCAGCAGGACACCAACTTTATCTTCCCCTGCCTGACCTGGCAGTGAGGTTGCTGATGATCTCTTTACGCCATGGGGCCTGGATGTGAAAGCAGGAGCACGAAGGAGAGAGGTGTGTGCTGTATAAATCTACTGCCGACTGCCACTACCTCATCTACTTCCTCTCCTCAGTGTTTCTTGTCCTTATCTGCTGCTGATAAAGAGGTAGGAAGACTCTGGATTGAAGGCTTTTCTGCTGACTTGGAGCCAGGAAAGGGGGAAATGAGCTGAGCAAGAAGACATGGGAAGATAGGGAGGAAGGGATAAGGGAAAGGGGATTGGGATTCCTGAGTAGGGAGAGGTGGAGGCGGGAAGGGATGGGGTTTCTGGGCAGAGAGGAGAGATGGGAGGTAGAGGCAGAGATGGAGGTGTGGGGGCTTTTGGGTTGGGGAGAGGGAAGGTCAGGGGATGCTGAGCAGGAAGGTGTGGGGAAAGAGGTGTTTAGATGTATGCTGGTTAGGGAAGGGCAGGGAGAGTTGAGCAGGGGAGAGAGGGCGCACAGGGAAGAGGATGGTGGGGGTTGGGGGTGTCGGGAGTGTTGGACAGGGATATGAGCTTGTGAAGGGATGATTGAATAGTTGGGAGAAGTGAGGGTGAAGGGGCATGGAGGGAATGACTGAGTACAAGAGTCATACTATGTCAGTTGTGAGAATATGCATTTCTTCTCTCTTTGAAGCTTGCTTAGTGAAGGAGGAAATATGCATGCAGAAGGTCGTCCTGGGGTTTCCATTTCATTTTTTATTTCCACATTTGTCATTTGTGGACTTTTATTCTATATTTGTTGTGTGTGACTGAGATATGAGGTACTTCACTAGCATGTAGGGATTTATATCAGCCTTATTCGCTGTACTTTCTCAGTATTATATTGCACTGGTAGTGAATTGCTGCCTTTTCATGGGTAGGGCTATTGCTGTTTCATTTCTTGGACTTAATGCTGGTGCGGTATGGTAGGTTTGATGGACACATACAGAGTGAGGGTTGGTTTTTTTCCAAGTTTTGTTTTATTTTATAATGCATCTGGTAGCAGAGGGAGTTTGTGATGCTGTTTTTGAGATGAGACCAAAATCAGAATATCTTTGTTTATGATGAGTTGTACAGGGAAATGTCTTAGTTCTGCTCTGCACCCATTGTTAAGAAGCAGGGGATTCCTGTGGATGCAGAGCATGTGCTTATATTTATTCCCATGATGGTCATTGAGCATCATTTCTCAGGTGTATCCTGATAGAAAAAGTTTGAGAACCACTGCTCTAGACCATTCCTCAAGCTTCCCTAGGTCCCCCCCTCATATTTTTTACACCTGATATAAATTTCTCAAATTTTTCTGTTTCAGAATTTGTGATGTTTTAATTGCACTAATATTCTTTCCCAGTTTCCAATAGAATTGCCCTAGGTTCTGTTGAAATGTTATTTTTTGTCTTATTTCTATTTCCTTGATATCGCAACTTTTTTTTTGTGCTGTGTATGTTATTTACAATTAATTTAAATTGGCATTTATATTCCACTTTTACCCAGAAAATCCAGATTCAAGGCAAATAATATAAATAACACAAAAAAACAATCAGTAGACCAAAAATGTATTCAACTAACAAATATCAACAAAAGCAAATGAATTTAAGGTCTTCTGTTAATCCAGATTGTTTCAGTTTACGACTGAGGATTTCCTTGCTGTGTGGCTACTGGAGTTTTGCATGATCTCAACAAACGGTAATGTTTATCCTACAGTCCCTTATGTCTATTAAAATACCTAAAGTTGAAATTTTTTTTTTTATTCCTTGGTCATAGCCAGGTGTAGTTTACTTCTTGGAACCCAAATATATCCACTAATTCTATAATTTTCTAGAACCAGAGCAACAGATGCTACTTTGTAGAACTCTGTTCTTTGCATGTGATTGATTATCTGAAAGATAATTGCTCTAGTAAGTAGCTTATTTTTATTAAAGTTACACCACATTGATTGATATTCAGTTAGCTTTATAACCTTGTAGATGCTGTTGTAATGAAGATGGAAAAAAGTAGTGATTAGCCTTTGTGAAATAATGACCATGGTTTTAATGAACTAAGAGCTTGAGTGAAATAGCTTTGGAATATGACAAACTGTCTGTAAAATCTAAGTATTGAACTCTGCACTTTTTAAAATCAAATGAGCCATAAAATGAACTTGCCAGAGAAAAAATAGTTATTCTCTTTATTTCAACTTGTGATACAGCTGTACATTTGTAGTACGATAAATCTTATACTTGCCTTTGCATCCTAATCAATGTAATGACCATAGTTCAGTATGATAGGAAGGATTTTGTACAGTAATGAACAGATAACAGAAGTTTACCATTTTGGAATTAGAAGCCTTGCATTCTTGATACATTATTGGCCATTGATGTTAAAGCTATATGTCCATTTTTAAAAGGAAATTTGCTTTCAGTTAATAAATATCAGAAAGATAGAATATGACTGCATATAAAAATCATAGGGCCTATCCAGACTTCCCAGCAACATCTACTGATCACCTTTATATTCCCTTCCTATCCTTCAGAGATTCTCTGCACTGTCCTATGTTTTCTAAAATTCTGATACGGTCCTAGTCTCCACCTTCATGAGCAGGTTATTCCGTGCATCCCCACTACCTTTTCTGTAAAGAAATATGTCCTTAGATTATTCCTGACTTTACCCCCTTTCTTCTTTATCACATGATCTCTCATTTTTTAACCTCCTTTCCATTGAAAAAAGCCCTCTGCCTGCATATTTAATCTTTGAAGATATTTAAATGTCTCTAACATATTTCTCCTTTCTTCCAGTATATACATGTTTAAATCTTTGTCTGTCCCATATGCTTTGATGAAGACTAGTCACTATTTTAGTAGCTGCCTTATGGACCAACTCTGGTTTATATCTTTTTGAAGGTGCAGTCTCCAAAATTCTACACAGTAGTCCAAATGGGTTCTCATCAAAGATTTATACAACTTATACTGCTGGCTATTCCTCTTCATGTGCACCCAAGCATCCTTCTGGTTTTTGCCATCACCTTGTCTGCCTATTCGGCCATCTTAAGATTGTCAGATATGATCACACCCAGATCCTACTCTTATTTTGTGCACAAAAGAACTTCAGCCCCTATACTGTACTGTTCATTGAGCTTTTGTAAACCAAATATTAAATATTTGATCTATTAGTTACAATTTGTAACCTTTCATTAAAATCATCCATTGTACCTGAAGACTGGAGGGTGGCCAAGGTAACCCCAATATTTAAAAAAGGCTCCAGGGGCGATCCGGGTAACTATAGACTTCAGTGCCAGCAAAAATAGTGGAAACTATTCTCAAGATCAAAATCGTAGAGCATATAGAAAGACATGGTTTAATGGAACACAGTCAACATGGATTTACTCAAGGGAAGTCTTGCCTAACAAATCTGCTTCATTTTTTTGAAGGGGTTAATAAACATGTGGATAAAGGTGAACCGGTAGATGTATTTGCATTTTCAAAAGGCATTTGACAAAGTCCCTCATGAGAGGCTTCTACGAAAACTAAAAAGTCATGGGATAGGAGGCGATGTCCTTTCGTGGATTACAAACTGGTTAAAAGACAGGAAACAGAGAGTAGGATTAAATGGTCAATTTTCTCAGTGGAAAAAGGTAAACAGTGGAGTGCCTCAGGGATCTGTACTTAGACCGGTGCTTTTCAATATATATATATAAATGATTTGGAAAGTAATACGACGAGCGAGGTTATTAAATTTGCGGATGATACAAAATTATTCAGAGTAGTTAAATCACAAGCGGACTGTGATACATTACAGGAGGACCTTGCAAGACTGGAAGATTGGGCATCCAAATGGCAGATGAAATTTAATGTGGACAAGTGCAAGGTGTTGCATATAGGGAAAAATAATCTTTGCTGTAGTTACACGATGTTAGGTATCATAGTGGATAATACTTTAAAATCGTCAGCTCAGTGTGCTGCAGCAGTCAAAAAAGCAAACAGAATGTTAGGAATTATTAAGAAGGGAATGGTTAACAAAACTGAAAATGTCATAATGCTTCTGTGAGACCGCACCTTGAATACTGTGTACAATTCTGTTTGCCACATCTCAAAAAAGATATAGTTGCGATGGAGAAGGTACAGAGAAGGGCAAACAAAATGATAAAGTGGATGGAACAGCTCCCCTATGAGGAAAGGCTGAAGAGGTTAGGGCTGTTCAGCTTGGAGAAGAGATGGCTGAAGGGGGGGGGGTGGGATATGATAGAGGTCTTTAAGATCATGAAAGGTCTTGAATGAGTAGATGTGACTCGATTATTTACACTTTTGAATAATAGAAGGACTAGGGGGCATTCCATGAAGTTAGCAAGTAACACATTTAAGACTAATCAGAGAAAATTCTTTTTCACTCAACGCACAATAAAGCTCTGGAATTTGTTGCCAGAGGAAGTGGTTAGTGCAGTTAGTGTAGCTAACTGCACTAACCACTTCCTCTGGCACAACTGGGTTCAAAAAAGGTTTGGATAAGTTCTTGGAGGAGAAGTCCATTAACGGCTATTAATCAAGTTTACTTAGGGAATAGCCACTGCTATTAATTGCATCAGTAGCATGGGTTCTTCTTAGTGTTTGGGTAATTGCCAGGTTCTTGTGGCCTGGTTTGGCCTCTGTTGGAAACAGGATGCTGGGCTTGATGGACCCTTGGTCTGACCCAGAATGGCAATTTCTTATGTTCTTATGACCATTTCTCAAGCTTCATTAGATGCCTCATCATGTTTTCAACACCTTACAGAGTATCTGCCCTGTTACAGCTTTTGATATCAGCTGCATAAAGGTAAACATTTTCTGATAGCCTCTACACAATTCCCTAATGAAAATGTTAAAGAGAACCAGACCAAGGACCAATTTCTGTAATATGCGCCTGGTAAAATGCCATTTGCCACTATCCATCACGTACTCAAAACAGTTTCTAACCCATCCAGTCAATTTAGGGCCCATAACTAGGGTGCTTAGTTTGTTTAAAGGTTGCCTATGCAAAACTGTTTCAAAGGCCTTGTTAAAATGCAAGTATGCTACATCTAGTACTCTCCCCGATCTAACTTTCTGGTCATCCAGTCAAAACAGTTGATTAGATTCATCTGACAAGACCTACCTTTGATTAAAACCATGCTGCCTCAAATGCTATGATCCACTGAATTATAGAAACTGCGCTGTCATCTATTATAGCAACAATTCCATTTACTCACCATCAAGGTCAAACTAACCGGCCTGTAGTTTAGTCTCCTCCTTACTTATTTTCTGTTCCCTCTCATGCCTCCTGTTTGCTTCACTTCCCTCCCCTACATTTCTCTCTGACATTGATCTTTTCCATTCATCTCATTTTTCTGTGCCTCTGTTCACTCATAGCTAGATTTCATCCCATCCCTCTCCCCCTCCAGTTCTCACTGCCCCAGATTTTCACTTCCCTAATTCTCCCTTCCATTTCTCCCTCTCAGCCCACCAGCTCCCCTTCACTGATTTTCATTTTTCTGACTCCATTGTCCTCCCTCCAACTGCTGCCTCCTTTTTGACTAAGGATGTACATTCATTTCAAACCAAGAAGGAACCCAAACCAAAATAGTTATTTTTTGCTTCAGTTTATTTTAAACAAAACAAATACCCAGGAGCATCGAAAAAGCTGAAAATGTTTGGATTGTTCATTTCAGGAAATAGCATGCTATTTGCAAAGAATGTGCACTATTCGGAAATAGTTTGCGCTATTTCTTGAAATACATAAAACATGAAAAAAAAAACCAAAAGAACCCACACCAACAAAATAAAACTTGGCTAAATTCACCCCCTCAGTTAAATTGTATGAACCAAAATGAAAGTCTGTGACATGCACACCCCTATGTCTGACTTCCTCGCTTTCACCATCCCCAAGCTTTCTCTCACATTCACAACATTTATTACCAGAGTAAAGCGCTCTCACCTAAGTTTCAGTATCAATGTCCAAGCAGGCCAGTCTGTGAAATGATTGGCCAATGTTGGCGGCAGATTGACAGAACAGTTTTTATTCATTTGAAGAAAAGAATTATGCTGAGATAACTTCTCTTTTTATAGAAAATTATACAAAATATTGTTTTTGGTAGAATGAAGATTATTGGATAGCTGGAGGCTTTTTCTGACCGATGATTGTGAGCAACACGAGATATCCTAGGTTCATTGAACAAGATATGTTGGTGGTCTGAGGTCTTTTTCCTCCATTTTTCATGTTTGAAAATCCAAGTTTCAATTACTAAAAATTTTTTAATGTGTAGGTGAAAGATTTCTCTCAATCCTTTCTGCAGCCAAATGTGGTTCGCTCTCCTTCTCTGTTCCAGTCCTCTCTCTCTCTCTCTTTTTCCTTTACTCTGCCTCCTGATTCTTATTCCTCTATCCTGGATTTTTCTCTCCCATTTTATGCCCCCATTTTCTCTCCCATTTCATGTCATCCCTCTGTCTGCCCCCTCACACCTGATTTAGAGTCTCCCCTGCCCCCTCCCCACCTCAGCTTATGTCATATGAACATAAGAATATAAAATATGCCATTCTGGGTCAGACCAAGAGTCCATCAAGCCCAGTATCCTGTCTCAAACAGTGGCCAATTCAAGTCACAAGTACCAAGCAAGTACCAAAACATTAAATAGATCCCATGCCATTAATGCTGGCAACAAGCAGTTATTATTCCCCATTGATTAATAGCAGTTTATGGACTTCTCCTCCAGACACTTATCCAAACCTTTTTTAAACCCATCTAAACTAGCTGCCTTTACATGCTCTGGCAACGAACTCCAGAGCTTAATTGTGTGTTAAGTGAAAAAGAATTTTCTCCAAAATGTTTTAAATGTGCTGCTTGCAAATTTCATGGAGTGTCTCCTAGTCGTGTTATCTGAAAGAGTAAATAACCAATTCACATTTACCCATTCAAGTCCTTTCATGATTTTGTAGACCTTTGTCTTATCCCCTCTCAGCGATCTCTTCTCCAAGCTGAACAGCCCTAACCTCTTTAGCCTTTCCTCATAGGGGAGCCGTAATATGCTCTTTATCATTTAATCCTACTCTCTGTTTCCTGTCTTTTAACTTGATTGCAGTCCACAAAAGGACATCTCTTATTCCATGACTTTTTAGTTTTCTTAGAAGCTTCTCATAAGGGACTTTGTCTATTGCCTTCTGAAAATCCAATTACAATTCACCTTTATCCACGTTTATTTACCCCTTTAAAAATTGTAGCAGATTTGTGAAGAAAGACTTTCCTTGGGTTAATCCATGCTGGTTGTATCCCATTAAATCATTTATATTTAAAGGTTCTATAATTTTATTCTTCATAATTGTTCCACAATTTTTCCCAGCACAGGATCACCTCTGGAGTCATTTTTATATATCAGGGTTACATTGGTCACCTTCCAGTCTTCAGGTATAACAGATGATTTTAATGATAGGTTACAAATTAATTGTAATAGGTCTGAAATTTCAATTTCTAGTTCTTTCAGAATCCTGGGATGTACACCATCCAGTCCAGGTGATTTGCTGCTGTTCATTTTGTCAGTCTTCCATGTTCACCATGATTTGGGTCAGTCCATCTGAATCATCCCCTTGAAAACCGTCTCCAGAACAGGTATCTCCCCAACATCTTCCTCAGTAAACACCAAAGCAAAGAATTCATTTAGTCTTTCCGCGATGGCCTTATCTTCCCTAAGTGTCCCTTTAACCCCTCAATCATCTAACAGTCCAACCAACTCCTTCGCAGGCTTCCTGTTTTGATTATATTGTAAGACGTTTTTATTATGATTCAGTCTCCATCTCCCTGTTTCCCCCCACTATCCCATACGATGTAGGTCTCCTGCTTCATGTCTCCATTTCCCAGTGCTTTCAATCCCTCAACCCAGTCCCTGGCAACTGTATTCCCAACACTTTTGCTCCCCACCTCCTGTGGCCAGCAGAAGAACCTAAGAGTGAATCAGCTTCCTCTTCTGCCTGGGTCCAGTTTCACAGTTTGAGCTGCAAGACTGGCCCAGCACGGTATAGGAAGTCAACTTACTATAAAGAGCTGCTCCTGCTGCCAGCTGCATATATGGTAGAGGTCATGAAAGTAGACCTGGCCCACCAGGCTTTGGGAAGGCTTATTCTTCTCAAGCCTAGACATATTGTGAGCCTATGATCACCACAGCTCCTTGGCTCATTGGCTAACCAGTCTAATGGGTGATGTTCGCAGTGCCTGAGGAATCCCTCATCGCATGGTGCCCTGGGCAACTGCCCAGTTCATCCTATCCAAAGTACCGATATAATCCCTACCCATAACAGGTAGGCACATTTTAGCGATCAGAAATTAACACCTGCCCGGAGCAGGCATTAATTGCTGAGCACTCCTAAACTAGTACAGAAAAGCAGAAAAAACTGCTTTTCTGTACTGCCTCCTACTTAATATCATTGGGATATTAAGTAGGAGGAACAACTCTTTATAAAAAGTTAAAAAAGCTCTAACAGTCGGGTGCAGGAAGCAGACACTCAGTTGACAAGCATCCGGTTCCTGAACCCCTGACACATCCACGGTTTAGGAAAACAGACGCTGTAAATCAGCATCCATTTTCTGAACCTGACTGCTGGCACTGTAAGGAGTGAATAAATCAATATTAAAGTGTCGGGCACTTAATATTTATTCACTCCACTTATTGCCCATTGGTCCTTTTCGCAGACATTTATCAGTGGAAAGAACCAATCCCCTTTTAGGTGATTGGTCCTTTCACTTACATGTGACAGTGAATGGACCATTTGGCAATAAGTGAAGGAGTGAATAAATTAATATTAAGTGCCCGACACTTTAATATTGATATATACTCTCCTAAAGTGCCATTAGTCAGGTTCGGAGAATGGACATTGAATTTATCAGCGTCCATTTTCTTAACCTGTGCATGTGCGCTGTTTAGGAAAATGGACGCTGATAAATTCAGCGTCCATTTTCTTAACCGGCGGACAGCCGCCAACAGCGGACCTCTCTCGGGCACACGCTGTCAAGGAGGCACTAGGGGCACACAATCATCCCTAGCGCCTCCTCGACATCGCGAGCCCTAATTTAAATATTACATCGCGCCCCCAGGTGAGGTGACTGGGGGCACGTTAGGAAAACGGGCACTGAACCCTGCATTCAGCGCAATGTTTTTGCATCAGCCTCAATGTGAGGAGAATCTGCAGTCTGCAGTTGTAATTCCAGGACTTGGGATTCAGCTGGGACTCATAAGTTATGGAACTATGACTTATAGAGGGTAGGTGCAAAGAAAATGCTGCAGTCAGGGAGAGAGAGGAAGGGAAAGAATTTGGAGTCATCTCTAGTAGGGGAGTCAAAAGTTGTGGCAGTGGTGGAGAGAGGGATTGTGAATTAGGATTGGGTTGGAACAGAGGAAGTTGATATGCATTATTCCTTTCTTCAGCAACACCGTTCCGTCCGCCACCCCCCCCCCCCCCTGCTAATCTATCTTATCACAATTCAAAAGTTCCCAGGTATGGCAATGCTAGCTAGAAATGAGTTGAAACCATGGATGCTGGTCTTTTCAGTGTAAAAACTGAGATGACAAATATATATTCTATACTTGAACTAACGACCAAGCAAAAACATTGTTGCTTAAGTCTTTGAAAAGTATATGAGTACTATATCTGCTTGGTCATCCAATGAATGTTAACAAATTCTTTGCATCTTCTATTTGTGTGAGCAGCTGATGGGAGATAAAACAGCATGAATACATTGTTTTCACATTGTATACCCAGAATTGTATCTCAGCTATTCTAAGGTCAGTATTCAAAGTCATTTGGATGGATAACTCATAAGTTATCTATCTAACTCCATGTTATCCAATGTATCCATCAAACGCCATTAGCCATTTAAATGTTTAGTTTTGAATATTGACCTCAGTATGTTTTGGATATATTCCTTCCTCTGTTGGTTTTATTTCTAAATGTCTTTTTTGTTTTCCATCTTTGCATTTTTTTATTTTAAAAAATGTGCATTTATTGTTATGTTTATGAAAATGTCCATCCAGGAAGTCTTGTTTCCGATGGTTATTCTATATTTGTACTTTATATTTCTTTTATCAAGGTAATAGTATTACAATATGGTATGATGCAGACAGCTAGAGAGAGACTTCAGAGAAGGAAAATTTTAAGCAAAAGAGAGCATGGCTATCATCAAAGGCACAAAACATGTAAAAATGTAAAAAAATAAAATATACCGGGTAGAAAGAAAAAAAGACCTAGGATTAAAGCAAAAGAAGCAGCAACAAAAGCAAGAAACATGCAAGCTGGTGTTCTACAGGAACTGCATTTGATTGTCCAAAACCTGAGAGTCAGTTTCCCATCTGTATAAATGATTGTTGTATTGGAGCTTGGCTCTACACTCTACCTATTTGCTCAAAAAAAAAAAAAAAAAAACATCTGCAACTATTTGGAATTGTAAGGTGAACAAATAATGTATTTGAAGTTTAGTAAATTTAATATGCACCTGCATTGTTGATACAGGCTCTCAATAGTTATTACAAAGCAAGAGAGATATGTGTTCATCAAATTATGGCTACAAGCTGTTGATGTTCTTCCAAAGTACACCAGAAAAAGAAATCAATACAATAATTCCCCAAGTGTAAAACTAACTTGAGCTGATTATAATTTGAAGGCTACTCTCATGATCATTAGCTAAATTTGTTGAAATATCTGCAGAAGGTTGGCAAGAAAGTGAACAATAAATTGTGCTGCCAATTTAATTAATGTCAGTGGAACTACTCCACAAGACACTGACTAATAGCAGAGCACTCTGTTAATATACTGTAAGAGCACAATAGGAATAAAATAAACTAGAATCGCTTAGGAGACATCTAGTGATCTGGGTCAGATTTTTAAAATGTGATTTCTGTTTTATTTTCACACTAGTAATAAACAATTAGCATTCTGGTTGTGATCTCTAATCCCTCCCCAATTCTATTGATCAAATTTGGAAAGCGAGTATTTTAAAGGGGACCTGCCACAGATTTATTTTGTTAAGTGTAACCCTTAGTGGGGGGTTTTCTTCGGGGCTGCTCCAGCTAACAATTTTCTCCTATGCTTAACTCTTAATCAAGGGGGGATTTTATGGGAGGGAAGTCTCACTCATGGCCTGGACCATGGTGTCCTGATTTTGGTTTGTGTAGGCACATTCCATGGGATGGGAAGCTGGGACAATTCAGCAGGACCAGGCTTGGGTGTTAAAGTCAAGTTTACTGCTTGATAATTAAATGAAAGTCCATTTGTCCATAAATACTGAAGTTACATCTGACTGTTGATACATGAATGATTTTCTTTGTAGGTAGATGCCCTTTATTCAGGCATCTGGGTGGATCTGCCATGGTAATTTTATTTGTATAAAGCTCACCTAGTGACTAACCTGGGAATCCTATTTGCAGGGTCCCCACTTCACAGGAAAAATCCTACCGTACTCCATCTTCTTTCTAGACACCTTGGGTGGAGATCTGGTTGGGGTCTCCCAATCTTGTTCTTCAGCTTTTGTTGACATTTCTGGGGACTTCTCTTGGGGAAAAGTCAGAATGGGATCAGGCTAGCTTAGCACTATAGGAAGGGGGGGATCCAAAAACCTCCCTCATTGTTCGTGTCCAAAAAATACTTCTAAACTTAAAGCTGGATACACCTGTAACCCCATCCTGCAGACAGGGCAATAAAAGTATTCATAAGTTCTTTGAGGCAGGGATCCTGGCTAGCTCTCCAACCTTCTGTTCTTCCCAAGGTGTAGATTCTTTCAACTGGGGAAAGAAAGGCGTCCTCTCAGGTCCCAGTTTGGGGTGTCTAACTCTCCTCTTCTGACTTCCCAGAGTGAGGGAATAATTAAAACTCCTCATTTGTGCTGGAAGGGTCAAGCATTCAATAGAGTCACTATGTTAGTGTACAAATAAAACTTTACTGTTGATCCATAGCACTGCAGAATCCTCTCTTTTACAGTTTCCTCAATCTGTGCAGGAATATCGGCTGCCAGAGCCAGGGGAAACTATACCTGCCAGGGCTTTGAAAAAACAGATGAGCAGGGTGTCCTTTGAATAGAAGGAGCACTGCTTCTAACTGGCAAGGATAGAGTTCCACTGTCACTGCATAGAGAGAGAAACTCTCTCTCTCCCCCCAGGGGCTTAGAAGCACCAGATGGGTGTCTTCACAGATGTTAGACTTGGCCTTTTACTCACAGTTAGTTGGCTTCAATATTTCTTTGTTTCTGATACCGTCCTTGTTCTTTTCTGTTGCTATCCCTGATGGGAGGGATCCCCTTAAGCCAGGACATTCTGTGCTCCAGTCAGGAAGGAAGGCCAATCAGAACTTCCTCCTGGATCTTGAAACTAATCTTTCCAAAAAATGAAGATAACATCAGAGTGTATCCTTACAGCAGGTCACTGGCACCACTATCCTAATGGAGGGCAGGTCTTCCCCTAACCTGTCCAGGTCTAGACCCAGGGTTCCCATTCCCTGGGCCCAGGAGCTGAACAGGCTCCAGTAAGGCTCCTACCACTTAAAAGGCTAAATTCCAAAAAATGTACTCAAAGGGAAAATCCAGACCAGCCAGTGAGTGGACGCGAAAGAAAAGATACCTCCCGACCCTGGTCAAGACCATCAAACAGGGCTTGCTGGACTCCTCTGACTGGGCCTGCAAAACAACAAAAGCCAAGCTCCTCTCTATATCTGAACTTTTTTCCCAACTCAAAGGACTGCCTGCCAAGCTGTAGCAAGGGATCTGTTGTATATCCTACCCAGGGGGGTAGCCATTCCACACTCCTCAGAAAGGAGAGGCTGTATCCGAATAGAACATCCCCATGAGCCATCCTACACTAACTAGCTGACACTCGTGACAGGTAGTGCCCCTACACACTTACACACCCAGGGCTTAATGGAGGCCTCCACACACCTACACACCTAGGGCTTACTGGTAGCGTGATAGGTATTTCCTCTAAACATCTTCATTCTACTGCAATAGTGGGAACTGAGTTTCTGATGTAACTGCAGGAATGCAACTTTACATTTATTCAGGCAGAAACAGCAGAAGCCACATCCTCACTATTATGGTACTGTATTATTTGTTTCAGTGTACATAAACATTTTTAAAAATAAATCTTTGAAAATTATTTATATTCCTCATGTGCAGCACTCCGAAAATTCACCAGTTTGCAATGGATTTATTTAAAAAAAATTTTATATGCATTGAAAAAATATTTTAAAATAACACTCTTTTGACTGCCAACAAAATGAGGTGAGTTGCTGGCAGTTAATGTTAATTGTTTTTGAGTCAGGGTAACTTGAATGGTACCAAGTAATGGCTAAGTATGAAACTACCATCTCTCACTTATAAATATTTGAGCTTTTGTGACAGTTGTTAAGAATTTTGGATTAGACTGATTTTTGTAGATTATCTTTGAAAGGTTGATCAGATAACGTGTGGCGGTATTAAAGGAATTTTAAATCATGCACTTGTATGATTTAAAATACACCTATAGTGCTCAAGCATGCTCCTAATTTTAGGCAATTACTCAAGCAAATGTGCTTCATGTATCTTCCTTAGGTTTTGTGGCTTTAACATGCATAAGAAAGCGGGAAAGACATTCCCAGTTTTATTTAGACTGGGTAAACTGGTGGACTACTATCTTGAGGTCATCCAGACCCCTCTGGTTCTTCAGCCTGCATTCCCCCCAGTTGGCCTTGACTCCTCATCCTGTTATGTTAGGCTTAAAAAGTCATTTCTGCAGACTTACACCTCATCAGGAGCAACAGTAAATATAAGCAGCTAACAAGCTGCCATACACTTCCGCCTCCGTTTTTAAAATATGGCTTTACATGTGTGACTTTTGATCCCGCCCCAGAATGCCCATGCCCAGCCCCTTTCCACCACCACCACCCTTTTTAAAAATCTCACACACATGAATATACTCACATAATTAGCAGCTTTTAAAAACTGCATCACTTGTGTGCAGCCCTCATACTCACATATATGGGCCTTTTAGCACGAGCAATGCTTTTAAAATTTCACCCTTAGGGGCAGATTTTCAAAGCCCTACACACGTCTGGCCTATGTACAAAAGGCCCGGCGGCGCGCATAAAGCCCCAGGACGCGTGTAAGTTCTGGGGCTTGAAAAAGTGGGCGGTCCAGGGGCATGGCCAGAGGCCTCCGTAAGGCTGCTGGGCTGGGGTTCGCGCGCCGGCATTTGCCTGCCAGAGGCCAGGACGCGCAAGTAACGCCTGCCAGAGGGGGGTTCAGGCTGGGGGGCGGGACAGGTGTGGGGAGGGAACAGGTGTGGGCTGGGGTTCAGGCTGGGGAGGGCGGGACAGGTGTGGGGAGGGAACGGGGAAAGCCAGCTGGTCTCCCCGAGGGCTCGGCGCGTGCAAATTGCACTAGTGTGCACCCCTTGTGCGCGCTGACTCTTGATTTTATAACATGCGCACAGCTGCGCGTGCATGTTATAAAATCGGTCGTACATTTGTGTGCGCTGGGTAGCGCGCACAAATGTAGGCCGCACGTGTAACTTTAAAAATCTGCCCCATAATATTTTAGTCAGCTTTGACTGCTCCAATTTCTAGTAGTTGTATATATTCAACATATTTCATCTGTGTGCTAGGTTGATATAGTTTCTTTATTTATTTATTTATTTATTTATTTATTTTTTTAATTTGATTTACGCTATATTCTGCTTTTCGGCACTTCAAAGCAGATTACAGTCAGGTACTATAGGTATTTTTCTGTCCCCAGAAGACTTTACAATCTAAGGGCCAGATTTAATAAGGCTTTTCTCACAGAACAAGCAGGATGGTAGTCATAACATATGGGTGACATCATCAGGATGGAGCCCAATCACGGAAAACTTTTGTCAAAGTTTCTAGAACTTTGACTGGCACCTACTGGGCATGCCCAGCAAAGCACCAACCCTGCATCCAGCAGGGATCCCCCTTCAGTCTTCTTTTTTCCACGCAGCAGTAGCCATGCGGGTTAAGGAGCTCTTCAGATATTCCTGACAGGAATTCTCCTCAAGGTACTTCCTCAATAAAATTTAAAAATATTTACCCCACAGGGGTCCCTCTATTGATAATTTTACTCCGCAGTCGAACGGTAAGTTTTTTACCTTCTTCCGGTCGATTCCCGTCGAGTTTTTTCCCTCGCGGCCTTCTGGCATCGACCGCACCGCAGCTAAATTTTGTCGAGGCCATGACGTCGGGTTTCCGTCAGTGCCCCGACTGCACTCGAACAATGTCCATCATTGACCCTCATATAATCTGCGTGATGTGTTTGGGGTCCGGCCATGGTGTCCTAACTTGCACCAAATGTGCCCAAATGACACCAAAAGGTTGCAAGGCTCGGCTGGAGAAGATGGAACTTCTCTTTTGGTCTAAAACCATGACTCCATCGATAGCTTTGACGTCGTCTGAACCAGTGCCATCTACTTCACGCCAGCACCGTGAAATCACTGCTGCCCGACCAGCTTCGACGACTCCGCAATTGTCGACTCTTTCTGTCTCTCCGCGGGAAAAGGATCGGGGAGAACACCATGAAAAATGTCAACACCGCCATTGAAAATCTCAGGCCACCGTACAGGCAAGCCCTTGGCATCGATGTCGTCTGAGCCACCGACAAAGAAATCCCATTCAGAAAAGGCACCATCCTCTTCTGTGTCTGGGTCACCAAGGTGTTCCCCACCTGGACAGGTGCCGGGAACCGTGACTCCACTTTCATCGGTGGACCCTCCGGCTACACCAGTGCTGCCTCCTACTCTGGATCCGGGGCTCCAGGTTTCTGGGAGGAATTGGATCAGATGATCCATCGGGAAAGCACTCCAGGGGTTCAAACCTCCATCAATACCAGTGCCAGTTCCCGAGCCAGTCACCAACCCTATACCCATGGCTCTTGCACCACTACTGGATAGAATGGATGCATTAATCGGTGCCCTTCCACCGGTGGATCCGAGGGAGCCGGTGGCTCTAATTCCTTCCACACTGATACCCTTATCGTCAGTTGAAGAAGAAACACCAATCTCCATTCCGCCCTCCGGAGTGCTGCCACCGACACATCCATCAATGTCGCCGATTCCATCGGTGCCCCCATCGATGCCTGTATCGCTCCATGGTGAGACTGCACCTTGAATACTGTGTACAATTCTGGTCGTCGCATCTCAAAAAAGATATAGTTGCGATGGAGAAGGTACAGAAAACGGCAACCAAAATGATAAAGGGGATGGAACAGCTCCCCTATAAGGAAAGGCTGAAGAGGTTAGGGCTGTTAAGCTTGGAGAAGAGACTGCTGAGGGGGGATATGATAGAGGTTTTTAAGATCATGAGAGGTCTTGAACGAGTAGATGTGACTCGGTTATTTACACTTTCGAATAATAGAAGGACTAGGGGGCATTCCATGAAGTTACCAAGTAACACATTTAAGACTAATCGGAGAACATTCTTTTTCACTCAACGCACAATAAAGCTCTGGAATTTGTTGCCAGAGGAGGTGGTTAGTACAGTTAGTGTAGCTGGGTTCAAAAAAGGTTTGGATAAGTTCTTGGAGGAGAAGTCCATTAATGGCTATTAATCAATTATGCTTGGGGAATAGCCACTGCTATTAATTGCATCAGTAGCATGGGTTCTTCTTAGTGTTTGGGTAATTGCCAGGTTCTTGTGGCCTGGTTTTGGCCTCTGTTGGAAACAGGATGCTGGGCTTGATGGACCCTTGGTCGGACCCAGCATGGCAATTTCTTATGTTCGATGCCGCCATCGATGCCTTCGGTGCCACCTCCGACTCCATCGGTGCCACCTCCTATTCCATCGATGCCTAGGCCTGGACCTTCAGGATTAGCACCGTTTCTCCCATCTGATGATCCCATGGGAGCTGGTGACGAGCCTTATGATCCCTGGACCGATGACACGTCACAGGACACGGATGATCTACCTTCACAGCCCTCTCCTCCTGATGAAAGAAGGCGTTCTCCTCCAGAGGATTTGTCCTTCATTAATTATAAAGGAGATGTCTGAAACAATTCCTTTTCAGCTTCAGACAGAAGAGGACTCCAAGCACAAGATGCTGGAAGTACTCCAGTTCATTGATGCTTCTAAGGAAATCATTTCTATTTCAGTACATGAGCTCCTTATTGATCTATTGAAAAGAAATTGGGAGCATCTAGGTTCTGTACCACCTGTCAATCTTAAGACAGATGCTACTTACTTAGTACAGTCAGCTCCTGGTTTTCAATGATCACAGCTAGATCATCACTCAGTGGTTGAGGAGTCCGCCCAGAAAAGAGCAAGACGGTCCAAGCCTCATTCTTCTATACCTCCAGGAAAAGAACCAAAGTTCCTGGATGCATTGGGCAGACGTGTATTTCATGGTTTTTTTCGCATTGCCTCCTACCAATTATACATGACTCAGTATAATAGGGACCTGTTCAAAAAGATCCAAGATTTTTCTGAATCTCTACTGGAACAGTTTCAAGACCAGCTTCATACCCTTGCTCAAAAAGGTTTAGATGCTGACAAACATGAAGTCCGTGCTGCATATGACATCTTCGACACTGCCTCTAGAGTCTCTGCAGCAGGAGTAAGTGCAAGAAGATGGGCCTGGCTCAAGTCTTCTGTCCTCAGGCCAGAAGTACAGGATAGGTTAGCTGACTTACCCTGTGCTGGTGATAATCTTTTTGGTGAAAAGATTCAAGAAATAGTGGCGCAGCTGAAGGACCACCACGAGACTCTCCGCCAACTCTACCTTCTGATTACTCTTCCTCTTCCAAGAGATCTTTCAGAAGAGACTCCAAGAGGCCTCCATACAAACCAAGGAGATATTACCCTCTGGCTTCCAGAGGTCGTCCCTCCAGGCCTTACCAAAAAGGCCAATCCAGACAACCTCAGACCCAAAAGACACAGCCAGCCCCAGCGTCCGGATTTTGACTCCTTCCTGGAGGGCAGTGCCCAACCTCCTCTTCCTTCCGTACCCATAGGAGGTTGATTGTGCCACTTCACCAGCATGTGGCACATGATCACGACAGATCAGTGGGTACTAGCTGTAGTGACTCAAGGTTACCACCTCAACTTCCTCACCGTTCCACCGGATTCTCCACCTCGGCTGATGTGGGGAACATCCGACCACCTCTCACCTTCTCGATCAGGAAGTTTCCATCCTCCTTGAGTCCCAGACAATAGAACCAGTACCCTTCTCTCAGCAGGGCCAGGGATTCTATTCCCGGTATTTTCTAATCCCAAAAAAGTCTGGTGGCGTTCGCCCAATACTGGACCTTTGCGCCTTAAACAAATACCTACAAAGAGAGAAGTTCAAGATGGTGACCTTGGATTCTCTACTTCCCCTTCTGCAAAGGGAAGACTGGCTCTGCTCTCTAGACCTCCAGGACGCTTACACACACATCTCAATCACTCCATCACATCGCAGATTCCTGCGGTTCCTAATAGGCCCCAAGCACTTCCAGTATCGAGTGTTGCCATTCGGCCTAGCATCTGCCCCACGAGTCTTCACCAAGTGTCTCGTCATGGTAGCAGCTTATCTCAGGACTCAGTGTCCATGTCTACCCCTATCTCGACGATTGGTTGATCAGGGCTCCCACTCATCAAACTTGTAGGTAATCCCATGTGTGGGGCGAAGTTCGCTCAACAGGGTTCGTAACTGGGTCATCAGTTTTGATCTCCTTGTCGGTGTCAAGATGACCTTGTCTTGTTTGGTGTTGAACCGGACTCCCAAGTATTCTAGAGATTGCATACCCTGATCTCCCTAGGGTTCCTCATAAACTATCCTAAATCCAGGCTAGTTCCATCTCAAAACCTATCGTTTATAGGGGCCGACTTGGACACTTTAAAAGCGAAAGCATTCCTACCCCGGGATCGAGCTCTCACTCTCACATCTCTGGCCCATCAACTACAGTCTATGTCTGGGTATATGTGAGGACTAACATCCTGCTGTCCTGTGAGAACACCTGTTACAGGTAAGCAACTCTGCTTTCTCCTATTTTGTGTCTATGAGGAAAACCCTTAGTGAATCAGGTACTAAGACCTAAATTCCTCAAAAAGCTATAAATATAGCGAAAATAGCACCTGCGATTAAAAAAAAAAAGGGGGGGCGTGGTTAGAATCATTTCCCTGCTCCCGCATCGCACAGGTAATTTCCGCAACATACGATAAATTTATCACACCAGTGCTGATTTTCGCATCGCATGCTGATTAATCTGCCGCAGGCGTGTTACCAACCAAAAAGGTTTTTATTGCAAATGCCGTTAGAGAGAGAGAACACTTCTGTAGAGACCAATAGTTAACTTTGCTATTTATACCACTGTGAGAGGAAGGCACTTTTAACTCGGAGTGGGGTAGGTTTGTGGGGACAGTTTTACATACACAGTCAGAGGTATGAACCGCAAAGTTGACATCACTGAAGATTTTCTGTCATTTGGAGCGATGAAAGGTAAGAGAAGTTGATTTGTCTTCACTGATGTCAACTTTGCCGTTTGTACCTCTGTGTATGCAAAACTGCCCCCACAAACCTACCTCTTACCCCGAGTTAAAATTTATACCTCTTACTGTAGTATAAATAGCAAAGTTATATATTGGTCTCTAAAGAGGCAAGCTCTCTCTCTCTCCGCCCCCAAACTGATAAATGACCCTGTAAGTTTGTATATGACTTTCCCAAAGTCACAGGAGTAGCAATGGGATTTCAACCCTAGTTTCCCTGGTTCGCCTGCTGCTCTAACCACTAGGCTACTCCTCCACTCTTTGTTATAAACTAGAACTAGGCTTGTACTGTCTATAAATTCCTGATATTAGAGGGGGTTTTTTTATATCAATCATTCATATTGTCTCTCTGTATTAGTAAAATAAGAAAAATGAAACCAATCTAGTTTTAATTAATTTTGTATCAAGAAGGTAACATTGGAAACTTCATTTTATATTCTTCCTCCTCCTCTTTCTTGAAATCCTTTGTAATGAATGTTGAACTATCCAATTTGACATTTAGGACAAGCAAATAAAAGATTATTGCAACTGCTTCCTGTTTTGCAAATTAGATATGCAGCGATGTGTAGCATACAACATAAATACTGTCATGGTATAAGTAGATTTCCTTTGAAAATTTAACAGGGTAAGTTTCAAAACTGCTCGCCCATGCCCATATATGTATGTGTATGGGTGTGCACAAAGTTGCTACAGTATTTTGTAACTTGAGCACAAACACTATATGCAGGTTAGAAAAAATGAGTACATATGCAAAAACATGCTCTCGTATATAAAAACTTCAAGCCGCACAAATTCAGACTTATCCAAATAATTTATCCAGCTATGTGGCTGCACTTAGCCAGATAAGTCTGAAAAGCTCTATTTGTCCATCTAAGCAGCACTTTTCGGACTTATCCAGGTATGTAAGATATCACCTACAATTTGTGGGTCTCTGAATGATACTATTGAGGGTTATTTAAGATTTAAAGAAGATCATGTGATCCTTTAACAC
The DNA here is from genome assembly GCF_901001135.1 of Rhinatrema bivittatum. Classification (NCBI taxonomy): domain Eukaryota; kingdom Metazoa; phylum Chordata; class Amphibia; order Gymnophiona; family Rhinatrematidae; genus Rhinatrema; species Rhinatrema bivittatum. The sequence goes on along the minus strand of NC_042615.1, from coordinate 711,097,418 downwards.
TCTCCATGAGTGACAAAAGTTAAGCACCATTATAGTTTACTGTAGTATTTGTATTGTATTGTTTTGTAGGATTTGTCATCATATTGTTATTAATTCACATGAAAAATATATTAAATAAATAAAGAAACGTGTGAGGAAAAAAGTTTTTGGACATTCTCTTATGAGTGGTGCCATAGGATCTCAGAAACTAGGAAATAAGCACTACTTGGATGGGAATCCTACCCAGTTGTGGAGCAAAAATCAGTTCAGAGGCAGTTTAATTAGAGCACTTTTCCTTCTAAACCAGTACTTAACCCTAGCACAGTGTTAGTCAAGATTCTATGCTGCAGAGAATTCTGTCATGATCAGTCTAGGATGCTTGCCAGTCCTGATATTACCACTTTTTTGCATTCATGCCAGTTTCATGACTTCAAGTAGTATCTATTAACACACTTAATAAATCTGATGTTCTAGCAACATTTAATTTTTAGATTCTAGTTCTCTTGGGATGTTTTATATTAAAATTAGGCCATTTTCTACGAAGCCCACTAGTAGTTGCAGCTGTTTGGAAAATCTGGGAAAAAAGCTTATAATTAGAGGAAGGCCAAGGTTGGATGAGTTAATCTGGCTGAGAAAATAAATGAAAATTTAGCATTAGTGCCTAGAGAATTGAGATACTATTAAGTTGCCAGATACATGGTGAAGCATGAACACAGCATTATCCCTTCAGGGCCTCTGTTCAAACTAGTGTGACATGCTCTGTATATTATTTTCTGTAGAATAATACTTGGAATTAATACGAGCAAATACCACTAGCAGATTTTAACAATTTGCATAATCACTGTAGTATACCAAGTATTCTTGTCAAGGTTGGTTATTTTGTATTGAAAAGATTAAAAACAAATGCTTATTTATAGGAAAAGTATAATACTTTTACACAGTCACGTGGTATCATGGTTTCTATGTTGTAAGTTAATTCTATCTCAAATCTTGGTGCTTCAACTACATAATTATGCAATTACATTTTGACAGTTTATTTTGGAGATATTTTTCTCTTAAGTTTTCATTTAATGCAATGAAACATATGGAAATATGTTTGCAGACAGTAACCAAAATTACTAACAAATAAATATAAGAAACAAAACAACACTGCAAAACATTATCTAAACATATAATAGGGAGAGTATTTACTCAGGAAAATGCATAGCAACATTAAAAAAATAAGATAAGCAGTGCCTTGTGTTTAGGATGCTTTGGAGAATACCATATTTCACCACTGATTTCCATCCTTGTCTTTTTCAACCTATATGTATTACTTAAAAATTATGTGCTTGAATCCCATGGCATTGGGAAAATAGACGCGTATATCAACTACATCAGTTGTACAAATATGACATCCATTCCCATATTCGAGTCCAAATAAGCATATATGTTTCTAATGCCATGGAAATTGTATGTATAAATTGACCAGATAAGTTGAAAAACAATACATGGATGAAATTCAGCAAGAGCATACACATATACTCCATTTCTAAAACACACTGTTGTCTTAACATGCACACAAGCAAGCACACTTCCTTTCTGACACCCCCACAAATGCCTATGTACACAAAGGCAGCATTTCTATCACCAACACATGCAAGTTAGTACATAACATAAGAAGTGCTATTCTATGTCAGACCAAAGGTCCATCATCCAAGCCCAGCATCCTGTCTCCATTAGTGGCCAATCTTAAAAAGTAGATCCAATTTCTTGTTCCTCACTCTCAGGGTTAAGTGGTGGGTTTCCCAGAGTTCCCTGGTTAATAACTATTTATATACTTTTCCTCCTGGAACTAAGCCAAACCCTTTTTAAACCCAGCTTTGCTACTTGCCAGGACTGTATCCTATAGTTTTTCTGCTATGGTGTTATCTCCCCAAGGACCCCTTTTACTCCCCAGACATCTAATGATTCCACAGGTTTTTATTTTGTTTCTAATGTACTTGGAAAGGTATTTATTATTAGCTGCTGCCTCTTTTGCAAGTCTGTCCTCAAATTCTCTCTTGACTTGCTTTATTAGTGTTTTACATCTAATTTGTCAGTGCTTATGTGCCTTCCTATTTTCCTCATTAAGCCCGACTTTCTATTCTTTAAAATATAATTGTTTGGCTTTAATAGCCTCTTTCACAGCACCAAAAATGTGTTTGTGCATCTTTTGACCTGTCTTAGACCTAGATTCATTATTTTCCTATAAATTTCATGAGAATAGCACCTGCGATAAAGAAAAGGGGAGTGGTTAGGGTAATTTCCAGATACCGCAGCACACACTATTTTACTGCATCACTTAGGTATTTTAGCACATTAAATTTATCACTGGGCTGCTGCCTGCAAGAGAGAGAGAGACTCTTTATAAGGCTCTTATAAGAGTAAATTATACCACTGCAAGAGGGGAAACTGGTAACTTGGGGGTGAGGTTTTGGTGGTGGGCAAGGTTTTGGGGGCAGGTTTACATACAACAAACAGCACAGTAGACATCAGTGAAGATTTTATGTGATTTGGAGTGATGACAGGTACACAAAGTTGAGATTTGTACATTGTATTCTCGACCTAGCTTGATAGCTAGAGTACATCAAGTTAGGTCGAGAGTACAGTAAATGCAACTCGAACCAAGCACTTTTTACTGCAGCTTTTATCTGAAGTCACAGGGATAATGAAGAGTAAAAAATGATTCCTAAATTCCTCACTTGTGAGTAGATTGGGATAGATCATTCTTCCATCTGAAAATAAGAAGGAATACCAGTAGAATCTATATGGGTAGAAATCTCATGTGTATTGGGTAAGAGTATAGTGATAGGAGTATTCTACCATCTATCTGGCCAAAATGATCAGACAGATGTTGAAATGCTAAGAGAAATCAGGGAAACTAACCAATTTGGCAGTGCAGTAATAATGGGAGATTTCAATTACCCCAACATTGACGGTAAATGTAACATCAAGGCATGCTAGAAGCATAAAGTTCCTGGGTGGAATAAACGGCTGCTTCTTGGAGCAGTTGATTCAGGAACCAACAAGAGAGGGAGCTATTTTAGATTTAATTCTTAGTGGAACACAGGATTTGGTGAGGGTGGTGGGGCCACTTGGCAACAGTGGTCATAACATGATCAAATTTGAACTAATGACTAGAATGGGGATAATATGTAAATCTATAGCTCTAACACTAAATTTTCAAAAGGGAAACTTTGATAAAATGAGGAAATTTTAAAAAAACTGAAAGGTGCAGCTGCAGAGGTTAAAAGTGTACAACAGGCATGGACATTGTTTAAAAATACAATCATAGAAGCGCAATCCAGATGTATTCCACGCATTAAGAAAGGTGGAAGGAAGGCAAAACGATTACTGGCATCATTAAAAGGTGAGATGAAAGAGGTTATTTTAGCCAAAAAAGCATCCTTCAAAAAAATTGGAAAAAGGATCCATCTGAAGAAAATAGGAAAAAGCATAAGCATTATCAAGTTAAGTGTAAAATATTGATAAGGCAGGCTAAGGGGAATTTGAAATGAAGTTGGACATAGAGGCAAAAACTCATAATAAAAAGTTTTTAAATATATCCGAAGCAAGAAATCTGTGAGGAAGTCTGTTAGACCATTAGATGACCGAAGGGTTAAAGGATTTTTGGGTACTTGCAAGGTTCTTATAGCCTGGATTGGCCACTATTGGAAACAGGATGCTGGGCTTGATGGACCCTTGGTCTGACCCACTATGGCATGTTCTTACGTACATTGTACAAATCTCATCTTTTTATATTACTTCTTAAAGCAGATCCAGCATTCCAGTGATGACTAGATCTAAAGTAGCACTCACTCCCTTTGATCATAGGACCAGTTGGTCCATAGAGCAGTCATTTATGGTGTCTAGGTACTTAATCTCCCTGACATGCCTGGATGACACATTCCTTCAGTCAGTATTGGGGTAATTCATATCTCCCATTATTATTGCCTTTCCATACTTAGTAGCCTATTTAATCTGTTAGCATTTCACAATCTGTTTCACCATCCTTGTCAGGTGGACAGTAGTAGACCCCCCAATGCTATACTGCTCCCCCATCAAGTATGTATTTCTATCTTACAGAGTATGGTTGGGGGTAGATTTTAAAAGGTGCACGCACTTCCCAGCGTGCACACATGGAAACGCCAATTTTATAGCATGTGCATGCATGTTATAAAATCCATGGGCCGTGCGCGGGGGGGGGGGGCCTAATTTTATAAAAGTACGTTCGGCGACGAGATCAGGCCTTTCACAGTTCCCTCACAGTCTGCTCCAGTAAAGGAACAGACTGGAAGGGAACTTCCCTACCCATACTTCCTCCCTCTTCCCCACCTCCTAAACCCTTTTGCCTACCTTTTCTTGTTTTTTGTTTTTTTGTTTACTGCTCCATTGGAGCAGAAGCAACTTACGAGCTCCAGTCGGCGCACGCTTCCCTGGCACAGCAGCAAATAGCTGCTGTACCACCCGCCTCCAGCCCTGCCCCCTGGACCGCATCTCCCTGCACCCCCAGACCGCCCCTTTTCTTTGGACTGGCACTTCTGCGCATAACAGGGGTTACGTGCTTGGCCAGGCCCTTTGAAAATGCACACGGCACGCACAAGGCCCGGCCACGCACGTAACCCCCGTTTTTTTACGCGCATGGCCGTTTAAAAATTTGGCCTTTTGTTTCCTGCAAAATGTGTATCTTACTCGGTTCTATGGAGTCCTTGACATATAGTACCACACCACCACCACTTTTATTTGCTCTGTCATGTCAATAAATGTTATACCCCTGTATCACCTTGTCGCATAGGTTGTCCTTTTTCTACCATGTCTCTGAGATGCCTGTTATGTCAGTATCTTCATCTAACATCACACACTCTAGCTGTCCCATCTTATTTTACAAACGTCTAGCATTTGTATACAGACATTTACCTGTATTTTTTTTCACACCTCTCTTACCAGTAGTTGATTCATGTAATTTGGAATCTAATTTTTCCCAATTCCTCATAGTCCTGATAGTCTAATTTCACTTGTTTAAAATTATCCTATATGTGATTGTGTGTCCATATGGTCTTATTCATGTTGGAAAGACAATACGCTCTTTAAAAGTTTGTATCATTGAACATTGTAGCAATCTTAACAGTAGTCGCATTTAGCACCAATGATACAACACCGGTTAGAGATGGACCATATCCCTCAGGATTTGCTTTTTTTACTTTGTCAGCAGTCTCCCCACCCTCATAGTGGTGACATCTCTGGACTACTGCTATGTTTAGAGCAGAAATAGATTTACCATCTACATTCCATCATTCCTAGAGGTTTAAATATTGAAACTGAATGGAGTATTTTTTGTAAGGTATCTGTAAGTTGAGTGGAGACTGTGTGGATTAGCATTTGATTGGTGCTTTCAGCTGTTCTTCGGGAATATGGAAGCTATATTAATTTGATTTTATTTATTGATTTCTGTTTTTTGATTGGCTAAAACTTTAGTTTGGGAAGGTATTTAATTGGTCAGATTTGGACAGCGTTTAGCTGAATGTTATTCTGAAGGTTGGCAGTAGTTAATGTCAGTCTGACTTTGATTCAAATTGTGCCTTTTTATTCGTAAGTTTTGTATACTTTGGGGTTTTTTATTGAGCGGTTTTTGATAAATGTTTTTGTTTCTGTTAGAGTTTCATTAGTGATTACAGATAGATCTATGTTTTCTTGACTTCCTTATTCTGTGGTTAAGTTATAGTTTCAGTTTATTAATTGATTGATTTGCGTTCTCCTTGTATTCATTGTCTTTTATTTTGTAGTTCCATTGAGTCAGTCCCCGGTGTGGGATGCAACTTAGGTCTGTGCCGGGATATGATACCATTTAGTAGATTCAACATTCATAATATGGCAGCATTAAAGTAATCTAGTGCGATTTGAATCTAAAACGCTGGAGGTTTATGTGAAATACTGCAATATCAGGAAGTATCCAAGAATTTTGAGAACAACATGGACATGGTGTTTGTTGAGTGAACTTAGAGCAATAATATGGTGGTAATGAAAGTTCATATATGCTGAGTTTTATATGAGATTATGTAATTTTGGAAGTCTTTGTGAAACTGTGTACCAACAAATTTGAAAACCATAATGCAGTATTGATATAGTAAATTTATGTTCTTAGAGTTTTGTTTGTGACATTGCAACATCAGAAGTCTTATGTGATCTGTATATTGACAGATTTTGAGCATAATAATGCAGCATTGATATATTTTGAAAATTTGGGTGGGTGAGTTTTGTATTATTGAGAGGTTAAGTATATTTGTTATTTATATCATTTTGTTTTTTAATTTTTTGGTTATGTGTTTGTTTTTGTAGGTATTTGTATATGTTTTATTATAAATGTTTCTTGTTTTTTTGATAATTTATGTATATGTTTTGAAATATTTGTAAACTTTATTTTTTGTATTACTGATACATATTTGGATACCTCAATTAGAAATTGTTGGGGTTTATCATTTTTTTATTTCTTAAGTGTCATAAAACTATGTAAGAACTTGAAAGCTCTGTGCTTCATTTATGAGCATATCCTTTGTGTCCCTAGGATACACAATGGAAATAATTTCATTCATACTCATAGTTCTATTGTTGGATTCTGTTTCTTACTGGGAGGAAATCAAGGTATTCTCTGGATTCTTAGTCCTTCTGGGAGCTGCAGGCTCACCAGGAGCCGGTCTTGTTACTTTCTCCTCAGTTCGTGCAGTATGCGGCTTCTCAGTGCACACACCCCAAAGATTCCTTTCCTAAATCTGACTGAAAATGAACACACTATTAGAACATGTCCATAACACCTTTATGGGCACTACCACCAGAACCCTAAAACACAGAGAGGTTCCTTTCTCTCTGGGACGTTCCATGTTGCCCATGGGATATGTAATGCGGCTGTATCATGATAATGAAAAAGTAGGCACTACAAAACATGATTTGCACTCTGCCCCATATTTTGTCTGATGTAATTGGATGCCACAGTGATCTTGGGGTTACTGTACAGAAATCTCCAGATACATAATCCAAGCCACAAATGAATTACATCATTCATTTTCTCATTATGAAATGCCCAAGAAGTTGATTTCTGAAATTAATAATTTAAACATTTTTCATTTTATCAGATTAAGTAAATAATTTGGAGGGAAATAATGAAACTGCCCATGGGGCTTGCAGTCCTGTGGGAACCAAGCAAATTAATTTTGAAAGGGAAACACCTCACTGAGTTTCCCTTTGAAAATGAGAGCTGGTACAGAGTAGCCGAGTACTTTGCACCTGCATTGAAGCAGGCACAAAGTACTGTATGTTCTAAGTATACACTGTGATTGGAAAATGGAATCACTGCTTGTACTTTTCCTCCCTCATCCTAACTCTACCCATTTTTACCCACAGTAAGGAGGAGCAATAATTAAACTGCATTTTTACATGGGTAAACATGCATTTACCTGTGCACAAAGTTTAACCCCTGCTCCCTCTCCTTCTCCCTGAATAACAAAGTAGTATGGAATGGAGTCTTAGAAAAGATATTTAAAAGTAGCTTTGTAGCTGAGGTTTGTGCTTAAAGATATGTAACACAGTTTTTTAACTGAGTTATTCACATGTTTGGTAAATATATTATATACTAATTTATAAAGTTTTACCCATTCTTTTCTAGGGGGATTGGTAATTGGGTAAACTCAAATAGGTCAATTTTAAAATGAGCACACATGCACCCATACATGCACATATTGGCACGCGAGCAAGGATATGCTGGAATTTTTAATCATGCACACACTTGTACGTGTATGTTTTAAAATCACCAACCATGCATAAGTGTTCTCCTAATTTTAAGAGGTTGCTCAAACACAGCTAGAGCGTCCGTATATTCCATAGGACCTTGTCGGCTTTTAAAACATGCTCGCATGAGGAACATTCCTAGTTTTCCAATTAGTCCACCAGTTTGTCCAGTTAATAGTGAAGTCTTTCAGACCCCTCTGGATCTTCATCCTGCATGCTGTCTATTTGACTCAAACACCTCACCCTATCCTCTAAGCCAGAGCTTTCCAAACTTTTCATGTTGGTGACACACTTTTTAGACAAACATAATTTCACGACACAGTAATTCAATCCACTAGCAAACCAGAGGGTAAAGGTTAAACGAACGAAATGTATTTTGACAATTTATGTATGTTTCCTTAAATATATACATAAATAAAATGTTTTATGACACAACCTATCTCATGAAAACCTTTCATTTATATTAAAAATATATAATATTCCAAGATTAATGTTATTGTTATAATTTGAGTAACAATAATAAAACAAATTGTCTGTCCCCCACAAGCACATGTCTGCCCCCACATACTCATCTCTCTCCCCCTAAGCACAATGTCTGTCCCCCACACACTCATCTCTCTCCTCAAGCACACAGTCCCCCACACACTCATTTCTCCCCCCCCCCCCCAGCACGTCTGGCCCCCACACACTCATCTCTCTCCCCCCAAGCACATGTCTGGCCCCCACACACTCATCTCTCTCCCCCCCAAGCACAATGTCTGTCCCCCACACACTCATCTCTCTCCCCAAGCACACAGTCCCCCACACACTCATTTCTCCCCCCCCCCCCCAAGCACATGTCTCACCCACACACTCATCTCTCTCCCCCCCAAGCACATGTCTGGCCCCCACATTCATGTACCTCTTCTTTTTGATTGTTGCCACTGTTTCATGAAAAAACAAGCACTATTTAAAAAAAAAAAAGCCCAAGCACATGTCTGTCCCCACATACTCATCTCTCTCCCCCCAAGCACATGTCTGGCCCCCATACATTTATATCTCCCCCCCCCCCCTCAGCACATGTCTGGCCCCCACACTCATGTACCTCTTCTTTTTGATTGTTGCCAGTGTTTCATGAAAAAACAAGCACTATTTTCCAAAAAACAAGCCCAAGCAGATGTCTGTCCCCCACACACTCATCTTTCTCTACCCCCAAGCACATGTCTGGCCCCCACACACTCATCTCTTCCCCCCCCCCCCCCCCCAGCACATGTCTGGCCCCCACACTCATGTATTTCTTCTTTTTGATTGTTGCCAGTTAAATGCTTCACTCCCTTCTGGGTTCAAGCCTGCCATGGTGCATAACACCTTCCATGATCACCAAACACTGCTGCTTGCAGTCAGTTCTCCGCGTGGCTAGGCCTCATCAGCAGCAGCAGCCAATGACAGGGACAGCTGGGCTCAAGTCCCACCCACAAAGCCCCAAAAAAACACGATTGACAGCAAAAATCGCCCATTAATAAGCAACCCATGAACTGAAAAAAAAAAAAAAAAGTGACTCGCTGGAGGGGAGCGGCTATGTGGCCCGGGCTTGCGCGACACACCTGCACACTGCAGGCGACACACTAACGTGACCCGACACACAGTTTGGAAAGCTCTGCTCTAAGCCATACAACTCAAGATCTACAGACTTGCTCCTCCTCAAGATCAACAGTAAAGTTACGCAGATATCTAGCATATGCGTGCTGCGGATTTCATTTTTAAAATTCTGATTTAGCTGCATAAGTCTTGGCCCTGTCCTGGAATGCCCATGCCTCACCCCTTTTCCACCCTCTTAGTTCTCAAGCGCATACAGCTGCATATGTGTGTATTTTGCAGCTTTTTAAAATCCGCGTTGCTCGTGTGCAACCCAGATATGTGGGCATTTTTGTGCAGAATTGACCTGAAAGAGCAGAACCGTAAGTGAAAAACTGACATATGCAGATTCTTTATAGAGGCAGTGCAGCAGCCAGGCTCTGATTTAGACTGAATACTAAATTTTTAAAAAAAAAGGAAATTCTTGGGATCCCTGGCAGTGCTTTAAAGACTACCTCACAACTGGATAATTAAGCACTGGACACAGAAGGGATAATTACTGACGTTGTTTAGATGTGAGTTTTAGTAAGAAAATTTTTTGGGGTAAGTAATGGTTGCTGTGAGAAAAGGGCTGGTTAAACATACAAGGTTGCTGTGAGAAAAGGGCTGGTTAAACTTAACTAAAGTTGGTTGCTTGGGTTATGAGCTGTGTGAGGTTTCCTCATTGTCCTAGTGAAAGTGTATGAATAAAAAGGTTTGTAACTTAAATCAAATTGAAAGTGGTCCAGTGAAGGGGGTTGTATGAATCCTCTAATTGCTTACACTGCTGTTCTTTGTGTTAACTGTTACTAGTGTGATTAAGCTAAGAAAATCAGGCTCAGGTAATCTTAAATGCTGGCATTGGTTGGTGCCTTAACCTGGGTCTAATTGGGACTAGCTTGATAAGTGCTCCTTTGTTTTGTTTACTGCATAAAGATTTACATCAGTAAAGTGTTAAGAAGCTGTATGATTGTGAGTCTTGTGTATCAAGCCTTATAAATGGGAATCTGTTGACTGCCAGGACCCAAATTGTTAGAGAGAGCAAGAGCGTTACTTTTAGAAAACCTACAAGAATTCATAAGGGGGGAAGTTAGTCCAACTCATGACAGACTGACTTTTTAAGAACATAAGAAATTGCCATGCTGGGTCAGACCAAGGGTCCATTAGGCCCAGCATCCTGTTTCCAACAGAGGAGCACAGGATTTGGTGAGAGAGGTAATGGTGGTGGGGCCACTATCACCACCAATCCGCCAGCCAACCTTCACATCACCCAAGCAAGAGACTTAGGAGTTATTATCGATAATTGTCTAAATCTAAAATCATTTATCAACCAAACAACTAAGGACTGTTTTCATAAACTTCATGTCCTGAAAAGAATAAAACCACTCCTTCACTCTCAAGATTACAGAACGGTTCTGCAAGCAATAATCTTCTCTAAGATAGACTACTGTAATTCTATCTTATTAGGCCTCCCCTCATCACACACCAAACCTCTTCAGATGGTCCAAAACGCGACTGCCAGACTACTGACAAACACGAGAAGAAGAGACCACATTTTTCCCATCCTTAAAAGACCTACACTGGCTGCCAATACACTATAGAATCATTTATAAATCCATTACCATTATCTATAAAGCCATCATTATGGAACTCCATTCCACCGGATCTGTGACAGGAACCGTGTCTTCTAACCTTCAGAAAAAGGCTCAAGACGTGGTTGTTCATTCAAGCTTTTCCAGACCCCAACTGAATCTCAATCAAACGACAACCATAATCAGACATTCCTAGAACATTGTAAATAATTGCTTTTTCTGTTAATCTCCTTTAGCCTTTCTATCTTCACCCAGTTTTGAAAATCCTTGTTTTATTGTTAAATGTAAACCAGCATGATGTGATTCCTATCTTGAATGCCGGTATATAAAAACTCTAAATAAATAAATAAATAAATAATAGCGATCATAATATGATCAAATTTGAATTAATGACTGGAAGGGGGACAGTAAGCAAATCCATGGCTCTTGTGCTAAACTTTCAAAAGGGAAACTGATAAAATGAGAAAAATTGTTAGAAAAAAACTGAAAGGAGCAGCTACAAAAGTAAAAAGTATGCAAGAGGTGTGGTCATTGTTAAAAAATACCATCCTAGAAGCACAGTCCAGATGTATTACACACATTAAGAAAGGTGGAAAGAAGGCAAAACAATTACCGGCATGGTTAAAAGGGGAAGTGAAAGAAGCTATTTTAGCCAAAAGATCTTCATTCAAAAATTGGAAGAAGGATCCAACAGAAGAAAATAGGATAATGTATAAATGTTGGCAAGTTAAATGTAAGACATGCTAAGAGAGAATTTGAAAAGAAGTTGGCTGTAGAGGCAAAAACTCACAGTAAAAATTTTTAAAAATATATCTGAAGCAGAAAGACTGTGAGGGAGTCAGTTGGACCGTTGGATGGTCTAGGAGTTAAAGGGTCATATAGAGAAGATAAGGCCATCGAGGAAAGATTAAATGATTTCTTTTCTTCGGTGTTTACTGAAGAGGATGTTGGGGAGGTACCCGTACCGAAGAAGGTTTTCATGGGTAATGATTCGGATAGACTGAACCAAATCACAGTGAACCTAGAAAATGTGGTAGACCTGATTGATAAACTGAAGAGTAGTAAATCACCTGGACCGGATGGCATACATCCCAGAGTTCTGAAGGAACTAAAAAATGAAATTTCAGACCTATTAGTAAAAATTTGTAACCTATCATTAAAATCATCCATTGTACCTGAAGACTGGAGGATAGCTAATGTAACCCCAATATTTAAAAAGGGCTCCAGGGACGATCCGGGAAACTACAGCCCGGTTAGCCTGACTTCAGTGCCAGGAAAAATAGTGGAAAGTGTTCTAAACATCAAAATCACAGGACATATAGAAAGACATGGTTTAATGGAACAAAGTCTTTCCTCACAAATGTGCTTCACGTTTTTGAAGGAGTTAATAAACATGTGGATAAAAGTGAACCGGTAGATGTAGTGTACTTGGATTTTCAGAAGGCGTTTGACAAAGTTCCTCATGAGAGGCTTCTAGGAAAAGTAAAAAGTCATGGGATAGGTGGTGATGTCCTTTCGAGGATTACAAACTGGCTAAAAGACAGGAAACAGAGAGTAGGATTAAATGGACAATTTTCTCAGTGGAAGGGAATGGGCAGTGGAGTGCCTCAGAGATCTGTATTGGGACCCTTCCTTTTAAATATATTTATAAATGATCTGGAAAGAAATACGATGAGTGAGATAATCACATTTGCAGATGATACAAAATTGTTCAGAGTAGTTAAATCACAAGCAGATTGTGATAAATTGCAGGAAGACAATGTGCGAAAATTGGGCATCAAAATGGCAGATGAAAGTTAATGTGGATAAGTGGAAGGTGATGCATATAGGGAAAAATAACCCATGCTATAGTTACACAATTTTAGGTTCCATATTAGGTGCTACAACCCAAGAAAAAGATCTAGGTGTCATAGTGGATAACACATTAAAATCGTCGGTTCAGGGAGTCAAGATGGCAGATACAGCAGTCGCATAGCGTTCTGGCTCCAGCTTCTTTTTTCCTCTGAACAGCATTTCCGCGTATTTTCTGCAAAGAAAAAACAACAATGCCAGCTAAAAGAAAGGGGAAAACCAGAGCTTACCCCTCGATCTTGGCAATCCCGTCTGGCCAGAGGTCAATCGCACAATGCGTTGCGGCTTCAGGTGCAATTGGACAGAGTGCTCTGGCTGCCGAATCTCAGAAGGGAGCAGTAGACTCGGCCTCAGAGGTATCTTTCAGCTCGCTGGATGATAGACCACCACCTTCGACATGAGCAACGTTGACACCACAGCTACCAGGGAGCCCCAAAGTGTTAGCTCCTGGAGTGTAGCCTGAGGGGGCGGTGTCGCCGAGAGAGCCCGTGTGAACCCCCGTGGAAAACGGGGAAACCTCTCCGGGTGAGAACGCTATGGGAAGGAGAGAAGAACTGATGTCAACCGGAGGAGCGGTTTTGGGACAGGACTCCCTTTCCACCACCCTGAGTGAGGTAATGCGGAGAAACCATAAGTAGTCACTTTAGACTGCTTGTTGAATTTATCATCGGCTATGGCAAAGGCTGTAACGGACTGTTCTTTAAAAATTAATTCAGTAGCCAGTCAGCTAGATGTTTTGAATAATAACTTTGTTGGTCATAAAACCGAAGTCTCAGGGAAAATAATGGAACTGGAAACTGGACTGAAACAAGTCAAAGAAGTACAAACTGTATTAATACAAGATTCTGGGATGATTAAGAGGAAAATGGAGAAAATTGAGAATACACTGAGACGTTTAAATCTGAGAATTATAAATTTTCCAAGGGTTGGTGGAGAGTTACCTAGGATAACTGTGAATCGGTATCTACATGATGTTCTGGAAATTCCCGCGGATAAGACTCCACCCCTGGAGAAAGTGTATTTCTTGCCTATTCGGAAAAATCAGTCGATACCACCTACTCAGAATATGCTAGAGAATCTGTTCTTAGAATCATCCTCTTACGAAGTTGCTGAAAGATCAACCTTACTGATTTCATTTTTTAATGAAAACGATATGGGAATATTAATGAGAGCTTATTTTAAAAGGCTTAATATACCCTTTATGTGAATGTGTTTGCGTATATTTCCTGATTTGACGAAAGAGACTCAGCAAAAAAAAAAAAAGGTTTTCTAGCTTTAAGACAGGAGGTTATAGATTTGGGAGCCTCCTTCATACTTAGGTTCCCATGAAAATGTGTCCTTAAGTATAGAAGTGAGAGTTATGTTTTTTTCAATTAGAGCAGTTGAAGGCCTTTGTTGATTCGAAGAAGCTGGAACACCAAATGAGTGGGGGCTTAAATAGTCCAAATATAAATACTTGAAGTTGTTTGCCTTTACAATTCATGGAATGAGGTTTTTCCTTTATTTTCTCCCTATTTTTGCAGTACACCACCCCACACCTAGATAGTGGTCTAATGGTTGTATTGATCAAGGAATATTTTAGTAAAAGAACCTGTTTCCTTTGCAATTTCTTTAATCTTGTGTTAAATACAACATGCTTCTGTAACAAAAATTATCTTTGTAAATGTTTGATCAAAATTCAATAAAGAATAAAAAAAAAATTTGTCGGTTCAGTGTGCTGTGGCAGTCAAAAAAGCAAACAGAATGTTGGGAATTATTAGAAAGGGAATGGTGAATAAAATGGAAAATGTCATAATGCCTCTGTATTGCTCCATGGTGAGACCGCACCTTGAATACTGTGTACAATTCTGGTCGCTGCATCTCAAAAAAGATATAATTGTGATGGAGAAGGTACAGAGAAGGGCTACCAAAATGATAAGGGGAATGGAACAGCTTCCCTATGAGGAAAGACTAAAGAGGTTAGGACTTTCAACTTGGAGAAGAGACGGCTGAGGGGGGATATGATAGAGGTGTTTAAAATCATGAGAGGTCTAGAACGGGTAGATGTGAATCGGTTATTTACTCTTTCGGATAATAGAAAGACTAGGGGGCACTCCATTAAGTTAGCATGTGGCACATTTAAAACTAATCGGAGAAAGTTCTTTTTCACTCAACGCACAATTAAACTCTGGAATTTGTTGCCAGAGGATGTGGTTAGTGCAGTTAGTATAGCTGTGTTTAAAAAATGATTGGATAAGTTCTTGGAGGAGAAGTCCCTTACCTGCTATTAATTGAGTTGACTTAGAAAATAGCCACTGCTATTCCTAGCAACGGTAACATGGAATAGACAGTTTTTGGGCACTTGCCAGGTTCTTATGGCCTGGATTGGCCACTGTTGGAAACAGGATGCTGGACTTGATGGACCCTTGGTCTGACCCAGTATGGCATGTTCTTATGTTCTTCTTATGTTCTTATGAGGCCAAACCAGGCCACAAGAACCTGGCAAGTACCCAAACACCAAGAAGATCCCATGCTGCTGATGCCAGCCATTGGCCAAACCCAATGCCAGATTGCAGCTCCCCCTGATGGAGCAAAATACAGTAGTCATTAAAGCTGTGTATGTTTAATTAGCAAAGTCTTAAGACAGCTTTAATCATGGTTTTCTATGTAGAAATAACTGAGAACTGAAGAACTATTATTGGTTATTACATGTATCGGAGTCAAGCTAATTCTGTTATTAATGTAGAAGAACATTCAATTTGTCTCCATTAGACTGAATCTGTAGTCCATGGTATCACTTTTATTGCCCTTTGTAATTAGTGGGAAAGCAGATTTCCTCCTCCATGTAAGCTCTAATGAGTCCTTCAGGAATACTGTAATTAATTGTGGCTATGCAACTTTAGGCATAAAGACTTTTCTTTTATGTATTATAATTATTTCTTCTTTAAATGCTGCTGTGTTTTACAGTATCACTGTATTACTCATTGTAGACACTGTTCACAATGCCTGAATTCTGCAAACCTCCTGCTGCTTAAAAGGAAACATTGCTGGCATTTTTTGGCCAGTTACATTTTCTCTCATGCTGCAAAAAAAGATAATCAGACTTGTTTGAGGATATTTTTTTCTTTTCTGGAGATTTATTCTTGTGCATAATTGTTCACCTCCAAAGTTCACAGGTTCAAGGCCTATGGGTTTTCTAGTAAGGATAAAATGAGAAAGACAACTCCTGCATTGTCCAGTACAATTTTTAGACCTAAGGAGAGACAGAACAGTGTAAGTGTACAGATTAACTAACTGAACTAAGAGTCAGAATTCCAGACTCATGGCTGCTACTTCTAAAATACAGGAAGGAAATACTACCAAAAATAAAATGTAAAAATAAAAACAAAAAAACTACAGCTTCATTTTGTAGAGAAGACACTTTTCATGTGTTATAAAATGTGAATTTTCAGACTACTTAAGTCCCATCATCAGGCAATAAACAACTTATAGAGAAGGCTGTCATTTAAGGGAGATGTGAACAGATTCTTAATATATTGTACATTATTTACATATTTGCTAAAGGAATTAAGACAATATGAAGGTGCTCAGCTCCCAGCTTCAAAATGTGCTAAGTAACAGGTCGATTTTAAAACAAGCATGCGTGCACTCATAAGCATACGTATCTGCATGCAAGCAAAGATACAATGGAATTTTTAATCATGCACGCACTTGCATTGCACAGTTTGTAAAATACACCAACCACACACAAACATGCTCTTAATTTTAAAAGTTTACTCAAGCACAACTAGCATTCATATGTATTCCATAGGACCTAGTCAGCTTTTTAAAAATGATGATGCGAAACACATTCCCAGATTTCCAATTATTCCACCAGTTTATCTAGTTAATAATGAGGTCTTTCAGACCCCTCTAGTTCTTCATCCTGCATACTGCTCAGTTGATCCGGACCCTTTACTCTGTCTTCTAAGCTGTACAACTCAAGATCTATAGATTTGCTCCTCCTCAGGAGCACCAGTAAAGTTACACGGATATCTAGTGTATCTGTGCTGCAGGCTTTCATTTTTAAAATTCAGAGTTTCGCACGAAAGTTGTGGCCCCAGAACAGCAGTGCCCCACCCATGCCCATCTTCTTTTCTGCCCCCTTATTTCTCACGCGCACATGGGTACATATGTACGGATTTTGCAGCTTTTTTAAATCTCATTGTTCGGACACATCCTACAAATGATGGCATTGTTGCATGAGCAGCGCTTTTAAAATAGGCTTGTAAGTAACAGCATATATACCCTGCACATGCAGCAGAGACACAAAGACAAGACAAATGTTTAGTTCAATCTCAAAGATAGATATAGCTATGGAGGAGAAATAAGTCTTGCTGTAGAGACAAATAGAGCCCTGGAATTGGAGTCCTGTGAATCAGGAGGACTAGGACTGCAACCCTTCCAGGAAGCATCATCTTAAACAGAGTTGGCTACAAGCAGCAGGAAATTGGGAGAGCGGAACAGAACCAGCCCAGGGAAGTACAGCAGAGAGTGAGAAGATGGCGCCTAAATATGAGAGGGAGAGTACTCTAGACTGAGGGTCTCAGCAAATAGGACTGAAGTAAGATTTATAATTCAATTTCAGAGGAAAAGGAAGTTGGGCAGAGGAAGAGGCACCAAGAGTGCAGAGCTCCAGGACTGGTGAAGGTCTGGCCCTATGCTTGCGCTCTAGTGCAGGCCCAGGATGGGACCTTCATTAAGAATATCAGAGTAGCTGTTAACTCGGTCTTAAAGCCTCTCCCCCGCTCCCCACACACACACACACACACACACAACCATACACATACACACACACATCACAGCAAAAACACAATCTGTGTTGGAATGTTATAACCTCTACGGACCCTGAATGGAGAAAATAGAAACATAGAAATGACGGCAGAAGAAGACCATACGGCCCATCCAGTCTGCCCAGCAAGCTACGCACTTTATCCATTTTTTTATTTCCCTTTTTCTCTCTCCCACCTGTTACTATTGGCTTCCAGTACCCTCCAGCCCTAATTCCCCTCCACCCCACCACAATTCCCCTCCACCCCATCACCAATGTAGAGAGCAGCGCCGTATCTGCATCCAAGTGAACATCCAGCTCAATTAGGGGTAGCAACCGCTGTAACAAGCAGGCCACACCCCTGCCCCATAGTCTTACCCACCCCTGTTTTTTTTTTTGTTTGTTTGTTTGGTGTTTTTGTTGTTGTTGGTTTGTTTTTTGTTTTTTTTTTTGGAGATGGCAGCCCTCCATCCTTCCGCTCCGTGAAGGTGGAACTCCAACCACTGGCATCCTGCTTCGTGAATGCCTCTGTGGCTACTATAAAATCTTGTTTTATTTTGGGAGTCTGAGAATGAACACACAGTATGTCAATATAAATATATTATTCTCACTTCTCATGTTTTGGTCACTTAAAAAGTTCCCTAAAATATGATGCTAAATATAATTATTCAGTCATGAGCACAAGTTTCATACATAGCAATGAATACATGCTGTTAAACATTCTGCTCAGTTTATACATGATTTCCTAGCGTGTAGCAGATGGACTCAGGACCAATGGGTATAGTGTACTCCTGATAGCAGTTGGAGACTGATCAGATTTCAATCTGACAGCCCCTAGTACATATACCCCTGCAGGAAGTGCAGCTCTTCAGTATTTTCCATCTCCATCGCAGTTTGGAGATGGACTATCTGCACGCTCTCACAGCGTTAGAACAAAATTCAACGGAGAAAACCCAAATTCGGAAGAAAACTTACCTCTGAAGACGAGCCCCGCTCTCCTGCGGTGATACCCTCGGGTCCCTCCCCCAGTTGAGAATTCCCGAGGTGATTTCTGTGGTCCCTCGGAGGTGAGCCTCAGTCTGGTGGGCGAATCGCAGTGAGGACCTAGCCCCTGATCTCGGGCGCGACTGTACCCTCGAGCACGGCGGTGAAGGTATTTGCCCTCTCCCCCCACAGCCGGAGATCACCCAGGACATAACCGGGAAGTGCCAAAGACAAGGTAAGGTAGAAATCTTCAGCATAGACTCCAGTCTCCGAGGTTCGAGGAGTCGCACAGGTCGCCGGCCGGGACCTGTGCCGCCGGGTTGATCCGCCCTAGCAGGGCCAGGCCCCGGTTAGTTTCAAGGGTCCTCCCATGTGGAGACCCTCTGAGGTGGTCGCCATATTGCCCACGTGGTCGCCGACGCCATATTGGCCCTATTCGCCGCTCTGTCCGCCATCTCGATCCAGGCACACAAGGCCAACTAGGCGCACAAAATACATGTGCGCATAAAGTTACACGCACAAGGTACATGTGCGCATAAAGTACACGCACAAGGGCCGCGCGCATAAGTTATACACGCCTCGCGTGCCTATCGAGCTGAGCGCATATCTGCGACTTAGACACACATCTACGGGCACAACCTGCACGCACATCTTAGACGTGCCGGAGCGCATAAAAAGAAGGGTTTACGCGCCTATAGCCATGGCACCACTGGGAATGGAGCTCAAGGCCTCTGCCCAGCATGCCATATCAGAGCCGCACAAAGCGAAGAGGCCAACACCCTGCGCACCCAGTGCGAGGAGGTCCTGGGAGATCCAAGCCAGGACCAGTCCCACCCTGGAGTACCCCGGACCTCGCAAATTCCAGCGGGACAGACAGGGACCCCCAGGGACTCAACGCCCCTTAGCTTTGACCCAACGTCTATCTCATCGGTGGAATTCTTCAAAGGACTACACACCTTCGTCCACATGCAGATGGAGCCTCCGGCTAGACAGCCACAGACTCCACCAGAACACCCTTATGCCGCAGGGTCCTCTAGGCCTAGACAAATGTTTCCACTGCACAGAAGCCCCACCTAAGGGGACACGGACAACTCTGAAGAGGAAACAGAGCCCCTAGAGGAAGGGGAACCCCCCCCAGGGACAGAACCTCCCCGAACCATGAGACGCTTCTTCACCAAGGACGAGCTCCCAGACCTGGTCACCCACAGTCTGAAGGAGCTCACTATCCCGGACGCAGGCGCTTCGGGGGAGCCTAAGGCGAATCCCCTGCTAGAGGGACTCCGCCAAACCTCTCGCCATTTCCCTCTCTTACAAGCCGCCCAGCAGCTAATTGACCTGGAATGGAGTGCTCCAGAGTCCACAGTCAAAGGGGGACGAGCTATGACAGACATGTACCCCCTGGACTCGGCGGCCAAAGACCTTCTGACATGCCCCAAAGTGGATGCCATGGTCTGCGCGATCTCGAAGCGCACCACTATCCCAGTGGAGGGAGGAGCAGTGCTCAAAGATGCTCAGGACTGGCGTCTGGAATCCATCTTTAAACAGTCCTTTGACGTCGCCACTATGTCCCTACAATTAGCGGCCTGCTGCACCGTAGTGACACGTGCCTGCCTATCTCAGACCAGGAACAACACCCCTGGGGAGACCATGGAACCAGCAGTATCATTCCTTGCGGACACTGCTTCCGATCTGGTGCGCATAGTGGCCAGAGGAGTATCATCAGCTGTGGCTGCCAGGAGACAACTCTGACTCCGAAACTGGTCGGCCGACACATCTTCCAAAACGCGTCTCACAAGGATGCCCTTCAAAGGATCCTTTCTGTTCGGCAGCGAACTAGAGAAACTGGCTAACAATGGGGCAAGTCCCCGTTACCATGACTACCGGAGAACAGAAACCAGCGACCCTTCCCCCGATCTTCCAGGGGCAGAAGTTCACAGTGCTTCAATCCATACAGAAACAGCTACCAAGAGCCCCGCCCTACGGGCAGGAACCAGTCCTTTTGGAACAAGCACAACAAGAGGGGAACCAGCTCGGGTCCAGGCCCCAGCCGTACCCCACAATGAGATTCAGCCGACCCATCCAAGGGAAGAAGCCATAGGGGGCAGACTAGCCCTTTTCTACCACAGATGGGTCGAGATAACTTCGGACAAGTGGGTCCTAACCATCATTCGAGAGGGATACTACCTGGATTTCCTACGAACCCTCCCGGACAAGTTCATGGAATCCCCTTGCCACGACCCCTCCAAGAGGGTGGCAGTGGAAACTACACTGACCAGACTACTGGCCCTCAAGGCCATAACCCCAGTGCCCCCACTAGAAATAAATACTGGGCATTATTCCATGTACTTTATCATCCCCAAGAAAGAGGGGATGTTCAGGCCCATCCTGGACCTCAAGATGGTCAACCGTCACCTGAGGATTCCCCGCTTTCGCATGGAAACCCTACGCTCCGTAATAAGGGCAATACAACCGGGAGAGTTTCTCACATCCCTGGATCTTTCGGAGGCCTACCTTCACATCCCGATACATCAAGAACATCAGCGCTTCCTATGCTTCAAAATCCTGGACCGTCTCTACCAGTTCTGGGCATTACCCTTCGGGTTAGCCACAGCACCCTGGATGTTCACCAAGATCATAGTGATGGTGGCGGCATCACTGAGGAAGGAAGGAATCCTCGTACACCCGTACCTAGACGATTGGCTGATCAGGGCAACCAACAGAGTCAAATCTCTACTGGAGAGCCTCGGATGAGTGATCAACACAAACAGAGTTGTTTGCAACCCACACAGTCGCTAGAATACCTAGGAGTTCGATTCACACCAAAGAGAGGACAAGGTCAGCCTGACCGCCACAAGGAGATCAAAACTGAGGAACCGGTTACAAACCCTGCTGAGCGAACCTCGCCCCACAGCTTGGGATTACCTACAAGTCCTTGGTCTGATGGCATCCACATTGGAAGTAGTGCCATGGGCGCGAGCTCACATGAGACCCCTACAGCGCTCACCTCTGACATGATGGAATCCACGGTTCCGGAACTACGCCATCCGCCTATCACTCCCGGGCAGAGTCCGCACCCAGTTACGGTGGTGGCTGCAGGGCAGCCACCTGAACCAGGGGACAAGGCTATCTTCACCAACCTGGACCCTGCTCACCATAGACGCCAGCCTTCGCAGATGGGGAGTACGCTGTGAGGAGTTAACCGCCCAAGGGCAGTGGAATGCAGAAGAGTCAGGATGGAATATCAACCGCCTAGAAGCATGGGCGATCAGACTTGCCAGCCTAAGATTCGCTCACAGGCTCCGAGACAAAGTGGTCAGAGTAATGTTGGACAATGCCACGACAGTGGCCTACATCAACCACCAGGGGGGAACCAGAAGCCAACAGGTGTCTCTGGAAATCGACCCTCTAATGTCGTGGGTGGAAGTAAACCTCCAGGAGATCTCAGCCGCCCACATCGCCGGGAAAGACAACATCACGGCGGACTACCTCAGCAGAGAAAGTCTAGACCCAGGAGAATGGAAGCTGTCACCCGTGGCATTCCAAATGATAGTGAACTGGTGGGGGACACCAGACATGGACCTCCTGGCAAACTGGTCCAACGCCCAAGTAGCCAGGTACTTCAGCCGCAGGCAGGAACCTCAATCCCAGGGGATCGATGCCCTGGTACAGACCTGGCCACAGGGGACCCTATTATACGCCTTCCTGTCGTGGTTCCTATTGGGCGCAATCATTCACAAGATACAGCTTCACAGGGGCCAGTACTTCTGGTGGCCCCGGACTGGCCAAGAAGACTGTGGTACGCAGACATGAGAAGACTACTAGCAGGGACCCCCCTGCCACTGCCTCCACACAGAGACCTGCTTCAACAAGGACCGATCCTCCACGAGGATCCAGCTCAATTCTCTCTTACAGCCTGGCCATTGAGAGGGCTCGCCTGAGAAAGAGCGGATACTCGGGGGCTGTAATTTGCACCCTACTCCGAGCTCGCAAGTTCTCCACATCTTTAACGTACATAAGGATCTGGAGAGTATTTGAAGCCTGGTGCGAAGACATCATACCACGCTCAATTAAAGCGTGATCCTGGAATTCCTGCAGAACGGACTATAGAAGGGTCTGTCCCTCAACTCCATCAAGGTACAGGTAGCTGCATTTTCATGCTACGGCTCCAAGAGCGAGGGCGACAGCATTGCTTCTCACCCGGACATCTCATGCTTCCTGAAAGGAGTTAAACACATCTGCCCCCCACGAAAGTGGCCGGTACCTCTTTGGAATCTCAACCTGGTCTTGGATTTTCTAGCAGGAACCTCCTTTAGGCCTCTCCGAGGTCTGTCCCTCCGCCTGTTAACCTTAAAGACAGCATTCCTGCTGGCGGTTTGTTCAGCCTGACGCATCTCGGAACTACAAGCACTATCCTGCTGTGAACTGTTCCTCAGGCTCACCCCGGGAACCATCCAGCTACGCACGGTCCCCTCGTTCCTTCCCAAAGTGGTGTCACGCTTCCATCTTAACCAAACCATCTCGCTACCATCGCCGGATGAGTTGAAGAATTCGGAAGAGGCTCGTAGCCTTCGCCACCTCAACATCGGCAGACTCCTATCCAGATACCTGGAAATGTCGGAATCCATACGGAAAACGGACCACCTATTCATCCTTCACAGTGGGAAGAGACAAGGGGAAGCATAGCCTGCTGGATCAAGGCGGCCTATGTAGAAGCGGGCAAGCCACTGCCTTTACAGGTCAAAGCCCATTCTACTAGAGCCCAGGCAGTGTCCTAGGCAGAAACCAGAATGCTGTCGCCCGCCGAGATTTGCAGGGCGGCGACATGGTCCTCCATCCACACCTTCTCCAGATTCTACCGCCTGGATTTTCAGGCTCGGGAGGACACGGCATTTGCAAGGGCATTACTAAGTGGGTCACGGGCAGCCTCCCACCCGGTTCGGGAGTAGCTTTTATACATCCCATTGGTCCTGAGTCCATCTGCTACACACTAGGAAATGGAGAAATTACCTGATAATTTCGTTTTCCTTAGTGTAGACAGATAGACTCAGCATCCCACCCTTGGCTGCCATTACACATGGAACTTCAAATGATTCAAGGGTAAGCCATGTTTTCATTCACCTAGGACACCCACCCTACCGGATGGCGACACTTTCCAGTTTAGTATTCTGGCGGTCTCCAGCTATAGCCAATTCAACCAGATCAAGTTTATTAAGTTAATCAAGTTATAAAGTTTAACCAAGTTATAAAGTTAATCAAGTTAATCAAATTAGTCAGTCACACATATATCCACAATGCATTTCGAGGAGAATACTGAAGAGCTGCACTTCCTGCAGGGGTATATGTACTAGGGGCTGATGTCCCGTCTCCAACTGCTATCAGGAGAACACTATACCCATTGGTCCTGAGTCCATCTGTCTATATTAAGGAAAACAAAATTATCAGGTAAGTAATTTCTCCATTCGCCTATATACATGATCTATTTGTGCTATTAGTATATACTTGGGAGAATCATTTGAGCTTTATGGCATTCTACTTATTAGTGGGTTTACTTTTTGTGGCACCACATTTTCTGATTTAGTTTACATTGTCGTGGTTCCACTTTTGCATGGTTTTCACAGTAACCAGACTGTGCAAATTTGCCTGGTTCTTAGGCACCGTGCATATCTAAATATATCCTTGCCTATTTTTTTGATATCTCAGAAAACAAACGTTGAGGAGCACTGATAACTAAAGAAGCAATAATAAAACAGCCCGTCCAGGTCAGCCTCCCCAGCAATCAAAATCTTTAATTCAAAATTAATTTCATAAAAACCTACCAATCTAGACAGAGAGTAAATGAAGAACCATGTCCCTTATTTATATTTTGTCTGTCCTTTTATTTCTTTTTTTTATTTGGCAGACCTGTTTATTTTAGAAACTGGTTAAGGGATAGACAACAGAGTGTGGTTGTAAATAGAATTCGCTCTGAGGAAAAAAAAAAAAGGTGATGCATGCCTCTGAGATCAGTCCTGGGACCAGTTCTGTTCAATATTTTTATGACTGATATAGCAAAAGGATTAGGAAGAAAAGTTTGTCTTTTTGCAGATAACACTAGCAATAAAGTAGACATGCCTGAGGGAGTAGGCAGAAGGAAAAGCAATCTAAGAAAACGAGTGAACAACTACTTTGCAGCTAAGATTCAGTATTAAGAAACAGGGAAAGCATGCAGAGGCCTCACTTTTAGAATGCTTTCCAACACAGATTTGTAGGGGGGGGTTGTGGTAGAGGTGTTTTTTTGGGGAGCGTAGTGGGTATAGATGTTTGTGGGGGGGGGTGGGAATGGGTGGAGAAGTTGGGGAGACGAGAGTAAGATTGTGTGTTGGTGTACCAATGTGTGGGGTGGTGAGGAGTAGAGGGATAGGTGCATAGTGAATGATAGCAATGATCAAAATGGTCCAGCTAGTCTGCCCAGCAAGCTTTTGATTTTTATTTTAAGGGTAGTAGCAACTATTTCTTCGTGCAGGCTACCCCAAGCCTTCTGTTAAATGTAAGCGTTAGGAGTAATAAAGTTACTCCATTTGCTTATTTCCAGTCTCTATCCAGCAGGGATCCTCAATATTTGTCCCACGCCTTTTGGAATTCCTTTAATGTTCTTGTCTTCAACAGTTCTTCTGGGAAGGGCATTCCATGCATCCACCACCCTTTCCATGAAGAAAGGTTTTCTCACATTGTTCTTGAGTTTTCTCCCTTGGAGCTTCATATCATGGGCCCTAGTTTTACAGCATCCTTTCCATCGTAAAAATATTTGATTTTTGTGCATCGTTAATTCCTTTCAGGTATTTGAAGGGGTGTATCATATCTCCTCTGTCTCTTCTCTCTTCCAGGGTATACATATTAAGGTGGATGAGATATGTCAGAGTATGTGTATGGAGTTGTGTGGAGAGTTGGGATAGGTGTATATGTGAGGGAGTGGGTTGCTTGGGCATGTGGAGCTGTACAAATACATTGGCTATGTTCAGGGTGTGGGCTATGGGCATGCATGGGGAATGTATGTGTTTAACAGATGTAGGAATGTGTACATAAGAACATGCCATACTGGGTCAGACCAAGGGTCCATCAAGCCCAGCATCCTGTTTCCAACAGTGGCCAATCCAGGCCATAATAACCTGGCAAGTACCCAAAAACTAAGTCTATTCCATGTTACCGTTACTAGTAATAGCGGTGGTTATTATCTAAGTCAACTTAATTAATAGCAGGTAATGGACTTCTCCTCCAAGAACTTATCCAATCCTTTTTTAAACACAGCTATACTAACTGCACTAACCACATCTTCTGGCAACAAATTCCAGAGTTTAATTGTGCGTTGAGTGAAAAAGAACTTTCTCCGATTAGTTTTAAATGTGCCACATGCTAAGTTCATGGAGTGCCCCCTAGTCTTTCTATTATCCGAAAGATAATATTTGTGAGTGTATGGTATGTTGGATGGGTGGCAGGTAAGTGATGTATATGGGGATTTAGAGTGGGTGTATATATATATATGTGTGTGTGTGTGTGTGTGTGTATATATATGAGTATGTACAACTGTGCCTGTGTGTGGGGTGAATGAATGTAGGTGTTTGTGGATTGTAGATTTGTGTGTGTTTTGGAGTGGGGTGTAGAAATGTGGGGGTAATGGAGGATGAATATGGAGGATGTGAATGTGTGGGCGGGTAGCCGGTAAGTGGGGATAATTGTGAGTGTATATATGGGGAAGTAACTGTGGAAGTAGTGACTTTGAAAGTGCCTTTTGAAATCTTTTGCCATCTACTTCAGTTATTTTTCCCTGTCTTTGACTATATTGCTCTGTGCCAAAGTACCAGAAGAGTAAGGGGGGACTAGGTGTTCAGAAATTTAACTGTTCTAACAGCTTCTGGACAGACTAGATGGGTTAGTTGGGGGGGGGGGGTTGCCATCATCTGCTGTGTTAACTAGGTTTTGTTAAGGTTATTGTATTTGCAACCCCTTTTCAGTGGGCATCCTGAATACAGGGATGCAGTTTTCCTAGGGCTACAAACTCCCTTCTCCTGCTCACTTTCTCTCTCTTCTTTCAGTCTACAGGCCCCCAGGTTCCAGGATCCTTTCTAGTGGTGGGGAGGAATAACTCCTCCAAGGCAAACAGTGGGGAACTACAGTCTCTCTGTCTCTTTCTCACTCAGGTGTACTCACAATTGGGATACCTTTGTATCCTCATAAATGACACTGTTAATGCTGGTGGAGTATTCCAACAAAAATTTTACTGCAACCAAAAATATCTTTACTCTAGTTAGCAACCAAAATCCCCCAATTGATCTTCACAAACTCCAAAAAATGTACTTCAGACTACACAGCTGACATAGTGTCCCTTCAGGTGGCAGACCCTAGGAAAAAGACTCAACATTCTCTGTGATAGAAGATGGCTCCTAGGGGGGACTGGGATCTCTTAGCTCTTTCTCTGAAGTTACTCTGGACCTCTGGGCTAGAAAGTCCCAAAACATACAAAAATTCACAGTCTTTTCTCCTTTTCACGGGCAGGAGCTGGTGGCAAAAATTCCTCCCAACAAAAATCTTCTCAAAAACTGCAATCCACTGTTCCACTGGCAAGACACTGCTATCCCTCCTTGTATGGCAGGTAGGGAATCACGGCTCTTTATCCTGACCTCCTCCAGGCGGAGGGGAAATCCTTCTGAGGCAAAGCCAGGTGCCACACAAAACTCCAAAGCTCTTCCAAAAAAACTGAATCTCACAAAAAACTCTTTTTCCACTCCCAGAGACACTTCCCGCCAGATCGAAGGGAAACTGGTCAGAAATACGCCTCTTCCCCTCGTATCAGGCTGTGAGGCCTAAAGTTGGGGAAAACTCTGCAAAACACTCCAGCTTCCTTGAACTTTAACAAAAACTGCCACATTGCTCCTCATGCTCTGCCAGCTTTTATGCAGGCTGGCTGACCAATCCAGGCTTCCACACAGGGATGGCCTGTAAACTACTATTTCCTTCCTAATCCCAACTTGGGGCTTAAACTAGTGACCTGTAACAGGGCTTTCTAAACCTGTTCTGGGGACTCAACAGCCAGTCGGGTTTTCAGGATATCGACAATGAATATGCATGAGAGAAATTTGCATATCATTGAGACTCAGTATATGCACATTTATCTCATGCATAATTATTTATTTTTATTTAATGATTTTTGTGAACCGGCATTCATGTTAGAACATAAGAAAATGCCATACTGGGTCAGACCAAGGGTCCATCAAGCCCAGCATCCTGTTTCCAACAGTGGCCAACAGTGATACATATCACGTCGGTTTACAACATAAATCAGATGTTGGTTACTACATTTGTGTAAAAAAAGGAGGATAACTTTTAAAACTAGACATCTAAAATATAAAATCTGTCTCTGCGTTCATTGTCGATATCCTGAAAACCCCATCTGGTTCTGGAGTCCCAGGACAGGTTTGGGAAGCCTTGACCTAGGGGTCCCTACATTATCTTTTCTCACAAACTAGATTTTATGAAAACATTTGGAAAACCATTTTTTTAAATTTTAGTAAAGGGGAGGAGGTTTTTAAAGCTCTTTTTGAGTCATGGAATCCTGTTTCCCCTTCCTTTTAATGAGACGTGGTAAGCCGGCCTGGTAGCTCAATGGTATTGTTAACTCCAGAACCATCACTGCAGTGGGGAAAGGGATATAAAATAGGGGGTGGGGGGGAATTCCTGTGTAGTTACAAATGGCACCAGGATCCCAGCCCTATTTCCGAATGAGCTGTAGGCCCAAAGGAGCAGGAGGAAACCTCGGGGGCAAAAAAATAAAAAAAGAGAAAAGGTAACCTATTAGGAGACTGACTGCAGCATTGCTAAATGTCTTGCTTTAAATATTACAGGCTTAGCTTGGTGTGCATGGATCTTATATTGTGTAATTATCTGCTCTCTTCATGTTGATTGTTTTATTTGACGTTGGTGTGAGTGATTCTGCAGCACAAATATGTAATCTTTAACTGTCTGATGTGTTTACTTTTTTGCCAAATGTATATTTTTGTTTATTTCTGAAATTGTTTTGTTACATCATTCGCATGTTACAGTATTACATGCTTTCTTTCAAAACAAACCTTTAATTCAGACATATGTAGTAGAATACTCAAGAACATATTTGGTCTAGAGATATTTGATGGTGTTTGTGATAACAATTGTGAAATACAGTGCACGAGCCATACGGATCAGGAATTGTGTGTGGTTTGAATCTTAATGTTCCCATAAGCTTTCTGTGGTGGTAGCTGAGATTTACAGTATGTGTTCTTTTGCCATTAGACCCTTCAAAATGTTCAAAACCATTTATGTTGAGAGATCACATTTACTTAAAGAAAATCTCATTGTTTAAATTGATTATAATCAGTATTAGTACATATCTATATTAGTACATATCTATATAAATTGTATATTATGTATACATAAATATACACACATACGCAGTCAGAGTAATTGAGTTCTGAATTGTGGTTTGATCAGCGGCTAACTCACAAATGCTTTAGGCTTTGGACTTCTGCTTTGTCAGGACTAAAAATTAAAGCAAGCACTCTAAGCTCAATCCTTGGGGGGAGGAGATGTAGCATAATGGGACAAAAGGAGTTAAACGTTGTCTTAGTTTAATTCCCTATTTCTATGGCTGCATGTTCTTTGGGTATAAGCTAAGCATGGAAGGGTTAAGTTTAAAGGTGTTTGAAAAGGCTAAGTTATCTTTTATGCCTCCTCTTCAGGTTTGTCTCTGTTAGATGTTGTGAAATCCCTTGCAGTCATAGGAGGTGTCAGTGATAGTAAAAGTAATTTATTGTCTGATAGTCATACCAGGTATGCTGTATCCTGCTACCTTGGGAAGGAGGCATCCACTGACCCAATAGCTCTGCCACTCTGATCTCAAGAAGTGGAGAACTGTTATCTGGCAAGGTCTGTATGTACAAATCTCTAAAGATTTCTACCTGAGAAATTAGCAGCCCAAATAAGCCCAAATGAGTTTGACAAGAGGAAACAGTGACACTTTTTCACCTCAAAAAAGGTCAAAGTAAAATACAAAGTGTTTTTCTGAAACACTCTGAGAATTACTTATGGGAGACCCTTGCCTGAATTTTTTATTTTATTTTTTTCCTTCCAGACTACCAGAACTGGCCACCCTAAGCTGGCTGCATGTAGCTGCTACTTAACATAGTCCTATAGACTTTTCATGTTATGCCTTGTTTTTGTTTTAATATAATGTGGTTGCCGTGTTTTCATTTTATAAGCCTAATTTTGATTTTAGTTAACTGACTCTTGACTTGTCTGTATTAGAGATTATTTGTGTAAACTGCTGATGCTGTATTTTATTTTAAACTGAAGAATCAATCTTATCTCTTGTATATCTCATGTAAGAACTAAGATTCTTTGAATTGAAATTGTAATACATATCAAAAGTTTAATTTGCAAACTGGGTTTCCTAAAATTTGATGGTGGCATTTAGATTTGGTTGGCCCTTTGAGAATTAGAGTACTGGACTGAGGTTTCAGAGCAGCTGTTGTGTGCTTCCTCTCTCTAGAGGCTACAAAAAGGAGGCATTTGCTGCCTGGTTCTTTATTAGAGGCAACTCAGAGAGAATGGAAGTAAAACCACACACATTCTGCCACATGGGTCAAAAGTGGCAGGCTTTTTTTTTTTAAACATTGCCCTCTCCAGTTCATATGAGGACAGCTACTGGTCACAATTCATACCAATATGAGACTCAAAATAACCTATTGCCTTTGACCTTCTGTTTTGTACAATGTAAAGCAATGTTTCAATATGTTTTTCTGTAGTAGAAAACCTATATTTTGTAAATATTTTACTTGTAAACCTTTCAATTTGATTTATATATTTTGCACAATAAATGCCTACAATTGGTATGCATTACAGTCCTAAGCCACCAATGATATGAGCCCCTCATGGTTGCTTTAAAAGAGTCAAATCTGGAAATTATTCATCTCTCAAGGAGGAAAAAATTAAAATTTCTTTTTATGCACTTTTGCTTTTTAAAACTATATAGCACCTGTACTTAGCTAACATAACTATTTTTACCTATAAAGCAAAACATTCTGAAAAGTAAGCATGGATGTAGATGTAGCAATCCTGTAAAATAAAATAAAAGTTTGGCATACAGACCAAGAACACAGTTCTTTTCCTCATATTTTTTTATTAATCATCATAGCCTTTGTTTTCACTTCTTTCTATAAAACATCGGAATGCTGGATTAGTGATTCTTTGAACCTATGTGCTGCTGTAGAGCTCTGCTGTGCATAATCTGTGTAAACCATGGGATGATAGAACCAATAAAGGCCCCAGGAACCACATCTCAAACACAGTCTCTTACAGTTATAGCTTCCCAAGTTCTTAATTTACCTGAGTGTCCATGATTCCCTGAGTGAGGGAAAGAATTTTCTTCTAGGCCCTGTGCATTGCTGTTACTCAAACCCCAGTTTAAAGTCCATTGTAAACAGCACTGATAATCACAGCAGCAGTTAATCACATTGGAAGCAGGGGTGATCTCCAATTGATGACTAGTGAAATTAATGAAAGTTCTTTACAGCTTTAATTGCTTTAATATATAAGGTACAGATCAAAGCCTTTAAGAATATGTATGACCTTTCTTCTCTCCAATAAATTTATATAGATGGTTCAAATAATTTCCAATTTACACCACTTAGAATGTTTTTCATATAGGTAGTATAAGAGAATCTGTAAATAAATGTATAAATGCCGTTTTCTTTTCCTCTTCAATCAATTATAAGGCTTTTTGTAAGCTCCCTCCCACTTGATAGAGGATAGTTTCTTTTGTTCAATTTAGTCAAAGTCCATACAGAAAAATCCCAATAATTTCTACCTCTCCTGATGGTATTTGATGAGCACATTTTCTATTCCTCTTCTCCTTGATTCTCCTTAAGAGGATAATGAGCCCAATGATAGGTCCAAACTGACTCCTCCTTTCACCTTCACTCCTTCATCCAGGAATAGATGAGAACCTACTCCTCTTCAGAACTCCTTAGTGTTTACCCATGTTCTTTGACTGAAACACATCACGCCTTCAAGTTGGCATACAGTGAGCCCCTGGCTGAGTACTCAGGTTTGTTAAAACAAAAAAGTCAAAAAAGAAAAACGAAAACATGAGATGAGGGGGGTGGAAAAACTCCTGTCTCAGAACACACAAAAGTCAACAAGTTTCCAGACGTGCTCTGCACTGTTTCAGACACACTCCTTGAAAAGATTGAAAGCACTCTGCCTCCTTTTCTCAGTCTAGAGACCCCAGAGGCCTTCCTCCTGAAAAACAAACAAAACCAGGAAACACCCTAAAATGGCGACGGGGGTTTATATTCTCTAAAAGATGAATTTTAAAAGCCCAGCGCACACATTAATTAGGGGATACGCAAAGAAGTCAGGCCCATGTGCGCCAACTGTAGTTTAAAATGGTCCATATTCATGCATCAGTGCCGCAGCACGCACATCTCAGAGGTTTCCCTGAAGAGGCGTGGTCTGGGCGGGTGTGGGTAAGAAATGTGCATGGAAATATTTACGCGCCGCGGTCTGCGCCGAGCTCCCCTGCAACATTATTTCTGCTAAAGATGACGTGTAAGTTATAAAGTAAAAAGAGTGAACCATTTCTGATTGGTTTAAAGGTTCTGGGGTAACTGGGTGGGGGGGGAGTGTAGGCTATCAAACCAGGGTAGGTTGGAAGACCTAACTGTTAACTGAGCGAACTGGTAGACTTAACTGATAAACTGTGAATGGCATGGGCACACGGCCTTTTTAAAATTCCCCTGCCTATGCAGTAGAAACGGGGTTTTTGCAACCTTGCGTGCGCTCACTTAAAATTAGGTGCGCATGGCCAGGTTATTTTATAACATGCATGCATATATGCGTGTAAGTTATAAAATAGCCACGGCCCTGGGTGCAAGCCGACGCCCTTGCGCAAATGTGAACCCACGCACAGGTTTGAAAGACACCATTCTAGGCTCCCAGATGGGTGAGCTATACACCCACATTAACTACTTTTCTGTTTCCTCCTGTAACAATGGAATATTCCTCATGGTTATTGGTAGAGATCGAACAGGATCTCTGCATTTATAATAACAGTGGTACGTTTGCATCGGGCCTCCAAAAAAGCATTGAGTAACCTACCCGAAGCAAGATTTACAACTCTGGATGGCAATGGTACCACTGTCCAAGAAAGCTGGGGTGACCTGCATGGAGGGACCATTACTGAAACCCAAACTTAATGAGCATGGGGAGGCTGGATTTTTTTTTTTTTTAATATCATCATCCCTAATTTAGTGTCTGTGAGAATTATTACAAAATTTAGTAATAAGACAGAGAAGGGTACCTTAGTGTTGACTTTGTAGTGGTTTTATAATAAGCAAATGGCCTACTAGTGGAAATGATGGAGGCCATCAATATAATAGATTTGGGCATCTTTGGGGCAGATATTGAGGGCAATGGTAGGAAAAGGTTTGCAAGGTCAAGTAAAAAAACAGAGGAGAGAGTTGGTTTTGGCTTGCATATTGTAATTTATATGTGCATCTAAAAAAGCTGGCAGATCTCTCAGCTTGGAAGCCCAACTCGACCATTTTGGTCTTTATTTATTATTTACTATATTACTATATGTTTTTCTGCTTTCTGAATGCTAAGCTGCCTCATAACGCAAGAATATTCATTTAAGAACGTAAGAAATTCCATACTGCATCAGACTAATGGTCCATTGAACCAAACAGTGCCCAATCCAGCTCACTTAGAAGTACCCAGAAGATCCTAATTTGATGTTGCTCACTCCAGAAGTGGTGGCAATCCGCCCATCTGTCTGGCAAATAATTGGTAACTGAAGCTGACCTCCAGAAACTATTTCAAATCTATTTTAAACCCAATATCACTATTAGCTTTGCCAACATCCTCTGTTAGCAAATAACAGATTTTAATTCTGCAATGCTTGAAAAAAATGTTTTATTAGATTTATTTGAAATCTGCTGTGAGTTAGTTTCCTGGAGAGTCCTCTAGCCCTAGTGATAGTTGAAAAAGTGAATAACCACTCCCTATTAATTTGTACCACACTACTTATGATTTTAGAATCTTCCTCTCAGTTGTCTCTTCTCCAGACTGAAGAGTCCTAACCTGTTTTGCTTTTCTTCATAGCCCTTTATCATTTTCGTTGCCCATCTCTGTACCTTTTATAGTTCTGCTATATGATTTTTAGATGTGGCAACAGAATTGCACACAATATTCAGTGTCATTGCACCATAGAATTATACAGAGGCATTATTATATTCTCAGTTTTATTCTCTATTTCTTTTCTGAACAATTCCTAATGTTCTGTTTGCTTTTGTGGCCTTAGTTGCAGTGTGAGCTAAGGATTTCAGTGCATTGTCCACAATGACGCCAAGGTCTTGCCCCCGAGTGGTAACTCCTAATATGGAATCCAGCACTGTGTGCATAAAGTTTGGATTATTTTTGCTCATGTTCAGCACTTTGCACTTGTCCACATTAAATTTCATCTGCCATTTAGATGCCTCAGCATATGACTGCCTTTGAAATGAATTATCTGAAGCTTTAATCTTGCAATGCCTTTAAACAGCTGGGAGTAGCATTGGTACATGAGTTACATTTAATATTGCACTGCAGTAGCGTAGTCAGGGGTGGACCGTGGCCCACCCACTTTAGGCTCAGGCCTACTTCATCTGGATGGGGGGGCCTGAGCCAAATGTTTAAGCAACAGCCTCACTAGTTTTGGTAGCACTTTAGATTATTACCAAGCTTAGTGGTAAGACATATTCCATCCAGCACTTAGCTGGATAAGTTCCGTTTTACATATCGGGCTCCTCGTGTTTTACCACTAAGCTTGGTAATAATCTAAAATGCTAACAAAACTAGTGAGGCTGTTCCCTAAACATCAGGCTGCTATCTCTAAAGGTTAAATAGTTCTTTACCCACAGAAAGGGGCTTTTTTGAAAATTGCCCTCCCTGTATATGTGTACTTTTACCTGCATGAGGAGCTGGCATTGAGGTGGGGTTTAGAATTATGCGCATATCTTTGGCTATGAAAAGTACCCACACAGATTAGTAGGTATAAATGCATGCATTTGCTTTTTGTTATTTCTTTACATCTTTAAAATATGGTAACTGCCATCTGACACCCATTAAAGAACTGAAGTTATTTCCTCAGCAGTTCCATATTCATGTCAGTTATAGTGTTCTATAGGTGAAGTCAATTTCAGTATTGGTGAGTTTAGAATAGTAAACATTTGTCTCATTATAAATAGCTAGGGAAGCTAAAGCAAATTATTAATCTAAGAAAGTTTTTAACATACATTACTAAATTACAGGTGCAGTGGGGAAATATCTTGCTTTATTTCTAATACGTTATCCTTTTATCTATATTTTTACAGCTTGCACTGAAGGATCCAGTACACACTGTGCCACTTAAGCAGTTTGTCTATGAGAAACTCAAGGCCCAACAGGAATTGCTGGGAGAGCAAGGCTTCCAGGCTCTTATGGAAACAGTGGATGCAGAAATAGTCACACAGCTGCAAGAGTTTTTACAAGGCTTCTAAGTAGGCAGGTTTTCATGCATTGAACTTCCCTTCCAGTTATCTGAGGAAACAGATCATTCCATCGTAACCTGAGCTTCAGCGAGTGCTTAAAGAATTAAAGAGAGAGAAAATAAAATAAAGCAAGAACAATGGATAGGATCATTTTTGCTACAAGATTGAATGCATGAATGAAAAACAGAACATACAAAGCAAATTGCTTTGGAGAGTGTAATTACCGGTATATTTATAAGGATTTCAGCTTTTTATTAAGTGTTTAATAACAAAGGCAAAGTTATCCAAACTGAAGAAAGTTTTCCTTATTTTCAGCAATGACCAGAGTGTTGTTTGGAAAATTTATTTAGCAGCAGTTAGCTTAATTGCAGTTTTAATTAACTGATGTCTCTAAAAAGAAAAAAAAAAATCATCACACTTAACCAACTGGGTGGAAATAAACTAGTTTGGTCTTTAATCAGATTTCAAACAAAGCACTGTGTTCTTTATTTTTTGTGTTATTGGTGTACAAGTAAACAATTTTCTTCTGAAATCAATAACAGCTGAAAGTTGCTGATGCATAATGTTGTCTTTTCATTAAGTTCAAGTATTAAGACAA
Organism: Rhinatrema bivittatum; assembly: GCF_901001135.1. Taxonomy (NCBI): domain Eukaryota; kingdom Metazoa; phylum Chordata; class Amphibia; order Gymnophiona; family Rhinatrematidae; genus Rhinatrema; species Rhinatrema bivittatum. The sequence goes on along the minus strand of NC_042615.1, from coordinate 711,061,658 downwards.
CAATTAAAGGATACCATGTTTTTCAGAAAACATTTGACTACTACAATGTATATCAACAAGGACAGTTTTACTTTACTTTATAAATAAAGCAGCACTAAAATAGCAAAATTTCTTAATTATTTTTAGAAAATTGTTTGGAGCTTCGTAGCAGAGATATTTTCTTGTTGATTGAATCTGGTCCTGTAATTTAGTAAAGGAAATTCTGCCTATCCCTCTGTATACTGTGGAAATTGCGATGTGTTAGGGATGACCTTTGCTTCGAACAAAAGAAGAAAATAGTAAAGTCGAAATTAAACTTTTCAGAGATACCTCACCTTTGATTGACTTCATCTTTGTACTTTTTCTCTACAAGTAAACAACACCACCATCAATAATTGAAGATTGATGGCCCCTTCAACAATCATATTACAGCTTTAAGATAAAAGACAGTGCCGTGGATTGTAGATTACAATGTGCTGTCATTCAGAAAACGTGTTTACAGCCTTAGTGGCCTTGAGCTTTTTCATCTTCAACACTGAGAGTAAAAGTTCCTCACCATAAATTTAATAGCATATATTTTATACTTCTGGATAGCTTGTATTAAATGATTTCTTCTTATTTAGTTACTGTAAAGACTTTTTTTTTCCCTCACAACCTAATCTGTTTCTTCACGCTCCTTAAGCTTTTTGCTGTCCAGTTTACTTCAGGAACAATCAGGTTCAGCCTCTAGGATAGTGGTTCATCTGTATAACAAACAGTCTGAGAGCCAACAAGGTGGTTTGCTGTAACGAGAATATATTATTACAAAATGTGACTCCTATAATAAACACTAGAATGGAGTTCCTTGAATTGATGAGCCTTCAATTTTTTATAATCAAGGTTGCTTACTTTCTGGTTTTCTTTCCCACAGTCTTCTATACATTCTGCACTAGGGTTGCTTTGATTAGACGGACAAGTTGCAATTCCTTTGCGAGATAAAATGCATCATGGCTTTTAGTGACCCAAACTAAAATTGCATGATATTAAATTGCTGCAATACTCTGTTTATCACTCCAGCAATGGCATGGCTAAGAATTTCGACCAAGTTTTATACTCAGTAGTGCAAAACATTTATCATTGAATTGGCTCAAGTAATTACAGGATTTGGTTAATAAAGGGCCTTTACATTACTAGCCCACAAACCATATATATGTGTAAATATATCTATTTTAGTAGATTCATTTTTGCACATTGTCATTTTAACTTCTGTTGCTTTACTGAGTAGTCCCAAAACTGATAGTAATTTAGGCACAGAAAATATTTTATTTTTCATATTTATTTCTCATATTTGACTAAATTTGAATTCTTGCACATGGCAGCAAAAATTGCCACCTTTGTTAAAAGTATCAAGCCAAACTGCAAAATTGATAGTTATACTTGTAAAATGTGAATTAATATGCATTATCAGAATATATTTTACTGATTACAGTATTCTCTCTCCATGGATTTCTTTATAGATTACTGACTTAGGAATTTTAATTTACATAAAGATGTGTATTAAAAAATAAAATTCATAACAAATCTAAAATCAGATAAAAGCCAGAGTGGGTTGAAATTTGAATATGCTGTACCGAATTTTTGATAACTCAAGGGTGGCCCCCCAGCGTGGATGCGTGGTGCCGCCAGTAACTGGGCACCCGAGGCACCCAGCCTGGCAGATGGCTGCCCCACCTTACTGTACAAATACATCAAAGTTGCATACCTGTGACTGGAGTTCTCCGTGGACAGCAGCACAAAACAGCCACACATGCTGGGTGACGTCACTGGCGGCGCTGAAAGTAGACCAATCCACGCTTCTATAGCTCCAAAGAATCTAGAAGAAAACTTCAGAGCATGCGCAGCACTGCTAGCACGTAGTTACCACCAAAGTACCTCAGGAAGTATAAAGATGAATCAAAAATTAGACTTAGTAAATATCAACTATCAGGAGGAGGGGAGGGAATATGTGGGTGTTTTGTGCTGCCCTCCACAGAGAACTCCAATCACAGGTGTGCAACTTTGAATTCTCTGTGGATGCACACAAAACAGCCCCACATGCTGGGACTATAAAGCTCAGCCCTTTTTTCCCTTAGAAAGGATAGCGAGCTGAGCTATTCCATATAGCTGTCCTAAAATTATCATTAGATTCCCCTTTGGAAAAGATGCAATAATGCTTTAGAAAAGTGTCAAACAAGGATCAAGTGGCCACTCTACATATCTCAGAAGGGCTGACACCATTTAAATATGCCAAAGAAGTTGCCTTTGCCCTTAACATACAAGCTATAATCTTTGAATTTAAGGATGTAGATTGTTGATGATAGTACAACATGATACATCTGGTAATCCATTTTGAAAGGGTCTGTTTTGACACTACTTTCCTTAAGGTCTCTGAGGCATAAGAAACAATTGTGAAGCTTTTCTGACAGTCTTTGTACGTAGAATAACAATGATCTTTTACAGTCCAATGGGATGCCAAGATTGTTCCCTCGGTGTTATGAAGGGCTCGGTAAAAAACTGGAAGTTCAAAAGCCTAATTTATATGGAAAGATGATACCACCTTAAGCGGAAGCTGTGGGTTGGTTCTTAGAATTACTTTGTCTGGATAAAATTCAATGTAAGGTTGGTGAGCAACCATTGCTTGCAACTCGCTTATTCTTCTTGCAAATGTTATTGAAACTAAAAACAATGTCTTCCATGTCAGGAATTGAAGGTTGCTGTCTTGGATAGGTTAGAATGGAGGTTTTCTTAGACACAACAGCACCAAAGTTAAGTCCCATTGTGGAGCAGTTCCTTCAAAGGGGGTTTAATTTAAAAAAAGCTTTTCATAAATCTGAATACATGCGGGTGTAACACAATTGATCTGTTATTGTATGGTGTATGGTAAGCTGGTATTGCACTCAAATGATTCTTTATAGAATTAGTTTTTAAACCAGAATTTCTTAGCTTTCAGATAGGTGGCTCCACGACCAGTGAGTTATACACCTATACCAGCAGATGGAGATGGAGCAATGCTGATGTCACAGTATATGTACCCCTGCACTGACATCATCCCGCCAGTATTCTCTGTCTCCAGCAGATGGCGGACATGTATCTCCCTACTGGGGATTGCATTTAAGGTTTTATTGTAGGAGGAGAAAAGAAGTTTATTGCCCCGCTCTCCTGAGGTGATACCTTATGGTCCCTCCATCAGTCCAGTTTCTTGAGATATCATCTTTGGATCCCTCCCTCAGATGAGTGCCTTGGTCCGGTAGTTAGTTTCTGCCGGCATGGACTTAGCTGCAAAAAATAAAAATTAAAAAACAGCTGAAAGGCAAGCGGGGGCAGGAAGCCGAGCACTGCAGTGAAGGTCTATGCCCTCTCCCCCTGAAGCCGGAGATAGAATTTGTACTCGACTGGGATAGCCTGAACTCAGGTAAAGAATAATTTAAAAAAAAAGAGAGAGGTAAGGGGGAGTTGATTTTATGGATTCCTCTCCTCTCTAGTCTCCGTGCTTGGCGCGCCAATCCGATGTCCATTCCTGCCTTCTGGGCTAGGCCCTGCTCTAAGGCTTAGATTGTTCACTGCATTGTAGGCCGCAGCAGTGTTCACACGCTTTATCTCTGCACATAAGGCTGCCCTCTTCAGGCACGTTGGTTTGCACTTATGCGCCCAGTTTTGCATCTAGTTGTGCACTTAGCGGGCACTCAGTTGGACAGATGGGGACTCCTGCCTGGGCGCTCAGTTGTGCGCATAGGAGCACCTAGGTGGACGCACAGAAGTGCGCTTAAGGACGCCTAGGCGGGTGCTCAAGTTGATTATGAAGTGAGCACTTGAGTAGATGCTCATTTGAGCATCTACCTGAATGGTGTGTTAGTTGCCAAGATTTTAAGTGCCTAATTTTTGAGCATCTATTTTTTTCAAGCACTTATGAGCATAGCTGGGCGCACAGTTGTCAGATGCCAGTTGGAGCATACTGACAACTGTATGCTGCCAATGCCAAAGAAGCCTAAGCACTTTATCCTTTGTGCTGCTTGCCATATTCGGGCATCTCAGCCTTGACACCCCCCCCCCCCTCCAATTTGTGTCAACACTGTTTGGAGGCTTAGAGAGAATTGTCTCCATCTGATTATACTAAATCTGGTCCTTCCCTGCTTGATAAAGGAATGCAAAAAGGCTGCCAGAGTTTTCACCTGAATTTGGGGCTCCTCTAACTGGTTTATAAGCATGGGTAGGTCAGTGGGCACAGGATCGATGCCCCCTGGTTTTGGCAAGGACCCCTCTGCTTTTTCTTGGGTGGAATTTTTTCAAGGACTGCAGTCCTTTCTTCAAGTGCAGTCGAAGGCCCTAGCCAATCTTAACAGTTCAGGATCACAGGCTGCAGATTGCCAAGCACCTGGTGCTGTGGGTAAACATCGGAGTACATCTAGACCTGCTGCAGGTCACGCCGATAGGGGCACGGATGATGAAGCCGATTCTTACTCCCTGGAGAATGTGGAAATTCCTCTGGGGCTGGAGCTGTATAGAACTAAGTTGCATTTCTTTCATAGAGATGAGTTACCAGCTCTGATTTCCTAGACATTGAATATGCTGGGGGTACCAGGGGCGGATTCCATGTCTGAGCCAAAGAAAGATCCCATTTTGATTTCTTTGCGTAAAGCCTTATGTTTCTTTCCTATTATGGAAACTACTCAAGAATTGATTGATCTTGAATGGGGTGCCCCGAAAGATAATTTTAAAGGGGCACAAGCCTTGGAAGGGCTGTACCCCCTGGATCCAGCTGAGAGAGAACAATTGCGCTTTACAAAAGTGAATGTGCTTGTATGTGCCGTGACCAAGCGAACAACTATCACCGTAAAAGGGGAAGCGGCATTGAAGGATGCACAAGATAGAAGAAGTGAGGCCATCCTTAAGCAGGCCTTTGAAGCGATGGCAATGAATTTCCAGATAGCTTCTTGTTGCTCACTGGTGGCTCACACTTTTTTACTTCTCTCTCAGGAAGTTGTTGAGTCTGGTGTAAATTCCAGGGCAGTGATGGAACCAGCAGCCTCCTTTTTAACAGACACATGCTGTGATTTGCCCACGCTTCGGCCAGCGAGGTGGGTTTGGTAATAGCGGCCAGGCATCAGCTTTAGCTCAGGAATTGGTTGGCCTATACAATTTCAAAGTCTTATCTTACAAAATTGCCTTTTAAAGGATCACTCTTGTTTGGGAGTGAGTTGGAAAAATGGCCAATAAGTGGGTTGAGGCCCAGGTTCCTCGGTTACCAGAGGATAAGAAGCAGATGCCATGCTCCTTCAGCATGAGAGGTTATGCTAGGGATTTCAGACGCTTTCGACCCTACAGAAGAGTGGCTTCTCAGACGACTCGGCCTTTGGGTAGTTCTCAGTCCTTTTGGCCCAGGCAGCCCAGAATGGGTGCAGACCCGGGTAATGGGAGCCCCCAAGCCTTTCAGTGAAAGTATGCTAACCCATCCTCAGGAGCAGGAGATAGAGGGATGCCTCTTTCTTTTTTATCGTAGGTGGGTCAAAATCACATCAGACCATTAGGTTCTAGAGATAAGAGATGGCTACGCTCTGGAGTTTCTCAGTGTCCCTCAGGATGTTTTCATGGTCTCTCCCTACAACTCTCCGCAGAAGAGACAAGCAGTGGAGTGTAGTTCCAGTGCTCATGTCACAAGAAAATATTATATGAAAGTTGTGACCAGAAAAGACTATTTTTGCACTTATATTTGTTGAACTATAGTTGCTGAGTGCAATTTTTGCTCCTGTGTGTGACAAGAAAATACGGGCCAATATTCCATTTATTTTGTTGTGCCCAAGAACGAGGGCACCTTTCGCGTCATTCTGGATCTCAAGGGAGTCGATCATCAGTTGCAGGTGACTCATTTTCGTATGGAAACCTTATGATCAGTGATAATGGCAGTACAGCCAGGGGAGTTTCTGACGTCTCTGGATTTGTCTGAAGCGTGCCTTCATATTCCCATTCGTCTGGAGCATCAATGGTTTCATCATTTTGTTGTTTTGGGGTGACATTATCTATTTCAAATGTTGCCTTTTGGGTTGGCCACTGAGCCTATAACCTTTTCCAAGGTTATGTTGGTAGTTGCAGCAGTGTTGAGAAAGGATGGCATTCTGGTTCGCCTGTACTTAGACGATTGGCTGATTCAGGCCAAGAGTCTGGAAGAGAGCCTTTGGGTCTCACACAAGGTGATCTCCTTGCTACAGGCATTAGGTTGGGTGGTAAACTTGGCCAAGAGTAATCTACAGCCATCCCAGACACTGGAGTATCTTGGTGTTCAGTTTGACACAAAGCAAGGCAGGTGTTCCTGCTGGAGGGCCACATTCAGAAGCTGGTGGAAATGGTGGAAATTCAAAAACTGTCAGAAACAATACGCCCGACAGTGTAGTCTTATCTACAGGTGCTCAGGTTGATGGTTGCCACCCTAGAGATGGTTCTGTGGGCAAGGGCCTTTTTATCACACTCTGCTGGCTCGTTGGAGTCCATAGTATGAAGGCTATTCAATACGGCACCACCTACTGTGGAGATCAGCATACAACTGCAATGATGGTTGCAAGTGACCATTGAAGGAAAGGGGTTTCCCTATGATCATTGGACTGGGTAGTATTCCTCACGGATGTGAGCCTCCAGGGTTGGGGGGGGCTCACTATCAGCGGCTGACAGTGCGCTAGAGTACGGAAGAGTCTCTCTGGAGCATCAAACGGCTGGAAGTCCAAGCCATCTGGTTGGCATGCTATGATTCATCGACCAATTGCAGGGTCGAGCAGTCCAGATAATGTCAGACAATGCAACGACAGTGGCTTACATCAGTCTCCAGGGAGGAACCAAGAGACAGCAAATGTTGCAGGAAATAGCCCATCTCATGGAATGGGCAGAAGTGCATCTTCAGTGGAATGGGCAGAAGTGCATCTTCAGGAAGTTTCAGCTTCCCACAAAAGAAAATATAAGAGCCGACTTTCTCAGCAGACAGAGTCTGGACCCAGGAGAATGGGAATTGTCAAACGAGGCGTTCCAACTCATAGTGGACCACTGGGGCCTCCCATTTCTAGACCTGCTGGCGACATCTACCATGCAAAGGTTCCTTGCTTCTTCAGTCTCAGGGGAGATCAGAAGTCCTTGGGCATCAGTGGCCTCATGCGAGAGTGACCAGAAGGCAAGCTCCTATTTGCCTTTCCCCCATGGCCTTTGTTGGGCAGAATGATTCAGAGGATCGAGAGTCACAACAGGAATGGTGCTTCTGGTGTCACCAGAATTGGCACTGGGGACTGGTATGCAGATTTACAAAGGCTCCTGGTGGACTCTCCTATCTGATTACCAGTTCACTGGGATCTTCTATGGCAGGGGCCTGTTCTTCATGAAGAATCAACTCAATTTTGTCTTACGGTATGGCCCTTGAGAGAGGGCTCAGTTGCTGAAGCGTGGATATTCCACTGTGGTGATTGCCACTTTGCTACAAATGAGAAAGTTCTCCACTTCCTTAGCCTACATGCAGGTTTGGTGAGTATTTGAAGCTTGGTGTGAGGATTAACGGTTTCATCCTCATTCGGTTAAGATCCCGCTCATTTTAGAATTTTTGCAGGATGGATTGAGAAAAGAGTTGGCCATTAATTCATTGAAGATACAGGTAGCAGCTCTCGCCTGTTTCCGAGGTCAAGTGGAAGATGGATCCTTGTCGGCTCATCCAGATGTGGCGCGTTTCTTAAAAGGGGTGAAGCACCTTCGTCAACCTCTACGGTTGCTGGTGACCTTGTGGTGTCTTACTTTGGTTTAGGATTTTCTGGTGGGTCCCACTTTTCGACCACTGCGTAGCCTTTCCTTGCGGTTACTTACCTTGAAAACGGTATTTCTTGTGGCAATTTGTTCTGCACGTAGAATCTCCAAACTTTTTCAGGCAATCCCGCCTGGATGTGCAGGCCTGGGAGGATGCAGCCTTTGCATGTACGGTGTTGATTGGACCGTGGGCAGCCTCCCGCCCTGTTCGGGAGTAGCTTTGGTACATCCCACTGGTCATGGATCCACCTATCTGAATGCTAAGAAAGGAGAAATTACTACTTACCTGATAATTTCCTTTTCTTAAATGAAGAACCCCTCGGCTGCTGGATGGTTGTGTTATTGTCCTCCTGTGTGGCTGCGTGTTCCAGGGACTGCTGGTAACTTTCAGTCCAGTCCCTAGACTAGTATTATTACATGCCTTGTCTGAGCTCAGTGGTTTCCTGTTAAGTGAGTGCTAGAGTGTTTGTCTGTTAATAATCAAGTTTTGTTAGTTTGTCCACAGTGGGCTTTTGAAGAGAATACTGTGAGTTGATGTCAGTGCAGGGGTGTATATATTGTGATGTCAGCTTTGCTCCATCTCCCTTTACTGGCAGAGGTGCATAACCCACTGGTCGTAGATCTACCTTTCTTCATTAAAGAAAAGGAAATTATCAGGTAAGTAGTAATTTCTCCTTAGACTGAGTAGATATCTAAGAATCTCCACCTCCACTGTATTTTTATGATTCAAATCTCTTTCTTTACACTATGAGGAAAAATGGTTCCATTTCAATTGATAGGTATTCCACGTTGATGGCTTTCTGGAAGCGTATATTATATCTTTAACCTCTTTAGGGTAATTTTCTACTTCTCCCATAGAATTATCCATGATGTTAGACTGAGAGTACTGAGATTTGGATGTAGCAAAGAACTGTAGTTCTGAATGAGGAGATTGGGAATCAGCGGAAGCTCTGAAAGTTGTTTGCTAGAGGTAGTAGCAATGAGAACCACACCTGATGTGGCCATGCAGGGGCTGTTAGGTGTCATCTTGTATCTTGAGTAATGTTTTCGCAATTAATGGAATTGGAGAGAAAGTGTCAAGATTTTCCTGACTCCAACTCAGGAGAAAGGCATCTGATGCTATCGCTTCCTCTGAATGAAATCTTGAACAGCAAAGCTCTAATTTGTTGTTTTGTGGAGATGCAAATAGATCTATTGTTGGTCTGCCCCATTTCTTGAATAGGTCTTGAAGTACCCTGGTGTTCAATTCCTGTTCGTGTTGTGTGAATTGACGGCTCAAATTGTCTGCTAATTGATTCTGTTTTCCTGAAACTTAGACTGCTGTAATTGTGATCAGATTCTTCAGGGCTGATCTCCATAACCTGAATGCCTCTGCACACAGGAGTAGTGAACCTGTTCCACCTTGTTTGTTCATATAAAACATGCCTACTTGGTTGTCTGTGTTTACCTGTATTGTGCACTTTTTTTTTTGTTTTAAATGAATAAATACTTTTATCGTCCTGTTTATTGCTTTCAATTCCAACAGAGTTATGTGCAGTCTGGACTCCTGAATTGACCAGGTACCCTGCATGCATACGTTTTCCATATGAGCTCCCCAATCCTGTAACAACGCATCTATTGTCAAAAACTTGGTTGAATGAGTTGGTCTGAAAGGTTTTTCTGTGTTCAGATTCCTCCTCTGAAACCACCTGGCAAGATCCCTCTTGAGAAACTGAGTTACTTGCACTGCTCTGATTCCATTGGGAGCACAATTTCCATTGTAATATTCTCATGTATTGCCTTCATCTTCATGAAGTGTTCTGCTGAGACCTGTCTCTTGTTGGTAACAGATTTTATTGCTGTCTATCCTGTTTGCCAGTAGAAATGCTCTTTGTGATCTGGGGTCCAGAATTGCGCCTATAAATTCTAACCATTGAGATGGGACTAGTGATGATTTTTCCCAATTTCTTAGAAAACCTAGGGATTGTAAGAGTGATTACACGAGATAAATCTCATGTAGCACCATTGTACAATCAACTCGCAATGAGCTATTGTCGTGTTAAAGAAATAGAGATATGCCTTCTCTTCTCAAAATGCAGCCACTACTACTAGACATTTTGTGAAAATTTTTGGAGCAGTGAAAAGATTGAAAAGGAGTACCGGTACTCTGTATTAAAATAGTTGGTTTTGAAACTGGAAGCGCAAATACCTTCTTCCTTATAGAAATGTGTAGATAAGCATCTTTTAGCTCCAAATAAGTTAACCAGTCCCCTTGTATGAAAGGAAGTACTGTTCCTAAAGAATTCATTTTGAATTTTTCTCTCAGAATGTATTTGAGAGCCCAAAGGTCTAAACAGGAATTAGAAAGTTTTGGGAGTAAAACCCCCAATGCTGATCTGTAAGGGAAACCGATTGAATTGCTTTGTTTTTTAGAAGATCTTGAATTTCTGTTCCTAACAGTTGAGCATGGTGTTGAGAAAAACTCATTCTTGGTGACTAGTTCATCTTCAGCAAATTCTGAAAATTGAGAAAATATCCTTTTTTTTTTTTTTACAATATTCATTTATTTATTTTATTTAACAGCTTTTACTATACCGGTGTTCGTGCAAGCACATCACGCCGGTTTACAATAAACTTGAGAAAGGAGGAAATTACAAAAAACAGGGGGTGGGGGATGGAGCAGGAGCGGAAAGAGGGGGGATAGATAGTACCCAAGATTCTTGTGTAATCGCCCTCCATTTCTCTAAGAAAAAAGTTATTCTCCCCCTATTGGAATCTGGATTTGGGTTGTCAAAATGACTGTGATATCTTTCCCATATTGTGTGATGTTTTGGGTGTGGATCTACCTCTTTTCCTACCCCTAGAGAAGGTTGACACCTTCGATTGTTAGAAATATGTTTGAGGATAACCCCTCTGTCTGTAGTTTTGTGAATATGGATATTTTTTCCTTTGATAAAAATTAAAGGTTTTTCCTCTGAATGATGAACCCTGCTTCTCATTTGGCATGGGTAGAAGGTAGGTGTTAACATGGATTGCATTGCTGTACAATTGTCTTTTATCTTTATTACAGCTTCCTGCACTTTCTGGCCAAACAAACTGTCTCCTAGACAAGGGATGTCAGCAATTCTATCGAATAAATCTTAACATATGCTTGATGATTTCAGCCAAGCAGTTCTTCATGCTGCAGTTGACGTTGCTGATGTTCTAGCTGCTGAATCAAAAATGTAGGCTGATCTCGTCAGATGCCCTGTGGTTTCTTCCAGTAATCCAATATGAGTATTTTATCTGTCTTCTTTCAATAGATGTTGAAAATCATTCTGTATATTCTGCATGATGTTAAATGTATTGCACCATCTGTAATTGATGTGATGCTATCCTTGCTATTAGCATAGAAGATTGGAATGTCTTCTTTCCTGTATTGTCTCATCAATCTCATATCCCACATAGGTGGTACATCAGCAAATGCAATTGGCTCATCTGGAATCCAGGGATGTCCTGAACCCCATACTTCAAGTCTGCTGCTTTTGATTCATCTGGGATAGTATATGGTGTGGTCCACACTTTTATCTGGACATTCTCAAGTATTTTATGGATAGGTACTGCCTTTTGGTTTTGGCTGAACGTGCTTTAGGATACCTGGTAAGTCCTCTTGTGAAGGTTCAGTAGATTCTGAAGAAAAGGGGCCTTTAATCGCCATTTTTTCTATAAATATGGAATATGAAGTATCTGGGGGTGGAGAGTCCGGTTTCTCCGATGGCGATCCCTCTGGCGGGATATCAGTATCCGAGTTTGAAACATTGTCTTTGTCGGTATTATGAGAGTCCATTTCCACCGGATTCTCTTGTTTGTTAACTTTTTGTTTATCCATTTTAGCTATTATTTTTGGTTCTGGTGCTGGAGACTGAACCTCTTTCGGTTTCATGACATCTGTGTCCTTGAAGTGTTTCTGTAAAAACTGATGCCACAATTTCTGTACAAGTTGCTTAGGAAAAGAAATACTATCATCAAGAGGAATTTTCTTTTTCTCTCCCTGTGGTTCTCTGGTCAGGGAAAGGAAGTTAATCCTTCCTCACTTTTTCAGTCTCTTAGGACTATCAAGGATCCCTACTACCAAAATTATGGAGGATCCTGATAGAGTGGTCAAGTCATCGTGATTGTCAGATCCTTTGGGTCTGAATAACGCAAAATTCTTGTACTGAATGACCTGCTTCTTCCTGTACTGATACTAATTGCACTGAGTTATCAAAGAAAGCCTCCTCCTCTCCTTGAGATGGAACAGTCCTTACATTATGTTTATTTATTTAAAAAATTTTCTATACCGTCGCTAAGTTATATACCATCGCAACGGTTTACAAATAGGCACATAGACTAAGGTTAGTAAATCTAGGATATCATACATTCTAACAGGTGCCAATAAAGTTCGGTTACAATTTCATAAATAAAATCATTATTTGAGTAATGTTGGTCAAGTCCAGGTATATTATTGAGTTACTATCTCTTTGAGATATTACTTCTTAAATGTAGGATTGAGTAAATTCATTCTCATCTGCATTACTCTGTACTTTCAATCTCTACCTCCACACTCTTTAGTGAGTGTTATGTCTTTTATGTTTCCTATAAATAGAGACATGCTTCTTCTTTTTTTGATGGCTCTTTGATTTCTGACATTCTGATGGAATAGTTTTTTCCTTGCGTGGTGACTGTGCCCAGTGTGTATGACACAGTAATAGTACTGGCTGTCTATGGCACAATGATAGTGCCATGTCTCTATGGTACAGTGACAATGCCCAGTATTTATGGCGTGGTGATAACACCAAGTGTTTACAGAACTGGTTCTCTATAGCAGTGGTTCTCAACCTTTTTCCCATCGTGACACACCTGACAGGCCACGCTCACATGTGTGACACACTGCTCATTACAATTCACGGTGGAAATAAAAAGTAAAGATCCGGTAATTATTTTTATTGTTTAAAATGACACAAGGAAAAGATACGTATTCTGTCTGAACAAAAATTGCATAAATAATAAACATCCCACACCAAAACAGCACCAATTTCCAGCACAAACAGTAACCACCTTACCTAAGAAAAGGCAGCGCATACATGTTATAAAATTGGGCGTAGATTTGTTCACACCGGGTTGCACAAACAAATCTGCGCCCTCGCGTAAGTTTAAAGATTTGCCCCACAGGCTCTTAATCATACATACACATGATCTCAATCATACACACATACTCTTTCACACAAACAGGTTTTCAATCACAAACTTACACATACAGGTTCCCAATCGTAAACTTACATTCATGCTCTCTCTCTCACAGGCAGGCTCTCAATCTCAGACATACTCTCTTTCACATATACAGGCTCTCAATCATTCACATACATGCTATCTCACTCACACACATACACACACAGGATCTCAAACACACACGCTTGCTTGCTCATTCACTCTCTCTCCCTCCCCGGAACTAGCGGAGCAGCAGCCTTCTCCCAATCCTAACCTCCTCCATTTTCAGCCCTCGCGGAGAAAGGCATCCCATCGGCCATGGGGGTTGACATTCTTCTCCATTTTTCTCTGAGCCACGCTGCTCATTCCTCAGGCCGTGCCTCTCTTCTGTTCTTCGGGCCGACGCTGACCACAATAGCATGGTCTCTTATTCCTGCACACGCACCCACTGCTCACCACTTGCTCTTCTGGACTTATGAAGTGCATTCTCTTCCTCCTCAGCCCTATGAAAGACAGTGATTTCAGGTGTGACAGCTCCAGCAACCCAGTGGCCTCCTCCCTGACCTCAGGCAATTGACGGCTGCGGCTAGGCAGGGTACAAGCATATGCGAGGGAGTTGCTCCTGATCATGAGGGGATAATAAAAGAAATACATTTTAAAAAGGGGGATCTGAGAACCTACCAACGCAACTCAAATCAGGCTATACAGACAGCAAGGGATTACAGGAGGCAAGCCATCTTATCTGGGTCAGGAGCTGTGATCATATATAATTGGGGGGGGGGGGAAAAAAACCTTGGGGGTACTGATGGCAAAGTGAGCCATACAACTTTGAAGCATACCCATTCTGGCTCCCCACCAGACCAAGACTAGAGGAGCGATACATTACTCTAACAAACCTTCAATTCAGTCAACCAATGGAAGTGAGGCCACAGGCAGTGCACTGGTCAGCAGTGATGCACCAACTTTTGTCATGGATGCCCCAACAGTCAAACCCCTAGGCTGAGGCACAGTGCACCATGGAAGCACTAGCAGCTCCCGTTACTACAATGCCCATTGGGTCGGAACACACAGGTTCTGATCCTATGGGCCACCCACCCACTGGTGTATCTAATTAGCAGGTAGCTGGAAGCCGTCAAGGATGAAGTAGGGCATCTAGGCCTCCTCGGGAAGCTAAGTCTGAGTCTAGAAGGTCTGGGAGAGGCAAGGGTCTCCCAATGAGCAGGATCGATTGGCAGCACAAAAAAAATCCCAGGGGTCAAAGAGGAAAAGCGCAGGACAGGGGCACAACAAGCACATTTATGGCAGCAGCTAAACTCCGCAGCCCACGGCCATCACTCCCCAGAACAAAGTAGTTACCCTTGCAGAGAGGGCTCCGCTGCCAGATGCTAACTTGGCACCAGATCAACAGGCCAGCTGGATCCCCTGCAGGCAGCCCCTTGGGAGCCAATTTGAGTAGGTCCACCAACCCGAGGGATGACTGGCAACATAGGGACCCCTCATGGGCTGACTGTCATTCCTCCGACTGGTTTGGAAGAAGCACCAGCCTGCAATACAGACACCACTCCAGGCAGGATATTCTCCAGTAGACTATTATAGACAAAGCCATGGAGGAAGAGATCCAGCCTACAGCTCTGGTGCCTGGTCTCCACACCATAGGGATCCATATTTCTTGCCTGCCAGTTACCTCTCATCTCGGTATAACAGTAGAGAGTATTCCCCATATCAAGGTTATGGGAACTACATGGAACGTAGCACTTAACTCCTCTCACTACACAAAAACATCACCACAGTAGCCATAGACAAGGCCATAGAACAGTGTCAAGTCATTCACAGCAAACTATGTCAGAAGACGCACAGCACCTTCCCACAGACCCATAGCCAGTACACACATTTGTCACCATCCAGAGCAACACAAGCATTAGAGCCCAGTCATAGGCACCTACCATGGGCCACAGTACTACAGAAGCACCAGCATCCTCAGTACCACTATCCATAGCATCAGAGGAACAGGGTGAGTTTACGTCCCAAAGTATGGGTGGGGCTGCATAGGGGCAATGGCAGGCAGAGAAACAAGCACAAGCAGTGGAGCCACAGGCTATCTTCTTCCTACAGCAGGTCATCCAGCTGTTCGTCCTCTTCCAGGGCTTCACGGTCTTCCTCTACAGCAGCAGGGTTAGAACGTGCAGCCTTGGTCGGGTCTGCTGGTCTGGCCGGAGGGAAGTATGAACTGTGGGAGTCTCCTGAAGTTGTTGTGACATCGTATTAGGTGTAGGTATTACTTTGACATTTTCAGGCTGCTAGAAAGGCACAGAAAGTGAGGCAAGACTAGGAGTGAGAGAAAGCGGAAGCTAGACACAGCCAAGCTTCCAAAGTGGGAGGTCGTTAATTGGGAGCACACCTTCATCTGAATGGCCTCCATGATTGTCTGCATGGACTGCTCCATAGTGCAGCCCTTTCTCAGTTACAAGGACACCATTTTGGGTGCTTACAAGGAATATAGTGGGTTTGCGTGGCTCAATTATGATTAGGCCTTTCATGAGAGGATGGCTGGAAAGAGTTCTCTGTTTTGGGGTATCCATGACAGCCTATGTCTAACAAAAATGATGACCAGAGCATTTGGTGCCAGGGCAAACCCGCAATCCTTTCGGAGCTTCTACTCGCACAGAGGACAATCCATGCATCATCAGATCCCCAGCGATGTAAGCTGGAGATTTAACTGGGGGGGGCATGCTCTGCAACCGACTGCAGATATAAACATGTCTGCAATGTGGATCAGCAGCATGCGGGGAAGGTAGCTAATGTGCCCTCTGTGCAAGATATGGCAAGCGTGATTAGGGAAAAGCTTGCCAAAAAGGTGCAGCTGGGGCAAATCTCCAGCCTGTTTGTAGAACCGCCACCCCCCAAGCCATATGTTCTGTCTCCATTGGCAGTAGTCCCAAAAAATGAGCCAAGCAAATACAGGCTTATATGCAACATATCCTACCCAGAGTGGTCTCCTGTCAATGACTTTATCCCCTTGGAGAGCTGTTCAGTATAGTAGGCATCATTTGACAGTATGTTAGAGCTGTGGACAGGAGTCGCTCATGGCAAAAACAGATATAGAGTCTGCTTTTTGCCTCTTGCCAGTGCACCCTAGCAGTTTCTCGCTGTTAGGGTTTCACTTTGAAGGGGCTTATTATTATGACAGGCGCCTGCCAATGGGATGCTCGGTATCTTGTGCCTATTTTGAGACATTCAGCTCTTTCCTACATTGGGCCACCGGGGAAGCAGCTGGCTTAAGATCTTTGGTATACTACCTAAGCGACTTCCTATTTGTAGGAAGAAGGGGTATAACCGAATGAGCTAGGCTTTTTGATGCATTCCGTGAGTTGACATAGAGGTTCCGCATCCCCTTAGCAAGCTAGCGAAATTGGTGAATTTTGTGGTGCATACCAAGTGTAACAGGGAAGTCACACTGAGACACATTAGTCCTTGATAGAAAGCCTAGCCTTTGTAGTACAAGTCATTCTGACGGGCAGAGTATTCTTGTGCTGCCTAATTCAGGCCATGGTTGGACTAGTTCGCGAACACCACCGTATGCATGTCAACAAGCCTATCGAGAATTTGGCTCTCTGGTGGAGATTCCTCAAGGACTTCCATGGCATGTCAGCATGGCATCCCAGGCCGATCAGCAGCAATGAACTACAGCTGCAGTCTGACGCTTTAGGAAGCATTGGATTTGGTGTTTATTTTAAGAGATCTTGGTGCACAGCCTGTTGGCCAAACGAATGGGGGTGAGTAGTGGGATAACCAGGAGCATCACATTCCTCAAGCTCTTCCCCATCAATGTCGCTGTGGTGAGACAACAAGACACTGTAGTTCAGTCGATAAACAAGCACACATCCAAATGCCTCCTGCTGTCAGAGTTGCTAAGAGAATATGTTCTATGTTGCCTGCAAAGGAATATTGTGGCATGAATGAAGCATGTTCCTGGGGCATTCAATGAGAGTGGACTGTTCAGGAGGATGACACCACAGGAGAGGCAGTTGGACAGGAGGTCCTGGCACAGCTATAGTTCTTCGAACCAGGTAGCATTCAAAATGCTGCGACGATCACTTGCACCATCCACCTGGAATGCCTATGTCTGGAATTACGATAAGGTGACAGCGTTCCTGTATGGGAATGGTTGGACTGGGCAGTGGGTTCTGGAGGATCTACTGATCAACTATATAGTACATGTGAAACATCAAGGCTTTTCCAGGAACATAGTCTGCTCACACCTCGCAGCCTTATTCTTTATGAAGCTTAGAGATGGCTGCATGGAGGCACAATATTTCGCTATCAAAAGAATAATGCAAGGTTGGGCCAGGGAAACATTACCCCACCACGACACGCAGAGACCTTGATGCACAAGCTATTGCTGCAACTCTGGTTGGACTAGTTCACGAACACCACCGTATGCATGTCCAGTGTAGCCACTGAGAGGTTCGATACTATGTTGTTCTGAGCTGCTTTCGCACTAGTATTCTTTGGCATGCTGCACGTGAGCGAGTTCACAGCACCATCGCAGAAGGCAGCTGAGATTAGGGGATTGCTCTGGTCAGATGTCAGCATCCAAAAGGGAAAGTTATTACAACTGAGGCAGTCCAGCCCGATCAAGCAGCACGGACTCAGGTTATTATATTGACAGCAGTGCAGGACCTGGTGACATGTCCGGTTATGGTCATGACAAACTACATAGCCATACACCCAAAAGGGGAAGGTCTGCTTTTACATCATTTTGATGGTCCCCTTTAAGTAGGTAACAGTTTGCATCAGTGTTTAAGAAGGCACTGACAACAGCAGGGGTAGAGAGCGAGGGCTTCAATACTCATTGATTCCGTATCAGAACCACATCCTGCGCTACCATGGCCAGTTTCCCAAGAGCAGCCATTCAGAGTATGGGAAGGTATGATCCCAGGCTTACACATCATACATTCAGCACAACGACGGTTCCCTTGTGCTGGCACCAAGTTGGGGTATCCAGTGAAATCTAACCTCCCTGCTCACTTACAGCTGCCATCGGTCATCATTCTGCCTAGGTTATTCTTTCATCACGCATGCCCACAGAAGGGCCATTCCGACCAGATCTGGGGCTGTCAAAAACAGATTGGGTTGGGTGGTCGGGTCGAGTAGGCATGTGCTGCATCATGCGTGGCCTCTCCTGCAATCCTAGGAAGAGGGACCTACTCTGCCGGACCTTCTCATCATAAGACTGGGTGGATAATGATCTGGGGAATGGAGCAAGTTTTACTCTGAACAGTATTAGAGATGACTTGAACCAGATAGCCATAATGTGACCAGGCACCAAAATATGCTGTTCAGAGATTATACCTCGTTGGCAAATGTTGGGTAGTGGATGGTGGAGAAGATATTGCGCTGAATTAAATCATCGTCGGCAAGTCTCTCAATTAGATACCACGTGAGGCATGAATGAGTAGACATTCACTGTTCAAACTTGCATGCTCGGGACGGGGTGCATTTATCAAATATGGGCAACGACATGTATCTGCAAGCCTTAAAGAGTTTTGTCAGTAATTTGGATTCATGAGCCATAGCCTAATTGGGGAGACTTGTTGCACGCTGGCTGATCCATTTACACACTGGCCTGCGTGTGACGAGACCCCTGTGATGGGGGGGGGGGGCCAATGAATGGGAGGGCTGATGAGATGCCAGTAAGAAAGATAGTGGCTAAGGCCACACCTTACAACAGATGGCCAAAGGAGGGATGTCAGGCCAAGGATTGAGTATTGATGTTTGCCAGCGAGAATATGACCAAGAGGGGCCCTGATGGGCCCACTGTGTGGCAGCCCACATGGGACTCCTCCTGGGACAGTCTCTGCACCTGTTGAAGCTACGGGAGTGAGATTTTAGGCATAATCTGCTAGGATGGAGGATTAAGTACGAATTTGACACCTACCCTGGAGCACAAGTGCAGATAGGTGCACTAGGACTTGGCACCCCAATTAAATTTCCTTGTTAGTGGCAACTAGCAAATGGCTGCAGTGATTTGTATCCAATTCAAATATTATGTTGTACTTCTTTATGGTGTCATTATTGGGTTAACATGAATGGGGGAAAGAGGAAGGAGCCCAGGATGTCCGGGCTGCTTCAGTTATTTTAAATGCCAAAATCTTCATACATCTAACTCTAGCAAGTCTCATATTTCCCAGATTCCTTGTTTCATACTAGAAGACAACTATTCAAGCTAATGATGTCACAAAGAAGTAAATGATATGACAAAGAAACACTATGGTAAACAGATACCATTATTAATGATTATATAATTTAAAAAAGTTGTGCTCTTAAAGGTGAATTTTAGAAGCCTAGCACGCTCCTAAATCAGGAGATACGCGAATATATTGGGCCGATGCGCACCAAGCAGATTTTAAAAGGCACCTGTGTATGTGCATATCTCCCACTGTGCACACAAATAAAAAGTTCCAAAAAAGGAGCGTGGTCTGGGCATAAGGTGATGTTCCTGGGTTTCAAATTCAAATTTGCTCATAAATATTTACATGCACAGGCGTGCGCCAGGGTCCCCTGCCGCATAACTTTACTTTTGTTGTGGAGGATATGTAAGTAATAAAATAATGAAAAATAGATTGGCTGGGTTTTAAAGGTGGAGCTAACGAGAAATTGGAGGCTATTAAACTAGGGGGTTTGGAAGTCCTATGCCTTACCTGGGAGAACTAGGAACGAACTGGGAAAAATTGAAATGGCATTGGCATGCATGTCTATTAAAATCCCCCCACTTGCGTGGTAGAAGCAGCATTTGCATGCATAGGCGCACGCCCACTTAAAATTGTGCACATGTGCAAATATTCGCATGTATGTTAGGAAATTGCCATGTCCCTGGACGCAGGCCGATGAACCACGTGCCTGTTTAAAAGTTACTTTTTCCTGTGCAGTGTTCTTGTATACTCAGCTCAAGCCTTTTCTTTAGTAGCTCAAGGGAAATTACATTTGGGTATGGTAAGTAAGTTACCATGTATTAATAAACCAAATCCTGCTAAGTTTTAAAATTCTTTCTCCCACTTACACTTGGAAGTCTCACATTTTCAAGAGTGTCAAAAATCTAATCACACCTACTAAATCTGTTTAATTTCATATTGCTATATCACAAGTGGCATCACACTCACTGAATGAACAAATAAGGTACTGTTTCATGTAAGAAAATTTATGACACTATTCAAAAGCTTGTTGCTCCCTGGCATTTAGAGGAATTATAGAGTACTAGCTTTTTTTTTTTTTTTTATTTATAAAGAATGACGTCAATAAAATTTGCAAGTGACACAGGATGAGTATTACAACATTCACTTCTTTTGAAATATTGTACAAAACACAGAGATTACAGCTTTTAAGAATAGAAAATATTGACAGTATTTGCTTCTTTTCTATCTGCCCTTCTTGCTTGCATATCGAAGCGCGGAGATCCTCTTGTGCTATTATTCTGTCACCTATGTATTGAAGTACAGAACATAAGGATTACTTTCAATTAACTGTGTGCAAACCCATGTACGTGCGTATATGGACGCAAACAGATCTACCCTAGTATTTTATAAACTGCACGTATCGGGGGTTATAAAATATGCGTAAATCTGCCCTGCAACATTTGTGCATATATAAAGATAAGTTCGAATGTAGAATTAAGTTAGCCAGATAAGTTAAAAAAAAACCAAAAGTGCTATTTATCCGGCTAAGTAAGATAGCTGGAGAAGTCTCAAAAGTACCACTTAGCAAGATAAGTAGCACTTTTTGTGCCTTATCTGGCTCTCTTACTTATACCTTGATATGGCAAGTTAAACAGCATGTAATGCATGTTAAATGCTGTTTATCATGAAATATAGCAGGAGATTCCCACCCAACTTGGGGAAATAAGCTGCTTTTCATGCATAAAATTGCCTAATGCATGCAAAACAGCTTATGCATAGCCAATCCAATGCTAATAGAATAACAGTTGACTTTGAAAAATGGTACCAACCTGACCTTGCCTCCTCATTTGATATAAACAAGGTCAGGTTAATGCCATTTTTAAAAATGACGCTAATCGGACCCAGAACTAGTAGGCATCGTGGACCCCAATGGCTATCGAAGACATCTTTTGAAGGTATTGGTGGTCCATCTGTCGTCTCCCCCCCCCCCCCCCTCCCAAGACCACCAGGATACCATGTTTTGGGGTTTGAGGGGGACACTGGATACCAGAGATTTTATAATATTTGGAAGGAGGAGGAGGGATGGGTTGGGGGAGGTGGGAGGCTATCCTGTAGAAATGGGCTTTGTGGCTTTGAAGGGGGAGGAGGGAAAGAGCTGACATGCATATGAAGCATCAGTTTTTGGGGTTTTTTATTATTGAGGGGGGGGGGCCAGTACCACCTCAGTAGGCAGTGGGAGGCAGGTGGGATCACCATCAATCCCCGGTGATTTTTCTTTAGAGGAAGGCCATTTTTCCAGCTGCTGGCCCTCTTAGCAAAGGCAGCCATGGCCAAGATGGGCTGCCATCACACAGGAGGACCCCTATGGTGGCACAATTTTTTTCCTTACGCACTTATGTTGAGTTAAAACATCACACCATAGTAATGCTGCAATAATTTATCAGGGAGGAGCCAAATATTAAAGGGATGTCCCGTCCCCCCCCCCTGTGATATTTAACCCCTTCCACAATAAACTATTGCGACTTTAAAAAATCACACATTTAGGGCCAGATTCATTAAGGCTTTTCTCCCATTTTGTGTCCATGGGAAAAACCCTTTGGGGTAGATTTTCAAAGGATTACGCGTGTAACCCCTGAAAACCTACCCCTGCGCACACTGAGCCTATTTTGCATAGGTTCGGCAGCGCACGCAAGCCGCGGGATGCGCGTATGTCCTGGGGCTCCGAAAAGGGGCGGGCCGGGGGCGTGGCCGGGAGCGTGGCGGTGGTCTGGGGGCAGGGCCGAGTGCTCCGGCACAGTGGTCTGTGCTGGGGCATGGCGCACCGGCAGCTGGCCGACGCGCGCAAGTTACACCTGACAGAGGCAGGCATAACTCGATGAAATAAGGTGGGGGGGAGATTTAGGTAGGGCTGAGGGGTGGGTTAGATAGGGGAAGGGAGGGAAAGGTGGGGGGGGGGGGGGACCAAAAAAAAGTTCCCTCCAAGGCTGCTCCAATTTCGGGGCAGCCTTGGAGGGAACGGGGAAAGCCATCGGGCCTCCCCTAGGGCTCGGTGCACACAACGTGCACAAGTG
The DNA here is from genome assembly GCF_901001135.1 of Rhinatrema bivittatum. NCBI lineage: Eukaryota > Metazoa > Chordata > Amphibia > Gymnophiona > Rhinatrematidae > Rhinatrema > Rhinatrema bivittatum. The sequence goes on along the minus strand of NC_042615.1, from coordinate 711,039,445 downwards.
TGCACCCCCTTGTGCGTGCTGACCCCAGATTTTATAACATGCGCGCGGCAGCGCGCGCATGTTATAAAATTAGGTGTGCGTTTGTGCGCGCCGGGTAGCACGCACAAATATACCCCGCGCGCGTAAAATTTAAAATCGACCCCTTAGTGAATCAAGTACTTAGCAGTTTTTAAGACTTCTCCGGCTAAGTGATGGAATTTATCCAGATAAGTAGCACTGAACTGCGAAATGCGTGTATAATGCAATAAATGCATGTATTTTTATTTTCTATTTTAAAATTATATGTGCAAATATTTTGCCTGCAAAATTTAGGGAGGTTTTAACCACGTAAGTTCCTATTTACTCCTTTGTCTGCAAATTTTCTAAAGTGCACGCATCAAGAAAATTGGCCTGTTTTCTAATTCTTTCACCAATTTACCCACTCCATCTCCAGGTCATCGAGATCCTCCTGGTTCTTCAGCCTACTCTTCCCCTAGTTCACCCAGACCTCCCACCCAGCCAATAATACAATATAAACATATTTGATAGCACCTATACAAGATAATCAGCAGGTGTAAAACTCTGCAAGTAAGTTGCCAGATCTTGCACCACCTGGTTCTAAGTGCACCATTCAGGCCCTGGCAAGGGAGGAGGTAGGATGTGCAAAAGCAATTGCATCTCCCGTCGTTGTCCTGCTAGCAGCAGGTGAGTTAAGGCAGTGGTCCCCAACCCTGTCCTGGGGGCCCACCAGCCAGTCGGGTTTTCAGGATAACCACAATGAATATGCATGAGAGAAGATTTGCATGCACTGCCTTCATGACATGCAAATTTTCTCTCATGCATATTCATTGTGGATATCCTGAAAACCCGACTGGCTGGTGGGCCCCCAGGACAGGGTTGGAGACCACTGAGTTAAGGGATTGGAAGGGGTGCGGGGGAGAATCTGTCCTACTGCCACGGCCTCTTTCTAGCTGCTTCAGTTGTGTCTCCAGCCTGCAGGTGAACGGACTGGGGTTAGCCATGGGGGTCGGTGGAGTGAATGAACTAGGGATAGCCATTGGGGGGGGGAGGGAAGGATTGAACAGATTATTAACCAATGGGTAATGTGTCCTTGTTTCTCAAGATGAATTCTGAGACTTAAATTTCTCAACTTATACACGAGTATATATGGAAGTTTAAAAGCTGTACTATCTCCTTTTTAAAGGTTAATGCCAGCAGCCTGATTCCACTCTGGCTAAGGTGGAGCCCTACCTTTCTGTAAAGGGCCCCCCTTCCCCAGAATGAACCCCAGTCACTAACAAATCTAAAACCCACTTCCCTGCACCATCGTCTCATCATCCACAAATTGAGACTGGAGCTCTGCCTACTTCTGGGGTTCTGAACCAGGAACAGGAAGCATGTCTGAAAATGCTACCCTGAAGGTTCTGGATTTCAGATTTCCTCCCAAAACCCAAATTTGGCTTCCAGAACCTCCCTCCTACGCTTTCCTTTATATCAATGGTACCCACATGTATCAAGACAGCCGGCTCCTCCCTAGCACTATCCAAAATCCTATCTATGTGAACAAGTCAAAAATAAAATTAAAATCTTAATGTTATGACCTTTTATGTATTTGTAAAATGTTAAATTGTAAATCATTTTGATTTCTTATTGTAGAAAAATGATTTTAAAAATCTAATAAACTAATATATAGCAATATAGAATATGAAATCAGATAAAAGTCATGTCCCCTCTAGCCTGCCTAATTTACTTCTTGTTGCAATATATTAGGCCTACTTGATCTCCAGCTTTCTCTTCACTTCTTTACAACAAAGAATACTCTGTGCTTACTCCCAAGTTTTTTTCAATTGTGTTACTGTTTTTTCTTCTTCTAGTAGTTGTTCCATATATCCACCACCCTTTCTCTGAAGAAATACTTTCCAGTGTTACTCCTGAGTCTAACATTTTTGAGCTCTATGTCATGATCTCCTTTTCTAGAATTTCCTTGCTTGCTGCTTATACATTATTTATCCTAAAGGTAGGGAACTCCATGCTTCAAGTGATGCAAGCAGGCCAGGTTTTCAGGATATCCACCTTGAATATGCATGAGAGAGATTTGCATACAGTGGAGGCAGTACATGCAAATCTTTCTGAAGCATATTTGTTGCGGATATCATGGAAACCAGACCTGTTTGTGGCACTCGAGGACTAGTGTTACCTACACCTGATTTATTCCCTTCTCTCTCTTCAGGGCATGCATATTTCATATCTTAAGTTTCAGTTCATAGGGTCCTTTCTTAGACCACATGCACCTATTCTCTGCTGATATCCTTTTGGAGGTATGGTATCTCCGTATGCGTCCTAGCATTACTCTGATTCTTGCAACTGCACTGTCACACTGTTTGCAACCTTGCGATCCCTGTCTTGTTTGGTGCACATTAGTATCTCACTCCCACATTATGTATTACTCACTTGTATTTCTGTATTCCAAATACATAACTACTTTTTATGCATTGAATCTTAGTCACTAAGCAAGAGACCTGTTCTCAAGCTTTTTTCTTACATCACTCCTAATTTTCTCTACTCAATCAATAGTGACAGGTCATCTGTAGCAAAGATAAACCTTTCCAGCTACCTCTTTGCAACCAGCCCTGGGACTAAATTGTCAATTCACCACTACTTCCTGTTATTTATTTATTTATGTATTTATTTATTATTTTTATTATACCGAGTTTCATGATAAGAATCACATCAACCCGGTTTACAATTAACATGTGTGTGGAGGCAGGGAGTAACATAGTGATAAACATTTCCCAATTCAACATTAAATATAGTGTGAAACTTAAAAAATATTAAAACAATAATTAGGACGTGAGAAAGTTACAAAAAACAGGGAATAATAACTAGGACCAGAAAGGGGGAGGGAATTAAAAAAGAGAATATTTACATTTCAGCCAACTGTAACTCAACTAGTTTCCTGTTGACTCAACTAGTTTGCAACACAGTCATCCACCTTTTGGCCTGCCCCTTAGGCTGCTCAATTTACCAGCTTCCTATTTGGGACACTGTAAAAAGCTTTACTTAGAAATAATGGTTAACTATCCTTTCCTTTTCAAGTGATTCCATTAATTTACCCACAATTGAAGTCAGACTGATAAACCTATGAAGGGTGTTTTGTTGCATTTAGCATGTGTTATTCTTTTCATATGCATTAAAACCTATTTTCTCAGAGTTCGGGCAGATCAATACCAACTAGTGGGTTATGCATCTCTGCCAGAACTAGGCTGGGTGGTGAACTTGACTAAGAGCAATTTGCAGCCATCTCAGACCCTGGAATAACTCCGGGTTAAATTTGATACAAGGCAGGGCAGAGTATTTCTGCCAGAGACTCGAATCCACATGAGACTGGTGCAAGTTCGATCCTTGCAGAATGCTGTTCGTCCGTCTGTGTGTTCTTATCTGCAGGTCCTCTGGTTCAAGGCTGCCGCATTAGAGGTTGTTCCCTGGGTGAGGGTACATATGTTGCTTTCCAGATGGAGTCCGCAGTCACAGAACTGTATGGTGAGGCTGTTCCTCCTGATAGAGGGGAGGTCGCAGTTGGACTGGTAGTTACAAGCAGACCATCTAAGAAAGGAGATTTCCCTGAAGATGCCGGATTGGTTGGTATTCACAACAGATGTGAGCCTCCAGGGCTGGGGGGCTCACTGTCAGGAGTTGGTATTACAAGGGCACTGGAATGCAGTAGAGCGGCAGTGGAACATCAACATACTGGAGGCACTTGCGTTTCGGTTAGCGTGCCTACAGTTCGCTGAGCGGCTAGAGGCTCAGGTGCTCCGGCTAATGTTCAATAATGCAATTATAGCTTACATCAATCATCAGGGTGGAACTAAGAGTCAACAGGTGTCGAAGGAGCTAGATGCACTCATGGTATAGGTGGAGCAGCATCTCCTAGGCAAATCTGCTTCTCACATTGCTGAAAAGGACAATATCAGAGCTGATTTCCTCAGCAGGAGAAAATTGAACCCAGGAGAATGGGAGCTGGCGGGTGAGGCCTTTCAGCTCCTGCTGGATTGCTGGAGCCTACCGGATCCAGATCTGTTGACAACCTTCAACAACATGAAGGTTGAAGGTTGTCACAGGCAGGACCCAAAAGCAGTGGGCATAGATGCTCTCATTCAGGAGTGGTCACTCAGCACCCTGCTGTATATGTTTCCATCCTGGCCTTTGATAGGCAGGCTGGTCTAGAAGATTGTGAGTCAAACCAATACCATCCTTTTAGTGGCTCTGTATTGGGCTCAAAGGCCATGGTATGTCAGGATTGTCCCCTCAGGCTACCATCTCGGACGGATCTGTTACATCAGGGGTCCAATCTACACAAGGATTTGGGTTGATTCTGTCTTATGGTTTGGCCATTGAAACGGCTTAGTTGTTGAGGCGAGATTATTTGTTTGCTGTAATTACCACTCTGCTTCAGGCCTGGAAATTTTCCTCTTCTCTAGCTTAGGTTAGAATTTGGAGGGTCTTTGAGGCCTGGTGTTCTGAGTGAGGTACTCAACTGCTCAAGGTGGATATTCATTTGATTTTGGAATTTTTACAGGACGTCTTACTTAAGGGTTTGGGTGAAGGTTCAAGTTGCAGCCCTGGCTTGTTATAGGGGGAGAGTCAAGGAAGGGGCTTTGTCTTCCCATCTGGACGTGTCCTGTTTCTTGCAGGGAGTTAAGCTTCTTTGCCCCCCATTGCAGCTTCTAATGCCTCTGTGGGACCTTAACTTGGTCCTCGATTTCTTGGCAGGTCCAACTTTTCGACCACTAAATACTCTTTCCTTGTGGCTGCTTACCTTGGGGACAATTTTTCTGGAAGCAATCTGTTCAGCATGTCAGGTCTCTGAGCTACAGGCTCTTTCCTGCCATAAGCCTTTTCTCCATATGATTCCAGGTGTGGTTCAACTTTGGACTGTGCCCTCCTTTTGCCAAAGTGGTTTCAGAAGTTCATTTGAATCAGTCCATTTCCCTGCCGCCTTGGACAGGGACAGAGATGAAGCTGAGTACAGTCTTTTACGTTCCTTGCATGTTAAGCGACATTTACTGTGGTACTTGAAGATGACTAAATCTGTTTGAAAGTCTGATCGCCTATTTGTGCTCCATGGTGGAGGTAAACAGGGAGCTCCAGCAACATGGGTAATGATAACCTGCTGGGTTAAGGAGGTCATAATGGCAGCCTATGTGGCTGCTAAGGTTGCCTTGCCAAAACAGATTAGACTGCACTCTGCAAGGACTCAGGTGGTATCGTGGGCAGAAATTCATTTGTTGTCACCTGCTGAAATTTGCTAAGCAGCGACGTGGTCATCTTTGCACACTTTCTCCAAGCATTACCACTTGGATGTTAGGCTAAGGAGGATGCCGGATTTGCATGAGCAGTATTGATTGGACCACTGGCGGCCTTCTGCCTTTGTCAAGATTAGCTTTGATACATCCCACTCGTTGGTATTGACCTGTGCGAAAGCTGAGGAAGGATAAATTACTACTTACCTGATAATTTTCTTTCCACTAGTAAGGGTAGGTCAATCCCAGACCCGCTCACGGCTGCCAATGTTTAAATTTGTGATTAGCCTTTCTTCGGGTGAGCTATGCAGAGAATGATTTCTACGCTTCTTTGAAAACTGGTAAGTGCCTTCTTTAGCCCTTAGTTTCCTAGGTATATTCCTTCTCTTGGTTGAGCCCAGTATTTCTGTTGGTTGGGAAGCCTGAGTGGTTGGTTGTTCATAGTAATGTTCAAATAATCAGTTTTGTCCACAGTTTAGCTTTTCCAGAGAATACTGGTGGGCTGATTTTGGAGCAGGACTATATGACCATGACTTCAGCTTTTGCTCTGTCTCCATCTGCTGGCAGAGGTGCATAACCCACTTGGGACTGACCTGCCCTTACGAAAGGAAAGGAAATTATCAGGTAAGCAGTAATTTCTCCTTTTCACCTTGTTTTACTACATTAGATATGTTTTGCTTTATGTATGCCTATGCTATTCTGTTGGCCTCTTCTTCCCTCAGTCTTTCCAGATATATTTCCCTATTCTCAGTCTAAGATCCCTTGTACTTATAGAATGCACAGTTGTGCGCATCACTGTGCACATGGCACAGATGCGTGCGCCACTGTGCGCACAAGTCCTTTGTGCTCCCGGCTCAGTTGTGCAGACAATACGGCGATCAAGGGGGGGATGGTGCCAACGACCACATGGGCAAGATGGCGACCCCCCCGGAGGGTCTCCATGGGTATGGACCCTCGCGCCAGATCAGGGTCTAGCCTAGACAGGGCTGCTCAACCCGATTAAACAGACGCCGGAAGGACGATCTGTGCAGCTATCTAAGCCTCAGAGACCGGAGACTTTAAGAAAGTTTTCTACCTTACCTTGTCTCGGTGCTTCCCGGTCTCGTGCTGGATGGACTCCAGCTGCGGGGGGAGAGGGAAAATACCTTCACCGCCGTGCTCGGTATTGCACCCGCTGCCTCTAAGCCACTCTAGGGGCTAAGTCCACGCCAGGAACCGGCTACCGGACCGAGGCATGCTTCTGAGGGATCTCTGAAATCACCTCAGGAATTCTCGACTGGGGGAGGGACCCTTAGGTATCACCGCAGGAGAAGCAGGGCTCATCTCGTAGAGGTAAGATTTTCTTTATTCTTTCTTCTTTGGTTTGGATTTTCTAACAGTGTGCAAGCGTGTGTAGTGTCCCCTAACTGCTTAGGAGATGGAGAAATACTGAAGAGCTAAGCTTCCTGCACGGGTATATGTTGGCTGACGTCAGATTGAAATCTAATCTGTTTCCAACTGCTATCAGGAGTACACTATACCCATTGTCCTGAGTCCATCTGTCTACACTAAGGAAAACGAAATTATCAGGTAAGTAATTTCTCCATTTTTTTTTTGTTCTTACCTTTCTAGCAACCTCTTTTGATAACCATATTGGTCTTTTTCCTCCTACTTTTATTTACTCTCCTAACAAAGGTTTGTAGCCCATACACTGGCATTTTTCACTTTTCCCCACTGTTCCCAGCCTGCCAATGCTTAGGAGTCAGTCCATGAAAATAACAGAGTACAACAATATTTTCTCCAGTTTATCTTATATCTACTGATATAAGATAAACTGGAGAAAATATTGTTGTACTCAACACCCAAACTATGGAATTTGTTGCTGGATTATGTAGACAGTTCATCAAGGATAGCTGAGTTTAAAAAAAGTTTGGACAACTTCCTGGAAAAAAAAGTCCATAAGTAATGATTAGCTAGGAAGACTTGGGGAAATCCACTGAGCAATAAGAATGAGATCTAATCTTTTATTATCTGCCTGATACTACCTAGAGATCCAAGTTGGCCTCTGTTGGTGCTAGGATGCCAGGCTCAATTGACCTTTGGTTTGACTCATCATGGCACATCTTATGTTCTTAAGATACTCTCCCCTTCTTTACAAAGCTATTTCTCTTGAAGTCCATGATCCTCTGCTTTTACTCTCCTATAAAACCACTTTGCTGGATGAATAGTGGATTTCAGTTGACCATCTGCTTGGCCATTAGAAACACTTTCCTTATTTGTAACTACCAGGTTCAGTGTTAGCTCACCTTTAAGATTACTAGTACCATTTGCCTGAGGGAGAGACCTTTCAAAGGAGTTCAGGATCTCTCTATGTCTAACAGTTTATGCAGCTGAAATGGTAACATATCAAACATTTATAACTGTCAAATGGGTCATTATACATGGATAGTAGGAGGATAAGTAGATCCATTATGCTTTTTCAAAATAACCCCATACTTCAGTGTTTCTCAATCAGTGTGCCATGGTCTGATCAGGTGTGCCATGGAAAAGTCATCACTGTCTGATGTTTAGACCCAGACCAGCACCTTTCTGAGAAATGTTGTAAGTCATGCATGCTGCCTCTTTCTAGCTACAGCATTAGCCCTGGAGTATCTCAATCTCAAGCGGATTGTGATGAATTGCAGGAGGATCTTGTGAAACTGGAGGATTGGGCTTCGAAATAGCAGATGAAATTTAAGGTGGACAAGTGCAAAGTGATGCATATAGGGAAAAATAACCCTTGCTGTAGTTGCACAATGTTAGATTCTATCTTAAGAGTTATCACCCATGAAAGAGATCTAGGCATCATAGTAGATCATACATTGAAATCATCAGCCAAGTGTGCTGTGGCGATCAAAAAAGCAAACAGTTAGGAATTATTAAGAAGGGAATGGAAAATAAAACAGAAGATGTCATAATGCCTCTGTATCACTCCATGGTGAGACCACACCTTGAATACTGGGTGCAGTTCTGGTCACCGCATCTTAAAAAGGATATAGCTGCACTGGGGAAAGTGCAGAGAAGGGCAACCAAAATGATAAGGGGCAGGGAACGGCTGCCCTTTGAGGAAAGGCTAAATAAGTTAGGGCTGTTCAGCTTGGAGAAGAGACAACTGAGTGATGATATGATAGAGGTCTACAAAGGACTTGAACAGGTTATTGTAAATCAGTTATTTTCTCTCTTAGATAATAGAAGGACTAGGGCAGGACTTCCCAAACCTGTCCTGGGGACCCCATAGCCAGTCGGGTTTTCAGGATATCCACAATGAATATGTATGGATAAATTTGCATACAATGGTGACTCAGTGCATACAAATTTCCCATGCATATTTATTGTGGATATCCTAAAACCTCTACTGGCTGTGGGGTCCGCAGGACAGGTTTGGGAAGTCCTGGACTAGGGGGCACTCCATGAAGTTAGCAAGTGCTCATGTAAAACAAATCAAAGAAAATTATTTTTCACTCAGCGCATAGTTAAGCTCTGGAATTTATTGCCAGAGGATGTGGTTACAGCACTTAGTGTAACTGGGTTTAAAAAAGGTTTGAATAAGTTCCTAGAGGATAAATCCATAAACTGCTATTAATTAATAAACAATAGTAGTTTGAAATCAATTTAATGTTGGCCACTGCAGGAAACAGGATGCTTGGCTTGATGGACCCTTGGTCTGACCCAGTATAGCATATCTTATATTCTTATGAACTTTAAAAGATTAGTAAACACTTCCACATAGTATTTACTGTGGGTCCAAATATCATAGATCAGTTGGTGCAGTCCACACCGAGACCTAAATTCACTTTTGAAGTCACTTTTAAGATTCAGAGTGGCCAGCCCATATATCCACAGCCTTTTCTGTGGCAACCCTATAAGGGTTAATCTGAATATGGATTATAGTGAAAGGCAAAATATTTATTGCCTGGATGTGCTAAGAAGTCTTGCGTCACCTAGATAGGATTTTAGACAGTGCTGGGGAGGAGCCGGCTGTCGTGGTACACGTGGGCACCAACGACATAGGAAAATGTGGGAGGGAGGTTCTGGAAGCCAAATTTAGGCTCTTAGGTAGAAAGATTAAATCCAGAACCTCCAGGGTAGCATTCTCTGAAATGCTCCCTGTTCCACGCGCAGGTCACCAGAGGCAGGCAGAGCTCCGGAGTCTCAATGCGTGGATGAGACGATGGTGCAAGGAAGAGGGATTCAGTTTTGTTAGGAACTGGGGAACCTTTTGGGGAAGGGGGAGTCTCTTCCGAAGGGATGGGCTCCACCTTAACCAGGGTGGAACCAGACTGCTGGCGCTAACCTTTAAAAAGGAGATAGAGCAGCTTTTAAACTAGAACAAAGGGGAAAGCCGACAGTCGCTCAGCAGCGCATGGTTCGGAGAGATGTATCTTTAAAGGATTCTAATGATGCATTAGAAATAGGGCATCCCGACAGTGAGGTTCCAATAATTAGAAAAGTAGTCCAAGTGCCTGTAACTAAAAACTCACCTGAGCTAAAAAATTCTAACTTATCCCTATCAATTAAAAAGCAGAATAAAAATACAAACAAAAAACAAACTTTGAAATGTTTGTATGCTAATGCCAGAAGTCTAAGAAGTAAGATGGGAGAATTAGAATGTATAGCAGTAAATGATGACATAGACTTAATTGGCATCTCAGAGACATGGTGGAAAGAGGATAACCAATGGGACAGTGCTATACCGGGGTACAAATTATATCACAATGACAGAGAGGAGCAGTCGGGAGGAGGTGTGGTGCTTTATGTCCAGGATGGCATAGAGTCCAACAGGATAAACATCCTGCATGAGACTAAATACAAAATTGAATCTTTATGGGTAGAAATTCCTTGTGTATCAGGGAAGACTACAGTGATAGGGGTATACTACCGTCCACCTGGTCAAGATGGTGAGATGGACAGTGAAATGCTAAGAGAAATTAGGGAAGCTAACCAAATTGGTAGTGCAGTAATAATGGGAGACTTCAATTACCAAAAAGTGCAGAGTATAGACTTTTGTATGTCCTGATCAAAGGAGAATTCCAAACAATTGATGTGAATGCAATTTATAATTTTATTGCGGCAACTCCACTGCATAATACTATCACGGCAAAATAATTTTCAAGGTGCCCCAACACGGTCCCGTGTTTCGCTGGTGGCTGCATCGGGGGGACCAACAAGGAATTCATACAAGCTGTAATTTAAAAGGATTAAAAATCAGGACAATAAGCAATGGACTGACGCCGATGTACAATTTTCAAGACAGTAAACAATACACATACCTTGGTGCAGAAGATTCAAAAAATGGCAGGGAGTGCGTTTTCCCTCAATACAACCAGGTATACCTGGTTGTATTGAGGGATTGTTTGGAATTCTCCTTTGATCAGGACATACAAAAGTCTATACTCTGCACTTTTTGGATTTGGATTTCTCTGTAGTGCAGAACCCTGCTTCTGGTTTTTTAGACTTCAATTACCCCAATATAGACTGGGTAAATGTATCATCGGGTCACGCTAGAGAGATAACGTTCCTGGATGGAATAAATGATAGCTTTATGGAGCAATTGGTTCAGGAACCGACGAGAGAGGGAGCAATTTTAGATCTAATTCTCAGTGGAGCACAGGTCTTGGTGAGAGAGGTAACGGTGGTGGGGCCGCTTGGCAATAGTGATCATAATATGATCAAATTTGATTTAATGATTGGAAAAGGAACAGTGTGCAAATCCAAGGCTCTCGTGCTAAACTTTCACAAGGGAAACTTTGATAAAATGAGAAAAATTGTTAGAAAAAAACTGAAAGGAGCAGCTACAAAAGTAAAAAATGTCCAAGAGGCGTGGTCATTGTTAAAAAAATACCATTCTAGAAGCACAGTCCAGATGTATTCCACACATTAAGAAAGGTGGAAAGAAGGCAAAACGATTACCGGCATGGTTAAAAGGGGAGGTGAAAGAAGCTATTTTAGCCAAAAGATCTTCATTCAAAAATTGGAAGAAGGATCCAACAGAAGAAAATAGGATAAAGCATAAACATTGGCAAGTTAAATTTAAGACATTGATAAGACAGGCTAAGAGAGAATTTGAAAAGAAGTTGGCTGTAGAGGCAAAAACTCACAGTAAAAACCTTTTTAAATATATCCGAAGCAGAAAGCCTGTGAGGGAGTCAGTTGGACCGTTAGATGATCGAGGGGTTAAAGGGGCACTTAGAGAAGATAAGGCCATCACGGAAAGATTAAATGATTTCTTTGCTTCGGTGTTTACTGAAGAGGATGTTGGGGAGGTACCCGTAATGGAGAAGGTTTTCATGGGTAATGATTCAGATGGACTGAATCAAATCACGGTGAACCTAGAAGATGTGGTAAGCCTGATTGACAAACTGAAGAGTAGTAAATCACCTGGACCGGATGGTATACACCCCAGAGTTCTGAAGGAACTAAAAAATGAAATTTCAGACCTATTAGTAAAAATTTGTAACTTATCATTAAAATCATCCATTGTACCTGAAGACTGGAGGATAGCAAATGTAACCCCAATATTTAAAAAGGGCTCCAGGGGTGATCCGGGAAACTACAGACCGGTTAGCCTGACTTCAGTGCCAGGAAAAATAGTGGAAAGTGTTCTAAACATCAAAATCACAGAACATATAGAAAGACATGGTTTAATGGAACAAAGTCAGCATGGCTTTACCCAGGGCAAGTCTTGCCTCACAAATCTGCTTCACTTTTTTGAAGGAGTTAATAAACGTGGATAAAGGTGAACCGGTACATATAGTATACTTGGATTTTCAGAAGGCGTTTGACAAAGTTCCTCATGAGAGGCTTCTAGGAAAAGTAAAAAGTCATGGGATAGGTGGCGATGTCCTTTCGTGGATTGCAAACTGGCTAAAAGACAGGAAACATAGAGTAGGATTAAATGGGCAATTTTCTCAGTGGAAGGGAGTGGACAGTGGAGTGCCTCAGGGATCTGTATTGGGACCCTTACTGTTCAATATATTTATAAATGATCTGGAAAGAAATACGACGAGTGAGATAATCAAATTTGCAGATGACACAAAATTGTTCAGAGTAGTTAAATCACAAGCAGATTGTGATAAATTGCAGGAAGACCTTGTGAGACTGGAAAATTGGGCATCCAAATGGCAGATGAAATTTAATGTGGATAAGTGCAAGGTGATGCATATAGGGAAAAATAACCCATGCTATAATTAAACGATGTTGGGTTCCATATTAGGTGCTACAACCCAAGAAAGAGATCTAGGTGTCATAGTGGATAACACATTGAAATCGTCGGTTCAGTGTGCTGCGGCAGTCAAAAAAGCAAACAGAATGTTGGGAATTATTAGAAAAGGAATGATGAATAAAACGGAAAATGTCATAATGCCTCTGTATCGCTCCATGGTGAGACCGCACCTTGAATACTGTGTACAATTCTGGTCGCCGCATCTCAAAAAAGATATAATTGCGATGGAGAAGGTACAGAGAAGGGCTACCAAAATGATAAGGGGAATGGAACAACTCCCCTATGAGGAAAGACTAAAGAGGTTAGGACTTTTCAGCTTGGAGAAGAGACGACTGAGGGGGGATATGATAGAGGTGTTTAAAATCATGAGCGGTCTAGAACGGGTAGATGTGAATCTGTTATTTACTCTTTCGGATAGTAGAATGACATGGGGACACTCCATGAAGTTAGCATGGGGCACATTTAAAACTAATCGGAGAAAGTTCTTTTTTACTCAACGCACATTAAACTCTGGAATTTGTTGCCAGAGAATGTGGTTCGTGCAGTTAGTATAGCTGTGTTTAAAAAAGGATTGGATAAGCTCTTGGAGGAGGTCCATTACCTGCTATTAAGTTCACTTAGAGAATAGCCACTGCCATTAGCAATGGTTACATGGAATAGACTTAGTTTTTGGGTACTTGCCAGGTTCTTATGGCCTGGATTGGCCACTGTTGGAAACAGGATGCTGGGCTTGATGGACCCTTGGTCTGACCCAGTATGGCATTTTCTTATGTTCTTATGTTCTTATTTATTTGTGATGTCTGGACAAACAAATTCATAATACCTACAGATGATAAATTTGGGCAGATGATAGGCTGAAAACCTGCAAACATACAAGTGGAACACAGAAAAAGGCCAATAGAAATGCAGGAGAAGTCCCAAGAAGGAGGTAACCCCAAATGACCCATTAGTAACAGCAAACATTAGGGCAAAAATGATAGAAAAACACATTACTGTAAAAGGATGCTCTTTTAATTATTTTGATTAGCAGGTTCCTATCCATGTAAATAAAGTAATATTGCAGCAGACATAGTCTACAACATTTTTTAAATTATGCACTGGTCAGTAAATATAATCCTGGGCAGCATAATGCCACATTATAGAAATATTTTACTGCAGAAGGAATATATAAGAAACCACAATACAAAAACACATAAATTTACAATCTAAGCTTAAACTATCAGTATGATATGTTTACATGAGAGACACCATCCTCGGGCACCTCCTTTTTCTCCACTGCACCCCAAAATAAGTCCCTGGAGTCTTCATGCAAAACAAGAGCATCTGCAGGAATTGCAGTTAAGCATGCATGAGCAAGTATCACAAGCACACCAGAAAGAGGATCCACAGTCTTCTTGCATCAGGACATCAAATCAGACTGCCTTGCTTTTATTTGCAGCCTCCTGGAATATTCCAATAAAGATCTTTCTCTTTTTAGCTGCTGATGTTAACTGTTTGTTTATAGCTCACAAAAAGACAGAGGATGAATGGAAGAAGTGGCCAGTTTCTGGCTTGATACCAATCCATTCATGAGAATGTGAGCACTTGTATGATGAGACTTTTTTTTTTTTTTTTTTTTTTTTGCTAAGCAGTTAACCTGTGTGTTGGAGGCTCCACTCACCTTTTCTCTTGCTCAGTATCCTAAGAAATACATTTAGGTTGTATCAAGAGCTTTTATGCTTTTAATTGAATAAAAGAGCTAGCATTTGCTCTCATTTATGCTTTCATGCTTTTATAGAAGCCAGTTACAATCAGGTTTTATGGTGCATAATAATGATGCCTTTATGGGTGTTCATATAATTGTTATTAATGAATATCAATTATAATACAACCCATTTAAAAATCTATATACCAATGGTATTACTACTCATCAAGTACTGTAAGCTACAGATCTCATTAATAAGAAAATCTTTTATATTGCACTCAACCAGACCTAAGCTTTAAGTTAGTGGAGAGAGAGGTTCTGCATAACAATACATTAGCCAGACACTGACTGGGAAAATAGGGCTATAGGATTAACTATACATTAGGAAATAGGGATTATGACTTAGTAGCAGATAGACACAGGTTCTGCTGTACAGAATCTAAAGAAGATAGGCAGGTTTTGCCACACAGAAAAGCATGTTCTAATGAGAAAATAAGGCTAAAATCAGAGTAGTGGGAGCTAGAACTGTGAAGAAATATTTCCTGATGTAGATCCAGAATCTTCCCCCTTGGACCTCTTGTTCTAGATCACCCAAAACAATCCTGCAGGACCCTCAGTGTTGCATTGTAGGATATCTACAATGAGTATGCATGAGATAGATTTGCATGTATTGCCTCCAGTGCATGCAAATCCATCTCATGCATGCTTATTTCAGATATTCTGAAAGCCTGACTGGCTGAACTCCCCAGGACAGTTTTGGAAACTAGTGTTCAAGAGCATTCTTTCCTATGAGAGGTATTTGAATGTCTATCTTATCCCTCTTTTCTCTAGAGCAGTGATGTGCAAACTGGAACTCTGCCTCATCCCCTTCCCCCAAGCCTGTGGGTTTTCATAAAATCCTTCATAAATATGCATAAGATATATATGCATACACTGGAGGAGACAGGTGCTATTGGGGTATAGAGTACCAGTCTGAGCATCACTGCTGTTAAGAAATGACAGGAGGAAATATGATAAAGACTTTCAAATACCTCTCAGAGGAAAGAATACTCTAGAATAGTGGTTTCCAAACCTGTCCTAGGGGACCCCCCAGCTAGTCAGGATTTCACAATATCTGAAATGAATATGCATGAGATGGATGTGCATGCAAATCTATCTCATGCATACTCTGCCCGAGGGTCCTCTTAGAGTGTTATGGGAGCCACTGCTCTAGAACAAGAGGATCAATGAGGTAAATTTAGGAACAACATCAGGAAATATTCCTTCATGGTGTTAGCTTCCACTCCCTGTTTTTATCCTTATTTTCTCATTAGAATGTGGCTGTCTGTGTAGCAGAACCTGTATTTGCTTTCTGTGAATTCCATACAGCAGAACCTATGTCTGCCTTCAAGAGATTTATATTCCTAATATATGAATAATCCCTTAGCCCTATTTCATTTAATGTACAGTTGTACAGGACTTTTCTCATCAGTAACTAAAAACTCTGGTTTTCTTGGGCTAGTCTGAGCACCACTGCTCTAAGGTATACCAATTTAGGTTCTTAAATATCATCTCATATGGCGTTGTCGATCCTGCACCTTTCTCTGGACTGCCTCCACCCTCTATCCATTTGGAGATAAGACCGATGAACTATAAGGAGTCATTATCCTTGTTCTTGTATGAAATACAGTAAAGAATGCCTTATGGGGGGATATGATCACATTCATCTGTCAGTCTGTGACCTTGTATCACAGGCAAAAGTATAGGAGGTAGAGTCTTGTGATTTGGTCTAATTTATCAGTAACAGTTACAACTGTTGAATTTTACACTGTCCAGGTCAGACTATGCCAGGGATGCAAAACGTCATTCCCACACCTATATATTCTCAATGGAAGTTTGTTTGTACTGGTTATGTCTCTTCCTATGCACCCTAGCATCCCACAACCTGAAGCCACTTCATTATCATACTGTTTCACTATCTTGAAGTCATTAAAAAAAAAACATTACCCTATTGGTCTCTTTCTTGATTAAAATCCATCATATTTTACTGTAGGTACAGAAGATAAAGTTTGTACAGTACATGTGATAGTGTAAGCAACTTTTATGATACTAAGCACAATAAGTTTTGCTATTAAGACCTAATCCATGCCTGTGTCACTCATCTATTCTAAAGTCTCCATCTGAATCAGGTCACTCTCCAATTGACACCTTGTGGACTAGCAAATAAAATATTACTCCTGGAGTTGCCTTTTTATTTACTGAAAGAATAAACTTTGTGTGTTTCTTATATTTATCCTTTTAGTTATCATTAAAAAAGCGATCAATAGAACATTGTTGATACTCTCATAACATTCAAATTTGTTATATCTAAAACTTTTAACATCCTTCTGGAAAATATTCATGGTTTTCTTCAAATCTCACAAATTAGAATCCAACAATTCAGCAGCTGTAGGTTCTTTCAGACTTAACTAATTCTTATCCAATTCTGCATGTGCGATATTAGATTCAACATTTCTCAGTTATTAAGATCATAAGATCTAAAGCACATTGATTCATTACAGAATTGCATTTCATGAAGAAATCTGTGTTCATAACATAAAATTGTTCCTTAAATGCATGCTGCCCTGGCTATATCCTTTAAACTCTATAGTTATCAATACAGCAGCATGATAAGCCATCTGAAACAGTCTCTTGTAAATGTGACCCCTGCTTGTGGTTGGCATAATTGCAGTAGCACTATAAGGTTCATGGGGCCATACTCCAAACTCCACCCACTCTCACACAGTTCTCTTGGAACCCAGGGCAGGGTAGGTTTTGGGTGGGGCAGTGGGGAAGGAATCTCTTCTCCAAGACCCTGGGTGCAGGGGTGACACTGTGTCTCACACATGGGAGAGGTATCAGTTCTTGTTCATTGTTAAGGGATGGGTGTACCAACAAAAACTCTGGAGGCTCAAATTGAGAATCCAAAATTAATATTTACTGTAAAAGTTCTTGCATGGATAGTTGGCACTGTTCACATCAGTTCATGGCAACTAGATGGAATCAATAGGTCTCACTTTGTTCTATATCTGTGCAAGGGTCTCTCAATGCCAGGATGAGGGAAACACTCACCTTCTAGGTCTCGGAAAAGTAAGAGTCCCAAGTGCCTTGTTTGGGCAGAAAAAAAAACCTTCCAAAATCTGATGGAAAATGTAAAATTTGATCTTTACACAGTCTCCCCATAATCTCTCTCTCTCCTAGGATGAAGACTCCTGATGGGGGTCTTCAGAATGTTTCAGATGGCCTTAAGGTTCTCTTCAGATATATCAACAGGATTTTCCCTAGGAAAATTCCAGCATGGAATACCTCATCTCTCCAGATGTCCCATCTTCAGGGTAGCAGCAAAAACCTTCCTCCCAGATCTCAAAACTAAACTCTGCTTCAACAGAATCCAAGCCCAAGAAAGTTTTGCAGGAGGTCACCATCATACCACCACCCTCAAGTTTGAGAAATGGAGGGGCAGAGTCTTCCCTGTCCTGGCCCCACTAGGAAAAAGACTTCCCCATAGTCTTCTCCCAGGCTCAAAACTCTAGGTCTCACAAAAAACTCCAAAGCTTATCAAAAGTAAAAAAAAAAAAAAATCTAATAATAATACGTTGGCAGACAGATGGAGTGACCAGAAAAGTAATATTCCTTCCACTCCTTCAGGGATTCCACACTGAGATGCCTGGTCTCCATATAGGCCCAAAACCTAAACAAGGCAACAATCTCCCTGCTTCCACTAATTTCAAAACAAAATCTCCTCTGTCCACTCTTACAAGCTGCTTGTATAATCTCAGGGACCAGCCATTCCTCCAATCTTAAGGGATGAGCAGTTCAGAATGATGCAGCCTCTGTCCCTATTGCTCTCGCTCCTATTCTAGCTCAAAAAGGGCAATAATTTGGGTCAAAGGGTGACAATCCCAAAGGCTCATTACATAAAAAAGTAGGTATCTTGTGAAATAGATTCTACAAACTGTTACAGATTTAGAATAGGTACCCTGCTAGGATCATCACAATAACTAAATATGTATTCCCAGGTTTGAGAGACACAATATGTGCAAGTGGACATGAGACACCCTGAAACCCCTCTGCCCCTTTTTGAGACCGTTCCATGAATAATCACACTGTTACACAAAAGAAACTTTATGACTAAATAATATGGCACAGTATCATGCAGCATAGATATGAACATCAATAACCAAGGCCTGGATTTATCAAAATGCACTGAATATCGCATGCGATAGAAAAAGGGGTGTGTTTTATGGTAATAGGCAGTTTATCACAATTTGTGCAGTGCTATCTTAAGCTGAGAGAGAGAGCACCTAGCCATAATGCCCTCACACGAGATAGGTATTTATATCTCTATGGGAGGCCCACCTAGTAACTCGAGGTGAGGTTTAGGTATTAGTGTAGGGTTTAGGGGCCACTTTGACATTCAAAGTGAGACGTATGAACAGAACAGTGCTCTCTTGTGAAGATTTGAAGACCTTCGGAGTGAGGAAACTCACCCAAAGATGAGATTTGTGCAATGTTCTCTCAACCCACCTTGATGTTACCCAGTTAGAGAGTCCATCAAGCTATGTCTCTCTCTAGGGCCTTGATGGCTGACTCTCCAGGAGCTTAAACATCACAACAAAGCCATATTGCATAGCTTTACACAAATGAAAAAAGTGTAGTTAAAGCCATGCAATACAACTTCACAAAACTGTGAGCCTTGGCCACAAATACTCCCCTTTTTCTCATTTGCATCACACCATGCGTTATGGTGCTTTCGCATGCATTAAAGGTGATTTTCGCATGCGAAAACGCCATATAGCACTTTGATAAATGACCCCCCCCCCCCCCCAAATTTTCTAACAAAATGTTAAAACTATGACCTGAAACAAAATAATTTTCCTGGAATAACCAGCACTTAGCTATCTGCAATAATTTCACCTATCACTGCTTCCTAATCACATGCTGTTGGTCTGGTATTCTGTTCCTTAGAAGTCTTGGATCCAGTGACTTTATCTCCCATTGTTGAAGCTTAGAGTGCTGTTATGATTGTGTGAAATACATCCTTGGCTGCTATCAGACTGAACACTGAAATGAGGGTATACTATTTCACCATAGCTTTGAAAGTGCAATGTTCCTCTCAGCATCAGCTATATGTGCTGGCCTCCACTTATGCCACGGCCCTCGTGTAACAACACTACATTGACCGGGGGCCCCTGCCCAAACTAACAACTGCAGCCATCTCCTGTCAGATAAAGTTCCAGAACATCCTGCACATCACCATTAAATATGTTAAGGCATCAGATGTATTCCATCTGGGTGGAAGAAACCTGGGCAATTCTCATCAATTAGGTCATGTGAAATGGATAAGTAGATTTGTGTCCATCTTTTAGGATGGACACAAATCTACTCATCCATTTATTTATCTTCTTTCTAGTTTTTACAAGGGCTTGATGTGACCTTTCACCCTGCCAGACTCTCCTGAGGGTAATGCAGGACCAGACATTGTGCATGCTGGAGAATATATTTGCAACTGAAATATGATCTTTCTGCATGTTTTGCACAAGCTCCAGGTTGTGTGTGGCTGTGATATTGTTGCCCCCTAGGGGAATGATTTATCACCTGGGGGGAGCTTGTACCCTATGCATATGCCACGTGAGGTGTATCAACTAGTCTTGCTTCATCCCCTAATGCCTGTTCCAGATTAAGGAAATCTACAAGGTTGCCAGCCTAAATGCTTAGCCAACAGTCTTACTTGAGATTGTTTGTGGGCTCAGTGTGCAAAGGAATGTCCTATGACCAAATGAAGCTCATTGGCTGACCTGTAACTGTAATAATAATTACTGTCAAGCCTCACATACAATTGGTTACCCTTTGAGTGCCTTCAACCCACAGCAATGGGACCCCTTTGTTATGATCAGTAATGTAGGCATGTATATCACTTATAAAATAACAACTTGCACATATACTTTCAAAGCTCCACGTCAGAATACCCTAAAGTACTCCTCTTTTCCCTGTTAATGTGTAACATGGTACTGCAAGTTTATGCCTTCTCTTGAGGTTTATAAAATAGGATATACACATGAACATGCTCATTTTAGGCCAAAATTTCAAAGGCCTACATGCATATAAATTGGGGTTTATGTGCGTGGATGGGCCTTGCGCGTGCATTTTGTAATGGGCCTGGCCAGGAGCATAAACCCTGGTACGCGCACAAGTGCTGGGCCCTGAAAAAGGGGTGAGCCTGGGGTGTGTGGTCTGGATGGAGCAGAGGCCAGCTGGGACAGTGGCCATTAGCCACTGTCCTGGGGAAGCGCGTGCCAGCAGCTGGCTGGCGTGTGGAATCTACTGCTCCGGAGAAGCAGTAAGTAGTGAAATTAAAAAAATATGGGGTAGGTAGGTAGGGGTTAGGGTTCGGGGTAGAGAGGGGAAAGGGAAGGAAGGTTAGGCAGGGGTGTAGGGAACTGGGAAAGGCCCAATTGCATCGCCACGCGTAGTTAGCAAAATTTTGCTCCCCCTGCACGCGCTGCCCGCACATGCACACGGATTTTAATATCTGTGCACACATTTACACACGGCCATCAGATTTTATAATATATGTGCATGCATGCATGTGGTGCATGCATGTTATTAAATTGTCACGTCCATGTGCACGTGTCGAGAACCGCATGCACATGGATGGCCGCACTCTGGGGCAGATTTTCAAAGGGTTACGCGTGTAAGATACGCGAGTAACCCCCGAAAAGATTCACCTGCCTGCCCCTGTGCGCCAAGCCTATCTTGCATAGGCTCGGCGGCGCACGCAAGCCCCGGGACGCGTGTATGTCCCGGGGCTTGCCAAAAGGGGCGGGGAGTGGGCGGTCTGGGGGTGGGGTGGGGCATGGCCAGGCGGGGCATGGCCTGAGCCTCCAGGCATAGCGGCCATTTGCCGCTGTGCCTGGGATCGTGGGCCGGCCATAGGTTTTCAAAATCTGCCCCTCTGTTCTTAAAATCGACCCCTTTATGCACACATCCCATACATTATTATTTGAAAATCCCAATTTTACATTTCTTTAAAAACTCAAATAGTTTTCTAACTTTTCTTTTGTGTCTGAATAACTTTTTGAGTTGTTATTTTTCATTTCAGTTTTCTTTCATTTTTCAATTGTTTTTCATTCTCCTACTTCTTTCCTCTCTTCCTACCAAACTCTCACTTTCTTCCTTTCCAAAGGTTCTTCATTGTTCCGCCTCTCTAGTCCTACAATCTGTGCTTTCTTCCTTCTCTTCCAGCTTTCGTTCCTTACTGTCCATTTACTAATCTCACTCCTGCTTCCTTTAACTTCCTTCTGTTCTGTCATCCCTCCTCATAATCTCACTTCCTTTTCTCCCATTTTTTCTGACTCCCACCATTGCAAATCACTACTGCCTCTCTCCCCTTCTTTCTTCTCCCTGCTACTGTCTTTATTTTACCCCATCTCCCTAGATTTCACCAATTTGTACACTGTGGCCTCCCCTATCTCCCTTCCACCCTCTCTCTCTCTCCCAAGATGGTAAATCCTTCCTTCTTCTGTCACTGGGTCAGTCCAAGGGTCCATCAAACCCAGCATCCTGTTTCCAACAGTGGCCAATCCAGGCCATAAGAACCTGGCAAGTACCCAAAAACTAAGTCTATTCCATGTTACCTTTACTAGTAATAGCAGTGGCTATTTTCTAAGTCAACTTAATTAATAGCAGATAATGGACTTCTCCTCCAAGAACTTATCCAATCCTTTTTTAAACACAGCTATACTAACTGCACTAACCACATCCTCTGGCAACAAATTCCAGAGTTTAATTGTGCGTTGAGTGAAAAAGAACTGTCTCGAATAGTTTTAAATGTGCCACATGCTAACTTCATGGAGTGCCCCCTAGTTTTTCTATTTTCTGAAAGAGTAAATAACTGATTCACATCTACCCGTTCTAGACCTCTCATGATTTTAAACATCTCTATCATATCCCCCCTCAGCCGTCTCTTCTCCAAGCTGAAAAGTCCTAACCTCTTTAGTCTTTCCTCATAGGGGAGCTGTTCCATTCCCCTTATCATTTTGGTCACCCTTCTCTGTACCTTCTCCATCGCAATTATATCTTTTTAATATATCATTTATTATATCATTCGAAGTGAGATATTCGCGTACCAGGAGATGTGTGTGCATTTAGGCAGCTTTTTTAAAACTTATTTAAACAAATGACAGATACTTTAAGCAAACATTTTGCAGTGTAACCAATAACCACATCTCAAAATTCGTAGACATTGTCATTCCACAGCTTCCCCCGAACAATAAAAATACATCCGGGGGGGGGGGGGGGGGGTACCATTAGCAGCACAAAGACATTCTCCTCAGATTTAAGACTATAAACATTTTTATCCCAGGGAGCCCAACTCTCTAGCACTTAAATACTGCCAGTAGGGCCCTCATACTTTGTCAGAAAGAAATTACTTTTTCCAAAGTGAAAAGTCATTTTTTCAATGACTGCTATATCATGTACCTGGGCATACCAATGAGCAATTAACGACTGCGATTTCCAATTCATTGCAATCGTGAGCCTTGCAGTATGTAGAAGATGATCACACAATTTGCGCTGAGGTCTGGCTAGGGACACATCGGCCCAGATCCCAAGGTGGCATAGTACAGGTCTGAGATTCACAGGTTATCTAGTATGACCATAATTTGGAGTTCCACTCTCTTCCAGAGACTTTGGACCTTGGCATTTGTCCAACAAACATGAAAATAGAACCTGACTTCTCCACACCCACTCCAGCATAATTGGGACGAGAGCAGAGAAAATTTCACAAAATAAAGAGGATATCTATAGTCCTCCTCATGAGTTTGTACATTAACTCCATTTGAAAACTACAGATAGAAACTTTGTGCACTTTCTTCTAAATTCCCTGTTAATCCCTTCAAGCCAAATTCAACTCCAAATCAGCATACCATTGGGCTATCAAATTGATAATTGGTTTCTTCTCTTAAAATAATTGCCCTATATAAAGAGGCGATGCTTTTCCTTCCCATCCCTATCACCAAAAATGCTTGCTCTGCACAAGATTGGATCTATTGTACCCATGTCACCCCTTCTGATTTATTAAGCTTGGTGTTTGGGTACTTGCCAGGTTCTTGTGGCCTGGTTTGGCCTCTGTTGGAAACAGGATGCTGGGCTTGATGGACCCTTGGTCTGACCCAGCATGGCAATTTCTTATGTTCTTAAGCTGGGCCCTTATTCTGTCATGTCTCCCTTGACCTATCCTGAAGTTCAGACTCCTCCTGTAAGTTATCAAATCCATTCCTCTTCATACCATAGTTGACCTAGGAATCATAAACCTTCACTCTACCAGACTGTTAACATCCATGTGGAATGTGACCACTGAAATATTATGTTATCCAACAATACAGCCAGCGGTGTATGAATGTCCATAGGTATCCCTATACCTTTACACATTCTTCACCCTACCTGCATCATGTGTGCTATGATCGGGCATGAGCACATAATTCTTCTGACATGCAGAGACTTGGGAGGCAAAAATGGTAAAAGAGCCAAGTCAATATTCTTGCTATCGCAGGCTCTAAAAAGTACCAGTGCTGAGTATAATACCTTCCCGACCACATTTTCAGACAAGTTAAGTCCAGTAATAGCCCAAGAGATTAGGTAGTACCATTCCCCACCCCCTCCAACTTAGTTTGCCATAATGTGCTTAATTTCACCCTGGGGACCTGCCCTGCCATATAAAACATGAAATATATCCATTCAAATTATCAAAGAACTTCTTGGGCAAGCCAACAGCGATATGTTGCATATGTTGTATATCCATTCAAATTATCAAAGAACTTCTTGGGCAAGCCAACAGGGATATGTTGTAATAAATACATAATACACCATGAAAACTGCAGTAAAGGGTTACATAGTCCAGATTTTTTATATTCAAGTGACTTTATTATTCACAAACGCAAAAAAAAGAAATAAAGAAAAAAGTACTTGAGGGGAAACAAGTCCATTCATAGCAAGCACTCTGATTTCTTGACTATCATAATGCCGCTTCTGGCCCCAGCTATCAACTCACTTCACAATTTTACTGATAATAGCTTAGGCCTCAGCAAGAAGCTATCATCCTTCTTTCTCTGTCCTGGCAGAACCTCCCTGGTTTGCTGCAGGAAGTGTTGTGCCTCCGCAGGCATATTGAAAATCTTAGGCGAGCGGTGTTCATCAGAGATTAAAGCACTACCCACTTTTGCAAAGTTTTCTTAACCATAATATACCCAGCTCTCTTCTTTTGCACAGTCATAGAGAAACCCTGGAAAAACATCAACCTTCAGTTTTTATAAAGGACCTCTCTTTTTTCTCCTGGCATATCTAGGATCCGTATTTTGCCCAGATACATGTACATTTGCATGATGATGCGTGACCTCTCTCCTGGTCCTAGAGCTGACATGAGCATACAATGAGCCCTTTCCAACTTTATTCACCTGATGCTCTTGGACAATTCATGGGTCTCCAGAAGCCACTGCTCAAAAAATGCCAGCAGTTCAGACCCTTCTCGCCCTTTGGAAGGCCTACCAAATGGATGTTTTGGTGCCTACGCCGATTCTTCAGATTGTCGCTCTTCTCCGTTGCTTCAATAAGGAGCCAATCTAGGTGATCAGTGTTGCAGCTGGCCTCTGTCAGAGAGAGCTTGAGGTCTTCCATTCGTGTTTTGACTGCTTCAATCCATTCTGAATTATTTGGCATGATGCCACAAGTTCAGCCACTTTCTCAACAACTACCACCAGTTCTCAATTTATAGTGGCAGTAATTTTTGTGGAGAAAGACTCAAACATAGCCTGCAAATGCTTTGAAGTATTTATTTTTTTATATTATGCTTTTCAGCACTTCAAAGCGGAATTCATTCAGGTACTGTGGGTATTTCCCTATCCCCAGAGGGCTTTCAATCTAATAGGGTCATTCATCAAAATGCATGATGGCGTGAACACATGCGATAAGAACATTAACCTATGGTGTGAATGCAAATATTTGAGAGGGGCGGGATCAGGGAGGAGTTTGAAATGAGGGGCCATTTCTGGGCTTGGAGAGGAGTGGAGTAGAGGTAGAGAGAGACAGAGAGAAACCGCCTCTGGGGAGGGCCTCATATGGTGCAACTATTTATATCTCTATAGGAGGGCCATCTAATCAGGTGAGGTGAGGTATTATTGGTGGTTTAGGGTTTAGGGGCCAGTTTCTCTTGTAGAGTGAGACGTATGAACACAATACACCTTGGTGAAGATTTGACATCATTTGGAATGAGGAAAGTCTCACAAAGATGAAATTTTGTACTATGTTATCTCGCCCTAGCTTGATGGTACCCTGTTATAGAGTCCATCAAGCTAGGGTGAGAGAACATAGTAGAAATTTCATCTTTGTGAGACTTTCTTCACTCCAAATGACATCAAATCTTCACCAAAGTGTGCCATGCTGTTCGTACATCTCACTCTACATGAGAAATTGGCCCCTAAACCCTAAACCACCACCAACACTTCACTACTTTGAGGGCCTTGTAGATATGCTCTCTCTCTCTCCTCCCCAGCGCAAGATCACAGGGTGGGATAAGTTTACCGCACCATGCAATTCTACCGATGTGAAGTGGTAAGTTACCTTGTGGTGTGGTTATTCTAAAATTTCTCTAAACACGCCCCTTTTTCTTAACACAGGCATTATCAATGTGTTAATAATGCATTTTGATGAATCTAGGGGTAAGTTTGTACCTGAGGTATTGGCCAAAGTAGCGACAGCAGGCTATTCCTCATCAGAAGCTTGCTCCTCTACCTGCTCCCTGCTGTCAGCCAGCGGTTGATAGTCTGATATGTGCCCCTCACTTGCCTTTTCTGCCCACAAGACAAGCAGTGGTTTTGAGTACACTTCTTTAGACATTGCTTGTGCTCACTTTGGTAGGGGAGTATCTAAGATGTTATTGGATTTAATGCCGAGGGCCCAGGAGCACCAGTCACATGCATCTTCAACCTTCAGCATTTCACGTGATCCCCCCTTAGGTAGCTTTTAAAATTGGGTGGACACGTGTGTGTCCTACGTGTGCACACATCTACTGATTTTAGCACACACCCAGCTTTTAAAATTCATCTCCATGTATTTTACTTCCCATACTCTCATTTCTTTATTTGTTTTTATTGTTTGGGGTGAAGGGGGTTTGCACTAAAATAAAGCAAGACATTATACACTCACTACGAGAGCAAGATTCTTCTCTTGTCTGATTGGCAAGATGAAAATTGCTGGCATGGCTAGCCAGCACATTCATTTTTTTTTTAAATTTATATTTTATTCAGATTTTCAACAAATTTTCTACATTTGCAAAAATCAAGCAATTTGTCTTTAGTACATGAAACCAAAATAAGAAATCTCAACAATATTATTTGTACATCAGCGATAAAGTCCCCAATAATGGAAGGATTTACAAAGGCAACAATAACCTAAGTTACTTTAATAGGAAATTGTATAGAACTATACTAATAGAGATTATTTCATTCTTTTTCCTACAGTCTTTTCTCACCCCTGTTCTTTATCCGTCAAAAATACCTCAAGGTGGGTAGGTTCTAGAAAAATAAATTAATTTTTTTGAAGAACAATTAGACATTTACACGGGAATTATAGAAAAAAAGACGCTCCTAGAGCTAAAACCCTTGGTTTCAATACCAAAAATTGCTTTTGCCGTAGCTGCGTGCTACAAGCGACGTCAGTAAACACTTGGACTTTATGTCCGCAAAAGAGAAAATCTTTATTTTTAAAGAATTTTTGCAATATTAAACTCTTATCCTGTTCTCTACATAAAGATACTAGCAAAAGCTCTACAAGGGATATCATCTACCGAGGCCTCTAGAAATGATGTCAGGTTTGGGGATTCCTGTTGCATAATGTCTAATTCTTCTATCCCTTCTTGAGGTTGAATCTTTGACTTAGGTATATAATACAATTTTGAGATACTTTTTTCATCAATAGTTGAAATAGACAAGATTTCAATTAAATATTTCTTAAGTAGCTCAAATGCAGATAACAATCTAGATATCGGAAAGATAAGAAACCTTAAATTTCTAATACGGTTTTCATTCTCTAACATTTCTAAATGCCGATGAATTATTAAACTGTCTTTAACAAAAGAATTGTTAGCTGCTTGTAACGTTATTATCTGAGTATTTATTGCCTTACCATTTTCATCAATTAAATTTAATCGACTCGTGTGTTGTTCTATTTTACTATTAATCTCTACAATATCTTCCTTAAATTGCAATAATGAATTAGATAAGGTTTTCTTTACACCAATAAGTACCCTCCAAATATCACCTAGGGTGACATTTTGTGGGTCTAATAAATCAACATTCATATTTCTTCCAGAAACCACTTCTTGAGTTACTAACACTCCCGAACTATCTTGTATACCCCCACTCTATATTTAGTACATTACCAGGCTGTACAATATTTACTGACCCCCCAGCCCCTTGTACCATACTTTGTTGATTGGATCTCAATGTCTCCGTCGACATCAGGGGTGACTGTATCATGGCTGGACTCTCTGGGGATCCTGATGAGAAGGAAATTTCTGGTGTAGAATGTCTCTCGAACTGGCCTACTCGCCTTAACACATGGGAGTCCATGAGTCCTCTAGTTGATGTGACTCCCAGAGATGAAGTAAGAAACTTTGTCTTTCTTTTCCTACCCATAAATTAAGGGTAGGACTAGAAGCAGAAAAACTTTACAAAGGGCGCACGCCGGCGGCTGCACGCCCCTGCCCTTCCGATTTTATCGGGAGTCCCGTCCCGCTGGATGACGTGAGCAGGGTCAGCACGAGGTAAAAGATGTTTTTTTCAGCTCCCTAGGCCCTCTGAGCTCAATCAGGGTTCCCTTCGCTGTCCTCCTGCCCTCCTCTCTCTCGAGAGGCACGTCTCACTGATTCCTCCGTCTGCGCGCTGCTGCCCTTCCGGTTTTATCGGGAGTCCTGTCCCCGCTGGATGACGTCAGCAGGGTCAGCACGAGGTAAAGGATGTTTTTTTCAGCTCCTTAGGCCCCCTGAGCTCAATCAGGGTTCCCTTCGCTGTCCTCCTGCCCTCCACTCTCTCGAGAGGCACGTCTCACCGACTCCTCCCACCAGCACATTCATTTAAGGTGTTACATTGCTCATGGACAAGTTGGGATGAATTTCCAAAACCATTTACTTGCATAAAATTAGAGGTTTGAGCGTAAATGTCTTATTATATAATTGCCCAGGGTTTGTGCATCTACAAGCATGCACATAACCGGACTTTGCACATGCTTGGACTTGGGGCAGAGTTTGGATTTAATCACATATTTTTATTTATAAAATATGCAGATAAATTATGTCCAAGTTATGTGTGTTGCCAAGAGAATATGTAACTTTGTGTGGGTAAGTCATGCATGGAATTTCACAGAGTTTTCAACGTGAACTTATGCAGAGAAATTTGCTTTGAAAATTGGTGTAATTTTTGTATATAGCTGCCACATAAGTCATCTACAACATTACAAAATTACCCTCCCCTTATGGTTTACTTAATTGTGTAATTCTGCTGGGCTTTGCTTTTATTCAGGATGATACATTTTATCTTCCACCACACATGACTGGTTTTCCACTAGTTAATAATATTTCATGGGTTGTCTCACTGCGTGTCTTGTATTATACAATTGGAAGCAGTACCTGCAAGGAAGTATCCTACCATGTAATTGACTGTCATAAATTTCATGATGAGTAGGTTTGAATTATCTCTGGTTTCACTGAATGTCAATGGTATCAATAACCTGGTTAAATGGATGAAAATAATGTCCTTTCTTAGGGGATAGCACGTGGAAGTGTTCTGTCTACAAAAAAAATATTAGATTAAAATTGGATACAGCCATAATATGCTGCTTCTGGCTCAGTTTTTCTTGTTCCATAGGAGAGTAAACTTTGTAAAAAGAAGATAATATGCAATCCAGAGGGTAGAAACATTATCCTGCAAGGTATTTTAGAAGAGCTGGCATGAACTTTTGTAAAGTGGCAGAGGAGGGCAACTGAAATGGGTTCTGCAGATCTTACAGGTCTTCATTTTAACCACCACTATCCCTAGCACTGACCCTTTCAATACTAGCATTGCGCATTTGTTTTGAAACAACATGCAACCCCCCCTTTTTCAGGGGCCATCTTCGGAGATTGCAAAGATGGTAAATAGAACTGCTACAGCCCTGGAATGGGTTCAGTCTACCAGGGTTCACCAATTAGGAATCACAAGTCTTCTTGGAGACCCAGGGGAAGACTTACCTCAAACACAATGTCGATACTGGTTAGTTAGTTCCTGAAAGGAGAGAATTTATTGTAAAGTCCAAACGAAATACCAAGGTGAGAACCCTAATCTTCACCTTGAGTCACAGAGACAGAAAAATGAGAAAAAGCAATTACATTTAGAATATAGTCACTCACAGTCTCTTAGGAGGATAACCCCTTTCTTCAAGTCTTTGCTTGTCAATTGATAATTCTTTCTTATATAAGGAGCCCCCAAAGGCCTAGGATCCCTGTATTAGACCAAGTACCTTCTCCAAATACATCCGCTATGGGCTTCCCCAGTAAGTCAAGTTTCTCTTTTCCATGAGGAGATTGCTGAACTTCAGGATAGCACTAGTGGTCCATGATCCTCCACACTTCCCACTGCAGAACTCTGATGCTGCATGCGTCCATCCACTGTTTCCTGTCTCCTCTCAGTGTCATTGCCCCCTTCAGAACTTGCAGCAGAGAAATCACACTTTATGCTGAGCTGTCCCAGATCACTCTCCACTGTCCTCTGTCCATGCAACAGTAGAGTAACAGAGTAAGCCCCAGCACAAGCACCCAGATTACCCACAACCCTACCTGTCCATGTCCATGACTAGGGGGCATTCCATGAAGTTAGCAAGTAGCACATTTAAGACTAATCAGAGAAAATTCTTTTTCACTCAACGCACAATTAAGCTCTGGAATTTGTTGCCAGAGGATGTGGTTAGTGCAGTTAGTGTAGCTGGGTTCAAAAAAGGTTTGGAAAAGTTCTTGGAGGAAAAGTCCATTAACTGCTATTAATCAAGTTTACTTAGGGGCGGATTTTCAGAGCCCTGCTCGCCTAAATCCGCCCAAAACCGGGCGGATTTAGGTGAGCAGGGCCCTGCGCGCCGGTGAGCCTATTTTACATAGGCCTACCGGCGCGCGCAGAGCCCCGGGACTCGCGTAAGTCCCGGGGTTCTCTGAGGGGGGCGTGTCAGGGGCGTGTAGGGGGGCGGGCCCGGTCGTCGCGGCGTTTAGGGGGCGTGTCGGCAGCGTTTTGGGCGCGGGTACGGGGGCGTGGCTACGGCCCGGGGCGGTCCGGGGGCGTGGCCGCGCCCTCCGTACCCACCCCCAGGTCGCGTCCCGGCGCGCAACAGGCCCGCTGGCGCGCGGGGATTTACTTCTCCCTCCGGGAGGCGTAAATCCCCGGAGAAAGGTAAGGGGGGGGGTGTAGACAGGGCCAGGCGGGTGGGTTAGGTAGAGGAAGGGAGGGGAAGGTGAGAGGAGGGCGTTAGAGGATTCCCTCCAAGGCCGCTCCGATTTCGGAGCGGCCTTGGAGGGAACGGGGGTAGGCTGCGCGGCTCGGCCCGCGCCGGCTATACAGAATTCATAGCCTTGCGCGCGCCGATCCAGGATTTTAGTGGATACGCGCGGCTCCGCACGTATCTACTAAAATCCAGCATACTTTTGCTTGCGCCTGATGCGCCAGCAAAAGTACGCCTATTCGCGTTTTTTGAAAATCTACCCCTTAGGGAATAGCCACTGCTATTAATTGCATCAGTAGCATGGGATCTTCTTGGTGTTTGGGTGATTGCCAGGTTCTTGTGGCCTGGTTTGGCCTCTGTTGAAAACAGGATCCTGGGCTTGATGGACCCTTGGTCTGACCCAGCATGGCAATTTCTTATGTTCTTATGTACTTGTACCCTACACTCCCTCACTCACTGCCAGCAAACACCACTTTAAGGCACATCACCCCAATGACAACCATCTGCCCATGCACCAACTTCTCCCATCCTCCCCCCCTCAGTGTGGCTCTCCCAGAGCTGCTGACTACCCCCAAAACCCTCCAACCCTCCTTCCCTTCCAAACTGGAACCCCTGACAATCCAGTCCCATTACCCCCACCAGGAAACCCCTGCCACTTGCCTAATTGCCTCCATCCACTATACCAATCCAGCCCCCCATCAAAATCCCCCCCCCCTACACCCCATGGACCTACCAGTGGTGAGCCCCCTGCAGCCATGCCCATGTTATGCCCTGTGGGAATGCTACCATCTTGAGGCATGAGACACCTGCCTTCAGAATCTGCTCTCAATGCACCACAATCCTCCCCAGCTTCTGCGCTCCCCAGTGATACACGTCACCCAGCAGTGGCCCCTGCCCTCTCTCCCCCACAGGAAGTCTGAGCTCTCACCACCTTGCCTTTCCATTTGCTTCCCACCGTTGCCCCCTTCAAAGTGCTTTTAGACCCCCCCGCCCCTCCCCACGCCATTGCCCTGTTCCAGCATATGAATCCCTAAGGACTGCCCTTACTCCCCACGTCTCACTCATGCCTGCACCTGGCTCCATTCCCACCGTGCTCATTCGGGCCTTCTCCCCACCCTGCCCGACAAGCTCCTGCCCTGCACCTACTGCTCTCGCACTCACTCCTCCACAGCATGTCCACTGCACCAAGGCTTTGGATGCTCCCCCACAGAGGAGACCTCACAGAAACGGTCCTCCGCTCCCCACTCCCCCGCAGTCAACAACAGCGAGATGCCTGCTGCCACTTCAGACACCCATCCGGGTGCCTCCGGCCATTTTTGCCTTCCTCCCCTCCCTCCCTCCCATGCTTCCCATCATTGCCTGACAATGAGGATACCGATGCTGTCACTGCCTTTGCGGCTCCCAGATACCTGACCTCACTTTTGGATCATCACTCATGATCACCTGCTTTGTCTCTGCCGCAACTCCCCGACCCAACCACCGTGGCAAGGAAACTGAACAAAGAAGCCCGCGGCAGCACCTCATGGGGAAAAAAAAAAAAGAAAAGAAAATCATGGACGCCGACTGCTTCTCCTGCCTCCACCGCCTCGCTTGAGCCCCACCAATCAGGTAAGCCCCAGCCAATTTAAAATGAACTGGCACATGTCACCAAGCCGATCTCCCACACTACCACCCCCAAACCCTATATAAGGGTAAGGGGCAAAATGCCACCCGCCACCATGTTAATGGCAGCAGGGTGGACCTCACCCCCCAGCCTTATACTTCCTTTCCAGCATTGGCTTCTTGATTTCAATGAACCTTTTCCCTAAATGTGCCAATGCACTATTCCTGTCATTACCAAAATATAAAATGAATCGGACATCATTTTTGCCGAATGCTTTCAGTCTTGAGTTCTCATCAAATAAGAGAAAACAGTTTATAGAAAGTAAAAGAAATAAGTAATTATCTTACTTAAAGAAAAATGGAATGAAGAATAACAGCTATGCCTGCAAACCCAGTTTCTTGCATCAGTTATGGGGTGCATGCATAAGCAGAGTTGAAAATAAGACAGAATTAGCCAGAAAATAAACATAAAAAAAAAAATAAAATATCTCAACTAAGCCTTATTTGGGGCATCTGATTGTGCATATTTTTCAATATGATGTATTACTAAATTAAAGAGAGAAGTCTAGCACATATGAAATGCCTGCAGAAGTTCATTTTAATTCCCCAGCCTTCTGAATATCTGTCACTGTGGCAGTAAGATCTGCTTCTCCTCAGAGGTGACAGGGCTGCTGGGCATGGGTACTGTGGTCTTGTTTACTTCATCTCTGATGAGGGTGAATTCAGGTAATGCACTAGAAGCCAGGGATCTTGTTGATTTGTTTGAGTTTATTTAAAACTGAATTGTGTGCTTGTGAAAGGTATAGACTGACAACAATGGAATCAAAAATCTGCTAAATAGCCATAGAATAGGTAAAGAGCAAGTATTATCTCACTTTTCCTCAACCCTGCTCTGGATGGAGCACCTCTAAGGACCTCTGAAATACTTCAAATGACGAAAAAGCAATGTTCAGTAGATAACCTGTATCAATCTGATTTATAATAATTTTGTAAACATGACACTAAGGCAGACAGTGTATC
Organism: Rhinatrema bivittatum; assembly: GCF_901001135.1. Classification (NCBI taxonomy): domain Eukaryota; kingdom Metazoa; phylum Chordata; class Amphibia; order Gymnophiona; family Rhinatrematidae; genus Rhinatrema; species Rhinatrema bivittatum. The sequence continues at coordinate 711,006,087 of NC_042615.1, read as the reverse complement.
TATTCCTCATTCCTAACAAATCACATGTAAACAGAAAATGCTAGCCCTAAGTCAGTGCGAAGGCAATACAACAACATGATACTGGTAGGAAGTGTTCGTCAGCAGCCAGGAAAGCTATACTGGAGTTTAGCCTTTTCCAGCAAGCACCCAGGTGCAAAGGCTCTTTGCATGATTTCCAGTTGTTTCTAAACAGTTGTGCTGAATATGTGGACCAGACATCAAGCTAATGTAAGGATGTCATCAAAGCATTCCTTATTAATTTAATGACATTGGAGTCCATACTCTGAAGTCAGAGTAGGAATGTATAGTGTTCTTTGACTTTCCCCAGTGTGAGGTGTTATTCCAGGAATTTGATTCACAAACCCATGAGCCCATGTTGGCTTGTTTTCCGCTTGAAAATCTCCTGTCCTAGATGAGTACTGAGTTTCAAGGTAAGAGCACGGGCACCCAAGATCTGGGAGTCTCTTGAGGTCCCAAAGGATCCTGACACTGAGAAAACCTAGAGATAGAGAGTGGAAAGAGATGAAGTGAATCCCTTATAGCAGGGGTCAGGAACCTATGGCTCGCGAGCCAGATGTGGCTCTTTTGATGGCTGCATCTGGCTCGCAGACAAATCTTCAATAAAAAAGTAAAAATCTAACAAAGCCCCCCAAGACCTACCAAAAGTCCCCGGTGGTCCAGCGGGGGTCCAGGAGCGGTCCGGGAGCGATCTCCTGGACTTGGGCTGTCGGCTGCCAGTAGTCAAAATGGCGCCGACAGCCCTTTGCCCTCACTATGTCACTGGGGTCGACCAATGGCGGCGGTAGCCCCTGTGACATAGTAAGGGCAAAGGGTCGTCGATGCCATTTTGACTACTGGCAGCCGACAGCCCAAGTCCAAGAGATCGCTCCTGGACCACCGGGGACTTTTGGTAGGTCTTAGGGGGGTCAGGAGGGTGGGGGGTTGTAGTTAGTATGGCTCTCATGGAATTACATTTTAAATTATGTGGCGTTCATGGCTCTCTCAGCCAAAAAGGTTCCCGACCCCTGCCTTATAGAAACATATATAGAAACATAGAAATGACGGCAGAAGAAGACCAAATGGCCCATCCAGTCTGCCCAGCAAGCCATGTATTTTTTTTCTTTTTTTTCCTTTCCTCTCTCACTGCAAGGGTTATTTTGAGTGCCTAACAAGTGGATTTTTCTGTTGGGAGTTAGAGGCAGGGCTGCCCTTCAAGGATAAAGTGAAGTCTACAGAGTTGTATTTGAGAAAGAATCAAAAGGAACTCATTTGTTTTTCTTCAGGAAAAGTATTTCAGCTTGAAAGAGGTGATCTGCATTAAGTAATTCAGGTACTAATAAAAGGATAAGATGCCTCCAATTCCAAAGAATGCCTTCTTGTTAATAAGTTGCTTGGCGATGAAACCCCGAGCGTGTGCAGATTTCCATTAACTGTAAGTTTTGGACTGTGTATTACCTTTTGCATTTCTGGATTGATTGTACCAGGTACAGATGAATCATTTGCCAAATAAAGTATGTGCATCAAGTTACCTAGTAAAGGATTTAATTTTTGAATGACCCCAAACCTGATGTGTTGTGTGATTTTTTTTCCTACCTTGGAATTTTGTCAGAAGACCTCCTAAACCCAAGAGCCTTGAAAGGCTCTCCTTCCCCCTGTCAGGAAGGAATCTCCAGGAACAATGGGTCACAACCTGGTCCCAGAGCCCTAAGTAAGCCCCCTGTGTCAGGCTACCTGGACAGCCTGGTGCACTAACAGTACTGCCAGACCTTACTTTTTCAAGTAAGAATTATAGAAATAAACATACCAGCTTGTTCAATAAAAGAATCAAACTAGATCTCCAGCTGTATATTCTCCTTTCTGTCCCCCAAAATCCGACCCTCCATGAATGACATATCCCCATTATATTCCCAGAATGCAACCCTCAAATCCACAGAATCCAACTCTCAGTGAGTCATGCAATTTATCTTATTTTTGTTAATGTATTATTTAAAAAATAAATCATAGAAAAGTGTAAAAATGGAATTTACTGAAACATTGAACAAACATTTCAGATTCAGATCACTATCTTTATACATCTGACAGTAAAAACATTACAGTTTGCACAGCCATAATTCAGCCAATGTTCACTCCAAAATTAAACAACTGTCACACCAACATATGACAATGTATCAAATTAAGAAATTCAATTAGAAAAAAAATCATAACATTGTACAATAATCCTATATCTGTTAACCAGGTTAGTTCTGGAGAAATCCAGATGCTAACATTTATTGTCGTTGAATACTGCATAATAACTTTTCTATTGTTCTCTTAACTAGACTAATAATATATCAAATTCCAGAAACAAAAGTTGTTTGTTCAAACTGCTATACTTATTCTGCTGTAAGTTCATGCTGGTATAGCCAATTCTTTAATTATCAGAATTAAAGTCAACAAATATAACTAAATATATCTAGAAGATGAATGGATGAAAGTCTGTGCAGATTATAAATTAGTACAGCGGTTCTCAACCTTTTTTCCATCATGACACACGTGACAGATGATGCTCATGTGTGTGACACATTGCACACTATGGGGCAGATGTTCAAAGGGTTATGCACGTAACCCCGAAATCCTGCTCCTGTGTATGCCGAGCCTAAGCCCCGGGACGCGCATATATCCCAGGGCTTCCCACCCCTTTTTCATAGCCCCGGGATATACGCGCGTCCCGCGGCTTGTGTGCGTCGCCGAGCTTATGCAAAATAGGCTCAGCACATGCAGGAGCAGGTTTTCGGGATTACAAGCGTAACCCTTTGAAAATCTGCCCCTTACTATTAGAAAAACAAAGAAAGCCAGACTGCTCTAGATTCCTACACAGAATCTACTAGTTAGTAGAATCCTTCAATTCTGTCAAACATGCAGAATGCAGATTGACCCTTATCTAATACAGAATAAATGACCATAAATTATAAACAAGCATACAGAGAAAAATTGAAACTCTAAGAAGCAGGAGGAGGACAGGGAGGTGTGGTGGGATGGTGTGGCAGGATACAGCATGCCTGCAACATTTCTGACTTGGATTGGTGGTGGCAGTGATTTCCAGGGTTGAGGGAAAAGCAGGAAGCGGTGATGAGGAATTTTAAGTACCAGTTCCTTACTCTGCATTCTCCCCAAGCAGCAAGCACACGTGGCTGTTATAGAAAGCATAGACTTACTATGTCAAATGTTTGTTGACACGCCTTCCAACCCTGGGTGACACACTGATTGCGCACCACTGAATTAGGAGGCTACACAACAATGTAAAGTCCTATGCAAATTTACTCAGCATTATGGGTACTTTTACAGAGCTTATAACAAACATAAACAGACGAAAAGCACGTTTGCCATCACATTTCATTGTCTGCATTTCATAGAGGTCTGGACTCTACTGGGAACTGTTGTGGAAATAGAGACTACCTAGCCAGTCACCACAATATGTAAGGAACTTCCACATTCCATAAGGATTTTCAACAGTATTTTGTGTTAACCATCCTTGTCTTGGGGTTGCTTTACTGTTTAATGAAAGCTTTTTTGAGAATAGTATTGCTAACACCTAAACAACACATAAGCACCACTAATATGTTCATGTTAGGTAGGTGCAATTTTTGAAACCCTAATGGGTGACTATTCTAGCAAATTTTATATTTAAATCTCTAAAGATTGAAACAATAGAAATATAACTGGTCTTTTGTCTTTCTAACTTTATAAAATGCTTTGATGATAAACCTGAATTGAGTTGGTTTTGCTTTATAAAATACAAACATTATAAGCTTGTATTATCAGATATGGGATATTCCCCACCTGAATAGCCACTGACTTTTTACATATGAATGTCATCCTTCCTGGAAATCACCTTGGAAACAGCATTGCACTGAAAGCAATTAAATGCAAAAGTTGAAATGAGTTATATATATAAAACAGAAATGATGTATCCTTCAAACAAAATCATATGCAGTGTTAGGGACAATAGTTAAGTATGGTTATCATGCTGTAGTTTTGATATGGTTTGCCTTTCCTCCACAAATGATCTTTCAGCTCACTCAGGACCTGCCATAACCTTTGGTGGTGAAGGAGGAGTGGTTCTTGGGCTGTGGTGCCAAAGAATGTCATTCAAAGCAGCCACAGATTTTAATGGAGGTGGCTGTGACAAAAACAGTAACAGAATTTGATAAGTTCTGGGATAAGCATAAAAGATCCTTAATTGTGAAGCAGAGAAAGAGAAGTCAGAGATCAACAGAGTCATGTGGCAATGCAACATGTATTGAATTAGTCAAACTAGATGGTAGGGATGTGCATTTGTTTTCAATGAATGTGCAAGCCACAACGCATAAGTCCCTATTCGTTGTATTCATGGGTTTGCGAAATGCATGGCGATCCCCCACGAATAAAACATATCAAATTAGTTTCATTCTTTTGGTTCGCAGTGATTTCTTAGCGGCCGTCTGAAATAGGAGAAGGCCATGTGGGAGTATCCATAAGAAAAACCAACCCTTTCCTGTGAGTCATAAGTGACCTCACAGCCCTGTCACAGACAGGTTGCATTCTCATCTCCTTGCCAACCTATCAGAGCTATGCATTTTTTCTAATGCAGCCAATTGCCACTTTCACTCAGTGCTCTGTGACGCTATTCCTGATGACGCTGCACTATTTATACCTTCAGCATGCGGCATGCCACGCTCTTTCTTTGCGGGGGTGGTCCGGGGATGGTGGCTTTACTCAGAGCTAGTCTGAGTGTCTCAAATCTGTATTCAATTGCTAGCTACTTTGAAAGAATTTTCCATTGAAAAAGATATTTCTTCGTTTTTGCTGCTGTGTCAGCCAGGCTTTTTTTTAACTGCACTTTATTTTTATTGAACTCAGACTGTCTCTCCCACTGAGACAAGCTGCTAGCAGTGGCATTTTGCTGCTGATCTTACCCGCCTGGGGTAGGTTGCTAGCAGGATTTGGGTGTTGTGGGAGGAGATATATTCAATTTCTAGCTACTTTGATAGAATTTTCCATTGAAAAAGATATTTCTTCATTTTTGCTGCTGTGCCAGCCAGGCTTTTTTTTTAACTGCAGTTTTTTTTTTTTTTTATTGAACTCAGACTGTCTCTCTGTGCTCTTTTAAGCCATCAAGGCAGTGCACTGGGCATCTGTGGGCAGTTTTCCATACTCACATATATTGGGACACCAGTGCTCTTTGAAGCCAAATTCCCAGTAGGCCTCTTTTGTAGTTACAAGTTTGTTGTGTGCCCATACAGTAGTGTACATCAAGGCACTGCGCCTGTGGGCAGTTTTGTAGACTCACATAAATTGGGACTGGCACTTCAAAAGGCAGTGCCAGTCCCCCATTAAAATTAAAAAGGGACCTGTTCCAATCTAAAATCTCTGGAGGGACAGGCAGTTTCATCCGGAAAAAAATGAAATTTTAAGATGATGCATCGCCACTACCTGTTTATGACCCTGTAGTTTTGGAGGTGAGGGAACGGGAGGCTGAGTCATGCAAGACAAAAGGCGAGACCCAAAAGCAGCAGTGCAACAGCAGTCTCGACTTAGCATTGAAAATGTTTGCTTTTGATTCTGATGAAGAATCATCTTGTGTGGGATTCTCATCATCAGAAATGGAAGAAGTAATAGCTAAAGAAGGTTTAGGAGGATTAGTTAGTACAGTCTTAGCCTCCACTTCAGTGCTGCAGGGAAGAGATGAAACTGATGGTGATGAGGAGGAGGAAGAGCAGTCAGTGCAGGCACAGAGTGTGACTGATGCCCCTGGCATTGCTTCTCAGGGTGCACCCACTACTTCAGCTCCAGTGCCAACATCCACCCTGAAGGCTATAGAGAAGGGATCACAAAAGAAATCTGCAATCTGGAGCCACTTTAAAGTGATGGAGGACCCGCGTTTTGCTCAGTGTAATTACTATGCCAGGGCTATTAGTAGAGGCCAGCAAATGGGACATCTAACTAATTTGGCAAGATGCATCTTATGCAGAAGCAACACCCAACAGTACTGCCATCTGCGGATGGTGGCAGTACCAGTCAGGGGACCCCTTTTTCCAGGCAGCGGAAAGTGGTTGAAAAGGAGCAGAGTCACCCCATGCCCTCAGCCCCTTCTAGCAGTCAGGTGGCAGGCCAGCAGCTCCCTGCTATGTGTCAGAAGCGACAACCCACCATGGAGGAAATAGGGTGGTGTTCGGTAACACTATCCTGGGGAAGGAGGCAGGCAGCCTCAAAAGTTGTAACCAGGAGCATTGGGGAAATGATTGCCCTTGATGACCAGCCCTTGCAGATAGTGGAGAATGTGGGTTTCAAGCATTTGCTGAAGGTCTTAGTTCCAAATTACAAAGTCCCCTCCAGAACCACATTTAGCAGAAAGGTCTTCCCTAGCCTGTACAACCAGTGTCGCAGTCGCACCCAAGCGCTGCTAGCTAAGGCAGAGGGGAGTGTGCATTTTACCTGCGATATCTGGACCACACTGAATGCTGCACACTCTTACCTCTCCCTGACAGCACACTGGTGGGACCTGGCTGAGGCAGGGGCAGGCAGCAGCTCTATTAGTGAACGTGGGCTTTACTGCACACCCACCTGACGGATGAGGCCCATACCTCAGCCTATATTCTAGCATGCATCAGAACGATGCTGGTGGGCTGGCAGCTACACCAGTGAGACAGGAATCTTCAGGCAGGGTTCTTTGTCACAGACAATGGGGCAAACATGGTAAAGGCAATATGCGACAGGAGCTTTCAGAACATCTGATGTTTTGCACACACTCTGCACCTGGTAGTGAAGTCAGCTCTGGGGTTGGAGTCCAATCACCAAGAGAATGAATACCTGCATACGTTAATACAGAAGTGCAGGAACGTAGCAGCACACTTATTTATTTATTTATTTATTTATTAACTTTTATTTACCGACATTCGTGAAGCACATCATGCCGGTTTACAATGAACTCAGGTGGGAGATACAGTAAAACAAAATAACATTAAAACAATATAATATTAACTAACACAACAACAAGGTAAAAAAAAGAACAAAAAACTATAAAAGCTATAAAAAACTATAAAAAACAATGAACCGAGGGAGCAGAGAGACGAGGGAGGATAGGGGAGGGAGAAGAGGGGGAAGGTAGGCTGGGGGCAGGGCAAGGGGAGAGGGAGGGAGGATGGGGGTAGGAGGGGAGTGGGGAAAGGGGGGTGAGGTGTAAAGGGGGAGAGGCATAGTTCAAAGGAAGTAAAAGGAGAAATTAAAAATAGAAAGGAGGAAGCTATGTAAAGGTGAATTATATACAAGGATCTCTTAACTACGTAGAGATACGGAGGGTATCACCTTCACACTTCCACAGAAGTGTGAAGGTGGGGCAGGTTCTCCAACAAAAGCAGATTGATTTTAAGATGCTTCACAAGCATCTCATTCAAGACATTGCCACCTGGTGGAATTCCACCTATATGATGCTGCAGATATTAGTGGAGCAGCAGACACCCCTTCATGATCTTTCTCTGGAAATGGAGCTTGGTTTGCATAGTCCCCTAGGGCATCATGATTGGTTAGTCATGAGTCAGCTGGTAAAAATCCTGCAGCCCTTCAAGGATGCCATAGAGGAGCTGAGTTCCAGAAGTGCCACCTTGGCTGACATCATCCCTATAGTTAATTTTCTGGAGGAAAATTTGGAGGGCTTTAAACAGGAAGAGGGGAATGACAGCAGAGGTGCTGCATTGTCTGGACTTTTTGCAGAAGCAGGTGCAAGAGAGATTAAGACCTTTAACAGAAAACCACACATACATGCTCGCCACAGTCTGCGATCCCCATGTGAAAGGGAAACTCGCTCTACAGTCCGATTGTCTCCTATTTGTGAAGGACCTGCTGTTAGTAAAAGTCCATGAACAGGAGCGCCATAGGCAGAGACAGATTAGGCATGAAGCAGAGGAGGAAACAGCAGGCACTCAGACATGTAGTTCTAATATTTCTAATTTCAGTTTCACGTATTTGTGCATCACTTCTTTCCAGAATATTCTTTTTCCTGTTTTGTAACATTTGGAATGTAAGAACATAAAAAGCTGACTTAAGATGTTTGGAGCTTGCATATTTCATATGCTCAATAGTTTTCATGACCTTCATAATATGGGCAATTTCCCCTAAATCTTTCTTAGGTGCTGTTACGCAAAATAGTGGAACCTTGGTCAATGACCGCTTACCTTGTCCCGCAGATCCAACGGACGGAATCCGGGAGTTAGAAGCTGCAGAGAAGTCCCTTAGACAGTCCGGGTCAGGGCAGGTAGCAAACAACAATCCAATGAGACAGTCCGGGTCAGGGCAGGCAGCAGACAACAAATCCAACGAAGCAATCCAGGTCAGGGCAGGCAGCAGGCAACAAATCCAAAGAGACAGTCCAGGTCAGGGCAGGCGACAGGCAACAGATCCAAAGAAGCAATCCAGGTCAGGCAAACGACAGTAAACCAAAAAGTCAGCAAGCAGCAATCCAAACTCTACTTGTGGCCGAAGCAAAAAGGAAGGGAAACAACCCTCTTTAAATCCCTCAAGTCTCCCGCGCAGACCGACGCTCCTGTCGGCGTCTGACGTCATGCGGGGGCGTGGCCACGACGCGACTCGCTCGGAGCCGAGGCAAGCCGGAAGTCGACCCCGGGACGGAGCGCCGGCGCCCGGGGACTCCCTTGCGGGTAATAGGTGCCAACATTAATGTTTCTAGCACTATAGAAAACTGGTGATAGTTGCACTCTAGTTCATCCTGTGTTCCCATAGTTTACAGGGGCACTGTGTAAACTACAAAGTCAACATAGGTTGATATTGTGGATTTGGACGAGTAAGAGTTTAAGAGTTTTATATACCATCATTAAGTTATTCACCAACATAACGGTAGCGGTTTTCTTATTTCTGAGAGCTCTTCAAGTTTCTTTGTCATCAGCTGAAGTACATAAGTACAGTTAATAGCTTCTGGGTATTTACAAGGGCTTGATCTCAAAATCTGTGCCTGTCCGTCCACTGTCCAGTCCTTATGTCCCTACAAGGGCTTGTTCTCAAATGCTTTGCCTGTCCATCCAGGCATTACGTCCCTACAAGGGCTTTACCTCTAACACTGTGCCTGTCCATCCAGGCCTTACGTCCCTACATAGGCCTGACCTTTAACACTGTGCCTGTCTGTCCAGCTTGGAGCTTGGATATTTCATATGCTCAATAGTTTTCATAACCTTCATAATACGGGCCATTTTCTCTAGTTGTTTCTTAGGTGCCAACTTTAATGTTTCTAGTGCTATAGAAAACTGGTGGTAGTTGTACTCTAGTTCATCCTCTCTGTTCCCATAGTTTACAGAGGCACTGTAGGGTACAAAGTCAACATAGGTTGATATTGTAGATTTGGACTTGAGTAGCAATTTTCTTATTTCTGACAGCTCTTCAAGTTCCTCTGTCATCAGCTGAAGTGCATAAGCACAGTTAATAGCTTCTGGGAATTCACTAGACAGCAACGGAACCACCACACTCTAGGGGCCAACCCATTCTAGGGAGCCCTTTCCTGCGCAAAGGAAAGGGAACTCTCCCCGGTTGTAGCCAGCTTATCTCTTAGTACCCGTTGACCCATGTTGAACCAGAACCACTGTTTATATGGAAACCTCCTCCACGTTGACTCGCCATGATTGAAGGCTCGTGCTCCACTCTAGGGGCTAACCCATTCTAGGGAGCTCTTTCCTGCGCAAAGAAAAAGGAACTCTCCCTGGGTGTAGCCAGCCTATCTCTTAGCACCCATTGACCCATGTTGAACCGCTGTTCACATGGGAAACCTCCTCCACGTCAACTCGCCATGCTTGAAGTCTCATGCTCTACTCTAGGGGCTAACCCATTCTAGGGAACCCTTTCCTGTGGAAAGAAAAGGGAACTCTCCCTGGGTGTAGCCAGCCTATCTCTTAACACCCGCTGACCCATGTTGAACTGCTGTTTACATGGAAACCTCCTCCGCCTCGGCCTTCAAAATTCTCGTTTGTATATCTGCTACATCCACCAGGTTTTAAAAGACCAGCGAAAGCTCACTAGATGCCAACGGAAACATCCCACTCTAGGAGCGAACTCATTCTAGGTTGCCCTTTCCAGCGCAAAGGAAAGGGAACTCTCCCCAGGGCCAGCCTGTCTTGCCCCTATCAAAACCACAGAGACCAGACTACCTCCACTCTTCTAGCCTGTCTTGTCCCTATCAAAACTACAGGGACCAGACTACCTCCACTCTGCCATCCTGTCTTGCCCCTATCAACTTTCTGCCACTCTACCTTACTGCCATACACCAGACGACTCACTCTACTCCTTATGGTGTTCTTGCCACTATCATAGTTCCTCAGTGTGTTGGTGCTAGTCTTTCCTTTGCTTTGTCCCTTTGTCAGCGCCTTGTGGTTTTTTCTGACACTCTTTCTGCTTGCTATGTTCCCCCTTCATTGTACTGTAGGATGTTGATGCCACTTGTCTTGCCACTTTGCCTGTCATGCTGCCTTCGAGGGTTCATGCAACTGTTATCGGTGCTCTTTTTTGAAGCTGTGGTGTGTTTTTGACGCTCTCGCTGCTGCTTGGCACCTCTGTTAAAGCACTCTTGCCATTCCTGGTACCCCTTTGCCTCTTTACAGTGCCTTAGGCTATTCATGCCACTTTGGTGCCACTTTAAGAACAGAAGTACATAAGAAGTTGCCATGCTGGGTCAGACCAAGGGTCCATCAAGCCCAGCATCCTGTTTCCAACAAAGGCCAAACCAGGCCACAAGAACCTGGCAAGTACCCAAACACTAAGAAAATCCCATGCTACTGATGCAATTAATAGCAGTGGCTATTCCCTAAGTAAATTTGATTAACAGCTGTTAATGGACTTCTCCTCCAAGAACTTATCCAAACCTTTTTTGAACCCAGCTACACTAACTGCACTAAACACATCCTCTGGCAACAAATTCCAGAGCTTTATTGTGCGTTGAGTGAAAAAGAATTTTCTCTGATTAGTCTTAAATGTGCTACTTGCTAACTTCATAGAATGCCCCCTAGTCCTTCTATTATTCGAAAGTGTAAATAACCGAGTCACATCTACTCGTTCAAGACCTCTCATGAACTTAAAGACCTCTATCATATCCCCCCTCAGCCGTCTTTTCTCCAAGCTGAACAGCCCTAACCTCTTCAGTCTTTCCACAGTTTAAGTACCTTGGAGCTCTTTTCTTGTTCTGATGATTGCTCCCCAGAAGTTTCATCAGAATTGATAAGAAAACCCCAATTCTGCAGCCAAAAATAGGCTGCAAATACTTCCCCCATTGACTTTAATGGGAAAACGGAAAACAAATAAAACTAATCAACGAATTGGTTTTTCCACCTATGAAACTAACGCAATGAATTTGGGTCCCGGCGAAATGAAAACCGAATCAAAACAAATTTTTTCCTTCTGCACATCTCTACTAGATGGGCCTTACAGTCCTTATCTGCTAGGATTTTCTATTTTTCACAGATAATGAAGTAAAACTTTCTGGTTAATTATAGCACACACCATCCAGGATATTATAGCTAATTCCTGATGCTAATAGGATGATCCTACCTGGTAGGATCTTTATGGGGACAACAAGCCATCAGCATCTGATTAATTGTCTGTTATTGGATGGAAGACTGATGATAAGTAACATTTGGAGAAAATTATGTATATTAACATTTTATGATTGGTTTCAAGCATTTGTTTTATTATGGAAACATTCAAATTAACAGCATGTTCAGAATAAAAACAAACAATTCACTTACATTTGGGAAACCTTTAATACATGCTATTTAGTGCACAGAAGCAGATATCCATTATAAAACATATTTCTTTATAAATTTACTGTAATGGAGCAGCTGAGGGAGAGAATAATTAAGCTCAGTGAATTAGATGTATATTAAGTATGTCTGCTACCCAGCAGGAACTAATAAGAATGATTTGCTTTCTCTTACTGTAGCCATAGGCCTGTGGAAACTTAAGGAAAACAATTCAATTGATCTATAAAAGTTTGTGACAGGCCCATATAATTGGTCAGGCATGGAACAGCTCTAGTTCCCTCCTCCTTTGCATTGCCAGGCCCATAGCTATCTCAGGCCTAGCCTCCTGGCCTGGAACAGTGCTCCAGCTATTGAGATGGCCTCTGCAATCAAGAGGTAAAGTGCTGAATCAGGTGAGATGTCCACAGTGAAGTTGTCACCTCCCTCGCCTAGCAATGACTGAGCATCCTCATGACCACTGTCCTGAGGTCCTGTGACTGAAAGGAGAGGAGACCCTACTGGAAAGGGGAGAGTGAAAGGTGCTGAAATTATCAGATTTGGGCACTTATTTGGCTAGATTCTAGCTGGATAACTTTGTATCCAGCTAAAATTTGGCTGGATAAGTTAGGGGCATTTCGGAGGCATAACTGGGAGGAGGAGTTCTCCAGCTACCTCTGTTCAGCCTGTAGAACTGTCCTAAAGTTAGCTGGATAAACTTACCCAGCTAACTTCAAGGTAGCAGGATATATTCAGTGATGCAGCCACACCACTGAATATACAAGATAAGTTAACTGAATTAATTTATCCAGCTAACTAGCTGAGTTGCACAGAGGCTGAAAATGGACATCCTAGTTGTTTCTGCATTTTTTTTTTTTTTATTTAAGATTTTTTCTATACCAATATTTGTTGTTGGACATCATATCGGTTTACAGTCAACTTGGAGTCAGCAACATAGCTTTACAGTGTAACCCATATAACAGCTTTTTACAGAATAACTATAATAACAGTTTAACGGTTTAACAAAAACAGCTAGTTGTTTCTGCATAACCTGCCCTCCCGCTCCAAATGGGAAAAAGGTATGCCTCATCCCTCATCACTATGGGGTAGATTTTAAAACCCCTGCGCGTGTAAATCCTCCCGGATTTACGCGCGCAGGGCACTCGCGTGCCGGTGCACCTATTTTGCATAGGCCGCCGGCGCGTAAGTCCCAGGGCTTCGTAAAAGGGGCGGGAGGGGGCATGTCCAGAGGCGTGTACGGCGCGTGTACGGGGCAGGGGGCAGTCCGGGGTGGGTCCGGGGCGTGGCGACGGTTCGGGGGCGGGCTGGGAGGGCAGTCCCGAGTCCCCCGGCACTGCGGCCTGTGCCGGGGATGCCAGGGCGGCGTGCGCAGGTTACGCCTGCTTCAAGCAGGCGTAACTTGCCCAACAAAGGTAAGGGGGGGGATTTAGGTAGGGCTAGGGGGTGGGGTAGATAGGGGAAGGGAGGGGAAGGTGGGGGGACGCGGAAGGAAAGTTCCCTCCGAGGCCACTCTGATTTCAGAGCGGCCTCAGAGGGAATGGAGGCAGGCTGTGCGGCTCGGCGCGCGCAAGCTGCCGATTTTGCGCAGCCTTGCGTGCACCGACCCCGGATTTTATAAGATACGCGCAGCTACGCGTATAAAATCTGGTGTACTTTTGTTCGCGCCGGTGGTGCGAACAAAAGTACGCGCGCACATATGTTTTGAAGATCTACCTCTATGTGTAAGAGAGCATGTATAAGAGCATCTGTGTGTGTGTGTGTATATATGAGAGGAGAAAGTTCCCCCTTCCTGCCCCACTCACTAATCCATAACAATCTCAGGGTGACTGTAAATCAAAAGTTCCCACATAAGGAAAGTGAGGCTTTTGTATCATTAGTTTTAATTATTGGGTGTTATTTGATGTGTCTCCTGTTTTAAAATATTTTATATTTGGGAAAATGTATATAATTTTATATGAATTTTTAAATATTGCCTATTCTATTCATCAACTGTTTTGAAATATTTATTCTTTTTATTAGTGTGTTTTTAATATTCTGATTGATTGCTTTATAGTCTTTGATTTTATAGTTTTAGGAATGGTGTTTTTATTTTTCCATTGTTGCAATGAATACAGCCTAGCTTGTTGTGGTTTCCAGTTCAACAAAATAAAATATACAATTTATAAATTGATTAGCATATTTTATCCTATAAAGGGAGCCATTTTATACAATAACTATATTTCAAATCAATAATAATGGGAAAAAGAGAAGATTTTATTTCTTTTACTGACCCACTTCCGTTATTAGAACCTGATTCATCTTTTCTAATTCTTTATCCCTCAAAAAACTCTCCAAATGAGACGGTAAACTAAAGATAAACTTTTTCCCTTGATAATTCACGAAACATTGGCAGGGGAACTTTAAATAAAAAGTTGCCCCCAACTCCAAAGTTTTGCACTTTAACACAAGAAACTGTTTCCTACGAACTTGCGTAGCCTTAGATACATCCGGGAAAGTGTATACCTTTTGACCACAAAATAAAATATCATGATTTTTGAGGGATTTATCAAATATGAGCTCCTTATCCCTTTTCAATACAAAAGAGACAAAAAAAGTTGTCCTTTTATTTATTATATCTAACGAATCTTCCAGAAATGTTGATATACCTGGAGATTGTACATCATCCAATCTTCCAGGGGTATCAGCCAATTTTAAAGGGAAATAGTACATTTTTGAGATAGAGGGAGTATCCTCCTCTTTATAAGCCAAGTTTTCTTTAAGAAACTTAACAAACATCTCTAAAGGAGATAAAAGCCTTGTGTAAGGAAAATTTACAAATCGTAAGTTCTTTATTCACATCCAATGTTCCAAATTCTCTAATTCATTGTTCAAGATCACATTATCTGAAATACGCATATCTTCAACACTCTGTATATTTTGGACATTTCTGGTTAAATTATTTACCTTAGTTTCTATATCCATCAACTTTTTCCCTTGTTCTTTAATCATCAATCTATTACTATTAACCATTGTTGAAAAGGAAGAGTTCATTTGAGTAACATTAGATTCAAGTTTTAATAACATCCTCTACAAGTCCCCCAGAGTTACTTTGGATGCATCCACGGCTGATGCCTGAATGCTAACATGATATGGAGATGGTAATCCATTATCACCTTCCCAATGAAAAGAAGACAAAGGATGTAGAGATTCAGAATCTACCACCTCGGATAGAACCCTCGCTACTTACATTCGCAGTCTCATTTCCTATGGAATTATCCATGGTTGCTGCTCCTGAGGGTTGTGAAGGCATGGGTCCTATGCCAGGACTTAAAGAAACATCAGAAGTGTCTCTACTACAGTCCTCGTTTGGCTGATTGAGTCTATTCAGATGGGCATCCATCAGACCAAGCCTTGGGATGGCCAGAGACGAGGTAATGACCTTAGCTTTCCTCTTACGCCCCATAAATACCAAGGAAAACTACAAAACAAGGCAGTCAAAGGAGGTCAAAGCCGGTCTAAGCCGTGCGCGCCCCTTTGGAGCGCGTGGCTTAGGCGTCGTGCCAGCGGCGACTATGCGCCACTTCTCACGGGGTTTTAAAGCCCCAGACACAGGCAGTGATGTCACACAGTATTCCCCAGTTGGTCCGCAAGTTCTTAATTAGGGCTTACTGTCGCCTGGAGAGCTCCGATAATCCTCCTCTCTCCCTTTCTCGGCTCCATTCCAGTTCAGTTTTTGTCTACATGTTTCTGTTTATACTTTATGGTCTCTTGGTGAAAGTCTGTCTGTGTTCTGCATGTGTGACTGAGGTGAGGAATTCTGCTAGTACGTAGTTTCTGTGGAAGGATCTATAGCAGGCTAGCTTGTTCTGTTTTCCTAATAGGAGGTGCATTGGTGTTTAAGGCCTGGTGTAATATTTGCAGCAATGCCTTTTCATAGTTTAAGTGCTGGCAGTTAGTGCTCGTTTAGTATAAAAGGTTTACAATATTGAAACATAGAAACATAGAAATGACGGCAGAAGAAGTCAATGGCCCATCTAGTCTGCCCAGCAAGCTTCATACTTATTTTTCTCATACTTATCTGTTACTCTGACCACTGAGGTCAGGGCCCTTATTGGTAACTTTTAGGTTCTAATTTCCTTCCACCCCCACCATTGATGTAGAGAGCAGTGCTGGAGCTGCATCAATGTGAAGTATCAAGCCTAATTGGTTAGGGTAGTAGTAGTAGTAACCGCCGCAATAAGCAAGCTACTCCCACGCTTATTTGTTTACCCAGCCTTTGCAATTCAGTCCTTGTTGGTTGTTGTCTGAATATAAATCCTTTCTTCATTCCCTCCTGCCGTTGAAGTAGTGAACTGTGCTGTATATGTATTCAAAAGTATCAGGCATGATTGGTTCAGGGTAGTAGCCGCTGCAACAAGCAAGCTACTCCCATGCTTATTTGTTTTTCCAGCCTGTGCAGTTTAGCCCTTGTTGGTTGTTTGAATATAAATCCTCTTTTCTTTATTCCTCCCTGTCATTGAAGCAGGGAGCTGCTTGGATATGCATTGAAAGTGAAGTATCAGGCTAATTTGGGTTGGGGTAGTAACCGCCGTAACAAGCAAGCTACTCCCACGCTTATTTGTGAATGCAGATCCTTTCCCCCACATTTCCTCTTGCGTTGAAGCATAGAGCAATGTTGGAGTCACATTAACCGTGTGTATGTTTATTGAGTAATGGTAGTAACCATCATTCCTGCAAGCAACCCCCATTGCCTCTTCTCTTCATTTCATTCACATCCTCAAGACTTTTCTTCATTTCCCCCCTGCCATTGAAGCAGAGAGCTATGCTGGATATGCGTGAAGTATCAGTCTTCCTCCCTTGCCGTTGAAGCAGAGAGCTAACTTGCATTGAAAGTGAAGTATCAGACTTTCTCCCTTGCCGTCAAAGCAAAGCTGTGCTGGATATGCATGAAGTAGACTTTCTCCCTTGCCGTTGAAGCAGAGAGCTGTGCTGGATAGGCATTAAAAGTGAAGTATCAGGCTTATTTGGTTAGGAGTAGTAACCGCCGTAACCAACAAGCTACTCCCCACATTTTTTGTGACTGGGAATCCTTTTTTATTTTTTTTCCCACATTACCTCTTGCCGTTGAAGCTTAGAGTAATGTTGAAGATGCATTAACTGTGTGTATGTTTATTGAATAAGGGTATTATCTCCAGGTAATAGCCATCATTCCCGCGAGCCACCCATTCTTCATACACATCTTCTAGACTTTATAGATCCACAGTGTTTATCCCACGCCCCTTTGAAGTCCTTCACAGTTCTGGTCTTCACCACTTCCTTTGGAAGGGCATTCCAGGCATCCACCACCCTTTCTGTGAAGAAATACATCCTGATATTGGTTCTGAATCTACCTCCCTGGAGCTTTAAATAGTGACCCCTGGTTCTGCTGATTGTTTACCGATGGAAAAGGTTTGTCATTATCTTTGGGTCATTAAAACCTTTCAAGCATCTGAAAGTCTGTATCATATCACCTCTGCTCCTCCTTTCCTCCAAGGTGTACATATTTAGATTCTTCAATCTCTCCTCATAAGACATTTGATGAAGACCCTCCACCTTTTTGGTCGCCCTTCTCTGTACCGCCTCCATCCTGTCTCTGTCCCTTTGTAGATACGGTCTCCAAAACTGAGCACAGTACTCCAGGTGAGGCCTCACCAAGGACCTGTACTCGATTTAGTACTCATTAATGGAGATAATGTCTCTGATGTCCAAGTGGGCGCCCACCTCAGCACGTGATCATCAAATGGTATGGCTTCATATCACACAAAGGATAAGGAGAAGAAGCACGAAGACCCGAGTTTTGCAGTTCAGAAATACAGACTTTGAGGAACTGGGGAAGTCCCTGGAGGAAGAACTAAAAGGCTGGGAGAATATGAGAGATGTGGATCAACAGTGGACCAAACTAAAAGGAGCAATTATCAAGGCAACTAATCTATATGTTAGAAAAGTAAAGAAAAGAAAAGCAAAAGAAAAATGAAACCTATATGGTTCTCAAGGGAAGTGACTGACAAAATAAAAGCTAAAAGAACAGCATTCAAGAAATATAAAGGATCCCAAAGGGAGGAGCACAAAGAAGAATATCTGGTACAACTGAGGGAGACTAAGAAAGTAATCAAGAAGGCAAAAAGTCAAGCGGAAGAAAGGATTGCCAAAGAGGTAAGGAGAGGTGACAAAACATTTTTTAGATACATCAGAGAAAGGAGAAAAGTTCCAAGTGGTATAGTGAAATTGAAAGGTGAAAAGGATGAATGTATAGAGAGAGACGAAGAAATGGCAGAAATACTAAATAAATACTTCAGTTCGGTGTTCACTAAAGAGGACCCAGGAGAAGGACCGTCACTAGTTATCAAGGAACTGGAGGGGAGTGGAGTAGATGTAACTCCGTTTACAGAAGAGAATCTATGGGAAGAACTGGGAAACTGAAAGTGGACAAAGCCATGGGGCCTGATGAGGTTCATCCCAAGATACTGAGGGAGCACAGAGATGTGCTGGCAGGTCCACTGCGAGACCTGTTCACTAGATCACTAGAAATGGGAGTGGTGCCGAGTGATTGGAGAAGAGCGGTGGTGGTCCCGCTTCACAAGAGTGGGAGCAGAGAGGAGGCTGGAAACTACAGGCCTGTTAGCCTCACCTCAGTGGCGGGTAAAGTGATGGAGTCGCTGCTGAAAGAAAGAATAGTGAACTATCTACAGTCTGAGGAATTGCTGGACCAGAGGCAGCATGGTTTCACCAGGGGAAGATCCTGCCTGACAATTCTGATCGACTTTTTCGACTGGGTGACTAGGGAATTGGATCAAGGAAGAGCACTCAATGTCATCTATTTGGATTTCATGAGGCTTTTGATACAGTCCCACATAGGAGGCTGGTGAATAAAATGAGAAGCTTAGGAGTGAGTGCCGAGGTGTTGGCCTGGATTGCAAACTGGTTGATGGACAGAAGACAATGTGTGATGATAAATGGAACTTACTCTGAAGAGAGAGCGATGTTAAGTGGAGTGCCGCAAGGATCGGTGTTGGGATCGGTCCTGTTCAATATCTATGTGAGCGACATAGCGGATGAGATAGAAAGCAAGGTTTGTCTGTTTGCGGATGACACTAAGATCTGCAACAGAGTGGACATGCCGGAAGGAGTGGAGAGAATGAGACGAGATTTAAGGAAGCTGGAAGAGTGTTCGAAGATATGGCAGCTGAGATTCAATGCCAAAAGTGCAGTCATGCATGTGGGGTGTGGAAATCCAAAAGAACTGTATTCAATGGGGGGTGAAGGGCTGATGTGCACGGAGCAGGAGAGAGACCTAGGGGTGATAGTGTCTAATGATCTGAAGTCGGCGAAACAATGTGACAAGGCGATAGCTAAAGCCAGAAGAATGCTGGGCTGCATAGAGAGAGGAATATCGAGTAAGAAAAGGGAAGTGATTATCCCCTTGTACAGGTCCTTGGTGAGGCCTCGCCTGGAATACTGTGTTCAGTTCTGGAGACCGTATCTCCAAAGAGACAGAGACAAGATGGAGGCGGTCCAGAGAAGGGCGACCAAAAAGGTGGAAGGCCTTCATCGAATGACTTATGAGGAGAGATTGAAGAATCTAAATATGTACACCCTGGAGGAAAGGAGGAGCAGAGGTGATATGATACAGACTTTCAGATACTTGAAAGGTTTTATTGATCCAAAGACAACGACAAACCTTTTCTGTCGGAAAAAATTCAGCAGAACCAGGGGTCCCAATTTGAAGCTCCAGGGAGGAAGACTCAGAACCAATGTCAGGAAGTATTTCTTCGCAGAGAGGGTGATGGATGCCTGGAATGCCCTTCCGGAGGAAGTGGTGAAGACCAGAAGTGTGAAAGACATCAAAGGGGCATGGGATAAACACTGTGGATCCATAAAGTCTAGAGGACGTGAATGAATGTGGAAAAAAAGATTTGCAGTCACAAAAAAGTGGGGATTAGCTTGCTTTTTACGGCAGTTACTACCCCAAACCAAATAAGCTTGATACTTCACTTTCAATGCATATCCAGCCTAGCTGTCTGCTTCAATGGCAGGGGAGAAAGACTGATACTTCACGCATATCCAGCATAGCTCTCTGCTTCAACGGCAGGGGAGAAAGACTGATACTTCACTTTCAATGCATATCCAGCATAACTCTCTGCTTCATCAGCAAGGGGAATGAAGAAAAGTGGATCTATATACAGACAACCAACAAGGACTGAATTACATAGTCTGGGTAAACAAATAAGCATGGGTGTAGCTTGCTTATTGTGGCGGTTACTACCCCTAACTAATTAAGCTAGATATTTCACTTAGATGCAGCTCCAACACTGCTCTCTGCATTAATGGTGGGGGTGGAAGGGAAATAGAACCAAAAGGTTACTAAGAGCCAAGAGTAACAGATAAGTATGAGAAAAAAAAAAGTGTGGAACTTGCTGGGCAGATTGGATGGGCTGTTTGGTCTTCTTCTGCCGTCGTTTCTATGTTTCTATGTTTCTATGATCCAGTTCTCTAGTCACACACTCAGAAAAATCAATCAGATGTGTCTGGCAGGGCCTTCCCTTGGTGAATCCATGCTGCATCAGGTCCAGCAATCCACTGGATTGTAAATAGTTAATTTTTATTTCCTTCAGCAGAGTATCCATTCATTTTACTGTAGGGGGCTGAAGGCTTCAACCTGACAGAGGACAACCTGAAACTCCTGCCAAACAGAACTTCATGTACCAGAATTCCTTACTTCATAGAGGGTCTATTGCCTGCAGTACAGTTGTAGTTAGGACATTGAGAAACTCTCTGTCAGCACGTTATGTCTGATAAGCTTTCACAAGTCTGTAACCTAGAATAGAACAATGGATGTATTATGTGAAGGGCTGTATTGCTGCAGACTCGCAAATTCCTTTCCAGAACTGCAAGTCCCGACAGCCTCTCCTGCAGAAGTTTCACGAAGGTTCCAGGTTGTCTAAGGAGGGGGTCAGTAGCCCTTCAGCCGGGATATGCTTGCTCAGCAATGCGTAGAACGCATGTGTAAAAGATAAGAAATGTGGAATGTATAAAAGCCAGCTCCTGAAGGGGAGGGGCACGCAGATTTCTGAGCCATTGTTCTCAGCTGTGTCTTGCATGCAATAAAAGTCTTTCTTTCCAAACCAGTTGTCTGGGGCCTCTTTTCTGACGGTAACATTTGGTGACCACGGAGATCCTCTGAGACCTTTGGGATTGGTTGATCCGGAAAGAAGGCTTTCTTGACGATCGGAATCTGGAACTTTGCAGGCAAGTATATTGGGAATTTTAGACCGATCCATTAACACGGGATTGAAGGGGGCTCTGATCAAGCCCTGCCAAGTGGCCGAGTAGGAATCAGAAGATTCTAGGTTCTGAAACCCCACAGCGGCTTGGGAGGTATTGGTTTCTTGTTGTATGAAGGAGAGTGTCTGTCTGTAATCAGACAAAGAATCACTGCATTTTCAGCTGAAGGTACCTTTAGAAAAAAATTTCTGCTGTGGTAGATCGGTTAGAGAAATTTCTTTTTGTGATCAAATGCATTATTTCTTTTGATCTACTCTGGTGATGCAGACTATTTTTACTTAAGGAAAACTTATTAAAAGTGATTGTGAATTATTTATCTGTATATGTGTTAATAAATGTGTACTGAACAGCGGCAGTTAGCCTATCGTTTAAAAGCCTGCGAGGCTGAACTTGTAGCTTGCAATCTGTTTTTTTTTGTTTGTGTCTGGTTTCTGCTGTAGTATAATGCATTACAATTGTTATGCACAAAGAGCACTGGGAGCTGGAGAGTTAACTAGTTTGGCTGGGCAGAGGCTGCTTCTCAGCGGGACAATTTAACCCCTAAAACATTTCTCTGGTACGTTTGGGTTTTCAAATTATTAATTAAGGATTGTGATGTATGTAGCTGCTATCTGTGAATTGCAAGCACATGTACCAGGGATTTTTTTTAATTGTTTTTAATTGTTTTAAACCCTAATAGGAAGATATTTTTGGTTTACAGATGCCGCACAAGATCCTTCATTACTTATTCCAGAGAGTTAAGATATTTTAGTTTGTTATTAAAGTAGAGATGTGTTTCCTGCATTCATTGTATTAAAAGGTAAACTTTGAATGTGTCAATTATAAGTAAGATATTGCGTTTTGCATTTCCTTGATTACTCACAAGATGATCTGGCGTAGTTTACAATCAGACCATTGCATATGTCATTTGACAGACATAATATGATGGACATTTTATGGCAGCAAATTCATTATTACAGTACAAAAATGTAATTATAAAATGGTAGTGCATTCCACTGCGTGTCAATATGTCAGTACGTAGTGCGTAATGCATTTCATTGCGTGTCAGATATTAGTGCATTCAATATGGCTGTGCGTTTCAATGCTGGCGTGGTTAATCAGAAGTTTTCAGTTTTCTCATATCTTCCATCCCAGTGTCCTCCCTTATCCTTCCCTTGCTCCCTTGCTTATTCACTCGATACATCCACAGGTTAGTCAATTATTTATTGTTTTTTTCATCTATTGCAGGGCACCTGTACAATAAGAATATTCTCTAATACTATGTTAATTATTGTTCTTACTTGTTTCCTATATATTATCTGTTATTTAAAAGTTCTGTGTTATATGTAATGCTATTCAAACAAGTTTAATTGTTCTCTATATAAGAAGATCGATATATATATATATATATTAAAAAAAAAACACCCCCCCCCCCCAATAATAATGATAATAATGACTCAGGGCAGTTACATTGGAACGCATGATAAAGTATGAACTCTCTTTTGCTGACACAGTTTATTTTGAAGCTGTCTCTGGGAAAATTAGAGGAGAAATGATTAAGAATGGGACCTTTGTTAAAGCTTTTCTTGGCTAGCAGTAGTTAAATATGCAGGGCATAGCAAGGAACCGGCAAGATAAGACAGCCAAGCATGCAGTTCTGACTGTGGGAATTATAGGAAGCCGTTTGTAAAAACACAGAGAAAACAAAGACTTAATATTAAAAATTTTGATTCAGTGGCAAGCGGAAGATAAGGATTATTGGAAGTTGTGGGCAAGAGGAGGGGCCACTATGCAAGATCAGGAACAAGATCAAATATGATTCGGCCAAATGATAAAGTAGTGGCACACACACACACACACATTATATATACTGCAATTATGTTCTTTTACCACTGGTGGGGGCTGGGCTCTGGCTATTACCATATGTTCTTAGTGTTTGCAATGTAATTGGTACAAAGCTTCCAAGGGTTTGATCATCACTCCTGCACACCTAAAGCGCCCCTGGATCCTTGCCTGCAGATCCAGGTTGACTTTATTGAATTAACCCAATGCCAAACTTACAAGTATGTAGGAAGCAATGTTTTGCAGCTTCTCAGCATCGTCTGAACTGATTTGCCTCCAGGTGCAGGTCACCTATTCAATTTCCAGATGGACTGTGATTTTTTCATCGTATTTTGAGGTGTATGGGAACAGGGATCAGGAAGAGAAGAAAAGGGCCCGTCCCTGCAACCAGGAACTTAATAGTAGAGATGTGAATCGTGTCCTCGATCGTCTTAACGATCGATTTCGGGTGGGAGGGGGAGGGAATCGTATTGTTGCCGTTTGGGTGTGTAAAGTATCGTGAAAATCGTTAAAATCGTGAGCCGGCACACTAAAACCCCCTAAAACCCACCCCCGACCCTTTAAATTAAATCCCCCACCCTCCCGAACCCCCCCAAATGCTTTAAATTACCCTGGGGTCCAGCGGCGGTCCGTAGCTAAATCGGGGGAAGGGGGAGGGCAGGAAAACCGGCACACTAAAACCCCCTAAAACCCACCCCCGACCCTTTAAATTAAATCCCCCCCCCTCCCAAATGCCTTAAATTACCCTGGGGTAGAGTGGCGGTCCGAAACGGCTCCTGCTATTGAATCGCGTCATCTTCAGCCAGCGCCATTTTGCAAAATGGCCGCCGCAAAATGGCGGCGGCCATTGACCAACACGATTCGACTGCTGGAGGTCATTCCGGACCCCCGCTGGACTTTTGGCAAGTCTTGTGGGGGTCAGGAGGCCCCCCCAAGCTGGCCAAAAGTTCCTGGGGGTCCAGCGGGGGTCCGTGAGCGATTTCCTGCTGCGAATCGTTTTCCGTACGGATAATGGCGCCGGCCATACGTGTATGGCCGGCGCCATTTTCCATAGGGAAAATGGCGCCGGCAGGAGATCGACTGCAGGAGGTCGTTCAGCGAGGGTTCCTGACCCCCGCTGAACGACCTCCTGCAGTCGATCTCCTGCCGGCGCCATTTTCCGTATGGAAAATGGCGCCAGCCATATGCGTATGGCCGGCGCCATTATCCGTACGGAAAACGATTCGCGGCAGGAAATCGCTCACGGACCCCCGCTGGACCCCCAGGAACTTTTGGCCAGCTTGGGGAGGCCTCCTGACCCCCACAAGACTTGCCAAAAGTCCAGCGGGGGTCTGGAACGACCTCCAGCAGTCGAATCGTGTTGGTCTATGGCCGCCGCCATTTTGCGGCGGCCATTTTGCAAAATGGCGCCGGCTGAAGACGACGCGATTCAATAGCAGGAGGCCGTTTCGGACCGCCGCTCTACCCCAGGGTAATTTAAGGCATTTGGGGGGGTTCGGGAGGGTGGGGGATTTAATTTAAAGGGTCGGGGGTGGGTTTTAGGGGGTTTTAGTGTGCCGGTTTTCCTGCCCTCCCCCTTCCCCCGATTTAGCTACGGACCGCCGCTGGACCCCAGGGTAATTTAAGGCATTTGGGGGGGGGGGGGGTCGGGAGGGTGGGGGATTTAATTTAAAGGGTCGGGGGTGGGTTTTAGGGGGTTTTAATGTGCCGGTTTTCCTGCCCTCCCCCTTCCCTCGATTTACGATTTTTTGACGATAAATCGGGGGAATTGGTATTGTATCGTGGCCCTAACGGTTTTTGACAATTTAAAATATATCGGACGATATTTTAAATCATCAAAAAACGATTCACATCCCTACTTAATAGTAGAGACCCGACATCCGAAAGAAGCTGCAGAAGGCCGAAGGCTTTGAGGGCATGAGCCTCAGCCAGGTAAAAGCTATAGCAGACCAGGTATGTGGAAATAGAGAGGAAGAGAAAAGAGAGAAGCAAGTAGACATATGAAGGAGAAAGTGACTGTTATCCGCCGCTCTCGAGGACAATCGGACGTACTGCAAAAATGAAGGCCATTGGAAGCGAGACTGTGAAGAATGGCAAAAGAAATACGGGAGCCCTGCAGTGAATACTAACGACAAAAATGGACCTGCATCGACACAAAGGGGCCGAGGAGGAAGGAGATCGGACAACCCCCACTGGCAGATGGCGGGGGAGGCGACAAGGAGCATACAGCCTGAAGAGACCGGGACTGACCCTCTGGTGGAAATCCACGAGGGAACACAACAAAATCAGGGGCCTGTTGGACTCAGAGGCCAACGATCTGTCATGACTGCACCAATCGGCCCCCCGACGAAAGAGACTGTTTCTATAGTGGGTGCCTCAGGTCAGGTACTCACTGCCCCTCTGCAGAAAGAATGAAGTATACAAGTAGGCGGGACCATGGTATCCCACCAGTTTATCCACGTCCCTGATTGTCCAGTTCCCCTTATCGGACGGGACCTACTTTATAAACTACAGACCACATTGAGATTTCAACCAACAGGGGAAGTTAAAGCCTCCTTCGGGGACCATCCAGTGATACTCATCTGCCCTCTCAGGGAGGAATGGAGATTACTTCCTCAACCAGTCAATACCCAGAAGACACTCCCCATCATCGACAGAGACGGGATTTGTCCTGGAGGATTAGTCGTGAACACCCCCAGTCTGGATCGAACTAAAGCAAGGCGCCCAAATAGTTAACCAAACCCAATACCCCGTGCCATATGCCGCCAGATGCAGTAATCGGATCTGAGTCAGAAACACCTGAAACAGGGTGTCCTGGAAGCAACCAGATCTGAGTGGAACACGCCTTTGTTACCAGTAAAGAAACCTGGTACTAACGACTATCGACCTGTACAAGATTTAAGAAAAGTGAATACTCAAGTGGCAGATTTGGTAGCACTTGTGCCAAATCCGTATTCAATCCTGGCTCAAGTTTCTTCTAGTTCCAAATGGTACAGTGTTATTGATCTCAAAGATGCTTTCTTCTCTGTTCCAATAGCAGAGGAATATCAGAAAATGTTTGCCTTCACTTGAAAAATGCGCAAACTGGAGAAAAGCAGCAGTATACTTGGACTCGCCTACCCCACTCTGTTCTCGGAGCAACTGGCCAAGGACCTGAAGATGTACCGGATCACACATGGGCCAGTTGTACAATATGTGGATGATCTCTTGCTATTTAGGGAAACATACCATGAATGTGTGGTATCAACCCTACACTTGTTGAAGACTTTATACTCGAAAGGGTATCGTGCAAGCAAAAAGAAAGCACAGATTTGTGAAGTGGAAGTGGAATATTTGGGTTTTCGTATCAGAGAAGGCACTCGTCGACTTGGAATCTCTCGTACTAGTTCTATAAGAGCTCAGCCTGTACCCACCTGTAAGAAGGAACTCCGTACGTTTTTGGGAGCTGCAGGATATTGTAGACTTTGGATTGCAAACTATGCAATTATTGCTCAACCATTATATGATAAATTACGAGGCAAAGAAGCAGAATCTCAGCCCTTTCAATGGGAAAAACAAGAATTAATGAATTTACATCAACTGAAAGAAGCCTTGATCTCACCCCCTGATATAACAAAACCATTTCATCTAGATGAGAAGAAAGGCATGGTCATTGGGGTATTGACTCAAACTTTAGGATCATGGGAACGACCTGTTGCATATTTGTCAAAAGGAATGGACAATGTTATTAAAGGATGGCCTGGTTGCATTCGAAGCATTGCTGCCGCATGCTTATTGATACCTGAAGCTGTTAAATACTGTACGAGGACTGCTCAAGACTCATGGACCAAAATGGATGACTAATTCACGTCTCGTCAAGTATTAGGCTTTACTGTGTGAAACACCTGAAATTCAAATACAAGACAGCAAAAACTTGAATCCGGCTACTCTTATGCCGGCACCTGAACCAGTTGCCCATGACTGTGAAGAAGTCATGACTACAATACATTCCAGTAGGCCAGACCTGAGGGATCAACCCTGGCAAGGAGCTTGGACTTTATTCACTGATGGGAGCAGCCAAATCATTCATGGGATACGTTCTGCTGGATATGCTGTAGTATCTGAAGATGAAATCATTGAGGCTCAACCTCTTCCCCCAGGAACGTCTGCACAAAAAGCTGAACTAATTGCCCTTACTCGAGCTCTGCAGTTGGCAGAAGGAAAAACTGTAAATATCTATACAGACTCTAAATATGCCTTCCTTACAATTCAAGTGCATGGAGCATTATATAAGGAACGAGGTTTCTTGACTGCAGAGGGAAAACAATTGAACAATGCATCAGAAGTACGTGAATTACTAGACGCAGTTTGGCTACCTCGCAAAGTGGCTGTAATGCATTGCAAAGCACACACCAGGAAATCAAACCCTATTGTCAAGGAAATCAGAGAGCAGATGAAGCAGCAAAAAAGGGCAGCTCGGGAACCCTTCCAAGCAGCATTAATTGCATCGAATCATCAGGCTTCAGGCAGTCCTGGAGCTCATCACCAACTACACTGCTTTCGCTCTTAAACTCTGGACAAAACAAAATACCAAGATTATGACTGCAGTGTACCAGAATAGACTGGTTTTAGATTACCTTCTGGCCCAGGAAGGAGGGTTTGTATAACATTTAACCTCTCCAATTGTTGTTTGCAGGTAGATGACCAAAGCAAGGTTATCCAAGACATCACTGATCGCATGGTCAAGATGGCATACGTCCCTGTCCAGCAGTGGAATAGTGCTTGGGATGGGCCAATGGATTCCGTGGTTGGTTTTCCATGATCGGTGGAAGCTTGTTTGCTATCCTAGCCAGTTTAATTCTGTTTTGTTTTTTAGGACCCTGCATTATTCCTTTCTTACTCAATCACCTTCGTCGGATGATGGAGGACATTGCTGAACGAAAAAAAAAAAAAAGCCACGCAGCTTCTGTCACTGTACATGTATTCTTCTGAGCCTATAGAACCTGTTTAACCATCCTCATGTTTTATCCTGGGCCATCTTCCCATACATGACAAATTGGGCTACAAAGGGGGGTGGAGCCAATAGGGCTCATCCGTCTCAAACCCGTGAAGAAACCATCGGACTGTTTGGGAAATTAGGGCCCTCTGAGAACTCAAATTGCTAATTTTTCTTGTTTCTGTTTCTTTCAGCTCCACAGCTGCGTTGTGATGATGTGATACTTTTCATAGAGAATGATAAGTATCAAAGGGGGGAATGTAGGGGGCTGAAAGCTTCAACCTGACAGAGGACAACCTGAAACTCCTGCCAAAGAGAACTTCATGTACCAGAATTCCTTACTTCATAGAGGGTCTATTGCCTGCAGTACAGTTGTAGTTAGGACATTGAGAAACTCTCTGTCAGCACGTTATGTCTGATAAGCTTTCACAAGTCTGTAACCTAGAATAGAACAATGGATGTATTATGTGAAGGGCTGTATTGCTGCAGACTCGCAAATTCCTTTCCAGAACTGCAAGTCCTGACAGCCTCTCCTGCAGAAGTTTCACGAAGGTTCCAGGTTGTCTAAGGAGGGGGTCAGTAGCCCCTCAGCCGGGATATGCTTGCTCAGCAATGCGTAGAATGCATGTGTAAAAGATAAGAAATGTGGAATGTATAAAAGCCAGCTCCTGAAGGGGAGGGGCACGCAGATTTCTGAGCCATTGTTCTCAGCTGTGTCTTGCATGCAATAAAAGTCTTTCTTTCCGGACCAGTTGTCTGGGGCCTCTTTTCTGATGGTAACATTACCACCATCCACTCTTGTTTTCAAGGCTATTGGGCAATCGTAAACACTTTATTAAAAACATTCCAAAATTTTGAGTACTTTTCAGGTAACTTTCTGACCTCTGCATTGTTTGCTATATAACATCTGAATACCTACATCCTCTCTTCAGACTCATTTGTTTTAGGATTTACACGCCATCCTTAGCAGAAGAACAGTTACACGGTAGGGGACCCCAGCGCATGCATGTGCACATAAGTATTTATGTGCTTGTTTCATTCATAAATCCTGGAATGCCAAAGCCCCGCCGTGCCCTGCCCCTTTTTTGTAAAACAATTTATGTGCGATTCCCAGGAAATATGCATGAATGTGGGCGCCTTTTAAAATCCGCGAGGTGCACACCAGCCTGACTTCTGCGCATATCTCCCAGTTTTGGCGTGCGCTGGACTTTCAAAATTCACCCCAACTTGCGCATTATGATGTTCTACCCATGGTAATTTCAGGATGACTGTAAATGTTGAGCATGGATGAGATCAAAATGGTCATGAATTGTTGATCTTGTCAATAGATTAGCCCCACCCCTCAATTTATAAAATACTAGCATAAATCTCCATGGGTCCACTTAAGTGTACATTGAGTGACTTAAGTGCACTGTTGAAATTTGGGCTTTCTGAGGCCAAAGCCATTTAACTGGGTAAATTGGCTTGGCTGAACATTGTCCTCTTCTGTTTGGCTAAAATTCCATGTGGGCTTCCATAGCACACACACATTTAGCTGGATTTGTTTATGTCAGGAGAGTGAGCATTTGCATCATTCAGTTTTCAAATGATGCATTCTATTTTGCCCCTGCTCTACCACCTGCACAAATAGAAGGTGTAAAGTACATAAGTGCTTTTAGCACACATACTGTGCAGCTGCTAATTTTCAAATGAAAAAAACAGGCATGATTTCCTTTGATAAATGGATGCAATACATGCAGCCTAAAAGTCCTTAAGTACATTGCAAGCAACAGATGCTATTCTAAATTGCCCCTTTTGGGGATAATTTTCAAAGCCATTTACATGTGTAAAACTTGGTCTTCTGCACATAAATGGCTGTACTAAAATAGCCTTAACTCTGTGCATATATGTGTAAAAGCACACATGCAACTAAGTTAAGCACGCACTCTTTTACAAAACTGATATTAAGAAAATTACCCTCCCTGTCTTAAGTTAATGAAATATAGAAGGTGAAAATGAATGGAATTAATGACAAAAATGCAGTCTTCCTCCAAAGTACTTCTCCAAACAGCTTGCTTTACCCAGGGCTATCTTTAGTAAGAGCTTTGAATAATCATTCCTTCCTCTGTCTTTATAATATCTAAAAACTGAAGTAGTGTACAGTGTAACTCAGCATTGAAACTAGACAGGTGTGGCAGTCTGTGTCAGCAAATGGGCAAGCAAGCTCTTATTCATATTAGAAGAAAAAGAAAAGCAGATTAGGCATAGGAATCAAAAGAAGCGAACACCGTCTCTTTAGCAGTAATGGTGTCAGGATGCTAGGAGAATGTGAATAGGATAACTTGGGTAACAAGACTATAAGCACTGTCCTGTTTTTATCATGTGTCATGCTACATGTATCTTATTCTTTACTAGCACATGCACTTTAAACTCATTTTTAAAGAGAAACAACGTGGATAGTTTATTTGTGAAGCAACTAGGGATCACGTTTGCCCCATGAAGAACGTTTTCAACCGAGGGTAAAGGGGAGTGGGGTGGGGGAGGTGCCAAGAAGGATTGGGTGAGGTCTAGGAGGATTTCTTTTTTTTTTTATTATTGACCGCAGTGGCGTCCTTTTTTATTTTTTTTTAAATGAATGAAATGTAATTTGTCTTTCTTTCATTTCATTTTTAAAAGTGAAACGAAATAAGAAATGTCATTAAAATTTCCCACCATTTTCACCGAATGCCTACGTCTAGTGTCCCCTAAATCTGGTATTGTGAGAACATGCAGTAGGTTCATTCTTCCCCTTTTCTTCCTTTCTTGCCTATTTCTCCACTTTTTTCTTTATTCTTTTTCCCCCAACCATACAGTGAATTGCTCAGTGTAACCTTCCCTACTGTGAGCTGCTCTGCAGTAGTGGATGAGGTTAGGTGGTGCATGCTCTGAACTGCTGAGATGAAGTCAAAATGGGCAAAAAGACCCAACAGATGTTATTTCTATTTCTTGAAATTAAGAGTTCACACCGCTAAGTATCTGTCCCTTCAGACTAGATTGTGACCTTTGAAATCAACCAAGAAGATTTCTTTTTCAAAATTGAAACCATCAGATTTTATTAAGTACTATCAAGTTGGTAATTCCTTCTGGTGACCAAGCTGATCTTCTGGAAGGTAATGCAGAGACATATTAGTGGTTTTCTCGATTCTATCCATCTTGCTTTCTGCTTTCTTTTGATCCTTTTCATTCCACTTTACCAAGATTCATTTATAAAAATGTATTTCTCACTTAACACATATGGCCTAAGCAATGTACAAAAAGATAAAACATTCATAAAACAAAAGACATAAAAAAATCCCCACAGTATTTATTTATTTATTTATTTATTTATTTATTTATTTATTTATTTGGCATTTTTATATACCGATATTCATGTAAAAAATTACACATCACTTCGGTTTACATTGGAACATGAACTGGCATGTAAGAATGCATTACATCACAACAAGGGATACATTAACTGGGATCAACCGGGCAATAGAAAAAGGGCTCTTCCGGAGAGCTGGAGGATGAAGAGCTGAACAAATTGACTGTACCTAAAGGTACCTAAAAACTGAAAAGAGTCTTATGTCTAGGGAACCTGAGAAACTGAAAGTGTCTTGTACATAGTATACCTGTATACGGAACTAATCTTCTGAGGAGTGGAGCTGGAAGGAACAAATGAATTAAGGGAAAGCTTGCTCAAACAGCCAGGTTTTGAGTCTTTTTTTGAAGGTAATCTGGCATTGTTCGCGCCGAAGATCTGGTGGGAGATCATTCCATTGCAGCGGGCCGGTTGTGAAAAGAGCTTGTTTCCTTAATGTGCTTTTTGCAGGGGGGGGGGGGGGGGGGGGGGGTGACGAGGGTGTCTCTGTAGGCAGATCTTACCGGTCTGGAGGGTAAGTGCGGACGAAGTGGGATATTAAGGTCCATTGGAGCAGTATTGTGGATGGCTTTGTGTAGTACCATGAGGACTTTGTACATAATTCTGAACTTGATTGGGAGCCAATGCAAGTTCCGTAGGATGAGTGTGATATGGTCTCTTTTATTGGTCTTAGTCAGAATCCTTGCTGTATCTCAAGCGAACGCATTACACAGCAAGGCCAATACCGAAGTTCTCAATCAAATGCTTGCTTTGAGAAGAAACGTTTTAGGAGGAGTCAAAACTTTTTTATGCATTCAGACTTTCTGAGATCCATTGGTAAATTATTCCAAGATATAGGTTTCAAGAATGTCAAGTTTTGCTTTGACATCATGGTCTCAACAGAAGTAGGCTTTATGTATCCCAGGATTGCTTGTTTAGTTCTCCGTGCTGTCCATTCATAATTGTATCATATTTGAAGGAATACATTTTCAAAGGCATTTCACATGTAAAAATAGCATATATGCATGTAAGTAGCATGTATTTGCAGTTATACTATTTTATAAACATTGAGGGTACGCGCATATTTTCCATTTTGCATGTACATTTTACTGGTGGAAAAAAGGGGTGAGCTAGTAGGAGGACTGAGTGAATTGGTAGAGGTTCAGGGTGAAGTGCCTTAGGATTTAGGTGAGATAGACTATGTGAACTGCTGGAAGTATTGGTGATTTTAAGAATTAATGCAAGTATATTCAAAATAGTATACATGCATACTATATAAAATATTTGCATCCAGGTACATGTTATATTTTTTTCATGCCTAAAATATATGTGCATATGTTTAGAAAACAGAGAGAAAGAAAGCATTTTCTTGCATTGGACATATTCACGAATATTGAAACATATGCGCATACTTTTGGAGCAGAACTACACAGTATTTTATAAACTGTGCAGCTCCTGCCACACAGTCTATAAAATACTATGATAAATCTCTGCATGCCCTCTTTTGCAAGTAAATGCTGTACCACAAAAAGGTTTGAAAGTTAGGCTCTAACAGGGTCATTCATCAAATCGCATTAGGGTTCTTATACCCGAGATAACACTATAACACATGCGTAATTTATTGTAATGCATGCTGCATATGCAAATTTGCAAAATATATTCAGGTGGGCCGATTTTGGGAGGAGTAAATGAAAATAAGATATGGTAATGCTGAGTATGATAGTACAACACATGCTATTGTGGACAATAATGCTTGAAATAACTACACCTTTTTTTGAGGCTTTATGACCTGTGAAAGATGAGCATTATGCCCAAAATGGGATTTTTTGCAAATTCTGTTTCAGGCATGGCAGGGGAAAGGAGAGGGAGGAAGAGAGAGTGAACTTCTGGGGTAGCATACATATTAGTCATCAATTTATACCACTATATGTGGATCATCTAGTAACTCAAGGTGAGATTTAGGGTTTTGGGGCCAGTTTTACATGCACGGGCAGATGTACGATCATCACAGTACACATCAGTGAAGAGTTGATGTGATTTGGAATGAGGAAACGTACACAAATATGAAATTTCTACCATGTTCTCTCACCCTAGCTTGATAGTACCCAGGTAGAGAGTGCATCAAACTAGGGCAAGAGTATATTGTAGAAATCTCATCTTTGTGTTCCTTTCCTCATTCCAAATCACATCAAATGTTCACTGATGTGTAATGTTCTGTTTGTACATCTGCCTGTGCATGTAAAACTGGCCCTAAAACCCTAGACCACCACCAAAACCTCACCTCAAGTTACTAGATGACCCTCCTATAGTGATATAAATACTTGACTAATATAAGTACCTTATAAAGAGAGCCTCTCCCTCTCTCTCCTAATCACCGGTATTCATTCATGCAAAATTTATAGCATTTTGATGAATCTAGGGGTTAGTGTGCTCATTTATACATTCACATTTATTGCATCAGGTGTATTCTACCGATTTTATTGTTATAAATGTTGGAGTGCAAGTAGTATAGAAGCATTTAAAAAAGAAAGAGCCATTATAACTTGAATACTGAAGTTGCCTAAAACATGTGGAGAAATGAAACATTGTAGATCGGTATACTGCAGATTTGGATTTGTGCCATAGATGTCTGTTAAAATCAAACGGAAATTACAAGTTAATTCTGCCATGCTATTTTTTAGCAGGAAGTGATTTCCAGGCATCATTGACCGAAGGAAGACAAATTTACAATGATTTATTATCTCAGCTTTTAGAAATACATTCTCTTATATTAAATCTGATGCGCTATTTTATAGTTCAGTTTGTGGTTTAGAGTGCAGTGTTGCAAGAAATTAAGAATATGTTGCTATTCATCTCTGATCTATTTGCACATTTCAACTAAATAGAAGTAAATAAACCTATGAGTCTTTGCTGGAAATAGCTTATTAGTTTATGGAAATCTAGCAGGAATTAAAGAATAAAACCACAGCCATAATCAAATACATTATATCAATGTATTCACAAATGTGTATACAAATTAAATTATTTTAAAATTTCCTTTAAGACCACTTTCACCCATTTACTATCAGAGTGTTTTATACCCATGTGGCCATTGAAGTTTTGTGGAGATTTTTGCATAAAATTTTCATACCACAATAACTTTCCTTATAATTATAAAGGTAAACAATACATTTTACCATAATAAGTGCTTTTCTTTGATGCAAAACTCAGGTAAATATTTGGGCAAATTTAACTAGAAGTTTTATTTTTTTGATGGATGCAAATGAGTGGAGCTGAAATGTTTCTCAGTAATACTGTTCCAGTTAAATGGGGATTATGAATAATAAGACATTGTAGGAGAAAGAATTGCCATTTGTTCCTGATTTTTCAGCATGGAGCCTATGTATCAAAGATTAGGGGGCACTTTTCAAATTTTTCTCATTGGGACACAATCCATGAGTACTTTTATCTTTTTAACTTACAGACGTTGCATCAAATTTCAAAGTAAAATAATGTACATACTTCAAATTTGAAACTTCCTGTGGGTATTATGGTACCAGGTGTGGTTGGGCACAGGTGTGATCTATTTTTTCCTGGGTGATAATGGATAAAATACTGGATCTCTAGATGCACCTGGATCTCTGTTTTGTGTATAATTTACCGCACCTGGTTCTCTGTTAAGCTTCTCCCAAATTCCTCAGCAAGTTAAAGAAATATTCCCAAACTCTTTCTTAGATGTATAAACTTTATTCCCAGTGCCATGGCTGGAAAAATTCCTATTGGCGTCCATGGACCCTTGGGCTGCAGTAGGAGGCACTGTAGCAGATGGTTATAAACCATGGTGGGACAGGCAATAACATCACCTATCCCAAGCATCTTCCCTGCAGGTCGTGCCTTTGGGTTCTGATGGCCGGTTGGTGTTAAGTGGATCCCAGGGGTAGTCTGAGAAGCAAAAGTCACAGTCCAGGCAAGGGTCAGGGACAGGCTGAAGACAACGGAACCCAAGAATGGACTGAGGTTCAAGGCAGGTGGCTAGCAGCGTGAATCAGAAGGCAGGCCAAGGTCAGAGTGGGCAGCAGACAACAGGCGATGTATCCAGATAGGGGTCAGGTGCTGGTGGCAATCTGGGGAGTCCAAGTCCAGGCAGAGGTCAATACCAGAAGAGCAGTCAGGAGATGAACAGGATGAACAGGGGTGTTAGATGACAAACACGAGGGAGCAGGAGGTAGGAAGGGCATGGAAGAGTACAGAAAGGACAACACAGTAGCAAGGACAAGAGAGAGTAGCAACCAGCACTGAGGACGAGGACACTCAGATGAACTATTGCCAAGACAAGGGATGCCAGGAAGGAGCATGACTAAATGTTGCAGATAGATGAGATCATCGAGGGGTGCCTCCAGTGAATTCGCACCAGGACGCATATTTCATGTGTGTACCTTGCGTGCCTAAAGTGTGTGTTGCCTGGGCCTGTTCATCGGCGTGTAATGGCGGTGCCTAGTCCCGTTGCTGCAGTTGGGGCTGATGAGTATGCCTCTTGAGTCCAGGGCCTGGGGGTCTAACACGCCAGTGCAGTTGAACTAGTTCTTATCTTGGCTGGCTTCATGAAATAGTAGAAGGTCCTAGCTTCATTACAAATATACTTTTTCTGCAAAATGGCTGCTATCTTATTATGTAATGTAAGAGAGGCAGCCTTCCAGCTGCTTCTGGAGCTCTTTCAAACTAGTCAGACATGGACATGTGAACCTTTAGGGTCAGTGCTAGAAGGAGAATGTCCAGTGTGAGCAGACCTGTGGACAGCTGACAGATGATGAGCCACAATCCAGGCAAGAGATAGATGAAGTCTGATAAGCAGGCAGAGGTCCAGGCAGGCAGCAGGTGAGATGAGGTCTGTTAAACAGGTTGAGGCCAAGACAGATGGCAGCCAAGGCAAGATCCAGTAAACAGGCTGAGGTCAAGGCAGGCAGCAGGCAAGGCAAGAACAGGAACAGGCTGGGTCAGGACTGAAGGCAAGAATCCAGGGCTCAAAAATTCAAGACCCACAGGGAGAGAACCTGTTGCTCAGGCATCACCCAGCTGACTAAGAAAGCTTATCAGCAGGAAGAGTGATGACATAATTAGGGTGTGCCTCAGGAAGTCTAGGATGCTGGGCCTATAAAACCAGGAAGAGATGAAAGTCTGAGCATTACAGATATCAAACAAGGAGCTGGTCCCAGAGACTATGCCAAAAATCTCTCAGGTAGCAGAATTTAATTTTGGGTCTGGAGACATGACACACCGATTGCCCTTCTGGGAGCAGAGGCCCATGGCTGGAAGTCTGTTACAGTGCCCCCTTTTTAAAGCCTCACTCCCGGGGCCCTTCTTGCTGGGCTTGTGGGAAGAAATGTAATGGAATTTCCAGACTAGAAAAGGGGCATTGAGGTTTGTCACAAGTTCCCAATATCGCTCCTTGGGCCCCAAACCCTTTCAATCCACCAAATAGTAGAATCTATTCTTCACAAACTTGGAATCAAGGATATATTGGACTTGGAATTCTGTGTCAAACTTCAGCGAGACAGGTGCACATGTCATAGGTTTTGATGGTTTGAATAGTGAGACATGGAAAGAGTTGGAAATAAGAAGGAATGGAAGGATTTTAAGCATGTATGTGACCAGATTTATCTGACTTACTATCTAGTATGGTACCATAAATCTGGGAACAAACTTAATGGAAGGTACTCAGAGATGCAGGGTCTTGGTGCTCAGCCATACCCTAGCTCCAGGGTCCAGTTGTAGGGCAGGTCTGCAGCATTTATCCATATATTTCTTGTAGCAGTTGGCTGCCTTCAGAAGAAGAAGACATTGCATCTCATCCCATATTTCCTGGAAACTGGTGGATAAACTGTCAGTGGCTGGAG
This sequence comes from Rhinatrema bivittatum, assembly GCF_901001135.1. NCBI lineage: Eukaryota > Metazoa > Chordata > Amphibia > Gymnophiona > Rhinatrematidae > Rhinatrema > Rhinatrema bivittatum. Next base: position 710,968,992 of record NC_042615.1, on the reverse strand, counting down.
TACCAATAGTAAGAGGAATGGGTAGAGGTAGTCTGGAATGCTGTCCATATACTACAAAAAAGGGAAATGTTCCAGGAGACTCATCAACTCGATTGTTTTAAGAAAACTCTGCCCAAGGGACCCAGTTGTCTTTTTTGGCTGAGACATAAGCTCGAAGGAATGCTTCCAGAGTCTGGATGATTCTCTCTGTGTGACCATTCAACTGAGGATTATAGGCAGAGGAGAACCCAAGGATGACATTGTGCTTCCTGCAGAGTGCTCACAATAATCTTGAGGTGAATTGTATCCCAGGTCACTCACGATATGTTCCGGCAATCCGTAAAAAATATATTGGAGGAAACACTGGGAAAGAGTGAAAGCAGTGAGCAAGGCTTCCAGTGGAATAAAATGAGCCATCTTTGAAAAAAAGTCATCAACCACTCATATGACAGTATGTCCAAACAAAAGTGGTAACCCATAATAAAATCCATCGAGAGATGGGTACAGGAACTCTTGAGGGTTGTAAGTGGCTGGAGAAGGTCCTCATGTTGATGAGGAGTTTTGTTTCAGGTGCAATTATTACAAGAAATATCATAGAGTCCTGAACACTCCTGTTTATAGAGGGCCACCAATAGGTATGGGAGATGAGGTCTGAGGTCTTGCGAGAGCCCTGTTGTCCAGTCAGTATTAAGTCATATGCCCACCTTAAGACCTTTCCTCACAAGGATTTGGACACTAGAGTCTTCCTGAGAGGGGTACAAGGCCAAGACATCAAGGTAATAGTGAGAATCTTAGCTGGGTCCATCAAGTACTGGGGTACAGGAGAACCATCTGCAGGGTCATATAACCTGGAGAAGGTATCCATTCTTCTCCTCTGGATGATATGTTAGACTGAAGTTGAACCTTGCAAAAAATAAAGACCATGTAGCCTGACGTGGGTTAAGTCTTTTAGCTGTCTGTATTTACTGGAGATTCTCATAGTCTGTATAAAGAGTAAACGGGTATAATGCCCCCCCCCCCCCAAAATAAAAGGTGACACCATTCTTCCAGATCCAACTTGATAGCAAGCAATACATGGTCACCAATGCCATACTTCTTTTTATATGGGGAGAATTTTTTAGAGTAAAATCCACAAGGTAGGAGTTTACAGATAGGATCAGATTGCAAGAGCATAGCTCCTACCCCATTGCTGAAGCATCCACTAAAGGAAAGATAGAATGGGTATTCTCTGAAGTACCATGGAGGTGAGAAAAGTTGTCTTCAGGCAGGTAAAAGATTGCACTGTATCCAAAACCACTTCTTAGTATCAAGTCCCCTTTTTGTGAGGGCAGTGATAGGGCAATTAATGTAGAATAATGATAAATAAATTGTCTATAGTAGTTGGCAAAGCCTAGGAAGCATTGAATAGTTTTAAGACCAATGGGTTTGGATCAATCAGTGATTACTGCTACTTTGGAGGGATCCATCCGGAGTCCCTGTGCAGAAATGATATGGCCCAAAAAGGGCACTTACAATTATTCAAATACATATTTTTCCAATTTGGCATTCAGTTGGCTAACTCATAGACATTATAGCACCATCTTAACATGGGATCAATTCAAGAGAAAATCAGCTGAGTATATCAGAATGTCATCCAGTAAGACTATAATGCAGGCATAGGGAATGTCTCTAAACATATCATTCATGAAATTTTGAGAAAGGATTCAATTTTGGGGCTGGAGACATAATACACAGGGTGCCCTTCCGGGAGCAGAGGCCAATGGCTGGAGGTATGTTACACATAAGCTCGCACATACAATCTAATTTTAGAACATTCTCAGAGACTAAAATGAAAATGTTGGATTAACCTGACACAGGGGTGTTGCTAGGTACTTCTAAGATCTGGGGAATGGGCCTATAGGTCTTTCCTCCCCTCTCCCCCACTCCCCAGGGCTGTCCACCTTTCCACAGACCAGAACTGGACACTTGAGGACTGGGGGGGGGGGGGGGAGGAAGCAACCTGACCATCTGATCCTCCCATCTTTGCTTTAATTTGTCACTACTGTCCCCAAACTGGCCTCCTCTCTCTCTTCCCTCTGTTCCTTCTATTCTAGCATCCCCAGGACAGTGGCAATAAACAATCTAACAATGGCTCAACAAAACCAACAGGGCCACAAATGATGAATGATGCGCTCATGATTCCACATGAAACAAGAGAAAGATGGAGCATAATCTTCATGCCCTTAATTGTGTGCATGTATGTGTATAATGGTTGCATTGCTCGTTTTTCTCAATACTATGGAAATATTATTAGTGCATCAATCATCCACACTCTTCACTGACCTCCTCTTAAGCTGCTCCTTACAGCTGGCTTCTGAACCCAGATACAGCATAGCACAGCACATAACCACTTACATACAGCATTTGGGTTACAATATTGTAGATATTTAAAATTTGTGCTCCCTTTAATTTGATGCTGAAAACAAATTGACAATGAATCCTCTGAAAAATCAGAATTACAATTATAATATAGTAAACTCTCATATCAAAACAGAGCTAACTGCCAGCGCTCAAATAGTAACAATCCTACTTATGAAAAGGCAACACTACAAATATTACACCCATTATTAGGCCCTAAAACCCCAAGACATTACTCCATGATAATGTATCCGAGGAGATCAGATTGAATGTGATGGTTGCTATCTTATATTGAATTTGCTCAGCAAATTGTACAGACCAGCTAGCACTTTACAGAAAGATGACAAATACATATTAAATAGCATTGCCGAGATAGCTGATCCTTGGGTGAATTCAGTTGTTATATCGGTCCAGTGAGATGACTTGTAATTAAACTTGATGTGCTGCTGCCAGTGGAACACAAATGAGGTGAACCATTGAAGCACCGTTCCGGAGATACCATATTTATGGAGACGGTTTAGTAAAATGGCATGATCGATGGTATCGAAAGCAGATGAGATGTCTAATGATACCAAAATGAAACTGTGGCCTGCATCGAGACCCCTTCTGAATGAGTCAATGCGATAGGATTAATAGTTTGGTGCTAAGAGTTATCCTAAATCCGAAAGGGTGAGGATCTAAGATTTCTTTGGACTCTATGAACTCTGTCAGTTGGGTCAAAACACTGCTTTCAATTAGTTTGGCTAAAAAGGGCAAAGAGGACACCAGCCTGAAGTTATTGAAGTCCGTCAGGTTTAGATTGTTCTTTTTTTAGTAGGGGTCTCACTACTGTTTTCTTCAGAGGATCAGGAAAAGTGCCCTCAGATAGGGATAGATTCACTAAGGTTCATAGGGATGGTATTAGCATATCTTTGATGCTCTTTAGAATCACTGTCTTACATGGGTTCAATGAACAGTGAACCAGGTTTAAATTTGAGAGGATCTGTTGTAATTCTACGGAGGAGACAAAGTCGAAATTACACCACAAGGGGTAGGGGAGTATTGAGGCCAATGCGGCCTGGTCCGGCACAGAAGAGAAAGAAGCTGACAGAGTAGACATTTTTCCTATGAAATGTTTCAAGAATTCGTCACACTTTAAGTTGCCTACAGATTTTAATGATGGACGACAGGCCCCCAGTAGGGTGTATATCAACGTTTTCGCTATCCTAAACAATTCCTTGGGGTTAAAACCAATCTCGTAGATATGTTTGGAGTAGAAAGTGCATTTGGAGTCCTGAATGGACCTCTGATAAGAATCTAATAAGGACCAATAGGCCAGAAGAACATTGGGAAATCGCACTTTTCGCTAATGACGTTCTTTTTGTCGGAGTTGTGCTCTTAGCAATATAATGCTGGGTGTCAGCCATGGTATATGATATTTTCTAGATTTCCTTTTTAACACTTGCAGAGCAGCTTTGTCTAAGGAGTCTTTTAAGATCGTAGTCTAGCTCAAGATCCTATTGTCGATCTTAGTTGGGCAAAAAGAATCCAAATTGGCCTTTACTGTTTCGTCAAGCATAGGAATATCTATAAACCCTCTTGTGACAATAGCTTTATTAAAAGTTGTCTTGGGTATCCTTGTCATTACTGGTTCTACACAATATAGTGAAAAATTAATCAAAAAGTAGTCAGACCAGGGTACTGGCAAGATGATGGCTGAATCAGTACTCTTTGATGCAGTATTATTGTTGTTGACAAACGCTAAATCTAAGATATTCCCCTGTTTATAAGTGGGAGCTGAAATGATCTGTTCTCATCCAAGGGAAGCAAGAATATCAAGAAGGATCATGACTTGAGGGGAAATCAAACCTTCATTAATAGGCAAGTTAAAATCTCCTAAAATGTCAATGTTATTTAGATTAGCTTTTGAAGTCATCAGCTGTTTGAGAAAAGGGGATAAATCATGTGACAAGAGGGCGGGTAGACAATATACCAAACATAAACTGGGCCATTCAGAAAACAGAACCAGGCATTCTTATGGCGATTTGTCACCAAGGTCCTCATAGGCCATCTTTGAATATGTCCTATATGCTTTGTGTTTTTGTGTCCCAGTGAGTGCACCCACTTATCTGTTACAGATAGAAGCGTGGCCCTTTCCTTCCATTGACTTGGATGCCATTGGCTAGCAGTGAAGCTGGTGCTGCTGAGCTACAGAGGGTGACCTTTGTCTCCACTGTCTCTTGCATTCAGTAGCCTTTGAGTACACTGTCCTCAGATGCTGGTCCCATCCTGAAGAAAGAAGATTCTTCCCTATGCTTTAAATAAAATAAAAGAGTGTAACTGGCTACACTATCACTGTAATCTATTGCAACTGATAATATCTTGCTCAGTGTGTGCCTTTGCCATCTAATTGAATTTGTTTATCTTAGGGAAAAAAAAATTAATTGCAGGAAGCAATTAATTGAACCCATGTAAGACAGTGATTCAGAGGGATCAGCAAAACTGTATCAGTGAGGATCTTAGAAGAAAACAAATCAGAGACTCTGATTCCTTCAAATCCAGCTCCAATATCATAGACACTACCACAGGTCTAGCAGTACCAGAGCTGCAGCACTGCTTATACAAGGAATACAATCTTAAATTCTCAGTGCTGGGTAGCGATGGCTCAGTTTATGCAGTGACTCTGAGGAGACATGTTACTGAATCTGAGTCCCGAATGCCTTCAATTTACCTGGACTCAAAACACAGTCTGGTACCCTCTCACTCATTCACCTGATCTTGTTAATTCAGATGTAACCCTTACCGGGGGGGGGGGGGGGGGGGGGGAGGGGAGAGGTGTTAAGTCCCAAGGGCACACAAACATTTAATTTCTTCGGGGCTGCTCTGACCGGCAATTAACTCCCACGCTTGACTCTCTATCCCATGGTGCATTCTTTTAATGGGGGGAAGTTCTCTCTGATGACCCGGACCATGCTGTCTCACTTTCAGTGTGTGTTGCTAGCAGCTGCATCCCAAGGGAGTGAGATGCTGGGACAAATCAGACAGGACCAGGCTTTGGGTGTTAAAAAAAAGTTTACTGATTGATAATAATTAAATAAAAATCAATTTGTCCATAATGTTGAAGTTACATCTGACTGTTGGTACATGTATATTTCTCTGTAGGTAGGTGCCCTTTTGTTTCAAGCATAGTGGTTTTAACTGCACATAGCTTACCCAGCGGCTAACCGGGAATCCTATTGGAGGGGTCCCCACATTCACAGTAAAAACACCTGACTCCATATCCTTCCTGGACACTCAGCCCATCCTGGTCCCATGGTTGGAGATTTGATTGGGGTCACCTGGTCTTGCTCTTTCATCCTTAGTTGTTATTACTGAGGACTTCTCTTGGAGGAAAAGTCAAAATTGGATCAGGCTATACTAGCAGTGCATCCCATCCCATTTGGTGGGGTGGATTGGAAAAACCTCCAGCTTAAAATCTCTCTCTCTATAATTAATGTGAGAAGACCCTCTGGCAGAGAGTAAATGAAGAGGTATCACTTCAAATTGAGGGTGCAGGATGGAGCTTGGAGGCCTCAACAGAGAGTAAAGCCAAACCATCCTTACTGTTTCAAGGCTTTCTAAAACTGATCCCAATGAGTTCTAAATTGGCTGAGCTAAATAGGGTGAGTTGTTCAATCCAGACCCTCCAGGTTGAGAGGGACTGAGAAGAATGGAAGATGCATGATATTAAAGTTCTCTACAGGGAACTAATGGCCATCCCATAGGGATGCCACACAGATCAGCAAACTAGTTAACCTCTTTCAGGCAGGAAATTGTCAGATTGATTCTTACTGCAAACTCTTATAGCTTGTAGATATCAGTAATATTTATATACAGTTACCTCTTCTGCTTGTGTATGCTGGGTTTAAAAATCCATGTTTCCAGCAGTTCTTTTACTTTTAACTGTCAGTTGTCAATGCTTTAACCTTAAGTTTTCACTTTACCTTATTCCAAGTTTTTTAAACATTCGCTTCATGCTCTCGCCAAACACATATCATTGTCCCAAAATGATCCCTCTGTGGCTGCAAACTCCTCCTGGCAAACAACAGTCTCTCTAGTCAGCAGCACAACACATCTCTGCATCAGAACTGTGTCCATGAGGATCTCTCTTTTTTCATATCAAAAAGTCCCAGATTTAAAAGTTCATCCCCTCCAAATTTATCACTGTTCAGCTTCCCCATAGCATGGCACAGGTATCAGCCACCTGTATTAAATTCATATTGATTTTCAAAATAACAGTGCTGCCCAGAAATCCTAGGGGCTGGTCACTTTACCTCCTTATAATAACCCTCCACTGGCTTTCTCACCTGCAAAAGATCACTAGAAAAGCCCGTGCTTTTTGGAAAGGCTGTAATTGATCACGGTGCTTTATAGGGCAAAACCAGGACCATATCCCTGTTGAATCTGGAGTGCTGTCTCAGGGACTTTTCTGGACACCAAAACCTTACCCTGGCATAGATTAGGGGACATGTACAGGGCACCCCATTACCACTCCTGCCTGAAACAAGTAGTTTAATAAACTTTTCCAGGAGCTTCTCCATTGCAGGTTAAGAAATAAGAACATAAGACTTGCCATACTAGGTCAGATCAAAGATCCATCAAACCCAGTATCCTGTTTCCAACAGTGGCCAATCCAGGTCACAAGTACTTGGCAAGATCTCATATCTCCCCCAACAGTCTCTCACTTGCCTTTCCCAGGTACTGCTGGGCCATCCCAGAATCCTATGCTTCCTTGGAGTTATAATCACAGGGAACTTTCAACTCAAAATGTGTTCTTAAATCTTAAATTTTCTCTCTGCTGGGCCGCTAATTTACTGAACAGAAAGGCTAGATGCCTCTCTTGCACTGTCAATGAGACTTAAAGCAGGTACATTTTTTTCTCTTAGTTCTCTCTGCACCTTATTTTCCAATGTTTAACCATTAAGCTCTAAAATAATTTAAATAGCCAACAATTCTAGCATGGTCATTGGATAAGCATCTGGTCTCCTAGATCCCTGGCATAGCCTGCCAGACAGGCACAGCTATGTGAGTGCCTACATTTTTGATAGGTCTTCTAGTTATTACTGGACTTGCAACCTGCTAGACAGAATTGGCTACATGCGTGCCTACATTTCCATTCTGTCTTCCAGTTTTGAACAGATATAATCTTGCTGGAAAAATATGCGCATACAGGCGAATTAAAAAAACCCCTGCAAGCGTAAAATCAGGTGGTTATGCGTGCAGCTGGGCCTTGTGCGTGCCGTGCACATTTTAGAAGGGGCCCGGCCACGCGTGTAACTCCTGTTACGCGCAGAAGTGCCAGGCCAAACGGAAAGGGGCAGTCTGTGGGATGGGGAGGGGCGAGGCTGGAAGTGGCCTGTACAGCGACCATTTGCTGCTGTACTGGGGAAGGGACTGCCGGCATGCGCAAGTTGCTATTGCTCCAACGGAGCAGTAAGTAACAAAATAAAAAAAACAAAAGGTAGGAGAAAGGGTTTAGGGGGTGGGGGGGGGGGAGAGGGGAAGGGGAAGAGAGATTAGGTAGGGGGGTAGGGAACTGGGAGAGGCCCGATCTCATTGCCGCGTGTATGTTTGTAATATTAGGCCCCCCTGCATACGTGGATTATAAAATCAGGCGCGCATGTGCCTGTGGCCCCCGGATTTTATAACATTTGTGCACTGGCGAGTGCCGGGAAGTGCGCGCACATGGACGCGCGCGTGCTTCTTTAAAAATCTACCCCATAGTGTTGAAAATGCGATCTACTTGTGCACTTTTCCTATAACCAGAAGGCACCTGTGGAAATTCATCCTCTTAATGCAGCTAGAAATATGTCTGCTGTGGAACTATGTGTGTGGTATTAGCTGCAAAGTGGGAAAGCAATTTTTAGATGGATGAGTTACATGTGTAAAATGCTTTTTACCCACATAAATGGCTTTAAACAGTTCCCTCTCCATGTGCATGTTAAGGGACTTTGATATTTTCTGTTATTCAGTAAGGCATGCTAAGAGTGTTTAAAGACATTAGTCAGGTTGTGTTGGAAACGTGTTTAATGTCATTGTGCTAGACTGTATTGAGTTATCTAACACTAAACCATTTTGAGCTACTAAAGCATCTGAACTGTTCTGTATATATGCTTTCTTGCTTCCTGTTTCTGTGTGAGTTGAGTAGCTGGCTACTTACAAACTCCGCTTTATCTTGCTAATAAAAGCAGTACTATTTACAATTACTTATAAACATCTCACTCTCAGGGCTTTCAGACTGTATATTTTCTCGTTGTTACCTTTTGTAAAAAATAAGGTGAAGGGGTCAGGATAAGTAATTACTAAAGAATAGTATTGTCAATTAAGTGGCGGGGCAGGAGACACAGTGGAGGGTTAATGTACGGCAGTATGTTATCAGCCGTCTTGTTTCCTGAACAAGTTACACTTTTCTCTCTGTCATACAATTCCAGTCTTCGGCTTCCCACTGGCAGCCTTTGTATTATCATCTTCCCTAACCCAACCTTATCCTTTCTGGATACAGTGTATCTGATCACACATTCACACAGTACATTCACTCTTATTTTCTATGCATTCAGAGCTCTTTCCCCTTATTACAAGTATTTTGTCACTTATGAGGCCTGAACAGAGCACTGACAGCACTTCTGCTCCCATCGAGTTCAGGCTCTCAACTGTTGTGCTTTTCTCTGTTCAGTAGCATTACACTGAGCGGCTCACCCATCGCTAGCAAAGATATAACTATGTATCCCATGGATACGGCTTCGGAATTCTCCTGGTTTCTATAGCAGTCCTTGTTTCTTTTGGGATGTTTTGGCCAGTCCACTAGCTTTAGGGTGGTCAGATGTTCCCATTAGCCCTAACATACAGATTTTATTTTTGCTGTTAACATTTAAAAGTATTTTTCTCATTAATAAATGCATTATCCTGCTCTAATAAAATTTATACAATTCATTTCCATTTTAAAACCCGTTTTTCAGCTGGTGATAAATATTTTATTATTATCATTTAAAATGTCTCAGTTCCATTTTCCACCTGGGCTGGGGTCTCCAGGGTCTCTCCTGGTGCTCATAATTAAAATTTCCTGGTTTCTAGGTGATTTGGGGGTTTTAAAAATCTCAAATACAGCATGTCTCTCAAATAGGGCTGGTACAGATTTTTAAAATAACCCCAGAGCTCAGGAGGTGGGGCTGTTCAGATGGCCAGGGTCTTCTTACCTGGCAACTCCTTCTTTTTCTTCAAATTCATGCTTAATTTTCCAAATTTTTACCAAAATTGAGGGCCCCCCCCCCCCCCGGATCATGGTTATAACACTGATGTCATTGATGATGTCAGTGTGCAGGTATGGCCATCCTTGTAGCAGAGTTGGGACTTCTCTAAGGCCCCGGTGCTGATCTCTCCTATTTTAAAATTTAAAATAACATTGGCGGTGGCAGGAGAAGGATTGGGCACTTACCCGATTGATGGCAAAGTTGGTGGCAGCAGGCCATCGGGCCAGTCAGCAGACAGCACATCGGGTCCAGTCGGGGCTGTCAGTGGCGGCAGGAGTGGCAAGATCCGGTTGGGCCAAGCAGCAGCGAGCAGCCTGGTGCGGGAGGAGGACACTGCCGGCAGTGACGGCGCTCACAGTCACCTTCGTCCGCCGCTGGCTGGCTGATTCCTCTCACACCTCTCTTTTCCTTCTTCTCCGGGCAGGTGACGGAATCACGGCAGCCAGCAGGGCGGAAGCAGGCCCAAGGCCCAGGAACATCGTGACGCTGCATCCACACTCTGGCTGGCCCTCCTGGAATCTTCTTCTCTGTCTTTTTTTGAGCACCGCTCTTCTTTTCAGTCCCGGGTCTCCCCTCAGCAACAAGCAGCAGCGGCAACTTCAGAGGCAACGACGTGAGCCGACCTAGCAAGGCCATAACGCCGCTCCTGCACTCCTCTTTGCGACACTGTTGCTCACGACGGTCCCTCTTCCGGGCCTCTTCATTGCTTGGCTCAACTCTGGCTTGACAGTGTGCAGTGGTGAAAGCATTCTCAGTCCCCCTTTTTCTTTTTAATCATATTGGTCTCCCAAATGCCCCCCCCCCCCCCGTGTCAGTCTTTACCGGGCCAAGCCTCTCTCTCTCTCTTGGGCCCTCTCTCTGCATTACCTTCTTAATCTTGCGGGGGCTAGCATTCAACACAATACTTTCTCTTTCCTCAGACCCGACATTTTTAAGAATTAAAATCTCCAGCCCAGCTCCGAAGTGATAAATGTATTTATTTATTTATTTATTTATTTATTTACATAAACAAACTCTGTTGTGTCAAAAATCTCTAAGAAAAGATGTTATAGGTACTAGAAATGCAAAAGAAGATAAAGAGAAAGCCATAATAAATAATGATATCCCACAACTGAAACAGAGTGAAAAGCACCAAAACAAGAAAAAAAAAAAAAAAGCAGTAAAGAGAAGCCAGGTGAGCAAGTTGCAGAGAGAAATCCACAGACAGGATTATTTTTTTTTTTGTGAATTACAGAAATAATTTGCTAAACAGCAGTCTGGGTAGAACAGATTTTCAGTGAACAGATTGAAAATGAAAGCAACTAAAATATGTCTGAAAATGCTATACATCATATTGAAATGCTGAATCCCAGCAATTATCCAACCTGGAGACCTAAGATGATAATTATTCTAAAAAATATGGACAGTCAGAGAATCTGATATAACAGCTACTTGGAAGAAATACCTGGAAGAAAAGTAATCAGGATCCCATGATTATAATTGTCTTAACATTAAGGTCCTGATTTTCAAAAGCATTTACATGCTTAAAACTTGGTTTTACATGTGGAAATGTACTTTACTTGTGTAAGTAGGCTTTTGAAAATTGCCATGATATATGCCATTAAATTGTCAATAGCTTTTACCTGCATTAAGGGGCAGATTTTAAAAGCCCTGGATTTACGCGCACAGGGGGGTTACGCGCGCCGAGCCTATTTTGCATAGGCCCAGCGACACGTGCAAGCCCCAGGATGCGCAAATGTCCCGGGGCTTGAAAAAAAGGGGCGGGGTGTGGGCAGTCTGGGGCGGGGCAGGGGTGTGGCCAGAGGCCTTCGTAGGGCCGCTAGGCTGGGGGATTGCGTGCCGGCACTTGGCCAGCAGGCGCAACTTCTAAAATAAAGGTCAGGGGGGTTTAGGTAGGGCTGGGGGGCATGTTAGGTAGGGGAAGGGAGGGGAAGGTGGGGGGTGGAAGGGAAGTTCCCTTCGAGGCCGCTCCGATTTCAGAGCGGCCTCGGAGGGAACAGGGAACAGGGAAAGCCATTGGGGCTCCCCTAGGGCTCGGTGCGCGCAAGGTGCACAACTGTGCACCCCCTTGCGTGCGCCGACCCTGGATTTTATAACATGCGCGTGTCTGTGCACGCATGTTATAAAATTGGGCGTAGATTTGTGCGCACCATGTTGTGCGCACAAATCTATGTCCGCACGTGGGTACTAAAATCTGGCCCTAAGTGTACTTAACACAGGTAAATGGCTTTTGAAAATTGTTATGATAGTATGTTACATTTACATAGGTAACTCCTTTGAAAATTCACCTGTAAGCACTTCACAAACAAGTTATGGCCTGGATTTATCAGAATGTGGTAAGTATCGCATGTGATAGCAAAAAGGGTGTGGTTTATGCAAATATTCATTATATTGCAATTTGTGCTAATTACCTATGTGAAGAGCTAAGTTAGTGCAAATTGTGATAACATTATCAGACTTTGTGATAGGAGCCAGACCTGTTGTATTTTCCACATATAGCCACTGGGGGGACCATGTTTAGTAGTTTTAAGGGAGAGAGAGACTGGCCATAATGTTATCTCCCTAGAAAGGTATTTGTATCCCTATGGTAGGCCCACCTAGTAACTCGAGGTGAGGGTTAGGTATCAGTGTAGGGGGTTAGGGGCCCCTTTGACATTCAATGTTAGATGTACGAACAGAACAGTGGTCTCTTGTGAACATTTGATGACCCTCGGAGTGAGGAAACTCACTCCAAGATGAGATTTGGGCAATGTTCTCTCAACCTAGCTTGATGTTAGAGACCACTGTTCTGTTCGTACATCTAACATTGAATGTCAAAGGGGCCCCTAATCCCCTACACTGATACCTAACCCTCACCTCGAGTTACTAGGTGGGCCTACCATAGGGATACAAATACCTTTCTAAGGAGATGACATTATGGCCAGTCTCTCTCTCTCAGGCTAGTTGGATGCTCTGGGAGCCTCAATCCAGCTAAATAGGCCTTGCAGGAGACATCACACAACGTGATATAAACCTTACCACATGGTCACAGCAGCTATCACACAGCCTAACACAATTCAAAAAGGTTTTGTTAAACAGGGCTTTTCACATGCACTAAGCCCTTAACACACATGAAAAAGCCTTAGTGCATTTTGATAAATGACCCCTTATGTTATTAATCAGACTTTGACAAAAAGCATTTGGAACATAAGTTTGTAGGCTGTCACATACATAATTTACACAATTTTTTAAAGCAAGCTTATGTGCGTATGTTTGTTTTGAAAATTACCCTGGCACATAATTACAGTAGTTTTGCCAGGAAAATGTATGTGCATACGTTTTAAAATCAAAAGGTGTGTATATAAAATTTAAACTCCATCCAGCTTCTGCCACTAGAAGGCCTCTTCTGACTGAGTATAAAAGTGCTTACATACATGTCTTATATATGCACTTTTACCTGCATATTGGGCAAGCCTTTTAAAATTACCATCTTGAAGTACAACAATGTCCATTCTTTTAAATGTTTTCATATTTCAGTATACATAAAAACTATATATTAAAATTCTATGTACAAAAATAGATCAGTTCAACTGAAGACAAACAAGGATTTTTAATGTTGACTTTTTTTTGCATGAAATAACATAAGACCAGTGAGCCTGACTTCAGTGTTGGGAATAATAGTGGAAACTATTCTAAAAATCAAAATCACAGAGCATATAGACAGACATGGTTTAATGGAACACAGCATGGATTTACCCAAGGGGTCTTGCCTCACCAATCTGCTTCATTTTTTTTGAAAGGGTTAATAAACGTGGATAAAGGTGAACCGGTAGATGTGGTGTATTTGGATTTTCAGAAGGCGTTTGACAAAGTCCCTTGAGCAGCTCCTAAGAAAACTAAAAAGTCAAGGGATAGGAGGTGATGTCCTCTCATGGATTACAAAATGGTTAAAAGACAAGGAACACAGAGTAGGATTAAATGGCCAATTTCCGCAGTAGAAAAGGTAAACAGTGGAGTGCCTCAGGAATTAGTACTTGGACCAGTGTTTTTCAATATATTTAAAAAATGATCTGGAAAGGAATATGAATGTGGTAATCAAATTTGCAGATACAAAATTATTCAGACTAGTTCAATCACAAGCAGAGTTTGATAAATTGCAGGAGGACCTTGTGAGACTGGAAGATTGGGCATCCAAATGGCAGATAAAATTTAATGTGGACAAGTGCAAGGTGTTGCATATAGGGAAAAATAACCCATGTTTTAGTTACACAATGTTAGGTTCCATATTAGGAGCTACCACCCAGGAAAAAGATCTAGGCATCCTAGTGGATAATACATTGAAATCGACAGCTCAGTGTTCTGCAGCAGTCAAAAAAGCAAACATACTCTCTGATATCTCTACATTGACTACCTGTACAATCCTGAATCAATTACAAAGTCTTTGTTTTCAGCCCGCCGCAGTAAATTTTGTATTTCCCGCAGTTTGGGCCTTTTAAATTCGGGGGGACTCGAATTTTGGATTAGTGCACACTAATGCCCAGTTAGTGCGCGCTAACATTTTTACTAACCCCATTAGTGCGCACTAAACCCGAAAATGAATTTTTCTCGAAATTTCAGGAAAAACGCATTCAAGTTTTGGGCTCCCCGAACCAGGACAAATTAGGAAATTTTGTTGAAAATGCCTAATTCGTCCTAGACAAATACACATCCCTAATTAATATATACCACCATCCATTCTTACAACTCTGGTCTGGTAAGTATAGCACTACAACCATACAAGCCACAGAGATCATTAAGATCTCAAAACAAAGGATTACTAGCTGTGCCTTCATTACAGAATACTCACCTAACAAAAATAAGATACCGTGTATTCTCCATAGCAGGTCCTATACTATGGAACACTCTACCTGCTACCACTGTGACTGACTCCAAAAAGAAAGAAATTCAAGCGAGAATTAAAAACATGGGTATTTAAAAATGCCTATAACCTAACTTAAAATTATCTGAACACAAAGCAAGCACCTACAAGAACTGATTCATTATGAACCTAACAATTGAACTAAATATCTCATCACATCCCAACCACATCCAAATAATAAAAGTGAAACATATTTTATAAACCACCAACCTTATATCCCAGTACCTTGAGTTAAAAAGAACTAGAACATCCCTGTAGATCTCTATCAGCCCTGATTACATTAGTCAATGTATGTGTCGATCTATTATATGTATGTTATATGACTACAGTAAATCAATGTATATGTTGACCTATAATATGGATGTCATGTTGTAAACAAATGTGATCATCATTTGGAACAATGGTATATAAAATGGCTAAATAATAAATAAATAATGTTGTGTGATCATCCAGTGATTCACAAATGGAGCTTCCAAACTAGTCTGTTCTATAACAGAAGTGGTCAAAATAAAGCTTGGGCCACATTTGTCCCATGGGAGGCTTCTGTCTGGCCTATGGCAGTGAGATGGGTCTCAACCCATAGTGGTGAGAATATGGAGCATGTAACACACATCTGGATGTGACATCCACCAGTCATAACTGACATCATAGCCATGGATTGGATGGAAGTGGCTGCACATTTCTGTTGAAACTCCAAGAAGGACCTCCTCCTGCTCTTTGGAGACCAGGATATATTGAAAATTTCTGCTATAGTGATTGGACTTATAGTAGTGTTGAGCACCAATCCTTAGAATATGAGGTTCAAGTCAGCCTGCAGTCTTGGCACTAAAGAATCTTTTAGATGTGAAAGTAATCCACCATTGTAAATGACTGCTTCCAACCGAATTAACATTTCCCCAATAGAATACACAAGCTTTCTGGGAATGAATTTTCCTTTAAAGTATTAAGAAGGCATATGTTAAATAATTATTTCTGACCTTATCATAGTAGGTACAGCACAACTTTGTTTTTTAACATTTTAAATAAGGACAGAACTTTTCCACTATCATTAGCTAAAAAGCAGACCTAAGAAGTCCTAAAGCTCTTACTAAACTGTAGGATAGATAAGCAAGAATTACTTTTTCCTAGCTCAGTCCTTCTGTCAATTAGTAACAGATTGTAGAACTAATTATGGGTGCATTTAAGCTTTAAAGTATCAGCAGTACCAGCAATTTTTTAGAAACCAATAATTTGGTCCAAAGTTAAAATAAATGAAGTCAGTGAGATCTGGCATTCTGTTCATTTAATTTCATTTAAAAGAGTCCCTCCCCCAGTTCATCACACCTCTTATCAGGATGTGGATCTTTATCAGAATCACATGCATATATCACACTAATACAAACCAGGTTCTCTGTTTTTGTTTGGAAGTTCAAGGATAGATTCTGAAAGGAAGGTCAGTGATTGAGATTCTGAGGCATTTCCAAAATAGTATTACATGCTGCAAATGTCCATTTGCTCATTACTTAATATGAATAAAAAATAGACAACCTTTCAACTTTTAAATATTTTTCTTAACATAAAAGTTTTCCAATTTCTATTTACTATACCTGGATATTTTCTTTTGCTCTGTTTTCATTATTTCCTTTCTCCATTTCAGTTTTTTTCTTGTCGTTCCTTTTTCTTTATCCCGGTATCTTTCTTCTCTCCTTCCCCTATTTTGCGTTTCTAATTCCACTGCTCTCACTTTAGTTTCTCACCCCTTCCTAAAAATTGACTCTTCTCATTTTTCCTCCCTCAGCCTCAGTCTATCCCTCATCCTATAGATTATCCTTCTCTTATCCCCATGCAGGCTTTACTTTCTTCCATCTATCCATCTTCTCCAGTCTCTCCTTTTTTTTTCCAGTCCCTCATTCCCTCATCTCTCCCTATTTCTTTTCCCTCTCCTGTCAAATCCCTTTTTTCCTTAGTTTATCATTTATTTCCTCTTCTTCCTGCTTGAGTTGAAACTTAAGCACATAATTCTTGAATATACAAATTCAAAATATCACAAAAAGTCTGTCACTCATTGTTTTAGATATTTATTTATAGATTATTTCAGAATTTAGTCCAAGGTTCCTCCGTTCTTGCCCATGCCTCTTTCAAACCATTGCTTTGTTTCAATGATAATCGGATGTCATCTTCCTGCTGCTGGCTTCTTTTCTTTCAGTGGAGCACTTCTGGTTATGATGTGGTTACATGACTACTAGCAGTTAGCATGAGCAATTGTTAGTGAGAATCAATATTCCTTAGTAGTGTAAAAGAGTTCTATAAGTTGCCAGGGAGGATAACTTTCGAACAACTGCATGTCATGGCATATATGTGTATATATAGCCATGTGTAGTTTTACCATAGTATTTTATAACCTGTGTGTATGATATATATGCATTATGTAAAATACATGTATCTCTACCTTGCAACATATGTGTATATGTAGGCTTATGCATGAATACATGTAATGCATTGAAACATATATATCAATGCATTGAATGCACATATTTTTCATAATTTTAAAATATGTGCATGCATATTTTATGTTTGAAAGTGGTACCTATTTGTGTAAGTCATTTATGCATGTAAGTTGGCCAATTTTAATGTATACGCATGTCAAGGAAATTACCAGTATTACCAATTAGTTAACTAGATCACCCAGTCCTTCTCCAGGTCATTGAGAGCTTCCTGGTTCCTCAGCCTGAACTCCTCCCAATTTCACCCAGACCTCCAATCTAGTCAGTACTACACAATAAACATTTTTTATATCACTTACGCCAGATAAGAAGCAGCTATAAAAATACATTAGTAAATTGGACAATATACACGCGTGTTTTTTAAAATAACAACTTATGCATGTAAGCATTGCTCCCTCCGCAGAATGTTCTTAGACTGCCCCTTTTTTACACGTGTATATGTGTGCATGAAAGTGAAAACACACATGTATTTTTTACTTTTATAAAATTATAAATAGAGGCTATTTACATGCATATATGATCATTTTTACATGCACAACATTTTGAAAATTTACCTTTAATTATCTCCACAGACACAGACGATATCAAAGAGAAAGAATAGAAGTGTGTTTTCAGACATTTCCCACTGGGAGTTGCTTTATAGAGGGAGGGGTTTCTATATAACAGAGGAGCCCAGAAGGTTTTCTGTTCTTTTCTTCTAACTTTCCTCCAGGCAAGGTGATTGATGCTCAAGGTCAAAGCCCTCAAGGAGAGGGAGTGAGCTTGGGATCCAGGAAGATCCTGAGCAGTAGAGGACCCAACATGATCACTTGGTAGAGAAGAGTAGTGAAAAAAATCCTTGCCTGCAAGGGAGATTTTCAATTCTATGCTAAGGGGTAGATGTGCAGTTTGGAGCAGAGGAAGATCACCAAATCTATGAATTTACCACAGGAGTTTCTGCACCAAGGAGCAGCAACCAAGGTTACCTGTGAATGTGCTACAGAGGATTTTCTGAGGAGGAACCCTCAGAATTTGAAAAAAAATTTCACCTGTTCATTTCCTTCTTGGAGAAGAAAATCTGCAACACTTACCCAGGTACCAACAGAGAACAGGAGGGAAAAAAATCCCCAGTGCTTCTGATTTTGAGACTGTAAAGCCATTGGCTTTATGTTGGATTTTGAATTCTGTGATTGTACTGCACTCAGCTACTTGGATATGTACTATACGTCTATTGATTTAACTTCAGTACATCTTGTACATCAGTAAACAATTTTATTTTTGGAATAATACAATACAAAGTGGACAATGCATTTTTTACTGTGCGGTAACCATGTGGTCCACAAAGCTGTTTGTTTTCCCATCTGAAGAACATCAGTGTTATAGCAAGCTAGTCAATGCCCTGCAGCACTACAATATACCCCTTTCTCCTTGCCAGGGTGGAACAAGAGTTACAATAGCCACTCTACTACTAAATCTGCACCTACTCTCTCCATGGCTTCTCTGTCTGTACAGCATTTATTTATTTATTTATTTATTTATTTTCAATTTTTATATACCGGAATTCCTGTATACAATACAAATCAATCCGGTTTACAAGTAACGAAAAGGTTGCCCTGGTCTGGGAGGTTAGACCGGGGTTTTTTTTACATGGAACATTGAACAATAAAGCCTAATAGCATTACGCTGCAAAAATCCAAGGGAAAGATACGGTATTGGAGGTGAAATTCTTCTAAGCATAAAGGAAGAGCGGGATCTGGGAGGTAATTATATTTGATGAACTTAAGGTGTCCAAATAGGTGGATAAAATGACAGTAAAAACCAGATAGATATTTGGCTACATAGGGAGAGGAATGGTCAGCTGAAAAAGGGAAGTGATATTGTCCCTGGTGAGACCTCATTTGGAATACTGTGTACAATTCTGGAGACCACACCTTCAAAAAGATATAAACAGGATGGAATCAGTCCAGAGGATGGCTACTAAAATGGTCAGTGGTCTTTGATCTAAAGCATATGAAGATAGGCTTATAGATCTAAACATGTATATCCTCGAGGAACGGCAGGATAGGGGAGATATGATAGAGGCATTCAAATATCTCAATGGTTTCCATGCACAGGAGTTGAGCCTTTTTCAATGAAAAGGAGGCTCTAGAATGAGGGGTCATGAGATGAGGTTGAAAGGGGTAGACTCAAGAGTAATCTTAGGAAATATTTCTTTACAGAGAGGGTGGTGGATGTATGGAACAGTCTCCTAGTGGAAGTGGTGGATACAAAATAGTTATCTGAATTCAAGAAAGCATGGGATAAATACAAGGGATCCTTAAGAAAGCAATGAGAATTATAATGCTTAATTAATTGGACAGATGGGCAGAATGGATGGGTCATACAGTCTTTTTCTGCCATCATGTTTCTGTGTTTCTAAAAATACACGGCCTTGCTCTATGCAGTAAACTAATGATATGTAAATCAGACCAGCGCTAAAAACCTATGGTAAGTCCAAATGAGCATCAAAATCAGAGTCAAAACTGAAATGCAGAAAAACCATAGTAAAATCCAGTGCTAAGTTTCAAAATGCTGTAGTGCTCCCTGTTGGTTGATAGAAGTGACCTAGGTAGAACTGTGGTGTGACTGGTGGTGCGTAGATGTCCATTATTTATTTATTCATTTTTATATACTGACATTCGTGTACATACATCACATCGGTTTACAATTATCAAATGTATAGTTTAAAACATTATCAGAAAAAAAACCTCTTGATGTGAGAAAAAGAAATGTTATATATACATGTAAAGATTTCGCACAGATAATGAAACTTATAAAGGCAAATTTAACTGTAATGATAGCCCTGCAACCATCATAATGCACAGGGTTCCAAAATGTATGTCTGGTAACCTATAAGAGCTTATGCTTCTTTGTGCTGAAAGATATAATCATCGGTTGCTTAGGGCTTTTTATGTCTCTCTGTTACTCGTAAAGCTAATCACTTAAATAACTTATTCAGCAGTGATACTTAGCTTGATAGTGAGTAATTGAGTGCTGTGAAAACAGCTTTCTCAAAAGCAAGATGCCGCGTGGTTCTGTTGGTTGCCGTGATGGACTTGAGCATAGAAAGGGTTCCTTGCATGTATGCTCCTAGAGCCCACTGGTTGGGCTCCTCTACAATTTGCGAGGGCCACAGCGCGCCATGGCGAAGGTTAGAGTTACCTCTATGAATGTCGATGGGATTCACTCCCCAGTTAAGCGGAAAAAGTTATTAACCATGTTTAGTCGCATGCACTCACAAGTCGTTTTTCTTCAGGAAACCCACTTGAACGATGCGGAACATCTTAAACTTAAGCGGGAGTGGGTGGGTCAATGCATATATTCCTCTTACACTTCTCGTAAGAGGGGAGTGGCTATCCTTATCCATAAGAATCTGCCCTTTCGCCTCACTAGAACTTGTCATGATATCGAGGGTCGGTATGTGATTGCAGCTGGGGTCTTAGGTCACCAAAAGATAGCTTTTTGCAATGTTTATGGGCCCAATGTTTTTTCTCAGGAATTTTTTTCATCCCTGGCGGGCTTGCTTACTGAGTTTCTGAATTACGTGTTGGTGGTTGGGGGAGATCTTAATGTTGTAGCGGATAATCTCATAGATCGGAAGCCGCCCAAGCCAGCTGAAGTCCGGGGCCGCTCACTGGGAGTTCAATTTTTGTGTGACGAACTTCAGCTGTTAGATGTGTGGCGGGTTCTTCACCCTGGTGAACTTGATTTTACATTTTATTCTAATCCACATCAGGTTTACTCCCGCTTGGATTACCTGTTGGTGTCCGATAAGTGGTTTGCCAGGGTGGAGGAGGCGACCATAGGTGTACGATCGATTTCCGATCATGCCCCCGTGTCTGTTGTGTTGCGGAGTGATATGGGAGAGAGGCCCCCATTCTCATGGCGTATGCGCCCGGATTTGTACTATGATGAGAGGTTTCGCGAGCACTTACAAAGGTGTTGGAAGGAGTATGTCATGCATAATTCTACCCCAGATATTGCCGCAGCGACCTTGTGGGAGGCAGGGAAAGCGGTAATGCGCGGAGAAATCATTGCGTACGTGGTCAAGACGACCCGTCAACTGAATGCTGAAATAGTCCGCCTTACGCAGGTCCTTAAACTAGCACAACAGCGACACGTGGTTGATATGACCCCGGAAGTTAAGGGGCAGGTTGATCAGGCGCGCGCCATGCTAAATTCCTTACTCCATCAACGGGCGTCTAAATCCCTCAAATACTATCAATATCAACTTTATAAATATGGTAATCGGGCCGGTCGGCTATTGGCCCACTTGGTTCGACCTCGGGGTCAGAGGAAGGTCATAGTCAGTATTAAAGACAGCCGAGGCGAACGTCGGACGTCCTCTGGAGATATTGAGGCTAGGTTTCTTGAATACTATCGACAATTGTATGCGGAGCGTCGCAGCGATCCGCTGGTTCGGGAGACTTTATTCCAACCGATCGAATGGCCGAGGGTGACTCTAGAACAGATGAACGCTCTTAACACTCCCATTACTGATCAGGAGGTGCATCGGGTAATCCATGCTCTCCAGTTGGGCAAGGCTGCGGGTTCGGATGGGCTCGGCTCCGAGTTTTATAAAATCTTAAAATTTCACTTGCTCTCTCCACTTGTGGCTTTTTATAATGCATTGTTGAAGGAGGGGGGGTCTCTCCCCTGCGCTTAATCACTCGGTTATCGTTGTCCTTCCCAAGCCGGGAAAGGATCCGGAGGAGGTGGGGTCTTACCGACCCATCTCCCTGATAAATGTAGATATTAAGCTCCTCGCGGCTATTCTGGCTGCCAGACTTAGTGGTCTTCTCCCCGCACTTGTTCAAGACGATCAAACTGGTTTTGTCCAGGGTCGACAAGGGTTCCGGAATGTGCGCCGCCTGATGGCTTCTCTTAGCTATTCAGCTGGTGCTGACGCGGTTGTTCTGAGTCTCGACGCGGAGAAAGCCTTCGACTCATTGTCTTGGGACTTTCTCTTTTGGGTGCTCCGCCAATATGGCTTTGAAGGGGCCTTTGTACAGTGGGCGGAGGTTCTCTATAGCAACCCCAGCGCTAGTATCTTATTGAATGGGACAGTATCCTCCCCGTTTGATTTGCATTGCTGGAACCACTGGCCATTCGGTTGCGGGAGGAGCCTCAGATTTGGGGATTGCGTGTGGGCCAGCAGTCCCTTCGTACCGCTCTTTTTGCTGACGATATTTTGCTTTTTGTTGGCAAGCCGCAAGCCAGCGTTCCCGTCATTATTAATCTTTTTGACCAATTTCAGGCAGTGGCGGGTTTATGTATTAATTTTGGAACATCGGAGGCGTTGGCCTTGAATACCCAGCTGCAATCTTCATGGGTGGGCTCCTTTCCCTTTAGATGGGCGCCAGATAAGCTGAAATACTTAGGTATTTGGATTCCGAGGGATCTCCGGCGTTTGTACGAGTTGAATGTTACTAGCCTATTGGAGCGGATTCGCTCACAGCTGGAGGCTTGGGCCTCGCTTCCCTTGTCCCTTTTGGGTCGATGCGCCCTTATCAAAATGATCATTGCTCCCAAGATATTATATGTCCTGTCTATGGTTCCCTGTTGGTTGCGGGATAAGGATTTAAAAGGGTTTTACGCGGCCTTCCAGCACTTTCTATGGCGGGGACGGAAAACCCGTCTTAGTTACCAGACTATGACTTACTCCAGGGATCAGGGGGGATGTGGCCTGCCTGATTTTCGTTTGTACAACGCTGCATGCCAGCTGCGTTTCATAGGGGAATGGCTTACGGGGGACTATAAATTTTGCGCATAAGGGTTGATCTCTGGTATGGCTGCCCCTTGGTCGCCCCTGAGTCTTATCCAATCCAGTGCTGGGGAGCGCCGTAGGCTTACATACCCTAGGGTTTTACTGTCTCCCTGCATTGCGGCTTGGCGATGGTTACGGGGGCAGCGGGGATTGGATGGGGTGGTTTCCCTCTTGGTGCCCTTGACTGGCAATGTGGGCTTTCTGCCGGGACAGGATTGTGGGGCTCTGTTTTCTAAGTGGGCGTCTAATGGAGCGATGTTTGCTTTTCACTTCTATGATACCGACACTCAGACACTGTTGGACTTTGCTACCTTGGCTCGCACTTATCGATTACCGACTCGTCAATTTTTTGCTTATCTGCAAACCAGGCACTATTTGACCTCTTTTCACTGGACGTCGAACAGGGTGAGCTTGGAGTGCTCCTATGCTAACAAGGTCTTTGACACGGCTTACCTTGCCAATACCATCACGGGTTGGGCTACGCTTGGGAGATCGTGGAGCCTAAACCCGCGCCTGGATGTGCTGGCGATAAAATGGACTGCTACTTTTGGAGAACCTATCACTGCACAATATTTGGCGCAATGCTTTACAGCGGTACACCGTCAGCTACCGGACATTGGACTGCGGGAAGTACAATTTCGCATTCTTCAGCGGATCTACTGTGACGATGTGCGACGCTTCAAGATGGGGAGTATTGACTCTCCTCTCTGTATTAAATGTGGCCAGGATGAGGGCACTTTGGTGCATAGACTGTATTCTTGCCCCACTCTCCACTCTTTTTGGGCCACGGTGGTGGGCGTGATTTCCCAGTGCACTGGAGCACCGCCGCCTACAACGGGGAAGTTTCTTCTGTCGAGCCCTCAAGCCTGCACTGCTGAAGTCAGCCGCTCAAAAGATCGCTTTGGACGTATTGCGGCTATGCTGGCATGCCGCACCATATTGTCTGGATGGGCGACACCCGTGACGGCCCCTACTTCAGTAGAGTGGTTCCAGCGTATGGCCTTGGTTTTGCAGATGGAACGTTTGGATTTTTTAAAAGGCCACCGCAAGACTGACAAACTGTATGGGGCTTGCTGGACTCAATGTGTTCTATTGCTGCCGGCCTCAGTCCAGGCCGGACTGCAGGAGAGCGGGTATACTACTGATTGGATTGATAATATGGTCTCTGGGGGGACGGGGTTGGGTAGGGGGGGGGGTGGCCCGGTGTGACTGTAGTGTGCGTGGGTTGGTTGTGGGGTACGTGGGTGGGTGGTAGGGGGGGGTGTGCAGTGTTAAATTCAGTAAAAGAAAAGGGCAGAGCGCATCTACTGGCCTGGGCGGTTACTGTTCTCAGGGAATGTTTTGCTGTTTTGTTATATTTCACTCCTTGTATGGGGTTGATCGTTGATCTTTGCTAATTTATGTTTTTCCTTGGCTGGTTGGTTGTGTTTTGCCAATAAAAATTATTCTGACAAAAAAAAAAGAAAGGGTTCCTTGCAGGTCCACGAGTACAATCGCGATCTATTTGGAGTCCTGTTTCTAGAGACTTGTCTTGAATTTTTTACATAATATAAAAACATTTATGTGGGGCAAACAAGCAGAAAAATCAAGACCAGACTAATAGAACACCGCAGTCATCTGAACACAAAAGACCTAAAGGCACCCACTGTCCAACATAGTATCTCCAAAGATCACACCTTTAAAGATTATAAATGGGCAATTATAGAACATGTTCCAGCATTGACAAGAGGAGGAAACCGCAAAGCAAAGTTGCTACGTCGAGAGAATTTTTGAATATTCAAACTTAACACTGTCAAACCAGCAGGGCTTAATGAAAAAATCAACTGGTTCTCTATGTCATAATAACTTCATACCCATAACTTTATCCATAAGAGCACTGCAGTGGTTAGTAATCATAATTGCGATAACCAATTAAAAATGGCTTCAGCTGTCCCGCGCCTTTCGCGGTTCTTTTTGAGTTAAAAAGACAGCGCATGCACCGCGCTGCGTCAGACACTCTCCTAACCCCTGCACTGACGGGACGGTCCCTTTAAACCTTGTGCCGACTTTAACCAGCGTAAGTCAGTGCGTCTGACCTTTCAAAATCAACATTATCTTTCCGAAAAAAGTACGCCGTTTAATATAGGGACTTTGGCATTTTTGTGTCTCTCTCTTTTGTCAGAATAAGCTGCACATCTCAGCGATTTTTCCAATCAAGAATAAGCCGCACATCTTAATCTCCAGCACACGAGCATATTGTACCCCTGAGGAAGGAAGAATTCTGAAACTCTGCAGTGTCGGATGTCCAGACAGTGTGAGACTCAAATCTTGCCTGAAAGGGAACTAGAAACAGGACTTCAAATAGATCGCGATTGTACTCGCGGACCTGCAAGGAACCCTTTCTATACTCAAGTCCATCGCGGCAACCAACAGAACCACGCGGCATCATGCTTTTGAGAAAGCTGTTTTCACAGCACTCAACTCACCGTCAAGCTAAGTATCACTGCTGAATAAGTTATTTAAGTGATTAGCTTTACGAGTAACAGAGAGACATAAAAGGCCCTAAGCAACCGATGATTATATCTTTCAGCACAAAGAAGCATAAGCTCTTATAGGTTACCAGACATACATTCTGGAACCCTGTGGATTATGATGGTTGCAGGGCTATAATTACAGTTAAATTTGCCTTTATAAGACCCATTATCTGTGAGAAATCTTTACATGTATATATAGTTTAAAACATTTGCATTTCCAAAAAATAAGAAAAATAGATATAAATACATAAAATTCATAATAAAAAGATATAAAAGATATAAGATTCTAAAAATATTTAAAATTACCAGAAAAAAAACAGATAACAAGTTATAAACGATTTGTACTATCCAGTTATTGAAAGGCTTGTTGGAATAGCCATGTTTTGATGCCTTTCTTAAATGTCTTAATGTTTGTTTCCAGCCTTAAGTTTTGCGGCAAGGAGTTCCATAATAGAGGCCCAGCGATGGAAAGGGCTCTCTCTGACTGAGTTTAGGTGGGCTGATTTTGGGGATGGAATTGGAAGTTTCCCATTATCTGCTGATCGTGTTGCTCTTTGCAGAGTATGAAAATGTAAGGCCGCAGTAAGCCATTCAATTTTATCATTGTACAGAGTCTTGCGCATTAAGGATATTACTTTAAATTGAATACGAAATGTGATAGGCAACCAATGCAGGTATTTCAGGATCGATATTATATGTTCTGTCTTTCTAGTGTTAGTTAAAATTCTTGCTGCTGAATTTTGAAGAACTTGGAGTGGTCTTGTGGAGGAGGTAGGCAATCCTAAAAATAAGGCATTACAATAGTCAGTCTTGGAAAAAATAAGAGCTTGTAAAACAATTCTAAAATAATTTCTATGTAAAAGGGGTCTCAATCTTTTTAACACATTTAAAAAAACATTAGTTTTCTTGGACACTCCTTCTTTCAGGGAAATAAAAGGCAGCTTCTCCTAGGGTTATTTTGTCAGTGTTGGGTGGTGTTAGGCAAGTTCTGGACTAGGAGCTGAAGTTTTAGTGTTGGAATTGGTGGTGTAATGGTCGTTCAGTTATTATTGCTGATTTCTGTCTTTTGTGCTGCTTATTTTTGCCTTGCTGTTTCCTAATCTTTTGTCTGTGATCTTGAGTGAATCTTTAGAGTGCATGTGATTGTTGGTCTGTGATTGTCTTTTTATCCACTTTTGTGTTTAGATTCCTAAACTGTTGCATATCTATAACCTTGACTGGATCCTAAAGTCCTCCTAGTGTGGCTTACTCGAGGTTCCATCCATTCGGAGAGCAAGTATCACCGAGACTCATGAGTGCTCCTTTTCAGTTGCTGGCTCAACATTGTGGAATTCCCTGCCTGCAGCCCTGCACATTTCTAATTGCACTAAAGAGTTTAGAAAACATTGAAAATTCATTTGTTCATGCTAGCTTTTAATGTTTGAACTCTTTAGTTCACCATCACCATCCTGCTGCTTACTGGTTTGCGCTGATGATCTGTCCATGTTTTATTTCTGTCTGCTTGCTGTGTTTTTAGTCTGTTGGTGGCATAGTAAATTTTACTGTGAATATTTTACTTTTGTCTGCTGCTTAGGGCTACAATAAGCGGCATATAAGTAATTTTAAATAAATTAATAAAGAGTGGTGTGGGTGTTCATTGCTGTGGAGGGAATGGAGTGTGACAGAGGGGATGTGAGAGGGGGAACAGATGAGGATGATAGACGGGCGAGTGGTGACAGAGAGGATAATAGGAGTGTAGTGCATGAGTTGGGTGGAATGTAGCCAGGGAGGAGAGATGGGGTGGGAGGAGAGTGACATAATGAG
This sequence comes from Rhinatrema bivittatum, assembly GCF_901001135.1. NCBI lineage: Eukaryota > Metazoa > Chordata > Amphibia > Gymnophiona > Rhinatrematidae > Rhinatrema > Rhinatrema bivittatum. The sequence goes on along the minus strand of NC_042615.1, from coordinate 710,941,870 downwards.
ATAGAGGGTGCAGTTAGTGGTGGGAGGGGGGGGGGGGAAGAAAGTGGATGGAAGTATCAGAGAAGGGAGAGGGGAGGAAGGAGGTGCCCAGGGAGTGGGAGTAGTGCTTAGGAAATTAGGTATCCACACCAGTCATTATCATCTCTGAACGACTAACAGGCAGGATCCCGCAGCCAACAGTTAGGAGAAGCGACATCAATGCAATGTGCACTTCATGGAGGAAGAAAAGGACCTTTTGGTGTAGTGGATCTGCAAGAAGCACAGTGCGCTCTTCAGTCAGATTATATCTGTTGTGAGCTCGACGTAAGTTGTGGACCCTTGGCCTGAGTTGGGAGGAAGAAGAACCACAGGTTCCCAACATCAGGAGGCGAGGCTGGCAGATGACAGGGGCCCTTGGCCTGAGTTGGGATTGACGTCACTTAGGAGGAAGACCAACCACAGGTTCCCAACATCAGGAGGCGAGGCTGGCAGATGACAGGGGCCGGTTGACTGAGGCTTCACCACTACCAACCCCGTTGCCCGCAGGTTGAGCCCTTGGGTTCTGGGGGCCGGTTGGACTTAGGTGGGCCCCTGTGAAGAAGCTTTGACAAGTGATGATCCAAGTCCGAAAGTCCAAGGCAGGCAGTGTGTAAGAAGTGAGAGATCAATCCAAAGACCAGGGCAGGCAGCGAGCAAGAAGCGTGAGGTCCAATCCGAAGTCCGGGGCAGGCGGCGAGCAAGAAGCGTGAGGTCCAATCCAAAGTCAAGCCAGGGGAATCAGCCCGAGGGAGTAGGAGCAGAAGCTGGAACAAGGCTGGAAGGCAGGAACAGGCACTGGGAAGACAGGAGCAGGCACTGGAATGACAGGGACAGGCACGAGGACAAAAAGAACCAGAAAGGAACAAGAAGGCACCACAAAGGACACCCCGAACAGACCTGTTGCCAAGTCGTCAGAGGGACGTCCGCTGGAGGTTTATATGAGGGAGAACCCCTGACATCAGTGGGGAGGGCCGGCGGTGACTTCCTGCCGCAGGCCCTTTAAATCTTTGCAGAAGGCGTGCGCACACACCTAAGGAAGGAAACAGCTGGGAGCAGTGCCGGTGGCGTCCTACACGTCAGAGGCCCTGTGCCAGCGTTGGCCACGACGGATGCTCTCCGACCTGGAAAAGCACGCCAGCCCGGGCCGTGAGTACAACAATATCCTTGAAGATCAAGAGGAAGATCTGGGATGTCAGCAACCTGTCAGTGATGACCAGGATTGTGGTTCAGCATTGCTGGTGTAACACCAGGGTGGCTGTCAAGGCCAAATTGGCATTGATCAAGAAATCAGGAGACAGAAGAGGCCCATGATGTGATGTGCAGCTGATGTTGGTGGAGGACCTGGTCTGGGGGATTCTTCAGCTGGATGCTTTTGCTGGTGTCCATACTGATGGAACTGATACAGATACTGTAGAAGGTGGTGAGTATGGTGGGGAATATATCTCCAGTGGGAAGAGAGATGAAGGAGTCAGTAAGGTTTATTGTTTATCAATTCTTTGTACTGATATGTTTTTTTTTGTTTTATTTACAGGTGATCATCAGCCAATAGAGACAAAGGGGCCTGTCATAGATGGGCCTGCAACAAAGGAGCCTGCCTTAGCGGGTGGGGCAGAAGGGAACAGTGGAGATTTTTAAGATTTCCCTCTAATTTGCTCCACATAAAATATAGACATCTGTTGCAGTACAATATTACCATTTTTATTTTCTAATTTAACTACATATTGAAGACTACACTGAGCAAACTCTCAGTGGGTGTTCCCAAAATTCAATACTTACAATCAGACTTATATACATTCTAGATACAAGGTCAGTAATACATGTCTTAGATCATGGTCAGTTAACAGGAGAGTATGACCCAGGTCTTAACTGCAATTATTTACAAGCAGAGCATATTTTGTTACAATAAGGAAGGATCACACATCATTACATCTATTTTCTACCAATTGTAATTATCTTTCATCTTGTCCAAGCAGCCAAAAAGTCTAATAGTATAGCCTTATGCAAGTTTGTTTACATATCTTTCATTCTTACTTTAATCTAAAATAGTAGCTTCTATCTTTTTATTCATATCAAAGCAAAAATTAGTAAAGAGTATTATAAACTAAATTGGACTATATTGGACAGAGAGATACAATAAAAATGTTGACTTTGTCAGAACCAGCTTTGGTTTGACTTCTATTTCAAACTTACTAAGCAACCAGCCTTTGCCGTATTTCTCTTCCATGAAAAGAGTCATGGTTGCTTCCAGAAATGTTGGAGACAACACTGAGGATCTTCATAAGTGCATTTCACACAACTTGTATATTGAGGGAGAAGAAATGTTCCTATTACAGTATTCCATTTCTTTTCTATTTGTGTGTGGGAGGAGGTGGGGGGGGTGACATGGGTGATATCAACTGTACCATTACATTTGGCATGCTAGCTATACTGATGAAAGTGCATTTTATCTCCTACCACTCTGTAAGCTGCTGTGGGTACTTAATGTACTCCCTGACCTACAGGGAGAAGAATTAGGAATTCCTAGTCCTTCCACCCTTTATTACTTCTTTTATTTATCAGTGATCTTCTGTCCATCTGCTTAGAAAATTTGTCAATAAGGTGGGTAACTGGGAAGATTTTGGTAGATTAATTGTAGTGTTTTGAGGATCATTGCCAGACAAATATAAAATAAATCTGTAGAATAAAAGCACTTTAGGTTAGCTTTACATCCCTGCTCCCTTAGAAATTTTAACTCGATAACAAATCAACAAAATTATAATGCAGATAGTAGTCAAGCAGTGAGAGGGAGGTTTTCCAGTCTTTTGCACTGACTACTAGGGATGTGCAGAGGGATGCCATACGTTGCATTCGTGATTCGGATTCGTCGGGCAGCAGATATGTTGCATTCGGCTGTATGGTGCCCCGATGTGTTAATACGGCGATTTCTATTCGTGTCCCAGCTAAAATTAAAATTAACTACAACCCTCCACCCTCCTGACCCCCCCAAGACTTACCAAAACTCCCTGGTGGTCCAGCGGGGAGTCCGAGAACCATCCCCTGCACTCTCCCATCCTCGGTGCCGGTTTCATCATGGCGCCGATAGCCTTTGTCACAGGGGCTACTGGTGCCATTGGTCAGCCCCTGTCACATGGTCATCGGCGCCATCTTGTGCTCCTACCATGTGACAGGGGCTGACCAATGGCACCGGTAGCCCCTGTGACATTGTATGGGCAAAGGCTATCGGCGCCATTTTGAGTACTGGCATCGGACGGCCGGAGTGCAGGAGGTCGCTCCGGGACCCCGTTGGACCCCCAGGGACTTTTGGCCAGCTTGGGGGGGGCCTCCTGACCCCCACAAGACTTGCCAAAAGTCCAGCGGGGGTCCGGGAGCGACCTCCTGCACGCTGGCCATCCGATGCCAGTACTCAAAATGGCGCCGATCACCTTTGCCCTCACTATGTCACAGGGGCCGACCGTCAGTACGGCCCCTGTGACATAGTGTAAATTGAAGTTACATGAATTTTAAATAGCTGGGAAGGGCGTGTGCACATTGAGGTATGTGTGCCCAGAAAAAGTAGGTGAAAAAAGTTGTTACAGAAGTAGAGCCAGCACTGATGTGCATAACTCCAATTTTCCTTGGCTGATGCATCACTTTGATGTAACTTCTTCTTAGGAGATAGAGAGAGTGAAAGAGAGAGAGAAAGAACCTCTTTGTAAGGCTCAGTCTGATACTCTATATATGAACCATTGTAAGGGGGCACTTTGATTCGGGGTGAGATTTTGGGAGGTGATTTTGAGTTAGGGGGGTGTTGTTATAGACACAGTCGAAGGTATCCATTGTAAAATTGACATCATTAAAGAATTTTAGACCTTATAAGGTCAAAAATTCTCTAATGATGTCAGTTTTACAATGATACCTCTGACTGTGTCAGTAACAACAACCCCTTAATCTCAATCCATCTCCTGATAACTCACCCCAAATCAATGGTCCATATATAGAGTATCAGGCTGAGCCTTATAAAGAGGTTCTTTCTCTCTCTCTTTCACTCTCTCTATCTCCTAAGAAGAAGTTACATCAAAGTGATGCATCAGCCAAGGAAAATTGGAGTTATGCACATCAGTACTGGCTCCACTTCTGTAACAACTTTTTTCACCTACTTTTTCTGGGCACACATACCTCAATGTGCACACGCCCTTCCCGGCTATTTAAAATTCATGTAACTTCAATGTGGCCCACATGCACGCATATGTGGCCGTTTTTTGTGTGTGCAAATCTTTTAAAATCCACCTTTAAGGGTTTTCTGTAACCTGTCTGATACTGCCCACTTCCTTTCCCCCTCACCTGTAGGGATGGATGGTGCTACAGACAAATATCTCTTATCACCTCCAATATGTTCAATCCAAGCATCTTAGAAATGGACACTGTTCTCCTCAGAACCAGACTTTTATTGATCAAACATTTCAGGCTTCCAAGTTAAAATAAGACAGACAAATCATGCCTCTACAGTCTTTGATATAGCACAGGCTTGTAATGTTTAAAACTTTGCATCATTAGTGAACTCAGGGCTAAATATCACATACCTTGACTTGCTTAGGGTATTTTAATAAAGTAACTAGCTAATTACCCCCCAAATTTGAGGAGATTACCTTTAATTTCACTCTGGAGTAGTCTCTGTGGCTGGGAGTCTAGGAGACAGTTTCTGCCAGAAGGCACATTTGTTCTTAGCCCATCACTTGCTGAGCTAAGGAGGCTTGTCTGAGTCCTAGAGAAGAAAAACACAGGTTTGACATGAGCAGTCAGGTAACAGCAGGACCTTCTTACATGCAGTCTTCCAAGACACTAGATCTTATCTGCTTTGTTGCAAAGAGGTGCATGGGTGATAGCTCAGGTATTAATGGTTAATGGTTCTTCTTCTACTGGCCCCCTCCTGAGCCCTCTCTCCTGCTGCTTTTAACATACAGGACATGCATATTTAAGAGCTCATGCATGGTTAAACAGGAGCCTAAAAAAAAGGCTCACTTTCAGACTGCTGGCCCCCTGTTTCCCATTGGGGTGGTCACTGCTCCTGCCACATGGCAACTCCTGACCAGCATGTGCTATCTTGGTCCTATAGCTTCTGGGCCAGTGAGCTGCCTTGCTGTGTCAGCATTCATCTATAAGCCAACCTGTCTGATAAACGTGCCCTTTTGGATAGGCTGTTTTTGTCTACAGGCAGATTTGGGATGTTTTTCAGTCTAGGATGTGTCACTGACACATACACCTAGTTCCTTAGCTCATTGCAGATAGAAACTAAATCCCTTAAGTTAAAAGGAAAGCTCAGATAACAGGCACATATTGTTACTCTGATCAAAGTTCCTCATCTATGTATTTCTGCTGAAAGATACTGTTACACTTGTCGGTCGCAGATGGCTGCGACCACTGTTGCTCACCTCCTTCTTTACAACTTTGACTCCGTTGGGAAGACTTGTGGCCTCCGTCAGCTATCGCCGGCCTGTCTACCGCTCCCGGGCCTCCCTGGACTCCACGGATGCTGCCGACCGTCATCTTGCCCTCAGAATCCCCTAGGCACGCATGCGCATGGGCCAGTCTTAAGCAGTTACTATCCTATTAAGAGAATGTTGTGTTAACCTCAACCAATTAGGAAAAATGTTACGAAAATGAACAAACTTATTCATTGGTGTAGAGGTTAGAGGTGTTATCCTAGTATCAGTGAATGATCTTTGAGAGAGAATTGTCCCTCTCCACTGCATGATGACCTATTGTTTTCTTCATAAGTTATAAGGATTTTTCTCTTCAAGCTGCTGGCTCTAAGTGTTTATTCAGTCTGCAACAGGACCCTAACTTCAAACTTTCTGGCCCTCAAGGATCTTTCTGATCTGCACTACAACACTTCTACCACCTACCAGATACCACCCATCCCATCAAATCTCTGCTACATCATAGTTCAAATTGTATCTGACATATTCTGATATACCCAAATATAGTACTCTAACATATTTATGAAATTACAGTTACTGATGAGCACTTTGTTTACACTTTATTGTAAGACTAATGTGTTTTATAGTAACCTTATTTATTCTGTAGTATATTTTTGTTTTAAATGGTTTGTATATCTATAATATCTGTAGTAGTACTTGTGCAGAACTATAGCCTATGTAATGTAATCTATAGAGATTGCACTACAATTGCCTGAACCAATTGTAATACACTTTGAACTCTTTTGGAAAAGTATTTCATAAATAAAAAGATGATGATGATGAGGATGATCTACACTTTTTCAATATTTATTTGTATTTTTTTAACCTGGCAGATTTCCTCCTTTGTACTTCCAGCTCAATTGGAACCAGGGATGGGGTCCAGCACTATGAGCCTACATTTACAACTCCTTGGAGATTTATCACTATTTTATATCCCTCTGCACCAACATACATAGTCTGGTCATTGCAACGATGGTCCTGGCCCAGGAACCATGCACCTGGAAACATGGACCCTGAATCTGGTTACTAGGTGTCACCCTTAAGCAATGACCATATCTCCCTCCCCTCTGGGTTCTGTGAATGCTGCCTCTGCTGCATCCACATTCCCAGCAGAAGGTGTGACTCAGGGATAAAATCCCTACCTGGGCTGGCTATACATTCTTTTAATTGAAATGTTAATACATTTTCAAGTAAAGGGTGATTCTATATAATTAATTATACAAACATGGCAAAACTCAATCACCCCCATTAGTTTAAACAAAAACAGCTCAACTTTCAATTTAATGAGGACAAGTGACAAACAACAAAGAAACAATCAAATGGCTCAGATAAATGATTGTCTTTACTCCTAAACAATTAAGAAGTAATTCTGCTCACTACTACTTTTGCAATCAATAATACCCCTGGGGAAACCACCATATAGCTAAAAAGAAATTAAATTAACAGGTTGTAAGGGGGAAAAAAAAAGAAAACAAATTAAACCTTTTATGAGTTCAAAGAAAGGGTTATTCTTATCTATCAGTTCAGAAAAGTTTGTATCTAACAAAGCTTTTATATCAATGTAATCAAAAAACATAAAACTTATAGTTCCTAAGATTACTCTGGATTTTACTGCATAAAAAAAAGAACAGCTTATAAATTCTTATTTCTTAAAATCCACAGTATATAAAACAAATCTCTTCCTTCTAGCAAATATGAACTCAGGGATGGTAACTTTCAAAAGGGCATGCAGGCGCACATTGACGTGAGTGCATCAGCGTATGCCCAGGGACACGGTGATTTTATAATATTCACGCACATATAAATTAGCCTTGGCGCACACATGTGTGGGCCTACTTTTGTAAACAGGTGTGCCCAAGCGTGCAAATCGGGTTTCGGCTGCATAAGTCAGGGAATTTTATAATCATTGCAAGGCCACATCAAGACCAGTTCCCCCAGTGTAGAGCTAGGTCCTCCAAACCATCCTAGTTTAATAGCCTACACTCTTCCAGTTACCACAAACTCTTTAAACCTCTCAGGAATGGCTTTTTTTTTTTTTTTTTCAAAACTTACACCTCCGCCATAGCAGAATTAAAGTTAAACATCACTAGACTTCGGCGCATGCACAGGTACATAATTGCATGCGTATCACTTGGCTCCGCCCACACCATGCCCCTTGTTGATTCTGAGTGAAATGTGCGTGCAGCAGGTTATATGCGCTCATGTAGGCATCTTTTAAAATACAGCAGTTGCGTGTCAGCCCTTCCTGTGTGTGTGTCAGCCCTTCCTGTGTGCACCTATCCCGATTTTTTTAACGGTCATAACCAATTTTAGTCCAATTCAGAGTAAAAGATAATGGGCCAGATTTTCAAAGGGTTACACGCATAACCACTCCTGCGTGCGCTGAGCCTATTTTGCATAGGCCCGGCGACGCGAGCAAGCCCCGGGACATGCATATGTCCCAGAGCTTTGTGAAAGGGGTGGTGTGGGGGTGGGGCGGGGCAGGGCAGGACCGAGGCCTCTGGCACAGCGGCCGTGCCGGGGGATCATGCGACAGCACTCGGCCGGCGTGCGCAACCTACGCCTGCCCGGAGGCAGGCACAACTTATTAATCAAAGGTTAGAGGGGTTTTTAGATAGGGCTGGGGGGCGGGTTAGGTAGGGGAAGGGAGGGGAAGGTGAGGGGATGGAAGGAAAGTTTCCTCCGAGGCCGCTCCGAGGGAACGGGGAAAGCCATCGGGGCTCCCCTAGGGCTCGGTGCGCACAAGGTGCACTAGTGTACACCCCCCTTGCATGTGCCGACCCCAGATTTTATAACATGCATGCGGCTGCGTACGTATGTTATAAAATTGGGTGTACATTTGTGTGTGCCGGGTTGCGCGCACAAATGTACGCCCGCACGTACCTCTTAAAATCCGGCCCAATGAATATAGTTCTGTAGGGGCATGCTTTAATTGAAATGAAATGGGAAATTTAAATTTTACCAAAATTTCCTATTTCATTTAATTTCTTTTTTAAATAAAAGAAATCCAAACAAAGGTTCATTTCTTTTTTCCTTCATTTCATAAAAAAAATGTCCAGTTGCCTGCAAAAAACCCCCAAACTCTCCTTCCCCGATCCTTCCCATCTTACCTATTCCCTCTTACTGCATGAAGTCTTTAAAATATGCACAAGACATAAGCAATCCCTAGTCTTCCTGTCTCACCACTGTCACTGTTTCAAATGGTGCTGGCAGACTAAAGGTGGTGCTATTATTACTTTCTTCCATACCAAATGGTGCTGACCTGAGTATGAATCTCTAATTTACGCACTGTCCTGAGTTGAAGGTGGCATTTATGTGGGTAAAGCATTGCATAAATGCCTTTAAAAAATATTCTTTTAAGAGGAATGCTGTTGTTTCCCCTGACCTAACACCTCTTTTGATCCTACTGACTTTTCCCAAGCCCAAATGTCCATTTGTTGTTGAATAGTGTGCATATTTTACCTGTATAAAAGATGGACAATTCTCAGATAGCCCTTTTACCTGGGCAAAGAGTCATTTGCACAGGTATAGTGTTTTTGAAAATTGTCCTCCCTCTATCATAGTTGAGAAATGGGGTTATTTTCATGAAACTGGCATAAATATTGTGGTGACACAAAGGAGAGACAAAAAGTCGGCCACAAGATAAGGAACTATTGGAGATGAGTGTTGGCAACAAAAGACCATAAAAAAATATAACACAAAGAGAGTATTTTTATGTTTTATTTTTATTTATTTGATTTATATTCCACCTTTCAGGCACTTCAAAGTAAATTACATTCAAGTACTGTAGGTATTTCCCTGTCCCCAGAGGGCTCACAATCTAAGACGGTAACTTTGAAACAGGCGCGTGTGTTTACTGGCTCGCATCCAGAGACGCACCCATTTTATAACATATATGCGTATATGCAGGCATGCTATAAAATAGCCTGGATGCACGTATATGTGTGTGCATCCATAAATGGACCCCCCTAAATACTGCATCTACTGCATAATTAGGGAAATTTTATAAGGGATGTGTGCTGACGCCATAGATTTTATTTATTTATTTATTTATTTATTTATTTATTTAGATAGTTTTCCCAGTTTGTTTCCAGTTTGCCCATTTAAGAGATAGGATTTCCCACTCCCCTAGTTTAATAGTCTCTCTTTCCTCATTAGTCCCAACCCTTAAAACCCCACTGACTAACCTAGATTTTTTTATTACTTATGCTCCATCCATAGCAGTAGTAAACTAGTGCGTGCCTGTGTGCATAAGTATTTACATGCGCATCTCTTGGTCTTCCCCCAACACTCCCATGCCCTGCCCAGCCCATGCCCATGCACTTCCCCTTTTTAAAAACCTTTGACTTGTATGTGTAGTGAGAGATATGCGTATACATGGGAATCTTATAAAATCCGCTCGGCGCAGCAGGCCCAACTTGTGTGTGTGTCTCTCCAGGCTTTAGCGTGCACATGGCTTTTAAAATTCGCCTGTAAGTTTGTAACTTAGGTAATAAACAAAGATAATAACATTATTTAATAAGTAGTGGATTAAAATAGAAATAAAAAAAAATATATATAGTAAAATAAAAATTGGAAATAAAAGCTATAAAAACCTGACATGGCCATGTTTCAGTAAGCTAAGCCAGCATCATTAAAAATGAAACATAATTAAAATATTGTGATAGTCAGTATATAAATAAATTGATTAAATGTGATAAATTGATTAAACAGTGGTAAGAGGTATGAAAATGGAGTAAAGCAACGAGACATAAGGTAGAGAGAGATAAGACAGAAGACAGGATGGAGAATAAAAAGAAATTCAGTCTCATCCTGCAACCCACCTTACCTCTTCACAAGATTGAAATTGGTCTCTTTAAATCAAAAGACCTTCAAATTTGTTTGATTTATGCCCCACCTGGCATAATGGAAAAAAACCCTTCTCCTCTTGCGGAATATATTACAAAACACATTGACATCAGCATACCTGCCATCATCCTAGGAGATCTAAACCTCCATTTTGACCGCTCCCCTCTCACACCAGCATGTGAAGCCACACTCGCTACGCTAAATGCAATCGGATTTAAACAAATGGTCTCAGGCCCAACTCACAAGGCAGGCCATACCCTGGATGTCATATTCACGAACTCTCTCTTACACACTGACCACCCCCAATGCACCCCCATACCTTGGTCTGACCACTACCGAGTAGACACTCGCTGTACTCTCAACTGTAACCCCCATGCGACACCGCCTAAGGAAAGAACCATAGAATTTAGAAAAAAATGCCAAACGGAAGACATCATTGAAGCGCTTACAGAAGATCTCCATAAACTAGATCTCTCTGATGCCAATTCTGCCTGCCTCTCTTGGCACCAACTCACCAGCAGGCACAAACAAAAATACGCTGGATTTTATAAGATACGCGCATAGCCGTGCATATCTTATAAAATCCTGGATCGGCGCGCACAAGGCTGCCAATTTTGGGCAGCCTGCGCGCGCCGAGCCACGCAGCCTGCCTCCGTTCCCTCCCTTCCCCTACCTAATCCACCCCCCCTGGCCCTATCTAAATCCCCCCTTACCTTTGTCCCTCGATTTACGCCTGCTAGAAGCCACGCCCCCGGTCCCGCCCCCGAAACACTGCATCCCGCCCCGAAATACCGCGTCATTCGGCCCCGCCCCGACATGCCCCCCACACGCCCCCTTAAAAAACCCCCGGGACTTACGTGCGTCCCGGGGCTCTGCGCGTGCCGGCAGCCTATGCAAAATAGGCGCGCCGGCGCGCGAGGGCCCTGCTTGTGTAAATCCGGGTGGATTTACGCGAGCAGGGCATTTAAAATCCACCCGATAATAAATTCTTCAAAACATTTTTAAGAGGTAAAATGCACTCATTGAGCAAAGCTATTTCCTTCTCCTTCTCCTTTCAGCTAGAGATATTAATCCCAATCTTGACCCTCCAATACAAATCTAATTTCACCTGTTCACATCAACCCATTACCTCTTCAACCTGATCTCTATTTTTTTTCCAGCTTTTTTTCTTCCTTTCTTATATACCTTGAGGAATATCTACTCTATTTCCAAAAAGCTTGCCTCCATTTTTGATCTGTTTATCCCTTATCCCTTCGTTCATTTCGATTTGACTAGGACTTTGACTTTATCTTGAAGACTCTGCTTCAGTTGTTTTTCCCTCTCACGGAGGTTATCTTTTTTCCCCAAATACCTTGCTTGGCAGGCCATGGTGGTGGTGTTGGGTTGCTACTCTTTCCCTTCTGCAGATTTTAACTTTCTTCCTTTGAAGGCCACTTCATCTGCCTATTTATCCCACTGCTTTCTTGGATATCTGTCATCTGTCAACCCCCCTGGTAAAACCCCCTCCTTCTTCCTCACCAAGTTTTCTTCTTAAGAACATAAGAAAACCCAAAGGCATCAAAAGAAGGGCAAAGCAGCACAAACCATGGTATGAAGACCCCATGCACCAAAAGAGGTATAAAGGGCCAGGATTGGTGTAAAGGTATTAGGCATCCAAGATAAATCTTCAGCCTTGTGCCACCCTCTTGTCCAAAAAAAGATTTTGATAATTAAACTCAACAATGATGACCACCAACACCATCCCTCTCAGAATAGTCCTCTAAAAAGACATAATTGTACATCATACTTTTAAATATGGAAAGGTAGATTTTAAAAGTCTGGTGTGTGCATCAATTGGGGGAAGCATGTACAAGTCGGGCTTGTGTGGGCTGACTGAATTTTAAAAGCCACCCTGATATGTGCATATCTCTTGCTGCATGCACATCTCACTCAATTTCAAAAAGAGGTGTAGTATGGGCGTGGTCTGGGCAGGGCATGCACATTTCAGGGCATGGCCAAGTGACATGTGCATAAATATTTATGCACCTTGGTGTGTACCTATTTCCTCTGCCGCATAACTTTAGTTCTTCTACAGAGGAGATATAACTGTAAAAAAAACAAAAAACCCAGCCATTTTGGAGGGATGTAAAGGGTCTTGGGGAACTGGGGGGAGGGCAGGCTATTAAATTAGGGGGATCTGGAGGACCTAACTCAACACTATGCGAACTGTTGGACGAACTGGTGAAACGTCATGGCATGGATGAGTACCACTTTTAAAATACCCTGACTTATGCGGTAGAAACACGTTTTACGCGCCTATGCATGCGCACACTTAAAATTATGCACACATGTTCATGTGGCCAGTCTATTTTTTAACATACATGCATGTGTGCTTGCAAGTTATAAAATGACCATGTATCTGGGTGCGCGCCAGCATACATGCACCAAAATGTGCCCGAGTGCCGGTTTGAAAGTTACCGTCCCTACTTTTATATAAAAAAAATAATCCCATGTTGTGCTCATGATCCCCTCCCTTCCACCCCAGCAAAACCCATGAAAAACAACAAAAATCTCTTGTGCGGGCCTGTGATCCTCTCCTACCCACCTGATATCAAAATAAAAAATATTCCCCTAATCTCCCCTCTTTCCCTTAACATCTAAAAATAAAGAAGAGCCGGGACACCTTCCCCCTCCTTCCCCCTTTCCTGGTCTAAAAATAAAGAAGAGCTGGAATTGTCTCCCAATTCCCATCTCCCACTCCAATGAATTCCACCAAATTTCCCAGATGCTGGCCAGCATGAGAACACATTCTTACCTCTTTTTGATTTATTGTCAAGCATTAATCCTGCAATGCCTAGGGCCAGAGCAACTCTGGATGCTAGGCCAAGAGAAGAAAGGTTATGTTCTCCTGCCAATCAGTATTAAGATATTTTGGAGAGCTCTGGGTGCTGGGAGAGGGACCTAGAAGTGGGGCAATCTGGCTATTCTTTATTTTTATATCTGACAGCAGGGAAGGTAGATTGTGTGTGTTGGGGGGGAGGGGGCGGACTGTGCCCAATCTTCATTATTTTGAGATTGGCTGGGCAGGAAGAGGAATAGAGGTGTTGGGGAGGGGGGGAGGGGGGGGAGGGGTGGTCCTAGATTTAGGCCAACTATCCCTGTGGCTACATTTGGCTGATTAAGGTGCCTAACGTGCATTAAAAATAGATATTGGTATCCCAAAGTGGCCACAAAATTTATTGAAAGGCATTAAGTTCTTATTAAATTCCATGTTCACACCAGTAACATGCATTCCCACAGTCAGTAACATCAATATGTTTCCATTGGAGGTAATGTATACTCACTCCCAGTTCCCTGATTTGTATTCCGCCTTTCAGGCACTTCAGAGCAGATTACATTCACATACTATAGGTATTTCCCTGTTCCCAGAGAGCTTACAATCTAAGGGTCTGATTTACTAAGGCTTTTCATTCATTCTGTATCTATAGGGAAAATGCTTAGTAAAAAGAGGCCCTAATAGGTTAGGCTAACCATTATCTCCTCCTACCAGCCAACCAGCCATCCTCCCTCAGATAAACTTTAGATAACCTCTGTTAACCAGGACCAGTGGAAGCATTAAGAAGGGTAGGCAGTGACCTAGAGTTCAAGAAGTGGGCGGGGAGGCAGCATAGCAGGTAAGGGTGAAAGTTTTGAAAGGACAGACAAGATGAGAAGTGGCACGGGTGAAATACGGAGCTGGAGGGCTTTTTCCATTTTCAGGTATAAATTTCTTTGAAAAGCTGGGGTTGTTTGTTGTTTGTGATTTGAGAGAGAGAGAGAGAGAGAGACATATATATATATATCACATGATGACATCACCACCTAGGGTGGTTGGACAATCTTCCTATAGCACTACTGTTAACCAGAACATTCTCATTTTAAGGTACAGGCCTGAACTTTTGAACTCCCTGTTAAACACTGATAGGCTAATGAAATATAGACATGCGGAAAACAGGCACTCATGATTGAGTGCCCACTCTCCTAACGCATTCCGATGCACTTCTCCAAGGCGCCCGATGTAATATTTAAATGGGCTTTATGTCCGGGTGGGTAAAGAGTCCAACAGGATAAAGATCATATAAGATACTAAATGCCTAGTAGAATCTATATGGGTAGAAATCCCATGTGTGTTGGGTAAGAGTATAGTGATAGGAGTATAATGACAGAGTATAGTGATACTACCGTCCACCTGGACAAAATGGTCAGACAGATGATGAAATGCTTAGAGAAATCAGGGAAGCTAACCAATTTGGTAGTGCAGTAATAATGGGAGATTTCAATTACCCCAATATTGACTGAGTAAATGTAATTTCAGGACATGCTAGAAACATAAAGTTCCTGGATGGAATAAACGACTGCTTCATGGAAGAATTGGTTCAGGAACCAACGAGAGAGGGAGCTATTTTAGATTTAATTCTTAGTGGAATGCAGGATTTGGTGAGAGAAGTAACAGTGGTTGGACCACTTGGCAATAGTGATCATAACATGATTAGATTTGAACTAATGACAGGAAGGAGGATAATAAGTAAATCTACAGCTCTAATACTAAATTTTCAAAAGGGAAACTTTGATAAAATGCGGAAAATAGAAAAAAACTGAAAGTTGCAACCTTAAAGGTTAAAAATGTTCACAGGTGTGGACATTGTTTAAAAATATACTCTTAGAAGTTTAGACCAGATGAATTCCATGGAAGGAAGGCAAAATGATTACTGGTATGGTTAAAAGGTGAGGAGAAAGAGGCTATTTTAGCAAAAAAAATCCTTCAAAAATTGGAAGAAGGATCCATCTGAAGAAAATAGGAAAAAGCATAAGCATTGTCAAGTTAAGTGTAAAACATTGTTAAGACAGGCTAAGAGAGAATTTGAAATTAAGTTGGATGTAGAGGCAAAAACTCATAATAAAAACTTTTAAAAATATATCTGAAGCAAGAAACCTGTGAGGGAGTTGGTTGGACCGTAAGATGACTGAGTGGTTAAAGGGACTCTTAGGAAAGATAAGGCCATTGCAGGAAGACTAAATTAATTCTTTGCTTCTGTGTTTACTAATGAGGATATTGGAGAGATACCGGTTCTGGAGATGGTTTTCAAGGGTGATGAGTCAGATGACCTGAACCATAACTGTGAACCTGGAAGATATAGTAGGCCAGATTGATAAACTGAAGAGTAGAAAATCACCTGGACCAGATGGTATGCATCCCAGGGTTCTGAAAGAACTTAGAAAACTGAAGTGTGGCCAATGTATCTCTAATATTTGAAAAGGGCTCCACGGGCAATCCTGGAAACTATAGACCAGTAAGCCTGACTTCAGTGCTGGGAAAAATAGTGGAAACTATTTTAAAGATCAAAATCACAGAGCATATAGAAAGACATGGTTTAATGGAACACAGTCAAAATGGATTTAAGCAAGGCAAGTCTTGCCTCACAAATCTGATTCATGATTTTGAAGGGGTTAATAAACATGTGGATAAAAGTGAACTGATTGATGTAGTGTATTTGGATTCTCAGAAGGCATTTAACAAAGTCCCTCATGAGAGGCTTCTAGAAAAACTAAAAAGTTATGGGATAGGAGGCGATATCCTTTCATGGATTACAAACTGGTTAAAATACCGGAAACAGAGAATAGGATTAAATGGTCAATTTTCTCAGTGGAAAAGGGTAAACAGTGGAGTGCCTAAGGTATCTGTACTTGGACTGGTGATTTTCAATATTCTTATAAATGATCTGGAAAGGAATATGATAAGTGAGGTTATCAAATCTGCAGATGATACAAAATTATTCAGAGTAGTTAAATCACAAGCAGATTGTGATAAATTGCAGGAGGACCTTGCAAGACTGGAAGATTGGGCATCCAAATGGCATATGAAATTGAATGTGAACAAATGCAAGGTGTTGCATATAGGGAAAAATAACCCATGCTGTAGTTACACGATGTTAGGTTCCATATTAGGAGTTACCATCCAGGATAAAGACCTAAGCATCATAAAGGATAATACATTGAAATCATCAGCTCAGTGTGCTGCAGCTGTCAAAATAGCAAACATAGGGGGTCATTTTCCAAGGAGTTACCGCGGGTGATAATTCCGCAAATCACACTAACAGCCGTTAACGCGATTTGCGAATGCAAATTTTTTATTTTGTATTCAGGGGGCGGAGCAAATGTAAAGTAGGGAGGATTTATCGTGTGCCGTGAAGTTAGCGCGGCCAATAACTACACCTCTTTCATTTGCGTTACGTTGTGGCTAGAGGCTGGTAAAGATTTATCGCGGTTCACGATGTTTCTGGACAGGCCTGTTTCAGTATGTGAGAGAGAGAGAGAGAGAGAGAGAGAGAGAGAGATAGGTTGAGAGAACATTGCCCAAATCTCATCTTGGAGTGAGTTTCCTCACTCCGAAGGCCAGCAAATCTTCACAAGAGACCACTGTTCTGTTCGAACATCTCACGTTGAATGTCAAAGTGGCCCCTACCCCCCTACACTAATACTTAACCCTCACCTCGAGTTACTAGGTGAGCCTCCCATAGGGATACAAATACCTGTCTAGGGAGGAGGCACTATAATAAGGTTCTCTCTCTCTCTCTCTCTCTCTCTCTCTCTCTCTCTCTCTCTCTCTCTCTCTCTCTCTCTCTCTCTCTCTCTCTCTCTCTCTCTCTCTCTCTCTCTCTCTCTCTCCTGCCTGGAAACACTGTGATATATAGTGGCAATGTAGCCCAAATTGGGCTAATAGTGCAATAAGAGCTTTTTGCATAGCTGATATCACAATTTGCAATACACATGCTTATTAGCATAAGGTACACCCCTTTTTGGTATCACATGCGATATTGGAAAATGAGGCCCATAATGTTAGGATTTATTAGGAAGGGAAAATGTCATAATGCCTCTGTATCACTCCATGGTGAGACCACACCTTGAGTACTGTGTACAGTTCTGGTCACCACATCTGAAAAAGGATATAGTTGCACTGGAGAAGGTACAGAGAAGGGCAACCAAAATGATAAAGGGGATGGAACAGCTCTCCTATGAGGAAAGGCTAAGGAAGTTAGGACTCTTCAGCTTGGAGAAGGGGCAGCTGAGGGGAGATAAGATAGAGGTCTTTAAAATCATGAGAGGTCTAGAACGGGCAGATGTGTATCGGTTATTTACTCTTTCGGATAATTGAAGGACCAGGGGGCACTCCATGAAGTTAGCAACTAGCACATTTAAAACTAATTGGAGAAAATTATTTTTCACTCAACGCACTATTAAGCTCAGGAATTTGTTGATGCTATTACTGGCATTATTTATTTATTTATTTATTTATTTAAGTTTTTTTATATACCAACATTCAGGACGATAGTCCCATCATGCTGGTTCACAAGAAACAGGGGTGCAATAATAATAAGACTTTACAATTTGAACAAAAGTGCAGAAAAGCAGTTACATATAAAAAGGAAATCAATAACTTGGAGTGAGAAGGAAAATGAAGATCAGATGATTATATATATGTATAAATAGCATTGTATAAATAACATTGTAAGAGGTAGCTATTAATGTTATTAGTAGTATGGGATCTACTTAGTGTTTGGATACTGTTTGGCCAATGTTGGAAACAGGATACTGGGCTTGATGGACCCTTGGTCTGACCCAGTAAGGCAATTTCTTATGTTCTTATGTTCTCCTCTCCTTTGAATAAATTTGCATTCGCGTTGCGTGATGTGATAAATAATGCATGTGTTGTGGTGTTATCGTGGGTGTTGGGGCCTGCGATAACAGCCTAATGCATTTTGATGAAATATGTTGCTTGTTTGTCCAATGAGCAGGTTGTTAGAAGTTCAGGGGATAACATTATAGATTTACTATACTTTTATTACATTGTTGTTTGCTGCCTTCATTACATATGGAAAGGCAGGATATAGGATGGAAATAAATAAAAATTTTAAAAAATTGGCTTAGAAAAAAGTAGAGGAAATGTTACAGTTAATATTAGAGAATTAATTTTTAATCTTCAATATGCTTATTAAACAGTAACACACATAGTCTTGCTAAGTCTGAAATTCTCAAACTAACCTGGTTTGAGAGTTATAAATGCTTTGTAACATTAATTCCTTGCTCGCAGTGAAGGTTCCAAGATTTAAGATGCCAGAGCTTTATATAACAAACCTCTGTAGCATGCTAATGTGTTACTTGAACAGGAACCATAAGCATTATAGATTTAGACCATTATTAACAGGCTTATATTAAACTGGAGTGATAGCATAAGCATGAAGAATTAACACACCTTTGAAATGTACAACATATTATACTGGTAGTCACTGTGTGAAATCTTCGGCTCACTGTGCCAAAATGCTAGAGATATTTAGTCTATTGTTTGTTTTATCTGATAAATTGTATTTTATCCTCTCAGCTTTTTCTGCTGCAGCTTGCAGTGACAGAAAATGTAAATGTCTGATCCTGATAATTTTTTTTACTGATATGTAAAAAAAAACAAAACATGCCAAGTTTTGTTTTTAAAGATAAGGTCTCCAGAAACATACCTGATCATGTAACTTATCCAACACCATTATCCCATGAGGCCACATTTATATTGATGATTGTTCCTGTCTGTACAGACCATGCTCTTTGGACTACCTTTAACACTATGGTACAAAGTCATAAAAATGGATTGCTAAATAGCAAATGATTTCTGATTTAGTAGGAGTGAAAACCCACACTAAATTGGACATGTGCACTTGCATTAAAAGTTTACATGCATGCAATGCAAGATATTCAGATAGGGTGATAATGAACTCATTCGTTTTTTATCATTGTATTCTCTAGCAAGCATTTTATTTTTCAAGGCCATGGGTCCCAGGTGAATTTAGCATCTGCTTAAAAATTAGTGTGATACACTGTAAATGTTGCTATATGGCACCAGTTTTAACTGAGCAGCAATCCTGGCAGCAGGTGGATGGGTTACCTGTTGTCAGCAAAGACTTCAGGGTCACCTGAAGAAGGAATTTTGATATTGAGAGGATTTGGAAGGGTGCTCAGAGGTCCACTTTGACGTTGAAGGGGTAGGGATTAGGACATTTTTTATCAGAGGCAGGGGTGGGATAGGAGGGATTAGAGAGCTCAGAGGATATTTTTTTTGTTTTGGGACAGATAGCTGAGAGGGAAGCATTAAGGACTGAGATGGCTTTTTTTGTTGTTTGGGGGATGGGAAGAAGAGATCATGATCTAGAGAGCATTAGTTGTTGATGAGTATCATGACAGAGATACCTTGTAAGTGGATGCTGTACTATACAAAACGTCAAAAAATCAAAGGGGATCAAAGACAAATAGTAGCACTGAAAAAGAACTTATTTATTTATGTATTTATTTATTTATTTATTACAAGTTTTTATATACCAGTATTCGTTTTCACATCATATCGGTTTACATGGAACATATTAATGAGGAGGAGAGATACATTTAACCGGTGAACTTCAAAAGAGGATAAGAGAACAGTTAAGGGCTGTAACAGGCAATATATATACAACAAGGTGGAAACTTATGTACAATGTATGTAGTCGTATTGTTTACACTTTCATGGGAGTTAAGGGAAGGCCTGTTTAAAAAGCCAGGTCTTTAGCTTTTTTTTGAATTTGTGAATACAGTGTTCCTGGCGCAGGTCAGGGGACATGGAATTCCATGTCGCAGGCCCTACAATGGAAAAGGCACTTTCTTTGGTGGCTATAAGATGAGTGAGGTTGGGAGTAGGGACGCGAAGTATACCTTTGTATTTGGATTGGGTGGGTCTGTTGGAGGTGTGAAACTGTAGGGAATCATTGAGCCAGTGTATGTCAGGGTTGTGCAGAGATTTATGGATAATTGGGAGGGTTTTGTAAAGGATTCTGAAGGAGATTGGGAGCCAGTGAAGATTTTTGAGGATGGGGGGTTATGTGGTCTGTTTTGCGAGTGTTGGTGAGGATTCTCGCAGCAGAGTTTTGGAGCGGTTTTGGGGAGGCTTAGTAGCAGGGCTTTGCAGTAGTTAAGTTTGGAAAATATAGTGGCTTGTAGGACCGTGCAAAAATCATTGAAGTGTAGTAGGGGTCTAAGTTTCTTGAGAGTGTTTAATTTGAAATAGCAATTTTTCATGGTTGAGCTGATGAATTTTTTTAGGTTTAGGTGATTGTCTATAGTGATTCCTAGATCGCGTGCGTATTGCGATGGTGTTGCGGCAGGGCCAATTTTAAGGTCAGAGCTGGTCATGGTGTTGTGTTGGGATGAGATGGCGAGCAGTTCTGTTTTGGATGTGTTAAGTGTGAGGTTGAATTTGGAGAGAAGAGCATTGATTGCGGAGAGAGCGTTCTCCCAGGACTTGAATGCATTAGGTAGCGAGTCGGTGATGGGAATGAATATGACGGGAACTTTATTCACACGTAAATATTCAAAGGTAATAAATCACCACTACCACAGGCAATTATCCGATGTTTTAAATCAAATTCTAATCACAATATTCATTGGTCACCAAATTTCTCTATTTTTTCTTTTTTTCTTATTTTTTACATATATTTTTATTTTTACTATATGTCTCCTTCATGCTCTTAATCACATGTTACTTTCCAGCCTTAACCTGGTTCTAAATGCCAACAAAACGGAGATGCTACTTATTTCACACGACTCACGTATCAACTCATCAAGTTCCTCACAATCCACTACCTTAAACACTGATTTCGCCACAGACGTCAGGGATCTAGGAACTTGGCTGGATAACCAACTAAACTTAAAAAAATTCATAAACACCACCACTAAAGATTGCTTTTACAAATTACAAGTCCTCAGAAAGTTGAAACCGCTCCTTCATTTCAATGACTTTCGTTTAGTTTTACAATCTATCATCTTATCAAAACTCGACTACTGCAACTCTATCCTACTCGGTCTCCCCACCAATAGTATCAAACCTCTACAGATGGTACAGAACGCCGCCGCCAGAATCCTCACAAACACCAATAAAAGAGATCATATCTCCCCCATTCTCTGCAACCTACACTGGCTACCCATTAAACACAGGATCTTATTCAAAGCTCTCACTATCATTCATAAAGCGATACACAACACTGCACCCATCACGTTAAGGACACAACTTCGACCGCATACTTCATCAAGACCCATCAGAAGCGCCTACAAAGGCACACTATTTGCCCCTCCTGCAAAAACATTGTTAAGGAAGAGAACACTTTCAACTGCCGGACCTCACCAATGGAATGCTCTACCCCAAGACTTACGCCTCAAACCCAGCCTACCAGAGTTTAAAAAAAAGCTAAAAACATGGCTGTTTAGGCAAGCTTTCCCATTCACTTAATGTATGTCTTCATGATCTGATCCCTTAATTTTCAAGTCTCCTTATCCCTTCTCTCCTTACCATCCTTCCACTCCTCCCTTCTCCTCTCCCCCCTGAGAATGTGACCCAGCATTCTAACCATTTCAGGCCCCATCCTCTCCTCCCCCATGAGAATGTGACCCAGCATTCTAACCATTTCATGCCCCATCCTCGCCGGCTCCCCCCCTTCCACCCCGTCCATCTGTTCCATGTTAATCCAATTCTCGCAAGCCACTGATTATTTTGAATTATTATTTTGAATTATTATTTATTATTAATTTATATTTATTTATTATCAAGTTGTTATATTCTGACTCACTGTTTAACACGTTATCTGTATAGTTCACGAAGACTCATTGTTTCTGTTAGTTGTATAGTTTACGGAGACTCATTGTTACTGTTCCATGTAATAAACCCTGGTCGGGCTTGTAAGACCAGGGCAATTTGCCGTTCTATGTAAACCGGATTGATTTGTATCTTATACAGGAATTTCGGTATATAAAAATTAAAAATAAATAAAAATAAATGTTGGAGCACATATAGCAAAAAAAAAATAGTTTCCTCTCTACCTGAAACTTTATTTTCTTCAGTGCAACTTCTGAACCGTACCCTTTCACAAGCCACTATGCTCTATGCACCCCTGTGCTCTGTACTTTGTTTTAGAGCTACAGGCCTCCTGTACTTTGTTTAGAATCATAAGTCCTCTTCACAACTCTCTGTACTCCAGACACTTTACTTCTCTATTCTGCAAACTGTTTAGCCTCCCAACTGCTTCTGGCAGGCCACACATACACCACACTTTCTTTTTTTTTTTCTGTGCAATGCTTTAGAGAAATACCATGCATGATACCATATGTGGGAACGAGTGGTGATCCCCCAAGCTTGGAGACACAAATGCAGTCTGATTCCATCCTTTCTTAAAACACGTATCTTTATTACAGTGTCTCAATCACAAAACAGTAGACTGTCTTCCCTTCAGAACAGTATACTCAATTACTCACAATTCAGTACTATTTCCCTCAGTACTCAATATTCAGCTTTGGCATAGCTCAGTGTTTGGACAGTGTTATTTTACAGGAGCTGACTTACTCCTAGAGACCTGGGCCTGGTCTGCCTAACCTACCTGGGTCCTAGCTCTTATTCCTCCCCTGTTGGGCTGCACCCCCAATGTTTTATATTTCTTCATTTTATTGTTTGATATTTTATAACGAATGGCAGTGTTTCTGTTTTAATAGAAAAAGCACATACACTGGCTAAGAAACAAGAAATGCTTCCCCAAAATAACACATAAAAAATTAAAAGGGTGGGCATATGATCAATTAAAAAGAATATTTATCAATAACTTTAAAATATCATTTTTATTTAATTATCTATATCGAATTTTAAAACAAATAGGCTATCATATATCTTACATAACCACTTAAATTTAAATACATTCTTAACATATATATATATATATAAAATTTTCAATACTTTATCGTTCAAAAAATGATAGAAAATAAAAAATATTCACATACATACATACATATTAGAGTACTCACCCATACATTCATACAATCACTTAGAAAATCCCCAAATCCCCAATCTAAAGCTCAAAAGAGTGAGTTTTCCAATGAGATTCACAAGTTATAGGCACTCTTAGTAGAAAAGATGTTGTCAATTTCAACTAGAGCTACTTCTTGTAATCTAGCAAATGTTGTTTTCAGTCAAAGTCACGATCTAATGGAGAATCTCATCTGGTAAAAATTCCCGACTGGGGCCCAAGTTTCGCTTCAAAAATGAGGCTGCTTCAGGGGAACTGAACCGCAAAAAAGAAAAATATACAAAAGGTAATATTAACCCAAAACTAACATACAAATAAAATTTTTGACAAAGTAAATTAAATATATCTAACCAATCATTTACCAAATTTAAGTTTACAATTTAAAGCTATTATTCACTTCAATTTCAACTAGTATAGCAATATCTTCCTATATGTTTCTTCTGTCAGATCAAAATGTCGGCAGCCCGCTTGCCAGTAAGAAATAAATAAAAAGAAAAAGAGAAAAAGAGAGAAAATATATATCATCCAGAAGTTTGTTTAAAATTATCTTCTCCATACATACTCACACTGATAAATTTGATGAAATAATTATCGAATGCATACCTCCAAACAGTTATTAATAAATATTCTTTGACATTGATTATATGCCCACCCTCTTAATTTTTTTTTTTTGTGATTATATGTTTATTTGTGAGTAAATAACAATGCAATGCCAACAAACTGCTAACAATACATCACCACATGTTTCATTATTAACCCAAGTTTAAACTCTCCCCCCTCCCCCCTACCAACAAAGGAAAGTCTGAGGCTGCCACATCCGATCAACAGGAGGAAGGCCTTATCCAGATCCAGATGTGCGCCATTTAAGGTATGTGTCCCATGTACGATTGGAAATTGTGTCTTTTAGCTGCTGTAAATTTGTGCATTGTACAGACATTATCCAACTTGCGCAAAAAGGCCGTAAATTGAGGCCCTTGTGATAACTTCCATTAACTGGCAATCTCCATGCGCATGGCTATGCAAGCTTGTAAACCGAACAGCTGAGTCTCCTTCAAGTCTTTGCTATCCGTATAGTGGAGTAATGCAAAGTCCATAGATAGTTCAAGTTGGTCCTCTAGTATGGTTGAAATCCATTTTTGCAAGCGTATCCACTTTGGAGTAATGCAAGCTCCAGACCACCACATATGTATATGTGGTGGTCTGGGTTGTGGTAAGGGGTTGTGAGGAGGTCCCAACCTCCTCACAACCCCTTCAGCACTTGTCAGATTTAAGAATTAACATCTTACATAGTCTCTCAGGTGTGTAATACCACCTATAAAGCATCTTGTAACCATTCTCAAATATAGCTGAGGATACCAAGGCCTTACTAATTTGGAGATAAATCGTTGACCAAGCCTCATCCTCCATTACGTAAGGTAAATCGATCTCCCATTGTTTGAGAAAGGAGGCCTGGTTAGTAAGTGGCGTGTTGAGAATCTGATAAATTTTGGATATTAGTTTTTTTGTATCATTAGGGGCGGAGCAAAACCCCTCGAACTGTGTTTTCCCAGATGTCAACATATTGACCACATTTAGGCGTCTATAAAAGTGGGTCACTTGTTGGTAAGACAATATATCTCTATACGTGAGGCCATTATCACTAAAAAGAGTGGAAAAAGGAGTAATTGTATCCACACTCCAAATGTGTTCTAAGTGAGTCAGTCTGCTAACTTTCCATGCAAAAAAGGAGTGATTGGGCATCTCTGGTTTAAATGTCCTACTGTGGAAGAGATTAGTAAGGTGAAAATAGTCCATTTTTCCCACAATTCGCACCTTCCGTCTATCCCAAATCTGCATAGTAATTCTAGTGGTCTGCAATATGTTGGGACAGTCTCTCCACGTTTTCCGTGGCTGCCAAGGTATTGCAGCTAGCGGCATATCCGCCATGTAGTATTGTTCCATTAGGGCCCAATGTTTAGGTTCTTGTGAATTGTGCCATACTACAAGGGGTCTCAATAGGGAAGCTACATAATACCAGATAAGATTCGGTACTCCTAGGCCACCCGCTAGCTTGGAGAGATAGAGTACTTGTCTTTTCACCCGGGGAGGTCTACGCTTCCATATGAAGCTGAAGATTTTTCGTTGCCATCGCTGAAGAGTGTTGTTAGGTATCACAATGGGTATAGGGTGGAACAAGTACAATAATTTCGGAAGCACATTCATTTTTACAGTGGCTATGCGTCCTAGCCATGACTGGGGTAATCTATTCCATACATCCAAGTCCCTATACAATCTTTGTATCAGTGGTAAATAATTCAGTTTAAATAAATCGCTAGGGTGACTCGAGAATTGAACACCTGGATATTTAAGCTTGTGAGAGGCCCATTTAAAGGGATGGGTGCGCCGCACAGCATCCACAGTATCCAGGGAGCAATTAATATTGAGAATCTCTGATTTCTCCCAGTTAACTTTAAATCCAGAGGCCTCACTAAATTGTTTGAGTTCCTTCTCGATCGCCATCAAGGAAATGTTTGGGGATTTAATTATAAACATAATGTTATCGGCAAAAAGACATAGTTTATAAGTATCAGCGCGCACCTCAAAACCTTGTATCAGGTTATTCCTGCGGATGTTAATAGCCAGGGGTTCCAAAAAGAGAGCAAAAAGGGCTGGAGATAATGGACACCCCTGGCAAGTCCCTCTCTCAACATTAAAAGAGCTAGAATATCCCCCGTTTATTTTTAAGCAGGCTCTGGGGTTATCATAGAGCTTATTGAGCCAACTACAAAATCCCCACCCAAATCCCATCTTGTTTAAGACACCAAACAAAAACGGCCAGTGGACCATATCGAATACCTTTTCAGCATTGATGGAGAGGAAGAGAGTTTCCGATTTACTAGAGTGCGCCATCCACATCCAATTTAGTAGTTTGCGTATGTTATCGCCTGCAAGCCTCCCTGGTATGAACCCTGCCTGGTCTTGATGTATAAGCTGAGTAATATATTTATTGATACGCCCAGCCAATATTTTTGCCAAGATTTTCTAGTCTAGGTTTATGAGAGATATTGGTCGGTACGACCCACAATTAGTTGGATCCCGACCTGGTTTTGACAAGATCGTGATTCCTGCCAGGTTAGCGTCCCCGGTCAGGTACTTTTTGCAGTTGCGCAACAATATAGGGGCCAAATTGTATATAGAATTTGGCTGTAAGGCCGTCAGGTCTTGGTGATTTTCCCACCTTGAGGGACTTGATTGTACATAGGATTTCTGGAGTTGTAATCTCCGCCTCTAGCTCCATTCTCGCCTCATTACTCAATATCGGTGTTATGAACAGCGCTGCCCGCGGGTCTCTCCACGAGCAGGCACTGACTCACCGCTGTTGTCTTCAGCCGACGCGGCAGGACGCCGCCCTGGAACTTCCTCCGCTCCGCGGTCGGAGCCGCGGCCTTCTTCGGGGCTGGGAGTGCCCCCGACGTCATCATCATCTTCGCGGCGTACAGGCCGCAGCCCCGGGCTCGAGTAGCAGCTGGAGCTGCCCCTGGGGCCTCCCACAGTGGCTGGAGCCGCTGCCGACGTTGGAGCCTGTGCTCAGGCTCAGCTCTGCCTCTGCCGACGTCCTACGCACAGACGCTGTGCAGGCTGCTGGCCATGGTCCTGCACAGCCTCTGCTTCCTCCTCCTAGGCGCGTGGCCGCGTCTTCTCTTTCTATTTAAAGGGCCAGACACAGGAAGTGTCTGGGCCCCACCTTGGGACTATTTCCTGCCTCAGCCCTATAAAGGGCTGCTCCGTTCATTGTTCCAGTGCCTTGCATCGTCGTCGTGAGTCTTCGCTCTAGAGGCTCCTGCCTGCCAGAGCCTGTGTAAGGTCTTCTTCTCATCTTGTGGAGCTCCTCACCGTGATGTCATCTTGTCTCGTCATGCTTTGCCATGCCATGTCTTGTCTCCGTGCCTGAGGTCCATGTCCAGGTGTCTTCGTTCTCTACGTCCTGGTATTCCTGCCTTCCCGGATGTGCTTCCCAATGCCACGCCTCGTCTTCACTCTCGAGCCTTTTGGTACCGGTAGGCCGGGGGTCCCTCAGATGCAGTATTCCTGGGTGGACTGCCTGCCGGTGGACGGTCGTCCTGTGCTCCTGAACCGTCATGTCCTGGATGTGTCTTCCTGTGCTGTCCCGCTCCCGTCGTGGTCCGTGACCAGCCTTGGGGCTGTGTAGGGTGCGTAACGGACAGGGTGGTCTGCGACTCAGTCCCGCGGGTGGCCTGAGTAGGGCGCCCTGAGAGACAGTGCCAATGTCCATGCCTTGTGTTGCCTCTTTGGATATCTTGTCAAGGATGCCGTTGCATCAGCCATTTGTCTTCATGCCATGGATGCCGTCGCATCAACCCTTGTCTTCATGCCATGGATGCCGTCGCATCAACCCAAGTCTTCGTGCTATGTGATGCTGTTGCATCAATCTTCATGTCTTCATGTCAAGGCCCGTCTGCCCTTAACCTCAGGCCAGGCCTGCTGCTCCACGCTGCTCGCAGCAGGTCCGAATGGGCCCGGAATGGTCGGAGGACCATTCACCTTCCAACATCCTCGGATGTTTGGCCATGGGAGCTTGCCGGCCTGGCGGAGGGTAGACCGTCAGCCATACGGGACCACCATCAACCCTTGGCCCGGCTAAGAAGGTCTGGGTCAGGCTGAGGCCCATGGGCACACTAAACCACCCATTCTCAACAATCGGACAGTGAGGGTATCTAAATATGCGGCAACATTGTTCTGGGAAATAGAACTATTAGAGCTATATAATGTAGCATAAAAATCTAGGAATCTGTTCTGGATATCCATGTTATTAGTGAGTATTTTGTCCCCATTCCCCTTAATTTTAGCGATGGTGTTCTGGTGAATCTTTTTTAATTTATTAGCTAGTACTTTCCCCGCCTTGTTTCCCCCTTCAAAATAAGATTGTTTGGACAGCTGCATCCAGTGTGCCATTTTAGATGTTTCCATCCTTAGGAGATCTTCCCTCGCCTGAGATAATTGGGTTAGTATCTTGGGATTGCCTGTGGCTTGATGTTGTCGTGTTAGGGCAATAATAGCATCCCGCAAGGCCTGGGCCTCCTGATTATTCCGTTTCTTAGTAAAAGCTCCCCTGGAAATTAGGATCCCCCTGAGATAAGCCTTAAATGCCTCCCAAACCATTGGAGGAGGAAGTCTTGAATATTAGAAATTAGATTCTGGTTAAATTCTCTATCCAGCAATAAGGACTCATTAAGTCTCCAAAATCTTATACCGGCGTTTTAGAGCCTGGTGTAATATTTACAGCATTGCCTTTTCATAGATAGGGTCATTACGATTTGAATTCTGGTACTTAATGCTGTTTTGGTATGGGAGGTTTACTGTATTGTAATTGTAATTCACTTTACTAATGGCTTTGAGTACCACAAACACAGGTATAGTTTATAGAGACAAACATTTTCTATATTTCGCCATTACTAAAGTACTGCATGGAAAGATATAAAGGGACCCTTTCAATTAGGGATGTGAATCGTGTTCCCGATCGTTTTAACGATCGGGTTCGGCTCGGGGGGGGGGGGGGGAATCTGATCATTAGAGATATGAATTGGGATCGGTTCCGATTCCAATTCACATCACTAATTTTTTTTAGTGAGGCCCGCACCGATAAAAAGAACCCCACCCCAACCCTTTAAAATTACCCCCTTAGCCTCCCCCACTCTCCCGACCCCCCCAAAACGTTTTACACATACCTGGTGGTCCAGGGGGGCCGTGGGGAGCGATCTCCCGTTCCCAGGCCATCAGCTGCGCTAAAAAAAATAGCGCCGATGGCCCTTTGCCCTTACTATGTGACAGGGTAGCCGTGCCATTGGCCGGCCCCTGTCACATGGTAGGAGCACTGGATGGCCGGCGCCATCTTTAAAGATGGCACCGGCCATGGTAAGGGCAAAGGGCCATCGGCACCATCTTTATGAGTGGCAGCCGATGGCCCAAGAGCGGGAGATCGCTCCCCGCGCTCCCCCCCTGGACCACCAGGTAATTTTAAAAGGTTTTGGGGGGGGGGGAGGCTAAGGGGGTCGGTTTAAAGGGTCGGGTGGGTTTTTTTTTTTATCGGGCCATCGGCGCCATTTATATAAGTGGCAGCCAAAATGGCGCCGATGGCCCGAAAGCGGGAGATCGTGCTGGGACCCCCCCCCACTGGACCACCAGGTAATTTAACATTTTGGGGGGGGTTCGGGAGGGTGGGGGAGGGTAAGGGATTGGTTTTAAAGGGTTGGGGTGGGTTTAGGGGTTGTTTTGGTGTGCCGGTTTTCCCGCCCTCCCCCAAATAATTCCCATGCCCGATTTAACGATTTTTGATGATAAATCAGGGGAATTTGTATTGTATCGCTCACTCTAATGATTTTTGACGATTTAAAAAATATCGACGATTTTTTAAAATCGTCAAAAAATGATTCACATCCCTACTTTCAATTGCTGTTGCATCGGAGGTGGACCCTTGGGCCGAGGTGGGGTTGACACAACCCGTAGATAGGGACTTACAGGTTCCAACCGTCAGCAGGTGGAGTGGGCTGAAGATAGAGGCCACTGGAGCTTCACCTATACCAGCCCTCGTTCCGCACAGGTTGAGCCTTTGGGTGCTGGGGCCAGCAGGACTTAGGTGGGCCTCGAGTTTAGTTCGTAAAGTAGGTGGTTCAGCCCAGAGACAGCAGTCAATAGGTGGCGTAGTCCTACCCTGAACAGGGTTCGGTACAGGAACTCAGGCACCAATGGAACAGGAGGTAACTGGAGGCGCCTGAGCAAAGGAAAGGCCGAAGCCTTGTAAATCCATGTCCAGGAGATAGGCTGGAGGAGGCGTCACTGACAAGCTGCAGTCAGGGCTGGCGGCAATCGAAGGTTATGGCAAGCAATGTAGCACTCTGGACATGGAGTATTCTATAGCGTAGTTGATCAAGGCAATGGTCAGGGCACGGAGAAGGCAGGCATAGTCAATCAAGGCAATGGTCAGGACATGGAGAAGGCAGGCATAGTCAATCAAGGCAATGGTCAGGGCACAGAGAAGGCAGGTGTGGTCAAATGTAGCAAAGGTCCAGGGTTGGAGATAGGCTGAAAAGTAGTCAAATGTAGCAAAGGTCCAGGGTTGGAGATAAGCTGAAGAGTAGTCAAACCAAGCTGAGTCGAAATCCAGGAAGTCAGTCCAACACATAGACAGGGCAGGAACGGAAGACAGGAAACAGGAACACGACGTAGAGATGATTCTCTATCAGCAACGAGTACGAGGAGTACGAGGAGACCTGTTGCAAAGGCAACACTATGGAGCGAGGCCTGAGCTTATATACGCTGAAGAGTCTGATGTCTGTATCTGGGGCTGCGGCCAGGTTCCCGCTACGGGCCCTTTAAAGGAATCAGCGATGAGTACACGTTGCCTAGGGAGGGGCGTGGTGCTGATGGTGGCGTCTCTCTGCGGGCCACGCGGAGAGGCTCGACGAGCAGGGACATCTTGGCTGGCAACACTGGGGACCATGGCAGAACCAGAGGCACTGGAGGCGACCCAAGGTCGGAGCTGGTGGCCCACCGCTGCCAGAGAAGAGGAACCAGGAGCTGGAGTCCGTACAAGAAGGTGAGAGGGCTGCCCCATGGGCCTGCTGTGGGCAGCACGCATAACAAATGCTGCAGAGAAGAGGTATCATATAAATGTGCAGCATCATACAAACAAGTAGAGGGCATTGCTTTTCTGTGAGAGGTGGAGGCAATGGGAAGTGCCCTCAGCTGTGGGACACCCATATATACGCCTTTTACAACATGGTGCCTAACTAGTGATTGGGGCTTGGAGATAGGTACAGTGTCTGGGTGGTCCAAGAAAATATGGGTTCTTGCACCTCCATCTCCTGGACCCTGTTTGTGGGGGTGGTTCTGGGAGAGATACCCCTTCCTTGTTTGCTGGCTCAATCAAAGCATTGGTGTTAACACTTGGGAGGGCACTTGGTTTATCTGATTTTTCTTTTCTTTTCATCACTTCAAACTTCAAACTGATTTATATTCAAGTACTGGCTCACAATCTAAGGGGCAGATTTTAAAAGGAGCGCGCGCGGCCTACATGTACGCGTGCTACCTGGGGTGCGCACATGTACGCCCAATTTTATAACTGCCTCTGGGCAGGCGCAAGTTGCGTGCATCAGCAGCCTGCCGGCACACGATCCTCCGACAGAGCGGCAATGGCTGCTTTATTGGAGGCCTCTGGCCTCGCCCCCCGCCCCTTTAGTAAAGCCCCAGGACTTACATGTGTCCCGGGGCTTTACACGCGTTGCTGGGCCTTTTTAAAATAGGCCCAACGTGCGTAACCCTTTGAAAATCTGGCCCTAATTTTGTACCTAAGGCAATGGAGGGTAAAGTGACTTGCCCAAGGTCACAAGGCATTGCATTGGAATTTGAACCTTGGTTTCCCTGGTTTAAAGCCCGCTGCTCTAATCACTAAGCTACTCCGCCACTCCCTAACTAGTGCACCTGCTCTTGTTGCGTCCCTTGCAGTACGCCCTACCCCTCTCCCTGCTTTCCCTTAACCTTCCCCTTTTTCCTTTCTTGGGGAAGAGGGGTTGCATCGAGGATTATACCCTCAACCCTGATGTCTTCCTGCCCAGAAGCTCCTGTCCTTCCCTCTCTGGCCACCTTGAAGACACTACAGGGTGGGGAGATGCCCCTTCCTGGGATCCTACCAGGTATTTGTGACCTGGATTGGCCACTGTTGTAAACTGGATAGGGGCTTGATGGACCTTTTTTCTGATCAGTATGGCAAGTCTTATGTTCTTAGGTGTCCAAGAGATGATTCTAGTGGACATCATAAAGGAGCACTCTGAAACCCCCTTCTGGGCCAGACCGAGTGGCATACTCTCCAGAGCGCCCTGGCTTCAGCTTGTCCTGAGGCAGCAGCCTACAGTTTGGAGGCAGGCTCTGGGGCATTGGTGATGGGCATGGGCTTGTCACCATGGAGAGGTAATGCCTTGGCCCAGTGCCTTTCCTCCAATGCATAGTAGATGCAAAAGGTTTTCCCTTCTACCCCCTGGCTTCCTCTTGGCTCTCTGGGAGGAGGATCTGGGCCTGCCTCCTAAAGGATGTCACGTGTCTCAGATCCTTGCTGACATATCCCAGGGAGATCATCGTAACTGGAGACTTAACCTCCCCAGGACTCCAAGGTAGTGACAGCAGCAAGACATCCAGAAGGAAGGGCAGGACATTGGTACCCAGCTTGTCCAGGGCTCCAGATGGTGAAATAGCCCCTTCATCACCACTCCATGTACTAGGTCCCTGTCGACCACAGCCAGAGATTTGAGGAAGATCACGGCCTTGCCATACATCTTGGAAGCAGAAACCTTGGCCAGAGAGGGACATTATCAGCTACCAGGAAACATAGAAACATAGAAACATAGAAATGACGGCAGAAGAAGACCAAATGGCCCATCTAGTCTGCCCAGCAAGCTTCACACATTTTTTCTCTCATACTTATCTTTTTCTCTTAACTCTTGGTTCTATTTCCCTTCCACCCCCACCATTAATGTAGAGAGCAGTGATGGAGCTGCATCCAAGTGAAATACCTAGCTTGATTAGTTAGGGGTAGTAGGGGTAGTAACCGCTGCAATAAGCAAGCTACACCCATGTTTATTCCCTTTACCCAGACTATGTCATACAGCCCCTATTGGTTGTTTTTCTTCTCTCCTGCCGATGAAGCGGAGAGCCATGCTGGTTATGCATTGAAAGTGAAGTATCAGGCCCTTTTGGTTTAGGGTAGTAACCGCCGTAACAAGCCAGCTACTCCCTGCTTTGTGAGTGCGAATCTTTTTTTTTTACATCCCATATTTCATGGAGAGACCCACTACCCCTCCTGCAGCTTATAATGATCTGTCCAGCAAGTGTGTGTTTATGGGAGAAGTGATATAGCTGCCACATATGTGTGCTTAGAGTGAGACACTGGGTGAAGAGGAGGTGCCACAGCAGGAGCTGTCCCTGCAGCTGTGCTGACTTTCCCCTTTCCAGCCTTTGCAAGGAGAGGTGTGGAGGGGGAAATGGCATAGTTGGTTTTAACCTTCTTTTTTTCCCCTTGTTTTTTCTCTTCCCCTGCTTTGGGGAGCTCACCTTTTCCAGTGGCACTCAGGGTTGTACTGGTGCCAATATTAAAAAGAGGGGCTGTGTCTGGAACTTCCTCAGCTGGAGTAGTACACAAGGTCCCTATCAGCATCACGTCTGGGACGAGCTTGCGCACTATAAGTTGGCTCTGCATCAGGGAAGTTGCTGTAGTCTGCCAGCTTTTTAGTTTTTTTCCCCGAGCGGATAAAGGAGCTGGCTGCTCAGTGATGTATTCTCTTCCTGCTGCACCTTTGACCCCTTCCGCACCCTCCCCAGCGATAGCGTGACTGGGAGTGGCTGGGGTCCCAGCTGCGCTCTCACCCACTATGACCCCTCCTGTCTGTTGCTGTTGCAGCAGCTTGGGCTTGGGACTGGGTGAGTCGAGGTAGTGGTGGATTAAGGAGGGAAGGGGTAACTTGTGGGCCATCACTTGCCTTCATTTCCTCTGGCTGTGCAGGAGCACAGGTTCTTGTTTCCACCCTGCCTGCAATGGGCTTGAATAGAAGAGGTCCTTGAAGTCTCTGGGCTGCAGCCAAGGTTTGAATCTGTTCCTGGCTGCTTAGGGGCTGCATGCTTTGTTCCATTTTTACAGCCTGGGTGAAAAGGCTGCTTTAGTAGAAATAAAAAGAGGAGGGGATTTAAATAAGGGGGAAAGGAGGGGGTGATATAAATAAAGTATAAAAAACCCCCCACTAAAAAAGTCCATCCACTATTCACAATAAATCAAAATACAAATAGAACAGTAAATGTAAATGTAAAGACTCAAAATCTCTCTACTACTTAAACGTTAATATCATAAATAGTGTAACTGGTATCATAAACAGTGTGAAAGAACTAAATAGTCCCAGCTCAAAATTCACAGCTGAATGTCAAGCTGTGACACACCAGAGTATAATCAAGTACCAGTTAATATTTTAAAATATTTTTTATGCAATGAAAATGTCCAGTTTATGTATATATTCTTTGTGAAATAAAAATACCAAGATACTTCAATTTATGTGAAGGCTTATTACTTATCTTTTTCAAATAAATTTATTTATTTTTATTTATTTATTTATTTATTTGTGAGTTTTTCTAAACCGAAGTTTGGTACATGCCTTCACTCCGGTTTACAATTGTAACAACTTTTACAGCGATAACATTAGTAATATTGATAACAAATAACAGTTATAACTGAAAAAACAATAAGTAATAAATAACAGTGTAGAATAAAGTCCCTTTGTCACTGTTCCAGGATGAATAAAACGTTCTCATTTGTAATCCTCCAGTATACACATAGATTCTGAAAATGTCTTCCTCTTTGTTAGTTTGTTTAAAGCACCATAGTCTTGTGTGTCCTGCAGCCCGCAAAACAACCCTGATGCTGCAGTGTTTCAATGAACGAACGTCTGCTTCAGGGGAACTTATGGGAGCAACTGTTCCGAACTAGTGTCTCAAATTACCCCCATCTCTCTGCATCCACAACTCATTTTACGAATCTTTACTCAAGCCCTTGTGTTGTAATAGGATCACTGAGAAAACTCCTATGTCCACCACCATTACAGTCAAACTGGATGCTGGTTTGAAATTTATTTATTTATTTACGATTTTTATATACCGATGTTCATTTCAAAAAGAGATATCACATCGGTTTACAATAAGGTACAATAGGTAATTCACTATCCCCTAAAAGAGCTTACAATCTAAAATTTTTTTGTACCTGAGGCTAAGAGATTACAAAAATAATGTAAAAAAATAATAAAGTTCCAGACACAGCCCCTCTTTTTAATACTGAAATATTAAAATGAACAATATCCTTGACACTAAATTAGTGACAGCAAGTTCCACTATTTTATCGACTGGAAAGAGTACGGTTCTGAAGAAAGGATATGGGAGATAGCAACCAACCTCAATGCTCTATGATTAGTCAAGAAACACCACTATCCCTGCCCCCACAAGTCGAGAACATCCACCCTGGGGAAGGGGTTAGGAGGAAGGTTACTGTAACGCACTATCCACCGCATACCCCAGGGGCGAAGCTCCTTACTTTCCCTTCATTCCAACATTGTTTCTGGCATTACGCTCCATTCTGTGGCCCTGAATTAAGGCAAGCCAACTGCTCCTGAGTCTTTATAGGCCTAGCAGCTGGAGCTTCCTGTGGCACCTTCTGATGACATCAGCACCTCCCAGGCATATAAGGAAGCTAAGTGCAACAGACCAATGCCTCAGCAGCAGGTTCTTTGGGGATTCCTCTGCCAAGGTGATATTGTCTTTTCTGACCCTGTTTCCTATTCCTGTTCATCTACCTGCCTGCTTGTCTGTTCCTGCCTCCGCTCCAGTCCTTGTCATTTAACAGCTTTGCTTTCCTCTTGCACCTCAACTTACATAGAAAAATAGAAATGATGGCAGAAAAAGACCAAACGACCCATCCAGTCTGCCCAGTAAGCTCCCACACTTATTTCCCATACTTATCTGTTTCACCGACCACCAGATTCAGGGCCCTTGTTGGTAACTGGGCCCTGCTTGGTAACTGGGTTCTTTCTTGCTCTGCCTTTCCTTCACCTTTAGACTGAACTCTTGCTGCTGACCCAGCCTGGCCCTTTGATGTTGCATCAATTGCTGCCAGCCCTGACCTTAGTATGCCTTCTGTTCTTGCCTGGACTCTGGATACCCTGACCATAGCCCGTGACATATCAGCAGTCGCCATGCTTGCACAAATTAGACTGCGGCAGTCCTGAAAATGACATATGTACACTTTTCCTTTTGGCAGGGGAGGAAAGAGTTGAGAAGTCTGATGCTCCAGGACCCAGTGGCCTTCAACAGGTAAGACAGCATTCATGGATGCTGCCCTCAAACCCTGAAGTTAGTTAGTAGTAGTAGGCTAGTAGATGAATACACATTTGGAGAGTATTGCCATGCTGCCATTGAGGAGGAGGAAAAGGAGGAGGATATCCATCTGACTAGCCATGCCCACTGGACATCTGATGAGGGGGGAGGCAGGCAAGCAAGGGAAAACATTTTCTCAGGTAGAGAAGAAGAGGTGCTGTCCACTCCAGCAGAGAGGTGTATACGGCAAATTAATACTAGACTGGTGGATGAGATAGAAGACCTAAGGCAGGACATCCAGAACTTGAAGAATATGGTTTAGGAAGATGCAGGGTATGCATTAGGAGCTATAGGGCATGTTTTGAGGAAATGCAGGACCAGACTGCTGTGAGGAGAGAGATGCAGTGAATGTCACCCTGTCAGATGCTGCCACCATGGAATGCTCCCTGGTATCCAGTGGGTTCCTAGATGCAGCCCCTTCCAGTATTTGCTTCTGCATCACCACCCTGGAGGGTGCCTCCCCATGCTAGAGATCTGCTTGCCTCATTGGCAGCTCTTCCTCTTACTCTACTACCACACTTGATGGTTTGGCCTCCTTGGAATGCTAACAGAACCCACACGAATGCAGCTTCCATCAACACAGCCACCATCGCAGAGAAAGGTTCCTCCCCTCTCTGAGGACATAGGTGGAATCCTCATGCTCTGTAGTAATGGGGATGGCCTCATCTAATGCAGCAGCTGAAGAGGAGAGGCCCACCACTGCTGCCAGGCCATTTTATCAGTAGCCTTTTTCGCTGAAGTAACAGCCCTACACAGCCCTCCTGCAGCTATAGTCTCCTGCCACTGCACCCAGTTTTCAGGCCCTCTGAGGGAACTGTCAGTAGTGAGAAGACACCACTGTGGAGGAGCAGAGAGAACAAGGAAAGGTGAAGGCAGTGGAGCTTCTCTCCGAAAAGAGAGGGCAAACAAGGAAGCATTAACATTTTAATTTTTTCTGCACTTATATCACTATTGTAAATAAACACAACTTCACCATTGAAAATGTCATGTATCAAAAAGTTCCTTTCCTTTATACCCTGCTGTGGAGTCTGGCAATGTTCCTTCTGCAGTTCCTCCTGACTCAGGTCTTATGCTTCCTCCTTCTCCTCTCCATCCAGATGAAGTCCTTTTGGAAGAGGCAAGCTTTGAGTTTTGGCCAGATTATGAAGCATGCAGCAGGCTAGAAAGATTTCACAGACCTTATTGGAGTTGTACAGAAGGCATCCCCTATATCTGTGCAGGCACAGTCTTTTGAGTCAGCCAAATGCTATCTCAAGGACTGGCCTATTGTATTGATCATCTACTGTGGTATCTGGGTTAGCTAGAGGGATCATGAGCCAGGTTTTGGCTGGATATTCTCTGTCACCTGTAGGGGAAAAGGCAGAGTTAAATATCCCTTAGTGTTAGGCAGTGGGGCAGTTCCTTGGATGAGGTTTTAGCCGTCTTCTTGGGCCAATACTCTCTCCAGCTAGATATGAGGGAGATAAAAGAGAAGAAGTTAATTGCTGTGCGGTGGTAGTGAGATTTGCATTCCTACCTAGAAACTAGCCTCCGGTGATGTGCCCTTCCTGGATGAAGTCATGAATTCTTGACTGTGAGATGATATCGGCATCATGACAGGATACTGGAAATTATGGGTATAACATCTATGATCATCCCCTTGGCATTGCAGACTACCTGCATATTGAGGGAGTGGTAGGTGACCTTGTCAGCCCCTGGTGCCCTTATAGAAATATGAGTACAATCAATAGCTCCAAAGACAGAAAGGAAGCATGCAATTTGATAGAAATCAGTCATAATTTGTTGCTGTTACTGTCTACTCTGAGGGAAAGATATATGGTGATGTATTTTCATAAGAAATGCAGCCAGGAAATGCTAGGGATGTGCATTCGTTTTGAACAAATGCGCAATCTGCACCGTATAGGTCCCTATTCGTTGCATTCGTGGGGTTCCAAAACGTAGTGAACCCCCACCCTCCTGACCACTCCCCCAAGACTTTCCAAAAGACCCTGGTACTCCAGCGGGGGTCCTGGAGCGATCTTATGCACTCGGGCCGTCGGCTGCCGGTATCCAAAATGGCGTCGATAGACTTTGCCCTTACTATGTCACAGGGGCTACCGGTGCCATTAGTTGGCCCTTGTCACATGGTAGGAGCAATGGACGGCCAGTGCCATCTTGTGCTCCTACCATGTGACAGGGTCCGACCAATGGCACCGGTAGCCCCTGTGAATAGTAAGGGCAAAGGCCTTCGGCACCATTTTGAATACTGGCAGCTGATGGCCTGAGTGCAGGAGATCGCTCCAGGACCCCCGCTGGACTACCAGGGTCTTTTGGAAAGTCTTGGGGGGTCAGGAGGGTGGGGGGTTGTAATTAATTAAATTTAAAGGGTTGGGATGGGATTTTTTTTTAACTTTAATGGGAAACGAATACCATATGTAACTATTGGATGAATTGGGGTCCCCTGAAAACGGATGTAACGGATTTGGGTTCCGAAGAATACGAATACCGAATCGAACGTATCCATCCCTGCTGCACATCCCTAGGAAATGCTTGATACATATAACATAGTAACATAGTAAGGATGGAAGAGAAAGGCCAAATGGTCTAGCCAGTCTGCGCTGCAAGCTTCTTATGGTAGTAACTGTCACTCCATACAGGTTACCGCTGTGTTTCTGTTGAGGGTAGTAACTGCGATTCTGTGCAGTTCATCCCCAAGCTTTATGTTAAGGGTGGCATATTTACAATCTAATAAAAAAAACCAAATAGGCGACATGAAAAGCGTAAACAGGAAAACCAACATTTAATGGAAGGACATCCATTATTTGTACGTACATGTATAGGCCTCTGGCAACGTACTTCATGGACATCCAAGTCTTTCTCTTGTCCTGGACATCCAAGACTTGGATGTTTGGGTACAGATCCAGATGCTCAAGTCCTGCTCCTTTCTTGGACATCCAGGATTTGGGCATCCATTTGCCAGCATCCATCAATACCTTTAATTTTAAATGAGCTACTTACTTGCTAATATGTGCCTGTACTGCCACCTGGTCCTCTTGTTTTCTAACGTTTGCTGGATTGTTTGCATGAACAATCGCCCTCCTTTGTCTGGAATTCCTTATTCTTGCTTGCACATGCAAAACAAAAGTCAGAAGGCCAAAAAGTGAACTTAATCCATTGTTGAAATGGTAGAAATTGCAGGGAAAGCTTTGATGAACTATCAGCTACCGATAGTGCCACCACAATAATGCCATGGTTAGGGCTGGCACAAATTTCATACGTAAAAAAACTAGTTATGGATGCACATATTTTGAGTGTGCATTACTGCATCAGGGGTAATAGCTAATTGAGTCATTTACATTGAATTTAAATGCAATTGGTGCTATTTGCTATGCGCTGGTTTGCACGCATGTTATGGACGTGCAACCCCGGTATTGCATTGGGCGTACATCTATCACGTCCTAAACATGCGTCCAATGCGTATATAGATGTGCAATGAATGGAGCATCCAATATTGCATCAGCCTGCTTCAGGTAAAGTATGCGTTTTGTAGACCAATGTGCATACCATTATCTGCAGTAAAGGTCAACAATTTTCAAAAAGCTGTTTTACACAAATAAAAATTGTTTTACCCAATGTAATTGGAGATGGACAAGGAATGGATTTTGAAGTTATATTTTAAACATCATCTTGAAAAATTTATGAGGATGCAAGTGAGGATATTTCCAGATGTATCCAAATCTACACAGAAATGGAGAAAGCAATTTTTGATATTAAGGCCCCAGGTCTTACAGATGGGGGCATCTTTCACGTTAAGATTTCCTTGCAGAAAAATAGTGGAAACTATTCTCAAGATCAAAATCGTAGAGCATATAGAAAGACATGATTTATTGGAACACAGTCAATATGGATTTACCCAAGGGAAGTCTTGCCTAACAAATCTGCTTCATTTTTTTGAAGGGGTTAATAAACATGTGGATAAAGGTGAACCGGTAGATGTAGTGTATTTGAATTTTCAGAAGGCATTTGACAAAGTCCCTCATGAGAGGCTTCTAAGAAATCTAAAAAGTCATGGGATAGGAGGCAATGTCCTTTCGTGGATTACAAACTGGTTAAACGACAGGAAACAGAGAGTAGGATTAAATGGTCAATTTTCTCAGTGGAAAAGGGTAAACAGTGGAGTGCCTCATGGATCTGTACTTGGACCGGTGCTTTTCAATATATATATAAATGATCTGGAAAGGAATACGATGAGTGATGTTATCAAATTTGCGGATTATACAAAATTATTCAGAGTAGTTAAATCTCAAGCAGACTGTGATACATTACAGGAGGACCTTGCAAGACTGGAAGATTGGGCATCCAAATGGCAGATGAAATTTAATGTGGACAAGTGCAAGGTGTTGCATATAGGGAAAAATAACCCTTGCTGTAGTTACACGATTTTAGGTTCCATATTAGGAGCTACCACCCAGGAAAAAGATCTAGGCATCAGGGTGGATAATACTTTAAAATCGTCGGCTGTGTGCTGCAGCGGTCAAAAAAACAAACAGAATATTAGGAATTATTAGGAAGGGAATGGTTAATAAAATGGAAAATGTCATAATGCCTCTATATCGCTCCATGGTGAGACCGCACCTTGAATACTATGTACAATTCTGGTCGCCGCATTTCAAAAAAGATATAGTTGCGAAGGAGAAGGTACAGAGAAGGGCAAACAAAATGATAAAGGGGATGGAACAGCTACCCTATGAGGAAAGGCTGAAGAGGTAAGGGCTGTTCAGCATGGAGAAGAGACGGCTGAGGGGGGATATGATAGAGGTCTTTAAGATCATGAGAGGTCTTGAACGAGTAGATGTGACTCAGTTATTTAAACTTTCGAATAATAGAAGGACTAGGGGGCATTCCATGAAGTTAGAAGTAGCACATTTAAGACTAATCGTAGAAAATTCTTTTCACTCAACACACAGTAAAGCTCTGGAATTTGTTGACAGAAGAGGTTAGTGCAGTTAGTGTAGCTGGATTCAAAAACGGTTTGGATAAGTTCTTGGAGGAGAAGTCCATTAACAGCTATTAATCAAGTTTACTTAGAGGTAGATCTTAAAAAAGTATGCGCAACCGGCGCAAACAAAAGTAAGCCAGATTTTTATAAGATACGCGTGTAGACACGCGTATCTTATAAAATCCGGGGTCGGCGCACGCAAGGCTGCGCAAAATCGGCAGCCTGCGTGCGCCCAGCCGTGCAGCCTGCCTCCGTTACGTGCGCAGGGCTTTTAAAATCTACCCCTTAGGGAATAGCAACTGCTATAAATTGCATCAGTGGCATGGGATCTTCTTAGTGGTTGGGTACTTGCCAGGTTCTTGTTGCCTGGTTTGGCCTCTGTTGGAAACAGGATGCTGGGCTTGATGGACCCCTGGTCTGACCCAGCATGGCAATTTCTTATGTTCTTATGTCTAATTAAGTTTAGAGATGAATCTTTCCTTTTTTCTTACCATCTCAATTAACACAGTTTTTGTGTGATAATTTTGACACACAGCATGTTTGAGCACTCATAACTTAGCTCCAATGTCTTAAAAAGTTTGAGTTTGTTCCACCTCATATAATTTAGATAGCTCCTGCCGATGCCAAGTTTAAATTTATATATGATTATGATTACTAAGACGAATTGGATCTCACATTATGGACTTGAAATGTATACCCAGGTTGTTGTATTTTTTCTTTAAGAGAATTTATGTATGTATGCATTTGATTTACTGTCAAGAAAATTATCTTGATATAATTATTAAAAAATTAATAAAGATGAAATAAACAAAAAATTTGTTTTATCCATTGGAATTGATTTTCGTAGTTGCCAACTTTTCATGCCATTTAATTTTTTTCTTGAGGCATAAATTCTGAAGCAGGGTCCCAGTTTGTTGGCTTTTTTATTTTTTGTTAACTAGTATAAAGCTAGTTTTAGGGTAGTCCTAAGGTACAGAACCCCCTTTCTCCCCCCATTGTAGCACAAAAATATGTGATCTAATGTAGTAACTTACATTTACTGCTGCCCTAAGGTTAAACTCTTCAGAATCATGCCTATTTCACGTGTACAGAGAATCACAGCTGCCCATCTGAATCACTTCTAACAGGACAGTTAATAATATATCTCTCAACTTGGCTGCTTCTGGCGAAAAGCAAAGTCTTCCATACTTGCCACTGAAGTGAAGAATACTATAACAGTTACAGCTGTTGTACCATCTGTCTAGGGAAACTGTCGATGCTGGTTCAGTTTTATTGGAAAAGAAGTGATATATCACAGCTGTACTACTCAGAAGGTCACTTGTAGCCCAGTCTCTTTAGGATGTGCGACAAAAAACAGAGCACAAATCTGCAGAGATTCTTACCACAGATGACCATAATGCTTAGTAAAACTGGTATTTGAAAGAAAAAGGATGATGCATAGAGGAATAAAAAAGACCATCTACCCAGCAAATAGGCAATAGCAATACTAGGAGACTCTTTTTAGCTGCAAAGCGTTCTTTTAATTTCTGTGCTGTATGAATGTAATAGGAAAGTCTTTGCTATTTAAATACTTCTCTAAAACCACTAAGCTTATTTTAGGGTGAGATTCGAGAAAATTAAAATAAAATAAAATCATCTTGATTTGTTGCTCACGGTTTTAAAACTGATGCTGTCTTTCCAGTCATATTGTTTATCCTGTGTCGGTCTTGTCTAAATTCTTGTTGAGTTAATAAAGAAGATTCACAGAGTAATAATCTATGCTGTGCAAATCAACTGTCTCAACACACTTTATAAACAGATGTTTCCTGAAGCTCAGGAAAGGAAATTATTTTCTAGTGCATACTGTTATTATATGTTTTAAATTATTTGTCCTAAACTCTTTTTTTAAGTTATTGTATAATTTGTCAAATGGAGAAGACTAGAAGTCTGCAGTGTATACAAAGATGCTGCTGTCAGATGCCATCAGACTAGATTTTTATGTTTGACAATGCAAGTTTATTTTTCTGACTTTGTTTTGACAAATCTGACAGAGTGGGCTTTTGCAAACGGAAGCAAATTCTCTTTTAGCTTTCCTATGCTAATATTGCAAAGGCAGTATTCATAGGCCCTGCAGAGAAGGGATTTCCAGCCATCAAGAGTGACCCTGGCTGAAGATGGTTGCTAAGATACAGGGCTAGCTACTCCGGGTGGGGAATACCTTGAGTAGCTGTGCAAACAGGCTCATGAGAACATAACATCATCAAAGACAGATTTTAAATAAGGTGGGAGTCAAAGGAGCTAAAGAAGCAAGAGAAAACTACTAGGGTGAAGCCCCCACTTCCCAAAATTGCCTATGTTAACTTGGTTTGCTGGTTTATTACAGGTGGCTATAGTTACAGCTTTCTATGGAAATGTGTTGGTATATAATATAAGACTTACCATACTGGGTCAGATGCAGCATTGAGCACAGTATCCTGTTTCCAACAGGGGCCAATCCAGATCACAAGTAACTGGCAGGATCGAAAATTGTAGCTAGATTCCATGCTGCTTACACCCAGAGATAAGCAGTGGCTTTTTCCAAGTCGACCTGGTTAATTATTTTTTATGGACTTTTCCTCCAGGGATTTGGACAAACATGATTTAAACTCAACTATGCTAACTGACTTTACTCTATTCTCTAAAAATGAATACCAAAGCTTAATTGTGCATTGAGTGAAAACATATTTTTTCTGATTTGTTTTAAATGTGCTACTTAGTTCTTCATGGAGTGTCCCCTAGTCTTTGTATTTTTTAAAGAGTTAACCAATTTGCATTTACCCATTCCACTCCAATCATGATATTTAAACCTCCAAGCTAAAAAGCCCTAACTTCTTTAGCCTATCATCACAGAAGATCCATTCCATATATTTAATAATTTTAATCACCCTTCTCTGTACTTTTTCTAGCTCGGTTATATCTTTTTTGAGATTTGGTGACCATAATTGCACAAAGAAGTCTAGTTTTGGTTATACCATGTAGCAATTCAGAGGTAGTATTAGATCAAATTTACTTTTAATATACCATCTTTCCTAAAACAGTCAAAATGGTGTGCAAATATTAAAATACAAAAGAGAGTATTAGATTTCTCAGTTCCCTTCCTAATAATTCCTAAAATTCTGTTTGTTTTTGTGATGTTTTGAACTGGTTTTGAACTGGTTTTTGTGATGTTGTGAACTGGGTCCAAAATACCTATTTATATTGTTTTTTCCCCTCCTTACTGACCCCAAAAAGTCCAGGAACTCTCAAGAAACTGAGAATGCCAGTCAGCAGGAATGTATTGGATTGTGAACAGAAGAACTTCCCAGTTCCATGATGCAGTATGATACAGCCATTTTTAGATACATTTCATAACAAGCGAGAGCATCTGTTGCTGAGCATTCATCCATCTGTCCATCTATCTGGCAGACTTATGCAATGAAGTGCCCTCAGCTCAGCACACAGCTTAATGAGCAATTAGATGGGGGTTTGGACGTGTGAGGCTAACACCAGATGTCATAAGGGGATTAGCGCGTCCAAAACATGCATCCAAGCTCATGCGTACCTAATAGCGCTCGTAACATGTAAATGCCATGTAGATGAAGCTATTAGCTATTATTCCCCGATATAGAAAATCTCCGCTCGAGTAACACACCCTTTGTAACGCGGAAAATTTAATGCGAGCCCTGGAGCTGGGGTTAAGTCAATCTATGAATGCAGGGCCCAATTAAAAACTGATTTCTGTAGTTCCCGTTTAAATAAAGCCTTTCTTAGTTTGCGGATTCAGCGTGTTGCGGTGATAAACTGTCAAGAATTCGTCCATTTTACTAATTTTTCTT
This sequence comes from Rhinatrema bivittatum, assembly GCF_901001135.1. Classification (NCBI taxonomy): domain Eukaryota; kingdom Metazoa; phylum Chordata; class Amphibia; order Gymnophiona; family Rhinatrematidae; genus Rhinatrema; species Rhinatrema bivittatum. Next base: position 710,896,905 of record NC_042615.1, on the reverse strand, counting down.
AAATCATGAAACGGTTAACTTTAATTTTTTTTGCTGCTATTGTCTCATATAAGTATGTAAGGTGTCCTCTTTCAAGTGACATTGGATCAGCCAGCTTATGAAGTTCTGAAGTGGTAGGATAAAATGGACGCTCGTATTGAGCAGCTGTTTTCCTAACTCGCACACAGCCACGTTTCCTGGGTGCCCGATGCTTTGGAGCGCAGCAGCTTATTTGATTATTGCATCGGGTGACTAGGAGAGGTGGTTATGTGTGTGTTAGTAAAACAGGCTCTCAGTACGAGCGCCCGTTTTACGGTGTGGTTTTATTGGAAAGGCCCCTAGGTATACATAAGCAGCCATTGGGCCTTACGCTTGCATATAATCCACCCAGTGGAGAGCAGGAAGTACAGGAGGAGTTTCTGCTGCTGTTGCAACCATACAATCGCCACTCCCAGGGACTGTTAGAACAGGTGAGCTGGCATTGATGCTCTCCCACTACTGTTCTCAACTTGGGAAGGAGGGAGCAGGAGAGATGATTAGAAGGAAAAGCTCTGCTGTGCATTGTTTCAAGCAGACACTTTAAACTTGGGGACAAAGATTGCTTTAGTTTTGTATTTTATTCAGTAACTTGGCTGCAGAAATTCACAAGAAAACAAGGGCTCATTTTAGGACTTTCCAGTGGTAAGAGAGTGAAATATTTATTTTTTTAAATCTGATTTCTATTTACAATAGTCCCATTATTGTAATGGCGTAATCAGCCAGAGATGTGCCTCAAAGCCTAGAGCAGTCAGTAAGTAGACAAAGTGAGTCTGACAGATTCCAGCTGGATTGAGAAAGTGTCTTCTGAAAGCACTAGCCATCTTGCTCTTGAGTTGAGCCCTCGGGTACTGGTAGCCAGCAGGACTTGGACAAGAAGCACTAGATTAAATCTAAGCAAATGCTGGAAAACAGAAAGGTAAGATGAAGTGAATCCTAGAGACTGATAAAGCAAAGGATAGTAAGAGTAACTCTGGAACATGTGAATCAAGCTTTGGCAACCTGCAGGCTGGAAGCCTACAAATATACATGTGTCCAGACAGGAACAAGATGGCTGCAAACAGGAAGTATGGGTTATAGAGTTAGGAGGACTAAGCAAATAATTCTGGGAGCCCACTGAAGTCCTTTGCCCACAGCAGATGAGTACACTCTATTCAGATCTCACAATTATGTCCTGAGGATACATAAAATGTAAGTCTTTCTGATAATTAATGACTGTAAACTGTGAATTTGTAGATATGATTGTTAGGGAAATAGCCCTCTGGCCACTCCGTGAACCCTTTGAAACTAACTGGTGGCGATGTGGACCCCTTTGTGGTGAGGTAATGGAATGGGCTGCACAGACAAACCCTTTCGCTATGGGCAGAAGTGCCGGGAAAGAACCGATAGGTGCTTCACCTATACCAACCGCCGTTCCCACAGGTTGGGCCTTTGGTGCGGGTGCTCAGCAGGACTTAGGTGGGTCCCAGAGCATGGTGGGAGAGAGAGTCCAAATCCAAGTGCGGGTTGGGGCCAGCGGTGAGCAGCGGTGTCCAGCAGGTAGTCCAAAGTTGGGGTAGACAGTATACAAGCAGAATCCAGAAGACAGTTCAAGGTCAGGGCAGGTAGCAGGCAAGTAGGAGTTGGGTCCAGAATGGGGGTCAGCCAAGAAGACAGGCAAGGACTCTGATAGACAAAGGGCAGAGAAACAAGGACAGAATGGGGCAAATCCACAGGGAACAGGAACACAAGACGAAACTGGGAAGACAGAGGCAGAAACTATGAACTAGCACCACCACTGAGGAAGCTCTAACCTGAGTCTTTGGAAGAGCCTGCTGCCGGAGTCACTTTGGATCAGAGGTTAGGGGCTTAACAATGACAGGTTGTTGGCTTTTATTCAGATAAAGTGTTCAGCATTGCATGGCTTTCTACAGCATGTATAGAGAATCTTTGTGCCTGAAGCTTTCAGTGTTTCTCTAAGTAGATACTTGGCACATGGGTGAAATAACCTTAACTTGTTCAGAAATAAAAGCTTATGGCTCTTGCAAAAATAAGTTAAGGAAGGCATTTATGTGAAGTGGAAAATGTATTTCATTGATTTTTGTGGAAATGTAATTCAGAGGAATCTGAAAGTTTATCTCTGAAAAGTATATTTTACTACAATGAGGAGAATATGTATGTGAGTCATTTAGGTTATTTTAAATGTGACTTACAAATAAAGGATTGAGGTAAGTATATTCCTTGGAAATTTCCATTGTTAATGTCTTTCTCTCAGATGTTGATTTATTTTAACTTTACAAACATCTGTATTTGACCAACCATTTTATCTGTCCAAAAAAAGAGTCTGAAATGTGAATTTTCAGGGGAAGGTTTGTCTATGGAAAAGTTACAGTCTGATTTTAAGAGAAGATTGTGTGTGCTTTAGGGTAATTGCATGTTTATTTGAACAGTATTTAATTGTGGAGGAGAGTTTTGGTTAATTAGGGGAGATTAAACTTTCACTGGTCAATCCTATTCTTCTTTTACATCAGGAGATTAGAAATGTGTTTTTCCTTGGATGAAGTTTTAATTTTACTCTCCCATATAGTTAAAACATCTAATATAATTAGAAGTTTATTGTTTAAAAAAGGAATAATTCAGTGCTTGGGTAATTACAAAATATACATGACATAAATACCATCCAAAGACCTAGTAATACAACAAGCACTAACCCCAATTCAACCCCCTTCCTCCCTCTACTAGAGATGTGAATTGTGTCCTCGATCGTCTTAACGATCGATTTTGGCTGGGAGGGGGAGGGAATCGTATTGTTGCCGTTTGGGTGTTTAAAGTATCGTGAAAATCGTGAAAATCGTGAGCCGGCACACTAAAACCCCCTAAAACCCACCCCCGACCCTTTAAATTAAATCCCCCACCCTCCCGAACCCCCCCAAATGCCTTAAATTACCTGGGGGTCCAGCGGCGGTCCGGAACGGCAGCGGTCTGGAACGGCCTCCTGCCGAGAATCGTGTTGTCTTCAGCCGGCGCCATTTTTTAAAATGGCGGCGAAAAATGGCGGCGGCCATAGACCAACACGATTCGACTGCAGGAGTTCGTTCCGGACCCCCGCTGGACTTTTGGCAAGTCTTGTGGGGGTCAGGAGGCCCCCCCAAGCTGGCCAAAAGTCCCTGGGGGTCCAGCGGGGGTCCGGAAAACGATCTCCTGCCGCGAATCGTTTTCCGTACGGAAAATGGCGCCGGCAGGAGATCGACTGCAGGAGGTCGTTCAGCGGGGGTCCATGTTCCGGTCCGGGAGCTGGTCCGGAGGCCGTGGCCATGCTCCCGGAATGCCCCCAGGCCGAAACCACGCCTGTGGTTTATTTAGAAGTTTATTTATTTAGAAGCCCCGGGACTTACGCGCGTCCCGGGGCTTGCGCGTGCCGCCGAACCTATGCAAAATAAGCTCGGCGCGCGCAGGGGGGGATTGGGGTAGGTTTTGAAAATCTACCCCATAGTGAACTTAATAGCAGGTAATGGACTTCTCCTCCAAGAACTTATCCAATAGGGATGTGAATTGGGCTTTGGACAATTGAAAATATCGTCAATATTTTCAAAATCATCAGAAATCGGGGGCTACCCCAAAACGATAGGAAAACCCCACGATATTGATCGTGGGGGTTCTCTTATCATTTTGGGGGAGGGCGGGAAAAACGGCACACAAAAATAACCCTTAAACCCACCCCGACCCTCCCGACTCCCCCACTGGGACCACCCTCCACGGGACTCCCACTGGACCACCCTCCCTGGTGGTCCAGTGGGGGTCCCGGGCGCGATCTCCTGCTCTCGAGCCGTCGGCTGCCACTAATCAAAATGGCGCAGATGGCCTTTGCCCTTACCATGTGACAGGGTATCCGTGCCATTGGCCGTCCCCTGTCACATGGAGGGAGCACTGGATGGCACTGGATGGCCGGTGCCCCCTAGTCTTTCTACTATCCGAAAGAGTAAATAACCAATTCACATCTACCCGTTCTAGACCTCTCATGATTTTAAACACCTCTATCAAATCCCCCCTCAGCCGTCTCTTCTCCAAGCTGAAAAGTCCTAACCTATTTAGTCTTTCCTCATAGGGGAGCTGTTCCATTCCCCTTATCATTTTGGCAGCCCTTCTCTGTACCTTCTCCATCGCAATTATATCTTTTTTGAGATGCGGTGACCAGAATTGTACACAGTATTCAAGGCGCGGTCTCACCATGGAGCGATACAGAGGCATTATGACATCTTCCGTTTTATTCACCATTCCCTTTCTAATAATTCCCAACATTCTGTTTGCTTTTTTGACTGCCGCAGCACACTGAACCGACGATTTCAATGTGTTATCCACTATGACACCTAGATCTCTTTCTTGGGTTGTAGCACCTAATATGGAACCCAACATTGTGTAATTATAGCATGGGTTATTTTTCCCTATATGCATCACCTTGCACTTATCCACATTAAATTTCATCTGCCATTTAGATGCCCAATTTTCCAGTCTCACAAGGTCTTCCTGCAATTTATCACAATCTGCTTGTGATTTAACTACTCTGAACAATTTTGTGTCATCTGCAAATTTGATTATCTCACTCGTCGTATTTCTTTCCAGATCATTTATAAATATATTGAAAAGTAAGGGTCCCAATACAGAGCCCTGAGGCACTCCACTGTCCACTCCCTTCCACTGAGAAAATTGTCCATTTAATCCTACTCTCTGTTTCCTGTCTTTTAGCCAGTTTGCAATCCATGAAAGGACATCGCCACCTATCCCATGACTTTTTACTTTTCCTAGAAGCCTCTCATGAGGAACTTTGTCAAACGTCTTCTGAAAATCCAAGTATACTACATCTACCGGTTCACCTTTATCCACATGTGTATTAACTCCTTCAAAAAAAGTGAAGCAGATTTGTGAGGCAAGACTTGCCCTAGGTAAAGCCATCCTGCCAATGTGAAAATCCTCTAAGAAGGTTCATGGGTAAATAGATTCTGACATTCAAGCTTTATATTGAAAGATTGATATAGCACATATAACTACCACAGGACTTGTAACAACAAATAATCAATATTTACTGATTCAGATGCATTGAACCTTTTGTCCCCCTAGCATTTTGGAATGTATAACTTCAAAGGGGCTTCCACATTTTATGGAAAGAAGTCATTCGGTTATGTTTAACTGCCATTAAATATGTTAATTGGCGATATTCATAAAATCGTTCAAGAACTTCGTTAATGACTGGGGTCTTTTCCTTTGTCCAGTGTAAAGCAATAATGCATCAGGCCACTATAAAAACTTGCATATCTAATTTCTGTTGGTAAGTATTCAGTCCTGCAATGGGGTTATTAAGTAAGGACTCACCCGCAGTGGGTTGCAGGACCACCCCTACGAGTTTCCCCAAGATACTCAGTTACTATAAACCAGAATGAGATAATCTTGGGGCATTGCCACCAAATATGAATAATTGTACCAATGAGGCCACAGTTTCTCCAGCAAAGATTAGAGTAATGAGAGTAAATTTTATGCAATTTCACTGGAGTAAGGTGCCAGCGATACAGTAATTTAAAGCCATTTTCTTGTAAATGAGCTAAAATAGAGCATTTATGTTCAAACAATTTTTATTGAGCAGAAACCGAATATAAAAACCCAGGCTGTGGAGACACTTCCACAGCCTGGGAACAAGTTATAACTAACAGTAAACTTCAGCTCATTAACATGTACACTATATCTTCCTTCCCCCCCTTTATGCCCCCTCACAAATCCCCAGTCCCTCCCCCTCCCCCCTCTCTTCCCCCCCCCACTTCCTGGATTCCCGACTCCATCCCCACTTGGTTGAGGGTTAAAATATCAAAATGCAGTTCACGGCCCCCAGTGAAAACCCTGCAGAACTCAGTGCCAATTTGACCAGGACACTGGACATCCTTTCTCAATCATTTAAAATCAGACTCCGCGCTTTATGGGATAAAGATTATATGTAGACATTCCATGTCTTCAATAATTTTCGGCAGCGCAGAGGCGACGGTCTAGAAGCCAGGCACTCCATTTCTAACAGTTTATGAAAGGCATTGTGCCACATCCAATATGAAGGAGATTCAGAGGAGCGCCATTGAAGTAAAATCAGTTTTTTCCCCACCTGGCAGGCTTTTAAAAGGAGCAAATGATGTTCTGCACCCCTTATCAAGGAATAAGTTATATTGCCAAACAACAGAGCTGATGGAGAGAAAAGAACCCCTATATCCATTAGGTCACCCAGATATTGAGTAATACGTGTCCAAAATAAGCAGACCTTCAGACAGCTCCAAAAAGTGTCGGATAGGGTGCAGGCATCAGCTAAACATTTTTCACACTGGTTGGAGGATCTTAATTGTGCCTTGAACAAAGTGTGAGGGGATAAATAGGCCCTCCATAAGAATTTATACTGCATCTCTCAAAGGACCGTACTGCCAGACACTCTGGGGATCAATTGAAAGCTGCACTTTAGCATGCCTGGGGACACCCCAAATTAGGGATGTGAATCGTGTCCTCGATCGTCTTAACGATCGATTTCGGCTGGGAGGGGGAGGGAATCGTATTGTTGCCATTTGGGGGGTAAAATATCGTGAAAAATCGTGAAAAATCATGAAAAATCTAAAAATCGCAAAACCGGCACATTAAAATCCCCTAAAACCCACCCCCGACCCTTTAAATTAAATCCCCCACCCTCCCGAACCCCCCCCAAATGAGTTAAATAACCTGCGGGTCCAGCGGCGGTCCGGAACGGCAGCGGTCCGGAACGGGCTCCTGCTCCTGAATCTTGTTGTCTTCAGCCGGCGCCATTTTCCAAAATGGCGCCGAAAAATGGCGGCGGCCATAGACGAACACGATTGGACGGCAGGAGGTCCTTCCGGACCCCCGCTGGACTTTTGGCAAGTCTCGTGGGGGTCAGGAGGCCCCCCACAAGCTGGCCAAAAGTTCCTGGAGGTCCAGCGGGGGTCAGGGAGCGATTTCCCGCCGCGAATCGTTTTCGTATGGAAAATGGCGCCGGCAGGAGATCGACTGCAGGAGGTCGTTCAGCGAGGGTTCCGGCGCCTCGCTGAACAACCTCCTGCAGTCGATCTCCTGCCGGCGCCATTTTCCGTACGAAAACGATTCGCGGCGGGAAATCGCTCCCTGACCCCCGCTGGACCTCCAGGAACTTTTGGCCAGCTTGTGGGGGGCCTCCTGACCCCCACGAGACTTGCCAAAAGTCCAGCGGGGGTCCGGAAGGACCTCCTGCCGTCCAATCGTGTTCGTCTATGGCCGCCGCCATTTTTCGGCGCCATTTTGGAAAATGGCGCCGGCTGAAGACAACAAGATTCAGGAGCAGGAGCCCGTTCCGGACCGCTGCCGTTCCGGACCGCCGCTGGACCCGCAGGTTATTTAACTCATTTGGGGGGGGTTCGGGAGGGTGGGGGATTTAATTTAAAGGGTCGGGGGTGGGTTTTAGGGGGTTTTAGTGTGCCGGCTCACGATTCTAACGATTTATAATGATAAATCGTTAGAATCTCTATTGTATTGTGTTCCATAACGGTTTAAGACGATATTAAAATTATCGGACGATAATTTTAATCGTCCTAAAACGATTCACATCCCTACCCCAAATACCCTATCACTGTTCCATCTCTCTGCCAGCAACGCCGCCAGGTCATTAACCACCTTACTCTTTAGCCCCCGATGCAACCCTGCCAATGTCATTTTTGTTGATTTTTCCTACTGGAACAACCTATTCACTGCCTCGAAGGCCTGTGGCTGGCAAAGAGTTCACATAGTGTTATAACTGTAAATATGGAAAAACCTGATTGTGGCGTAACCTATAAATATTCCGAAGTTGGGGAAGTGGAAGAAGCATCCCCTCCCCGTCCAGAACATGTCCCAGCTGTGTAATGCCCTGCAGTGCCCAGTACCAAAATGCCACAGTGTGGGAACCCAGCATAAATTACTCGTTACCCTTCAGTGGGAGAAGGTAAGCACGGAGAGAGGAAATACCCAACAGTTTGCACAACCTTTGCCAAGTTCGCCTAATAGGTTCTAGAAGAATATTATGCCTTAATGTTTCTGGGAGATGAGAAGTCTGTGCTTGAAGAACGAATTTAAGATCCAGTGGCGCCACCATCGTTTGGTCCGCCTGGATATGTGTGTAAGTCGACGATCCCAGTAACCATCCCCGCACAATACATAGGTTGCTAGCTAAATTGTATAGGCGAAGGTCAGGTACGCCCATACCACCATGTCCCCATCTCCCATGAAGCCACTTCAAAGCTATAAGGGAAGGTTTACCCCGCCAGAAAAATTTACACAAGAGCGTATCCAAAACCCTCAGGTCCTTTTGTTTAATAATGAGTGGAAAATTCTGAAGCACATGCAGCCATTTGGGAAACAGGATCACTTAAACAGATTGATTCGGCCCCCCAGAGAGAGCAGCAAGTCTTTCCAGCCTTGAAGTTTATCCTTCGTTTGTAGCAGCAAGGGTGGGAAATTAAGAACATATAACTCCTCCGGGTCTGTGGACACCAAGATCCCCAGATACCAGATATGAACCTTAGCCCAATGGAGCGGGAAGGGCCCTTGCCTCCTGTTCCTGTCTGTGTCAGGAAAGCTTAACACTTCTGATTTCTCCCAGTTTATTTGAAGGCCAGAGAAAACCCCAAATGTCTGAAAAAGTCGAAGGGCTGGAGGGAGCGAGGGATCAGACATAGTGAGGAATAGCAAGATGTCATCTGCGAAGGCAGCATACTTAAACACTGGACCCTGTAGCCTAATATCCCTAATTTCCGGGGTGTCCTGAATGCTAAGCAGTAACAGCTCCAGAGTCAGAAGAAAAAGCAGGGGAGACAGCGGACAACCCTGCCGTGTGCCTCGTTGAATAGAAAAAGGGGGAGGCTGGAAGTTATTAGCGATAATAGAGGCCATTGGATTAGCATACAATAAGCGGACACTATTTAAAAAAAAACCAAAAAAAACCATCGAGCCCAGGTGCTGAAGAAGAAGGAACATGTAGCTCCAGTTAACCTGATCGAAAGCTTTTTCTGTGTCCAGACTCACCACCAGAAAGGGATCCTCCACTCGCCGGCATAGTACCATGGCTGTAGATACCAGCCGGATATTATGAAGGGCATAGCGACCCCAAACAAATCCTACCTGTCCCAACTGTATCAGATCAGGTAAAAGCACTGCCAACTTCTCTGCCAAAATTTTTGCTACCAATTTCTGGTCAAAATTTAAAAGAGAAATGGGGCGGTAGGAAGCCGGAGACAAGGGGTGTCTCCCCGGTTTAGTGATTAACGTGATATGAGCTGTGTTAGTATGCACCGGATAAGCTCCTGACTGAATTAAGTCATGAAATACCGATGGCAACAAACCTCCCAATTCTGCTGAGAGGGTTTTATAAAACTCCACAGTGAACCCTTCCGGACCGGGAGCCTTAAGCCGGGAGGCAAGGTGGATAGCACAGAGAGCTTCCTGTGTAGTAATGGGCTCCTGTAATCGGGCTATTTGTTTTGCTGTTAAACTAGGGAGGGTCACTTGAGAAAGAAAACCATCCGCCTCCGTGGAGTGAGCTTCGTCGGAAGAATACAAAGTCAATAGAAACGACGAAAAACATCCAAAATCGCATGCATCATCTCGCATGGCCGCTATATGCCTAGAAGGACGGGCGGTATGGACCAAATTAGTCATCATTTTCCCTGCCTTGTTACCATGTTGAAACAAACGGTATTGATAATAGAGCACACTCTTTTTCGCTCTCTGGTGGAGCAAAGTATTCAACGCCACTTGGACCGCCAACATATGTTCCCAATTAGCCTGAGAGCAGGAATGAATAAAGGATCGCTTAGCCTTGTGAAACTGGGCCATCAAGACCAGCACTCATTTATCTAACATTTTCCGATGATGGGATAAAAATGAGATGATATCACCGCGAAGTACCAGTTTGCCTGTATACCAAAACAAAACCGGATTATGCTCGTGTTCCCAATTGAGATATGAATATTCCATCCACTTGGACCTAAGGAAATCCTGAAAGTGACTATCTTCGGCCAAAAAATATGGATACCGCCACATAGCTGAGAAGGAGGCAGAGGACCAGGCCAATTCCATCAAAATAGGTGCATGGTCAGATATACTAAACTCCTCAATCTTAGCATCCAGCACTTTAGGGAAGGCATGATCACTGATAAAAAAGTAATCTAAGCGTGAATAGGAAGCATTGGCCCACAAGAGATGTGTGAAATCAGCCTCCATTGGGTGAAGCATCCTCCTCACGTCCACCAAATGCAGGATCGTTCTAAAAAAGCAATGCATTTACTGGCAGGGCGGGTAGAGCGGGTTCCATGTGAGGAATCCACAACTGGGTCTCTAACTGCATTAAGGTACCCTCCCACTATTACCACATGATCCAAGTAGGGTACCAACTGACCATAAATTTCCCTGAAAACGGTGGGCATATAATTGTTTGGGGCATAGACATTACACAGCATCAGTAGGATGTTGTGAAGCTCCGCAATCAAGATGATGTAACACCCCTGCGGGTCTTTCAATTCTCTAGTAATATGAATAAGAATCCTCTTATATATTAGTATGGTGACTCCTGTGGATTTGGTAGTGGCTGAAGTGTAGTGTACATTGCCCACCCAACCCTGTTTCAGTTTAAGATGTTCCTGTTCTGAAAGGTGTCTTTCTTGGAGGAAGGCTATGTCAGTGCGCTTTCTCCGCAAGGTTGTGCAAATCTTAGTTCGTTTAATTGGGGAATAGATTCCACAGACATTCCATGAAACTACCTGAGGCCTAAGGGCCATCAAAGCCTGTGTAGGTCAACCGATGAGAAAGACATAAAATCCCAATGTAAGGCGGAGGTGCCCTCCCAGCATGAACTCCCCCCTCAAAACCAGATTCCCACTTCGCATCACCTCCTCAACCCGCAAAGAACAGTCCACATGATAACAAGAGAATGAAAATTTAGGATGTACCCTAAGTCCCCCCTCACCTCCCACTCCCGCCTTCCACCCCCCCTGTGGAGACAAAGGCTTTGCTCAGTAGCTGGCAGACCATACTGGGCCTAGCTGCATCGACACTTCTCAGATCTCTCTGTACTTCCTTATCTGCACTAAACACACACTGAGCTTGACTGCGTCAGCATTCCTCAGTTCTTTGCCCTTCCTTATCTTAGGCTCACAGACAGCCCCCAACTCTTCACGAGGAGGTTGCTAGCTTCACCCAGAAACTGGAACAAGGCTATCACGCGCACAGTATAAGATGTAGTAACCAATAGCAATGAAGGCAGGCACGCAGCACGCTGGCAACATGCATTAGCACGTAGCAGTATAACCAATAGTATGCTGAATACGCTGTGGAATTCTGTAAATTCTGTATAATAAAAACAGCACTCGGACTGCATTCGAGGTGCCTTCCCGAGAACTCTGCCTGATGTGTCTTCTTCCGTGTGTCATCCATCACAACATCTGGTGACCCCTCCAGACGAGAATCCCCCTACTCATCCAGCCGGACGAGCCTAGGTGCACCGCAGCGAACTTCGCTCCCACATTCGTGAGTATGGGGGGGGGGGGGGGAACTGTCAACTCAGCAGAAGGTTCATGCAAAAGAGTTGCAGAAATCATTTCTTTATTACAAAAGGAGAGGCAATTCACGTCAGACTAGGAGATATAGAAAATATGTTGAAAGAAATAGAAAGCCAGTGCCCGTGGTATCCAGAGGCTGGTACTTTGAATATCCAGGACTGGATCAACTTATGGAATGCCTTGCACGCACCCCCGCGTGCCTCAATAAAACATCTATTGCTTTGGCAAAAATGCACGGAAGCGATAGAAAATCTGGGGACACACAATCACAAGGCACCGTCCCCAACCAAGGCTCCCGTGGCATCCTCCGAGTCCACCTCAGAGGAAGAACCCCAGGAAACCAAAGACACTGAAATCAAAGAAACTAACCTCCCTCCGCCTTACCCTCAAACCCCTTCACCACCCACAAGCTCCCTATACCCCCAGCTGTCATTGCCCATGACAGTTGTTGATTCTGCATCACCGATTTGTCCAGATAAATTACCATTACACGACGCCGATCCACGTAACTACCTATGCGGTGCGGTCCGCGTGGGGTTTCACCAAGAACAAGTGAAAGGAAATCTCACAGGAGAGGAATTATTGGAGGGGCTTCAAGCATTTCCCATTTCGGAGGTCCCTAATGACCAGGGTGGGATTCAATATCAATGGTCGGCATTACCGTATAGTATCCTATGGGAACTCTGAAAGAGCATCACAGAAACAGGAATTCATTCCACCTATACTCGAGGGATGTTAGAGGGAATTGTGAATGGCTATAAATTAATTCCCCAGGATTGGAAAGATCTGGCCCGTATGATCCTTACCCCTGCTCAGTATGTGGTTTGGGACTCAGAATATCAAAGGGAAGCCCTCATAGCTGGAAATACCTCGGGAGGAGCATATATACCTGACCAACTTTACTGGGTGGGACAATTTGCAACGCTGGAACAGCAAGCAGTGGGGACGCCCGCCGCTGCCTATCCAGCGATAAATCGCTGTGTGACCAAGGCCTTTAAGAAGGTTCCTGAATCCGGAAAAGCCACAAAATCATTTACGATGACCCGACAGGCTGCCACAGAATCTTACATACAATTTATAGATCATCTGCAAGAAGCCATTCAGCGTCAGGTAGACAACCCAGAGGCGAGCGCTGAACTAATAAAGAAACTAGCCTTTGAAAATGCAAATGTGGACTGTAGGAAAGCTCTGCAATCCAGAGTCAGTAAAATAGACTACACCTTAGCCGACATGCTAAAGGCTTGCATGGACGTAGGTACTCATGCCTTTTAAATGGACGCCCTAGCAGCCGCGTTGCACAAAGGTCAATTTCAAAAGCCAAAAGGGACTTGTTTCAATTGCAAAAACCCTGGCCATTTTAAACAACAACGCCATGCCCCGGGAGGGGGAGCATACAAAGGAACTGATTCTGCTGGGGCCTCGAGGTCTCGACCAAAAACAGTCCTGCTTACAGCAGCCATTCCTTCGCTGGCTTTTGTCAACAATGGAACATCAAACACATATTTGGCATCCCTTACAACTCTACTGGACAGGCAATTGTGGAGCGAGCCAACCTCACTCTTAAGACAACCCTTGACAAACACAAACAAAAGGCAGGAAATGCCCCCGGACTCCCCCCCAAACAAGACTGGCTGAACAACTGTTTACCTTAAATCATTTAAATATATCACATTCCAATCAGGTCACAGCTGTGGACAATCATTTTTGGAACAGGATTAGCAATCCACAACCATCAGTTTTGTATAGAATGTTACCTAACCCTGTTTGGCATGGCCCTGTCCCCTTTTTAACATGGGGATGAGGATATGCTGCTATGCTTGCTCCCTCAAGTCCAGACTGGGTTCCGAGTTGTTGCGTTAAGCCGTGGAGAGATGGCGTGGCACCAAGGCCTGAAAAATCAGATTCCATACTTCTCCCTGAGTCTTCACAACCCTCAGAAGGACCGGGATCGGGCTCCTTGCCAGCACCATCAGATGACTTGGGGACAAATTAAGGCATTATCCAGCCAATCCACACAGCTCCTGGAACAGCAGGGACTTGAAAAAACTCCAGAGAACTTTTTGCTTGCTGCATTCTCTTGTTTGAATGCCAATTCATTGACAATTGTGATGTGCATCTTCTTATCTTGCATTCTCCCTCCCGCCATGGTGATCTCTGAACAAGGACTATGGCAAACCAATATGTACATTACCAATGCACAGAACTTATCACAACTATTGAACCAAACAGATTGCTGGGTTTGCATGCACATGCCAACCCATACCAGAGGAGGACTATTGATGCATGCAGTTCCCTTTAACCTATCAGGATGGACTACATACCCATGGGACAATGGGGTCTTTATAAACTCACCAGTCAATTACACGGTGAGGCATTTGGGTACTAGAATACAAGAGAACGCTACCTTTTGTTGGGAATATAATAATGACAGTATCACAGGCCCCAGGGTAGGGAAATAGCCATATTGCAATCAAACATTCACCCTGCAACATAACATGTCTAGAAACAACACCTTCCTTAATGAAACCATTACTGAACACATGCACAATTTCACAAAATATATGTGTAATTATCAGCTCACAGGGTACCCAGTTGGACAGGGTTGCCCCACCTCCACAGCCACAGGAGGATTCAATCTGTGTAACCCTATAGCAGAAATGGTAAAACAAACCCAAAACAAGCAAAACACATCTACCAATTTGTTGGGAAACATCTGGATGTTGTGTGGACGCAGGGCATATATGAGAATCCCTGCAAGATGGACAGGTAGATGTACTCTAGGCTACATAATGCCATCCTTTTATATTACTACCAAACTGCCCAAAGGTGGAATCAGGAACAGGAGAGAGTCAGTTCAAAACCCAATTGGGTGAGGCACAGGCACGATGGTCTACAGGGGCCTGTTTCCCCCATTAGGGGCAGCACTAAACTACCGAGATTTACGCACCCTTGCCAACTGGACCACAGCCCTATTCAACCTAACGATTAAATCCATAAAACTCCTCACAGAAGAGGTCTCACAAATGATAGAAGTAGTATTGCAGAATCGCTATTCATTGGACATGATCTTAGCCTCAAAGGGAGGCGTATGTGCATTGATTGGTTCACATTGCTGTGTATACATATCTGATTATAAAGCTAACCTCACACACACCATTGAGCAGATGGAGACTCTAATAGCCGATCGCCCTCTATCCGATAACGAACCCCAGTCCCCTGGGGACTGGGGTTCGTTATCGGAGCTATGGTACTAGCTCCCCGACATGGCAGGTCTCAGAAAGATAATTCCCATTGTATTACTTTGTATCTTCATTCTAATATGTTGCTGCTGCTGCTGTATTCAATGCTTGCCCAACCTGGCTAACATACTTATACCTAAAACACAACATAAAGATTTCCTGTAAAATATAAAAGAAAGGATGAGATGTGGAGACAAAGGCTTTGCTCAGTAGCTGGCAGACCACACTGGGCCTAGCTGCATCGACACTTCTCAGATCTCTCTGTACTTCCTTATCTGCACTAAACACACACTGAGCTTGACTGCGTCAGCATTCCTCAGATCTCTGCACTTCCTTATCTTAGGCTCACAGACAGCCCCCACCTCTTCACGAGGAGGTTGCTTGCTTCACCCAGAAACTGGCACAAGGCTATCACGCGCACAGTATAAGATGTAGTAACCAATAGCAATGAAGGCAGGCATGCAGCACGCAGGCAGCATGCATTAGCACGTAGCAGTATAACCAATAGTATGCTGAATACGCTGTGGAATTCTGTAAACTCTGTATAATAAAAAGAGCACTCGGACTGCGTTCGAGGTACCTTCCCGAGAACTCTGCCTGACGTGTCTTCCGTGTGTCATCCATCACAACACCCCCCATCCCTCCTCCTCCCCCTTCCCCAGCCTCAGCCCCGTTCCCTTTTCCCGCTAATCCCATTGTTATAGTACAACGGGGGAGATCACCACCACGCAGACTGGGCCCTCCCCCCCCCACCACACTCTTTACTAAATGGAAGGAGAAAACCAAGTCATATCCCATCTATGCAGAACCATGGGAAAGGGGGCCGTTCCCTTCTGTATCGCCATGTGGCCATATCGAGCCACCAATATTGCATTCCCCTTTACCAAGGTATATGAATTACAATGTGCATATCAGTCAAATATGCATAGAAATAAGAAGAAAGATATAGACCCAGAGGCCCAAACAGCATTTTGTTAACTGAATAAACAATGATGTCTCTCTCCAACAAATCAAACCCACGTCCGATCCGCTTTCCAAAATAATGTGAGATCCCAGTGGTACAGTTTATGTGTCGAGGGAAATTGCCAAAAAAAATCAAATGTACAGGATATCCCTTTGGACATAAACAGAACTGTATAAAGCTCATGCGGTGTTTACAGCAGATCACCAAATGGAAAATGGAACCCAAAAAAGAAGAAAAAAACCAAACAAACAAAAACTTCGTTCTCCTGGAACAAAAAAAACAGTGGCGAAAGAGCAGAAAAAAAAAGAAAAGAAAACATTAGAAGTTTGAAACAGTAGTTGGAGACCCGGGATGGTAAAACACACAAAAAAAAAAACCATTCTCTTTATCCGGCCCCAACAGACTGTGACCGGCAGCCCACTGCTCTAACAACAAACCCCTCGGCAACTGGCATTGCGAGCGCGCAGACCTCAAGCATCACCCGGTGCTTCGTTGCAGGCATCAGAGGGCTTTTTTGCTGGAACAGAGCACAGGTACTGTTTAAGCGTGGCCGCATCCGAGAACCAGCGGACTCCCGAAGGTGTCTGGCACGAACCTTAGCCGGGTAAATCATGACGGCACGCTGACCCAGGGCGAACATCTGAGTGCACAGTGGGGCCAGTTCCCGCCGTTGTGCCGAAAGGGCAGAGGAGAAGTCCTGAAATACCAGTATATTGGTGTTAGCGTGCATTAAGGTTTTGCCCTGCTGAAGGGCGAGAAGAATATCTGTCTTGTGTGCAAAATTCAGGAGTTTGACTATGACTACTCTTGGCCTCTCACCCTCCGCCCTCTTGGGGCCTAAGTGATGCACATGTTCTACACAGATCGGGCCGTGCCCAGCAGGTAGTTTCAATTCAGCAGAGAGCCATTGTTCCAGGAAAGCTGGTAAGTTGTTTTCTGCTAGGGATTCGGGCAGCCCCATAAACCTCAAATTTGACCACCTCACACGATTTTCCAAGTCTTCGAGTTTGGCGCCCTGTTTCTCCACTGCGGTCTTCAGGGCCGCGATGTCTGCCTGGGCCCCATGGAGGCCATCTTTATTGTCTGCCACGCGCGTTTCTACTTCTGTGATTCGCTGCTCAAACCCTGCCAACCCAGCTGACAGTTCTGCAATTTGCTCGGAGATTTTTTTAAATTCTGGGGACAGGGTTGCAACGACCGCCACCGTCATTTTGACTAGCGTGGCAGATGGTGAGGCTACTACATCTGCCCCATGCCCTCCTCCACCGTCTGTTCAGCCGCCTTCATCTTCGTCTTTTTTAGTGCTACGAAACGCCATCGGCCCCCCCCTCAGTGACTCAGAACTCCGCAGCAGTGTCAAGGGGTTATGGCAGCGAAGAGAAGTGGTAGATGGGATGATAAGGATGGGGTTGGATGGGGTATTCAAACCTGGAGAAGGGAGCTCACATCTACTTCCTTCAAAGCGTCATGTGATCTCCTCTAATAAATACTAATAAGATCAAGTAATGGTTTGATATTCCAGCATTAATCTTTTTGATCCAAGCATTAGTCATTTCATATCTGGACTATGGAAATGCCCTTTACATAGGCTTTGAGGCATTCACAAATAGTTCATAATACAGCGGTCCGCCTTCTCACAGGAAGCAAGCTAATATATAGCTCCAGTATTGAAAATTCTGAATTGACTTCCTGTGATGTGGAGGACAAAATTTAAGCAATTTTAGCATTTAAAAGTTCGAATGTGCTGGGTTTATCTTATCTTAGAGGCAAATTGGTATCTTATGTTTCAAGTAATATACTTCATTTCCAGAGGAAAGGTTTGTTAACTGTCCCATCAGTCCCATCAGTTAAGGAAGTTCATTTGATGGGTACATGCAATAAGGCATTTTCATGTATTGGCTTCTATCTCTGCAATAAGTTCCCAATAGATGTCCATTTTATTAAAGAGTTGCTTCCATTTAGGAAACAGTTAAAATGTGTCTATCATATCTTTTAAAACTGAATGGTAAATCTTCTATCCTAGTTTCAGCCTTATAAGCAGAAAGCTGGAAGTTTTTAAGAATTTTTCTCTGTTCTGTCTCATTCGTTGTCTTTTCTATCCTGACAAATGCTCCAGTCCCTTTTGGCAAGAAATGCCATCACTAGTATGCTTTATGGCAGTGTTTCTCAACCTTTTGTTTGTCAATAATGGGCTAGCTACCTTCCTTAAATTACGGGCAGTGCTGATGAGTGGGGGGGGGAGGGGAAGTGGTGCTCCCCAGAAACTTATAGAGGATATACTCCCTCCCCATCTGGTCTTTCATTTCATGGATCATCTCTGCAGCTAATCTGTGTAACTAGCCTAAGAAAATATTTTTCTAAAAAAACAATTGCTCTTATTTAAAAATAAACAAACAAACAAACAAAAAAAACCAAAACTCTTTTTTCTCTCCTCCCCTTCCCTCTCCCAGTCAGCCAACAGTATTGTCCTCAAATATTATTTATTTATTTGAAAGTTCTTATATACTGCCTATAAGGATAACCATGCTAGGTGGTTTACAAAATAACACACATAATAAAATAAGTTATAAAACTAATATGAACATAAAAACACACTAATGAATAAAACAAACCATAAACTAAATAGAATAATACCTCCTTCTGCCTCCTAGCCAGCTACCAGTTCACTGAAAAATAAATCACTCCCCATCCAATGAACCAGCAGTTCGTCATTTAAAATAAAATAAAAAATATTCCCTTCTTTCCCTACCTCTAGTCAGTCATCAGTTTGGCATTAGAAAAAAGGATAAAAAATCCCTCCCTCTCTCTCCCTCCCTTCTGTCAGCCAGCAATACTACTACAATTAATACCCTTCTCTGTAGAATCTTTTTCTGTTTGGGACAGGTCCCAAGGCTCAATCTCTGGGTTGAGAGCAACTTCAGCTGAATGTTAATGAACTGGCATGAAACTGAGTCAGTGTTTACTCTGCTTTCAGGCCCTGCAGTGTCCCTGTCCCCCCCGGCTTCTTTATGGGAGGCAGGGCCTAAGAGCAGAACAGACCATGATTCAGTCTTACATGTAAAATTGTCTTGCAAATAAAGTTATTTGAATCTGAATCTCACACAGGGTGTCTTAATATTCAGTTGCGACTGCTCTCATCCTAGAGATGGGGACTCAGTTCCTGTCCTAACTGGATAAAAAAGATTCATAAGGCAGGGTGGGGTATGGGGGTTTAGAAGACTAGAAAAAGTCTCTGCTGGCTGTGATGCAGAGAACAAAGGGGGATACTGGGTTGGCCACTTGTCACTATTTCACATACTACACTTGGCATCTCTAAAGCCACTAGTCTGGACCCTACAGATGTTGCTCATCCTTGGGGGCACCATGAGGAAGAAGAGTTCAAGTGTCAACAAAATCAATGCTTGTACTGTGTCAGTCATGAGCATGACATCGCAGAATGTCTATGGGGAAAGTTTAAGAACTGGAACTTGATGCCATCTCGAGTAGAGTGGCATCAAAACATCAACGGCATGCTGAACCAAAAGTTTCAGAAAAGCATCAATGCTGGAATAAGAACTGAAAATAATAGTTGGTATCAAACAAGCTAACATAGTCAGAGAATGAGAAATGGCTCCTGCTAGACTGGATAGGGCAAGTTGGAGGGTGCATTTGTGCGTATCCATTTCAATAGCATCAGAGGAGAGTTCAGGGGTAGAGAGAAGAGCTCAACAGATTCTTATATCTCTGTAGGGAATAAACTGAGTACCCTATGTGTTGGGGGGAGGGGTACTAATCTATGGAAGAAAGTACAAAGACCACCATCAGACAGCGGCTATATATCAGGCATATGATACTGCACAATTGATTACTGGCCTTGAAAAAACAGCTGCCATAGGGAGCTAACTAAAATTTGGGGGGCCAGTCCCACAGGATGACAACAAGTATGAGAAAGTCCAGGACATGGACTCCCATTTAGATTCCACAGATCTGGAATATGGAGGGGCAAATGCAGAAGTGCCAGATTTTTGTAGGCTCAGATAATCCAGATTTATCTCCTTATGAAAGAATTTGATCTTATAACAGGTTTCCTACTACTATGACAAAGATTCATCTTGTTCAGATGGCCAACACCAAGTCTGTTGGGATATAGAAGATACAAACCCCTGTAAGACCATTACTTACATTGGCCACAAGGGACTTGTCACTATCTGAGTAGGCTTGATCCAGTGGCAGTTATTCTGTCCAGGTCCTCTCATTCCAGAATGCCAGTACTCAGTAGGCCATGAGGGGCTGAATGAATATACTAACGTTCTTGTTTTTAATGAAACTTTTGACTCAAACCTGCAAATGACATCACAGTAAAATATTCAGAGGAATACTTATGCAAAGCAGTAAAACCTCCACGGCAGGCACTGATAAAGGAGTCAAGCAGCAGAAAGAGTAACTTCAAGACTCCAAAGCACCATGGGGTGCAAAGCAGTCATCCCCTCCCCACCCCCCCCCCCACACCCCCAGACTGGGGTACAACACCAAGGCATAGAGGCAAAGAGAACTCCAAGATGTAAGGTCTGGGCAAGAAAGTAAGGCTGAGCGGCACAAAAACCCTCAAGGTACAGGATTTTGTGCCTGTTCCATTTCCTAATTTCCTAATTTTATGGTTTTTGCAAGAAATTTCTGGCACTAATCTAAGTGTCAGCAACAGAATGATGTGCGGCAAAGATTATACTGAGCAATAACAGTTACCAAACAACATTTTTTATTTTACATATGCATACATTGATTGTGCACAATATTCGATACCACAGTAAATAAATGTATAGACAAAGGACCCCCTTACAGCATTCAGAACATCAAAATGGTTATTTTTCAGTATCTTTTGTCTTGTACCAGTATTTCTCCTTCAAAATGAGGGCTTTTTGGGCAAAAATGTTTTCCATATCCTGTATCTGAACTCTTGCTGTTGCATTTCCTCATTGAGTGCTTTTGCATGAGTTCCCTTTTACTACATTAACCTCTTATGACATTCAGTACAGTAAATGGTTTCTTTTGAGCATCTTTTGTCTTGTGCAGTAGCTCTTCCTCTGAATGATGGATTTTTGGACAAACCACCTACATTTAATCAATTTTATAACAGGGTGGGAGAACCAGGCAGAGACTGTTGGAGGAAAGGAAGACATATAGAACAGGTTTTGTGCTCTGGTAATGAACTTGTGTTTCTTTTTTGAATTTTTTCAAATATTTGTTCTGGGGACACAATACCCAAGTATAACAAACTAAGAAGACAGGAACTATGGGGAGAACACCCCAAGGCTCCAAAAGAGGGCCCCAGCAAGAGTGACAACTGGCAAACTGGCACAAAAAATGGCATTAGCATCCTAAGGCAGCAAGAAAGGGGAACGAAGCAGAAAATGTGGCAGAAAGACCTCCAAGGCAGGCACTGATAATCAAGCAACCAAAACAGTGACTTCAAGACTTGAAAGCACCATGAGAGGTGCAAAGTAGCCTCCCCTTACCCTGCCCCCCCGGTCTGGCAAGGCGTTAGGTCCGGGATGTAACAGTAAGGCGCAGTGGCAAAGAGATCTCCATATGATCATCTCCATATGTCAGTTTTTTTTGGATAGAGCTGGCTTCTGCTGCCTTATTAGTCCTAAAGAGACCAACTTAGGTGCAGCACTACTTTTTTTTGGTTCTTGCTGGCACTGCCAGTGCCAACCTGGCCAATTTTGGAAATATTTACTTTACCTACATTGCCTTTCTCTATCCCTGACATGATTGATTTTCTGTCATTAGGGATGTAAATATTAAAATAATTTAATATTTCACAGTGGCATCGTAATGCCCACTGACCTTGCCAGTGCCATGCTGATACGTGTATGTGGAGAAAACAGAACCACTGCTACAGTAAATGTCACACTGTGTGCAATACTTCTCTGACACTGACAGACTTCAAAACACAGCTTAGTATGCTCCAGTCTCTCCTTGTCTTCAGTGCTGACTTTATGCCCAGTGCCCTCACTGCCCAGTGCCCAGGCAGACACAAAATGACTAGCAGCTATTCAAGCAACTCTCCAGTCTGCCTTCAATTACCACAAAGGGAAAAGAAGAACAACAAACAACACAAATTTGCTCCGAGACACAGGGATTGTGATGCAGTGTTGCCTCACTGCTTTCCTCTATTGTGTGACTGGCACAGTGACACTATAAAATAGGCAGCAACGAAAAAATAGTTTGGGAAATTTTACTTAGATCTCAGAGAGTGCTCAAATAGCATACGCCTCACAGACAATGTCTTCAGATGGAATGCACAGCAAATCTCTGACATGCTCAGTCTTCAAGATCAGTGTCACTGTACCTGGTGAGCAGCAATATGTTGGATTGGCAAATTGCTTTACTGTGATATGTCATCCCTCTTGTCTCCTTGACAACATGTCTGTCTTATCCATGTCTGCTGACTACCTGCTCTATATACTGTATCTATTCCTAACTGTACATCTGTTGCTCTCTTTGATTTTTATGAGTCCATTGACTAAAATGGCTTATAGAAATCATTCCATTTCAAACGAATGAAACAAATGAAATGTGTTTAATTTGGGGGGGTGGGGAGTTTCTCACTTTGTTTCGGGGCTCCATGACAGAAACAAATTGGTCTCTATTCATTTCAAGGCCAATATTCAATAGGCTGTTTAGTGGAGAAGCTATCCAGTTAAAGTTAGCTGGATTACTTGTCCTATATATTCAAAGGATAAACATATTACAAAAATAACTAACTACGTAGTTATATTTGAAAATAGTCAGGTAGGCTTTTTAGTTTTCCAGCCTTGTGTGGCCGGATAACGTGCTATGTAATCGGATATCTTTAAAAGATATCAGGCTCAGTAGCGCCGTCATTAGAAAGCAAAACCAAATAAATAAAAGGGCCAGTGGGCCAATCCCCTCCTATCCCCAAAATACCTTACAAAGGTCCTGTTGGGCTGCGCTTGCCATCACCCGCTAAATCTCTTAGCTGAGCAGAGGCCCTGCCCTATTTTTTTTAAATAAATTGAACGAGCAGCCTGTCCCCTACCTTCTTTCCCACTAATCTGCAAGGATTAAAAATCACTTGGACCCCCTCCCAATCCTCCCCGATGATACCTTTGTTTTTATTGTCGGGAGCAAGGGATCCTCTGCTCTGCTCCTGGCGCCTCCAGCACTGCTCTAAGAGAGGCAGTGCTGAACGCTTTCGTTTGCGTTAGGCAAGGGGAAGGGGAGGGTTTGTGTGATTTATAATCCTTGTGGTTGGGTGGAAGGGAAGGTGGGGTGGGGGGGGGGGGGCAGGCTGCTCGTTCAATTTATTTTTAAAAAACAGGATGGGGTCCTCTGCTCAATTAAGAGGTTTAGGGAGGTGAGGTGAGCACGGCCCAACAGGACTTTTGTAAGATAGTTTAGGAGGTGAGAGGGAATTGACCGGCTGGCCCCTTTATTTCCTAATGATAGTGATACTTATCTGGTTATGTAGCACATTATCTGGCCACACAAGGCTGGATCATATTGCATATATTTGGCTAAGTTAGCAGATATCTCAGCCCCTCCCTGGAACACCCCTGAAAAACCACTTGTTTTCTGGCTAAATTATAGCCAGATAACTGAATATGCCTATTTTGCTGTTTAGATGGATAATTTTTGAGTTATCTGTCTAAATACCTTTTTAATATGGACTTCTTCATTTTTAATTCATTTTAAACTAACACACATGCCTATTAAAGCACTGTTAATGTGTGTAAGCTAGATTTAACGTGTTAACAGCTCTTTAAACACATTAATGCTTGCAAAAAAGCATTAGCACACTAATGCACTGGTTTTCTGGTGCATTATCTATAATACCTGACCACAAAGTAGAAAGACAGATCAAGGATGCATGAAAATGTCTTTCTAGGCTTGGTCTATAGAGTCGACCTCTCTGTGGAGCCATTAGAAATTAATAGTGAGAGTTCATGTTCTAGCAGGAATAGAAACTTTTGTGAAGGTATAGGGCTAAAGTAGGCCAGGATATTTTGGACATATTTTTTAATTCATTTATTTGTATGATTTATATTCCATCTTGGTGGGCCAGTACATAATAAAGGGTAGGGCAGGACAAGAAAGTGGCAGGGTATGGTTCTTGTTGTAGAGACGCTTCATTTTTCGGATGTACCAAAAGAAAGGTAGGCACATTTGTTTTCTAACAAAATGAAAAATGCAACAAAAAAATTGCTTTGTTTCATTACAAAACATAGAGTAAACTACCACATCCAAAAAATGCCAGTTTCACTCTTCAGATCAAAAACAAAACCAGAAACAGGACAAACTAAGCACGTATTTTATTTTCCTCAAAAATAACACTTCAAAAGCTCTTGTCTGGTACCATACAGGGTGCGAGACTGCCAGCGCACTTGACTAAATGGCACCAATTATAATCATCCACTAGTTTTGTTTTAACAATATTTTTGAAAAATTCTCAAATCATAAAGTCCAGAACATTTTTCCCAGAGCATTTTTTAAAGCATCATTTTCCACTAATTGCATTTAAAACACTTAGGGCCAGATTTTCAAAGGGGTACGCGCGTAAGATATGCGCGTACCCCCCGAAAACCTGGCCCAAACTCCCCCTGCACGCGCCGAGATGCGTGTAAGTCCCGGGGCTTTCCTGGGGGGGGGGGGGGCGTGTCGGGGGCATGTCGGGGGGAGCGTGTCGTGGCCAGTGCGTCATTGGGGGCGTTCCGGGGGCATGGCCGTGGCCTCCGGACCAGACCCTGGACCAGACCATGGCGCGCCGGCAGCTGGCCCGGCGTGCGCAAGTTACGCCTGCCTCGAGCAGGCGTAACTTGTGCAACAAAGGTAGGGGGGGGGGTTTAGATAGGGCTGGGGGGGGGGGTTGGTTAGGTAGGGGAAGGGAGGGAAAGGTGCGGGGGGGGGGGGGGGGGGTAGTGGAAAGAAAGTTCCTTCCGAGGCCGCTCTGATTTCGGAGAAGCCTCAGAGGGAATGGAGGCAGGCTGCGCGGCTTGGCGTGCGCAGGCTGCCGATTTTGGGCATCCTTGCGCGCGCCAACCCTGGATTTTAATGGATATGTACAGCTACGCGCATATCTATTAAAATCCCGCGTACTCTTGTTTGCGCCTGGTGCGCGAACAAAAGTACGCGCAGGCGCAGATTTATAAAATCTACCCCTTATTTAGTGCTGCTTCTCAGCAAACAATCTTAAAGGAATGCTGAGCCCCAGATCATCCATAATGTGCTGTGTGGAGAGTTCTGTTCTCAGGACAGCTTATGTCCAATGCCAGGATTTTAAACAACACTGGTTCAACTCTGCAGTGTTTCGGCAGTCACACCTGCATCAGGGGCAGCTCCTAAGTATCATAAAATAAAATAAATATTTAAATAAAATAAAACTTCCTGTTAATGATTTTTGTCTTGCAAACAGGGCTGGTGCAAGGGTATAAGGGCCTTACGCAACCTTCTGCCTTGCGTCCGCCCTCTTACCCCCTCCAATCCAGGCCCCGGCTTCACTCAGATAGGCCCCCTCTCTTATTCACACTCAGATTCCTTGTCTCATTCATGCATGCACCCTGACACAGGCTCCCTCCCTATCTTTCTCTAACACCATTGCTCTCTCATACACACATAATCCCTCCCACTCACTCACATACTCAAAAGCAGAGATGCCGCTCACAGCTTACCGAGTCTCTGCTTCTCTCGGCCATGAGCAGGATGGGCGCTGCTCGCAGCCTGTCAAGTCTCTATTTCTCTCGGCTGCAAGCAGGATAGGTACTGCTTGCGGCCCGCCGAGTGTCCGCCGCTTGTGGCCTGCCAAGTCTCTACTCCTCTCGACCAAGAGCGAGATAGGCTCCTCTCGTGGCCCCACATGGCTGCTCTTTGCCGCTCCCTAATGGATGGCGCCCTATATGTTCTGTGATTTTGTTTTTTTGAATAGTTTCCACAATTTTTCCCAGCACTGAAGTCAGGCACACGTCCATAGTTTCTTGGATCACCCTGGAGCCCTTTTTAAATATTGGGTCTACTTTAGCCACCTTCCAGTCTTCAGGTACAATAGATGATTTTAATGACAGGTTACAAATTACTAGTAATAGAGCTGAAATTTCATTTTTGAGTTCTTTCTGAACCCTGGGTTGTATACCATCTGGTCTGGATGATTTGCTACTCTTCAGTTTGTCAATCTGGTCTACTATATCTTGCGGGTTTACCATGATTTGGTTCAGTTCGTCTGAATCATCACCCTTGAAACTGTCTCTGAAGCAAAGAATTAATTTAGTCTTTCTGTGATGCCCTAAATAAACCAAAAATCCCCACCAAAATTATTTTTTCCCATTCATTTCAGAAATTCAGTCCCCTCCTCCAGCACCACCAACATTTAAAAATGATCCTCTCCCCTCCAGATATCTATTATGCATTTGTGGGTTTCCAGAATCAGGCAGGATTGATCCACAGTTGCTTCTGCCCCACCGGGTCCCAGCGTGTCCTAAGGAAACAGATGGAAATGCATCCCCCTTCTCTATATTTCATCAGAGTTTTCTTATCATGTTTTCTAACCAAATAAATCAAGATTTTTTATTGCATTTATCATTTCTTTCTTTTGGTGCTATCTGAAAAGGGAGGCTTCTCACCTCTGCTAATTTCCTGCCCTAGACCCACAGATGTCTGGGGATGGTAGAAGATGAGGGAAAAGTTTATGTGTGTGTGTGTGTGTGTAGGGGGGGAGAATGTTGAACTTTAAAAGTCAGCAGCACTGAGGGTTTTCAGCAGGGGAAGGACCCTTCATTTCCTTTTGTTTATTTTGTATGTTTTTAGTGATTATTTCATTTCTAATATTCAAAATGAAATTAAAAAAATGAAAACATACTCCTGCATGTGATAATAAGAATGGAATGCTCATTAGCCTAGATGCCAAAAAGGTGTTTGACCACATGGAATGGTCTTATCTGTTGTGGGCACTTGAGCAGTTTAACTTTGGGAAGGGGTTTTTGTAATAGGTTAAATTATTATATAAGCAACCTCTGGTACAACTGTTGATGAATGAATCTCTTTCAGAGACTTTTAACTTGGGTAAGGGAGCCCTTTATCCTCTTTATTGTTTGTTCTTGTATTAGAGCCTTTGGCAGTTAAGCTACGGGTTCTCCACTCATTCTAGAGCATAAAGATTAGGATTAAAAAGGTTAAATTAAGTTTATTTGTGCATGATAAGCTATTTGTAGGCAACAACCACAGCAGCTTTTGGGATATTATCGAGGTAATTACTGATTTGGGGAATTTCTCTGGCTTCTAGATTAATTATGGAAAATCAAGGGCTTTCCTCTTATCTTATGATTTGCAAAGTCATTGGGGGGAGGGGTCTTTCCCACTAGAATGGGCATCAGGCCAAGGGTCCACCTCCCGGCGCAACAGGGTTTTCAGCCTTTTTACCAGGGGTGCTCCTCCCTGCATGATTTTTCTTACCTAGATTCAGGGACCTCCCTTCCAAAGGATCCCAGCCATCTAACTAGAGAACCTCAGGCTCTTCTGTCTCTAACACAGACAGTTCATAATTGTCTTTAAATATAAAATAAACTAACAATCTAGTTACTTAAGTTAGCACACAAACATTACGCGTCTGTTCCTGTTGACTGTTCATGTTTCTCTGTGCTCTCAGACATTTTCTGATGACCACATCCTCTCAGCACCTCTGATGACCACACCCTCTCCTTCTATTGGCTGTGTCTCCTGTCCTGTGCTTGCATACACCCAGAGGCAAGGAGCTAGAGGGTGGACTACAGGAGCCAGGGGCCTTGTTTTGTGCTTGTAGCATGGGAAGCAACAGGAAGTGGGGGAGAGGTGGAACAGCACAGCAGCAACAGCAGTGGCTGCAAAGTGGTAGGGGCGTACATGCTCCTGTCCAGGTTTACAATTCTGTTCTTAAATTGTGAAACCATGACAAGAAAATCGAGGGTAATTCTGTGCACTTAGAATGAGTGTAGATAAAAAAAAAAATCTATATTTATCGACTTTCCTAAATCTGCTGTGATTACTCCCATTGAAATGCTTAAAAAATATTACTCTGACACATGCATGTTTCCCAAGACACAAAAGTGAAAAGAACTGACATACAGTCATCCAACAGAATCCCAATTGTAGCCAATGAAGGTCTTAGCTTTCCAGTCCATAATAATTCAGATTTATTTGAGTTTGGCTCTAATCTATTGGATTTAAGACAGGAAAGTACACCAGCGAAGCAGCTATTCAAATCATCAAAAGATAAATTAACTGGGTTTTATAGAACATAAATTCATAATCAGCATGGAAATGTATTTATTTAAATTTGTTACCTGTTTTTTTGAATGCAAAATTCACCCAAAGTGAAAAAAAGACATGGGAAGGGCAATAATCAAAGCCCTTTTCGTGTGTAAATGGGCTTTTTGTTTGTTGCCCATTCTATATCAGACTAACGTATACAGACGATGTGTTTTATTTTTTTACCCAGGTATGTTTGGAGACATCCCTGGAGTAAGGTTTTAGTTAGGGGAGGCACTTACACAGACAGTTTTGAATAATCACAATTAGCTAGGTAACTTCGCCTTGAAAAAGAACCTGCACAAAAAGGAAGTGCAACTTTGTGTGTGTACTTTTCCATAGGCAATAATCAAAGCACAACTATCTGTGCAGTTTTGCTTTGATTATTCCAGCAAGCCCTTTAGGTTAAAAGTTACCTGTGGGGCTTACCAAACTGAGGTAGTTTGACTGTCTACTCCTAAATGACAGAATTAGGATTATCAAAGGCATCATATATACATTGAAAAGCAGAGGAGAAAGAATGAAGGCTTGGGGAACATCACAGCCCATAAACTACAGTGCAGATGTAAAATCCCCCAGGGCAACAGCCTGACTTCTATCTTCCAAGAACAAACAGCCACTCAGAGTTAAATCTGCCAAATCCTAGGTCTGCAAGACGACTGAACAAAATAGCATGATTAATGGTGTCGAATGCTGCTGTGGGATTAGAACAAGGAGAACAATGCTCCCCATGACCACCTTGCAAGGACAATCATCCATTTTAGCTGAGAAGCCAGGGCTAAATGTACTTTATTTATTTCTTTTGTGGTTATTCTCTTCATTTTGGATCCATTTCATCACACTCTTTCTGTATTGAATGTTATGTTTGAATTTATTTGGAAATATAAATTTAAAATCCTACATTTTAAATGTTTTTATTTTTCAAAACAGTACTTGATTTCAGGCACACGCGGGCTAATTTACAGGCAATTCATTTAGTATATGGATATATTCCAGGCTTGGTTTGCTAAGCTTTTTTTCCCCATAAACACAGAATGGGGAATACACCTTAGTAATTAGGCCCTCCATCCTAAAACATCACTTTTTAGGCCTCCACATACTCAGGAGACATATGTGGACAGTCATATGAAGAAGACATTCAATCTGGTATATATATATATATATATCTTATCTACATATATATATAAAGATAGATAGATAGGAATAGCACATTGATGGAAGACTGTAAAAAAAGATTTGCAGGTGGACATATTCCCCAGAATGTGGTTTGATTTCTGGATATGTTTGTTAAAAAAAAAAAGATATCATTCAGGGTTCTTCAGAGACTGCATGATTCATCTACAGCATACTTTGATAGTTGATTGACAAGACACTTGTTAGTGCTGGCCAGGATATTTTCTGATCTTGTCCTTTGATTACAAATTCCTGGCAATAAGTCTGCAACAAAATTAATAAAATGATAAGAAAACAAATATCCCCCTCTCCATTTGTGTATCTTTGGAGAAGGCATCAGCAACCTTAGACTTTCCAAGAAAAAGTATATCCTTTTACTTGTTACCATTTGCTGCTAGAAAGGCAATTTTTCATTTTTAGAAGTTGCCTTCCCCACAAACAGTGAATCATTGGTTTAAGGGGGGTTTTTATACTAAAAAATAGAGAATTAACAGTCTGTAGATACAAAAAGGTCAAATATAGAATATGAGCAATTAATGTTCTTACATATAATATGTGTTAGGAAGCTGCTATTTTCAGTTAATATCTCACTTTAATCTTATTAGCTCTGTCAAAACTCTTGGTTTTCAGCTGGGTTTTGGATTTTCTGCTATAAGTCTATGGTTTTAATATATAACTTATTGTAACTGATATGTTTAGGCTTTTATGTAAAGGTTTAATAAAGACGATATTAAAAAGTTCACCATCAGGCCAGTCTGAAAACTTCTGATCAGTGATCGCAAATCCTAACTCAAATCCAGGCTATCATAAAACTTTTATAAATTGGACCCAATATGTTGAATAAAACACTTTGGGCATTTAGATAACGAATCTACATATGTCTTGTTTCATTGACACTAATTAATTCAGCCTCAAGGACACAAGTACCAAAAAGTATCAGAACAAGACAGATGTTGATATACAGTGTACTGTTCCTTAATTCAGTAGCTATCACAGTTTGATAGATGGCTGAATTAGTCAAATGTGGGCATAGAGGAGGCAGGCAGGATGAATCAGTGAAATAGCACAGATTTAGAATGTTTCACTTCCAGGTCACTGATTCAAGTCCAGCTCATATTGGTGAAGGCCAAAATATATTGCCTCTGATCATGGGTGGATTGCAGGAAAATATCAGCTCAGGGGATTTTTTTTTTCAAAACCAGAACATGAGGCATCTGACTCCCTGCACTTTTCCTGCATCACATACTTCATTAGCTCTAAAAGGAAACCAATCTGACCCTTGAGAGGATCATCATGTAACCTGGAGCCTGGCACAACTGATTCAAAAAATCTCCAACACAAACTTCACATTTTTCCCAAATAACTAAGTAGTAGAGCACACTCTAGACCAAGGATGAGCAAACAGAGCTTCAATCACCCTTGTCCATGTGTATCTCTCTCTCTCTCTCTATATATATATACACACACACTGTATATGAGATATGTAACCAAACTTAGGGGGCCCCCAACTGATAGCATGGATAGAAGGGTGACTGCAGGTCTGTTTGCTCCCCCCTGGTCTAGAGTGTGCTCTGCTACTTAGTTATTTTGGAAAAATGTGAAGTTTATTTTGGAGATTTTAAATACATTCTCCTAAATATTTCCCTTCCTATATTCGGCTTTTGTACAGATACTAAATCACCGTTATAGCATATGATGATAATTCACACACCAAGATCATATGGTGTTACACTGATTTATAATATGGATGAGCTCAAAACATACATATTGATATTACAAATGGTTGTATATCAAAAGGGCACAACAATTTGTTGTAAATACCATCTCACAAAAATCATTGTTGAAAAAGTATACAGAACAAACACTCGATATGTTACGATGCTGCTCATGGATCCCATCTTGAGAGCAGCCTCTCACCTCTGCACCGGCATCTGACCATGCCCCAGCCCATCGCCTTTTTGCGGCCTAGGCCTCCCCAGATTGCCACTGCCGCTCCTTGCGGCCCGATGCTGCTGTATGCGACAGGAGGGGCTGCCGTTGCCTCTTTGCGGCAGGAGCTGCCACCAGGATGCCTTTTCATGCAGCATGGAAGCCACCGCTGCTGTCCTTCCACCTCCATGGCAGGAGCTGCTGCCGGGATTGCCTCTTCTCGACCCTAGTGCCGCCTCCGACTTCACCTTCTTCACAGCATGGAAGCTGCTGCTGACCTTGCATCATCGCGGCATGGAAGCTGCCACCGTGATACCTCTTCATGCAGTCCTGGTGCCACCGCCTTCCTCTCCATGCGGCAGAGACGCCGCCAATGTTGCTGCCTGCTCCTGCCTGTCCCCGGGCCTCTAGGTGTGTGTGCGCGCCTAAGTATAACATTTAAAGGGCCAGCGGTGGGAAAAGCACTCAGCCCCAATGCATGATGTCATCACTCTATGCCATGTCCAGCCCTATAAAAGGGCTCAGCTTTCACTCCTTGGTGCCTTCGAATCGGATCTCACAGTTGTCTTGGTCTCCTTCCGGTCAAGGTCCTCTGTGGTCTTCTTGTGTTTAGATAGCTCTTCGTTTGATGTTCCTGGTCTCCTTTGTCTGATGTTCCTGGTCTTGTTCCTCATCGGAACTCCTTCATCACCTGTTCCATGTCCTGATGTTCCATGTTCCCGAAGTTCCTGATGTCCCTGATGTTCCATGTTCCGGAGTTCCACGTTCCTGATGTTTCAGTCCTGGTCCTGATGTTTCCCCATTTCCGGCTCTTCGTCCTGCTTCCAGGTTCCCTGCTTGTCTACCTTTCCTGGCGTGCCACAAGGCCTGTCTTCACATCTGCAGTGCAAGTCTCCGGAAGGCCCTTGCTTTTAATGCCGAGGTCTGTTCTTAAATCTGAGTTCCGAAGTCTTGAATCCTGAGTCTTGAATCCTGTTCCCGGTCTTCAGAGTATCTTATTCCTGCTTCCGTCCATGCCCTAGATTCAAGCCAGAACCCACTCAGCTTCAGTGTGGTCTGCAACCAGCCACGGGTGGCTATGTAGGGCGCACTTCAGTACAGGCCTCTCCTAAATCTTCGACATGTTTCCAGTTCCAAGTCTTCACTTTCTTGCCTGGAGTCTGCTTCGCTTTTGGTGTGGCCCGTGACCAGCCATGGGCGGCAGTGTAGGGCGCGCTGCGGGGTAGTACTCACTCTTTACTAGTACCTGAATCCTGAAACCTCGTCTGAGTCTTCCAAGTTCCTTGAATCCTTGTCTGAGTCTTCCAAGTTCCTCGAGTCTTCGTCTGAGTCTTCCAAGTTCCTTGAATCCTCATTTGAGTCTTCCAAGTTCTTTAAGAACTCATCTGAGTCTTCCTCGTTCCTGAGTTCCATGTCTCATCTTGTTCCTGCCCTCAGCCTCCGTCTGGCCTCACACACTCATCGTTCCCAAGCGGCGGGTCTGGAAGGTCTACCAAGTGGCTGGAAGGCTACTCTTGAGACTAACATTATGTTGCTGGGGCTCACCAGTGCATTCAGGTCCAGTGGAGGGCTGAGCTTGCCTAGCTCTAGTTCCTCGATGTTCCAAGTCTTGATCCTGGTCCAGCCTTGTTCCTGCTCCAGCCCATGCCTGAACACTCTCACCTCCCATGGTATGTGTCTTGGGGCTCTTCCCTGAGCCGCGCCATGGCCCAAGGGCTCACAATCCCTCTTGAGCAAGTTACCGCAGCTCCACTCTCGCAACATGATACAGTGATAAATGTGAATAATTTGCATTTATTCAAAAACCAGCTTGAAGATTGCACTTGAAAATGGTGTTCCTCCTGGATATGATGTCTATTGCCCCAACAAGGCTCTTGTTTCAGCAAATGCAGCTTCCTCAAGGGGAAACCCTGATGAGTGAGGCACCCAAAAATCTCATGGGGCTCCACACATGCCAAAACAGGGGAACCAAAGTCACATCTAGGTTTTAAATGCCAATAGGTTTAATTTGCTGGTTTAAGTTCCTAGGCTCAAGGTCATTTAGAAACAGAAAAAGCACAGGAAGTGCTGATTACTTTGTTAGTAACCATAGGGCTTTTCCTTCACTTACAGGGAAGATGTGAAAAGGCTGTCTTTAACATCTGAGAGTTAGCACATATGGGTATTTTCAAATCTGGAGAAAGCAACTAAAATTATAAATGCAGGGTCACTCCTCTGTCAGGCAGCCACGTGATGAAAATCACAATTAAATAAAGGTTTAAACGTTTCCCACAGCAGTGCCTTCCTCCATGCCCTGCATAACAATGGGAACTGAAAATGAGGCACCTTTATTTTGTGATCTCAGAGTTCATTGTGGTTTGTGTTGTTTAAGTCAGTGGTTCTCAACTGGTGTGTCGCGACATACCAGTGTGTCGCCAAGAACACACAGGTGTGTCGCCACACTTCCCGGTCCCCCGCTGACCCAGCTGCTCCCCGGTCCTCCTCCGCCCGGGCTTAAAATGCTGTCAGCCCGGGCGGAACACGACAAAACAGGTGGAGTCAGCGGCACCGGCATGGTCTCTTCTTCCCGCCCCCCCCCCCCCACAGCCCGGAAGAGGAAGTGGTGAGCAGCGGGTGCGTGCGCGGGAAGAAGAGACCATGCTAGTGCGGTCAGCATCGGCCCGAAGAACAGAAGAGAGGCGCGGTCTGAAGAATGTGCAGCACGGCTCGGAGGAAAATGAAGAAGAGCGTCAACCCCCGCGGCCGATGGGACTCCTCCTCCGTGAGGGCTGAAAATGAAGGAGGTTAGGGTTGGGAGGAGGCTGCTGCTGCCGCTAGTTCCGGAGGGGGTGGGGGGGGGGGTGGGGGGGAGGGGAGCGAGAGAGAGAGAGTGAATGAATGAGTGAGCAAGCATGTGTGTTTGAGCGTGAGATAGGATGTATGTGTGTGATTGGGAGCCTGTATATGTGAAAGAGATTATGTCTGTGATTGAGAGCCTGCCTGTGAGAGAGAGAGCATGAATGCAAGTTTACGATTGGGAACCTGTATGTGGAAGTTTGTGATTGAAAACCTGTTTGTATGAAAGAGTATGTGTGTATGATTGAGATCCTTTGTGTGTGAGAGATCATGTGTATGTATGATTAAGAGCCTGTGTGTAAGAGAGAGAGCATGTGTGTCTGTGTGTGATTGAGAGCTGGTTTAGGTGAGGGAGCATGTGAGTATGTGATTGAGAGCCTGTGTGTAAATGAGAGAAAGAGAGAGAGAGCATGTTTGTAAGCATGTGAATGAGAGTCTGTGTGTGAGAGAAAAAGACAGCATGTATGTGTGTGATTGAAAGCCTGTGTGTGTAAGCGTGACAAGATAGACAGCATGTGAGTAAATGTGTAACTAAGAGCCTATATAAGTAAGAGAAAAAGCATGTGTATATGTGAGTGACTGAGAGCATGTGTATATAGTAGAGATGTGAATCGTGTGATCAATTGTCTTAACGATCGATTTCGGCTGGGAGGGGGAGGGAATCGGATCGTCGCAGTTTGGGTTTTTTAAATATCGTGTATATCGTGTAAATCGAAAACCGGCACACTAAAACATCCCTAAAACCCACCCCGACCCTTTAAAATAAATCCCCCTCCCTTCCGAACCCCCCCAAAATGCCTTAAATTACCTGGGGTCCAGAGGAAGGGTCCCGGTGTGATCTTTTACTCTCGGACCTCCGTGCGTTGTAGAAATGGCACCGGCGCTACCTTTGATATGACAGGTCAAAGGTAGCGATGGCGCCATTTTGTTTTTTTGTCCCCCGAGTCAGGAGCGTAGGAGATCACTCCTGGACCCCCGCTGGACCCCCAGGGACTTTTGGCCAGCTTGGGGGGGCCTCCTGACCCCCACAAGACTTGCCAAAAGTCCAGCGGGGGTCCGGAACGATCTCCTACCGCGAATCGTGTTTCCGTACGGAAAATGGCGCCGGCCATACGCCGATTCGCGGTAGGAGATCGTTCCGGACCCCCGCTGGACTTTTGGCAAGTCTTGTGGGGGTCAGGAGGCCCCCCCAAGCTGGCCAAAAGTCCCTGGGGTCCAGCGGGGGTCCGGGAGCGATCTCCTACACTCCTGACGTCGGGGGACAAAAAAACAAAATGGCGCTGGCGCTACCTTTGACCTGTCATATGACAGGTCAAAGGTAGCACCGGCGCCATTTCTACAACGCACGGAGGTCCGAGAGTATAAGATCACACTGGGACCCTTCCTCTGGACCCCAGGTAATTTAAGGCATTTTGGGGGGGTTCGGGAGGTTGGGGGATTTATTTTAAAGGGTCGGGGTGGGTTTTAGGGTTGTTTTAGTGTGTCGTTTTTCCCGCCCTCCCCCTTCCCCTCCCCCTTCCCCCAATTTACGATTTTTTGACGATAAATCGGGGGAATTGTTATTGTATCGCGGCTCTAACGATTTTTGACGATTTAAAATATATCGGACGATATTTTAAATCGTCAAAAAACGATTCACATCCCTAGTATATAGGTATGTAATTGAGAGTCAGTGTGAGAGAGAGCGCTGGTATGTGACTGAGAGCCCTGACTGAGAGAAAGTTCCAAGCAAACCACCCCTTCTCCTGCTAATTCAAAACAATCTCAGGACACCTGCTTATCAAATGCTCCCAGGTATTTATTTATTTATAACTTTTATATACCAGCATTCGTAAAAACATCATGTCGGTTTACAGGTAACTGAGAAAGGAAATTACAATGATAGGTGGAGGAAGGATAGTTAGATAGAAAGGTAAGGTAACTTTACTGGAGCCAACGAGCGTCACAGTTAATTTGGTTAAATAGACGAATTGAACTGATAAAAGAGATTACATATAAAAACCATATTAGACAAAATTAACTATGTACAAAAGGAAGCAATTCTAGGGATAGGGCGGGGTGGGGGGGGAAGCGCACAGGGGAAGGGGGGAGGAAGAGGGGTTGAGAGAGATGCGAAAGGTGGCGGGGGTATGCAGGGAGCAGCATTAGGGAAGGGGGGTATACAGGGTAAAGTGGGGCAGGGTGGGAGGGGGGTGCTGTACACAGTATAAGCAAACACATTTTTGTATCCTTATTTTTCATTACTGGGTCTTTGTGTCTGCTATTTTGAAATATTTTATTGATATCTAGAAATTTTTTATATGTTTTTAATTATTGGATATTCCACTCATCAGCTGTTTCGAAATAATCTGTTCTTTGTGTTAGTATGGTTTTACTGCTACTGATTTTATATTTCTTGATTTGTTTTATAAGGATGGGTGATGTTTCTTTTTTCCTTTATTACACTGCATACAGAGACTCTGGCTTGTTGCAGTTTCCAATTCAGTTTTGTCTGCATGCTTCTAATGCGTTTTGGTCTCTTTTTTCTTTCAGCTCGATCCAGTAAAGTCCGTGGGAGAGCGGACTAACGCCCGCTCTCCCGGCGCGCGCACCGGCCCCTCGCCGGTGCGCGCGATCCAGTATTTAAATTAGGCGACGCGGTGCAAACGAGGAAAAAGAGGCGCTAGGGACACTAGCGCGTCCCTAGCGCCTCCTTTTGGCCTGGAGAGGCGGCTGTCAGCGGGTTTGACAGCCGACGCTCAATTTTGCCGGCGTCGGTTCTCGAGCCCGCTGACAGCCACGGGCTCGGAAACCGGACGCCGGCAAAATTGAGCGTCCGGTTTTCGGCCCGACAGCCGCGGGCCGAATTCAAAATTTTTTTATTTTTTTTTTTACTTTTTTTTTACTTTTGGGGACCTCCAACTTAATATCGCTATGATATTAAGTCGGAGGGTGCACAGAAAAGCAGTTTTTACTGCTTTTCTGTGCACTTCCCTGGCGCCGGAAGAAATTAGCGCCGACCTTTGGGCGGCGCTAATTTCTTAGAGTAAAATGTGCGGCTTGGCTGCACATTTTACTTACTGGATCGCTCAGGAATACCTAATAGGGCCATCAACATGCATTTGCATGTTGAGGGCGCTATTAGGTGCCGCGGGTGGGCCGCGTGTTTTCCTCCCCTTACTGAATAAGGGGTAAGGGAAAACACGCGTCCAGAGCAGGGTGACAGTGCGCTCCGACGGAGCACACTTTACTGGATCGACCTGTTTGTTAGGTGAGGGTCAGCACATGTGATTCAGGTGAGGTTTTCTGCTGGCATGTAGTTTCTGTGTAGGGCTCTATAGCAGCCTGACTTGGTCCGTTTTCCTAATAGGAGATGAATTGGTGTCTTAAGGCCTGGTGTAGTATTTTCAGTGTTGCCTTTTCTTAGGTAAGGTGGTTACTGTTTAAGTGCTGGAAATTGGTGCTGTTTTGGTGTGGGATGTTTACTATTTATGCAATTTCTGTTCAGACAGAATACGTATCTTTTCCTTGTGTCATTTTAAACAATAAAAATAATTACCGGATCTTTACTTTTTATTTCCGCCTTGAATTGTAATGAGCAGTGTGTCACACGTGTGAGCGTGGCCTGCCACGTGTGTCACGATGGGAAAAAGGTTGAGAATCATTGGTTTAAGTGATACCCCAACTAGGTCATTATTATTATTGATAATGTTATTGAATGTGATTGTTCATGTTTTAAATTGTATTCTAGATTGTATTGGTAGCCAGTGTAGTGCTTTTAAAGTAGGAGTGATGTGATCGTATTTAATTGCGCCAGATAGAAGGCTTGCTACTGCATTTTGGTGGGTTTTGGCTTAGCCATATGACAATGTATCTTCTTTTCTAATACAATGACTAATTTTAAAGCTGTCCAGAGATCATCAGAAATTCACAAATACATGTAGCATGCTGTAAACTTTAAAGGCTGGAGAATTTCATGAATATCTACAGTTTTATTTATGTATTTATTTAGTTATGTATTTATATTGTATTCTGCAGTTTCCAAATCAATTGATCAATGTGGATCAGCACCAAACATACATAATTACAAATGTAAAACATAACACATATTTACAATGGTTGTTAGCAGGCACAGACTCAGCAAGAAAAACTATGCTTTCAGCATTTTCTGAATTTTAAAAAATCTTTCTACAGTCTAATGGCAGTAGCTAAAGAGTTTCAAGATAACAGTCCAATAAATGAAAAAGCTTTAGAGCGAGTTTCTTGTAATTTATAATTACAGAACAAAGGAACAAGACAATTTTGAATACAATAAATGCGAGATGGGATGCGTAATTCTACAGTCTTTGAAAGACAATCTCAAGATTGAAAATTACTATGTGAATAACAGCGAGCAAATTAAAACGGGTCTGTTGTAGCAGCAACCAATGTAGCTCTTGAAGTTTTGGCGTAACATGGTCCCTGAAGCCCATACTGTTCATCAATCTAGCAGCTGCATTTTGAGTTATTTGCAACTCTCAAAGCAGAGTTTTAGGGAGGCCCACATACAAGGAATTACAAGAATTAAATTTAGATAAAACTAATGCTTGTATTATTTAGCGAAAATCATCACCAGAGATATAATTCTTCAGTGGTTTCAACAAACATAATTTAAAAAATGCAACCTTAGCAACAGCCTTTATTTGAGGCTCAAAATTCAATTGGGAGCCAGTTAAGATACTTAGATTCCTTTCTTCTGAAACAACAGGCTGTTGTACACAATCTAGCAGGAGATGAGTCAAATCGGTTGGCAGGACAATCTAGATACCCAAAGCACAAACGATTTAGGACTATTTAAAACCAAACAATTTTCCATCATCCATTGATTGACTGCCCTTAAACAGCAAGAAATCCAAATGGAAAAGGGAGGAAAAACTGTACATCATCAGCATAAATACTGTAATAAAATCCCCAGGTCAGACAGGATCTTACATAATGGTTGGTGCTACATATTAAATAGGGCTGATAACAATACGGAGTCTTAAGGAACACCACAGCACAATGTCTTCCAATTAGAAATGTTATCTCCATTATAAACTTGTTGCTGTATAGCCAAAAGGAAGGAGCAAAACCATTTTAGGACAATTGATCCAATCCTAAGTGATTAGAGATGCTGAATAAGGATTTTAAGGCTAATCATGTCAAAGGCAGCAAAAATATCAGTTTTATTACAGAGCTGCTGTTCCTCCATCTATGGCACAACAAAGGGCATTAATCAATGAGATGAATAAGGTCTCTGTACTATGGGCCCTTCAAAAATTTGAATTGATAAGGATCAAACATAAGAACATAAGGATCAAATATAAGAATTTGCCATACTGGGTCAGACCGAGGGTCCATCAACCCCAGCTTCCTTTCCAACAGTGGCCAATCCAGGTCACAAGTACCTGGAAAGATCCCAAGCAGTAAACAGATCCTATGCTGCTATCACATGATAATAAACAGTGGCTATTTCTAAAGTCTACTTGGTTAATTACAGTTAATGGGCTTCCCCTCCAGGAACTTGTCCAAACCTTTTGTAAACCCAGCTACCTAACTACCTTAACCACATCCTCCGGCAATGAATTTCAGAGCTTAATTGTGCATTGAATGAAAAACAATTTCGCAGATTTATTTTTTTACTCTTTATTTATATGTTTATTCAATATATACAAGTATAGCTTGCAGTGCAATACAGAATATTGATAATAGATATTCAATAAAAATAAGGAGAAACAAAAAACATATTTCAGGAAATACTTGGGGGAATCCAGAAACAAGGGAGAATAAAAAGAAATGAAAAAAAGAAAATTCTTCTCAGATAACAAATATACTATAGCTAAATACACAGGGCCATTCCCCATTCTTACCCTCCGCTACATCAGAGATAGAATCTGGGAGAGTTCCTCTAACTGGGTGTCCCTGTGCAGAAATGATATGGCCCAAAAAGGGCACTTACGATTATTCAAATACATATTTTTCCAATTTGGCATTCAGTTGGCTAACTCATAGACATTATAGCACCATCTTAACATGGGATCAATTCAAGAGAAAATCAGCTGAGTATATCAGAATGTCATCCAGGGAGACTATGATGCAGGCATAGGGTATGTCTCTAAACATATCATTCATGAAATTTTGAGAAAGGATTCAATGTTGGGGCTGGAGACATAATACACAGGGTGCCCTTCTGGGAGCAGAGGCCAATGGCTGGAGGTATGTTACACATAAGCTCGCACATACAATCTAATTTTAGAACATTCTCAGAGACTAAAATGAAAATGTCAGATTAACCTGACACAGGGGTGTTGCTAGGTACTTCTAAGATCTGGGGAATGGGCCCATAGCCCTTTCCTCCCCTCTCCCCTACTCCCCAGGGCTGTCCATCTTTCCACAGACCAGAACTGGACACTTGAGGACTGGGTGGGGGGGGGGGGGAGGAAGGAACCTGACCATTTGATCCCCATCTTTGCTTAAATTTGTCACTACTGTCCCCAAACTGGCCTCCTCTCTCTCTTCCCTCATTCCTTCTATTCTAGCATCCCCAGGACAGTGGCAATAAACAATCTAACAATGGCTCAACAAAACCAACAAGGCCACAAATGATGAATGATGCGCTCATGATTCCACATGAAACAAGAGAAAGATGGAGCATAATCTGCATGCCCTTAATTGTGTGCATGTATGTGTATAATGGCTGCATTGCTCGTTTTTCTCAATACTATGGAAATATTATTAGTGCATCAAACATCCACACTCTTCACTGACCTCCTCTTAAGCTGCTCCTAACAGCTGGCTTCTGAACCCAGATACAGCATAGCACAGCACATAACCACTTACATACAGCATTTGGGTTACAGTATTGTAGATATTTAAAATTTGTGCTCCCTTTAATTTGATGCTGAAAACAAATTGACAATGAATCCTCTGAAAAATCAGAATTACAATTACAATATAGTAAACTCTCATATCAAAACAGAGCTAACTGTCAGCACTCAAATAGTAACAATCCTACTTATGAAATGGCAACACTACAGATATTACACCCATTATTAGGCCCTAAAACCCCAAGACATTACTCCATGATAATGTATCCGAGGAGATAAGATTGAATGTGATGGTTGCTATCTTATATTGAATTTGCTCAGCAAATTGTACAGACCAGCTAGCACTTTACAGAAAGATGACAAATACATATTAAATAGCATTGCCGAGAGAGCTGATCCTTGGGTCAATTCAGTTGTTATATCGGTCCAGTGAGATGACTTGTAATTAAACTTGATGTGCTGTTGCCGGTGGAACACAAATGAGGTGAACCATTGAAGCACCGTTCCGGAGATACCATACTTATGGAGACGGTTTAGTAAAATGGCATGATCAATGGTATCAAAAGCAGATGAGATGTCTAATGATACCAAAATGAAACTGTGGCCCGCATCGAGACCCCTTCTGAATGAGTCAATGAGAGATAGGATTAATAGTTTGGTGCTAAGAGTTATCCTAAATCCGAAAAGGTGAGGATCTAAGATTTCTTTGGACTCTATGAACTCTGTCAGTTGGGTCAAAACACTGCTTTCAATTAGTTTGGCCAAAAAGGGCAAAGAGGACACCAGCCTGAAGTTATTGAAGTCCGTCAGGTCTAGATTGTTCTTTTTTTAGTAGGGGTCTCACTACTGTTTTCTTTAGAGGATCAGGAAAAGTGCCCTCAGATAGGGATAGATTCACTAAGGTTCATAGGGATGGTATTAGCATATCTTTGATGCTCTTTAGAATCACTGTCTTACATGGGTTCAATGAACAGTGAACCAGGTTTAACTTTGAGAGGATCTGTTGTAATTCTACGGAGGAGACAAAGTCAAAATTATACCACAAGGGGTAGGGGAGTATTGAGGCCAATGCGGCCTGGGCCGGCACAGAAGAGAAAGAAGCTGACAGAGTAGACATTTTTCCTATGAAATGTTTCAAGAATTCGTCACACTTTAAGTTGCCTACAGATTTGGGATGCAGCTACTAACAACAAACACTGAAAGTGAGACAGCATGGTCCGAATCATAAGAGAGAACTTCCCCCATTAAAAGAATCCACCATGGGATAGAGAATCAAGCGTGGGAGTTAATTGCTGTGACCAAACATTTACATGTAAATATTAAGATAAATTGAGCCCCAAGAGCAACAACTTCATGACGCACATTAAGAAATGTTTTCCTACGCTGTTGGGTAGCCTTAGAAAAGTCAGGATATATCCAAACTTTGAAACCCATAAAAAGAATATGAGCACAGCAAAGATACAGTCTAAGGACCTTATCTCTATCACATAGTAATGTAAAGATAATGAGCAAAGTAGCCCGGTGATCTTCATCTATCACAGTTTACTATAAAATTGCAGTGAGATCTAAATGCAAAACTCCTTGGTTTCCATCAGTCCCCACAGTTTGACCATAGCCAGGAGGGTAATAGACCTTCAGGAGAGAAGGAACAACTGTGGGAAGATTTTGAGAATGTCTCTCATGTAAGATTTAAAAACGTCTTCCATAGAGATCATGGAGACTACAGGAACATTTAAAATCTGCAGATTCGGATTTTGAGCCAAATTTTCCAAAATTTCTAGCCTCTGATTAATCACAATCTTGAACTAAGGAAGCTTGCAC
This sequence comes from Rhinatrema bivittatum, assembly GCF_901001135.1. Classification (NCBI taxonomy): domain Eukaryota; kingdom Metazoa; phylum Chordata; class Amphibia; order Gymnophiona; family Rhinatrematidae; genus Rhinatrema; species Rhinatrema bivittatum. Next base: position 710,854,253 of record NC_042615.1, on the reverse strand, counting down.
AGATGACAACCTAGAAGTCTTTTCTTGTAAAGCTCTCCATCTGTGAAGTATAAGATTATACAGATCATGAGATTGGATCTGACTGTAAGCATTTGTAGTAAAAGCAGTAAGAGAAATCAAGGACTTTTCCCAAATATTATTGAGTGTGACTGGAGAGGATTTGGGAGTCCCAGATGTAATCAAAGCAGGCTGGACATTTGCAGCAGAACATTGTGCCTCAAAATTAGGTCTAGTTGAACTACTGATCTCAGCCTCGGCTTCTGCTCTGGTCCCAGGCTCCAGCAATTCATCAGCGCTGCTCACTGAATACCAACCAGCTGGAGAACTCATGACAAAAACCTGCAAAGATCTCTTCAATGCCCCCCCTCACTGCACCACCATATGGGTCTTTACCATCTGCTCTTGAGGCGCGTACCGATGGCATCTATCGTGGCACTGAAAGGGAAAAAGAGGCTCTGTAAACGGGCAAAATTCTTCCTCTTCACCTGCCTCTCCCTCAGCTCAAGCTACAATGGATAATGTACCCAAATCAAGTATGGACTGATTGCCACAGAGATAAGGCTTGGGGGTCCAAGGGGGATTTCCCTGATTTCTGCCCCTGTAATTGAACATCTTATGAAAAGAAAAAAAAGGAAATAGGAACAGGGGATTGAGAGATCTTTCAGTGTGTCCTCCCATTTGGCCATCTTGGATTCCGAGAGCCAGGTCTGTAGCTGATTTGTTTTGAATGTGCTACTTACTAACTTCATGGAGTGTCCCTTAGACTTTGGATTTTTTGAAAGAGTAAATATTCAATTTATATTAACCATTCTATTCTACTCATGATTTTACAGACTCATAAAAACATAAGAACATAAGAAATTGCCGTGCTGGGTCAGACAAGGGTCTATCAAGTCCTGCATCCTATTTCCAACAGAGGCAAAACCAGGCCACAAGAACCTGACAAGTACCCAAACACCAAGAAGATCCCATGCTACTGATCCCAGTAATAGCAGAGGCCATTCCCTAAGTCAACTTGATTAATAGCAGTTTATGGACTTCTCCTCCAAGAACTTATCCAAACCTTTTTTAAACCCAGCTACACTAACTTCACTAACCACATCCTCTGGTAACAAATTCCAGAGCTTAATTATGCATTGAGTGAAAAATAATTTTCTCCGATTAGTCTTAAATGTGCTACTTGCTAATTTCATGGAGTGCCCCTTAGTCCTTCTATTATCCAAAAGTGTAAACAACTGATTCACATCTACTCGTTCAAGACCTCTCATGATTTTAAAGACCTCTATCATATCCCCCCTCAGCCGTCTCTTCTCCAAGTTGAACAGCCCTAACCTCTTCAGCCTTTCCTCATAGGGGAGCTGTTCCATCCCTTTATCATTTTGGTTGCCCTTCTCTGTACCTTCTCCATCATATCTTTTTTGAGATGCGGTGACCAGAATTATACACAGTATTCAAGGTGCGGTTTCACCATGGAGCAATACAGAGGCATTATGACATTTTCTGTTTTATTAACAATTCCCTTCCTAATAATTCCTAACATTCTGTTTGCTTTTTTGACTGCTGCGCACACTGGGGCGGATTTTCAAAGGCCCGCGCGCGCAAATCCTTCTGGATTTACGCGCGCGGGGCCCTCGTGCGCCGGCGCGCCTATTTTGCATAGGCCGCCGGCGCGCGTAAAGCCCCGGGACGCGCGTAAGTCTCGGGGCTTTTGTAAGGGGGCGTGTCGGGGGCGGGGCCTACTGATGCGGCATTTCGGGGCGGGTTGGGGCGGGCCGTGGCGTTCCGGGGGTGGGCCCGGGGGCGTGGCGCCAGCCTGGGGACGTGGTCGAGGCCTCCGGACCAGCCCCCGGGACCAGAGGACGGAGCGGGGCTGCCGGCCGACGCACGCAAAGGTAAAGGGGGGGGTTAGATAGGGCCGGGGGGGGGTGGGTTAGGTAGGGGAAGGGAGAGGAAGGTCGGGGAGGGCGAAGGAAAGTTCCCTCCGAGGCCGCTCCGAAATCGGAGCGGCCTTGGAGGGAACGGAGGCAGGCTGCGCGGCTTCAAGCAGGCGTAACTTGTGCAAGCCGCCCCGGCATCTCCTGGTACAGGCCGCAGTGCCGGGGAACTCGGGACCGCCCTCCCGGCCCGCCCCCGAGCCATCGCCACGCCCCCGGACCGCCCCCTGCCCCTGGACACGCCCCTCAGGCACACCCCCTCCCGCCCCTTTTACGAATCCCCGGGACTTACGCGCGTCCCAGGGCTTTGCACGCACCAGCGGCCTATGCAAAATAGGCGCGCCGACACGCGAGTGCCCTGCGTGCGTAAATCCGGGAGGATATACACGCGCAGCGGTTTTAAAATCTACCCCAATGTTTTTGTGCTGCTTAGTTCCATCATCATTTTGAATCACACACTGACAGCTAATTAGAATCCATTTCAGTGAAGGCGATATTATATTGAAGAAGTGCAGCACAAGCCCCTGATGCAGAATATTTTGAAACATACGGGCCGATACAGAAAAACCCGCGGGAGAGCTGGCAAGCACCCGCTCTCCCAGCGTGTGCCCAGGCCACTCTCCTGGGCACACGATTCAGAAAAATAATATGCAAATGAGGGCCTGCGGTAAAAGGAGGTACTAGGGACACTAGCGCCTCATTTTTGACAGAAGCAGCGGCTGTCAGCGGGTTTGACAGCCGCCGCTCAATTTTACCGGCGTCAGTTCTCGAACCCGCTGACAGCCACGGGTTCGGAAAATGGATGCTGGCAAAATTGAGTTAACATCTTCCAACCCACGGGCTGCGGGCAGATTTTTAATGTCTTTTTTTAAATTTTTGTGGCCTCTGATTTAATATCGCTATGATAGTAAGTCAGAGGGTGTACAGAAAAGCAGTTTTTTCTGCTTTTCTATTCACTTTCTTGGTGCTGGCCGAAATTAACGCCTGCCTTTGGTAGGCGTTAATTTCTGAAAGTAAAATGTGCGGCTTCACTGCACATTTTACTTTCTGTATCACGTGGGAATGACTAATAGGCTCATCAACATGCATTTGCATGTTGCGGGTGCTATTAGTTTCGGGGGGGGTTGGCCGTGCATTTTCCACATGCTATTACCCCTTACTGTATAAGGGGTAAAAATAGCACAACGAAAACGTGCGGCCAAACGGGGGCTAACAGTGCACTCTGCCTGAGCGCACTTTACTGCATCGGCCTGATAGTGCTTTGTCAGATTAAGAAACTTCACTTGCATGAACAAGTCACAGGGAAGTAGTACTCTTCATTTTGGAATGCGCTTGAAAATTCCTATAATTGCAACAAAAAATTCATGATAAATAGAAATATGTACAAGTTTCTAAGTTCTGTGCACGGAACAATGATTAAACATGACTGGTATACAATTAAAGGAAGTTTAAAAGAAAATCTTCCTGGTATAGGTGTTATGAAGATCTGTTAATACTGCACTGAAAGTTTTCTATAATAAGCAATATTAAATATACCAAATGTCATTTGATTGGTGATACTGTAAACCTCTCCCCTATTGTGGGAGGGACCACTAAAATATCTCCACCTTTCAGCTGTGTGTTTAGGGACAGACACGTAATGTGCCCACACAACTATAGGGTCTCCCAGGGATGGGAAGGAGAGGCTGGAGCAGAGAACAGAACAATAAGTGATAACATAAAACCCACCTTATGTAGCTACAGCAAGTATTGTATATTAAATCAGTGCATGCACAGTTATTAGGATTCACAGCGTATTAGGATTCTTATATTCTATAGCAAACACAGACAAATTGCTATATAATAAAACAAGAGAAATTGTATTAAAATGGAAAAGTGAGGAAAATCAGGTTGCAAGAAATAAAAGAAAAATCACTAACCCTACTCTGCATCTCAGTTCAGTTCACTTGCAAAATACTTCAACTCCCACCTAAATTCTGGCCAGAATAATAACATAAGTTCTCAGTTAAGTCTCACGTGAGTTCCGTTTTCCTTTTCTTTAGATGAGTTGCTCCACTGTGCTTGATGAAGCCGATGCAGATGTTTGAGATCTTGTAGCTGCTTCAGGAGATTGGAAGTCCAGGTTCTCACAAAAAAAAATATAAATCCCCTTTCTACTCTATATAAAATAGTGACAAATCTTTCAAATTTCCCTGCAACTAAGTCAGCCTGATACAGAATGTATGCAGATACTATTCTAAGTACTGTCCTTCTAGCTATAAATGAAACAAAAGGTCAGGAAATACTTGAAATTCACACTCTTTTCCTTCACTACGAAATAACACACCACTGCTTTCTCGGCACTGCTATATAATTGCTATTCTACAGATTATGGCTATGAGGAACTCTCCCATATATCTGCAACTGCTCTTTTCCTTTGTGGTAGCAGTCATTGCTAGGGATGTGAATCGTTTTTTGACGATTTAAAAAAATCGTCCGATATTTTTTAAATCGTCAAAAATTGGTACAGTGCGCGATACAATAGAAATTTTCACGATTTATCGTAAAAAATCGTTACTTTGGGGGGAGGGCGGGAAAACCGGCACACCAAAACAACCCCTAAACCCACCCCGACCCTATAAAACTAATCCCTTACCTTCCCCAACCCCCCCGAACCCCTCCAAAACCTTTTACGAGTACCTAGTGGTCCAGTGGGGGCACGGGAACTGATCTCCCGCTCTTGGGCCATCAGCGCCATTTTGGCTGCCACTCAAAAATGGCACCGATGGCACGATTAAAAAAAAACCCACCCGACCCTTTAAAGATGACCCCTTAGCTTCTCCCACCCTCCCGATCCCCCCCCAAAACATTTTTAGATTACCTGGTGGCCTAGTGGTGGTCCCAGGAGCGATCTCATATTCTCAGGCCGTCGGCTGCCAATCATAAAGAAGGCACAGATGGCCCTTTGCCCTTACCATGACAGGGTATCCGTGCCATTGGCCGGCCCCTGTCACATGGTAGGAGCACTGGCTGGCCGGCGCCATCTTTAAAGATGGCGCCAGCCATCACTCCTGGGACCACCACTAGACCACCAGGTAATTTTAAAATGTTTTGGGGGGATCGGGAGGGTGGGAGAAGCTAAGGGGTCATCTTTAAAGGGTCGGGTGTTTTTTTTTTTTAATCGGGCCATCGGCGCCATTTTTGAGTGGCAGTCAAAATGGCACCGATGGCCCGAGAGCGGGAGATTGGTCCCCACACCCCCACTGGACGACCAGGTACTCGTAAAAAGTTTGGGGGGGTGGGGAAGGTAAGGGGTCAATTTTAATGGGTCGGGCCTCACTAAAAAAAAATTAACGATGTGAATTGGAACCAATTCCGATTCACATCTCCAGCGATCAGATTTTTTTCTCCCTCCAGCCGAACCCGATCGTTAAGACGATCGGGCACACGATTCACATCTCTAGTCATTGCTATGTCCTTCTGTCTTTTCCTCGCTCTGCCTGTCTGATTGTACACAAAACACAACCTTTTTCATACCTAATTTTAAAAGTTCATTAACAATCAATCCCCTGGTCCTCATTGGCTCTGGTCCAGGATTACACCCCAAGTTCTTATTCCAAGAACTGCCATAGGCCAATTCAACTCAAAATTTTCCTGTTGTGGAAAAATCCATTTAATCCTAGCAATTGTAGTCAGGTCCACTTGGTGTCACTACAGTTCAGGGGATAATACCACTGGCACCCCTCCCCCACTTTGTAGTGGAGCCAGAGGGTAATTTAACATTTGTATATGTGAGGACTTCTGTAGATTTGAAAGGGAAGCATTTCCATAGGCCCCTCTTTGTCGTGATGGACAAAAATACTGCCAAGTAATTCACATGTCATCATTTGCTTTTACTTCAAACAGAGAGTGAACAGGAGTCCTCCCCTTTGCGATTTAATTCACCTTTGCTAGTCAGAGCAAGAACAATATCTTAAGCTTCTGACTTGCAAAACTATTCTGTATTGCATTTGGTCTACCCTGACTCTGTTTGCTTTGGATACAAAGTTTGTCAAAGCCACAAGCTCAGCAAGTTTATGTTCACAGTACCAGCTAAATTATAAATTGAAGAGAGTTCTATGGAGAACAATAGCAGATTCTTCTCCTCAGAACAATTCTCAAAGGTATTCACATTAAAATTGTAGGGGCCATCTTATGGCTCAACTTCCATTTTGTGTTGCTCAGGCCTGCACATAGTGTTGATTCAGTTGCACACTTCAAGTGACTGGACTTCCCTACAGACCAAACTTCACCTTCAACCAGCCATTGTGTCCGTGTCCTCCTGAGGGACCGAACTCTTCCTCTAATCAGCCACTGGGCCCAACCCTCTCCACACCTTCTGAGGAATCAAACTGTTTGTCTGATCCTTGCTGGGAGGGATCTTATTATTAGGGATAGCACTGCTATGCCCATGACTTGCCAGGTTTTGTTAGTAATTCTGGCCCTTTGTGATTCTATCTTGGCCAAGTCCAGGGTCTACCAATAAGATCTTCTCATTTAGCAGAGACCCCTTTTATCTCAGCCACAAAACCAAAAACCTAACAAGAAAACATACAGAGAAAACATGCAAGCTCTTCTTTCCTGTCTAGCTTTTCTCTGTTTGGAAACCCAGCTGCTCAGGTTTTTCATAAAAGCTTGGACTGAAAATCTTTCCATTCATCTAAAGCGTGTAAACGTCCTGAATTACATGTCTGGCTCTTCCCAGACACATCTTTCTCTTTCTATCAGAACTCTACAGCTCAGGGGCCTGTTGTTAGCCAGGTTGTACTGTAGCCAGAATTTGTTTTCCTCAGGGCCCTGTCTTATGCAAATTCATAGCCTGGGAGCTTTGCTTCACACCTCTAGGGATCTTACCACTGATTCTCACGTATACCTGCAGGCTCAAATATTCAGGCAGACAGCTCATATTCATACAGGACACTTTACACATTTCAGTTGGTTTTTATCAACTGCATACTCCCTTTCCCCTTTCCTGAAACACCAGGGGTAGAGGATCATGCATTTTACAGATTTTAGGTTATCATATTCTAGAAAGTGTGGCATTAAGAATGAAGCTCCTGATTTGTAGGAGGCAAGAATATATTATTTGTAAAGAGAAGAATCCTCCTTGATGTGCCATATTTAGACATTGTTTTTACTTCTACATATTTGCAAGTCATCCCTTACTCCAGTGTTTCCTAACCCAGTTCTCGGAGCATACTTCAGGTTTTCAGGATATCTACAATGAATATGCATGAGAAACATTTGCATACAATGGAAGTAACGCATGCAAATATTTCTGACACATATTCATCGTGGATATCCTGAAAACTTGACTGGCTAGGGCTGCTCCAAGGACTGGGATGAGAAGCATTGCCTTAGTCCAATATAGCATTCTGCATAACTTCTCTATAAACATAAAAGTGTTATTTCCACCAAATGTTATAGATCTCTACTTTTTTTTTTTAATTCATTTTCCCCATTGAATCGTATAGAGTTGGTGCACAAAAGTACTATTGAAATCATTGCACAGTGACCGAAGTTTAGGTAAGCAGTTTGGCCTTTTTTCCTTTACTTTGAACTGACATCAGAGATGGTAACTTTCAAACTGTCTTGCGTGCGCTCATTTGTGTACATACATTAGCCTGCACCCAGCATATACAGTCATTTTATAACATATGCGCGCACGTTATAAAATAGCCTGGCTGTGCGCACGTGCGCAAAATTTTAAGTGGGTGTGCGCATGTGCACACAAATCCCAGGTCTACTGTGTAAATCAGGGACTTTTAAAGGGGGAGCATGCCGATGCCATTCCCAGTTTTACCAGTTTGTTCCCAGTTCACCCAGTTAAGAGATAAATCCTTCACCCCCCTGGTTTGATAGCCTTCACTCCCCCCAGTTATCCTTGACTTAAAACCCCACAGATCTGCCCAGTTTTCTTTAAATTTTAACTTACATGGCATCCGTAGCAGAATAAAGTTACATGGCAGGGGGCCTTGGTGTGCGCTGGGTCATGTCAGTGTTTATGCACACATCCTATTTATTTATTTATTCATTTAAAATATTTATATCCCATTTTACCAATACAAAATTGATCAAAGCGGTTTACAATCATAAATAGATTAAATTAAAATTAACTTATGGCAATAAAATAAAAATTGAAATGTCGATAAAAATAAATAAAGTACAGTTGGAAATGAAAAAATGAAAAAAAATACAACTCAATATGTGATCAATATAAAAAATTCTAAGGATTTATAAACTATCATTAAATAAGAAATATTATAGATTCATTACCATTATTTTAACAAAACTAGGACAGGTAAGAAAATATATAGATACAGACTTAACAGTCAGATAATTATGGAGAGTCTTTTTTTTTTTTTTTTTAAATGTCCCTCATGATGATATGAGAGGTGTAATGAGGAGCCATTACTTCCGAATGCTTCCTTAAAAAAATAGTTTTTTAATACTTTCTTAAATTCAGACTTATTTGATATTAGTCTTAAAGGATTCGGTAAGGAGTTCCACAAAATAGGGCCAGCAACCGAAAAGGCTCTTTGTCTAGTGACAAAGAGCCTTTGTCACTAGAATCGCCCATGCCCATGCCCATGCCCTGACCAGAGCCACACCCCACCCCTTTTGGAAACCTTTCGAGATGTGTGCACTCTGGGAGGTATGTGTGGGACCCACACACAGTCTCTCACTTCCTTTAAACTCTCTTAATCTGCAGTGCTCATGCCTGGGATGTCCTTGCTTTAGGACACCTCAGAACTTGAGCGAAGATGCTGGACACTCTGGTTGGATGCTCAAGAAAAATTGACTGCAACCACAATTACTGAAAGTCCAAGTCACAACAAAAATTGTCCAATTTTCTTCTCACAAAAATTAAACAGCCCAAGGGAGTCTTTTTTTTTCAGTTTTAACAGCCGAGTCAATGTCCCTTAGATGGCAAGCACTAGGAAAAGACCAGAACTCTTGGATGATAGAAAGTGGGCTCGTAGCAGGGCTGAGATCCCCTACTGGAATACAGGACTTCTGGTGGAGAAAGTCCCAAAAAGTATTCAAAATCCAAAAATCTCTCCCTCCTTATTTGTGGGCAGGAACTTGGGGGAAAAATTCCTCCCAAAACAACAAGAACAAAACTCTGTGCAAAAATATTACTTCCTTCTTCTCTGGTGTTTACTGTTAGGTCATTGCTGTCCCTACTTAGCTGGGTGGAAGGAGTCATGACACCTTTCTTACCTCCAAAGTCAGGGGAAAGAATTCTCCTTAGGCAGGCGCACGGTCCTGAGAAAGAAAAGTCTTATAAAGGGAAAAAAAATCAACTCTTCTCACTACTTCTCTCAAAGTCATCACCACTTCTGTAAAAAAATCCTTTCCGGATTATGGGGTAATGGCACTAGCTGAGTCTCGTCCCGTGGATCAGATTGTGAAATTTAAAATAGGGATTAGTCATCATAATATTCCTCCACTTCCACAATCCAAAACACTAAAAAAAACCCTAATGCCACTTCCCCTGTATCAGGCTGTGGGGCCTAAAAATAGGGAGACTCCAAAACAGCAGCTCAAAGCCAAAAAAATAAGAAAAAACAGCTTGAGAAACCCCCCACTGCTCCTTGTGCACATCCTGCTTTTATAGTGCACTGCTGACCAATCTAGACAAGCCTCTGTGGAGGTGCCTGCAGAGCTGGTCTGTAAACGACTCTTCCTTCCTAAAATCCTAGCCTAAAGCTTAGATTAGGAACCAACTGGCTGAGAAGAGACCTAGGGGACTCTACATATTTTCCTTGAAAAAACTATCTACATAAATTAGCATGTCTAAATGTGTGCAGATAATTGTTCTCTTTCTAAGGGAGAGGGCACCTTTATTTTCCCTTTGACTATTGGTGTAAAGTCCACAGGTAATTGATTTTCAATTTATGCAGGCAGTTATAAAAGTACCCCTTAAAGGACCAGCACCATCAGGATTCATCAAATGAGAATGATGACAAAAACATTCCTGATTAAGGAAAGATAAATTACAAACAGTCCACTCTATGGTTAGGATATAGGAAAAGGGTTTATGCAAGGTTACCACAAAGGGGGTGGGGGGGGGGGGGTGTGAGAGGGAGAGAGACTAGCCATAGTCTCCTCACACTAGATAGGTATTTATATCTCTATGGGAGGCCCTCCTAGTAACTCGAGGTGAGGTTTAGGTATTAGTGTAGGGGGTTAGGGGCCACTTTGACATTCAAAGTGAGACATACGAACAGAACAGTGCTCTCTTGTGAAGATTTGATGACCACCGGAGTGAGGAAACTCACCCAAAGATGAGATTTGTCCATTGTTCTCTCAACCTAGCTTGATGGACTCTCTAACTGGGTAACATCATGCTAGGTTGAGAGAACATAGCAATTTGATAAATGACCCTGTTAGCCAGAGGTATATTTAATAGTGTAGCTGCACTATTGAATATAGCTGGTTAACTTTAGGACAACTCTTTGGTCCAGTCAGACTTAGCTGACTAATTTATCCGGCTAATTCTCAATATAGGAGTTAGATGGATAACTTTGCTGCAAACTCAAATCCTCCCAGTCACATCCCTGGCAAAATTCTGCCTGGTTAACTTATTAGCCAGGTGTAATTTAGCTGGATAAGTGCCAAAATCTTCATTTAACGAGATCTTTTTCAGCTAAATTCTTTTGAATATGGACCTCTATGTTATTTTAAGTAGAAGCTTAATCACTTATTAACTGTTAACAAAAAAATACTGTGGAGGCCTTCTTTTAACTATAGAAAATGTGTTCAGTTACAGGAAGATTATAGTGACAACAAAGCTTATCTTTGGTTGAGAGAGGTGGCAGTAAAAGCAAATGAGTAATGGTTAGTAGGGGTGTGCATTCGTATTGACCGCATATGTAAAACGCTACACATATTTTGTTTTTAACTTAAAAAAGTGATGTGACATAAACGATCGGATTTCCCACATATCCAGCATAGCTATGTTGGATATGTTGGAAATCGCGATTGTTGAGCCAAAATAAAAATTTAAACCCCCTCACCCTCCTTAATCCCCCCCCAGACTTACCACAACTCCCTGGTGATCGAGCGAGGAGTGAGGACGCCATTTCTGCAATCCTTGGCTAGAAGCATGTGACGTCGGCGCCACGTCGAGTGACGCGGCGTCACGTGATTCCCGGCGAGTTCGCGCCGGAAGGCTCGTTCGGCCCAAAAATAACTTTTGGCCAGCTTGGGGGGGGTCAGTTCTTTTTGGGCCGAACAAGCCTTCCGGCGCGAACTCGCCGGGAATCACGTGACGCGGCGTCACTCGACGTGGCGCCGACGTCACATGCTTCTAGCCAAGGATTGCAGAAATGGCGTCCTCACTCCTCGCTCGATCACCAGGGAGTTGTGGTAAGTCTGGGGGGGGATTAAGGAGGGTGAGGGGGTTTAAATTTTTTTTTTTGCACATATGGACATATACCCAACTCATTTAATTTTTTTTATGTCCATATTGACCGCAAATGGGACCCCCTTTGGACATATTGACATATGGACATAAACTTTTGCTCTGCACATCCCTAATGGTTAGCGTTATTTCTTTTGAGAAGGAAGTCTTAATCAAAGACAAATTTATTTACGTACTTATGTATTTATGTATTTATTTATTAATTTGCTTATTCATTTAAAAATCATTTGTTGACCATACATTTCTAGGATCAAGGCAGTTCACAAAAGTAAAAATATATATACAATTGAGACATAATACATACCAAAATAAATACTGACTGCCCAGACCATGTTTGATTGTTTAACAATATGCAACAGATGTTAATGTAATTATGCATACTGTTTGCTAGTTCACAGTCTCAATTGCTTGTTAAATTGTCAAATCTAACTAAATGCAGAACATGCAGTATGTTTTAAGGCAGATTTAGAGGGCAATTTGCAATAGTCATTTACATTGTTATTACCAGGGTAAAAGGGCTTTTAGAATATTGCCTATCCTCGTCATGGCTAAATGTATGTATGTTGTTCCTCAATGCTCGTACTTTTACCCATACTGAGTGGAGGTGTTCCTCAGGGCAGGGAGTGCAACTACGTGTGGAATTTTGCATTTTCAAAACTACGCATATTGCTTGGAAGTGAAAAAGTACCCAAACAGAAAACAAGTACAAATCTCTGTGTTATGTTTTGGTATGGATGTGGACCCTGGGCCGATGTGAGAGATGACTTCCACCCACAGGGAGGAGCCCTGTGGGCCTCACCGTTGGTAGGCATGGTCTCAGAGGCTTAGGACACAGCTGTAAGAGAGACTTTATTATAGAGGAGAAAGAGCAGAACCCATGGAGCGGGGAACTGCATTTAAAGAACAGTTCTTGAGCAGAACCCATGGAGCGGGTACTGCAGTAGAGATACAGTTCTGGAGCAAAGGGTATGCCGAGGGTGATACCTCAGATGTAGATATTTAGTAGAGGTCTGCGGAGCAGGGCACGCCAGGCAGCCTTCTCAGTAGTGGAGTAATTACCTGAGATGTGCAGATCCGGTAAGGGCCCGCAGTGCGGGGTACGCCAGACAGCCTTCTCAGTGATGAAGCAATTACCTCAGGTGTGCAGATCCGGTAGTGGCCCGCAGTGTGGGGTATGGCGAGGATGACTGTACGATGATGGTGATACTGAGATAGTCAAAGGTACGGAAGCTCAGAAGGTTCCTGAGGAAGTTGAGGCAGCAATCTGCAGCGCAGGGTATGGTGAAGTGAATCCTGCTGAGGAGGACGCAGTAGTGGCCTGAGGCACAGGGTACACTGTAGAGAATCCCAGCAAGGCTTGGTAGAGTTGTAGTACGAAGAAAGTACTCACGAGAAGTGGTTCCTGAGAAGTAGAACAAACAAGAGTTGAAAGGCAGAAAGGGCCCTGCGAGGAGCGGATAGCCTAGGAACACGGAAGAGCCCCTGAGGAGCAGGTACTTAGAGCATTCCTACAGCAAGCCAGGAACTGGAACTGAAAGTCCAAGTGAAGTGGATTCAGCAACGAGGAAACTCCTTGCTAACTCGTCTGTGCATAGGGCCGGTCTGCTAAAGTACAGGTAGTGAGACTACGTCATCCGGAGGGGATGCCCCCGAGGTTCCCACCATGACGTGTACATAGCTGGCCCGTGCGTGCATGTGCCTATGTGACTCCAGAAGCAAGATGGCGGTCGACAGCGTTCACGCCATCCTGGGAATGCCAGGGAGGTCGGCGGTGACTGGTGGAGGCCGCCACTCATCCTAGATTAGATGGTGCAGCGAAAAAAGAGGTGAGCATGAGAGGTCACAGCCATCTGCGACCGACGGGCGCAACACTCTGTGGGCACTTTTCCTTCAACAGTTTTCAAAGGGAAAGTACATGCATGCTTTTCCTTTGAAACTGGTACATAGTCTATGGGGAAAAGAATCTGCAGCCTTTGCAACTACCCACAGACATTTGAAAATTATCCCCTTAGAGGACAGTGGCATGTTCAGTTTCAATGTACCTTTCAGAGTCTCTCAAGGCAGCCTGCTTAAAAGAGTGATAGCCTATGTGTGTGTGTGAGCCTACATATGAGAGAGAGCATGTGAGATCCTGTTTGTTTGTATGGGAATGTGAACCTATGCATGAGAGAGAATGTAAGAGTGAGAGCTGGTTGTGTCTGTGAGGGAGAATGGGAGCTTGCATGTAAGAGACAACATGTAAGAGTGAGAGCAAGATCCTATGGCTGTAGGAACCTATGTGTGAGAGAGAGCCTGTCAGAGTGAGAGCCTGCATGTGAGAGAGAGCATAAGAGAGTGAAGCCTGAGTGAGAGAGAGAGTGTGGGAGTGAGTGTCTGTGTGTATGTTACAGAGAGCATGGAAGAGTAGGAGCCTGTATGAGAGAAAGTGTGTGTGAGAGAGCGCATGTGAGAGAGATTCTGTATGTGTTTAAGAAGGAGGAAGGAAAGAAGACGAGGACAGAGAAGAAGCAGAAAGAATAAGAGACCCTGAAAAAAGGAATTAGGAAAAGACAAACAAGGGGAACAAAGAAAAACGGGGTCAACAAATTAGAAAAATAAGAACAGTCAGCAAAGGTAAAAAAAATTATTTTGACTTTCAGTGATTGAAATATGCCATCTTTGGGAATGTGCATTTCTTATATGTTTGCATTTTGCTGTTTCTTCAGTATTCCAGTGTTCACAGAATCTGGTTTCTCAGGATTTCTTGAGAAACATGGTCTGCATGTTTGTTTCTAATTTGTAGTCCCTCATTCTGTATTGGGTAAGCATCTGTCTGTGTTGCGGTATGTCACAGAAGTGCAGTATTTTGGCTAGTGTGTAGTTTAACTGTAGGGATTTGTAGCAGTTTGGCTTGTTTTGTTTGTCCACTAGGTGGTGTATTAGTGTTCTAGAGCTTGGTGTAATGTTTGCCTTTCCTGCTTTTTTGTAGATATGGTTGCTGCTGTTTGAGTCCTGAGAGTTACTGCTGTAATACTATAGTATGGCAAGGTTCTAGGCATTGTTTTGTTTGTTTGGATTTGTCTTACTTCACAAAGTGTTTGGCATTGGAGGGAATTTGTTTTGCTGTCACTGAAGTGACACCAGAATTTGAATATTTTTTTTGGCATGTCCTAGTTCTGTTCTGCACCTGTTGCAAATGTTAAGTTCTTATGATGATTATTATGATTATTGCTGTTTTATTATAGTTATGATTTTCTCTGCATTTTTGCATAAAGGATTCATAAAAGAATACATTGATATTTATCTTATTATGTGATTGATCTGGTGTTTCTGCTAAGTGTTCTTTATTTACTTTTTACATGTTGTTTATTTATAAACTTCAATAAACCTAAAAAAGATTATTACAGATTAATAAGGGATTTTTAATGCTGGCAAGTGCTTGAAATAGAATTAAAATATTTTAAAGCATCACTTCTGATGAAACTACTTAGAAATCCATTGTCAGGTGCATTCTAAAGCATTATTTATTGATAAGAATACAACTAGTACGGCCTATTCTGTATGTCACTTGCCCACCCATGTTAACCTTGGGGCTCCCCAAAAATTAATTTCTGGCTACGCCATTGCTTTCAACACAGGTGACTGAGCAAGCATTTTGCAAAAAAAATCTCAAAACTGCAGTCCATCTTGACTGTACATATTTCCAGTGTGAACACATTATAGTTATAATGCAGCCTGCAAGTACCATATTTACCTAATTCTGCCTACAGTGTGTTCCTGACAAGCTGAGATGTTTGTGCTGAAGTTAAAACTTCAAAATCTGTTGGAATAGAAAGCTTCAGAACTCTGTGTCATGCAGCATTTATACCTCATTGACAGAGGAATGGAGGGGTAGCCTAGTCATTAGAGCAGCAGGATGTAAGCCATAGTAACCTGGGTTTAAATGCCTCTCTGCTGCTCCTTGCGGCCTTGGGTAAGTCACCTCACCTTCCATTGTCTAGGGCCTGATTTAATAAGCATTTTTTTTTGCATAGATACAGAATGGGAAAAAAAAGTCTTAGCAAGTCTTAGATTGTGAGCCCTTTGAGAACAAGGAAATACCTGTGGCACCTGAATGTAATCTGTTTTGGAGTGGCTGATCAATCTCAAAAGGAAGACTATTAATCAAATTAAATATCTCTTGAGGAAAAAGAACCTATTATTTCTACTTTGGAAAGATAACATAGTAACAATGTAAATGACAGCAGAAAAAGACCCAAGTGCTCCATTCAGTTTGCCCAGCAGGTTTCTTAGGGCAACAATTGCTGCTCGGTGTAGGTTGCCCCCATGCTTTCTTTCAAAGATAGTAAATGTCGCTTCTTTCTGGCATTGCTAATTTCAAAAAGGATTGACAATAGCATGATGTTTCATAACTTCACTAAGAAAGACAAGGATGTTATTAAATCTTTAGCAACTGTCTGTTGCATTATGATTAAAGCAGTGAAGAAAGGTAGTTATATTGTCCAAAACAGTGAGGCATGTGTCGTAGAGATTAGCAGACAAGTAAATGTCTTAGATATTTAGAACAGTATGTGTAGTTTCTTCTTCACCAGCAATTATAAAGGAAATACAATATATTCTTCTGGAAGGACAGAAGAGAAGTGTTTTATTTTTAAATCTTCTTTGAACTTAGATTTTATGTGTAATCATTCAGAACACCCAATATTATATTTGTTCTCTAAGGTGCATACAAATAGATGTTCCAGTAGGGAAACACATTATTTCTGTAAAAGAGCTCATAATAGAGACTCTGAACATTTATGTGAATTGCTTACTTAAAAGCTGTATAACTTTACTTTCTGCCTATGTAAGAAATGCCTCAGATTGTATTTTGACGTTTTCTGACGTGACAGACGTTAGGGATGTAATTTTCGTGTTGGATATAATGGAGGTAATATTCAGTAAGCTGGCCAGTAGATGAGGTATTTAGCTAAAGTTAGCCAGATAACGCGTCCTGGATATTCGGTGGGATAAATGTTTCGCTGAATGTCTCAGATTAAAATTATCCTGCTGACTTTAAACCTCACCAGCCAAGCTAGCTGATTAGGCTTGAAGTTACAGTAACATTATATCATACTGAATGATGGTCCATCAGTCTGCCCAGCAAGATTTTTTAGGATAGTAGTAGCAGCTGCTGCTCCATGCAGACTACCCCTAAGCCTTCTGCTAAGGATAATAATAGCACTAGCTGCTGCTCCCAGCAGGCTGCCCCCAAGCAAAAAGAAAAGTTACCCCATTTCTTCATTCCCATTTTTTAGTCAGCAGGGATCCTCTGTGTTTATCTCATGCCCTTTTGAATTCCATTACTATTCTAGTATTCATCGCCTCTTCCGGGAGGATGTTCCAGGCATCCACCACCCTTTCCGTGAAGAAACATTTCCTGACATTATTTCTGAGTCTTTCCCCCTTAGAGTTTAATATCATGAAAAGATTTAAGTTTTGTGCATTATTAATTCCTTTCAGGTATTTCAAAGTCCGTATCCTGTCTCCGCTGCCTCTTCTCTCCTCCAGGCTATACATATAAAGGTCCTTCAGTCTCGTCTCATATGGCTCTCTGCACAGACCCTGTACAGGTTATCTGGCCCTTGTGCGGCCAGGTAACCTGTCACTTAACCGGATATCTTCAAAAGAAAACCAGTTAAGTGAGAAGTATTTTTTTTTTTAAATGTGATCGCGGGCCTCCTGGCCCAATTTCCACTCCCCCCCCCCCCCCCACACCATATATGTTTTAAAGATAGTTTCAGCATCGGCTCTCCCCCCACCTAGTAAATAGAAAAAAACCCCATTGCCTCCTTGCGCTCCCCACCGCCGATGCCACCCCTCCCACCCACCTGGTACAGGATCGTGCCCCTATCTGAAGCCATGGGATCGCAGTACAGTACAATCCTGGGCACTTCCACCATTGTTCTGGGCAATAGTGCTGGAAGTGTAAGGTGTCAGTGTTGAGATGGCCAGCAGGAGTTTTAAACATTTATGGTAGTGGGATGGAGGGGTGGGAATCGAGCCAGGAGCCCTGTGCAACCCTTTCTTGGTGGATGACACATATCCTGTAGGTCCTACAAATAAATATAACAGGCACTGCATATGTGGTTATTCTTTACTGTGTATTATTTTTGACCAGTGATACCCCCTTCTTTTGATGTGTGTTTACATATCCTGAAGGGCCATAAAAAATGGTATAACTGGAGCTGTCCTCACATTTCTCATTCCTCTTTCCCGAGTCTCCAAGGTGTGGGTCCTTTCTATGGGATTGAAGGCTAACCTTCTTGGCCCAGGCAGTAGTGTTCTCCCATGTGCATGTGTTACCATAGCTCTTGGGGGCAGGACTCAGTGGATGGGTGTTTAAAATAAAGCTTACTGTAATTCCTCTTAAAAGAATCAATAGATGCAAAACATAAAGTGTCCAGATACTTCCAGTGGTCCCAGATTTACATGAGCCCAAGAAACAGCAAGGTAGGCGATCCAATAAAGCCATGAGGAAACAACAAAGAGGTGGATGCCACAAAAAAAGTCTTTTCCAATTCTTTATTAGTGGAGACATATAATATGTATTTTTAAAATGCCCGACTCTGGCCGAGTTTCGCCACACTGAGTGGCTGCCTCAGGGGCTAAAAATAAACATATATATGAAATCAATCAAACATAAATACATATAAAATCATAAAATCATAAAAATGCAAAAAATTAATACCAATCACAATAAAAAAATGTAACATATAAGGAGATCACGTGATGTGGTGAGCTGGGAGGACGGGTTTCTCTCCAGCTCCAGGACCCACTTCGCCCATCGCGAGCCATCACAGCCTAGCCAGCACTGGGTCGAGATACCAGAGACAAAAAAAAGGGAAGAGCTTATGTCCATAATTAATTATATGAACAGATTGATTCCGCCGATGACATCTAGGGCTGGCAGGAGAGAGAAAGAGAAGCCGAAGGCGACTACCCCCAAAATGGCGGCAGTGGGTGAGGGGGAGCCCCTGGCTACACCGGCAGCTATAACCATAGCGGATATAAAAGAAGCTATCCGAGAAGCATTAGACGATAAGCTGAACTACATCACTACACAACTCGGAGAAGTCAAAGAGACTTTAAATGAGCTAACACCGAGATTAGAGCATGCGGAGACTAGGATTTCCAGCGTAGAGGATGATACGCAGCAGATGGAAAGAAAACTGGCAGCCACAGAGAAAAGAGTGCAATCCCTACAAAGCAAATTAGACGATCTTGAAAACAGGTCACGGCGGGATAACCTCCGCTTTCTGGGTTTCCCGGAAAGTCTGGAAGAAACCTCTTTATGCTCACTCTTGGAAGCATGGCTGCCGGAAACATTAGCGCTCCCTCACCTACAGGGAAAGCTTGTAGTGGAACGGGCCCATAGGATCGGAGCCAAGAGAGCTGACCGCACGTCCCCGAGGTTAGTGATAGCAAAAATACTAAACTCGGCGCATAAATCGGAAATCTGGAGAGCATCGCGAGGTCAGAAAGAGTTAACTTACCAGGGGCACAGCATTCGCATATTCCAAGACTTTTCGGCAGGGGTCTCCGAAGCCCGACGCGGTTTTTCGACTTTATGCACATCCCTACACAATCGGGGAGTGAAATTCTCCCTGCTCTTTCCGGCTCGACTGAGAATATGGCACGGGGGCAGGGTGCATACATTTGAGGCTGTGGCACAAGCGAAAACTTTTGTGGAAAAAATGGCCGAACAGTAAGCAGCCCCGGATGACCGTTGCTGGCGGGAACACCAAACATGACGCCCAAACGAAAACAAAAAAAAAAAAAAAGAAGAAGAGGGCTAAGTAAAACTTAAACAGCGATCAATACCATCACAAGGGACTAACCAAATAACACTTCTCAAACAAAATATGGGGTGGTGAACGGTAGACGTGACGCCACCGCAGGCAGTTACCAACCGACAGCCCTTAGCCCCCGAAACGGCAACAAACAAAAAAAAAAAAACCAAAAAAAACCACATCGGAAACAGACTGGAACTGACGCAGTACTCTAACCCAGTGGAGAGAATGAACCTCGTGCCTTTAATCCCCTTTAGCAAGACATAAATGGTGGACCCAAACACACAAAAAAAACAAAAAACAAAATGGGAGATCACCGACTTTCTCCAGAGGACCTATAAAGGAGAGTCGAGGACGAGGAGGCGGCAGCCCGCGGCGTGGCATGGTGAACCTGAACGGATGTCCAAGAGGTACCCGGAGCAGCGCGGCAAAGGGACGTTTGATGGAGCGAGTGGAGCCCTTGCGTGAGTCAGAGTTGGCTGGGGGTTCCTTGGGAGGGTTTACCCCCCAGACGGGACATGAGACTTTGGAACCCAAAACATCGCGCAGGAGGGCATTACTCTCGGAGAACGCTTGCAATTGCCTGGTCCACCATTTGGGGATAGCAGTGGGAAGATATTTTCGTCTTCTATGGGGTCCGAGACTGGCGGCACGTGTTTGCAGACATTTTTTGGCATTGATAAAGTACCTGTGCGGCATGGGCTGAGAACATGGGGGCGGCGCGCAGCGGGGCAACCAGAAACTATTTCTCTTGCAGCTATTTCTTATGCAGCTTTCAAATTGTACTTTTATCCCTGAGGTGGTATTGGGGCTCAGGTTGTGGTTTTTACAATCAGTTTTCAGGTTTTGGTGAAGTGGGAACCCTGGACACATTAACAGGATCTCCATGCCTCCTGTGGTTTTAGGAGGCTTTCAGGTTTTCTATAGTAGTGGGGAAGGGAGAGGGGGGTGGGGAAGGATAGGGGGGGTTTGGGGAAGTGGGAGAGGGGAGGGAGGGTTCATGATTTACTGCCTGGATATCTATATGGCAAGAATACTCCACTGCGGGGTGCTGATGGGAAATGCCTACGGCCTAAAGTACCGTGGAGATGGCAGACGGGGAGGGGGGTAGGCTGGGGTCCTCCTCTTCGAGTTTATTTGCAATTTCTAACACTAATTTTCTTCAAATATGTGTATAAGTGAATACAGTTAACCTAATATCTTGGAATGTCAATGGTTTGGGGACACCGGTGAAGCGGAAAAAGGTGCTGTCCCACCTAAAAAGATTGAATGCGGATATTGCCTGTATTCAAGAGACGCACCTAACGGCGTCCGAAAGTCAGAAATTACAGCGCGAATGGGTGGGTCGGTGTTACTTTGCGGAGGCCATCAATCGGAAGGGAGGAGTAGCGATTTTAGCTAGTAGAAACACGAATTTACAAATTACAAACACCATAATAGACCCCAGTGGTCGCTATATCATTTTAGTAGGGGTGTGGAACAGGCGTCAGATAACACTATGCAATGTGTATGCCCCCAATGAATATAATCATCAGTTTTTTGAAAATCTATGCCATTTATTACATATTCATACTAAAGGCACTCTTTATCTGGTAGGGGACCTCAACTGTGTACATGACCCAGCTTTGGATAAAAATACCCCCGGGCAGCGCACTGGTGGCAGGAAGCCTAAAGGGGTGGCTTACCTATGTGAACAACTAACCCTTTTGGATGTATGGAGAACACTACATCCGACAGAAAGAGATTACACACACATCTCCAGATCCCACCATACACTCTCCCGTATTGATTACATCCTAATTTCGCAACAAGATTTTTTTACAGTGGTGCGAGCACAAATAGAAACGCTGGTAATATCAGACCACACACCGATTTCGATCCAGATCCGGCCCAACACACCTATAGATCGACAGCGTATATGGCGGTTTCCGGCTTTTCTTAAGGACGACGGCGCGTTTAAGGTTTTCCTTAAGGAACGGTGGAAAGAGTATGCCACCAATAATCGAGGACATGTAGAGACTCCGGGCCTTTATTGGGAGACCGCAAAAGCGGTGATAAGGGGGGACATTATCTCTTATGTTCACTCACGTAACAAAGCGATCAATAAGGACATTCTAGATCTCGAACGTTTACTTCATGAAGCAAAGCGCATAATGATTCAAAACACCTCACGTAAAAACCGAACGGAGTATTATGGCTTATTGGGCAGATTGAATACTCTTCTAGATGCCAGAGCCCAGTCGTATCTGTGGCAGGGACAGAAATCTTTTTTCCGCTTTGGCAATAAACCAAGCAGACTCTTGGCAAATTTAACTAAAACAAAAAGGCCATGGTCATTCATTGCTCAACTACAAAAGCCTTCAGGAGGAACGACGACCAATGAAACCGAAATTAGTGCTATTTTTAAACAATATTACGGTAGTTTATATCAAGCCGGTACTTTGGGAGGCCCAGAGGCTGAGGAGACTTTTTTTCAAGACATTGCCTTACCTAAACTTTCAGCGGCACAACGCGATTTTTTAAATCGCCCTATTCAAACATTTGAGGTTTCACAGGTGATCTCGGCGGCCCAATCCGGTAAATCCCCAGGTTCAGATGGGTTTTCCTTTGATTTTTACAAGTTATTATCGTCTTATATTAGCATACCTTTAACAAATTATTTTACAGAGGGACTCAGGGAAGAAAAATTCTCCGCTTCTTTTAATGACGCACATATAACAATTCTTCCTAAACCGGGGAAAGATCCAACATGCCCGTCCTCATATAGGCCCATATCTTTACTTAATTGTGATATGAAAATCTTAGCAAAAGTGTTAGCGGAACGTTTGAGGGTTTTTCTTCCGTATTTGATATCCAATCACCAGGCTGGATTTGTCAAAGGCCGAAAGCCGAATGTGAATATAATTAAACTCCTTACGGCTATGACAATCTGCCAAGATCAGGACATCCCAGCGCTGGTGATCGGATTTGATTCGGAGAAGGCTTTCGATCACGTAGCATGGCCTTATCTCTTCTCGGTATTGCAAAGATACGGCATTCAGGGTGACTACCTGCGGTATATTGAACTAATATATACAAATCCAACATCACGAATACTGGCTAATAGTTGTTTATCGGACAAAATAGTCATTCAGAGGGGGGTACGCCAGGGATGCCCGCTGTCCCCATTGCTGTACATCTTGACGTTAGATCCTTTATTGCGGAAAACAGACGCATGTAGGAGGGTGAAGGGCTTTGGAGGACCAAACCATATTTTCAAAATAGCGGCTTTCGCCGATGATCTACTAGTGTTTCTAACGCAACCTGTAATATCTCTTCCAGCAGTGCTCACACTTATGGATCAATTTAGCGAGTTTTCCGGACTTAAAATAAATTATTTAAAGTCGGAAGTCTTAGATGTCACGGGAACGCTTCGCCAACAGTGGCGAGCGGATTTTCATCTCCGGTGGGCAACTGAGGGTTTAAGGTACCTAGGTCTTCACATACCCCAAAAGGTGGCCCAATTTTATTCCGCAAACGTACAACCACTACTGGAGTGGACTAAGAATACCTTGAGGGGGTGGACCACCCTCCCGTTGTCACTAATGGGTAGAGTACATCTTTACAAGATGATAATACTGCCAAAGTGGCTATATACCCTACAATTAGCCCCAATTTGGATATCCAAGAGAGACCAACATATAATCCAACAAGCCTTACGACGATTCCTCTGGAAGGGACAGCGGGCTCGTATCACGTTATCGATGATAATGAGTCCTCGGGAGCGAGGAGGGCTCGGCTGCCCAAATTTAGAATTTTACAACTTGGCTTGCAGTGTCAGATACATCAGAGATTGGCTTCATGGCCTTTCTGTCACCGCACCCTCTGCATTACTACTAGAGTGGTATGGGGTGCAAATATTGAATCCTTTATTATATAGCTCCCAATCGACGATACCCTCGCATATTAAATCACATATTCTTCTTGGCACTTGCAGGAAAGCTTGGCGATTGCTGTGCAGGATAGGCCACATCCCGAACCGCCTAAATTCTTTAATAACTATCACTGGCCATGATTTCTTCCCTTCGGGGAAGGGAGAGGGGACGTTTAAACGGTGGAATACGGTAGGGTTGAAATATATATATGATATGTATGACAGATTGACCGGGACGGTGCTACCTTTTCAGACCCTTAAAGAACGTTATACTTTACCAGATACAGACCTATATGCATATTACCAACTTACTCATTTCATCCACTCAGAGAAGAGTATGCTAGCGGACACTTCAGAAGCCCAAAAACTGCGGGAAGTTATCCAGGTGGGAACCGGGAACAAAACGAAGGTCTCTAAATTTTACAAGGAGATCATGGGGTACTCAGATGTTAGGTCCCTTGACCCACTTTACGAGAAGTGGCAGACGTGGGCACTTTTTTCTCTCACAAAGGCAGAATTTACTAAATGCTTCAGTGCCTTGTCTGACATATCGGAACACGTGTTACTACAAGAAACACAGTATAAATTTCTATGGTTGAGTTATATCACACCACAAAGGGCTTACCAAATGAAACTGACGCAAAAACGGGTTGCCCGAAATGTGCAGACCCAGGCAGCGATTTTTTTCATTGTTTTTGGGAGTGCGCAGGGATCTCCCAGTTTTGGAGGCGGGTGTGTCGTACTTGTTCAGTTATTTTGAAAAAGACTCTAACACTGAACCCCAACTTATGGCTTTTCGGGCTAGAGGATTCGCCACACCTTCAGCTGACCACTCCAGACCGTTTATTTTTATTGAAAGCCAGTACAGTGGGTAAACAAACGATATTAACTGCATGGTTGGATACTAACCCCCCAGGTCATGAACATTGGTTTAAGAAGTTGGTCTGCCTCTGCTCCTTGGAACATGCCATACTTTCACCGGAAATGCCAAAAAGATCGGAGCAGATGAAACAGATATGGGAGGCTTTCACAGAATACTTATCCCCCCGAGTAGGAGTCGATAGGGACCCATGGGGCAGGGCCTAGTTCAAATAAGCTGGTGTCTGCAGGCCATTCTCTTTGTTCTTCTTTAAATATATATATGTTTGATGGCATCACTATCAGATACAGGTACTTTACAAAAGGGATGTTCTTGCAAGGACTCAGAATTGTATAATTGTATCTTAAGGGATTCCAGGTACAGGGGGGGGGATGGGATTAAAAGAGTGGGAGGGGACGGGAGATTGAGGGATGGGGGATAATGTTTTCTCAGGCAAATGTAAATTGTTTGTGATGTTGATATGAAAAACTTCAATAAATACAGTTTAAAAAAAAATGTAACATATAAATAAATTCATAAGACATTAATAAAAAGAGGACAAACTTAAAAACGTAAATTGCAGTGACAGAGGAATTACATATGAACAACATCAATGTACAAAGTACCTACATGTATAAATTCACTCGGCCAGAGTCAGGCATTTTAAAAATACATATTATACGTCTCCACTAATAAAGAATTGGAAAATACTTTTTTGTGGCATCCACCTCTTTGTTGTTTCCTCCAGATTTACATGAGACAGGATTTGGGTACTCTCTGAGTCTGTGGAAATGTTCCTCCAGGCAGAGGCTTGGAACCGGGTTGGAACCGGGGTATCATAAAGAGGCTTGGAACCGGGGTATCTTTGATAGCAAGGAGAGATGATTATCCCAGGGGGCTAGGAAATCCTATCAGTGATCAAATTCCTTCCCAACGTACCTGAGGTCCATGTTGAGTCCTGACTTCACCTAGCAGTGTCCTGTGTCCCAGGGTGGAAAGTCCTTTGGGGTCTCCAAATGTCCTTCTTCTATTTTTCTCTCTCTGAACTCCTCTTCAAAAACACTCTGGGAGGAAAGGCCAGCCACTGAAAGGAGTCCTTACAGCTTCCGGTTCCGGGCAAGGAGGTGTGGCAGAAACAGCTTCCTTGCCTTTTGTTAAAAAAACAAAATCTCTGATCAAGTCACTTCTCTTCTCACTGCATGGTCACTGTGGCCTCCTCTTGAAATGGACAAAGAGACACACAGCTCCCTCCTGATCCACTGAGCAGGGGATCCTGCCCAACAGAAGGCTCAGGGCAAAACTGTGAGAAAACTTCAGAAAAACTGCAAAAATCCTTCTTCCTCTGCTTTCTTCTCTCCACATCACTTCTGGGAACCTGCCATGGCGCTCCCTCTCTGTGCTAACCTGAGGGTGCAACTTGGAGAGCACACTGAAAACACTCCTCCTGCTTTGAAATCAAATTTACACTGCCCCACTCTCACAAGGGCTCACCTCCCCCTTGTGGCCTAGAAGATCATCATCCATAGGCAGCCTCTGAGGGAAGGCCTATGCAGGAACGCTGTCTCCATTAAAGCTGATATAAATCCTAAGGGCTAGGAGCTAGGGCCAATTTGTGGCTGACCAAATGTCTACCACACCTGCAATCAAACTTTTCTTACAATCTTATGAGTGCCACTTAACCAGATATATTTTTTATTGTTATTTAGTTTTATATACAGCACAATAGAACAGTCAAGGGATCAGCCATGTTGCTTAGTATTGCAAACTAAAGTGTGTATGATTCATGTGTAACCCGCCCATCCTGTTGGGCTACCAGTAAACCCTGGGAAATAATACCAATGTAGTTAGTGAAAGAAATAATTAGGGGAGGATCCATTTCATGTGTAGCTCTTCCCCTTGAGGATGCTGGAATGGACGTCCCACTCAGAGGTTTTATAGCAGAGCTCCACCATGGGTTCTCGGGGCAGTCTAAGTTTGCAGTTCAGGAGGAAAGTTATAGATTTTTCTTCATTTGTTTTTTTGGCCTACCCGGGGGCCTGGGCTCCAATCTGCCTCGGATCTTTCGGGATGGGTTGAGCGCTCCACTCCAATACTCTTTTCCCAAGATGCAGAGGTTTGTCCTGGGAATATTTTGGCTTTTGGACTTTTATGCGGTAGGAGTCTTGCTGGACACCCGGGCCTTTCCTGGATTCAGAGAACCCTGTGTTTGGGACACTCAGGGATAAGGAAGACCTGCCCTTGAGGTGGTGACCCATTGCTAGGGGTAACTCTGGTGTTATTTCCTTTTGGGGACCCGAAGAAATTGTTTTGAAGATCTGGGAGGAAATGTTTTCTGTCCCTCTTCCTACCTAACCATGGACCTGTGAAGCTGTAGTTCCATCCAGGATCCTGCCCATCGAGTTAAAAGGAAAAGAGCCAATACAGTATAGTGCGCTCCACTGGAGCGCACTGTTAACCCGTATTTGGACGCGCTAGCTTTACCCCTTATTCAGTAAGGGGTAATAGCGCATCGAAAACACGCATCCAACCCCCCCGAAACTAATAGCGCCCACAAATGCATGTTGATGGCCCTATTAGTTATTCCCGTGCGATACAGAAAGTAAAATGTGCAGCCAAGCCGCACATTTTACTTTCAGAAATTAGCGCCTATCCAAAGGTAGGCGTTAATTTCTGCCGGCGCCGGGGAAGTGCACAGAAAAGCAGTAAAAACTGCCTTTCTGTGCACCCTCCGACTTAATATCATGGCGATATTATGTTGGAGGCCCCAAAAGAAAAAAAAAGTAAAAAGTAAAAAAAAAAATAAATTAAAAATCGGCCCGTGGGTCGGAAGACGGATGCTCAATTATGCCGGCGTCCGTTTTCCGAACCCATGGCTGTCAGCGGGTTTGAGAACCGATGCCGGCAAAATTGAGTGTCGGCTGTCAATCCCGCTGACAGCCGCCGCTCCTTTTACCGCGGGCCCTAATTTGCATAGGCCACCCTCCTGAATTGCGCGCCCAGGAGAGTAGCCTGTGTGCGCACCGGGAGAACAGGCGCTCGCCAGCTCTCCCGCGCGTTTTTCTGAATCGGCCTGTGAGTAAGAACCTATTTATAATTTGGAGCACACCCTGGGGAGAGAGAGGATTTTTTCTCTGTGCAGAGACAGAATTTATAGCCATTTTAGAAGGGGTTTTCCCAACTATCTAAGGATTGCCCTGCCCACTGGGACCACCATTTTCCTAATTCAGGATGGTGGATGGTTCCCTGGCCTACTTAAAAGACTCCTGCACAGATAGAGGATAAAGGATTGTAAAAAGAGCTAGGAAGACTGTGGTGCTGGAAACATTTATTGGACCATTATTCAATCAGCGTAAAGTCTTTAAATTTGGACACTAATCCAGAGGCTCCAGTGTGTTTTATTTGGGTTCTCAGCAATAGTGAACAGAGATTGACCCTCTCCCAGGACTACCAACCACCCTGCACTGGACCCTGAAAGGATACCTTTACCCCCAACCAGAAGGATCCACACCCTGGGGAAAGGGCAACGGAGAAGAGCTAGTCAGGGTTCCTGCCCCAAAGAACTTACAAATACTTTTATGACCCCACCTGTACATGACATGGGCACCGGGGTGGGGTTAAACATGTCTTAACAGAATCCTAAACTGAGGATTTATTTCATTAGTAATATTTTGCTGAATTGGGTGGAGACCAACAAATCTACTAACTGTTATTGCATTTACTTAATACCTGTGATGCAATTTTGACGTTAACATTAACTTTTGATGGAAACAAAGTCCAAGATATAAATTTATTGATTTGTAATGCACTCATGAAGTTGCATTATATTATAAAGAAAATGGTCCTTACAGTAGTGTTCACTCCTATTCTTCTTTATTTAATAATCTACCAGTAATAACATTTTCTAAACTGTGCTTTTACTTTAATTGATAGCTCATTTCTCTAATGTGATAAGGGCTTTCTCATATAAGCCCCATTGCACCTCCCGCACAGTGATAGATTTAGGCTTTTGCTACCTCTAGACACTGTTGGCTCTTCTCCCCCTAGAAGATTGGACAACAGGGAGCAGAGGGTCTAAGGCACAATCTGTGACAGCTTGGGGATAGATTGTATGGCGAGAAAGAATTAGGATTCTGAAGAAAATTTTGCAAACCTTTTTATCTTTTAAATTTAACCCTTTTACTCTCACCCCTCCCAACAATTAATTTTACTCAGCCCTCTCATATTCTCCCATCTCCTCCACTCTGACTCTATCACTCCAATTACCCCTTCTTACATTCCTCTGATCATCCTCTTTCTGATTCACTTTTACCCCAGCCAACTCTTTGCTTGCCTTTTCTTTCCCTCCCAAATCCTTTTCTGGATGCTTTTCATACACCCTACTCATCACCCTTCTGGCTTCACATACTCCTCGGCGGGTGCGTGTGCATGTGTGTGTGTGTGTATGTGTATGTCTCACTCTCTAACCCTTCTCTCTCATTCTGCCAGACAGCTGAAGTTTGCATGGCTGCATTCAGAGAGATGGGAGAGGAGATGTCGTTCACTTCAGCCCTTTCCTTGCCCTTCACTTCAGCCCTCTACTTGCCATTCACTTCAGCCCTCTCCTTGCTTCCTTCCATCTTTCAATACTATTTTTTCATATCCCAACATTTGCCCTTTCGTGCTACTCCCCCACCCCAGGCATTCACCCCTGCTCATCTTCCTCACCGTTCACCCCTTTTCATGCCAACTCCCCAAGCAGTCAACATCATAACTCCTAAAACATTCCCCCCCTCTCATTCTGCCCACTCTCCTTTCAGTCTTCTCCTCCTCCTTCTCCTTCCCACTCCCAGGAACATAGAAGTTTGGAAGCCTGTTGCTATATGCGTTCCAGCCCTGTCGCTGTGGTCCTCAGGCAAAAAAAAAAAGAAGCACATAGGGGAAGGGGCTTAATTAGGAAGCAGAGTAGATCTTTGCTCTGCTCTGTCTCCTCCAGCATCAAATCCTCCCCTCTGGGTCTCTGCTAGCTGACAGGGAGGGAAGGAGCTGGAGTAGGAAGCAGAATTTGTTTCATTTGAGTGAGATAGCAGCTGGGAGTCAACAAATCTTTAGCTGGCCTGCTGTCCACAGATTTTTGTCATCTTAGGCAAGGCCTAGTCTGCTTATTGGCAAATCCAGGCCTGTTCCCTCATCTTCTCAAGGGGTGCACAGGGATACTGGATATATTACAGCTGGGAAGCATGGACAGCCTCCAGAAAGGAATTGACACAGCTGTAGTAAGAAGATTAATCAATGCCAGACACCTCTCCTGCCACCAATAGGAAGAGCCAATAGCTAGGTAACAAATATTTAATCAATTTGACCTTAAAAGACAGTTTGTAACTAGGATGCTAAATACAGGGAGACATGCATCAACCCATACAAACAAAAGTTGCAGAATTTAAGCATGTTTTGGATAGATGCAAAGCACAATGCTAAGTTTAAGCATGGAAATATTTATGCTTATCTATCCAAAGTGTTAGAGAAGCTGTGAGGAAGACAACTGGATAGGGATTTGCATGAAAACATTTTTTTTCTGTGATTATGCCATTGCAGTCTTCGTCCTTTATAAGCATACTGCTTTTACCTATAACTTTGTGGGAAGCAGTAGAGGAAGGGGGAAATGATAGGAAGGGAAAGGGGAAAACAACTATAGGGGAGGGGCGAGATTAGGGATCAAAGTAGCTGTGCTCTGTCTGCTGCAACTTCCCCAGCTCCTCTCCTGTTCTCTGCAGAGGACAGAAGGGGAGGAGAGGAGTGTGTGTGTGTGTGTGTGTGTGAACAACAGGAGGGGAGGCATTCTGGGGGAAACATGCTGAATTAGGGAGCAAACTAGCTCTACTCTATTTTCTCCATTTTAAGTGCTTCCCCTCCTGTTCTCTGCAGCAGGGGCAGCTCAAGGCAATTTGCTGCCTGAGGCGAAGGATGAAATAGCATGCCCCCCCTTCCCCCTCCCAAGGCGCGGCACCCTTTCAGTGATTTCAAATGCTGTGGAAGGGGGAAAGCAGGATCAGTTCTCAGAGGAATGGCAGATTGCCAGATAGAATGTCAGTGATATTATATCTAAGACCTGCCTCCCACCTTTTCCCCAGCATTTTCCCCTGCAGACGTGGGAGATGGGTGGTGAATGGTGGAGGTCTATGTGTGGCCAACTCTTTCCAAGCCACTGCAAGGGCATTTGACACCATAGGTGAACATTACAGCCTTGTGCCCACATCCCCTTCCCCATCCATACCACACACAAATAAAAATATCACAATCCTACAATAAACACACTTGAAGTGCATATGGTATTAAGTCTATTGTAATGCAGATGTGGGCTTTGCCCTCAGAAAGCCCAGAGTAAACCGAATTACAATTACAAAATAGTAAACCTCCCATACAATTCATTATTTATTTATGTATTTATTTTTAATTTAAGAACTTTTATATACCGACGTTCATAGACATATCACATCGGTTTACAGATAACATGGGTAAAAATAATATGAACCGAATGGGAAGAATAAAGTTACATTAAACAGGAAATAGGTGAACTTGGGCGTAGGAGAAAAATAGTACAGTGTTACGATACCTAAGAGCAGTTTTTTTTTCAACAAATAGAAACATAGAAACAAATAACTATATTACAGATGTAGTGGCTTGTGGACATCAGGGTGGGGGGAATTGTAGGGGAGTACTAAGGCGGAGATAGAAGGGGAGTGAGATATGGCAGTGTGGGGATACTTCAAGTGTAGGCTTGTTCAAACAGCCAAGTCTTAAGTTTTTTTTTTAAAGTGGCAGTGCAGTGTTCCTGGCGGAGATCCGGAGATACTAAAAAGAGAACTAACTTCCAGCACTCAAACAGTAAAAATCTTAACAATGAAAAGGCAACAATGGAAATATTACACCTGGCCCTAATTAGCAATACTCCTCCTGTTAGGAAAACAATAAATCCAACACACAAATAGGAGGAATGCTGCTCTCCAATTATTATCCACACACAAAGAAAGAGAGCAGAATAATCAAACAGTCCAAACTTTGTAGTTTTGGACTGTTTGAAAATTCCTATTGAAAAATAGGAAAATGGATTCCTTATTTTTATTTTTTCACAAGCGGCTACTCCAAAAGCTGAATGCGATATGCTATAATTTTCAACCAGGTCCCCCGACACGGACCGTGTTTCGCTTAGAGCTGCGTCGGGAGGGATTGAACATAGTATATAATTTCAACCACTAAAAACAAACAAAAAGTTATATATTAATGATAACTAAGGACTGTAAACACAGGGTAAAATAACATACTAATGCTGGGACACATACCTTAAGTCAAGTCCAATTTAGAATCAGAGGAGAGCGAGCAATGCTAACAGAAACACTCATTTAAAGGAATGTATTATGGCACGAAAAGGAGCACCAATCAGAGAGCACTAACACAGATGACATCCACCAATCAAAAACCATACAGAAGGCAGACAAAATACAATCAAATAAAACGGAACCATTCTATTTCAATGTTAAGTCCCATCAGGGCTAAACAATTCAATCGAAAAATCCATTTTTGTTCCCTGCGTGTCAAAATTTCTGCGAAATTTCCACCTCGTGATGGGGGGGAATGATATCAATAATAAGGAACTTAAGGTCCGATTCAGAGTGCGAATGTAAGGACCAATGGGGTATCAAAGGGTCCGTTTCACGGCTGGTGCGGATATTGGATCGATGTTCAATTATCCTAGTTCGTATTGGCCTTATAGTTTTGCCCGCATACAGCTTGGGAAAAGGGCACATAATTACATAGATGACCCCCCACGAAGTACACGTAGTAGAAAATTTCAATTCATATACGTGTTGAGTGACAGGGTGTTGAAAAGTGGTACCGGGATGAGCATGTGGACACACTGAACAGTGTCCACAGGGTGTAAAGCCAGCGTGAAAGGAGTTAGAAGTAGCGATGTTAGTAAGCTGTGAATGTACCAAAATATCCCTCAGGTTCCGGCCACGTCGAAAAGAAAATCTCAAGGGAAAATTTAAACACTCATGTAATGCTAAGATATGCCAATGATGTCTAATAATAGTTGTGAGGTCATGGGTATGAGTGGAGAAAGGCAAAATACAATTTATATACCCATCAGAAGATCGGAATTGAGGCAAAAATAAGAGGTCGCGGTTAACAAAAAGTGCACACCGTTGATCCTCCGTGCTTGGCCCCATCCTCTAGACGTGCACGCGCGCGTGCAAGGGCTCTAGATTTAAAGGGCCCAGTGCGGGAAGATGGAGGACAGCCCATAGATGGCGTCAGATGATGCAGGGATATTTAAACCCTGCATCCACCTCTGTGCCTTGCCTTGCAACGAGGTTCACTCTCTGTTGAGAGCTACTAGTTGCTGCTTCTGACTACTGGCTTCTGACTTTGGCTCATCCACTGGCTTCTGACTTCGGATTCCGACTACTGGCTTCTGACCGGCTCGTCCACTGGCTTCTGACTTCGGCTTCCGACTACTGGCTTCTGACTTCAACTCGTCCACTGGCTTCTGACTTTGGCTTCCGACTACTGGCTTCTGACTTCGGTTCGTCCACTGGCTTCTGACTTCAGCTTCTGACTACTGGCTTCTGACTTCAGCTCGTCCACTGGCTTCTGACTTTGGCTTGTCCACTGGTTCCTGTCTCCGGCTTTCATCCAGGAGGCCTCTCCTAAGTCCAAGTGGCTCGGGTCCTCAGAAGCTCCTCTTGGGGGGACCGCGGGCTTCCAGTGGTGAAGTTCCAGTTGGCCTCCTGGCTTCAGCTCCACTCTTCTCTGTCCTCTGGAACTCCTCTTCAGACACCGACCTACAGGAGACCGCACGTAAGTCCAAGTGGCTTGGGTCCTCACGGGTTCCTCCTGGGGGGACCTTGGGCTTCCAATGGTGAAGATCCCAGTGGTCTCCTGCCGTGTGCCGCCTCCCGGCTTTGACTTCCACTGTGGGCCTTCCCACGGTGTGTCATCATCTGTCCCAGCCGGCTCAAGGGTCCACGAATCCAACAGGAAAGGAATACGACAAGTGAGGTTATCAAATTTGCATATGATACAAAATTATTCAGAGTAGTTAAATCACAAGCGGATTGTGATACATTACAGGAGGACCTTGCAAGACTGGAAGATTGGGCATCCAAATGGCAGATGAAATTTAATGTGGACAAGTAGTTACACGATGTTAGGTTCCATATTAGGAGCTACCATCCAGGAAAAAGATCTGGGCATTATAGTGGATAATTCTTTAAAATCGTCGGCTCAGTGTGCTGCAGCAGTCAAAAAATCAAACAGAATGTTAGGAATTATTAGGAAGGGAATGGTTAATAAAACAGAAAATGTCATAATGCCTCTATATCGCTCCATGGTGAGATCGCCCCTTGAATACTGTGTACAATTCTGTTCGCTGCATCACAAAAAAGATATAGTTGTGATGGAGAAGGTACAGAGAAGGGCAACCAAAATGATAAAGGGGATGGAACAGCTCCCTTATGAGAAAAGGCTGAAGAGGTTAGGGCTGTTCAGCTTGGAAAAGAGACGGCTGAGGGGGGATATGATAGAGGTCTTTAAGATCATGAGAAGTCTTGAACGAGTAGATGTGAATTGGTTATTTACACTTTCGAATAATAGAAGGACTAGCGGGCATTCCATGAAGTTAGCAAGTAGCATATTTAAGACTAATCGGAGAAAATTCTTTTTCACTCAATGCACAATAAAGCTCTGGAATTTGTTGCCAGACAATGTGGTTAGTGCAGTTAGTGTAGCTGGGTTCAAAAAAGGTTTGGATAATTACTTGGAGAAGTCCATTAACGGCTATTAATCAAGTTCACTTAGGGAATAGCCACAGCTATTAATTGCATCAGTAGCATGGGATCTTCTTGTGGCCTGGTTTGGCCTCTGTTGGAAACAGGATGCAGGGCTTGATGGACTCTTGGTCTGACCCAGCATGGCAATTTCTTATGTTCTTATGGAAACCACAACAAGCCAAACACTATGCAGTGCAAAAATGGAAAAATAGAAATTCTATTCCTCAGAATTATAATCAAAGAATATAAAACATCATAATAGAAAAAACGTACAAATAAAAAAAAATAAATTTCAAAAAACAGCTGATGAATAGAATAACAGCTATTAAAAACGCATACAAAAATTACACAAAATTTCACAAACATCAATAAAATATTTAAAAGAAGCAAATACATCAAATAATACTCAATAATTAAAACTAGAAAGATTTTAAAAATCCCCATTTTCCATATCTGGGAAATTTTGATTTCCAGTCATCTTGAAAATGCTGTGGATTACTGCGGGGGGGGGGGGGGGGGGGGGGGGAGGGGAGGGGGCAAGAAGGGGGATTTTCCTCCTCTTATATACCCATTGTCTCTCTCTCATACACAAATGCTCTTACACATGCTCTTTCACATACATACACACACACAAGCACATGCTCTCTCCCACATGCACATGCTCTTTTACACATACACACATATGCGCATGCTTCTCTCACACATACCCACATATACTCATGCTCTCTCACAAAAATACATACATACTCTCACTCTACCTCACTCACACTTTACCTTTCAGCTGTGGGCACAATGAGCTCAGCAGGCAGCTGGTGGCCTCATTGTCTTTTGCTGCAGGCAGCCGCAGAGCTGCCTCAATTTTTCACCGGTGGCAGGTTGGGCTCCGCTGGCAGCCTGCCACTGTATATGTGGGAACTTTTGATATATAGTTGCCCTGAGATTGTTGAGGATGGGGAGGGGAGAAGGCAAGGGGACTGGGTAGGATAGGGTACACACTAACACATAAACACTTACGTGCTCATCCTCACACATTCAGGCACATGCCCACTCATACTTTTCTCTTCCACACACACAAACCCACTTAACTCACTCCTTAATATTTTATTTATTTATTTATTTATTTATTTATTTATTTGAAGTTTTTTTTTTATATACCGACATTCGTAGATACATCATGTCGGTTTACATAGAACGAGGTTAACAGAAACAAATTACATAGAACAGGGGAAGTTGTAACAAGGAATTAAGGCATTAAAGGTAATTTAATAACTAAACTGAACGCAATGAGCTGACCATATGAAAACATGTTATTACTTAGAAAAATTTACATAGGACAGTGATAACCGGAAATGAGTTGCATAAAACAAGGGTATTGGTGACAAGTATTTAAGGAACTAAAGGTATTTCAATATCTAAATTGAACGCAATTTATTTATTTATTTATTTATTTATTTATTTATTTGAAAAGTTTTATATATCGTTATTCGGAAAAGCCATCATAACGGTTTACATAGTGCAAACATATCCAAGGAAATTTGAAATATTATAACAAAGTGAATATTACAGTAAAAACATGAGTTAGATAGTAAATTATAGTTCTTAGTTCATTTGAGAGGTGGTATGAGCAGATTATTGGGGGGTCAATGAACTGATCATATGAACACACGGTATTAAGGGGAGGAAGAGTAAACCAATTGAGCGGTTGTAAAACAAAGGAATATGCATGAACAGCGGGGGGGGGGGGGGAGGGAAGGGGTATTAAACAAAGGGGAGGGGCAGTTGGGATGGACAGGGCTAGCATAAGGAGAGTGCAACATATGACATAATATTTCCACATATACATGCCCATTCACACACTCACTCCCTCAAACACATGCCAATTCATACACTTACTCCCTCATACAAGTATGTCCAAATACACACACAATAACTTTCACACCTCTCTCGTGCAGCCTACGAGACTGTTCTATCTTCCTGCCATGCAGCTGCTTTCAGCTCAGCACGCCTTGACATGCTCCCTGTTCCTTCTTCAGGTGAGGGCCCACTGATGCTCTGCTCCTTTGCACGCCCGACTCTTCCCCTGCTCCTTCTGGCATGGGCCTGAAACTCTGCCTTCTTTTTTCACCTGCGCAGGCCAGGTGACTACTTATCTGGGCCTACACAAGAGCTTGGAGCAGCAGCATCCGAACCTGGAATTTGGACCCAGAGACCTGGCAATTCCGGAGCCTCCGAGTCAAATACGGAGAGTTCTCACATATACCAGCCAGGCCTCCTCAATTCTTTGGCCACCAGCCCTCTGGGTCTCTTCTATTCTTCTCCCCTGACAAGTTTGGCTCTCACAGCGACCTGCTGGCATTCCTTCCTTTTTCGCTGTTGGCGGGTTTTGCTCTGCCGGCAGCCAGCCAGGTCTCCTCCAATATTTGGCCGCTGGCAGCCTGCTGGGCCTCTTCCATTCTTTACCACTGGATGGGTTGGACTCTGCCAGCGGCCCACTGTCCTCCTTCCTTCTATGCCGCTATCGGCGTCTTGGGGACGTTTCTCTTTTTTTATCCTCGCAGGCGCGTCATTTTTCTGCGCTGCCGCGAGGCTCTTTATCTAGTCTGAGGGAGTTGGGAATCCTGTGGGCATAGCAGTAAATTAGGTGGCAAGGTGAGGCGGTCACCGGAGTGTTTTGGGGGGGCATCTTTTGCCGCTCCAATATTTTGGCACCTGAGGTGGCCGCTTCACCTTGCCTCATTATAGAACCATTCCTGCTCTGCAGGCTGCCTGGGAGATACTTTATTAAGCAGCTGTTCATTGCTGAATGAAATTCTGGGCACTAACCAATAAAGTCTGTGCAGGAGCCAATGTCTGGGAACACCTCAGCATGATTGATTCTGACTTCATCTCCTCCCTCCTGGCTGTCCAGGTTTAAATAGCAAAAAATGCAGCTCTGAGACTTGAA
The DNA here is from genome assembly GCF_901001135.1 of Rhinatrema bivittatum. NCBI lineage: Eukaryota > Metazoa > Chordata > Amphibia > Gymnophiona > Rhinatrematidae > Rhinatrema > Rhinatrema bivittatum. The sequence continues at coordinate 710,817,538 of NC_042615.1, read as the reverse complement.
AGTGAAGCAGCTCTGAAAAAAGATGGCATATGACATAATGAAATGTTACATTTTTATAGTTTCAGATAGTAAGTGATACAAAATGATATAGTATATTTTCTTGATGTTTTCATATTTTTAAAATGACAGCACATTGCTAAAACAGGGAAAACTGGGTCCAATTTGTCCTTATCTGCCATTATCTAACTGTTGTTATATTACAAATGTGGGAAACGAGATCTCTAACCAATGGGAAATTACTTAGGCATTCTCTTTGTGTCTGTTCCTCCAAATCTGCCCTGGGACAAAAGTCTGCACTTACTTCTCCTGCACTATACATATCCCTTTACATACAACTATAACTAGAGAAAATGACTTTGCAAAACATATTAGGGATGTGCTAATTGATTTTGGATCATTTTAAATTTGTTTTTTCATTATATGGTCTTTTTGCTTTGTTTTTTTAATATTATTCCAGAAAATAGTGCATACTGTTCATAAAGGGCTGGATTTTAAGAGGTACGCATGGGCGTACATTTGTGCGCGTAACCCGGCGTGCACAAATGTATGCCCAATTTTATAACATGCGCGCATAGCCACGCGCATGTTATAAAATCCAGGGTCTGCGCGCGCAAGGGGTGCCTTCCTCCATTCCCTCTGTTCCCTCCGCCTCCCCCACCTTCCTCTCCCTTCCCCTACCTAACCCGCCCCTCAGCCCTACCTAAACCCCTCCCTTAACTTTATCTTATAAGTTGTGCCTGCCTCTGGGCAGGCTTAATTTGCGCGTGCCAGCCGATGGCCGGCCTACGATCCTGGGCACAGCGGCAAATGGCCACTGTGCCTGGAGGCTCTGCCCCTGCCCTACCCCCGGACCAGCCCACCCCGCCCATGCCCCCGCCCCTTTTTTCAAGCCCCAGGACATACACGCGTCCCGGGGCTTGTGCGCGTCGCCAGGCCTATGCAAAATAGTCTTGGCACGCGCAGGAGCGGGTTTTTGCTCTTAAGAACCCTGGGGATGGGCCCCAAATTGTTGGAATGAATTAGAAATTGGCAGACTGACAGACATCAATTAACATTGGTAAATGGAATCTACTCCGAAAAGAGAAGCATAATAAATGGAGTTCCTCACAGATTGGCTCTGGAATCAATTCTGCTCAATATCTTTGTGAGTGATATTGTGGACAGACTACAAAGTAAAATTGGTCATTTTGTAGATGACACTGAGAACTGCAACAGGGTGGACATGCCTGAAGGAGTAGAGAAAATGAGAAGAGATCTAAGAAAGCATGAGGTGTGGTCAAAGGATTGGCAGTTGGGAGTCAATGGCAAGAAGTGAAGTGTTGTCTATTTGGTGTATGGTATCCAAAGGAGCTGTATGTGATGAAGTGTGAAAGACTGATGTTAATGGATTGAAAAAAAGATTTCATGGTGATAGTGCACGATGATCTGAAGGTAACAAAGCAATGTGACAAGGTGATGGCTAAGGCCAGAGAGATGCTGGGCTGCAGAGAGAGAGAGGTATAACTAGCCAGGAAAAGAAAGTGATAATGTACCTATACAGGACTTTGGTGACGCCTTAGGGGTAGATTTTATAAACTTGCGTGTACGAGCGTCCATGTGCACACACTACCCGGCGCACACACTTGGACTCCCAATTTTATAACATGCGCGCGTAGGTGCACACATGTTATAAAACTGGGGGTGTGCACCCTGCGTTCGCCGACGACTGCAGACTTGCACAGTTCGCTACCAGTCTGCTCTAATTTTGGAGCGGACTGGGATGGAATTTCACACCCCCTACACTAATCTCCCTTCCAATTCACCTAACCTACCCCCCCCAGCCCTATGCTAGCCCCCCTAAATTTTTATTTTATCTGTTGCGCCAGCCTCAGGGCAGGCACAGGTTGCGTCCGCCGGCACCCTGCTGGCATGCGATCCCCCGACACAGCGGCAAATGGACGCTGTGCTGGGGGCCTCTAGGCCTGCCCCACCCCCGGACTGCCCCTTTCTCAAAGCCCTGGGACTTAAACGCATCCTGGGGCTTTACGAGTGGCCGGGCCTTTTAAAATAGGCCTGGTGCGCATAGGCGTTTGAAAATACGGCCCTTATTGCATTCAGTTCTGGAGACTACATCTCAAAAAAGATGATGACAGGATGGGAGCGGTTCAGAGAATGGCAACCAAAATGGTGTTAGGTCTGCACCAGAAGATTTATGATAGGAGATTGGAGGACTTAAATATAAACTTCGGAAATTGTAAAGGTTAAAATATATTCTAGACAAGAGCAATTTTAGGGTGGTAATACAAGCATTTTTTTTGACCCTGTATTACTGTAATGCCCTCTATGTGGGTTTACCATGTTGTCATCTTAGGGCACTATAATTAGTATTAAATGCTGCTGAACGTATATTGACTCTGATTCTCTTAAGGAGTTATATTTCTCCAATGCTGGAATCCTTGCACTGTCTTCCAATTAATCAGAGAATTAAATTTAAAATCTTATCACTGACTTTTAGGGCTCTTTGAAGTAAGGGCCAGGATTACCTGAAGTCGGTGGTGCCCAGGTATATGCCAAATAAGCCCTCTGTGTTATCAGCTCCAGGTACTACAATGGTGAGACTTCAGTAGATGAGGAACAAGGCTTTTTCTGGATAGCATCATATTTGAGGAATGATCTCCTGGAGAAAATTAGGCAGTTGAATCGGTATAAAATGGACTTTAATGAATCTTGCCCGACTCTGGCACTTTTAACAGTGGACCGCTACTCGCTGTTCAACACAAAATATGGCTGATTTAAAAACAGGTCCAATAGTCTTAGTTTTGTGCGCTATTTTTAACCTGATTTACTGAATAAACGACCTGAAAGCTTCAGGTTTTCTGCTTTATTTATTGTAGATAACAAGGCAGTCAGGTAAGCAAAGCATTTCCGTATGGGGGACATCATTTAAGAACAATTGCTTCTATTTTACACTAGCCGTTAAGCCCGTAACAACGGGCTACATTTAAAAAAAATTTTTTCGGTTCATTTCCTTCCCACTCCCTCCCCCTCATTCTCCCTCCTCCCTCTAGTCTCCCTCCCTCCCTCTCCCCCTTCCCCCTCCCCTCACTCTCTGCCCCCTCCCTCTCACTTCCCCCCTCCCTTCCCCATCTATTCTCCCTCCCTCCCCCTCCCCCCTCTCCTCTCCCCCTTCCCCCTCCCCTCCCTCCTGCTCTCCCCTCCCCTTCCCCCTCCCCTTCCCCTCTCCCCTACCTCCCTCTCTCCCCTCCCACCTTCCCCCTCACCTTCCCCTCTCCCTCTCACCTTCCCCTCACCTTTCCCTCTCCCTCTCACCTTCCCCTCCCCTCCCACCTTCCCCTCCCTCTCCTCCCCTCCCACCTCCCTCCCTCCCTCTCATCTTCCCCCACCCTCTCCTCCATCTCTCCCCTCCCACCTTCCCCCTCCCTCTCTCCCTCTCCTCCCCTCCCACCTTTCCCCCTCCCTCTCCCCTCCCTCTCCTCAGTCACTCCCCCTCTCTCAATCCCCTCCCCTTTCAGATCATCCACAACCGGCAGACGGAAGATCTCCGGGGGGGGGGGGGGGGTGTCCCTCCCGCGCGCATGGTGCCGCTACTGCTCCTCCCACTCCTGCTCCTCGCTGCCGCCGCTCCTGCTTCTCACCGACGACGACGCCGCTCCTGCGGCCCCAGCGCCATTTTTTTTTCGGACACGCTCGGCTCTGACCGACGTGCTCGCTCGCGCATGCGCGGTAGAGCTGCTCTCTACTGCGCATTTGCGGGCCGTCGGTCAGAGCCCATTTATAAGGTAGATTCAGGTAATTCACCACTTCATGGCTATTACACATGTATATTCTGAAGCAAATCAGAAGATCAGTGGTTATTAATTAATGATAAGAACAGTGTTTCCATCAGGAAAACATTTACACAAAATGTACAGGGTGCTTACTTGCTATTTTTAGGAAGACTCTAAACATTTTGTACAAAACATATAGGAATGTTAATGTTTTATTAGAAAAGTTTTCTTTTACTTTTTTTCCTTTTTAGGATATAATAATATAATGTTTTAAATGGAAATTTTGACTTAAAATGCACAATATAATAAATATACCATTTTTTAGCTCTTAATGAGCACATTAGTCTCAAAGAAAATTAGGCAAACTGATTTTGTTCACTGAACAAAAGTAAGGTGTATACCTTTTACCTATGGGATCATAATGACCAATGCCAGGTGAAAAATCATGGTAACAATGATTATTCTGGTGCAGTACCACTTGAGGCAGTTTACAGCTTTCAGAGCCTTGCTCTTCACTGCCTTACCTGGGAATCCTGCCCTCTTGAGGGCCGATACAGAAAAACCCGCGGGAGAGCCGGCGAGCACCTGCTCTCCTGGCGCGCGCCCAGGCCACTCTCCTGGGCGCACGATTCAGTATCGGCCAGTATGCAAATGAGGGCCCATGGTAAAAGGAGGTGCTAGGGACACTAGCGCGTCCCTAGCGCCTCCTTTTTGACAGAAGCGGTGGCTGTCAGTGGGTTTGACAGCCGACGCTCAATTTTACCGGTGTCGGTTCTCAAACCCGCTGACAGCCATGGGTTTGGAAAACGGACGCCGGCTAAATTGAGCATCCATCCTCCAACCTGCGGGCCGTGGGCAGATTTAACATTTTTTTTTTTTATTTTTAATTTTTTTTAATTTTTGGGGCCTATGACTTAATATCGCTATGATATTAAGTCGGAGGTTGTACAGAAAACCAGTTTTTTCTGCTTTTCTGTACACTTTCCTGGTGCTGGCCAAAATTAAGGAGCTGGGAAAAAGCTGCATGAGTTACCATATAGACTTTACATTTGTACATCAGAAGAACTAGGGAAAATTTTTGAGAGAGAGAGAGAGAGAACCTTACTATAGTGCCTATGCCCTACATAGGTATTTGAATCCCTATGGGAGGGCTACCTACTAACTCGGGGTGGGGATTAGGTATGAGCGTCGGGGGTTGGGGGCCACTTTCGCATTCCACATGAGACCTACGGACAGAACAGTGGTCTCTAGTGCAGATTTGCTGGCCGTCGGAGTGAGGACGCTCACTCCAAGAGGAGATTTGGGCAACATTCTCTCCACCTAGCATGTTGTTGCCCAGGTAGAGTGTCCATCAAGCTAGGTAGAGAGAATGTTGCCCAAACCACTTCTTGGAGTGAGCGTCCTCACTCCGACGGCCAGCAAATCTGCACTAGAGACTACTGTTCTGTCCGTAGGTCTCATGTGGAATGCGAAAGTGGCCCCCAACCCCCGACGCTCATACCTAATCCCCACCCCGAGTTAGTAGGTAGCCCTCCCATAGGGATTCAAATACCTATGTAGGGCATAGGTACTATAGTAAGGTTCTCTCTCTCTCTCTCTCTCTCTCTCTCTCTCTCTCTCTCTCTCTCTCTCTCTCTCTCTCTCTCTCTCTCTCTCTCTCTCTCTCTCTCTCTCTCTCTCTCTCTCTCTCTCTCATGATCCTTTTCTGGCCTGTAGCGCAGTCCATAACTTGAGGTTGTAGTTATTAGCCGCGCTAACACTGCGGCTGTTTCGCTGCACACGATACACAGGTTCCCGCTTTACATATGCCTAATTTGCATTCACAAATCGCGTTAACAGCTGGAAAATGAGGCCCTTAATCTGACTATAATATGAAATAAATCACTAATGTATCATTTATGGAGGACATACCCCAATTCATCAAAATGCTATAAATATAGCAGAAATAACACCTAAGGCAAAACAAAATGGGCATGGTCAGGCAAATTGCAGACTTACCATAGCACATAGACAAATATTGCAACACTCGGTACATTATCACGTCACCTGCTGCTATTTATCACATGTATGAGAGAGAGAGAGAGAAGAAAACTTTGATAGAGTGAATAGGACTCTCTATATAAGTAGCTCTTTAGATGGACACATTCAACTCAGGGTGGGTTTGGGGGTAGGCAGGTTTGTGGGGGTGGTGTTACATACACAGTCAGAGAAATTAACTGCAAATTTGCTATTACTGAAGAATTTCTAACATTTAAATTGATAAAAGGTACAACAGCTAGAGACTGCATTGTACAAATCAACCCTTGTCCTATTCACCCTATTAAAGTTCTCTCCCTCTTCCCTCCTCCCCCCCTTTCCTCCTCCTCTCCCTTTCCCCCTCTCCTCCATGCAATAATGTCAGCGGTCATGCAGTAAAAAACATTTTCGCCCCAGTAATGCAAGGACAACGCAAAGAAAAAAGGTGTAGTTATTTCTGATGTTAAATCCCATGTTACTGTAGGTTTCTCTACTGCATTCCACGCTAGCAGACCCTCATTTCCATTAACTCCTCCCACTTGTATACTAAATGTTAAATTTGTATACTAAGGTGCATTGCACTATTTATCACATGCGTTAGAGCCATCTAACATGTGTTTGTGCCCTAACACATTTTGACAAATGACCTGGACAGGTAACAAACCTAGGCCTGGATTTATCAAAATGCAGTAAATATTGCATGTGATGGGAAAAGGGGTGTGTTTTATGGTAATAGGGAGTTTATCACAATTTGTGAAGAGCTAAGTTACTGCAAATTGTGATAACTTTTTCACACTGTGAGTGAGAGTGAGAGTGAGAGAGAGAGAGAGACACTAGCCATAATCCCTGACCCTAGATAGGTATTTATATCTCTATGGGAGGCCCACCTAGTAACTCGAGGTGAGATTTAGGTATTAGTGAGGAGGTTAGGGGCCACTTTGACCTTCAATGTGAGATATACGAACAGAACAGTACTCTCTTTTGAACATTTGATGACCCTCGGAGTGAGGAAACTCTCAACCTAGCTTGATGTTACCCAGGTAGAGAGTCCATCAAGCTAGGTTGAGAGAACATTGCACAAATCTCATCTTTGGGTGAGTTTCCTCACTCCGAGGGTCATCAAATGTTCACAAGTGGGTCAACATACTTATAAATGTGCATTGTTCTCTGATCACAATTTATAAACAGAGAGAGGTCCAGGGGTAATATGTCCAGTCTAGTGTTCTATGCTTTCCAGACATATAATGCTGATGATATGCTGATCATACAGTCTTTACATCATTGCTTTAGATCACTGATTTGCTTTGCGAGGCCAAAATCTCTTTCAATGTTTATAAAGGTAATTGTGAGACCATTGAACAAGAAGAACCTATGTTTTGTGGCCACTGTATTTTTTGCCCTGTGATGTTACAGAGTACAGTATTTGTTAATCCATCTAATGGACATAGGTACTATTTAAAACATTTATCTAATTGAGACATTACTTTTGTGGTATATACATTTCTTTGTCCCTGTTGGGAAAGCAACAAGAAAATTAAAGACACAGTTATCTGAACATAAGAGCTGTATTTTACATCAGCATCTTGAGGCTCTATTGGTTCAGTACTGTGTTACCCAATGACATACTTTTTAGATTTACTATACTGCGTGGTGAATGTGGTTCCATAGAGAGAAACGTTTTTGGAAAAGACTGTACTATTGCATATTTTGAAGTGAAGAAGGAAAGGTTTTTTTTTTTCCTGTGATGGCAGTTTGGAGGTAAACTCTTATTGCTGAGTACCACAGAAGTTTGGAACTCTGAAGTTCCTGTCTAAGGTTTTCTCTTTCATCGATAAGTAATTTTCCAATAATTATAATGGATTTTTGAAATGGCAGTATGATTATTGTAGAGCAAAAATTGTATGATGGTAACTTTCAAACAGCCATGCGGGCATACATGTATGTATGCCGGCTCGCGCCAATGGACACTGCCATTTTATAACATACGCACGTATATGCATGCACAGTATAAAATCGGCTGTACACATGTACATGTATGGACAACTTTATATGGCTGCGTACCTGTACGCACAAATGCCTGCTCTACCGCATAGGTTGGGGGGATTTTAAAAACAATGCGATGCAATTGCCCTTTCTCTCAGTTCACTCCCAGGTTGCCCAGTTAATAGATCGGATTTCCTAACTCCCCCCCCCCCTCCCTGTTATTTAGGTTTCCTTTTATCCTTTTAACCCCGACCCTTAAAACCTGGCTGACTCACCTAGTTTTTTTTTAAATTTTAATACTTGCACGACATCCATAGTAGAAGTAGTGTGGTAGGGGACCCCGCACACGACTGTGTGTATAAATACTTACACACACATTTCAAGGTAACTATCTGGAATGCCCATGCCCCGCCCAGACCATGCCAATGCCCTACCTCTTTTTTAAAACCTTTTGACTTGTGCGCCTACCGGGAGATATGTGCGTACGTGCGTGCTTTTCAAAATCCGCACAACACGCACCAGCTTGAGACACTTGCATATCTCCCGGCTTTGACACACATAGGGCTTTTAAAATCAGTCTTTATGTGAGCAATGCTTATCTTTTATTATTCTAAAGAAATATTACATTATAGAATAAAAAAGAAAGAAAAAGAATACAAATTGAGACAGTGTGGTTTTAGACTCTGTTTTATTGCTGACTGGCACAGGAAAACATATTTTTGATGCTGATACATTTGAAAATAAACAAGAATTTTTAATGAACTTTCCCATTTTATTTCATTTCATTTTTAAAACAACAATAACAAAAAAAAAGAATAACAATCATAACTTCTTTCATTTCCTTTGTTTTATTTTTAAAATAAAGGCTGATTCCTGTCATGAGCAAAAATAAAAGAAATCTCTGAGGCGTCCTCCAGTCCCTATATGTTGTTCCCGGACTCTCTTACCCAGCGTTGTTTTCATTTAATTTTAAATCTTCAAGAGTCAAGAGTGATTCCCAATAACTGCAAATGATGTATGAAAGATATTAAAAATGGTAATCAAATTCGCAGATGACACAAAATATTTGAAAGTTATGAAAACCATAACGGATTTTAAGAAATTGCAAAGGACTTAACGAGTCTAGAGACTGGGCATCTATGTAGCAGAAATTTAATGTGGAAGAATGCATGTTAATCTAGTGACATAGATCCAAAGAAACAAACTGGAAACCGATCCAATATTGCAAGTCGTGACCAAAAGTAGAGGAACGGTAAAGCACCAAGGATTCTTTATTATTACAAATCATCATAAACAGCCCTCAGATGCCGTGAGATTATTCTTATATCTGATTTTGTTCTCTTTTTTTTCTATATACTTAAGTACAAGTGTTTCATAAGTATGAATAATGGGGTTAATTGGTCCAGTGGGAACCCATTTACTGCTGTGCTTGATCTAACAATGGAAAAATCTTGAATGTTCTGTTTACTATTAGAGAAAGTATCTAGAATCTTTAACTTTCTAGTGAACTTGAACAACTCTATATGTGTTTTGAAAACATTTATATGCAGGGGAGGGGACAAATGACAAGCCTTTACTCAAGACAGACAGTTCATCATCATTCAATGTTCTATCGGAAATATTGATAACTCTGTCATCATGGTGACCATTGGAACTTAGCATGGATGGTAAAACCCTCTGCCTCTCCCTCTCACCCCTCCCCTTCCTCTGCCACTGGTAGCTGGTCCCATTTTTTTTCATAATTGTCCTTTTTTTGCGGAATCCTTCCTCCATATTTTCTCTAACTGAAAAACCTGATCGTCTGGTTTACCTGAAACTGAATGGATGGGATTTGTTCTAAAAAGTGATGCAGAAGGATCAAAATTATCTTCATTGTCGCTACGTATCCATTTAATGCTATGATCTCTATTCAGGCTAGTATAACATTGCTCTTCAAAATTACTAATATGAGGTTTCAGATTAAACTTGTTCATTGCTGGTTGCTGATAACTAAATTTTGGTGTATTATAATTATACTTAAAACCTGAATTGTTACTACATTGCCAAGGGTAACTAAATACTATTGTTTTTGTAATCATTTTCGTCTCTTCTAAACTTATCATATTTATATGCTTTAAGCTCTTTTGTAAATTTGTCCAGGTTCTTGTAATCCTCATAAATCAAATCAAAACATAGGTCATTAGCCTTCAAGTATTCTAATTCTTGATCTAGCTCAATTTTAATATTTTCTTCTCTTTTTAAGATAGCTGGATATATGTCTGATGAACATCGGTATAGAAAAACAAACAAATAAATAAATAAATAAATAAATATTCAATGGTGTGGCTACAACACTGAATATCCCTCCAAAGTTAGCTGACTAAATGTATCTGGCTAACTTTGCAATCCAGCCAGTGACTGAATATGAACCTCTAAGTGATTACAAGGAATTATTTGTATTTTCTGTGTGTCTCAACCAGATTGTAAGCTCTAGGGAACAGGGACTGCATTTTTATGTATTTGTGCAATGCTGTGTATGTGTGACGGAGATGTTACAGAGCGGATCCCAAGGGCATAAGAGGAGGCACCAGAAGTATCTGATGAAAAAAGAAAGCCCCCAGAACAAAGCAAAGTAAGAGTCAGGAGAACTGCAAAACATGATAGGGACAAGGATTGGGCATCAGAAGGGAATTCTGGGTGTGGAGCCTTATGGAGATGGGCGGGCCAAGGTCCCTCCCACCTTAGTGCAGGTGGAGTAGATAAACACAGGAAAAAAGTGTGGTACTGGCCTTTAGAGCGACCACCAAGAAGCAACAGGAGGAAGCAAGCTCAGAAGCAAGAGTAAGAACATAAGAACATAAGAACATGCCATACTGGGTCAGACCAAAGGTCCATCAAGCCCAGCATCCTGTTTCCAACAGTGGCCAATCCAGGCCATAAGAACCTGGCAAGTACCCAAAAACTAAGTCTATTCCATGTTACATTTGCTAGTAAGAGTGGTGGTTATTATCTAAGTCAATTTAATTAATAGCAGGTAATGGACTTCTCCTCCAAGAACTTATCCAATCCTTTTTTAAACACAGCTATACTAACTGCACTAACCACATCTTCTGGCAACAAATTCCAGAGTTTAATTGTGCGTTGAGTGAAAAAGAACTTTCTCCGATTAGTTTTAAATGTGCCACATGCTAACTTCATGGAGTGCCCCCTAGTCTTTCTATTATCCGAAAGAGTAAAAAACCGATTCACATCTACCCGTTCTAGACCTCTCATGATTTTAAACACCTCTATCATATCCCCCCTCAGCCATCTCTTCTCCAAGCTGAAAAGTCCTAACCTCTTTAGTCTTTCCTCATAGGGGAGCTGTTCCATTCCCTTTATCATTTTGGTCGCCCTTCTCTGTACCTTCTCCATCGCAATTATATCTTTTTTGAGATGTGGCGACCAGAATTGTACACAGTATTCAAGGTGCGGTCTCACCATGGAGCGGTACAGAGGCATTATGACATTTTCCATTTTATTCACCAATCCTTTCTAATAATTCCCAACATTCTGTTTGCTTTTTTGACTGCCGCAGCACACTGAACCTACGATTTCAATGTGGTATCCACTATGACGCCTAGATCTCTTTCTTGGGTAGTAGCATCTAATATGGAACCTAACATTGTGTAACTACAGCAAGGGTTATTTTCCCCTATATGCAACTCCTTGCATTTGTCCACATTACATTTCATCTGCCATTTGGATGCCCAATCTTCCAGCCTTTCAAGGTCCTCCTGTAATTTATCACAATCCACTTGTGATTTAACTACTCTGAACAATTTTGTATCATCTGCAAATTTGATTACCTCACTTGTCGTATTTTTTCCAGATCATTTATAAATATATTGAAAAGTAAGGGTCCCAATACAGATCCCTGAGACACTCCACTGCCCACACCCTTCCACTGAGAAAATTGTCCATTTAATCCTACTCTCTGTTTCCTGTCTTTTAGCCAGTTTGTAATCCACGAAAGGACATCACCACCTATCACATGGCTTTTTATTTTTCCTAGAAGCCTCTCATGAGGAACTTTGTCAAATGCCTTCTGAAAATCCAAGTATACTACATCTACAGGTTCACCTTTATCCACATGTTTATTAACTCCTTCAAAAAAGTGAAGCAGATTTGTGAGGCAAGACTTGCCTTGGGTAAAGCTATGCTGACTTTGTTCCATTAAACCATATCTTTCTATATGTTCTGTGATTTTGATGTTTAGAATACTTTCCACTATTTTTCCTGGCACTGAAGTCAGGCTAACCGGTTTGTAGTTTCCTGGATCACCCCTGGAGCCCTTTTTAAATATGGGGGTTACATTAGCTATCCTCCAGTCTTCGGGTACAATGGATGATTTTAATGACAGGTTACAAATTTTTACTAATAGGTCTGAAATTTCACTTTTTAGTTCCTTCAGAACTCTGGGATATATACCATCTGGTCCAGGTGATTTTCTTCTGTTAAGTTTGTCAATCAGGTCTACCACATCTTCTAGGTTCACTGTGATTTGGTTCAGTCCATAAGAATATAAGAACATAAGAAATTGCCATACTGGGTCAGACCAAGGGTCCATCAAGCCCAGCATCCTGTTTCCAACAGAGGCCAAATCCAGGCCACAAGAACCTGGCAATTACCCAAACACTAAGAAGATCTCATGCTACTGATGCAATTAATAGCAGTGGCTATTCCCTAAGTAAAATTGATTAATAGCCATTAATGGACTTCTCCTCCAAGAACTTATCCAAACCTCTTTTGAACCCAGCTACACTAACCACATCCTCTGGCAACAAATTCCGGAGCTTTATTGTGCGTTGAGTGAAAAAGAATTTTCTCCGATTAGTCAAATGTGCTACTTGCTAACTTCATGGAATGCCCCCTAATCCTTCTATTATTCGAAAGTGAAAATAACTGAGTCACATCTACTCGTTCAAGACCTCTCATGATCTTAAAGACCTCTATCATATCCCCCCTCAGCCGTCTCTTCTCCAAGCTGAACAGCCCTAACCTCTTCAGCCTTTCCTCATAGGGAAGCTGTTCCATCCCCTTTATCATTTTGGTTGCCCTTCTCTGTACCTTCTCCATCGCAACTATATCTTTTTTGAGATGCGGCGACCAGAATTGTACAGAGTATTCAAGGTGTGGTCTCACCATGGAGCGATATAGAGGCATTATGACATTTTCTGTTCTATTAACCATTCCCTTCCTAATAATTCCTAACATTCTATTTGCTTTTTTGACTGCTACAGCACACTGAGCTGACGATTTTAAAGTATTATCCACTATGATGCCTAGATCTTTTTCCTGGGTGGTAGCTCCTAATATGGAACCTAACATCGTGTAAGTGCAGCAACGGTTATTTTTCCCTATATGCAACACCTTGCACTTGTCCACATTAAATTTCATCTGCCATTTGGATGCCCAATCTTTAAGTCTTGCAAGGTCCTCCTGCAATGTATCACAGTCTGCTTGTGATTTAACTACTCTGAATAATTTTGTATCATCTGCAAATTTGATAACCTCACTCGTCGTATTCCTTTCCAAATCATTTATATATATATTGAAAAGCACCGGCCCAAGTACAGATCCCTGAGACACTCCACTGTTTACCTTTTCCACTGAGAAAATTGACCATTTAATCCTACTCTCTGTTTCCTGTCTTTTAACCAGCTTGTAATCCACGAAAGGACATCGCCTCCTATCCCATGACTTTTTAGTTTTCGTAGAAGCCTCTCATGAAGGACTTTGTCAAACGCCTTCTGAAAATCCAAATACACTACATCTACCGGTTCACTTTTATCCACATGTTTATTAACCCCTTCAAAAAAATGAAGCAGATTTGTTAGGCAAGACTTCCTTTGGGTAAATCCATGTTGACTATGTTCCATTAAATCATGTCTTTCTATATGCTTTACAATTTTGTTCTTGAGAATAGTTTCCACTATTTTTCCCGGCACTGAATCATTACCCATGAAAACCTTCTCCAGTACGGGTATCTCACCAACATCCTCTTCAGTAAACACCGAAGAAAAGAAATCATTTAATCTTTCCACAATGGCCTTATCTTCTCTAATTGCCCCTTTAACCCCTTGATCATCTAATGGTCCAACTGACTCCCTCACAGGCTTTCTGCTTCGGATATATTTTAAAAAGTTTTTACTGTGAGTTTTTGCCTCTACGGCCAACTTCTTTTCAAATTCTCTCTTAGCCTGTCTTATCAATGTCTTACATTTAACTTGCCGACGTTTATGCATTATCCTATTTTCTTCTGTTGGATCCTTCTTCCAACTAGCCTAAGCAGAGCTGCAAAGGAGGTAGGACACACAAAGCGGTGGGAGAAGGAATGCCAGCAACTAGTTAACCGAAATAATCAAGCTTCATTTTTTTAAACTGCAGTGTGGGAGTGGGACACTGCAAAATTGCTAGTTGAGGAGAGAGAACTGCAGCATTTAAGCCACTTCAAAGTCTGAGACTGTGTAAAGCTACCTCATGGGAGGTTGGCATCACACACTATGCAGGGTTGTACCCTTACAGGGGCCTTGAACTTGTTTTCCCTTCGGTGGTCTTGGTGTAGACAGATAAAATATTAAGAGAGTTTGAACACTGAATGTAAGGCCTGGACATTTCGTAATTGCCAGGGGTGACTGGCTTAAGCAGATATCTGGGCGGGGATTGGAGTCTCAGAGCCAGCTAAACTCGAGTTACATTGACAGATCTGTGGCTTAACCCAGGAGTGCTTTGAAATGTAATGGGCATGAGGCAGGCATGAGCATCCTCTTCCCTTCATGGGACTTTGAAGTGAGAAACTTAACAGAGAAAGAGAGAGAGAATTGCTGAACAGCAAGGGGTAGTGTTGTGGATAAGGACAGTGGGAGCATCCCGTGCAAACTGTGCTGGTGGTCGGAGAATTTTGCAGGACTCAGGTATCAAGATCCTGCAGTGAGGGACTACCAGCCAAGTGCAAGCCATGTTCTGAGACACAAGATCCCAAAGTATGTCTAACAGCAGTATACAAATGTTTACTAGTAATACTAGTAAAAGAGTAAGATGTGACTCCGGAGTGGAAGGATGATTAACAGTGCCTTTTAGATACATATGCTCAAGTTCTGTACCTAGGAAATGATGCTTGTTGAATAAACACATATGATATATGCTCAGAGGAGGCAATTTTCAAAGGAGATACACATGTAAATGTAACAAGTTATTATAGGAATTTTCAAAAGCTATTTACACACGAAGGGCCTGATTTTAAAAAGCATTTACTCGAGTAAAAACCAGGTTTACTGGAGTAAATTCACTTTACTTGAGTAAGTGGGTTTTTGAAAATTGCTACAATATATGCCATTGACTTGTCTATAGGATTTACTCACATAAGTGCACTTTACTTGAGTAAATGGCGTTTGAAAATTGCTACAATAGTAGCTACATTTACGCATGTAACTCCTTTTGAAAATTACCCCCGAAAAGTGCACTTACACCTGTATAACCTATGGGGTAGATTTTAAAAAGCATTTACTCGAGCAAAACTGGTTTTTGCTCGAGTAAATACACTTTACTCAAGTAAGTGGGTTTTTCAAAATTGCTACAATATATGCCATTGAATTGTCCATAGGATTTACTCAAGTAAGTGCACTTTACTCGAGTAAATAGCTTTTGAAAATTGCTACGATACTATGTCACATTTACATGCGTAACTCCTTTGAAAATGACCCCCTATGGACAATTCAATGGCATATATTGTAGCAATTTTCAAAAGCCCACTTGCATGGGTAAAGTGCATTTACATGTGTAAAACTCAGCTTTATGGGGATAATTTTCAAAAGGAGTTACGCATGTAAATGTAACTACTATTGTAGCAATTTCCAAAAGCCATTTACTGGAGTAAAGTGCACTTACACAAGTAAATCCTATGGACAATTCAATGGCATATATTATAGCAATTTTCAAAAGCCCACTTACTCAAGTAAAGTGCATTTACGCGAGTAAAACCCTGTTTTACTCGAGTAAATGCTTTTTAAAATCAGGCCCTATGGTGGTCATTTTCAAAGGAGTTACACATGTAAATGTGACATACTATCGTAGCAATTTTCAAAAGCTGTTTACTCGAGTAAAGTGCACTTACTTGAGTAAATCCTATGGACAATTCAATGGCATATATTGTAGCAATTTTGAAAAGCCCACTTACTTGAGTAAAGTGTATTTACTCGAGCAAAAACCAGTTTTGCTCGAGTAAATGCTTTTGAAAATCTGGCCCTATGTGTATAAATCCTTTTTAAATTTACCCCCGGGGGGGTAATTTTCAAAGGAGTTACGTGCATAAATGTAACTACTATTGTAGCAATTTTCAAAAGCCACTTACTCACGTAAAGTGCACTTATGCGAATAAATCCTATGGACGATTCAATGGCATATATTGTAGCAATTTTCAAAAGCCCACTTACTCGAGTAAAGTGCATTTACTCGAGCAAAAACCAGTTTTGCTCGAGTAAAGGCTTTTTAAAATCTACCCCATAAAACACAGTTTTACGCATGTAAATGCTTTTTAAAATCTGACCCCCTGGGGTAGATTTTAAAAAGCATTTACTCGAGCAAAACTGGTTTTTGCTCGAGTAAATACACTTTACTCAAGTAAGTGGGCTTTTCAAAATTGCTACAATATATGCCATTGAATTGTCCATAGGATTTACTCAAGTAAGTGCACTTTACTCGAGTAAATAGCTTTTGAAAATTGCTACGATAGTATGTCACATTTACATGCGTAACTCCTTTGAAAATGACCCCCCCCTGTGTATATTTTCAGTGCATTTTGTTTTACAATGCAATTTTTAATGTCTACTTAAATGAGCAATGCAAAACATTTATTAATTTACATTCATTGCTTTGCTTGTGTGTCTTCAGCCGTAAAGGCTACGGGAACAGCATTAGTCCTATGTGACACATTTCGCTAGCCTGAGTAGGCTCTTGTCTTCAATTGACCCTTGATGAAGATAAATAAAATTGAACATTGCAGCATCGGGTCATCTGGGTGCCATAGGAGACAACGTGTTGACAGCAACTGGGTCCTGTGGATTTAAAGACTTTTACAAGCAGCTCTAAAGATAAGTAGTCAGTTTTTTAATAGGCTTTCCAATGTTTATAGCAAAAAGGTTTTTATTTGCACACATAACATTATCTAAAAAAATATGTTCTGGACTCTTAGTAACAGGTTTTTTCCTGGACCGATGATTATAAATAACCTGGCATGTTCTCTGTTAAAGACATAAGATACTAAATCAAATGGTGCAGTCAAAGTGCCTGTCTGTTGGAGGTCATTCCAAACAAAGCAATGAATGTAAATTAATAAGTGGTTTGCATTGCTCATTTAAGTGAAATTTCTGTGCACATTCCTGTTCTTTTCACTTTACGGGTATTGTGTAATATTTTTAAAGCCTAGACATATGTAAGGCAATTTTCAAAGGAATCAAGCTGGCTAAATAAGGACTTTGGGGCTGAGAGAATAAATTTACCCCCTATGATGGTAACTTTCAAACCAGCAAGTGGGACATGGCCATTTTGTAACTTGCGTGCGGATGTGTTTGCATGTTATAAAATAGCCTGGCCACGTGCATGTGTGCCAAATTTTACGAGGGCATGCAAATCCTGCTTCTACCGTGTAAATTGAGGGATTTTAAAAGGGGTGCATACCAACGCTATTACCAGTTTACCAGTTCGTCCAGCAGTTCACCCAGTTAACAGCTAGGTTCCCCAGACCCCCCCCCCCCCCAGTTACCCCTTTAAACCCCTCTGAAATGGCTCAGCCTTTTTCTTTATAACTTACAGGTCATCCATAACAGAAGTAAAGTTTCACAGCAGGGGACCTCGGTGCGCTCCGGCGCACGTAAGTATTTACATGCAATTCTCTTGACCAGGCTCCGACATGCCCAGGCCCTGCCCCTTTTTGAAATGTTTTGAGTTGTGGGCGCCGTGGTAGCTACATGTGTATCTGGGTACTTTTTAAAATATGGTTGGCGCGTGCGAACCCGACTTATTTGCACGGCCCTTAATTAATGCACGTGCCGGGATTTTAAAATTCACCTTTTAAGTTTCAACAGGCTGCTTAATTTAACTGCTCAAACTCTGGATGGTCCAGGAAGGGAATTTAGGGCAGGGGAGAAAATTTTAAAAGCTAGCTTTATAAACTGGCCAAAGAAATCTAGGCACCGCAAAAGCAAACCTAAATCTGCTGGTCACCCTCCCTCCAGACATTAAGGCTGGCATCCAAATTGAATAAAAAACTGCCCCTAAGCCCTACTTCCTTCCTCCCAGTACCTGATTTGAATAAAAAAATGCCTCCGAGCCCTCTTCCCTCTAGGCCAGCACCAAACATTAAAAAAACAAAACAAATGAGGGAAATCCGATCCTTGCTCCCTATCTTTTGAACTTCACCCCACCGTAATTCCCCAGAATCCAGAAAGTCAATCCCAAACTGAGCCAGAAGGGAGATTGGGAGATGGGATTAGACCTCCCTCCTTTGTTTTATATTAATGTGAGGTGCTGGATATGAGGGAAGGTGTGGGGGCTCAGTGGGTTACTTTTTATTAAAATTATTCAAGTTGAATGCTGGGAGGGAAGGGAGCTTCTGAACCACTTTTTATACATTCTAGAGTGCTAGAAAGAGGACTTCCAAGATGCCTGGTGTTTGGTTAGAGCAGGACTCCTTCACTTAAGTTACTGAACTTGGCACTTTTCAGGGGAATCACTTCAGAAGCAGAAGTGGCATCCACAGCCACCATATTTTTTCTATGTGTTTAAATCATACATTGCCATTTGCCTAACACCATATTCTTGCACTTGTGTATGCCAGCTGAATTACAAAACATCAGGATAATCAGCTTCCCCTTATTTTCCTTCAAACCACATCTGGATTTCTCATCCCTACAAACATCTTATGAGCAATCTAATTTTGTCTGCATTGCAGGATTTGTTTGGTAAGACATAAGAACCGTCATATTGGGTCAGACCAAGAGTCCATCAAGCACAGTATCCTGTTTCCATTGTTGGCCAGTCCAGGTCACAATTACCTGGCAGAATCCCAAATAGTAAATAGATTCCATGGCTCTTATCCCAGGGATAAGCAATGGCTTTCCCTAAGTCTACCTGGTTAATAACTCTATACATTTCTCCAGGAATTTGTCCAAATCTTTTGTAAACCCAGCTACGCTAACTGGCAATGAATTCCAGAGTTTATGTGACTGTTGATTGAAAAATGTGTTCCATAGATTTTGTATTTTTTGAAAGAGTAAACAACTGATTCGCATTTACCTGTTTCACTCCACTCATGATTTTATAGACCTCTATCTTATCTCCCATGCTGAAAAGTTGTAGTCTCTTCAGCTTTTCCTCATAGAGAAGCTGTTCTATCCCCTTAATCATTTTGGTTGCCCTTTTCTAGTTCTGCTAATTCCGGTAGTTAGATTGTTTTGCAGTGTTTGTTATGTGATCACATTTTCTAAGCACCTCCACTTTCTGCTGAACAGATAGCACATACTTCTTCCATTTCACTATTGGACTTGGATTTTCCAACACTTTTCTATGAAATTTGCATGTTCTTAGCAGGCTTGCCATGATATCTATCACAACCCTAGTGGTAGCATCTGTTTCATTGTCCAAAGATCTTTTGGCCAGTTTTCTATCATTGCTAGAGTTGTTCAAAGGAAAAGTAAAGGAAAACTACTGATCAGCCATAAAACTGACTGAACAAGATGAAACTGAGGCACTTGACTGTGATGTTCCCACAGCACTAATTTTCAGATAATGGATGTTTTTCCAGAAAATGGGTCATGGCCAAAGCCCATGATGTTTTCCAGATAACGGGAGTTTTTGGATATTGGAACTTCAGATAAAAGGTGCTGTATTGTATTTTTATTTAATTGACTGTAACTGGTAAATTGGAAAGTCTGGATTTTGCAAACTTTAAAAGATTTTTTGAGGTTCTTTCTCGTATTAAATTAAGAGATTTAATACTTTTCGGATCCATAGATGACCCAGTTTGCTGTTTGCCAAGTCTTGTTTCCATAGGCTTGTTTTATAAAAGAGTGAACCATTCATTTTCTTTCACTGTAGTGAAATAACATTTTTTTAAATATAGACTAGATTTAAAAAGGTGAATTTTTATATTCATTCAAAGTAGATTTAATATAAGCTCTTTATTTTGCAAGAATTTGTTGCATCCTGTTATTTCTGATTATTATATTTGTATGGAAACATGATCTCTGACAACTCATTTACTCTTGAGTGTTAGTGTCCTCGTTCAGTAGTGTACCTGATGCTCAGTTACTCTTTGTCTTTTAACTTAGAAACCCCCCACAACTTTCAGATCTGATGCAATTCCAGTTTAATGTGTGAGCAAGGTAGCAATGGATGCAGTTAGTTTCAAATAGAGCGGAACAGATGGTTAAACAATAGGCTCAATTATACCTTTTCAAGCATGTCCTTAATCACTGTACAGTTGATACCTTTTTTACATGGATCAGCTTAATATGCAAAGCTGTACAATAATCCTATCACTTCCGAATAGTTTATGGAAATAATTTAAATAATGTTTGGTGTAACTCCAATGCAAACATATTTTCACCCTTCAGATTTAAATAATTATTTGTTCTGCTTGTCCTATCAAGTCAATTGATAAAATGGAGGAAAAGTAATTCACAGTATAAAGTCTTTGAGAAATGTTATTGAATTGTCATAGGGTACACAGAAGTCCTGGACTGAATCAGTGTTATTACCATCAAGCCAAAATGCCAGAAATCAGGATTGTGGCTTATAGTTTAAGCATTTATTCATCTTTTTTTCGGTTCCATACCCTTACAATGTATGTAACACAATGAATCAAAAATACAATATCCTTTTTATTTTCTCTGGAGTCTATATATGCTGTATGTAGTTTGGGTATATATAGCATCTTTTAAAGATACATTACCTGCAGAAATAAATCAGTTTCATTTTTCCTGTCAAAATTCGGCAAATGTTAGTATTAAAAAAAGTTACAATAAGCTGATAGTATAATGTGCTGTCATTGAGTTAAATATACAGGAAAGCAGCTGAATCAGCACAAATTTGACATTCATTAGCAGTAGTGATGATAGCCATCAAGGTTTCAATCTTTGGGAAAGAGACTGGAAAATGGGAAGTGAGACTAATTAATGGTAAGACATTTTATTCTACACGATGGAATTTATGGATTATTGCATTTTAAGAAAAAGAAGAGCTTTTGGAAAGGGAGATAATTGTAACTGGGAAAGATAGAAGCCCCTAATTGGAGGCGCAAGAAACAAGCATGGAGATATGAGCTGAGGCAGAATATATCAGAGAAATCATAAACTGGCACTTATCTTGTCCTGTTATCTTCTTATACACTTATTTCCCTCTAAATCAGTGTTTCCCAACTCTCTCTTGAAAGCACAGTTAGCTAGTTGGGTTTTCAGAATTGCAAATAGATCTCTTGCATATTATTATGGAAATCCTGAAAAGTGACTGAGTTGCAGCCCTTGAGGACTGAGTTTGTGTACCATAGACCTTAATTCTCCAGTGTACAACAAAGAGCATCACCTTTCCTTTTCAGATCTCTCTTTTAACCTGTTGAAATAATCAGATGTAGCAAAGAAAGATCATGTATGAATATTTATGAAAGAGGAGTGAATATAGTAGATGATGAGCAGAAAAAAAACCTAGCTCATCCACTTTGCCCAGTTATTTCTGGCCATGCTGCTGTAGATATATCCCAGCTGTGTTCTACGTGCCATCCGCGGCAGACCCGCAGCACGGCCCTTTCCACAGGGATTCCAGCCTCTGGTTCCTCCTCGCTGGTGGCAGTGGGCCTCCAGCTCCATCCTCGGGTCTCCCCTGGTGCCTCCAGCTCTGCCACGGTCCCCAGTCCTGCTGCCACTGCTCGTCGGGCCTCTCCGCGTGGCCCACAGAGAGGCACCACTACCTGCACCATGCCCCTCCCTAGGCGCACGCACGGGTGCGCATCGCTGATCCTTAAATAGGGACCGCGGCGGGAACCTAACTATGGCCCCGGATGATGACGTCAACCTATTCAAAGTATTTAAGCTCAGGCTCCGCTCCCTAGCATTGCCTTTGCAACAGGTCTCCTTGCTGGTCGAGTACTCGTTGCTACTAAGATATTTGTCTCTTCCCTGCGTTCCTGTTCCTCGTTGTTCCTGGTTCCTGTTTCCTTGTTCCTACCCTGCCTATGCTTTGGATTGACTACATGGACTTTGAGTCTGCTTCGCTTGGCTATGCTACAGCCTATCTCCAGCCCCGGACCTCTGCTTCACCCGACTATGCTACAGCCTATCTCCAGACCCAGACCTCTGCTTGTCCGACTTCGTATTGCTTATCTCCAGATCTTGACCTTTGCTTCATCCGACTACGCTCTTGTCTATCTCCATGATCAGACCTTAGCTTTGCCTGACTATGCTCTTGACTATCTCAGTGATCAGATCTCAGCCTTGCTTGCCACTGCCTCTAGATTGCCACCAGCCCTGACTCAAGGCTTCCATTTGACGCCTCTTCTGCCTACTCCCTGGACGTGGATTAATCAGGTTTCGGCTTGCCTTTGCTCGAGCTCCCTCTGTCTGCCTTCATTCCATTGGCGCCTGAGTTTCCAGGACATTATCCAGTCCGGAGTAGGACTGTACCATTTCTTGCCTGCTGTCTCTGTGCTGAACCAACTT
Organism: Rhinatrema bivittatum; assembly: GCF_901001135.1. Classification (NCBI taxonomy): domain Eukaryota; kingdom Metazoa; phylum Chordata; class Amphibia; order Gymnophiona; family Rhinatrematidae; genus Rhinatrema; species Rhinatrema bivittatum. The sequence goes on along the minus strand of NC_042615.1, from coordinate 710,795,043 downwards.
CTCCTGCAACTACACAGAGGACCACCTAAGTCCTGCCGGCCCCGGCACCTAAAGGCTGAACCTGCAGGGAACGAGGGCTGGTATAGGTGAAGCTCCAGTAGCCTCTGCCTCTCAGCCCACTCCACCTGCCGACGGTGGGGACCCATAGGTCCTTACCTACGGGTTGCGACAACCCCGCCTCGGCCCAAGGGTCCACCTCCGATGCAACAAGTTGCCAACCATATATTGTGCCTGCCTGCAAGATATCACCCATTCAAGACAGTTTTTGTCATCTTTCTCCTCTGTACGCTACCATCTTGAATAGGTGAGCATAAAAAAAAATCTCCTGTTTAGTTTACACCAAGTTCTTCTCCCTTCCCATGCATTGTTATAACTGCATATGATGAAACAAGTAAGAAGTTAATTGCTCCAAAAAATTGTAAAATCCCCTCTATTTATTCAAAGATACAGTATCACCCATTCTGCACTCTGCTTTTTTAGTCTTTCTCCATCTTTCCAGATAAAGACCTTTTTGCTACTATCAGTTTGTCCTGCAGAAGTAAGGAACTGGAAATGTACCATTGCACCTTTTCTGTCAGGCTAACTAAATCAACACTAACTTTTAATTGTTATAAAGAAGCTCAAATATTGCCTGAAGAGCAGGCTGTCTGAATTCTATGCAATCGAAATTTTTCTTTTCAAATAGACCCAATTGTTATAATCGAAATCAGCAATTCTTAGCTGATGTGTCGCCAAGCACTGGCAGGTGTGCTGTGGCTTCCCGGTGTCCCGCTGCCCCCAGTTGCGCTTCCCTTTTTCTCCCTCATTGCAGCGAGATGCACATATTCTTCCATTAACACTGCTGCCATTCTGTCCATGCAGGAACGGCAGCAGTTTTAGTGGAAACTGGTAACATCAGCGGCATGGCCTTTTCTTCTTCTTGCCTCCACAGCCCCCACAGAAGTGATGTACAGTGGGATACACGGGAACAAGAGGACACCATGCTGCATAAAGTAGTAGCATAAGGGTAGGCCCAGACCAAAATAAGGCTTGGTGTTGAGAGAAAGAGTAGAGTTAGCCAACGCAACCAATGGAAATTCTTCATTCTCGGGCCACGGAGCTGGAGGAGGAGGCTACCACAGCTGCCATTTGTGCTGGGGGGGGGGGTCATGAGTGAGAATGAGCCAGATTGAGAGAGAGTGTGTATGTGTGTGATTGACCGCATGTATATAAGTAAGAGAGAGTGTGTTTGTGCAAGTGTGATTGAAAGTATGTGTGTGATTGAGAGCGCATGTATGTGATTGAGAGAGACAGGTCAGGGAGATGACGTGTTTGTGTGTGTGAGAGAGAGATAGACTGGTCAAGGAGGTGACGTGTTTGTGAGGGAGACAGAGACTGGTCAGGGAGGTGACTGGTGTGTGTGTGAAGGAGACAGACTTATCAGGGAGGTGACTGGTATATGTGTGAGGGAGACAGACTGGTCGGGAAGTGACTGGTGTGTGTATGTGGGAGACAGAGACTGGTCAGGGTGGTGATTGGTATGTGTGTGTGAGGGAGACAGAGACTGGTCAGGGAAGTGACAGGTGTGTGTGTGAGAGAGAAAGAGATTGATCAGGGATGTGACTGGTGTGAGAGAGAGAGAGGTACTGGTCGGAGAGGACCCTAGTATGTGTGAGAGACTGGTTGTGGGCTGTAAGGAAGAGGACCATGAGGACAGAGCTTCAGCATCCACTGATGGTTCTTGTGTATGCAATTGGCCTGCAAGAAAATGGAGTAGGAAAGTTGCTGGAGAGGGTAAGTAACAGTGGCTTTTTAAGTTTATTTTTCTTGATTGACTGACATTTTAAATATTGGGTATTATGTGATGTGTCTGCTATTTTGAAATATTTTATTGGTGTTTGAAGAATTTTTAATAATTTTTATGAGTTTTTAATTGTTGGATGTTATTCTGTTCATCAGCTATATTGAAACATTTATTAGCATAGTTTTACAAATATTTCTGTATGGGGATTTATAGCAGCTTGGCTTGTTCTTTTTTCCTAATAGGAGGTGTATTAGTGTTTAGGGCCTGGTTTAATATTTATAGTGGTGCCATTTCATAGGTAGAGTTGTTACTGTTTGAGTGAGTTCCATAATGCAGGTGTAACTTTGTAGAGATTAGTTTGTGTGCATTATTGCAGATCCTGGGAGTATAATAGGTGCTATATTTCTCTTTTCATTTCTCCGGGTTTGCACTGCATGCAGAATAGCTTTTCTGGGTTTCCATTCCAGTTTCTGTCTCCATATTTGTAATTTGTGGTATTTCTGTCCTTGGTGAAGGTCAGTTCTGTGTGTGTGCTGAGGTGAGGTATTTTACTAGCATGTAGGCATTGGTATTAATCTTATTTGTTGTGTTTTCTCAATAGGACATGCATTGATGGTAAATTACTGTCTTTTCATAAGGAGTGCTAAGGTGCCTGGTAGTAGAGGGAGTTTGCTTTGCTGTTACTGAGATGACCCCAGAACCAGAATATCTTTTTAATGTGGTGAATTGTATGGGGAATGTCCTAGCTCTGTTCTGCACCCATTGTTAGGGGGTCAAGGGGGTTCCTGTAGATACAGAGTATATGTTTACATTTAGCCCTGTGACAGTCATGTGTTCAATGTGTCGCGTATGCGACAGCCGTCTGTCAGGTGTGCCCCAGCCAAAAAAAGGTTGAGAACCACTGATCTAAATGCCCAAAGATTTAGCATTCTAGGTCTCTGTGGCCTTTTTGGATTGTACCCCACTACCTCCAACCTGCTACACTGGCCCAGGCAGCCCCGGGACATTTTAGTTTTAGTTACATAATTAAAAATTCAACAATGATTAATAATAATAATCATATCACACATCATATTACATTTCTATATATAGTGACTGAACCCCATTCCAGTGGTTTGTTGTTGATTCTGCAGTGTCTAAGTCAACTTGATTACTACTAGTTCTATGGAGCATGCCAGACAGACCTGGCCAGCCCTCTAATTTGTAGCCTGCTATACCAACAGGCTGCTTAATTTAACTGCTCAAACTCTGGATGATCCAGGAAGGGAATTTAGGGCAGGGGAGAAAATTTTAAAAGCTAGCTTTATAAACTGGCCAAAGAAATCTAGGCACCGCAAAAGCAAACCTAAATCTGCTGGTCACCCTCCCTCCAGACATTAAGGCTGGCATCCAAATTGAATAAAAAACTGCCCCTAAGCCCTACTTCCTTCCTCCCAGTACCTGATTTGAATAAAAAAATGCCTCCGAGCCCTCTTCCCTCTAGGCCAGCAGCACCAAACATTAAAAAAATAAACAAATGAGGGAAGTCCGATCCTTGCTCCCTATCTTTTGAACTTCACCCCACCGTAATTCCCCAGAATCCTGAAAGTCAATCCCAAACTGAGCCAGAAGGGAGATTGGGAGATGGGATTAGACCTCCCTCCTTTGTTTTATATTAATGTGAGGTGCTGGATATGAGGGAAGGTGTGGGGGCTCAGTGGGTTACTTTTTATTAAAATTAAATGCCAGGGGGGGGGGGAGGGGAATCAGGAGGCATTTTTATTGAAGTTGAATGCTGGGAGGGAAGGGAGCTTCTGAACCACTTTTTATACATTCTAGAGTGCTAGAAAGAGAACTTCAAGATGCCTGGTGTTTGGATAGAGCAGGATTCCTTCACTTAAGTTACTGAACTTGGCACTTTTCAGGGAAATCACTTCAGAAGCAGAAGTAGCATCCACAGCCACCATATTTTTTCTATGTGTTTAAATCATACATTGCCATTTGCCTAACACCATATTCTTGCACTCGTGTATGCCAGCTGAATTACAAAACATCAGGATAATCAGCTTCCCCTTATTTTCCTTCAAACCACATCTGGATTTCTCATCCCTACAAACATCTTATGAGCAATCTAATTTTGTCTGCATTGCAGGATTTGTTTGGTAAGACATAAGAACCGTCATATTGGGTCAGACCAAGAGTCCATCAAGCACAGTATCCTGTTTCCATTGTTGGCCAGTCCAGGTCACAATTACCTGGCAGAATCCCAAATAGTAAATAGATTCCATGGTTCTTATCCCAGGGATAAGCAATGGCTTTCACTAAGTCTACCTTGTTAATAACTTTATGGATTTCTCCAGGAATTTGTCCAAATCTTTTGTAAACCCAGCTACGCTAACTGGCAATGAATTCCAGAGTTTACGTGACTGTTGATTGAAAAAATGTGTTCTATAGATTTTGTATTTTTTGAAAGAGTAAACAACTGATTCGCATTTACCCGTTCCACTCCACTCATGATTTTATAGACCTCTATTTTATCTCCCGTGCTGAAAAGTTGTAGTCTCTTCAACTAGGGGTGTGCATTCGGTCCCTACGTATTGGCAATCTGCAACGGATGTGCCAATATTCGTTGTATTCGTGGGGAAGCGAAACGTATCGCGATTCTCCACGGATACAACGAATCTTCGCCGAATTATTCGGCCGCCAATTTAAACAATCCCCCCCCTCCTGATCCCCCCCAAGACTTACCAAAACTCCCTGGTGTTGATGCCACTGTGCTGTTTGCCATACCTTGTACTCTATGCTTTGGCGTTTTTGACACCATTCTGCCTTACCTACACTTTGTCTCTGGATGTTTATTCACTGTTGCTATTACTTCACTGCTCTCACTGTGCCTTGGGGTGTCTTGCCACTGTTGATGTTGCTTTGCTGCCCTTTAGGTGCCTTTTTGTGCCTATGTCTCTATTGTTGGTGCTCTTTGCTCCTCTGTAGGTGCCTTGAGGTGTTCATGCCACTGTTGTGGCGTGCTTTTTTTCTGAAATATTTTTATAAGAAGCACTCAAAATATAGCACTTACTTTAAAAAGTGGACATGCATACAGTTGACACATGATAATGTACATAAGAAATGCTTAACTACACAATTTTAAAACTTGTGAGTAAAATTGTCCAGTGTTCAACTTTTGTTGCCATAACAATATTGTTGAATGGTTTGGAGGAAAAGCTCATCTCTTTATGGATGACACTAAGATCTACAATAAAGTGGACACACTCGAGGGAATAGACAGAATGAAGTGTGGTCTAAAAAAGCTTGAAATGCAGTCAACTGCTTGGTAAATAACTTTCAATATTAAACATTTCAGAGTTATGTATCTGGGATGGAGAAATTTGAGGAAGTGGTCAAAGGCATTGCTAGATACTTATAAGATCCAGAGCACTTCTTTCAGAGCTAAGCTGCTCTGTTACTTCTTGGCCCCCAGGGTGTCATACACTGCTAGATGCAGCAAATCTGCAAAGCCTTTCAGCCCCATTTTCCACGGTCTTTTTCATAGCACCATTGTCTGTCATAAAAAAAACTGGGTGTTCAGCATAGCACTCCTGTACCCTGCTGCTCCTTCCCCATTGGAGCTGCTACCTTCCCTTGCTTCGGACAGCTGCCACAGGTATGCCATAAGGGAAAGATAAACCAAACTACCACACAAATTTATCACTTATGGAGGGATCCACAATCCTAATGATTCAGCTCAATTATATGACCTCACTTATTCATCTTCATTAAATTTTCTGGTTGAACGAAAATCAACTCAATACACGTATGATTTAATTGCGTATGTTCAGCAAAAAAATATTTTGAAGAAGGAGTGGAAAGTTTCAAATATTACTATATTCCCATTACCCACAGATAATGTAAATTAGGTTTATAATCATGAACTATCCACCACCAACCTCTTTCTAATTATCTGTTAAGCATGCAAAAAATTAAAACATGTCTTCAAACATTGTGTCAAAAAGTAACTTAATAAGTGTCCAAACACACCTTTTATATCCAAATAATTTTTTTTGTTTTTTTATGATTTTTAAAAGACAATGTCACCACAATGTAACTCCAAGCTCTATTCTTCACTTCGATAATGCTTTGTATATATGCGCTGTCTAAATATTCAAAACCGATGTGAGTTCAATAATGTTACCATCCGCCCAACGGGGCCGCGTTTCAGACCACTCAGGTCTTTCCTCAGGGGATGTCAAGCTATCCAATCCGTCGGGAACTTTACCAGCTGAATTTAGCGCGTTCTTTATCATACATAACAAGCTCTCATCCGGCTTGAATTCCAAAGCTCTTGACGTCAAGAGCTTTGGAATTCAAGTCGGATGAGAGTATGACGTCAAGAGCTTTGGAATTCAAGCTGGATGAGAGTATGACATCAAGAGCTTTGGAATTCAAGCTGGATGAGAGTATGACTTCAAGAGCTTTGGAATTCAAGCTGGATGAGAGTATGACATCAAGAGCTTTGGAATTCAAGCTGGATGAGAGTATGACATCAAGAGTTTTGGAATTCAAGCTGGATGAGAGCATGACATCAAGAGCTTTGGAATTCAAGCTGGATGAGAGTATGACATCAAGAGCTTTGGAATTCAAGCCGGATGAGAGTATGACATCAAGAGCTTTGGAATTCAAGCCGGATGAGAGTATGACATCAAGAGCTTTGGAATTCAAGCTGGATGAGAGTATGACATCAAGAGCTTTGGAATTCAAGCTGGATGAGAGTATGACATCAAGAGTTTTGGAATTCAAGCTGGATGAGAGTATGACATCAAGAGCTTTGGAATTCAAGCTGGATGAGAGTATGACATCAAGAGCTTTGGAATTCAAGTCGGATGAGAGTATGACTTCAAGAGCTTTGGAATTCAAGCCGGATGAGAGTTTGTTATGCATGTTTATTTAAGTTAGAGCATTTATTTGATAAAGGTGCATATTGCATATGCCTTGTTTTCATAGAGAATGAAAGTGAAACACAATCAGTTCATGTGTTTGGACAGAACCTGATATAATGCTAGATAACATTAAATCTGTATTGATAACCCAGGCTCAGGAGTGACTTCAATCTCAGGTGCAAGCAAAGGGGCAGACCCTTTGCCATGGCCTTTGCCAGCAGCCTGTCAATGGTAGGCTAGCCTACAGGTCAGCCCTGTACACGGGCCAGGTAGGCACAGAACACTGAAATCAGGGATAGTGGACAGTGCTAGTCAACTCCAATGGTACAGGCAGCAGAAAGCAGGAGATCCAAGCAGTAAAATGCAAAGTGTGGATACAATGCAAACAGCTGTAGGCACAGAACAGTGCACTGATATCAAGGATGGTGGGCATGGCTAGCTGGCTCTAACAGCACATGCAGCTGATGGCAGGAGATTCAAGGCTCTCAGGCAAAAGCCAGTAAAGTGCAAAGTACAGATGCATTGCAAGCAGGGCTGAAGCCAGGTTCTTCAGGGCATTTTCAATCTCAATAAAGCTCTTCTCCCATCACACTAAATATTTACTCTAAGTACAACTTTAAGCGTAGTAAAAATCTCTTGGCAAAATTTCTGGATCTTAGAACAATGCATAATGAAACCTTTTTCAATGTTATACTTACTGCAAATCTCTGAGTCAATTAGTTTCATTTTATATAATCTGTTTTTATCGATGTATGCAGTCTTCCACATTTTTCTTAGCATTTCACGTAGCCGTATATTTACTGAGACTTTGTGAAGTCTTTGAAAGTAGTATGCCATTTCTTCATTTCCTAAGGGAAGATGCAAGCATTCAGACTAATATGTAGCATAGTTTCTAATGTATACCAAGTGGATAATTTATTTTTCTGTGTGAAAGCTTTATTAAAAGAAATCAGAAATTCTTTTTCAACATCATTGTCACAGAAGACCATCCTAATAAAATGTCTTTCTTTTAAATAAGTATGAAACTGTGTATTATTTTTGAATCTTTCTTTTAACTGCTCAGAGAACAAATATAATATGATTTTACTTGTCTAGTAAATTTGCTCTGGTTTTAATACCTTTTCCCTTCAAATTATAGAATACTTGATTTTCCAGACCAGATTGGAACATCAGATTACCCAAGATGGCTATAATAGGTAAGTATCTAGCCTCAATTCCCATTTTTTCCTTATAGAAAAGCTGATTTGGTGCAATATTAATAGGTAAGTATGGCAAAACAATGAGGACACTTTACAACAGTGTACATAACTCTGCATCCTCTACATCAGCGTTCTGTGTCTACAGAAATGTATCTATTATTAGGTGATTGTGGAAATAAATGTTATTTTAACATATATTTACCTCTGATCATTTTGATGATGTTTATGTGATATATTCAGAGGGCCTACAGAAATTTAGCCAGATAACATAGAGGTGTTCCTGGGAGGAGGAGTTAGATTCACTGGATTTCCAGATTTAGCCAGATAACATACCCAGTTAACTCTGGTGATGCCATAGAACTGTCCTAAAGTTAGCCGGACAAACTTATCGGGCTATGTTTATTCAATAGTGCGACTGCTCCACTTAATATATCTCCAAAGTTAGCCAGGTAAGTTTATATGGCTAACTTTGTACTCCAGCCAATGACTGACCCCCCTGAAAAACTTGCATTTTCTCTGGCTACCGTATACTGAATTTATATCTTTTTTAAACAATTGTAAGCAATATGGCTTGATTTTTTTTCCTTCTAGCCACCACCTGAGCTGAGAAAATCTTATAACAACACAATGTTTTTCTTCATATTCCAGATTTCCGCAAAAAACTTAAGACATGGCTCTTCATCCAGGCCTTCACTTAACCTACAGTTCCAGCAATTCCTCACTAATTCAGACACTGACTCCTACCTAAACTCTCTGACAAGTGTAGCCTATACACTTATGCCTCTTCTCATCATATTATTGTATTATCTAATTTGTTCAGTTATGCCTTCTATCGCTCCGGCTATCCTAGCCCTCCAGGTTAATACCCCTTGTTATATGTAACTTTCATTTCTTATTATATGGTTGACTTTGTTATTCCCCTCATGTTATTTGTAAACCGATCTGATATGAATTTCTTTCATGAAGGTCGGTATATAAAAATGTTAAATAAATAAATAATAAATAAATTTCTATGTGCTCAATATACTTGGAAAATCATCGCCTTATTTGCATTATATAGGCCCAAACTGTGACTATTATCAACTTTTATAGGCAACACTTCAAGTTGAAAACTGCAGGTGTTTCAGCAATATGCACTCAGTCATAGCAAGTACTGTTTTTTGTGGTCTCTGGAATTCCAATAAGATGCACATTATTTCTGAAACTTCTGTTCTCTGAGTCATTGATTCTCAAGGTCTCATTTTTCATCTGAAAAATTTGTACTCTTCTTGTTCTTCCAGTTTTCTTTTGTTTTTGGTAATCCAAGCAGTATGTGATATAAAGGTCTATTTATATTCATCCATGGTTGATTAAATTTTGGCCTATTTGTCTTTTAGCACAATGGTTACATATTATGCAAGATGTTTAAAATTACTTCTGGCATTATTATCATGGGTTGTTCTGTGTCTACAGCCATTTTGTTCTTCACTGCTTTAGGTTTTCCATTATGTTTTTCCTTGTTTACATTATCATTTCAAAGTTCTTTCTCAGAACAAAATTGTCCATAGATACCTAGTCACCACTATCACCCTGCTTCAATAAGATATTAAAATTGAGGTAGAGGATCTGTCACCAAAGGGAAGTATTCATAAACATACCACCTACCACCTCTTATACTTCTATATGACCGTGCCACCAACAATAAAATTTTCTATGTGCAATCCTTGTGTCAATATTTCTTTTGTTAAGATCACTGTTATTTGTTGTTTTACTTGAAGAGCCCTTATTCAATTTATATAGAAATGTAAGAGGTGGTAGGTGGTGTGTTTATGATTATATAACAACTATGGGGTAACCGGGATGGCCCCTTTAAGAAGGATTATATGAAACCACCACTACTAACTTCAATACATTTAAAATAAGGTTGTGTCCACTACAATAAAATTATAAATATAGTAGTGGGTTTGTTTATGTCAACAGTGAAGTTTTCAAGGTGAACCCATTTTGAGTGGCAGTTTAAGTGCGGGTTTGTTACACCAAAGGGAAGGTACTCATGGAAAGCTCTGGAGCTTTCCATGAGTACATCCTCTCTTCTGCCAGACATCACCAATATTTTAAATGTACAGCTTTATTATTATCTTTTTTTTTCAAGTATGTTTATTGAACTGAAAAACATGGCACAATCCAATTTAGGATATTCTGGATCAATTGTGATAAAACAATACTTTATACAAAGTTGACATGGCCATTGAATTCACAATTTTCAGTTTAATCCCATCACTAAAGTTCACCAAATGCACTGCAAACACATCACATACTACGGAGGTGGCAGCGTCTTTTTGAAAAATTGGTGAGGTAACATGCAAAGGAAGTATACGCCATAATATAAGAGTGGGTATTCTGTGAGATTTCACTAAAGAGGCGTTAAAGAGTGAGAGTGGGGAACATATCTGTATGTATGTCAAGTATTTTCTGGAAGTATAGATGAAACCTGTATGGGAATATGTTGAAGGTGTATAAGCAGTAGGAAATTCTTTGAAGTTCTCCTGAAGAAGCCTGTGGAAAGGCGAAACATGTTGAGAGGATGAAGAGGAATTGAAAGACTTTCGTTTCAAGAACGAGAAAAAACTTGTGAAATAGAATTCTTTATGCTTGTGAACAAATTGATTTTGAAAGATTAGTACTGTACTGTGAAGGGGATTTTCACTTGTGTGTAAACAATTCATTTGGAAAAAATGGAGAAATTTTAATGATGAGAGATATGAAGGATGTGTGTGAATAAGTGGTATGAATGGTGTGTGATTATTGTGTGATTATGGGTTGGGATTTTTAGATGGATATTCCTTGGGGTGATGTTGTTAAGATTTGAGCATCAAGTCTTTTGGAAATTTCTTGTTTGAAATTAATAAAGATTGTAATATTATATATGTCACTATATGTTGTTTGGTATTAATAATTTTGTGATATATGATTGAATTGCCAAAGTAGTTGTATCTGTTGAGACCCTGGCATCATGCTCAGGCCTAGGCTGCAGCCCCTGTTTGGGCTTTAGCATATGCCCTAGGCGAGGCCCTGGCTTTGGGCCTAGATCTAGGCCCAATGCATAAGTTTAAAACAAATGGAACAAATATGGTTTGTTTCATTTGGGGGGCCACAATTCAGGTGGGGTCCCCCAAATGAAACAAACTTTCTTTATTCATTGTGTTTTGCACTTTCATTTTTAAATGAATGCACATCCCCATTGGGGACAGGGGACAGCCCTGATGAGTTCCTCTGCTCAAAGTGAATTACTCAGACAGAACCCCATTTATTAAAATTTGAGTCATTGGAGTATTATACACAATTGTATCCAATTCAAAAACTGGTCGCCTAAGTTATACAGCTTTCACCCCCCCCCCCCCCCCCCCCACACACACACACATTTTTCCATTCAACCTGATCAAAAGTCTTTTCGGCATCAAGGCTTACTAACATACCATCAGCACCGATCCCCTTCCTGGCAGCTTGTATAGTCATTAAAGCTTTCAGTATATTTGAATTAGGATATCTTCCTTTAATAAAATCAGTCTGATCAGTTGACACCAATGTTTGAATGATTTTATTTAATCTATAGACAAGAATTGCTGTCAATATCGGTATATCCTGATTATGGAGCTATATCAGTCTATAGGATCCGTGGTAAATCAAGTTCCTTCCAGAATTTTAGTATCAGAACTATAGTGGCTAGATTATGTCCCCTTTCAAACATTCCAGAGGATTGTGCAGTATTGAACATTTCCCTTAAGGTGGTCAGGATTGAATCTCCTAAAATTTTATAAAGTTTAGCCCCAAATTCATCGGATCTGGGGGCATTTGTCAATTTCAATTTAGGCTATGACCCTTCTTATTTCTGATTCCCGTATAGGAGTGTCAAAGTCTGCCCTAAGGTCTGTAGACAAATGGGGAATATGCATAGCATTAAAAAAAACAACTGTTGCTGGGCCTGACACACATCAGATGAGAAAAACACTGTAGTATAAAGGTTTTTGTAAAAAGATGCAAAAGCTTTTTGAGATTGAAGCTGCAGTATTATGCATTTTCACTTTGTACTTCAATTGGGTTACTAAAGCTCTGGGTTTAGAATTTTTAACCCAATTAAGGCATCAAGTTCATTCCTGACTTCTGTAATTTGTTGTTTAATAATAGGAGTAAGATCTCTCACATGAGTTCTTCTTAAAGAAGAAAGCTTTTGACTAAGTTCTAGAATTTTACCAGTGAGCTCTTTCAGGTTCATTTTAAAAGGCATGCACCCATGCCTAAAAACGTGCATATTGGCACACGAGCAGAGACCTGCAATTTTAAATTGTGCTCACAAGTACGTGTGAATCATTAAAAGTACCCCTCCCGCGCATATTTTGGCTAGGGCTTTAGTGGCTTTTATGTGCATATGCAGGCAGATTTTAAAACATGCATGCATGGACAGGCCTAAGAAATACCTTCTCAAAGCCTAACATGCTTCTCCCCACATTTCCAGACCTAATTCTCAAATGCACCATGATTGGGTGGGGGGAGAGAAAGAGGGAATAAATATCTGGAGTTTGTTGGTATTGTATCGGCTGTAGGCCTTTGAAGTGCATAAGAATCACTGTACTTTAGAGGTCATTCTGTTCAATTTTGTATTTGATCAATAAACAGTTTAAACATAAAACAAGCATGTATGAGGGAAATATCAGTTTTTACAACTAGTCCACCAGTTTGCCCAGTTTATATCGAGGTCTTCAAGACCCCTCTGGTTCATCTTTCATGACCCCCTCTTGACCCCAATCTCTCACTCTGTGCTAAATGCCCTAAAACTCAAGATCTCCAGACTTGCTCCTCATCAGGACTAGCAGTAAAGTTACGTGGATAACAAGCCGATGCATGCCATTCTCACCTTTTTTAAAATGCGGATTTATACACAGACATTTCGGCCCCGCTCTGAAATGCCCATTCACCACCACTTTTCTGCTCCTTCTTCTTTACGTGCACACTGGGTTTGTTTGCGCATACTTTGCGGCTTCTTAAAATGCGCATTGCCAGCATGAGGCCTGCATATGCGTGCATAAAATTGACCCGTTTGCGTTTATAGACTTAATATAATAAAATTTGATCCCTCAGAACTACTTTGGCAGTTTTCCAAAAGATCATGGGACTCATCAGGTGAGGAATTGAGCTGCCTATATTCCTTCCATTGTTCCTGCAAAAATGAATACATTCCTTATCATAATAATAAAGAAGAAAAGACATCCTCTTCACTAGTGATTGCGTGCCTCCCATCAGAATTTGCTTTTGAGCAACTAACATGGAATGATCAGAGATGGGGAGAAACAAGTTTTTCAACAAAGAATGTTGAAATAAAAAATAGTCCAACCTAGAATAAACATTATGTAGACGAGAGTAAAAAGTTATTCATAGTCCTCCAAATGGAAGAAATGCCATGAATCAACTAAGCGAAACTCAATGCACAGAAAACTGAGCCCAATCTCAGATTGGGTCTTTCTGAGAGTTTTTTCAGGTTTACAATCAATTATTACTGGATTATCTGTAATGCTGAATTCACTGCCAAGTATACAGTAGAAGCATAGCCTTCCTATGCTACTAACTTAACTAGAAGTGAAGAAAAAAAAACTATGTGAGTATGCATTTGCTGCTTAAATATTAGAGATGTGAATCGTGTCCTCGATCGTCTTAACGATCGATTTCGGCTGGGAGGGGGAGGGAATCGTATTGTTGCCGTTTGGGGGGGTGAAAAATCGTGAAAAATCGAAAAATCGTAAAATCGCAAAACCGGCACATTAAAACCCCCTAAAACCCACCCCCGACCCTTTAAATTAAATCCCCCACCCCCAATGACTTAAATAACCTGGGGGTCCAGCGGCGGTCCGGAACGGCAGTGGTCCGGAACGGGCTCCTGCTACTGAATCTTGTTGTCTTCAGCCGGCGCCATTTTCCAAAATGGCGCCGAAAAATGGCGGCGGCCATAGATGAACACGATTGGACGGCAGGAGGTCCTTCCGGACCCCCGCTGGACTTTTGGCAAGTCTTGTGGGGGTCAGGAGGCCCCCCCCAAGCTGGCCAAAAGTTCCTGGAGGTCCAGCGGGGGTCAGGGAGTGATTTCCCGCCGCGAATCATTTTCCGTACGGAAAATGGCGCCGGCAGGAGATCGACTGCAGGAGGTCGTTCAGCGAGGGTTCCGGCGCCTCGCTGAACGACCTCCTGCAGTCGATCTCCTGCCGGCGCCATTTTCCGTACGGAAAACGATTCGCGGCGGGAAATCGCTCCCTGACCCCCGCTGGACCTCCAGGAACTTTTGGCCAGCTTGGGGGGGCCTCCTGACCCCCACAAGACTTGCCAAAAGTCCAGCGGGGGTCCGGAAGGACCTCCTGCCGTCCAATCGTGTTCGTCTATGGCCGCCGCCATTTTTCGGCGCCATTTTGGAAAATGGCGCCGGCTGAAGACAACAAGATTCAGTAGCAGGAGCCCGTTCCGGACCGCTGCCGTTCCGGACCGCCGCTGGACCCCCAGGTTATTTAAGTCATTTGGGGGGGGGTTTCGGGAGGGTGGGGGATTTAATTTAAAGGGTCGGGGGTGGGTTTTAGGGGGTTTTAGTGTGCCGGCTCACGATTCTAACGATTTATAACGATAAATCGTTAGAATCTCTATTGTATTGTGTTCCATAACGGTTTAAGACGATATTAAAATTATCGGACGATAATTTTAATCGTCCTAAAACGATTCACATCCCTATTAAATATTAACCAACATCACTTTTAAATTATATATCATACCCAGCCTAATAATGTATCTTCCACTGAGGTCTTTAATCTAATGGCTCGAAATAAATGGTGTATTCTTATGAATAATAATGGCTACTCCCTTCTGCCTAGATGAAAAAGAAGAAAAGTAACACTGCCCCACACATTTGGTCTTAGGTTTTGCATGCTCAGAATCATCAAAGTGAGTTTCTGGCAAATAGGCAATCTTTGCCCTATGTTTACATAAAACTATCACATTTTTTTCCCACTTGACAGGGGAATGCAACCCATCAACATTAAGGGCCGGATTTTAAAAAGGTTACGCATGCCGGGCCTATTTTAAAAAGGCCCGGCGATGCGCGTAAAGCCCTGGGGCACGTGTAAGTCCCGGGGCTTTACAAAAGAGGAGGTCTGGGGGCAGGGCCAGAGGCCTCCGACACAGCGGCAATTGCCGCTGTGTCGGAGGATCGCGTGCCGGCAGCATGCTGTGAGCGCAACTTGTGCCTGCCCAGAGGCAGGCGCAAAAGGTAAACCAAAGGATAGGGGAGGTTAGAGTAAGGCTAGGGGGGGAAATGTTAGGGGAAGGGGTGGAAAGGTCAGGTTAGGGAGAAGGGAATGAGGGAAGGCAGCGTGGCTCGGTGCACGCAAGGTGCACAATTGTGCATCCCTTGCGCGCACCAACCCCGGATTTTATAACATGCACACGCCTGCACATGCATGTTATTAAATCAGGCGTACATGTGTGTGCGCCGGGTAGCATGCACACATGTAGACCATGTGCGCTTCTTTTAAAATCTACCCCTAAGAGAACAAATGTTAATTTCACCTGTAACCAACCCTCTTGAGAATAATATATGCAGCATTAAATAAAAAAGTAAGAGAGAAAGTCCCTCAACCCAGACTTTCCTTCCAAAAATAAGAGAAATATGTTCCTCGAGCTTGAAAGTTTAGAAATGATCTAATCAGGCACCCATACATATTCACACATTCCACTCATACAAGCCAGCTCCAAACACCCTTCACACCCCCAGCATTGCCCCGAGACTCACATATGTGTACTTTTAACACAAAAACTCGTTGGAAAGCAACGCTCAACCAACAAAGTAGACAGATATATCTCCCACTCCTTTAAACCATTAGATTCCCACACCCTTTGAATTATCATTTTAACAGATCAAAAAATCTCTCATTGTCTTCTGATTTTATCGTATTTGTATAATTATATGCTTTAAAATCAATAAAATATACATTACAAAAAAAAACCAGCACCCCCTCAGGTGAGATGGGCAGCCTCTCCTTGATAAGATATATTCAATCTTTTCTTATTGCCTCGATGCTGTCAGCTGCTCACTAACTGAGGATTTCCCAGAGTCATTGGAAGGATAAGAAATAATAATAAGCGGAGCTCAGACAGCTGCAACAGCTGCACAAAAACTGTAAAAAAGAAAAAGTGTTGCAGTAGAAAAACAGGATGACAAACTCCTTAACGATGGCCCAATAGAACCCTCTGATTAGATGCAAGTTTCAGTGTGCGAATACTCCAATGCAGCATCTCACTTTGCTTTTCTGCTACACTATGGCTTTTGAAAAAAGTGAAATGTCTCATCTTGTCACTCACAATTGCTCTGCAAAAGCTTTCACCTCTTTACTATCTGTAAATATTTTAGCTTCTCCCTAATGAAATACCTTGAGCACTCTGGCAGAGAAATCTGGAAATATTAAAAGCTCGCTGCTTTCATACTTTTAACTCTCCAGCACTGCGGTGTGCAGTGAGAATTTAGCTTTATCTGTATAGCTTAAATACTTTCTGCGGCTTACTTGGTACCTCTCCACTTACCCTGAAATGATGGGCTCACTCTGCAAGAACCATCCTCTCCAGCATGTTTAATCCCAGCTTCTCAGGAAGCAATATCACACAAAATTTAGCAATGCTTCCTTTAGCAAAGCGTCTGGCACATCAAGTAGGCACAAATTATTGCGCTGACTTCTGTTTTCCAGTTCATCAAGCTTATCTTACCATGATTTATTCTTGGTGTGCAGCACTTCCACCATAGCATTGAGGGAGACTAGCCACTGCCAGTCATTGTGTGCTGCTTGAGTGATTCCAGTGTTATAGTTCTACCTGCTACACAGTCTCCCCTCGACCAGGGGTCCTCAGTGAGCCTCGCTCACAGCTGTGCAAGTTACCTCCTCACTGATCACATAATGCTTCATTTCTAGCCCTACATGACCCAGCTTGTCCATTCCCTCAGTGCCTCTTCATTGAGTCACCTTGGTTCCTTGACCTTGCCATCCTTGTCTTGCTATTCGGTCTTGCCTTGTGGCCTATCCAGGCCTTCTGCCTTGCCTTGTGGCCTACCTAGGCCTCCTGCTTTTGTTATCCTGCCTTGTGGCCTACCTTGGCCTTTTGACTTGACTTGTTGCCTGCCCAGGCCTTCTGCCTTGCTTTGTGGCTTACCTTGGCCTCCTGCCTTGTTCTGTAGCATTCCAAGTCTATCTGCCTTGCTCTGGGCCTTTTCAGGTCTTTTGGTCTTACTTTGCAGCCTTCCATGCATATCTGCCTTGCTCATTGCCCTCGTGGGATTTCCTGTCCCACCCTGCAGCCTTTGGGCCTCCTAGGTTTGCCTAGTCAGCCTTGTGCCCTGTTGGGCTTTTCTGTTTATTGTTGCCTGATCTGCCTAGTCCTTATTCAGTCCTTGTCTAATCTTCTCGTTGTCCAGTCTTTGTTTGGTCATGTCCTTGTCTTTTCCCATATAGTCCAGTCCTATGTCTGCTTTCCCAGGCTTTGTCCTTGCCTCTGTTCCCAGCCTGTACCATGTTCCAGGCCCCAGCCTATACTGGATCCCAGCCCTACGTATATCCATCTCCTGCCTGCCATTAATACCAGCCTTGCCTACATCCCTGTCTGTATCCAGCTCCCAGCCTATGTCTGAATCCAGCACCAGCCATGATGTTTGCAAGAAGGAAAGTTCTACCTGCCCCGAGAACGTAAGGGCTCAACTTGCGGAGGGGGGAGCTGGTTAGGCAGATGATCAGCTCCAGCCCTGCCCTGTAGCCCTTAAAGCTTCTGAGGGGGTGATCCTTAACTCCAGCCCACTGAACTGTGACATCCAGCTACTTTAGAATTGTAGTTATCCAGCTTGTCTCTCAATTCATTGACAGGATTGCAATTTCTGCAACTGATCTGTTATCACCTCTGAAACCGTACACATCAGCTCTTTGATATCAGCTTTCGACAAGCCTTCCGAAGCAGAGCCAGCTTCTGCACCAACTTGGCCTGCACGAGGGATGATGTCTCTGTGCCTAGCCATTTCAAATAATTAGACATTTCAGTTCCTCTTTTTATGACAGAATTGTCCATGTAAGCTCAAGATGAATTGTGGAACAAAAATAGGGAGCTCTGATAGGAATAGATGCTGATTAAGTGCTAAACTTTGCTAATTCCGAGGGAGCTGGTCTCAGGCACAAATGCTTATACAAATGTCATCTCCAGAAGTCTGCATAGCTTTATTTTTAAATAAACTAAAAAAGCTATAAAGCATACAATTGTGGTTTTATTTACAATCATCAGTTCTTCAGATTGAACCTTATTATGGAAGTATTCAGCTCTGTAAATCTTGTATTGATTATAAAAAGTTCAAATATCAATGTAAGAATTGGTCAATAAGGAGAAACAATTAATGCACACATATCCAATGCCACTTCTCTTGCTTATTTTCACAGAATTGTTCATGACGTATGTACGTACATATTCTTTTGTGGAACTAAATTAACAATCTGCATTATGGCCTCAAAGGAAAGATCCAGCCATTTGATGTGGTTTAACCATGAGATTAATTTTCAAACAGCTGCTGACCTGCCAAGATAACCGATTAAATTAACTGGCTATCTTCAAGCAAATTTACAGCTGAAACTAACCAGTTAGGTTTTCAAAATTAGACTGGTTGGAGTTAGCAAAGTTATCCAGTTGGCAATGAAAATCAGAGTTAACCAGAGTTAAGTTCTTTGAAAAGTTGCCAAGATCTGACCATCTTCCCTCCTGACACTCAATTTGATTAAAAAGTGCCCCCAAATCCTCCTCCCTCTCTCCCAGCATTCAATTTGTGCCATAACACCTATCCCATCAGTCACTGACCAGCTTGAAACTCTGATTTCTACCTTTGAAGATCTGTCACATCCCTTGCTGTAACTGAATACCAGGGCGTAAAACAAGTTAGCTGGATAAAACTTATCAGGCTAACTTACAATGCTGCTGAATATCCCCATATTTGGCACTATTTAGCTAGTTAAGTTATATTCTGCTGTTAAACCTGCTCTATGGCAGGTCTAACTTATCTGCTTAATTTAATCCGATAAGTATGAATATCACTACTTATCCAGCTAACTTAACCACATAAGTAGAACTGTTCCAATCTGCCTACTTCCTACCCACTAGATATTTGGCTAACTAATTAGTTGGATAAGTGACTTATATGGCTGCTGAATGTAGGTAGATATTCAGCAGCCATCAATTAGCTGGAGAAGTCGCTACTTATTTAGCTAAGTAGTGTTGAATATTGGACTCCATGTGGCTTGAACATCTCATACAGGCACCTTGAGATACTCACATAGGCACAAGTCTTTAGTTTCAAAAGTTCCTGATAGAATAGCTCCTCCTACTTCAGATGATGCAAAAATCAGAAGGATGACACCTGAATATATAACAGATGGTTACCATTGCATTGCGTATTATGTGCAAATTGAATTATCATTGATTACATAGTATAAAATAAGTATAATACTTTGTACAGTAATCATTTCTCTTTTTCCATTTTAACATATGGGGGCACTTCCATTATCTAGAAATATCCATATCCAAAGCAATCATAGTTCTATCCCCTTTCAGATAAAAGTGTGCTTTATTGTATAAAGAATAATACATTCTATAATACTTGCTCCTATAATACATGTAACCATTCATTTATAGACGTAATACCTGATGTCTAAGGGTTCTTTAAATGGTGATTAATCAGATGGTGTAGTTGACCTTGGATGAAAGCACACAAATGAAAGAGTGACCACATCTTTTCTGGCATCTCTGATATCTCCCTGTTAGGATTTGTGTGTATGTGGGCCCTGGGCCGAGGTGAGAGCTCATGGGGAGGATTTCATGGGGAGGAGCTCCGTGAGCCTCACCGTCAGTAGGCAAGATCTCAGGTGATGGGTGCGTGGAACAGCAAGAACTGGAGAGAGAACAGAGTAAGAGAAGTCTTTGAGTCTCAGTAGTGTAATAGAGTGGCACTGCCCATGGAGCGGAGAGTGTAACATAAAAGTCTTTAAAGGCACAGCAGTGCCACGAGGTCCATGTAGTGAGGAATGTAGGGATGATTCAGTAATGATCCACAGAGCGGGGTACACCGGTGAGGATTCCTCAGTAATGATGATTCGGCAGTGGTCCACAGAGTGGGGTACACCAAAGAGGTTCCTCAGTAGAGATGATATAGTAAAGGTCCACAGAGTGGAGCACTCACTCAATGAAGAGGCGAGGTTCCAGAGCAAGCCCCGGGGAGAGAGGCAGGCAGTGGTCCTAGGTGCAAGGCCCTCTGAGGAGCGGATAGTCAGAGACAAGAGAGGGCCCCCGAGGAGCGGGTAGCCGGGACGTCTCACGCCAAGGAAGAAGAGCTGGACGGAAGTCTTGAAGTGAGTGTAGCGGATTCAGCAATGAGGGAAATCATTGCCAAGTCATAGGTAGGCAGGGCCAGCTGGCTTAAGAGTCCAAGGAAGCTGACATCATCCGAGGGGGACACCCCCGAGGCTTCCACCATGCATAAGACTGGCCCGAGAGTGTGCGCACGTGCCTAGGGTATCCTGAGGGAAAGATGGCAGTCGGCAGCATCCACGCCATCCAGGAGGGCCCAGGAACAGAGGAAGGTAGGCCGGCGATAGCTGGCGGAGGCCGCGAGATCACCCATGGAAGATGGAGCAGAGAAGAAAGAGGTGAACAACAGTGGTTGCAGCCATCTGCCACCAATGGGCGTAACAGTAACCCCCCTTCTTAGGGCCCCTCCCCAGGGGTTTGGGTTTTCTTGGATGAGAAGCATGGAACTGTTTGATCAGATCTTTGTCAAGAATATTGACTGCAGGCTCCCAGCTGTTTTCTTCAGGGCTGAATCCTTCCCAAGAGATCAAGTATTCCCATCATCTCCCACACTTCCTTACATCCAGGATGTCCTGTACCTGATAGGTAACGTCCTCCTCTGATGCCAGAGTTTGGGGTTCTGGTGGTTTTCTGGAGAACTCAGATAGGATGAGAGGCTTCAATATGGAGATGTGGAAGGTGTTATGAATCTTGAGTGATGTGGGTAGGCGAAGACTGTAAGTGAACGGACCCAGCCGGCGGAGTACAGCAAAAGGCCTGATGTATCTGGGAGCGAAGCGGGCTGAAGGCAATTTCAGGCGAATAAAGCAAGTGCTGAGCCACACCTTGTCTCCAGGGTTGAACTGTGGAGCTGCCCGATGATGGGCATTGTAGAACTTCTTTGCCTTCTGGGCGGCTTGTTGTAGGAGATGTTTGGTATGATCCCAGAGCTGGTATAGCTTTTGTGCAGTAGCCAGCGCCACTGGAGAAGATACAGACAGAGGAAGTGGTAGAGGAGGCAGAGGCTGTCTTCCGTATACTTTTTGGATGGCTGATGACCTGGTTGATGCAGACTGGTGGGAGTTTAAGGCAAACTCAGCCCAAGGTAGTAAGTTGGACCAGTCATTCTGCCGGGAGTTCACATATGCCCGAAGGAACTGTTTCAGAGTTCAGTTCATCCTTTTTGTCTGTCCATTGGCCTGTGGATGATAGGCCGATGTGAGGTCCAAGGCAATACAGATTGACCTCCAAAACCTGGCCGTGAATTGTACCCCTTGATCTGAGAGTATGTGTTTTGGGAGTCCATGGAGGCAAAAGATGTGGCGAATGAACAACTTTGCTAATTCCAGGGCAGACGGAAGACCAGGTAATGCCACAAAGTGAGTCATCTTTGAGAATCGATCCACGGTAACCCAGATGGTGTTGTTGCCATTGGAAGGAGGGAGATCTACAATGAAATCTGTGGCTATGTATGTCCATGGCTCACTAGGTGCAGGAAGAGGTTGTAGGAGGCCCCAGGGACGACCTGCCGGCGGCTTCTGATGGGCGCAAGTGGGACATGATTCCACATAAGCTTGAGCATCTTTTTTCATGGTTGGCCACCAATAGAATCTCTGGAGAGTTCTTGCTTATCCGGGGTGACCTGCCAGCAAGGAGTCATGTGCCCAATGGAGAATTTTCTTCCAAAGTGGTTGGGGAACCACCGTCTTCCCAGAAGGCACCGTATGCGTGGTGGCGAGAAGAACCTTAGTTGGATGGATGATATGTCGTGGAATATCCGGAACATCTTCCGTAGTGAACAAACGAGAGAGTGCATTGGCTCAAGCGTTCTTATTGGCTGGTCGGTATCGTAATAGGAAATTGAACCGGGTAAAAAAGAGTGACCAGCGGGCCTGTCTGTGGTTAAGGCGTTGAGTGTGGTGCAGGTACTTAAGGTTCTGTGGTCAGTATATACCATGATCTGGTGCTGCACTCCCTCGAGCCAGGGGTGCCACTCTTTGAAGGCCAATTTAATTGCCAACAGCTCCTTGTCCCCGATTCCATAATTATGCTCAGCCGGAAAGAAGCATCGGGAGAAGAAAGAGCATGGATGCAAGGTGTGATTGGCTGAATGCTGGCTGAGTACCACACCAACACTGTCATCTGAAGCGTCTACTTCAACAATGAAGGGTCATCGGGGTCAAGGTGTCACAAGCATGGTTCCTGCAGGAAAGCCTCCTTGAGCTCCTGGAAGGCGACCACAGCCTCGGATGACCCCTGTGAGGAATTGGCTCCCTTCTGAGTCATAGCTGTGAGTGGAGCAGTTAGTGTCGAATAATGATGGATGAATGACCTGTAGTAGTTTGTAAAACCCAGGAATTTTTGGAGCGCCTTAAGGCCCGTTGGTTGGGACCAATCGCGAATACTCTTCATCTTTTGTGGATCAATTTGGAAATCCTGGCTTGAGATCATATAGCCTAGAAAAGGGACAAACTCTTGGTCGAAAGAGCATTTCTCCAGCTTAGCGTATAACTGGTTGTCCCTGAGTCATTGCAGAACATTGGCGACGTCCTGGTGATAGCTCTGGCGGTCTTGGGAAAATACCAGGATGTCCAAACCACAATGCAACTGTAGAGCATATCTCTGAAGATCTCGTTCATCATATTCTGAAATACTGCCTGGGCATTGCAGAGGCCAAATGGCATTACCCTGTATTCAAAATTGCTGTCGCAAGTGTTAAATGCTGTTTTCCATTCTTCGCCCTGGCGTTTCCTGACCAAATTGTAAGCTCCCCTGAGGTCCAATTTGGTAAATATCTTGGCCCCCTGTTCCCTGTCAAAAAGTTCAGAGATCAAGGGCAAGGGATAACGGTCCTTTAGGATGATCTCGTTTAAGCCGTGGTAATCTATGCATGGCCGGAGGGAACCGTCCTTTTTCCCTACAAAAAAGAACCCAGTCCCAGCAGGAGATTTGGAAGGCTGAATGAAGCCTTTTGCTAAGTTTTCTTGTATATATTCAGACATGGCCTTTGTCTCTGTTAATGAAAGTGGGTAGACCCTTCCTCGGGGAGGCTCAGTGTTAGGCAATAGGTTTATAGCACAATCAAATGAGCAGTGAGGAGGTAGGGTGGCCGCAGTTTTCTTTGAAAAGATATCCGCGAAGGAGGAGTACTGCGGCGGAAGACCCGGAAGGGATGTCATAGTAGCTAGACAAGGTATCGAGGACATGAACTCCAAGCACTTCTTGTGGCAGGAGTTGCCCCATTGGGACAATTGTAGAGTGCTCCAATCGAATTATGGAGTGTGTAGTTTTAACCACTGTAGTCCAAGGACCTCAGGGTGCATAGCCTTGTCCAGTACCAGAAAGGAAATGGTCTCTGTGTGTAGCAATCCAGTGCAGAGTGGGATGGGAACCATGAAGAAGGTGATTTCACCTGGTAATGGTTCGCCATGAATAGAGGAGAGCAGTAATGGTGTTGACGTATGGACGGTGGGAATCTGAAGTTGTTCCATAAGTTGTCTTAGGATAAAATTTCAACCGGCCCCAGAGTCAACCAATGCTAGGGTGTGAAATTCCTGAGCGTCCAACGTAATGGAGATGGGCAGAGTTAGCGGAGGAGAAGGTGAGGTAAAGCCTAGGAGGAGTCCTCTGGCAGGACCTAGGCCTGGAAGTTTCCCGGACAGAGCGGACAGGACCCGGTTGACCACAGTACATACAAAGACCAGATCTTTGGTGACGACATTTCTCCTTTGAGGAAAGATGACTTCGACCCATTTGCATCAGTTCCTCTTCCTCGGTGCTTTGAGTTGTAGCTATCTGAGTGGACGATGTGGAGAGAACGTGTGGAGTGCCTGAAGCTGTCCTCTTGGAGCCTCTGGTCTCGTGTGAACACTCATGCAGACGGCGGTCAATGCATCTTGCAAGGTCTATCAGAGAATCCAATGCCTCAGGGAGTTCTCTTGCTGCTAATTCGTCTTTGATATGTGGGCTCAGATCTTCTAGGAATATAGCACGGAGGCAGCCAGATCCCAGTGCAATTCAGAAGAGAGAGTCCTAAATTCAATGACATGCTCAGTCAGTGATCTGGAACCTTGTTGCAAATGTAGGAGTGTAGACCCGGAGATGGCCTTTCGGTTTGGGTCATCAAATACGAAGCGGAATAGGGTGAGGAAGCCCGGCGGGTCGTGGAGGATTGGATCTGTTTGCTCCCAAAGGGGTGATGCCCAGACCAATGCTTTCCCATCCAAAAGGGACAGGATGTATATTGTCTTGGAAACTACATCAGGGAAGTATGCAGGTTGTAAAGAAAAGTGAAGTCCAGGAATGAAGACTGAAGGGTCCTTTTATAGGCTGTCTAGATGATGTCATCAGAAAGGGCCGCAGAACGTTTCTCACTGTGGGATCTTTAAATTGAATGCAGAGACGCACGCGCTTAGAGGACGCTGGAAGCAGAGAGAAAATCTGTGGCTCGGGCTAAGAAGAATGCGGCAGCATTGGCGGCATTCTAAAGCCATGAAGATAGATGACAGTGGTGGCAATAGCCAAAGGCAGACCAGTGGCTTCTCCCCGGCCGCATGAAAGTGGTGGTCAGGCAGATCCCAAGGATGGCATCACTCAGACCATAGAAAGCAGGGCAGCACAGTGTTGGGGGTAAGTGAGTTGCTTGTGGTCAGGCCTTTGAGCGGCAAACACAACAGTACCCCTTCTCAAAGCCCCCTTCTTAAGGCAATTCTCTTCAATTGATGAGGAAATGAAGGCATTCCTTTTACCAACAGGGGAATCGAGGGTCCAGAGACAGGAGCTGGAGATTTCTTGATTCAGGACTGAAGCAAAGAAGTATACAAAACTGAAGACATAGTCAAGGACATAACTGAATGCTTGGATGAAGACAGGGCTGAATGCTTAGACGAAGACATGGCAGAAGCTTGAACCAAAAACATAACAGGAGGAGTGTGTTTAATTTATCATCTGGATAAGTTGGTCCAATTTCTTAGGTTCTCAATTATTACCAAAATGAGGATCAAATTAGAATTATTGTCCTTATGCCACTGTGGCAATGGTAATGTTTGATTAGTTGTTAGAAAATCACTTCTTTAAAGCCTCTAAGGCAGATACTGCTATGGAACCATAATGAATAAGTAAGTTGTACTGCAGAATCGCAAACAGGTTGACTCTGGGATAACCAATGGCACTGAAGAAGAAGCTGTTTTGATAGAATCCAAAGAAATAGCTGCTGCTCAGATGTTGCTTCACCTGTGGCTACATCCACAAGAGAGATGACTGATTGAAGAACATGGGTGCACAGCAATAGACCTTGGCACCTCCTGAAGCATAGGGATATTTCTGGAGACGTTAAAATCCTAACTGACTGTGGCCTCGAATTGTGAAGGTGAACTTAATTCTTGATTTTGAGATCTACAGGTTTGAGCAGGCTTATAATCAAGAGTGGATTTTGTTTTGTATTTGAAGCTTGACAGGAGAGAGATGAAAAGCTGAAAGTAGTTTCTCCTTCATTTCCATAGAGTAAATAGAAAGGACCGGAACAGGACTAAT
Organism: Rhinatrema bivittatum; assembly: GCF_901001135.1. Taxonomy (NCBI): domain Eukaryota; kingdom Metazoa; phylum Chordata; class Amphibia; order Gymnophiona; family Rhinatrematidae; genus Rhinatrema; species Rhinatrema bivittatum. The sequence goes on along the minus strand of NC_042615.1, from coordinate 710,769,247 downwards.
TATTTCTGGACTGGGGAAGGTGGTACCACAACCAGTAACAGACTTAGCTTAAATAACTCATTATCAGTTCTTGCTTCTAACTCCCATTCATAGTGACCATCTTATGCTTTCTCCACAAGATTTTCTGTTAAGTAACCTTTTTTCAAGTTCCTACCTTATGCCTTTGTTAACAATTTTATTATAAATGTTCTCTGTATTTGACTATGGAAATATTTTTTCCTGCTTTTTCTGTTTTATGTAAACCGGTATGATTTGCATTTTAATGTAAGAATGTCGGTATATAAAAATTATAAATAAATAAATAAGATGAGTTTCGAGTTTTGTAGATGGTGATATCCAGATATACTCATTTCTTTTCACAACCACAGGATGGGTTTGGGTACTTGCTTCTCTACCAAAGGAAACTCTTAAACTGATCTTAAAATACTCAATGGAGTAGATAATACTTGCACAAACAAGGTACTCCCATTGGATGTGGAATATAAACTTGAATTAGTCTCTCTCATGGTTAGTAATGCTCCCAAATTATTTCCTGGCAAAAATGGGATTTCCAAACATGCATTAGAAAATATGGCTTCATAGTTGGTGGTAGGAGACGAGGTCTCAGCAGGCTGTTGTCTGTTGTTGTCAATGAATAACTATACTGAAAGGCTCTTGTAAAAAGTAGGAAAATATTCCTTTGGTTAGCCTATAGGTAAGGGTGCTGAGACTTAGAAAAGTCTTCTAGAGGAAAGGCTGTTATCAAAGGAATCCCAAGATCATCACCAGCAGGTTTCATTTTGAGCACTAAGCAAAGGGAGAGATCCATGGTAGTCTTTCAGGAGCTGATAGAAATGCCATTATTTAAATCCATTATGTTGTCGATGGATAGGTCAATAGAAGCTGCCAAGATAGCGGAATTGGAAAGCTGATTTGTACAGCACAACCAGGTCACATTAGTCTCCCAGACTCAGAAAGAGTTCTACAGAGATGGCATTGAAGAGTATAACTTCAAGATAGCCATGACAAATGTTCTTTAGAATTGGAGATATCTCCTCCCACATCAGCATTTTGAAAACTGGTAATTAACCTAGTATATTCCAGTTAGGATGGTATTTCTGTTCTAGGCCCTTTTTGTGCAGGTGTTTCTTCCAAAGGTTTATTAAAGGCTAGTAATGTCCAGAAGCAACACTGGTTCTTATTTCTTAGCAGGAAATTGGGCAGAGGCAAGGCTGATGGCTTGAATAATGCAAGGCATAAGACTGGGACATAGTTGAAAGGTTGAAGCAAGTTGATGTCTTAAACAATGATATAGCTGAAGCTGCAAAGAGAACTAGAAAACTTGGATTAACTGAAGAACTTGAGCAAAGATTGGATGCAGGCGCCTACTGCAGGTTGTAGGCAGAAAAGGTGAAGAGAAGACCAGAAGAAGTGCACGAACAGAAGAACTTGAACAAACCTTGGTTCAGGCGCTTCCTGCAGGTCATAAAAATCCCAGGAACAAATGCAGGTGCCTCCTGCAGGCTAGAGAAAGTAAAAAAAAAAATCAGGAATTGATACAGGCGCCGCCTGCAGATCATAGAAAGAATTCAGGAATAGATGCAGATGTCTCCTGCGGGTCCTAGGAAAAAATTCAGGAGTAGATGCAGGCGCCTTCTGCAGATCGTATTAAAAATAAAAAAAAATTCAGAAGCAAACAAGGCTTTGACAAAATTCAAGATTGGAACAAGATGCAAAAAGTCCAGGTAACATGGGCCCGTCGCAGGGACATGTTCACTGGGTTTATGGCCTTTGTAATCTGTTGAATTCGGGCTCGCGGCTGGATTGCCGGGAGATCATGAGCCCTTGGACTACGACACAACCCCAGGGCAAGGCTCCAAGCTACGTGCTGTGGGTAGGCCAGCACATCCAGATATGGGCTGGGCTTGAGACTAGAACACTCTTGAACTTGGAACATGGCTTGACTCAGAGCATAACTTGAACTCAGAACACTTGAGGACCTTGCTGAACCTGTACGCACAGGAGTGAGACCCAACAATACAATGCTGATGTCGAGGGCAGCCCTCCAGCCACTCAATAACCCTTTCAGACCTGCTGCTTTGGAATGTCTTGTGCATCAGGACAGATGGAGGAAGAAGACTCGATAAGATGTGACAAAGGCTTGAACATGATTCTGAAGACTTGGAACAGACAAAGGCACTGAAGACTTGAGCAAGATGAAAGCACTGAAGAATTGTAACTTAGACGAAGACTCTTAAGACTTGGACAAGACAAAGGTTCTGAAGAAGCCCTGTACTGCAGCATGCCCTACACAGCCCGTGGGCTGATCGCGGACCATGCCAATGGTGGTGCAGACTCTGAACTTGGAACCTCCTCTGATTATTTTACTGTTAAATGATTGATAAGAATGTTTTTTACCCCTTGTTCCATGTAAACCGATTTGATATGACACCTGTCATGAAGGTCGGTATATAAAAGAATTAAATAAATAAATAAATAAATAAACATGACGAGGAACATCACTTGGATCGAGAAACAAGGCTTGGAACAAGGAACATGGCTTGAATAAGGAACATGGCTTGAAACATGGAACAACACTTGGAATGAAGAGCAACACTTGGAATGAGGAACTTGGTGTGAAACAAGGAACAAGATGATCTGCTAGCTGGACAAGCTCCACAAGACTGGAACTAAGAACATGAGTAAGAACTTGGAACTCAGAACTTGACATGGAACTTGAAACTTAGAAACAAGTATGAACTCTGAGGACATAATCCAGTGAAGACAGACTTGGGAACTTGAAAGCAGGCCTAGTGCTATGAGGTGCCCTACACAGCCCGCTGTGAGCTGGTCATGGACCACAACACTGGCACACCTGCAGGAACTTGGTACTTGGAATGAAGACTTGGACTGACACTCTGAGACAAAGACTAGGACTCTGGAAACAAGGACAGAGCTCTGAAGACTTGGAAGACTTGGCCCCAGGACTTGGGCAGTGACGCAACCTACACAGCCCACCATGGGCATAGTCCATGCACTCACAAGACTTGGGTGCAGGGTTCTGAGGGCTTGGAGTACCTGGACACAGGAACATGGTGGAGGCTCAGGAAACTAGGAAGACCAGGACTCAGGAACACGACAAATACTCTGGAACCAGGAACAAGACGAAGACTCAGGAATATAGACTTGAACTCCAGAAAAACAACAAAGACTTGGACTCAGGACTGCAGGCACGGAAAACAAGAACCAGGAACCAATGACAGACCAGGAACATGGAACAAAGAAATCCTGAACATGAAGACCATCATAACAGGAGCATCAGCACAGCGGACCTTGAAGGATATGGAATGCCATGGACAACCATGAAGGTCCTTGCAAAGGCCAGGAGTAAAGACTGGCTGGATAACGTCAACAGAGAGCCACAAAGTTTTTCCCACCATGGGCACTTTAAATTGAATGCAGAGGTGCAAGTGCATGTCTAGAAGATGCTGGCAGCAGAATGGAAGTTGGTGGCCGGGGCCACGAAGATCGCAGCAGCTTTGGCGGCGTTCCTAAGCCACGAAGATAGACAACAGTGGTAGCAACAGCTGTAAGGCAGACCGGCGGCATCTCCATGGCCACATGGAAGCAGCGGCCAGGCATAACCCGAGGATGCTGGTACTGTGGCTGTGGAGAGCAGAGCAGTGCATTGTTGTGGGTTAGGGGCGCCCGTTAGCAGCAAACGCAACAGTGTGTGTGTATGACAGATAGTTCTCCATACTGTGAGTCATATTGTGATTAGGGATACAATTACAGTATCAATAAATACATTTATTTGTAATATCCAACCCCCAGTAGGCAGTGCATTTCAACAAATTCCATAATGTCAGGAAGAGGAAAAGGAGGGAATGGCAGCCATGGCAGAGGCAGAGCAATTGTGTGCAGATCCAGCCCAGTCTAGTAGCAGTGATAAAAAAAAGGCACTAGTCCTGTTTCTAAATTGAAAAGTGTCTTTGTTTAGCTAAAGAATGGCAGGAGTAGAAAGTACTGGCAGCTGAAGGCAGAAGCAACTGAAATTTCGAGAGCATATGCCATCACTATCTGTTCCGCTCCCTCTTGTTTTGCAGCAGAGAGAAAAGGTGGGAGACCTATCCAAGACAGACAGTATCAGGGTAGGGGCATGGACTGAGAAGGTAGAGGTGCAACAGTAGAAATCAGCTGTATGCTCCTCTACATTGGTTACTGCTTCTGAGGCTAAGAAGGTAGTTTTTTCATCAACTGATTCTGACAAAGAATCTTGTCTGAGGCTCACTGAATCAGAACTCGAAGAGCTAGTAGCTGAAGAAAATTTGGCAGGATTAGTCAATAGCATTTTAGCCTCCAGTACAATGTTGGGGAAGATAGGTGATGATACCAACAATGATGAGAACAATCCCCAGCAAGAACAGGCAGTGCAAGTAGAGTGAATTTTTTCTCAGGGTTCACCCTCAACATTTACTTAGTTGCCAACATCAGGATGTAGAGAAGAGATTGCGGAAGACATTCCTGATATGGAGGCAGTTTAAAATTAGAGAGGACTGCGTTTTGATCAGTTAATGCACTGCAATAATGATATCAGTTGAGGGAAGAAAATGAGGCATCTGACAAATGGTAGTATGCAGTATCACTTGCAGAAGTAGCACCTGCTGTTGCATTTGGACAGTCATGGGTCTGTCCCATGATCGGCCGCTCTTACCTCTAGCCCCAGGTCAGAGGTGGTTCACTGATGCCATGGTTAGGCCCTATAAGAAGATGCAGCAGGCCGCCGCGCATGCCCGACACACCACCCTAGGGATGCTGCTCAGCTGAGCGGTGCATCTCTAGGCGCACATGCATGCAACTCTGACAAATTTAAAGGGCCCGCGGCGGGAATTCCTCCACAGTGCCCTCGGATGACATCACAGGCCTTCCCCTATTTAAGGCCTGCTCTGACCTGCCTCAGATGCCTTGGCAAAAGGTTGAACTCCTCGGAGATTCTATTTGCCTCTGCATTCTTGGTTCCTGTTCCTGACCTTGAGCCTGAGTAGTCTTCGTGTTCTTGATTCCGCTCTGTGTCTTTGGAGGTCCTGTGTTTGTTCCTGGTCCTTCTTCGGTCTGGACTTCTCCTGAGTTCCTGTCTTGTAGTCCTTCATCTGTTCTCAGCATCACATTCTGTTGTTCCACCATGCCTCTCTCCCTTGGATTGACATCCTGGCTTGAGTTCGGTTTGGATTATTGGCTTTGTCTTCAATTGGATTCCTGGCTTGATTTTGGACTGCTTTTCAATGATGCTTGTCTTCCGCCTGCCCTGTGACCAATACCTGCTGATTGTCTCGCTTGAACTCTGCCTGCCCTGACCTTGGCATGGACCTTGTCACTGCACGTAGTCCACCTGCCCCTGATATTAGCCTGCACCAGTCCCTTCTGTCTGCTGCCTGCCCCGACCACTGCTTGGACTGACCCAGTTTCACTCCTGCTGGCCTACAATACCTTCTGTGATGGATTCATCTTCTTCTAGAGGCCCATTCCTAAGTCCAGCTTGTCCCAGAACCCAAGGGCTCAACCTAAGGGGAACGAGGGCTGGTATTGGTGAAGTTCCTGTTGGGCCTCTGTTCCCACTAGCTCTGCCTGCCGATGGTAAGGACCTTCAGGCTCCTTCCTGTGAGTAGCGCTAACCTGACCTCAGTCAAGAGTCCACTTCCGCAACACCTATTGGCATCAGTAAGGTGGTATTTCTAAACCAGGGACACTTTCTGCCTGTCAAAGAAAAGTCTAGAGGAAAGAGGTTGAAAAGGGAAAGACTTTTCCACAAGCTGATTCCATGGCCCCTTCTTCCAGATAAATGGCAAGCCAGCAGACCCTGCTATGCATCTGCAGTGGCAATCCACCACAGATGAAAGGGGTTGGTGTTCTGTAGCACTGTCCCAGGGCAGGATGCAGGGACATCTGAGGAAGTGATTGCCCTGAATGACCAGCCCCTGCAGTATTAATTTATTTAGTAGAGAATGTGGGCTTTAAGCATCTGTTGCATGTATTAGCCCCAATTACAAAATCCCCTCCAGGACTATATTTAGTAGGAAGGTCATAAGAACATAAGATATACCATACTGGCTCAGACCAAGGTCCATCAAGCTCAGGATCATGTCTCCAACAGTGGCCAATCCAAGTAACAAGTACCTGGCAAGTACCCAAATATTAAATAGATCCCATGCTACTAATGCTGGCAACAAGTAGTGGCTATTTCCTATTGATTAATAAACCTTTTTTAAACCTAGCTACAATAACTGCCTTAACCACATCCTCCAGCAATTAATTCCAATGATCAGTGACCACAAATGTGGAATGAAGAGTTCCAGGCACCAAGAAGGGTGAACAAAGCCCCAAAAGAGGTAGACCCCCCCCCCCAAGATAGCAAAAAGAGAGTAAAAGCAAGTGAAAGAGTGGCATGAAGTACCCAAAGTATCATGAGAGAAGCAAAGCAGCCATGCAGAATGGCAAATTACCCAAAGCTCCAAATGAGGGGCATAGGACATCAATCAAATTTGTAGAAAGCTATAGGCAAAGAGAAGCCAGAGGAAATCCCTGGATGGATAATAGCTTTGCGTGGCTCATGCCACTGTTGTTGGTGCCCTTTGCCCCACTTTTGCAGTCGGAGTGAGCTGGACAATCTTGCTGTTGTTATGCTCCTCTGATTGTGCCTTGGAAAACTTCTGACACTGTTGGTACTGGTTTGACACATTATGGCACCTTGGGTTCTTCTTTTGGTGCCATGTTGACATAGTTTTGATACATTGATGATGATGTCTACCCTCCAGTGTCATTAGAAATGATTCTAAGTTGAAAGCCCAAAATAGCCTGCATTACTTCCTCATTTGATACCACTAGTTTCCCTGAGATAATAAACTTACCTGGGTAAACTTAGGACAGTCATTTTTCCAACCAGACTTCCCAGCTACGTTTAGCCAGCTAGTGCCAAATATCAGCAATAGCCAATGATCTGAATCACCCCAGCTCTCCTGAATGCCCTTTGCCCTGCCTCTTTTCCTACAGATAAATTTTAGCCAGGTAATGACTTACCTAGGTAAAATTTTACCAGTGAGAGGGGCAAGAAATTCAAATCTCGATATTTGTCCAGCTCTCTTAAAAGTTATTCTATCAAAATAAACTCTTTTGAAAATTAATCTCATAATTATCCTTGAGTATGTATTCAGCTTTACCCCAATGCCAATTAAAGGTGGGTGCAATTAATTTCCATGAAAGATACTGGCCTCTCTGGTCCTGCACCTGAACTTGATGCTTTGACATGATATTACACAGTAGAGATGTGAATCGTGTGCCCGATCGTTTTAACGATCAGGTTCGGATGGAGGGTGAAAAAAATTGGATCGTTAGAGATGTGAATTGGAATCGGTTCCGATTCCAATTCACATCGTTAATTTTTTAATGAGGCCTGAGCAGATAAAAAAAAAACCCACCCCGACCCTTTACAAATGACCCCTTTGCTCTCCCACCCTCACGAACCCCCCCCAAAAATGTTAAATTACCTGGTGGTCCAGTGTGTGTGTGTGTGTGTGTGTGTGTGGGGGGGGGGGGGTCCCAGCGCGATCTCCCGCTCTCGGGCCATCGGCGCCATTTTGGCTATCGACTGCCATACTGGCAGTCGATCGCCTTTGCCCTCACTATGTCACAGGGAGCGACCCTCGCTCCCTGTGACAAAGTGAGGGCAAAGGCGATCGGCGCCATTTTGAAACGAGTCAAGCACCGGTACCGGCACCGGCACCGAGGGTATGATTGAAGGGATGGCTCCCGGACCCCCTGCTAGACCACCAGGTACATGTAAAAGGTTTTTTGGAGGGTCGGGAGGGTGGAAGAAGCAAAGGGGTAATTTGTAAAGGGTCAGGGTGGATTTTTTTTTTATCGGGCCATTGGCGCCATTTTTATCAGTGGTAGCCAAAATGGCGCCAATGGCCCGAGAGCGGGAGATTGCGCCGGGACCCCCCCCCACTGGACCACCAGGTAATTTAGCATTTTGGGGGGGTTCGGGTGGGTGGGGGAGGGTAAAGGATTGTTTTTAAAGGGTCGGGGTGGGTTTAGGGGTTGTTTTGGTGTGCCGGTTTTCCCGCCCTCCCCCCAAATAATTCCCGTACTCGATTTAACGATTTTTCACGATAAATCGAGGGAATTCCTATTGTATCGAGTCCCTTACCGATTAATGATGATTTTAAAATTATCGGACGATAATTTAAATCGTTAAAAAACGATTCACATCCCTATTACACAGAGCTCTTACAAGTTCTGGTGTTTACATATTAACAATAATCAAATATCTGGAGGATAACATATTTTACTTTTAGTATATGATATTTTAATAAATGCATTCTATATTTTAGAATATGTACATATGGGGTGTTCTTTCAATAAATAATTAGGGTGTATTTATATGAGGGGATACCTCTACTGACTAAAATGGAGTTGGAAAAAAATAAGAAATTGATAGGAAAACAGAGTCCTGTGGACATTTGCAAAGTCCAGAAAAGAATCTTAAATATATCATGCTCCAGAACCTGAAAGTTATCATCTTTTAAAAGGTTTAGGTTTATTTGATTAAGAAACTGTTTTAAAAAGGTTTCTGTTGATGGAAAAGCACTGTATCCCAATTCAGTGTTCCATCGAAACCTTAAATAACAGATAAACCTTATAAAAATGAAGAAAGGAGTAGAAATGCAATGCTTCATTGGAGGGAAACTGCTGTAATTTATAAGCCTGAGAACTTTTGGGTAGTATCATAAGACAAGCTTCAGAGTGTTATATAATCACCAGAGCTATGCCAGGAAAAAGAGAGGTGAAAGAATTTTCTGACCCTCAGAAGAGGAATTATGTGTGTATGTGTGTGTGAGAGAGAAAGAAAGCTGACATTAAGGGCCTGAATTACTAAGCTTTTTATCCCATAGACACAGAATGACAAAAAAGAAATGCCTTAGTAAAGCAGGCCTTAAGTCAGAACCAAAACTTGCTATGCAATGCTATATTTCTTACAAAGATGTATATTTCTTGAAAAAACACAATTACTGGACAACAAATGAAGAAAAATGCAATGCAATTAAGGCTTATTTGTTTAAAGTGATAATTTGTATTAACAAAAAATGTTTTCTGAGAATATGATCTGGTTGATGGAACAATTGTGGAATTACTATAAATAGTTCTCAGTGTCCCCAGTTTTCTGCAGATTTCCCAAGATTCTGCAGCAAAAGTTAGCAAATTCTGTAGTAGATATTTCAAAATTCTGCAACAATTTTGCTTACATTTGCATAAATTAATATGTATTTGCATATTGAAAATAGGGAGTCCATGTTTAGAAGCATTTAGCCAGATAGCTTACAAGTGATCTGGCTAAATTAAAACTATTAAATATTTTGGGCATTTATCTGGCTAAACTTTATCCGAATAACTTAAGGGCATTCCAGGGATGTTTCTGGGAGGAGTTAGGTTATCTGGATAGGTTATCCAGTTAACTCTGATATTCAGTTAGCCAGATAACTTATCTGGATTACTGTGGTTATGCTCTAGAGCTGTCCTAAAGTAGGCCGGATAAACTTATAAGTTAGCTGTCTATATTCAATAGTGTAGTAACATCACTGAATATCCCTCCAAAGTTAGCTGGATAAGTTTAGCTTGCTAACTTTGCAGTGCAACCAGTAACTAAATATGGACCTTAAAATAATTTTCTGACATGTCTGTGTTTTGTTAATTTAGATGGTTCTTTAGTAGGAATAAAGGAATCTTAGTGTTTGGTGCTGGGGAAGAAGGAGAGGAAGGGCTCTGGGAATTGGGAGAGACGAGACTTCAGAGGATGACAATGAAGAAGAGATCTGAGGTAGGAGGGGCAGAGGGATAAGGGTTGGAGGAAGCTAGAGGCACACAGGGAGGATATGATGGGGGAGTCAGGCAGGGTAAGGAAAGAGGATGGGGGAGGGAAGAAGGATTAGAGGAGGTGGAGGAGAAAGTGGGGATCTTGTGAGAGGAATCTGGGGTCAGGAGAGAAAGCAATGATCCGCTTACATCACTCCTCCCGACATTGGTATTTTATTTCATTTATACTCCATACTTCTTTCCATCTCCTCACTCATATCCCACACCCCTTCTGACCTTCTTGCTCACTGTTGCACACTGCACCTCTTACTCCTTTTCCTTGCAACCCCTCAGATCTCATCACTCACTCTTGCTTCCCTGCATCTCCCATTTACTTTCCCTGAAAACCCTCATATCCCCTTACACACTCTTGCCCCCTCCCCCACAGCTCCCCTCCACCCTCCACTCCTGAACCCTGTCCTTTCACTCTCTTGCCCCCAGCTCCCTCATCCCTTCACTTAGCCTTTCATCAGTTGGAGAAGCATAGTGGCAATGCAGCGTTTCAGGCTGTCTCCTCCTCTTCTGCAAGACACTAGTCTCACACTTTGAACTGCACATAATACCATATTGCTGCATGGTTCAAAGTGTGACACTTGAGGGGGCAGATTTTAAAACCTACGCGTGGGCACAGATTTGCTCGCGCAACCCGGCGTGAACAAATCTACGCCCGATTTTATAACATGCGCGCGCAGCCGCGCGCGCATGTTATAAAATCCAGGGTCAGCGTGCGCAAGGCGGTGCACAATTATGCAACTTGCGCGCGCCGAGCCGTGCAGCCTGCCTCCGTTCCCTCCGAGGCCGCCTCGGAGGGAACTTTCCTTCCGCGCCCCCCCCACACTTCCCCTCCCTAACCCGCCCCCCAGCTCTACCTAGAACCCCCCCTTACCTTTGTTGAAGAAGTTACGCGCGCCGGCCTACGGCCGGCCCGCGAACCCAGGCATAGCAGCAAATGGCCACTGTGCCTGGAGGCTCAGGCCCTGCTCCACCCCGCCCCCAGACCGCCCACGCCCCGCCTATTTTTGCAAGCCCCGGGACATACGCACGTCCCAGGACTTGCGCGCGCCGCCGAGCCTATGCAAGAGGCAGGCAGGGGCAGATTTTCAGGGGTTACACTGCTGTGCCTGGAGGCTCGGGCCCTGCCCCACCCCACCCCCGGACCGCCCACGCCCCGCCCATTTTTGCAAGCCCTGGGACATTCGCACGTCCCGGGGCTTGCGCGTGCCACCAAGCCTATGCAAGATAGGCTTGGCGCGTGCAGGGGCAGGCAGGGGCAGCTTTTCGGGGGTTACGCACGTATCTTACACACGTAACCCTTTGAAAATCTGCCCCGAGGTCTGGCAGCAAAGGGATGAAATGCGGCCTTTAGAAGTGCATTGATGCTGTGCTGAAGAAATGCTGGGATCACATCAGGCCACCACTGCTGCTTCTACTGATGCTCTGGCCCAAGTCTTCATATAGCGATTCCATGAGGAATAAGCAATTCTGATGGCAGGTCCAGATTTTTCAACCCTTCCTGCAGTTGTGGAATCATGGGAGATCAGGGGCCTCGGTTATATTAAAAATTTCCCTAATCCAGCTGTACTGTAACTCTTCAGTGAAGTCTTGTCTAGTTCAACTCTTCTTTATGCTCTTCTTCCTACTTTCCCTTTGTGAACCAAATTATTAGGCCATGAGCAGCTGGGAGAAAAAGCAGAAAAAATGTAATGGAAAAGAAAATTGCCAAGATATATTTTAAAAAACATATGAAGCTATTTATTGAGGATTGGTAATTTTTTTCTAGTTAGAAGGTAGAAAATGAATGATTAATTCATATCCTTATCATCATAAGATTTTATAATTTTAGAAAGGTATATTAATACTATGAGGCTGATATTCAAAAAAAGCGGAGAGATCAATTTTCAAAGGGCTTAGATGCTTAACTTTGTGAGTTAGGGTTCTAAATTGACTCTTCTAAAAATGTAGTATGGTTGAGTTCCTAAATTTAGGTTCCTTATTTCACTAGGACCCTAAATAGTGAGTGACCACAAGGACAGCATTAGGGCAGCACCTAACTTAGGATCCTGAATCTAGGTAAATTAATTGCAGGCCTAAATTTACTAACCTAAGTTTTAGGTACCTAATTTTAGAAACCTAGTGGTCCATATTCAAAAACATATAGCTAGATAACAGGTAAATTAAGATTTGGGCACTTATCTGTCTAAATTCTAGCGGGCTAATTAGTTAGTGGGCTAGAATTTAACCAGCTTGGGCCAGATTCATTAAGTCTTTTCTCCCATTTTGTGTCTATGTGAAAAACTGTTAGTGAATCAGGTTCTAAGTTATGGGGGTTCTGGGGGCATAACTGGAAGGAGTTGAGTTAGTTGGCTAAGGCCTAGATTTATTATTTTGCTATAAATTTTGCAAGAATAATGCTTGTGATAAAAAAAAGGGTTGTGGTTGGCGTAATTTTCTTGATACTGCATCACACCCACAATATTTTTACATCACATAGAAGTGTCTAGACAGGCCTTTATCATATTATGGCCTGGAGAGAGACCCTCATATAAGTAAACTATTTATACCACTGTAAGAAGGACCACTAGCAAATTGGAGAGGTTTGGAGGCTGGGAAGGATTCTTGGGGGCAGTTTTACATGCACAGTCATAATTATGAAGAGAACTTTTACCATCAGTGGAGATTTTATGTGATTTGCAGTGATGAAAGATACACAAAGATGAGATTTGTACATTGTACTCTCAACCTAGCTTGATAGCAGCTAGATATCAAGCTAGCCTGCAGAACTATCCCATGCTGTTTGGCAACCGGGTGGCCAAGACATCCAAGGCAGTGAAGGGACAGATATGGCACAATATTGTCCAGTCCATCAGCAGCTGGAGCGGCATTCCAAGAACTATGGAGTAGGGATGTGAATCGTTTTTTGACGATTTAAAAAAATCATCCGATATTTTTTAATCGTCAAAAATTGGTACATTGCGCGATACAATAGAAATTTTCACGATTTATCGTGAAAAATCGTTACTCCCGTTAGTGTCCACTAACGGGAGTTATTTGGGGGGAGGGCGGGAAAACCGGCATACCAAAACAACCTCTAAACCCACCTTGACCCTATAAAACTAATCCCTTACCTTCCCCCACCCCCCCAACCCCCCCAAAACCTTTTACGAGTACCTCGTGGTCCAATGGGGACGCGGGGACCGCCGTTTCTGGGGTAGAAGTCCATTAACCATTATTAAGGTAGAGCTGCAGAATTCCACTGCTTATTCTTGGGATAAGCAGCTTTGAATCTATCTACTCCTTGGGATCCTGCCAGGTACTTGTGACCTGGCTTGGCCACTGTTGGGAACATAATACTGGGCTTGATACACCTTTGATCTGACCCAGTATGGCAAGTCTTATCTTATGCTCCCAGGTAAATTTAGCTACACCCCCTGAGGTGTAGCTAACTTTCAATCAAATAGGCTGCTTGTAAATTTTGTGTCAAGCTGGATTATTTGATTTGCACAGACTCATCTAATAATAGTCTGTTTCATGCATTTGCATGCAAATCAGCTAACTTAAATAAATTCCTGCACTGAGCCAGTTTTCTGAGGGGGAAATATCATGTGGAGTTTCAAATACAGCACTTTATCTCTTTTTAGGTATTTACCTAATGCAGCCTAGTAAATTACTCCATTAGGTTTCTAAATTTAGGGACTTGGATTTTTAAAAATATAAACCCTCTAAACTTTTGAAAATTTATTTCTAGGCTCTTAAATTTAAGCTCCTAAAAAGTGTGTGGTTATTTTAGGGGCTGAATTAAGGTGAGGAAAAAAGTTAAGTGCTTAGCACTGATTATTAGGGATGTGCAGACCAAAAGTTTATGTTCATAAGTCCATAAGTCGAAAGGGGGGGTCAATTTCGGTCAATATGGACATATGGAGAATTCCATAAGTTGAGTCTATGTCCATACGTGCACCGATTCCCTAAATAAAAATTTAAACCCCTCACCCTCCTTAATCCCCCCCCCAAGACTTACCAAAACTCCCTGGTGGTCCAGCGGAGAGTCAGGACGCCATTCCTGTATTCCTTTGCGAGGAGCACGTGACGTCGGCGTCACGTCGGAGTGACGTGGACATCATGTGATTCCCCGCGCGTCCGCTCCCGGACCCTCATTGGACCCAAACGGAACTTTTGGCCAGCTTGGGGGGGTCAGGAGGCGCGGGGAATCACGTGACGTCCGCGTCACGTGGTCCACCGCGGTTCCGCTCCCGGACCCCTCGTTGGACCCAAACGGAACTTTTGGCCAGCTTGGAGAGTTTTGGTAAGTCTTGGGGGGGGGGGGGGGATTAAGGAGGGTGAGGGGTTTAAATTTTTATTTAGGATCAACAATCGCAATTTCTAACGTATTCAACATAGCTATGTTGAATAAGTTGGAAATCCGATCGTTTTTGCCTCATCACTTTTTTAAGTTACAAAAAAAAATTATGTTGCGTTTTACATATGCGTTGAAAAGTAAGTTGCCTAGTGCTGATTATCCGCACTAGGCAACTTACTTAGGTTCCTAGACCTAGGCAAATGAGTAGTAAACCTAAATTCTGGTCCTTAAACTGTAGACTAACTTTAGGTGAATTATTAGCCAAAAATTTAGACTCATAGGTATGACTGAAATTAGACTTCTAACATAGGTGACTACATTTAGGTGCTTAACTTTTTTTGAATATTGGTCGCTAAGCTTTTAGTTGAAAATGCATTGAAATTTAGGAGGGGGGTCAATGTTCAGAGAGCTTATGAGCAGCAGATTTATCTGGAAAAAGATACACACATACATTTTTATTTATATTCAGTGGGATGTGTCTGTACAGTTTTGCACTGAACATACACGGATAAAGTTAAACCCAAACTTTACATGGATAAAATCAGGACACCTATTTTATAAAACTGTCTCGTGCATGTAAACTGAACCAGAGATCACTCAGTAAGTGTGCTAACTAGTTAAAGTTGGACTCCAGCCCCTAAGTGCCTCCATTGATGCCCCTTATATCCAGATACATTTTGTGTATACATAAAGCTCTGCACGGGAAATGTATGTGGTTTATCAGGAGGATATATTTGAATATTAGCTTTTGTGAGTGTAACTTAAAAAGTTACCTACACAAAGCCTTTCAATATCAACTTCACACATTGCCTATAACTGCTTTCCATTTTTCTAGATTTAGAACTTAACTTTTTCGCCCATCCTAACTCCACCTATGTAGTCATTCCATTTTTAGGGCCCTATATTTAGAGGCCTACTGAAACCAGGAACCTAAATTTAGGCTCTCATCTTTTGTACATTTTCAGAAGTGCCAATTTAGGAGTGTAACTCCCAAAGTTAGGTCCTCCATCCTTTGAAAATCAGTTTTAAAATTTCTAGTTCATGCTTGCAGTCAGAAAATGAAACTATTCGTTTGTACATTGAGAGGCTGGTGTTCAGTGGCCAGGGAGTGGGAAAGTTACCCAGGTAAAATTGCCTGGGTAACATTACCCAGATAATCAGTGGAATGTATCTGGATAAGTGTTCCACTGAAAATACCTTGTTAAAGTTCCCTGGTAACTTTAGAACATGCATTTTTCTGACTGGACTTACCTGGCTAACTATCTATGCATTCACCACCCTTAACAGGAAGACATAATTTCTGATGTTGCTTCAAAGTGTACGTCCCAAATCTTTGTACTGTGACCTTTTGTTCTACAAAATACTTTTCGCTGAAAAAGGTTTGCATCTTGAGCCTGATTTATATCTGGGGAGGGTAATTTTATAACTTCCCGCATAGCAATAAAGACTGCATATACATTGTACACATATAGGTCGATATTAAAAGACATTTATCCAGATAACTTTTGGCTCTTTGGCCACACCTTCCCTCAGAGTCCCCAGATACGACATCAGTCTATATCTGACATGCCGTGTCTACCTTAACCATCAAATAAATAAGTTATACGCTCTAGGCTCTCAAAGCTATCCATTGTAAATTTGATTCAACAATGATTGTTAATAACCTTCATCTAATCTTGTTTTGTAATCCACCCTGAGGCCGCTTGTGGAAAAAAACGGAATATCAAATGTCTATAAACAAACAAATAAATAATGGATAAGTTATACATATTTTACTTTTTTTTTTAATACTGGCTTCATAGATTTATGTTGGGGAGTCCAAGCTGTCAGTAATATTGCCCTTGTAATTTGAATATTCAATGGTTACAGGATGGGGTTTGGTATTTTTGATTCCTCCCAGTGTGATAACTCCACCTTTTTTAGGGATATGGCATCTGGGGTATATATTGCCTAGGAGCATGCCCAGAAGTTCAGAAGGTTAAGCGTGGCTGAAGCAGCCAAGAGGGTAGGAGGAAGCTAAAGGTTCCTATAGGATCTCAAACAATTAGAGTTAGTATTTTGATATTCCCTCCAGGATTTCAATTGGATCCTCCCAGGATCTATAAGAAGGAGAGAGAAGTTTTGGGACTTCTACAGGGTCTCAGAAGGAAGAATGCTGAGATTGTTTTGTTTTGGTTTTTTTTTATGGTCCTCTGCTCATCAAGTTTTGGAATTGAACATTGAAAGATTTTGGATTAATGGATTTTTTTGGACTTTGAGCAGATAGACAGGCAGTATTCCCGCTGAGGACTTGGGCTAAGAGTGAGGATTTGAAGTAAGAGACTGCTGAGTGATCAGAAGAAGTAAGGGTAAGAAGATTTTGATACTTTTTGATACAAGGACTCAAAGGGCTAAACCCATTGAGATAATGATACAGTTTTTTCCAGTCTGAAGAAAATTTAAAACTTGGAATTATTACAGTTGGATGTTTTTGTATGTGGGGACCTCTGTCCTGCAATTTTGTGCTTGGGAATTTTCTTCTATTTGCTGATTGACTTTATGCTTGAACTCCACTTCAGTTTTCCAATATTGCAAGGGGAGCAGTTTTTCTCCATGGATAATGGTGCAAAAGAAGTGAGAAGGAAGGTAACATTGCTATTATAGTTTTGATGCTGCTCTATATTTTTGGCATTGTGGTTTGGATTATTTTATTTAAGTTACAGTAAAGATTATTTTATTTGAACACCATTCTTGGACTCCAGAGAGTTCTATTCCTGATTCTCCTACCCTTGTTGTTATGATTGTCTTCATTGCTCCTTCTCTGAACTGTTTGGCACCTGTTGGAGGTCCACTACTTTCAGTGTGGGCATTGAGAGTAAAGAGTGAATAGGCATGTCAGAGGGCCCCGGAAGATTGTTCTGCCTCCCCATCCACAATGAACCTGGACCCGTACCACCCCAAATTGAAAGATAAAGCACCCAACTTGGGGACCAACTACAGACTTTACCAAGGATTTTCACAGCAAAATTATGAGCATAAGTTTGCTTTGAAAATTGCAGGTAAGTGGTCTTATACATACACAGATTCAGATTGCACCTCCTCTTCCAAGGCCATAACCTGTTTGTGAACACCTTTGTGCATATATTTTATAGTAAAAAAGTATGCAAATAAGTGTGGATTCTGCCTCAACGCCACCCCCAGAAAACGTCTGCTCAATTCATGTACAAGTGTGTATGAAACCAGGTTATATGTGTACTTTTACTCAAACAGAATCCTGGCAATTTTATAACAGATATTTATTATACACATAAAGATGAATTTTAAAACAAATGCATGGGCGTCAATGTGCGCGCAGTTTCCGGCACATGCACATGGATGTGCTGATTTTATAACATGTGCGCCGAAGCCCAATTCTATGTTGGCGCATGCATGTGAGCGCGAGTGGCAACTCACGCACGTAAGGGGTGAGAATTTTATAACATCTGCATGGTGACGCGATTGAGCCTTTCTCCAGTTCCCTCCCAGTCCGCTCCTTTATTGAAAATTCACCCTTATATAATCAAGTTTTATGCATTTAAATAGCTTGAAAATTACACCTTTGAAGTATTTGAATGTATCTATCATATCCCTCCTGTTTATCAAGTTTGCTAAGGTGTATATAGTTAGGTACTTAAGATTCATTTCTTATAGGTTTTGGTACAGACCCAGTATCATTTTAATAGCCTCTCTCTATACCACCTGCAGACTGTCTATATTCTTTCAAAGTCCAGCCTCCTAAACTGGACACAATATTCTAGGTAATGTTGCACCAATGACTTGTATGGAAGCATTATCACCTCCTTTTTTTCTGCTGGTTATACTTCACCCTATGTGCATAGCATCTCTCTGGCTCTGGTCATTGCTACCTTGAGAACTCTCTTCTGCTCAGTGGATATCAGTATCTGTTCCCCTACTGTGTGTCACTCTTTTGGATTTCAGCATTTCACATGCATGATTTTGCACTTTTTTGCATTGAAGCTTAACTGCCAAAAACTTGGCTCCTCCTCAAGCTATCATAAATCACTTTTCATTCTGTCTACTCCCTCAGGGGTGTCTACTCTGTTACCGATCTAAGTATCATCTGCTAAAGGCAAGACTCCTTCTAACCCCTCTGCAATATTGCTCACAAAAATATTCAGCAGATTTGGCCCCAGGATGAATCCCTGTCTGGGTTACTTCACTAATCCCTTCTCTTTTCATGTACCATTATCTCAGAATGGATGATAAGTAAGTAATACTGTAAATTAATTAATTAATACCTTATGTTGTATATCACTTAAAGCAATTTCTATTCTAGTCCACAACCTTTGGACCTATCCCCAGGCTGCTCAATTCAGGACAGTATGAAACACAAGTAAATACATCCAGTGCATGCTTTTGATCTAATTCTGGAGTTATCCAAACAAAGAAAATTACAATATTTTTTGACATGATTGCCCTCTGGTAAAACCACGATGCTTTGGGTCCTGTAACCTGATCCACTTTGAAGTACCTGAAAAAGCGGCATATAGATCAATAAACTACATAAATAAAATTCTAGATAGTTCACTTTTCTTTCCTTCAGTAGAGTCTCCATTAGTTTTTTCTCCATTGAGGCAATACTAAATGGTCTGTACTTATATTATTTTTTCTCTAACTCTTCAATGTTCATGAAAACTGAACATTTATCCACAGAAGAGAAACAAAACAAATAAGCAATGTGAGCAGAAGAGTCTGTACTGACAGTTTTAAAAATTAAGGCACACAAGGGCAAAACCTTGCCATCTCTCAGTGCAGTACACTGCATCATTTTGCAATGTGGTTTGCGGAGAGGGGAGGCAGGCCATTGCATGATATTCTTCTTGATTTGGTGCACTTGAAGACTTGCATCTGTCAAAGCAATGTGAAAACTGAGGGAGCTAAGAATTATTAGGGGTGAGCAGATAGACAGGCAGGCAGGCTCTGTACTGTCCTCATTTAACTTTCTGACATCAACCATTATACAATTCTCTTGAATACTGCCTTAAAAAACCTTTCAGAAAAAGTTCATTAAGGCATGTTCAATATGCATGCAGTACAATGTGTCTCAGTAGTTCTTAGCCTGGCCCTTGGGACTCAGCTGGTCAGTCTGGTTTCCAGAACATTCTCCATGAATATTATTAGATATATTTACATGCATGGCCTTTATTATGGAGTGACTTTTCAAAGGGGTTTCAAGTGAAAAAATAACCTATATGCATGAAAGTTCTAGAGGGTATAGTACTGGAGATGGACTGGGTGGAATGGTATAGATATTAGCAAACTGCTGAGTCCGAGTACATACACAAGGTACGTTATCCCTATGACTTGAACCTTGCTACCTTTCTTTCAGGATAAAAGCTATGACACAACTTTTCAGCAAGGTCTTCCCTGCAGAGACCCCATTCCCCATGATTTAACTCCCTCTGCTTCTGATTAAATTCAAAGTTATTTATCTTGCTGTGAATTTGATCACCATTCGAAGTTATACAATTTTTTATTTAAACTGATTGCAATCTGCCTTGAGGCCATTCTTGCTAAAAGGCAAAATATCAGATGTCTATAAATAAATAAATACATTTCAGAATGGTATGCATGCATATTTTATAAAATACCTGCCTTTGCATTTAATTCAGGGTTATTAGGTAGACAGGTTATGTATTTTTACATATTAATAATATATACGCTAGTACATTTATAAAATAGGTAGAGAAAAGAAGCATTATCTGGTATTGGAAATATGTGCATTTACTACAACATGCCTGTATATTTTCTGTTACGCTCGCCGCCCGCAACAGCCCCGCGGTGTGGCCCTCTCACCTTTCTACACAACTTCCAGGCTCCAGCTCCCTGTCGCTGGCAGCAGTGGGCTGCCGGCTCTGACCTCGGGCTTCTGCCAGCGCCTTCGGCCCTGCTCCACTTCCCGGGACTTCCAGCCAGGATGCCTCCATCCGTCAGGCATCTCCGCGGGGCTCGGACGTAGCAGAGGTCAAGCACCAGGAGGTCAATCAAAGTACAGACGAGACGAATGAAGAATCAGGAACTTGGAGACAATCAGGAACACGGATCAAGAAAGCTCAGAGGCAACGAGTACTCAGAACCAAACAGGGAACCGAGGAGACCTGTTGCAAAGACAACACTATCGTGCGAGGCCTGAGCATTTATACGCTGAAGGATCTGACTTCAGCATCTGGGTCCGCGGCCAGGTTCCTGCCGCGGGCCCTTTAAAAGGTTTCCTGATGCGCACGTGGTGCCAGTAAACCTTTTAAAGGGCCAGCGGCAGGAACCTGGCTACACCTTCCAATTGCTGCCAGCTCTCATTCAAGTTTGATAGTGACGCCTCTGTCCCTATCCTCTGGACTTGGACTCTCTAGGCTCTGGCGTTTCTTTGTTCGAGCACCTTCAGTCAATCCTTGTTCCTTGGTGCTTGGGTTCCTGTACTGGGACCAGTCTAGGATAGAACTATGCCACCTGCTGGCTGCTGTCTCTGGGCTGAACTACCCGCCTTTGACGTCCAATCAAGGCCCACCTGTCGGCCCCGGCACCCAAAGGCTCAAACTGAGGGGAACATGGGCTGGTATAGGTGAAGCTCCAGTGGCCTCTAGCTTCAGCCCACTCCACCTGCTGATGGTGGGGACCCGTAGGCTCTTGCCTGCAGGTTGCGACAACCCCACCTCAGTCCAAGAATCCACCTCCAGGGCAACACTTTCAGGGCAGAAATATGTAACATTTTATAATCTGTGCAACACTTGCCACACAATTTATAAAATACTTGCATAAATCTCCACACATCCATTTATGCGAGCAAACTGTGTACCGTAGATAGTTGTGAAATTTGGTCTCTCTATGCAAATATAGTACATCTCATACATATTAAGAACATAAGAACATAAGAAATTAGGATGCTGGGTCAGACCAAGGGTCCATCAAGCCCAGCATCCTGTTTCCAACAGAGGCCAAAACCAGGCCACAAGAACCAGGCCACAGAACCAGGCCACAAGAACCTGGCAAAGGGGTTTCAAGTGAAAAAAATAACCTATATGCATGTAAGTTCTAGAGGGTATAGTACTGGAGATGGACTGGGTGAAATGGTATAGATATTAGCAAACTGCTGAGTCCGAGTACATACACAAGGTACGTTATCCCTATGACTTGAACCTATGACTTGAACCTATGACTTGGTCCAGAACCCCCACTGAACGACCTCCTGCAGTCGATCTCCTGCCAGCGCCATTTTCCGTACGGAAAACGATTCGCGGCAGGAAATCGCTCCCGGACCCCCGCTGGACCCCCAGGAACTTTTGGCCAGCTTGGGGGGGCCTCCTGACCCCCACAAGACTTGCCAAAAGTCCAGCGGGGGTCCGGAATGACCTCCTGCAGTCGAATCATGTTGGTCTATGGCCGCCGCCATTTTGCGCCGCCATTTTGGAAAATGGCGCCGGCTGAAGACAACACGATTCAATTGCAGGAGGCTGTTCTGGACCGCCGCCGTTCCGGACCGTCGCTGGATCCCCAGGTAATTTAAAGCACAGATGCAGCTTTGATTTCCTTAAGAGAAGCGGGACACGGGAGTTGGATAAACCTGTCTTACACAAACAGTGCAGTTAGCCACCTTTGGGCAAACTCAGCTGGAGCTAAGCTAATGAAATATATTAGGGAAAAAATTAAGTAGAGCAAGAAATAAGACCGCCGCCGTTCCGGACCGCCGCTGGATCCCCAGGTAATTTAAAGCATTTGGGGGGGGGGGTTCGGGAGGGTGGGGGATTTAATTTAAAGGGTCAGGGGTGGGTTTTAGGGGGTTTTAGTGTGCCGGCTCACGATTTTAACGATTTTCACGATACTTTACACACCCAAACGGCAACAATACGATTCCCTCCCCCTCCCAGCCGAAATCGATCGTTAAGACGATCGAGGACACGATTCACATCTCTAATATATACTACATTAGAGAAGGAACATGAGTAGGATTCCCTTATAGTGACTGTTTTTCCCATGTGGGTGATTGTAGAGTCCTGTGATATGTGTTGGCATATGGCCTGATTTTAAAAGGACCATCCGCGTAAAAACTGGGGGTTACGCGTGTGGCCGGGTCTTGCGGACGTCGTGCATATTTTACAACAGGCCTGGCCATGTGCATAAACCCCATTACACCCAGAAGTGCCAGGCCCTGCAAAACAGGTGGGCCGTGGAGCGTGGTCTGGGCAGGGAGGGGTAGGATGGGGGTGGGGGGGGGGGGGGTCGGCCGGGACAGTGCCATTAGCCGCTGTCCTGGGGAAGCACATGCTAGCAGCTAGTCAGTGCGCGCAGATTGCTTCTGTCTGGAGGAGCAGTAAGTAGGAAAATAAAAAATTTGGGGATAGTTAGGGTAGGTTTAGGGGGCAGGGAAGAGAGGGGAAGAGGGAGGAGGGATAGAGTTAGGTGTAAGAAAGTTCCCTCCCAGTCCGCTCCTTAATTGGCGTGGACTGGGAGGGAAGTGGGAGGGAACTGGGGGTGGCCTGATTGCGTTGCGGCGCATATTTTGCTAAAATTCCCCGCCTGTGCATGGAGCAGGCCACCCGTCCACAAATGCGCATATGAACATGAAAATCTGGCGTGCATGTGTGCGCGGGACCCAACACAAGGATGTGCGGGCAGGTGGCCAGCTCCGCGCATGTTATAAAATTGGCGTGTCCTTGAGCACCGCACTGGGAACCGTGCACACATGGACGTGCGCACATGGGTTTTAAAATTGACCCCATAGTTTGCAGTGTGGTGCATCACAGGGATATGTATCATTTTCTTCTTTCTGAGTTTTCATTGGAAGTTTGCTTTTTATTAATTTCTGTTTCAGATTAGGTGGTTGTCTGAAGGCCAGTACTGTGGAGCAGGGAATATTCTTTCAGTGATTCATCTTCCAGGAATAAGAGCTGTAGGTTTTCTTTTAAACTATTTTAGTTAGCTTTTCCATGTCTGAGATGTATGTAACTAAAAGGGGCACTTGCTCTTTGGTTTTCTTTTTTTTTTTGTATTGAAGTAGATTTGTCCTGGGTGTTTTAATTGAACAAGCAATCTTCCTGGAGATCATTTTGGGGTATAGCATTTTTGTTTGAATGATTCCATCAGGACTTTGAGGTGTTTGTCCCTGTCTTTTGGATCAGAGCATTTATGGTGATACCTTGTGGCTTGATTGTGTATAATGGACTTTTTTGTTTGTGAAAGGTGGAGGTTTAAACTGTGAAGTCAGTCAGTTTCTTGTATACAGATGTTTGTTGATAGAATCCTTGGTATTCAAAAAGTTAACTCTTTCTGTGAAGTAATCCATTTTGAATCTGATTGAAGGATGAAATGCATTAAAGGATTTATAAAATTGTTTGAGAGTCACTTCTTCTTCTGTCCAAATTGTAAAAATGTCATCAATGTACTGGTAATATTTGAAGAGTTCAGTTTATGCTTACAAAAAAACATGACTTCCAATTCTGCTGTTGACAGGTTGGCAGACTGTGGTACCATCCTGGAGCACATGATTTGTAGATATCATTATTAAAGCTGAAGAAGTTGTATATCAGGATGAATTTGATTAATTTTGTACTAGTTTCCAGTATATATTGGTGGACTAGGATGGATGTCTTTAGAAATTTGTTACATGCGTTTATTCCATCTACCTGGGGAATGTTGCCATATAGTGATTCTACATCCATTATTAATAGGAGACTGTAGCTATTCATTACTCTTTAACTTGTTCAGAAAGACTGTGGTGTCTTGAAAGAAGCTCTTGTGTTGTGCAACAAGGATTTGTGAATCTCCTCAATGAAACATGACATTTCTTCAGTTGTTAAATCTTCTTTCTATAACTTTGTCTGCTAAAAAATCTAAAACACAGAACCTCAAGACTTCCACTTAGTCCTACAGTCTTTAATTCTAAACTCCTTAGATTACTATTGCTCTCTTCCTTGGCCTTCCACCAATAATCACATGCTTTCTTCAAATTGCTCAAAACTCTGCAGCTAGATTCTTGAGCAGTACCAATCTCAGAGACCATATCACTTCCATTCTCATGAAGCTACACTGGCTACCAGTTGCATGGAGAACTCAATACAAAATGCTTACTCTCATCTATAATCTTCTGAATAATTATTCATCCAAATGGCTGGCATCAATACTTCTTCTTTACAAACTGACTAGGCATTTATGTTTAGCAAACAAAAATCTATTAGAAGTTCCAGCTCCTAAATTAGCAAGACTTAAAGTTACCAGAAAGAGAGCTCACTGAGTCACTGGCCTACGACTATGGAACACTCTACCAGATCAACTCCAAACTGTGTCAACTCAAAAATCCTTTAGGGCATTAAAAACTTATGTTTTCTCATTGTCTTTCAAAGACATGGGTTTCCTGATATAGTGAATTTGTGTTTTATTTGTCAAATTTGTATTATATATTATGTTTCTGTTCATTTTTATGGTTTTATGTATGTGTCAAGAGTATGCCACCATGAACTGTATTATGTGTGGGTTATCAATTTTTAAATAAATAAATATAAGTCTAGATATTTCCTCTGTGAGTATGCCAGTACTGAATATGATTAGTCTGCCAGGATTCCTAGATTTGTGTATTTTAGGTAGCATATCCGACGGACAATTCCTCAGGCTAAGGAGGTTGTGTTCAGACATCAATGAGTAGAAAAATCAAGGAAGATGTTATGTTATTGTATAGATATGAACCCTGGGTCAAGATGAGAGATGTCTCCGCCCACAGGGAGGAGCCCTGTGGGCCTCACCGTCGATGGGCGTGATCTCAGCGATGTAGGACACAGCTGTATGATAGACTTTATTATGAAGGAAGGAAAGCAACCCTGGAGAGCGGGGACTGCAAATAAGTACAGTTCTGAGCAATGGGTATGCCCAGGGTGATACCACAGATGAGAAGATCTGGTAGTGGCCCACAGAGTGGGGTACACCAGGAAGTCCCTTCAGTTGAGTGGATAATACCTCAGAAGTGCAGATCCGGTAGTGGCCTACAGAGCGGGGTACACCGAGGATGACTGTACTGAAGATGATGATGAACCAGTCTGAGGTGTAGGAACCCAGAAGTGAATCTTGTAGTTGGTATGGCAATACCCTGCAGCACAGGGTGTACTGGAACAACTTCTACTGAAGAGGAACGGTAGTGGCCTGAGGCACGGGGTACACCGCAGAGAAGCTTCAGTAAAGCTGGTATCGCTGATGTCTGTAGAAAGGTACTCACAGTAGAAGTTCCAGGAGAGTGACCTGAGAAGCAGATCAGGTCATAGTCCAAAGCAGGAAGGCCCTCCGAGGAGCGGGTACCCAGAGCGTCCACACACCAAGAGCAAGTCTGGAACAGGAAGTCCAAGAATGGAGAGGATTCAGCAACAAGAAAACTCCTTGCTAACTCATAGTAGCAGAGGGCCGGTCAGCTTAAGTACAGCAGTGAGTTGACGTCATCAGGAGGGGATGCCCCCGAGGTTCCCGCCATGACATGTACAAAGGAGGCCCTTGCATGTGCGCGTGTACCTTAGGTGATTCCGGAGACAAGATGGCGGTCGACAGTGCCCATGCCATCCCGGGGACACCGGGGAGTTAGCATTGGTTAGCGGAGGCTGCCATTCTTCCTAGGATTGATGGTGCAGGGAAAAAGGAGGTGAGCATGAGAGGTTGCAGCCGCCTGCGACCGATGGGCATAACACAAGAATTATAGGGGCATGTTTCTTACAGAGAGGGTACCCCTTGTCAGTCATAAAACAAGCATATTGTTGTGCTTTTTTCATTAACATGGACCTTCTGTTAATATAAGCTACCTGTGAACAATCAGATTGCCAAACCTGCAGATTGAAGTATGCAGCTATTAGGGATGTGAATCGGGCTTCGGACGATTGAAAATATTGTCGATATTTTGAAAATCGTCAGCAATCGGGGGCTCTCCGAAAACAATAGGAAAACCCCACGACCTTTAAAAGTAACCCCTTAGCTTCCCCCACCCTCCCGACCCCCCAAAAACCTTTTTACAGGTACCTGGTGGTCCAGTGGGGATCCCGGGAGCGATCTCCCGTGATCTCCCGCGATCTCCCACTCCGGGCCATCCTCCGGCTACCGGCCGTCCTTTGCCCTTACCTTGTGACAGGGTATCCGTGCCATTGGCTGGATACCATGTGACAGGATCCGGCCATTGGCCGGATCCTGTCACATGGTAGGAGCACTGGATGGCCGGCGCCATCTTGTGCACCTACCATGTGACAGGGGCTGACCAATGGCACCGGTAGCCCCTGTGACATAGTAAGGGCAAGGCTATCGGCGCCATTTTGGTTCCTGGCACCCGACGGCCTGAGTGCAGGAGATCGCTCCCGGACCCCCGCTGGACCCCCAGGGACTTTTGGCCAGCTTGGGGGGGGCTCCTGACCCCCACAAGACTTGCCAAAAGTCCAGCGGGGGTCCAGGAGCGACCTCCTGCACTCGGGCCGTATTGCCAGTATTCAAAATGGCACCAGCACTAGCCTTTGCCCTCATATGTCACATAGTGGTAGGGAGCGGCCTCGAGGGAACGGAGGCAGGCTGTGCGGCTCGGCGCACAGGCTGCCTATTTTGGGCAGCCTTGCGCGTGCCGACCCCAGATTTTAATGGATACTCGCGGCTACGCGCGTATCTATTGAAATCCCGCGTACTCTTGTTCGCGCCTGGTGCGCGAACAAAAGTACGCGTGTGCGCAACTTTATAAAATCTACCCCAAAAATTGTTTAAAGACCGAGAAGACACAGGCACATATAGTTCCACATTTTACACAGCACCAACATTCATTTTTTGATATCAAATGGATATTCCTGGACCAGGTCAAAACAGATTGGAGAGAGGGGTGATTGGGCCCTTGTCTTGAAACAGTGTGAACAGCAGTGGATACATCGCTTACTGTCCATCAACTCTAAAGGACTGAATATGGAGATAGAATGGAACATATTTTGAAAAAAGGGAACAAAGTAAAAGTCTATATATACCGACATTTAACATGAGTAGCCCTTTAAAAACAGCTGATTGTTATTGTTCTCTTCTATGTAAGGTAGTTACATCAGTATAGTTATTTATTTATTTATTTATTTATTTATTTATTTATTTATTATTTTTATATGCCGACATTCGATCTGAGATATCACATCGGTTTACAATCAGGTACTGTAGGTATTTCCCTATCCCCAGAGGGCTTACAATCTAAGTTTTGTACCTGAGGCAATGGAGGGTAAAGTGACTTGCCCAAGGTCACAATAAATTGGAAGAAACAACTCATGTCAATTTTTTGGCCTTTGTTCAAGAAAATGACTGGTAGTCCTTTGGGAAACGCTGAAACAAAAGGTTTTCACTTGCAGAAAAGTTGTAAGTTCTTTATAAGCATGCTGAATGAAATTGTATATTAATCCCATCATTTATGCTTTTCACAGATATCTAATCTCTCAGAAAAAAACAAGAATTAAGCACAGAGTGTGCAGAACAAGCCCCTGAAGAAGGAATTTGAAACACAGTACTATGACAAAAGATATCTAATTTCTCAGGGAAAATTGAGAATTAAGTACAGAACATGCAGCACAAACCCATGAAGCAGGAACTCGAAACATAGTACTATGTTGGGAGATTGTTAAAAAAAGGGAAGTATCCTCTTTCTATTACTCATATTTTAAATAACATTAAAGTTTTCATGTGCATTAAAAAATTGTCTAAAAACTTTTTGGCATATCTCACTAGTTGCAGTTATGGACCAGTGC
Organism: Rhinatrema bivittatum; assembly: GCF_901001135.1. Taxonomy (NCBI): domain Eukaryota; kingdom Metazoa; phylum Chordata; class Amphibia; order Gymnophiona; family Rhinatrematidae; genus Rhinatrema; species Rhinatrema bivittatum. The sequence continues at coordinate 710,741,254 of NC_042615.1, read as the reverse complement.
TTAAATATTCCATTCCAGTGGAAGCACTGAGAGGAGAGGATCACCTTGCTGGTGGCTGAAAGGAATTAGTAAGTTTTTGCCTGTGATATTGTCTTTTTCAAAAGTATTGGGGCAAAGTTAACTATTTGGGAATATTATTTAGTGTGTTTGTGTGATTGTGCTTTTAATAGTCAGTAAGGCAGTGAATAAACAAGTTAGACTGTTTGTATTTTTAAATGGTCAGTCAGTAAGGCAGCTAGTAAGCAGTAGTTAATGTGTTTATTTTTAAAAGTCTGTAAGGCAACTAGCAAGCAGAACTGAGTGTTTGTATTTAAAAAAAAAAAAAAAAGTAGCCAGAAGCTAGAAATAAGCTAGGAGCAGGGTATACCTAAGTAAAAAGGTTGAAAAGTTCAGTTCAGTTATTCACTTTGGAAAGGTGTTGAGGTAATGTGATTTGGTTTGATTAGGTACCAACATTTGATAATCAAGAGAGCAGTGAGTCACTCTGGCTGACTAACTGAAGTTAGACTGTTTGGATTTCTCAATCCTCCCATCCAACCCTTACCCACCCACCCCTAGCTCATCCTTTTATAGGTAGGTGCCACTTTCACAAAAAAAACAAACAAAATCAACAAAAACTTTATTGAGAGTTTGATCAGTCCCTTGTAGGCCACTATCAGACATATAGTGAATTCATTAATACATTTAAAGGACATAAATTAGATACATTCCTACTCCCATAGCAACCTAAAACTTAACTAGGAACTGAACAAAATTGAGATGAAGGCAGCAGCCTTCATCTCAATGTATGATTTTTTACCCGCTGGTGAAAAGTTGTACAATTGCATGTGATGCAAAGAGCTCCTGGCTCTCAGAGAACAAGTCCAATCTCTGGAGGCTAGAGTGGCAGACCTGGAGGAGCTGAGGCAGACAGAGAGGTATATAGATGAGACCTTCAGGGACATAGTAGCCAAATCCCAACTTCAGACTGGCAGCCCTGGTGCAGCCTTGGAGGAAGAAGGTCTCATGATTGGAGGGCATCAACCGGGTACAGCAGGAAAGGATCCTGTAGCAAGGACCTGCTCTCCAGGTGATGCATTGTCCTTTTGCACTGAGGATATCTCCCCAAGGCCTACTGCCCAGGAGGGAAGGGTTAGGTCGACCGTCAAAGTTGGTAATTCGATTATTAGGAATGTAGCTGGGTGGCTGGTGGGCGTGAGGATCGCCTGGTAAAATGCCTACCTGGTGCGAAGGTGGCGGACCTCACGTGTCACCTAGATAGGATTTTAGACAGTGCTGGGGAGGAGTCAGCTGTCGTGGTACATGTGGGCACCAAAAACATAGGAAAATGTGGGAGGGAGGTTCTGGAAGCCAAATTTAGGCTCTTAGGTAGAAAGCTTAAATCCAGAACCTCCAGGGTAGCATTCTCTGAAATGCTCCCTGTTCCACACGCAGGTCACCAGAGGCAGGCAGAGCTCCGGAGTCTCAATGCATGGATGAGACGATGGTGCAAGGAAGAGGGATTCAGTTTTGTTAGGAACTGGGGAACCTTTTGGGGAAGGGGGAGCCTCTTCCGAAGGGATGGGGTCCACCTTAACCAGGGTGGAGCCAGACTGCTGGTGCTAACCTTTAAAAAGGAGATAGAGCAGCTTTTAAACTAGAACAAAGGGGAAAGCCGACAGTCGCTCAGCAGCGCATGGTTCGGAGAGAGGTATCTTCAAAGGATACTAATAATGCATTAGAATTAGGGCATCCCGACAGTGAGGTTCCAATAATAAGAAAAGTAGTCCAAGTGCCTGTAACTAAAAACCCACCTGAGCTAAAAAATTCTAACTTATCCCTATCAATTAAAAAGCAGAATGAAAATACAAACAAAAAACAAACTTTGAAATGTTTGTATGCTAATGCCAGAAGTCTAAGAAGTAAGATGGGAGAATTAGAATGTATAGCAGTGAATGATGACATAGACCTAATTGGCATCTCAGAGACATGGTGGAAGGAGGACAACCAATGGGACAGTGCTATACCGGGGTACAAATTATATCGCAATGACAGAGAGGAGCACCCGGGAGGCGGTGTGGTGCTTTATGTCCGAGATGGCATAGAGTCCAACAGGATAAACATCCTGCATGAGACTAAATGCAAAATTGAATCTTTATGGGTAGAAATCCCTTGTGTGTCAGAGAAGTCTATAGTGAGGAGTATACTACCGTCCACCTGGTCAAGATGGTGAGACGGACAGTGAAATGCTAAGAGAAATTAGGGAAGCTAACCAAATTGGTAGTGCGGTAATAATGGGAGACTTCAATTACCCCAATATTGACTGGGTAAATGTATCATTGGGACATGCTAGAAAATAAAGTTCCTGGATGGAATAAATGATAGCTTTATGGAGCAATTGGTTCAGGAACCAACGAGAGAGGGAGCAATTTTAGATCTAATTCTCAGTGGAGCACAGGATTTGGTGAGAGAGGTAACGGTGGTGGGGCCGCTTGGCAATAGTGATCATAATTGGGCCGATACAGTACAGTGCGCTCCGATGGAACGCACTGTTAACTCGCCATTGGACGCGCATTTTCGATGCGCTAGCGTTACCCCTTATTCAGTAAGTGGCCGAAAACATGCATCCAATCCCTCGAACCTAATAGCGCTCGCAACATGCAAATGCATATTCATGGCCCTATTACTTATTCCCCCGCGATTCAGAAAACAAAATGTGCAGCCAAGCCGCACATTTTGCTTTCAGAAATTAGCGCCTACCCAAAGGTAGGCGCTAATTTCTTCGGGCACTAGGAAAGTGCACAGAAAAGAGTAAAAATTGCTTTTCTGTGCACCCTCCAACTTAATATCATGGTGATATTAAGTCGGAGGTCCCGAAGGGTAAAAAAAGTAAAAACAAAATTTGAAGTCGGCCCGCGGCTGTTGGGTGGAAAACTGTATGCTCAATTTTGCCGGCGTCCAGTTTCTGAGCCCGTGGCTGTCAGCGGGCTCGAGAACCGACACCGGCAAAATTGAGCGTTGGCTGTCAATCCCACTGGCAGCTGCCGCTCCGGTCCAAAAGGAGGCGCTAGGGACGTGCTAGTGTCCCTAGTGCTACCTTTTGCCTGTTTTTACCGCCGGGACTCATTTAAATACTGTATCGGCCCGAATATGATCAAATTTGAATTAATGACTGGAAGAGGAACAGTATGCAAATCCACGGCTCACGTGCTAAACTTTCAAAAGGGAAATTTTAATAAAATGAGAAAAATTGTTAGAAAAAACTGAAAGGAGCGCTATAAAAGTAAAAAATGTGCAAGAGGCTGTTGCAGTCTGGGAAGCTGCAGTCTGGAAGTGAACCCTTGGGCCGAACTACCCCAAGGATAGGGTAGGTCGGGAGGCGGAGCCACAGGCCGAGGTATTCGCCCGGGAACCAGGAACCCCCCAGGAGGAGCCCGTAGAGTCCTGGAACCTTGGAACTTAGGAGGACAGTCTGAGTCTCTATAGGTGGAGAAGGCCTGGGCAGAGAGTATGATAAGATAGTCCAATGGGAACACTATAGTCCAAGACTGGCTGGGTTGGACGTGTACTGGAGCAGGCTGTGAGCAGAAACAAAGTCAGTAGCAAGCCGTGAACTGGAGCAAGCTGTAAGCAGGAACGGAGTCTGTAGCGTGCTGACCTGGAGCAAGCTGTGAGCAGGAACGGAGTCTGTAGCGTGCTGTAAACTGGAACAGCCTGTGAGCAGGAACGGAGTCTGCAGCGTGCTGTGAGCTGGAGCAGGCTGTGAGCAGGAACGGAGTCTGTAGCATGCTGTGAACTGGAACAGACCGTGAGCAGGAACGGAGTCTGTAGCGTGCTGAGAACTGGAACAGACTGTGAGCAGGAACGGAGTCTGTAGCGTGCTGAGAACTGGAACAGGCGGTGAGTAGGAATGTGGACGGATCCAGGTCAGGGGCTGGCGGCAGGCAGAAGCGGGGTCAGGCACAGGCTGAAGTCGGAGGCTGGCGGCGAGCAGAAGCGGAGTCAGGGACAGGCTGAAGTCAAAGGCAGGCGGCTGGCAGAAGCAGAATCAGGAACAAGCAGAAGTCAAGTCAGGAACGTAGAACAATCGTAGCGCAACTCAGAACTACTAACCAGTAGTGAACCTCGTTGGAAGGCAAAGAGACGGTATCCGAACGCCGGTTAAATCAGGCTTGGGGCATGGCGTCGTTAGTCCAGGCGGGGCCAGACTTCCGGCAGCTGTGCGCCCATAGTGCGCGTCCTCACGTGCGCGCGTGGCGGCAGGAAGATGGGCCGGTAATGGCAGACGCCCCAAGAGACCGGCAGAGCCGCAGGAGCGGCGTTTCCACCACTGGAGGTAAGCGCAGGGCAAAGCGGATAGAGGGGAAGCGGTGGAAACCGCAACAGAGGTATGGTCATTGTTAATAAATATCATTCTAGAAGCACATTGAGAAAGGTGGAAAGAAGAAAAAACGATTACCGGCATGGTTAAAAGGGGAGGTGAAAGAAGCTATTTTAGCCAAAAGATCTTCATTCAAAAATTGGAAGAAGGATCCAACAGAAGAAAATAGGATAATGCATAAACGTTGGCAAGTTAAATGTAAGACATTGATAAGATAGGCTAAGAGAGAATTTGAAAAGAAGTTGGCCGAAGAGGCAAAAACTCACAGTAAAACTTTTTTAAATATATCCGAAGCAGAAAGCCTGTGAGGGAGTCAATTGGACCGTTAAATGATCGAGGGGTTAAAGGAGCACTTAGAGAAGATAAGTCCATCGCGGAAAGATTAAATGATTTCTTTGCTTCGGTGTTTATTGAAGAGGATTTTGGGGAGGTATCCGTACTGGAGAAGGTTTTCATGGGTAATGATTCAGATGGACTGAATCAAATCACGGTGAACCTAGAAGATGTGGTAGACCTGATTGACAAACTGAAGAGTAGTAAATCACCTGGACCGGATGGTATACACCCCAGAGTTCTGAAGGAACTAAAAAATGAAATGTCAGACCTATTAGTAAAAATTTGTAACCTATCATTAAAATCATCCATTGTACCTGAAGACTTGTGGATAGCTAATGTAACCCCAATATTTTAAAAGGGCTCCAGGGTCGATCTGGGAAACTACAGACCGGTTAGCCTGACTTCAGTGGCAGGAAAAATAGTGGAAAGTGTTCTAAACATCAGAATCACAGAACATATAGAAAGACATGGTTTAATGGAATAAAGTCAGCATGGCTTTACCCAAGGCAAGTCTTGCCTCACAAATTTGCTTCATATTTTTTGAAGGAGTGAATAAACATGTGGATAAAGGTGAACCGGTAGATGTAGTATACTTGGATTTTCAGAAGGCGTTTGACAAAGTTCCTCATGAGAGGCTTCTAGGAAAAGTAAAAAGTCATGGGATAGGTGGCCAGTTTTTGTGGATTGCAAACTGGCTAAAAGACAGGAAACAGAGAGTAGGATTAATGGACAATTTTCTCAGTGGAAGGGAGTGGACAGTGGAGTGCCTCAGGGATCTGTATTGGGACCCTTACTTTTCAATATATTTATAAATGATCTGGAAAGAAATATGACAAGTGAGATAATCAAATTTGCAGATCATACAAAATTGTTCAGAGTAGTTAAATTACAAGCAGATTGTGATAAATTGCAGGAACACCTTGTGAGACTGGAAAATTGGGCATCCAAATGGCAGATGAAATTTAATGTGGATAAGTACAAGGTGATGCATATAGGGAGAAATAACCCATGCTATAATTACACAATGTTAGGTTCCACATTAGGTGCTACAACCCAAGAAAGAGATCTAGGTGTCATAGTGGATAACACATTGAAATAGTCAGTTCAGTGTGCTGCGGCAGTCAAAAAAGCAAACAGAATGTTGGGAATTATTAGAAAGGGAATGGTGAATAAAACGGAAAATGTCATAATGCCTCTGTATCGCTCCATGGTGAGACTGCTCCTTGAATACTGTGTACAATTCTAGTCGCCGCATCTCAAAAAAGATATAATTGCGATGGAGAAGGTACAGAGAAAGGCTACCAAAATGATAAGGGGAATGGAACAGCTCCCCTATGAGTAAAGACTAAAGAGGTTAGGACTTTTCAGCTTGGAGAAGAGACGGCTGAGGGGGGATATGATAGAGGTGTTTAAAATCATGAGAGGTCTAGAACGGGTAGATGTGAATAGGTTATTTACTCTTTTGGATAATAGAAAGACTAGGGGGCACTCCATGAAGTTAGCATGTGGCACATTTAAAACTAATCGGAGTTCTTTTTTATTCAACGCACAATTAAATTCTGGAGTTTATTGCCAGAGGATGTGGTTAGTGCGGTTAGTGTAGCTGTGTTTAAAAAAGGATTGGATAAGTTCTTGGAGGAGAAGTCCATTTCCTGCTATTAATTAAGTTGACTTAGAAAATAAACACTGCTATTACTAGCAATGGTAACATGGAATAGACTTAGTTTTTGGGTACTTGCCAGGTTCTTATGGCCTGGATTGGCCACTGTTGGAAACAGGATGCTGGGCTTGATGGACCTTTGGTCTGACCCAGTATGGCATGTTCTTATGTTCTTAAATATGACGTGGTAAACTGAAATGAAACATAAAAATATATTTTTCAATACAGGTGGTATGAAGGTCCAGCTCATTACTGCATAGCCTCTTCAAGTATATTCAAAATACATTTATACCGGTAATTATTATTGAATGCTTCTTTTTGATGGTATAAATAGGGAACATTCAATCCTGATTCTTCATTTACTGAGACAATTACTAGCATGTAGAAGGTGGCAACTGAAAGATGGGTTGGTATCAGATTTTTTAGTTGAGATTGTACTTACTTTGTAAATGTGTTGCTAAGTCTTTAGTATGCTCCTGTGTAGGTACCTCAGTTAATTTCCTTTATTTTGTATTATTTGAAAGCTGTCTGTGCCCTTATATGTATTTTTATGTCAGTAATTGCCACAGTCTGTAATCTATTATCGCTATTAGTTATGTATATAGAACTACAAGACATATGCAGCACCTTAAAGCTGTTTATTCCAAGTGAGACTTGTGGAGAAATTCCTAATAATTCTTTTAGGCAGATTATTAATAGGGATGTGCATTAATTACATCCATTTCAATGGGTATCTGCATACATTACCAACTTTCTAGTACATGTGGGAAAACAGAGGGTATCCATATCTCTCGTTAAGAAAAAGACATGCATACTATCTGTTTCTCGCATGTAGTAGAAAGTTGGCAGTGTATGCAGGTACCTGCCGAAATGGAAGAAATGAATGCACACAAATGCATATCCCTAATTATTAACACCCTTATGGATTGGCTAACTAATAGTGGAATGCATCTTAATTAAAGCAAAACAATGATTTTGTGGATGGGAAATACTACCCCTCTTAGGGGGTTATTTTCCAAGCCGCGTTATGGGCTTTTTGCATGTGCTAAGGCATTTTTCGCATGTGAAAAGCACCATAACGCATAGTGCGATGCTGATTTAGAAAAGGGGTGTAGTTTGGGGCGGGATTTCTGGCCAAGTGGGCTGGCTTCGTAATTTGCGAAGCCATATCGCACAGTTTTAACATGGCAATAACTATACCTGTCTCTCTCCCCAAACAGACTAAAAATCTATGTGCGAAAACATCACAAAGTGTGATAAAGCCATGTCACACAGCTTAACGCAAATGAAAAGGTATCGTTATCGCACTCTGCGGTAATACCTATGTGAAGTGCTAAGATAGCGCACTTTGCGATAAATAAGCTATTACCATAAAACACACCCCTCTTCCTATCGCATGTGATAGTTTGATGAATATAGCCCTTAGAGTTCTTCCAGTTGTGAATATTGATCATTTAATATTAACAATTAGAGAGGAAACCTGTAATTTGGGTATTTTTAATGATTCTAATCTTTTGTTAAAACCCCAGGGTAAAAAAAGTGGTACAGTTGGCTTTTTATAAACTTCATCAGGTTCATCCACTCAAAGCAATATTACCAACTATGGTTTTTAGACTTGTGCAAAGTATTATTTTAAATCATTTGGATTACTGCAGCTCAATATACTGTATATTGGATTGCTGGAATATTTGTTTAAAGTTTTACAACTGGTGCAAAATACATCTGTGAGGATAATTTTGAAGTCATATTTTGAGAAATTACATTGGCAGCCAATTATTCAGAGGACACATTGCATGCTGGGACTTACTCTGATTTCCCCTATTGCATTGTCTAAGAAAAGCAGGACTATAAGTACCTGCGTGCAGGGGAGCAAATCCAGGACTGGATTAACCTGTCTTGAAAATCTGGAGCCAGTTGGAAATCCTACTTCAATCATGCATTAAATCAGGGCTTCCCAAACCTGTCCTGGGACCCCACAGCTAGTCCGGTTTTCAGGATATCCACAAAGATTATGCAAGAGATAAATTTGCATTACTGAGTCTCCATGACATGAAAATGTATCTCATGCATATTCATTGTACATATCCTGAAAACCCGATTGGCTGTGGGGTCCCCAAGACAGGTTTGGGAAGCCCTGCATTACATGCTTTACCTAGATTCACTTTGTTTTACCGACAAGGTTAGTTGGTATAAACCAGGGGTAGTCAACTCCAGTTCTCAGAGCCACAAACAGGCCAGGTTTTTAGGATATGAATATGCATAAGATAGATTTACACACAATTGCATGCAAATATATCTCATGCATATTAATTATGGATATCCTGAAAACTTAGCCTGTTTGTGGCTCTCAAGGACTGGAGTTGGCCACCCCTGCTAACCACCATCATCTTCTTTCCAATCAGCTTCTGTTCCTTCTTTATGCAGTTATTGGTTGTAAAATACAAGAACTAAATTTTCTGGAACATGCTGCCATTGAAGATTTACAGAGAAGGACTATTTACAATTTCATAAAAAGGTTACAGCCCATTTGTTAAGGCAAGAATTTAATGGGTAGACCAGTGAAATTCAGATGATACAGAAATTCTATGCAGCTTACTAAATGTTTTTTGAATTATTTTTCATGTATTTTGTATGGTTTCAGGTTTATGTATTTATGATTATGAGTGTTTTGTTTTTTTTAATTTTATCTTTATGCATTTTAAGAGTTTGACAAGATTACATCTTCAAAGAAAATACAGAGATAACAGATTTATACTCAAAAACAATTACCAATCCAGGAAATACAACCTCTTACTTATCACTGTATAAAGTCCTCAACTATTAGGGGGCCAGAGTATACTCAACTTAAGGAAATGTAGAAAAATGTAGAAAATAATTATTTTACTACAATAATATAGAGCAATATGCTCGATGGATACAGAGACTAAATAACTATGAGGAACTTGAAGCAGCTATACTTGGTGAGGCTGGTGTCACCGCATTCTTCCCTATTAGAAACTGCGTCAATTGGGGGGGATCAAAGAAAATATAAGTATTATTATTATACTTTATTATACATGATTATGAGTGTTTTAATTATAAATCCACTGAACAAAATTGAGAAAGGTGATATATAAGTTGAGTGATTGAATGAATAATTAAATAAATACACATGTTCCTTGCAGCTTACAGTTTGGTCATGACAGAAAAGACAAATAAGAGTGAGGAGAGCCAGGGTTAAGATTTAGAGAACAATCTTCTGAGCCATCCATGTGAACATAAAAAGATTTATCCATGTAAATGGAGTATCCAAAAATTACCCTCCCTCAATTTGGCTAAAAGTGGTCATGCTGGTCCATCCATACTGCACATACTTTTGGCTGCATTTAGAGGAGGCAAGTTTAGATTGGGGGGAGGAAAAGTACGCAGTCAGATGGCATTTTCAAATCTACATGCATACTTTTCCAGCAAAATTCCACCCACACAAAAAAAGAGAGATGCAAGTGCCTGTGGATATGTTGTACCAACAGCAAGTTTCAAAATGAAGGTATATGTGTAATTTCACTCTGAATCTCAGGACAAAGTCTGCAGGTAAAATGTACTTTCAGGCCTTGTCTCAAAACAGACACTTTGAAATTTGCTTTTTTAAAACAGTCTCGGGACGCGACCTGGGGGCGGGTACAGAGGGCTCGGCCACGCCCCCAGACTGCCCCGGGCTGTAGCCACGCCCCTTTACCCGCCCCCAAAACGCTGCCGACACGCCCCGAAAACGCCGCTGCGCTCGGTCCCGCCCCCGACACGCCCCCCTCGGAGAACCCCGGGACTTACGCGAGTCCCGGGGTCTGCGCGCGCTGGTGAGCCTATGTAAAATAGGCTCACCGGCGCGCAGGGCCCTGCTCGCCTAAATCCGCCCAGATTTGGGTGGATTTAGGCGAGCAGGGCTCTGAAAATCCGCCCCTTAGAGAATAGCCACTGACATTAGCAATGGTAACATGGAATAGACTTAGGGGCGGATTTTCAGAGCCCTGCTCGCCTAAATCCGCCCAAATCCGGGCGGATTTAGGGAGCAGGGCCCTGCGCGCCGGTGAGCCTATTTTACATAGGCCTACCGGCGCGTGCAGAGCAAGGCAATTTATTTACAGGCAAATTAACAACCAAAAGAACATAAGAACATAAGAAAAATGCCATACCGGGTCAGACCAAAGGTCCATCAAGCCCAGCATCCTGTTTCCAACAGTGGCCAATCCAGGCCATAAGAACCTGGCAAGTACCGAAAAACTAAGTCTATTCCATGTTACCATTGCTAATGCCAGTGGCTATTCTCTAAGTGAACTTAATAGCAGGTAATGGACTTCTCCTCCAAGAACTTATCCAATCCTTTTTTAAACACTGCTATACTAACTGCACTAACCATCCTCTGGCAACAAATTCCAGAGTTTAATTGTGTGTTGAGTAAAAAAGAACTTTCTCCGATTAGTTTTAAATGAGGCCCATGCTAACTAAGCATACTTATCTCAACAGTGCTTGATATATAAAGGCAGCAGTTTACAGATAAGTAGTTGTAGCATAGCTTTTGCTTTCTTCTACTCTTGTATGGGGCCCTCTATCCTCCCTGGGGCATATCTGTTATGAATTCGCTGCATGCAGGTTCCTCCGCGAGCAGGCTCACTCACCCCATGCTGTTTTCTGCTTCACTCGACGCGGCCGGACGCCGCCGTCGGGCCTCTCCACGCAGCTGGAGCCATGGACTTCCTGCCGTCCCCTGTGCAGCCGGGACCGCCGCCGATGTCATCTCATCTTTGCAGCGTGAGGGCTGCATCCCCGGGCTCGAGTGGCGGCTGGAGCCGCTCCCAGGGCCTCCTGCAGCGGCTGGAGCCACTGCCGTCATCAGGCCAGCTCCTCAGGCCAGCCCTGTGCTTCTGACGCTGTACGCTGTGCAGGCCACTGTCTGCCGTCCTGCACAGCTCTCCCTGCTTCCCTTAGGCACCGGCATGCGCCTCTTCACTGAATTTAAAGGGCCAGGCACAGGAAGTGTGCTGGCCCCACCTAGGGAGTGGACTTCCTGTTCCAGCCCTACAAAGGGCTGCTCCGTCAGTCAGTCTTCGCCTTGCATCGGAGTTGCTTCACTCTGGAGACTCCTGCCTGCTAGAGCTCCATCAGTTCTTCTTCGTCTTCTCCATGGAGTTCTTGTTGTCATGCCATGTCAAGTTATGTCTTCGTTGCCTGAGGTCCCTGTCCAGGAGTCCTGGTGTCTCGCTTTGATCCTCCGTTTCCTGATGTTCCAGGTTCCTTGATGTCCTGCTCCTGTGTCTTCGTCTTTAGTGCTCTTGAGCCTTCTGGTACCTGTTAGGCCGGGGGTCCCTCGGATGATGTCTTGCCCGAGCGTGGACTAGCCTACAGGTGGACTGGTGTCCTGTGCTCTTGAGCTGTCATGTCCTGCCAGCTATTGGTGGAGCTTCGGACGACATTGGCTCCGTTGTTGGAGTTCTGCTTTGACTGGATCCTTTCCTGCGCTTGTCCCGCTCCCAGCGTGGTCCGTGACCAGCCTCCTCAGGCTGTGTAGGGCGTGCAGTGGAACAGGGTGGTCCACGACTCAGTCCCGTGGGTGGGCTAAGTAGGGCGCCCTGAGAGACAGTGCCAATGTCCTTCCGCCCAGCTTCTCGTCTTGTCTGGACTTCGTCAGTTCCTCGTCTCGTCCTGGATGCTGTTGCATCACTCTTGGTATCATGTCTTGTTCCTGATGTCCTCGCATCGACCCTGGTCCGGGATGCCATCGCATCGCCACTGGTCCGTGATGTCTTTGCATCAGCTTTGGTGTCAAGTCTCCGTCCGTGATGTCGTCTGCATCAGCCTTGGTGTAAAATCTTCATCCGCAATGCCATTGCATCGATCCTGGTGTCATGTCTTCGTCCGCGATGCCGTTGCATCGAGTCTGCTGTCATGTCTTCGTGTCAAGGCCCGTCTGCCCTCGACCTCAGGACAGGCCTGCTGTTCCATGCTGTTTCATGCAGCAGGTCTGAAAGGGCTCAGAATAGTCGGAGGGCCATTCACATTCCAACATCATCTGTTGTGTTGTTGGCCATGGGAGCTTGCAGGCCTGGCAGAGGGTAAGACTGTCAGCCATGGTGGATCACACTGTCAACCCTCGGTTCAGTCCTGGATCCGTCTGGGGTTGGGCTGAGGCCCAAGGGCACATGAAAACACCCCGCACGTAACAGTATGCAAGGCCATCTGCCCGACGATAGTGCCCCGCCGATGGATCTGCCTTTTTTCAGAGTTTTGTCTTTGTTCCAGAGTCTTGTTTGTTCCTGGATTGGTTATGGGACCGAAACATTTTTTTCAGGACTTTGTGTTCTCGACCCGCTGGAGGTGCCAGTTTACTACTGTTACAACCTGCTGGAGGCGCCAGCTGTCTGGATTTCTTTTTTTGTAACAACCTGCAGGAGGTGCCTGCATCCAGACTTTTTTGTCATGTTGGCCAGTTTGGGGTTTTTTGACCTGCAGGAGGCGCCTGCTCCCCTACTGTTGCTGCTGGTTTTTGTTTTCCCGCCCTGGGTTCCCTCCCCCAGGTCTTCTTGGTGTTTCGTAGTGCTTCTTGTCTGGGTCTCGTTTGTTGCTTGTTGTGTCTCGTTCTTTGTTGGTTGCTCGTTTGTCCTGTTCTTTGTTTGTTCATTGTTTTGTTTTCCGCTTGTTGTTTTCCACTTGTGCGTTCCCTGTCCTCCTCATTCCCACATTTCGTTCCCTCGTTTCCCTTCTCTCGCTCTTCGCTCTCTCGCTCTTTGCTCTTTCGCTCTTTGAGCTCCCTTGCTCTCCACGCCCTTGCTCTCCGCTCCCTTGCTCTCCGTTCCCTTGCTCCCTCTTTTGTGTTTTTTGTATTGTCAGTCGCGCGGTCACCGTTTTCTCGGTCACTGCTCACGCGGTCACCGTTCCCTCAGTCACTGCTCGTGCGGTCACCGTTCACTCGGTCTCTGCTCGCGGTCACCATTTGCCCAGTCACCGCTCACTTGGACTTGTGTTCCCTCGGTCTCGTGTTCCCTTGGTCTCGTCTTCTTTGGTCTCTCGTCGTGTCTTTTGTGTTTCTGTGGTTTCCTGTGCTTTGCTCTGTTTCATGCTGTCCCCGGATTTACCAGCTTCCATTTTTTGGACCCTCGAATACCTCCATCCGGTATGGACTGATACCCTTATTTTAGAACTGTAGATAGGAGGTTTGAGGAGGGGGGCTTTGAGGAGGGGGTACTGTTATGAATTCGCTGTCCGCGGGTTTCCCCACGAGCAAGCTCACTCACCCCATGCTGTTTTCTGCTTCACCCGACGTGGCCGGATGCCGCTGTCAGGCCTCTCCATACGGCTGGAGCCGCAGACTTCCTGCCGTCCCCTGTGCCGCCAGGACCGCTGCCGACATCATCTCATCTTCACGGCGTGAGGGCCGCATCCCTGGGCTCGAGTGGCGGCTGGAGCCGCCTGGAGCCGCTGCCATCATCAGGCCTGCTACTCAGGCCAGCCCTGCGCTTCTGATGCTGTATGCTGTGCAGGCCACTGTCCGCGGTCCTGCACAGCTCTCCCTGCTTCCCTTAGGCGCCAGCGCCCACCTCTTCACTGAATTTAAAGGGCCAGGCACAGGAAGTGTGCTGGCCCCACCTAGGGAGTGGACTTCCTGCTCCAGCCCTACAAAGGGCTGCTCCATCATTCAGTCTTTGCCGTGCATTGGAGTTGCTTCACTCTGGAGGCTCCTGCCTTCCAGAGCTCCATCAGATCTTCTTCGTCTTCTCCATGGAGTTCTTGTTGTCATGCCATGTCAAGTTATGTCTTCGTTGCCTGAGGTCCCTGTCCAGGTGTCCTGGTGTCTCGCTTTGATCCTCCGTTTCCTGATGTTCCAGGTTCCTTGATGTCCTGCTCCTGTGTCTTTGTCTTCAGTGCTCTTGAGCCTTCTGGTACCTGTTAGGCCAGGGGTCCTTCGGATGATGTCTTGCCCGAGCGTGGACTAGCCTACAGGTGGACTGGTGTCCTGTGCTCTTGAGCCGTCATGCCCTGCCAGCTGTTGGTGGAGCTTCGGACGACATCGGCTCTGTCGTTGGAGTTCTGCTTTGACTGGATCCTTTCCTGCGCTTGTCCCGCTCCCAGCGTGGTCCATGACCAGCTTCCTCGGGCTGTGTAGGGCGCACAGTGGGACAGGGTGGTCTGCGATTCAGTCCCGCAGGTGGGCTGAATAGGGCGCCCTGAGAAACAGTGCCAATGTCCTTCCGCCCAGCTTCTCGTCTTATCTGGACTTTGTCAGTTCCTCGTCTCGTCCTGGATGCCGTTGCATCACTCTTGGTATCATGTCTTGTTCCTGATGTACTCGCATCGACCCTGGTCCGGGATGCCGTCGCATCGACCACTGGTCCGTGATGTCTTCTCATCAGCTTTGGTGTCAAGTCTCCATCCGTGATGCTGTCTGCATCAGCCTTGGTGTCAAGTCTTCGTCCGCGATGCCGTTGCATCAATCCTGGTATTGTCTTCGTTTGTGATGCCATCTGATCAGCCTTGGTGTCAAGTCTTCGTCCGCGATGCCGTTGCATCGATCCTGCTGTCATGTCTTCGTGTCAAGGCCCGTCTGCCCTCGACTTCAGGCAAGGCCTGCTGCTCCATGCTGTTTCATGCAGCAGATCCGAAAGGGCTCAGAATGGTCGGAGGGCCATTCACATTCCAACATCATCTGTTGTTGGCCGTGGGAGCTTGCAGGCCTGGCAGAGGGTAAGACCGTCAGCCATGGTGGATCACGCTGTCAACCCTCGGTTCGGTCCTGGATCTGTCTGGGGTCAGGCTGAGGCCCAAGGGCACACAAAAACACCCCACACGTAACACTATCTTCTTACCCCTTTCATCCCAGGGGAAACGTCCCTCAACTAGGATTCCCTTGTGGGCTGTCTTCAAGTGGACTAGGCTAAATTCCTGGTCCTGGGCTTTTAAGTGGGTTCTAACATATACTCCTTTACAGAGTGATAGGAACCTCATCCCAGTCAGATGGCTGGGGCAAGGTCAGGTTGGTGCTATTTTGGAAAATGGAACCAACCAGGCTTTGTGGAAGAGTGCACCTGGCCCTGACTAAAGATCCATTTTAAGGTAGGGGGTTCTGGAATTGGTTTAGGGATGGGAGGAGGGTACAGGGAGTGCTGAACTTTTAAAATATTTTTTAGGGGGTGGGGCATGGTGTGTAGTGACTTTAGGGGGGACTTGAGGGTGGAGGATATTTGTTGCGACATCGAGGGGGCCGGGGTGGGAATGGTGTGTAGTGATTTTGGGGTCTAGGGGGATGGTTTTTTTTTTTTACCCCAGTGGGACTGTGGGGGTGGGAGGATGGTTTGTTGTGACTTCTGGGTGGGCCAGGGGGTGGAGGATGGTTTGTTGTGACTTCTGGGGGGACCGGGAAAAGATATGTTATGACTTCAGGGGATCAGGGGATGGGAGGATGGTTTGTTGTCATGTTGGGGGGCCACATTTGAGGTATGGTGTATTGTGACATGGGGGGGAGGGTGCCAGGGAGTAGGGAGATGGTGTGTGTGACTTTGGGAGGTCCGCATGAGTGGGGTGATGGTGTATAATGACTTCAGGGGTCCGGGGGAGTGTGAGATGGTATGTTGGCACTTTGGGGGTGGAAGGTTTTGGTATCAGAGACCAGGCCGGGGCCACATTTTAGTGTGTGCTTTGGAGAGGGAGAGGGGGAACAGGGCCATTGCTAAGCAGTTTTAACATTTTCAACATTTTGGAGGTGTCAGGGCCGCCTCAACCACTGTTTGGCCAAAGGTTTTATTTGTTTTTTGGCCAGCGGCCCTTTAAGGCAATGGTGGTCCCATGAGGTTCGGGCTGCCATCGTATTAAAGGGGCACTTACTATATTCTTTTGTGTCATGGTGTTTGGCCATGGCACAAAAGAACACAACATACAGCCCTGATGCATTTTAGGGTGACGGGCCCCACTATCGCGGAGATATCCCCCGCGATAGTGGGACCCCTCCTGTGAATAAACTGTGCGGCTTGATGAATCTAGGGGTTAGCCAGATAAGTAGAGAAACTGAAGCTTATCTGATAAAGTTAACTGGATAAGTTAGACCGGCTCATTAGCAACTTGATAGGATTTATACTGGCTATCTAGAGATTTAATGGAGGATATTCAGCAGCATAGCTGGGTTGGGTTTATTTTGAAATTTCAATACTAATTTTTTTATCTTGCTACTTAGCAAAAAATGCTAAACCCTTGGAAAGAGAAAGCAGCCTAAGTGCACAGATTGCTGCATCCTCTGTGTTCAGCTATCCTTTGCTGCAAAGAGGATGAGAGACAGCTATAGAGGGTTGATAGGTATCTAAAAAAGAACAGGTGCAAATGTTTGAACATAATTTGTAAGTTTCAAATTGAAGGTATGTGTATATTTTCTCTTTGAAACTTGGTGAATTGGTTGTGGATAAAAAGTACTCATAGTTTTTGTTCCAATACAGAAACTTGAAAAATTGTTCCCTAGGTGACATTGGAGCATTCTAAGTTATTGTATTAGTAATTTGAAAAAAAGTTTTAACTTTCTAGTTGTGATGAGTATGGACGTGCTATTGTTTGAAATGAAAGAGGACATTTCAACAAAATATCCTGTGTTGTTTTACTCTGTTTTTAAAACAAAATGAGAGAAAAACAAACAAAATTCAATTTGTTTTTCTTTCATTTTAAATTTCAAAGAAGCCAACTGCCCAGGCAGGCCCAGGTGAGGGTTTTATTCTTTAATGTTTTTGTGGTGCTGGTGCATTTTGAGTGTGGGGGGACTCTGGACCCTTCTTTTCAATTTTTGTTTGTTTTCCTTTGAGTTCTGGATGGGAGCAGGATCGTAAGAATGGATTTGGTGGAGCTGAATGGCTGGAGGTGGAGAAAACACAAATGCAGAGGCCCTTTTATTACTTTTTTTAAAACTCTGGGGTGAAGGGAGAGGAAAGCTTTGCTGGTCTAGAGGCCTGCAACTGTAAGATTCATTTTGGGGTGCTTGGTGAGGGGGAAGGCTTGGGGGGGGGGGGGGGTAGTTTAGGGATCTTTGACTGGGGTGTGGCTGGGAGATTGGGATGCGAGGCCCACAAAGGAAATGTTTTTGTTTCCTGGTAATCACTGTTTAATTGGTAATGTTCTTTGAATATGTCCCCTTACGTTATCAGAGAACATGTTCCAGGATAACTTTAAACCTCCTCCTGCACAGTCTTGACATAGCGGAATAACTTATTTGGCTAATGCCAGACATCGGAGTTCGCTGAATAAGTTATTTGGTTATCTTAGCTCTGACCCAAAATGCCCCTGAAACGCCCCTAATTTATCAATCTAAATTTTAGCTGGATAATGACTTATCCAGTTAAAATTTAGATGGATAATTGCCAGGGATATTCAAAAGTTGGAATTTAGATGGATGACTTACAAGCTATCTGGCTAAATGCCTTTTGAATATTGACCTCTGCATTATTAATAGGTTCTACTCTTCCTCCAGCCCTACCTCTGAAGCGTTATTCAATATTCACTCACCTTTCTCAAGAACTTGACAAATATTTTTTTTTAAACTCAAATACATTTAAAAAAACTTGACCATCCTTTTCAGGAATTAAATAATTTAACATTTTTTTTTCTCATTTGAAGATTACACATTTTATCTTGCAAAATTTCATGGTTATGAAAGGGCTGGAGAGATAGCACTGGAAACTCAAGTCCACAGCGTGGGCAGTGGCAAGGAAACTGTCACACATGCTGCCCTGCCAATCTGTCCCATCCCTACACTGGAGAGACCACCTGTAAGGATGAGACGGCACTTCCATCTCCATGACTATGCAATCTGTGACCTCTCTGCTGGGAATCATTTAATTGTGCCTGCTAACTGAATTAATAATAATGTTGCTAGTTCTGCTGCTTTGAATGACTTTGAAAGTTAAATATTAAATAAAATATGAACTTGCCCAGTAATGTTAATAAAAAGCTGTTTTTCAGCCTGAAGCGATTTTCAAATGTCAAAAAAATGAATAAATCTGTTTGTTTCAACCCTAAAGCAACAGTGAAACATAGAATATTAAATAAAAATACATTTTCTGTAGACATGGACTAGGTATAAAACATCAGAAGTTAATAAACTATGCATGTTAAGCCCTAGAGCGCCTGTTAAACATCATACACAAAAAGAATGTTCTCAATATTCTCAGCCAAGGAGCAGTTCAACGGTTTGGAATAATAAATTAAAAAAAAAAATGCTTGTGCACTGCCCTTAAATCTTTAATCTTTTTCTTTCAAACGATGGAAGAGTGCATGTCTGTCTGTAAAAAATCAGACATCTTGGGGGGGGGGGGGGGGGGGGGGGGAGGAATGCATTCAGGTGTCTAAATGATTTTTATCATATAATATTATTGTTTTTCTCTAACCATTGCTGTGATGCCAACCCTTTTAAATATAAAAAGCAATTATTACCAAATACCAGATTTTACACTTGTTCAGTCATAATCGGAGAAGAACTTATCACAGGTATTACTTTATCTGAGAGAAAAGAAGAAAGCTGATTAGGGGCAAAAAAGTTATATGAAAGGCCTTGATATCTTGATAGCACATTTACAAGGAAATTTAAGGAGAAATAATGCTCCAATCTCAATGGTCCCAAATAATGTAATTTGCTCTCCGTTTGCAAGGTTTTTTTTTCCCCTTTCTGTAGTACAGTTAAAATTATTCCTGCACTAGTGGTAATAGGTCCCCCAATTGAGGACTTGTATGAGAGAGTAATATTATTTCCTAGATCTGTAATTGTTGATTGTTGATTCATATTTTTTATTCCTCTAAAGCTCTTTCTATTTTTCATATCAAGATGTTATTTCTTGAATTGTTATATTGTGAAATTGATAATAATAAAAACAAAAGCAATAATTACCTCTAAAGAGAACCATGCCACACCAATAATGATTTTTCATTGTACTACAAATAGACTATTGGAAAAACGTTTGATTTACTTTTGTACTGTACTTCAACATGGAATGCAGGGAATGGTAAGTAGTTCACCAGAGTGCATTATGTCATTGCAAGTGACACTGCAGCATAAAGATAATTCTCTGAACAACTTTTTCAAGTTATATTTGAAGGCTTTTTAAGCAAAGGTATGAATAAGGAAATAAAACATCTGGGAGATTTATAATAATAATGCATACTGTACTCCAAATTAGAAATGCTTAACTCTAGTCTTTGAAGGTCACAAATAAATCATTTTTAATATACCTACAGAGGATAGTCATAGGAAGATTTATATTTGAAGGTTTGCATTTAAATAATAATGCAAATGATTTGTGCATTTTTTTAACCCTGAAAACCAGATTTGTGTGTAGCCCTGGAGGAGTGAAGTTGTCCATCTATGATATAGTTATTGGATGCATATGAAGCAGGAAGCAGTACCCTTTGTTTTGCATTAAGAGATTTACCACCATTCCAATCCAAATAATGACTTTTTGCATCTACATTATTGTTTAGATCTAGGTGTAAGCATATTCTAATAATGCAATTTATATACAACTTATTATTTCGTTTGGAAAAGTTAGTGTAAAATCTTTATTGATATGTCATGATCAAATAGTTGTTTAATTTAATATAGTACATAGATTTGTAAAGCACAATTGAAATGAGATGGTTGGTCTGAAGATGACTGCCTATGTCTTCAGATGTTTGTCATTTATCAATGCTTGTGATTGTACTTTTGACATTACAGTGGGAGAATGAAAAACAAGTTTCTCCTACCATGGACTTGCAAAGACATAAAAAGGGCCCTTTGCCTTACTAAAGGATAAAAATATTCTCTAACACACTGGGGGTAATTTTCACAAGGATTTACACTTGTAAAAGTAGCATATATTGTAGCAATTTCCAAAAGCCCACTTATGCACAGGGAGAATAACTTTAAAACAATTGTTCACGAGCCCATATGCACATGCAAATGGACTTGCAGCGCTCATGCACATGTATTTTATATTGTGCGTGCATGATCTAAAATACCCACAACTTTAACGTTAACATTGTGCGTGGATATTTGCATACATTTGTATGTGGATTTTAGTTTATGTGCAAATTTGCACATACCGCCCACTATGACACACAACTTCTGGTTCTTCAGGTGCATGTTTTTTCAGCAATGTCAGCATCTGCAAGACAGCTCAACTTCACCACCAGGGTCATCACCCACCTGGCATCCCTTATGGTGAAGCATGGGCGTAACATCTTCTCCATCCCTGGGTTGCACTGCAACCTGCGGCATAACAAGCTGGCCTGGCACCTGGTTCACATATTATTAACTGTGGAGCTTTTTATCTATGTGGATTAAGTAGAATGGGTAGTAGGGGTGGGGTCAGATAAGGAATGTGCATGGGCAATCACTGGGGGGGGGGGGCTCTAGGGGTGTGGGGCTGGAGTCAAGTATAGATGTCCAAGGGGGCTCACTAGGGAGGGTTTTGGAGGTGAGGTGGGGTCAGGTAAGGATGTGCAAGGGGGTCACTGGAGGGGCATCAAGTAAGGAGGTGCATGGGGGAATCACGGGGAGGCTCAATGTGACTCAGTAGAGTAAGAGTCAATAGATATGGCTGGAGACAGTAACCTATGTACAATTCATTATTAGCATGATGTATGTACATGTGTTGCTAATTAATATAAGGCAAGAGTGAAATAGTTGGCAAGGATGACAAGGGAAGACAAGCCAATAATCACATAAGAACATAAGACTTGCCATACTGGGTCAACTTAAAGGTCCATCAAGTCCAGTATTCTATTTCCAACAGTGGCCAATCCAGGTCACAATTACTTGGCAAGATCTCAAAGGGTAGATAAATTCCATGCTCTGGGCAAGCTTTCGGTTTTTGGATCCAAGATGGCCGCACGTACTGAGACCTGAGCGGATGGTTTGTCTAGCTGTGTTTCTTTTTCTGCTGAAACAAATGCCTGCTAAGAGGAAAGGTAAAGTTCGGACTTACCCAGCCGAACTTAAGCCTGCCATGACTATTCAGACGGAAATCACCCGCTTTGTGAGTCCTGCAGTCCCTCAGAGAACCGAGGAAACTGGTGTGCAGGGCAGCGTGGAACAGCTGCTCGAGCCGGCAGAGGAGGTGTCTCTAAGCCCGGAGCAGAGGGAGCCACCAACGCAGCGCGGAGTGGAGGAGGCGAGGGGTGGAGCTCTGGAGGCTTGTGCTTCTGACCCGATTCCAGACCTCACTTCACCGAGTTCCGAAGGGATAATACCGGGATTTCAAACATCAAGCCCGGTGGAACATCGAAGCGCCGGTGGGCAGACTGAAACCAGTGAAAATCTGGGAGAAGGTACGTCCTCGGGAAGCCTCATGAAAAAAGATCTAATCATTATCCCCTCGAGGCCTGCTCAAGTGACTCTAGACTCCTTATGGGAGTTTATGGCCGGCATGGCTTCAGCAATAAACACCATGAATGAAAAATTGGAATATACCAGTTCACAACACGGTCAAAAATCCATCGATGTGCAAACAAAACTAGACGGTTTAAGGGAGAAAGTCAGCGGACTGGAAGAAGAAAATAAGCAATTTCAATTATATAAAATTGCAGCAATAAAAGACAGTCAATCGCTCTCTAGACGTATGGAGTTTATTGAGAACAAATCTAGATATTTGAATCTTCGTATCATCAATTTTCCCAAAGTGGTGGGAGAAATCCCATACACCACTTTGAAGAGATTCTTTATTGAAAGTTTGGAATTGACTGAGTTAAATATGCCTTCCATTAATTCCTGCTTCTTTCTCCCCATGTCGACGCGCCCAGGGAACCCTGAAAACGTTCCCTTTGCAGGGAACCTAACAGGATTTTTAGAGGACTCGACATTAGATGTTATAAATAGAGGGACGCTTCTGGTGTCCTTTATAACTGTTAAAGATATCCGCCTAGTAATGAAAGCATATTTTAGAAAATATCCGCTGAATTTTCATGAGGCAGCTGTAAAAATATTTCCTGATCTTGCACCAGCTACCCAAGCCAGGTGTCAGGGGTTTTTATCCCTCAGACAAGAGGCTAGGAGGCTGGGATATATCGTAAAAATACAGTTTCCTTGTAAATGCTTTCTCATGAAAGATAATGAGCGATTTGTGTTCTTCATTCCTAAACAATTACAGGAGTTTATAGAAGCCAGGAAAACCAACATCATAACCTAAATATAGATTTTGACTGCAGTTTACGTGCAACTAGTAAAGTTAGTTTGTCAATTACCTTATATGTTCCTTAAATGGTTTCTGGATCTAAAATTATTTTCTGCTGGGAGTGAAACTAGAATTATATGAATAATGGTTAAAGAATTATATAAATCCTTTGCATACTAAGATTGTGTTTAAAAAGATATGAATATAAATTTATTGTTTTTATTGTTTTTTCTTCTTATTTGAAGTGGCAAAGGAATTTGTATTTGCTTTCTGTAATGAAAGTATTCACGGTGTTTCTAATAAGCAAATGTTTTCTTTTTGTTTATGTTTAAAATGCAATAAATAAAGAATTAAAAAAAAAATATTCCATGCTCTGGGATAAGCAGTGTATTTCTGCAATACCAACTTAGTAATGATTTATGGACTTTTCTTCCAGGAATTTGTCCAAATCCTTTTTAAAAGCAAATGTAGTAAAGGTACAATTACAAGTTAGATCTTGCTATGGGACATGTCATAGAGTTAATGTTGGCCCTAATAGCAGAGGAAACCTATGGCTTCTTTTCAGCAGGGAGAGATATATGACCCTGTTGCACAGTTCCCAAAGCTATATGCTCTATGGAAAAGGATAATCCCACTGGCTGCACTGCACAGCTTGTTTCCCCATGAAAAGGGAAACAAAGGCTGTTCATAGAGCACCCCTGTTCAGGGGTAATTTTGGGCCTGGTAGCAACATACCACTTCTAGATGCATTAATAGAGTGGAAAGAGGCATGCTGTTCACTTGAGATGTCAGTAGAATAAATAGATACTTATCAGTATTCAGGTCTCAGTAACACCTATAGTGCACACTCAAATTTGTAATTCTGTTTCTCTATATAGATTGAGGATCTGAAAAAGAAGCTGCACAGGAAGAAGAGGAGGTGGCTGAACCAGCTAACAGCCAGGCAGGATGGGGCCAGAAGAATGTTTTTGATATGCTATCAGGAAGATTGTCACAAGGTCTGTTAATGTCCTGTTTCCATCACCAGCAACACAATTTTCCTACTGCTCAGCAAGACCCTGTTTCTGCCTTGAGTGTAAACAGTCCCTCATGCTAACATATTTTCACCTTTGCATGTATTTAGTACATGAGCAGCACTATCATTAAATATTTATTGTAAATATTACTACCCTTATCATAAGGCTTGGGGATAACTGCATGGAGCAGCAGTTACTACCATTAAGATAAACATAGGAGTATCCTGCATAGAGTAGCAGATACTACCTTAAAAAGCTTGCTGGGCAGATTGGATGGACCATGTGATCCTTTTCTGCTGTTATTACTATGTTACTATATATGTTACTATGAAAGGCACCCTCAGGCCTATCTGGAAATCTTTCAGGGTGTTTGCATCCAATCCTAAATGTATTCCTACTAAGAGTATAGGCCCCCTAACCTATACAACTATGTACTGCTTCATGACCTAGATGCCTTTCTATGTAGTCCACAACCCAATGCTTCAAACCCTAACACCAAGTCTATATCTGAGCCCATATCTCAAGCGAGGCACCATTAAATAAAATACCGATTATATTTAATCTTCTGTATGTCAAAGGATCATTCTGTGGCCTTGCCACCATCAATATATTGTAGGTATCCCATAACTAAGAACACTTCCCTTTGCTTACACCTCTCCCAGAAAAGGAATGCCTTATAAAGGCATCTATGATCATGCACATCAAACCCTGCAGGAAATGAGTACATGACACTTAATTGGTGTTGCATCCATCGGTCTCAAACAGCTTCAACCTTTGTACCTCACCTTTCTCTCTGCTCTCCCTGCTAGCCTTGGGAAGATGGCTACCACTGCATCTGCATGCTGCTCTCTCCAGCATCCTGGGAATGGCAAAGCTTCACACCATGTTGCTCCTAAGGTGCACACACCACCCATGTCTTTATCCACATCATGGTGGGAACCTCAGGAGTGTCCCCCTTGAGTGACATCATGGCTAGGGGGGGGGAGGGGGAGGAGGGGGGAGGGAGGGAGAGCCTTGCTATTGTGCCTCTTCCCTAGACAGGTATTTGTATCCCTATGGGAGGCCCACCTAGTAACTCGAGGTGGGGATTAGGTATGAGTGTAGGGGGTTGGGGGCCACTTTCACATTCAACATGAGACGTACGAACAGAACAGTGGTCTCTTGTGAAGATTTGATGGCCTTTGGAGTGAGGAAACTCACTCCAAGATGAGATTTGGACAATGTTCTCTCCACCTAGCTTGTTGTTGCCCAGGTAGAGTGTCCATCAAGCTAGGTTGAGAGAACATTGCCCAAATCTCTCTCTCTCTCTTTCCTAGCCTGCAGCATACTGAAACAGGCTGTCTGGAAACATTGTGAACCGCAATAAACCTTTACCTGCCTTCCCACTGCGGTCCCTTTAAAACCAGAGAAGTGATGTGGCTAGGGATGTGAATCGTTTTTCAACGATTAAAATTATCGTCCGATAATGTTAATATCATCTTAAATCGTTATAGAACACAATACAATAGAAATTCTAACGATTTATCGTTAAAAATCGTTAAATCGTGTTAGTGCGCACTGTCATATGACAGGTCAAAGGTAGCGCCGGCGCCATTTCTACAACGCACAGGAGGTCCGAGAGTAAAAGATCACACCGGGACCCTTCCTCTGGACCCCAGGTAATTTAAGGCATTTTGGGGGGGGGGGGTTGGGGGGGGTGGGGGATTTATTTTAAAGGGTCGGGGTGGGTTTTAGGGTTGTTTTAGTGTGCCGGTTTTCCCGCTCTCCCCCTTCCCCTCCCCCTTCCCCCGATTTACGATTTTTTGACGATAAATCGGGGGAATTGTTATTGTATCGCGGCTCTAACGATTTTTGATGATTTAAATTATATCGGACGATATTTTAAATCGTCAAAAAACAATTCACATCCCTAATAGATGTTATATTAGGAGCTGATTTCACTTGAAGCAGGCAGTTGCTTAAAAGTCTATGAAGTAATTTCAGTGTCTCATAGACTTCTTATATAACAGAAAAGAAATACTATATTTTTAATACTACAGAGATGCATGCCTACCTGTACTAAAACAGCTGTCTGATTAATGACTTGCATCCAGCCTACCCCTCTCCATACTCACAAGGGCATTTTTTTTTTTATAGATAAGCCCCTGCTTTTTAAGGATCCCATCAGCATATCCCATCAAAGACAAAAACAAACATTATCTCTCAAACACCAATCTTTCAAAGGTCATCAGCCTGTTGGAAGACTACTATGCTTGTGTTTTAGAGGACATCCTGGATAATGTTCTTTTGTAGGACTCTTACACCAAAGCTCCCAGATGAGATCAGTCACTCCTTGGTGATCTAATTACCGGTAGTTGGGCCCCTCACCCTTTTTCATCAATGGTAAAAAGAATGAACTAGAACAGTGACCTGATATAAGAGAATCCTCAGAACTTGTGTAGCACCTGAACAGGCTCCCCAACTCACACTGCTTTCCTGCCAGTTTTATGGGCAGTCTCTCACCAGTGACGTCACCGGTCCCACCTCTCACTCGGCGCTCAGTTGTTCTCTCGCCGCTGATGGTAACTGTTGCAGGTCACTTCCAGGTACACTGAGGGGCCTCTCTCTCTCTTCTCTCAACAGGCTCCCCCAGCTTCCTGAATTTCAAGTTCCTTTCCCTGACTTAATTTAGGGGAGATATATAAAATTTCAGTCTTTTTTGCATTCAAAGATTAATTTGGGTCAATACTTTATCAATGGCAGATTGATATATATGTGTGCAGTGCCCCTGACTATGCTGTATGGGGCAGATATTTAGAGGAGCACGCGCATGTTATGAAATCCAGGGTCAGCGTGTGCAAGGGGGTGCACACTTGTGCACCTTGCACATGCCGAGCCCTAGGGGAGGCCCGATGGCTTTCCCTGTTCCCTCCGAGGCCACTCTAAAATCGGAGTGGCCTTGAAGGGAACTTTCCTTTCGCTCCCTATCTAACCCACCCCCAAGCCCCTACCTAAATCCCCCCCTACCTTTGTTCTCTAAGTTACGCCTGCCCGAGGCAGGCGTAACTTGTACGCGCCAGCTGGCTGCCAGTGCACCATCCCCCAGCACAGCCGCTGTGCCGGAGGACTCGGGACTGCCCCCGGACTGCCGCCCTGCCCCTGGCCCTGCCCCCTTCCCGCCCCTTTTTCAAAGCCCCGGGACATACATGCATCCTGGGGCTTGCATGTGCCGCTGAGCGTATGCAAAATAGGCTTGGAGCGTGCAGGGGAGGGGGGTTAAAGGGTTACGCGCATATATTACCCGCGTAACCCTTTGAAAATCTACCCCTATGTGTTTTGTGGACAGAGGATTTCATTTCTTACTGCTGTCAATCTGATACCTTTCACAAGCACTATATTCATCAAAAAAGACCTTTCCTTCCCTTAAAAGCAGAGTTAATTTCCTGAGATAAAGTAGGAAGCTGGGAGACCCCCTCCTCAAGCTTCTTCTCTTTCATACTGTTTTTCTGAAGTCCAGAGTAATGTCAAAGCTGTAACCAGGAAAATGTGTGAATCATCTGATGTTAACAGATACTTTTTGATGATTCAGGGAATATTTTTAGAGAAAGGCATCAAAGTGCTATAATGAAATATCTCTTAAAAGAAGGGCAGTAAATGTTACTGGTATTAGCAATAAGAGTACTAGCTATCGTTATACTTTATGGCTTTTTTTTTTACAGGATAGTAACTTTATTCTCTCTAGGGCTACATCAATTTTACTTTAATGTAATCTAGCTGTGATCATTGTAAACCAGTGCAATCCCCCCTTCACCTTTCTGTGTTGTTATATTCCTCTAAAAATTTCAGGTGCCCATTTACTAAGGGGAATTAATGCCTTAATGCACTATAAATACCCTTTACAGTACCCCAGGGGCTATGGCTGGGGTGGTCACATCTGAGGCATAGCAAATGGCCCTGCAGAAATGCTCTTAATAGTTAAGAAATTGTTGGGAGCAGTGATGGTAGTGTACCATCAACTACCCCTGATAGTAAGGCTTTTGCTACTTATTTCCTAACCAAGGTAATACATTTGTGTAAGTATTTGGAGAAGAAGGGAAGGGCAATATTTAATAACTATGCACTGGATTCAGTTTTGGATAGTCAAATAAGGACTTTTTATTTTTTTAAATCCTTGTCCCTGAATTTAAAAAATTGTTGTCAAATATGAGCTACGTTTTGTTGGTTGGATCCATGTACTGCAAAGCTGGTTAAAAAGTTTATCAGATGATGTATGGCTATTTTTACTGAGCATAATTAATGGTTTCCTAGAGGAAAGGACAGTGCCAGCCGCTTTCCAAATTTCTATAATTAATCCTATTTCAATTAATTAAATTAATTCATTTGATTAAAACTGTTTTGGATACACTGGGTTGTGCTAATTATAGACCAGTGTCAAATATAACTTTTCCAACTAACCCCAGGATTCATCATTCTGCTAGAAATATAGAGGAATGATGACCCGTGGGGAAAAAAGAGGCGGGGGAGAAAGTAAGGAATCAGCCGCATTGCGGCGGTGCATTTTTGCCCGCCGCTGTTGCGGTTGGACTGCACATGTTCTCCTCCTTAGCGCCACGGGAAAAGGTGTTGTTATTTCCCGTTGGCAGCAGTTCTGGGCCATATCCCCAACCAAACCTCGCCAAAACTCCTCCCCATCCCCTGATTTAAATAGGCACCGCCACAATAACGGCACATCACAGTTTAAAGAATGACCCCGTAAGATTGTGGAAAAGCTGGTGACCTAGCACTTGACAATGTTTTTAGAATAATCAGGTTTTTGAATGAGTCACAGTACAGAATCTGTGCTTTTCTCTCTCTGTCATGATATATGGCAGTGAATGGATGGGGCCAGAGGTCCTTTTGGATTTGTACTCAACATTTGACTTGTTTGACCACACTATCTTATTTGATGTAAAAGTATGGGTCTAGGAGTTATATTTTAAGCTGGTTTGTATCTTTTCTCTCTAAAAGAAGGGTTAAAGTTTTGGTTAGAGGGGAATTATCAAGTAAATTAGAATTACATTATGGGGTCCCTCAAGGATTGCCACTTTCCCCATTGTTATTTAATATATTTTTTACAACATTTGTGACATCTTCCCCATTGCCTGTGAGCTTATCTGCATGCAGATGATGTGCAAATAATTAGGGAATAATGAAACAAAACTATTGCATTACTAAATGATAATTTAAAGATCATCTCTAAGTGGTTTATGAGGAATAAATTAATCTTAAATATTAAAAAGACTGAGGGACTGCAGATTAATGGTCAGTTGTCTGCTAGTTGTCCTGTATCAATAAGGGTTGGTTTAGAAGTTGATAGTTTGAAGAATTTATGGATTTTCCTAGTTTCTGACATTTCTTTTAATTGTCATGTTTTACATATAATACAAACAGAATTTTGTAAGCTTAGAATAGTTAGGAGGCTATGCCCATTTTTAAATTCCCAGGTTTTTAGAACAGTGATGCAAGCTTTAACGACATCTCATCTAGACTACTGTAATGTTGTGTGTGGATTTCCTGGAGAGACTCACACAAAGACTGCAATTAGTCCAGAATGTAGCAGAATGACTAGTGGTAGGGTATCCTCATAGACAAGGTCGGCAGAAGCACTTAGGCGAACTAGACCTGGGCCTAGAGAACCGATAATTAGGGGGCGTGATCCATGTGGGACCGTGAGCGGTGGCAAAGAGGCGTGGAGATTCGGTGGGCTGCGAGCAGTGCACAACCTGTTCGCGGTCCAGAAAACCACACACTCAGGAAGCACGATCGAGAAAGAGGTAGGAGTCGGGGCTGAGAGCGGGGGATGGCTATGCAATGGGGGGCGGGGGGTGATGACATGACCGGGGGGGCGGGCACAAAGCAGAAGGTGCCTAGGGTACCTAATCGCCTTGCACCAGCCCTGCTCGTACAACAATGATTTCACCACTATTAAGAGAATTACATTGGCTCCCAATAAGATCTAGAGCTCAATTTAAAATCTTAACAATGATTTTTTGGGGCTTTGAATGAGGTGGGTCCAGAATATCTATGGGCCAAATTACATTGGGACTGCCCAAGGCACCAGTTGCATTCGAGCCAAGGTGCATTATTATTTGTACGTCTCTTTAGGGAGATGAAATGGGTCAGGCTAAGAGCCAGATCATTTTCTATATTAGCGTCAAGGCTCTGGAATCTACTCCCTTTGCATGTTAGATGAGATAGAACTTGTTTTTCTTTTTGAAGGCTGGTTAAATATTGGCTCTTCAATCAATAATATTTTGCCATATACTTAGGCTGTGCTTGAGATGTAAGTTATGGAATATGGGGGTTCTTTATAAGTGATTGTCAGCCTGATGTAATGGTTTTAATTGTATATTTTGGTATTACATGATTTTGTTTTGTTATGCAGGCTCTATTGTACATTGGTTCAGAACCCCGATTAGGCAGGATAAGCAGTCAATAATTAATTTTAAATAAAAAATGTGTTAAGTCTGGAAGAAAACTAAATAAATTAGCCAAACACAGAAATCTCAGCTAATGACTTAATTTTTGTACAGTAAAATAAAATTACATTGCAAATATATGAAAAATTATGCAAATTTGCCACACAATTCCCACATAATTTTGAGAAATCTGCTACAGAATTTGCCAACTCTTGCTGTAGAATCATGAAAAATCTGCTGCAGGAAATTGGGGGCTCTGTTTAAGATTATCTACTCCTTTATTCCTCCTCATTAAAATATCATCAACTTTAATTTAACTTTAATTTAACACCTTGGAGAAATCTGGTGAAATAGAAAAAAGGTCTTTAAAAGAATTAGATTTTATCTTAGTCTTTTTTTTCATACTCAATACTATCTCATATATTTTGATGTAGGTCTATTGTTTTTAAGAACTGCTTTTATCATTTATAACTTTGATGTATTTTTAAATATTTCTGTGTGTATTTGATAATTATGATTGTAACTCACTTTGGATTTTTTGTAAAGGCAGGATATCATGTTAGAATAAATAATATCTGAAAGGCTTGATATGAGATCCATCCAGGGATGTCTTTTCCAATTCTTTCATAAAAAGTTTGGTATACTATATTGACTTTCTGATTCTCATAGTAATTCCCCTAATCTGTTAATAGATGGTATTATTGAAGCTGAAGTAGTTATGGATCAGGATGAATCCCAATTAAATTTGCTACAGTTTCTGCTGTGTATTGGTAGTCCAAAGTAATTGTCATTAAATGTTTGAATCATGCAGCTATGCCATCTGCATGAAGGATGTGGCTGTATTATGATTCCAGATAGTTAAATCACAAGTGGATTGTGATACATTACAGGAGGACCTTGCAAGACTGAAAGATTGGGCATCCAAATGGCAGATGAAATTTAATGTGGACAAGTGCAAGGTGTTGCATATAGGGAAAAATAACCCTCACTGTAGTTACACGATGTTAGGTTCCATATTAGGAACTACCACCCAGGAAAAAGACCTAGGCATCATAGTGGATAATACTTTAAAATTGTCGGCTCAGTGTGCTGCAGCAGTCAAAAAAGCAAACAAAATGTTAGGAATTATTAGGAAAGGAATGGTTAATAAAACAGAAAATGTCATAATGCCTCTGTATCGCTGCATGGTGAGACCGCACCTTGAATACAATTCTAATCGCCGCATCTCAAAAAAGATATAGTTGCGATGGAGAAGGTACAGAGAAGGGCAACCAAAATGATAAAGGGGATGGAACAGCTCCCCTGTGAGGAAAGACTAAAGAGGTTAGGACTGTTCAGCTTGGAGAAGAGACGGCTGAGGGGGGATATGATAGAAGTCTTTAAGATCATGAGAGGTCTTGAATGAGTAGATGTGAATTGGTTATTTACACTTTCGGATAATAGAAGGACTTGGGGGCATTCCATGAAGTTAGCAAGTAGCACATTTAAGACTAATGGGAGAAAATTCTTTTTCACTCAATGCACAACTAAGCTCTGGAATTTTTTGACAGAGGATGTGGTAAGAGGAGTAAGTGTAGCTGGGTTCAAAAAAGGTTTGGTTAAGTTCTTGGAGGAGAATTTCATTAACTGCTATTAATCAAGTTTACTTAGGGAATAGCCACTGCTATTAATTGCATCAGTAGCATGGGATCTTCTTGGTATTTGGCTAATTGCCAGGTTCTTGTGGCTTGGTTTGGCCTCTGTTGAAAACAGGATGCTGGGCTTGATGGACCCTTAGTCTGACGCAGCATGGCAATTTCTTATGTTCTTATCTGTTGTGACAAGGAGGGCATAAGATGGATGCTGTGTGATGTGTAACCTGCATAGAATGTTTGTGGTATCTTGTATTATGCTGTTTATGTGCTTTTGTTTTAGTTTGAGGATCCTCTTTGTTAGTCCATATATTTCCTGTTAGGATTTGTGGGTTCGTGGGCCCTTGGCCCGAGGAGAGAGTGTTGATACCACCTCTGGGGAAGAGCCCCACAGGTCCTCACCATCGGGAGGCGGGTTCAGCTGTGATAGGAGATACAGTAGGGTAGAGGAATGGATAGTCCTGCGTCACAGCCATGTGATTCTAGGTGCAGTAAGGGAGTACTGTGGGGGATCCCGAGGAGCAGGGTGAGAAACACAGTTCTGGGAGAACCCACATTATTATTTATTTATTTATTTTATTTATTAACTTTTATTTACCGACATTCGTGAAGCACATCATGCCGGTTTACAAAGAACTCAATTGGGAGATACAGTATAACAATATAACAAAATGACATTGAAACAGTAGGATGTTACTAAAATGAGAAGCAACAAACAGAAAAACCAAAAAGCAAAATACAACAAAATAAACAATGTTAAAAGAAAACGAGGAGTGGAGGTTTGAAGGAGGGTAGGTGAAGGGGGAGGGGGGGAAGGTAGGCAAGGGGGTAGGGTGAGGGGGGGGAGGGAGGGTAAGAGGTAGAAGGTAGGAGGGGGTGGGAAAAGGGGGATAAGGAAGGGAAGGGGAAAAAGGTATAGAATGAAGAAATAGGGGAGAGAAAGGGGAAAGGAAGGGAGGGGGAGAAAGGCTTGTTTGAGGAAATAAGGGAGAGAAAGGGGATAAGGAAGGGAGGGGGGAGAAAGGCATCTTAGTTTGAAGAAATAGGGTTGAGAGAAAGGCAGAAAAGAGGGATACTATGTACAGATGACTAATGTGCAGTGGAATCACTTAACTAAGTAGGATTATGGAAGAGTTGAAGCAGGTGGTATTCACTGGGGGTAAAAAATTCTTCAGAGGGAGGGACCTGGGAAAGGGGGGGGGGGGAGCAAGGAGTATAAGGTAGAGCAGGGGGCTAAAGGGGATATTAAGTTTGGTTTGTGTCGGGGTAGGCCTGTCGGAAAAGCCATGTCTTGACTCCTTTCTTAAATTTGTGAAAGGATGTCTCTTGGCGTAGGAGTGTGGGGAGGGAGTTCCAGAGGGTGGGGCCAGCGACAGAGAAGGCTCTCCCTCTGGTGTGTGTTGAGTGTGCTGCTTTGAGGGATGGGATGTGGAGAGTGCCTGTATGGGTTGTTCTTGTGGGGTGGTTGGAGGAGCGGTAATGAGGCATTTCATCGAGCCAGGTGTGGTTGTGTTTATGTAGGGAGTTGTGAAGGATGGTGAGGGTTTTGTATTGTGAGCGGAAGGAGATGGGCAACCAATGTAGGTCCTTTAGTATGGGGGTGATGTGGTCTCTTTTAAGCGTACCGGTTATGACTCTGGCCATGGAGTTTTGTAGAATCTGAAGGGGTTTGATGGTGGTGGCGGGGAGTCCTAGTAGCAGGGAGTTGCAATAGTCTAATTTCGTGAGCATGGTGGTCTGTACAACTGTGCGGAAATCATTGGTGTGGAGGAGGGGTTTGAGTTTTTTTAAGATGTTAAGTTTATAGAAACCCCCCTTAAGTAGAGTTTTGATGTGGGGTTTAAAACTTAGGTGCTGATCTATGAAGACGCCCAGGTCTCTTACAGACTGGGTCTGAGAGAGGGTTGTGGTTGTATTTTGAGGCGTGTTCTGTCGCATGGGGAGGGTGAAACGTTCAGGTTGGTTGGAGATGATAAGTAATTCTGTTTTTGAGGTGTTTAGAGCTAGATGGAGTTCAGATAACAAGGCGCTTATGGTGGTGAGGCAGGATTCCCAGCGTTGCAAGGATTCGCTTATGGATTCTTGAAACGGTATGAGAATCTGCACATCATCTGCATATAGGAAGAATTTCAGGCCTAGGTCGGAGAGGAGGTGGCATAGGGGTATGAGGTAAATATTAAAGAGGGTGGAGGATAGGGATGAGCCTTGGGGTACACCTTGCGTGATAGGTATGCGTGAGGATTCGTGCTTGTCGATTTTTACTAGGTATTCTCTGTGTGTGAGGTAGGAGGAGAGCCATGAGAGGGCTGTACCTGCGATGCCTATTTCTGCTAGGCGGGCCATTAGTATTTGATGGTTGACTGTATCATAGGCAGCTGAGATGTCTAATAGGGCGAGTAGGTACGAGTTTCCGTGATCCATACCTTTAAGTATGGTGTCTGTCATGGCCAGTAGTAAGGTTTCGGTGCTTCGGGCTTTACGAAAACCGAACTGTTGAGTGTGGAGGACATTGTGGTCTTCTAAAAAGTCCGTCAGTTGTTTGTTAATAACCCTCTCTAGGACTTTGGATAAGAAAGGAAGATTGGAATCAGGCGGTAATTGGCCGGGTCTGTGGGGTTGAGGGTGGATTTCTTTAGGAGGGGCTTAACTATGGCCAGTTTGAGTGGGTTTGGGACACTGCCTGCGGGAATGGAGCAATTGATTAGGTCCTTAATAGGTTTGGTGATGGCGGGGGTAATAGAGAGAAGGGTTTTTTGAGGGAATGGGTCTGAGGAGTGTGTGGCAGGTTTCATCTTTTTTAGGATAGCTTCTACTTCTATGTTGGTGGTGAGGTCAAATTCTCTAAGGGTGATCTTTTTGTCATTAGGGATGGGGGCGAGGGGGGTGGTGTTGGCCGGGAAGCGAAGTAGGATATTGTCGACTTTGTTCTTGAAGTAGAGAGCTAGTTCTTCGCATCTTTTGTTGGAGATGGTTTCGTTGAGGGTAGGTGTGTTTGGATTGGTGAGTTCTGAGACGTATGTGAATAAGGCAGTTGCATTGAATTGGTAGTCATGGATCTTAGCTGCGTGGAAATCACGCTTGGCTTGGGTAATTGCATGACGGTATGCGTGCAAGGTGTTGTTGTAAGTAGCTTTAAGTGTAGCGGATGGTTGTTTGCGCCAGGCGCGTTCTTTAGCCCTTAGTTCTTGTTTCATTGTTTTTAAGTTGGTGGAGAACCATGGTTTTCTTTTCTCACGTTGTGCAATGGGTATTTCTTTGTGGATGATGGGGCACATCTTGTTGGCTATAGTCGTTGTGAGGTTGTTCCAGGAATGGAGTGCAGTGTCTGGGTTGGTGAGATCGATGTTGTTAGATATTTTGTCGAAAGCTAGGGTGAGCTCTTCTGTACTACAGTGTTTACGGAAGGAGATAGTTTTATGGTATTTTTGTGTGGAAGGTGCGTGGGATTTGGTTTCAAGGGTTGCATTAATGAGGAAATGGTCGGACCAGGGTACTGGGGTGATTACAGGGGGGGTGGCAATGGTTATTTTAGAGTTCACGAAGATTAGGTCGAGTGTGTGGCCCGCTTTGTGTGTGGGTTCGGTGATGATCTGATTGAAACCCAGGGCTTTGAGGGTGTCCAGTAGAATCTTGCAGGCGGGGGTGGCGGGGTGGGCATCCACATGGAGATTGAAATCCCCTAGAATAATGGTAGGAAGGTCTGTTTTGATGTTGACAGTGAAATATTCAGTGATGGGTGAGGGATCTTGTTCAATAACGCCTGGGGGGGCATAGACTAGGCAGATTTACAGGGATTTGGATGTAAATAGCGCAATTTCTAGTTTGGGCGGGGGTTGTGTGGATTGGAGCTTGAGGCTGAGTCTTTTTTTGGCTGCCAAGAGTAGACCCCCACCTCTCTTTTTAGGTCTTGGGATGGAGAGGAGGTCGTATGTCTTTGTTGGGAGCTGGTTAAGGAAGACCTGGTCAGTGTTTTTTAACCAGGATTCGGTGATGGCACATAGGTCGGGATTGTCGTCTGTAAGTAGATCATTTAGTATAGGTCCTTTTTTTTGAATGGATTGGGCATTGAAGAGGGTAATGGCTAAGGTTGTTAAACCTAGGAATTGAGAGAAAGGTGGGGTCATAATAGGTATGAGGGATTTGCGAGGGTTGGGTGGGTGGGGGGGGTATTGTAGGGGGCTTACGTAGTAGTGGGCGGTGCCGTCTTGGGATGGGGAGTAGGCACATGGTTCTAGTAGCAGGAGTAGACTTGGGTAAGGGGATTATAAACCTAGCTACGGGGGGGGGGGGGCTGTAGTGATAGCTGGAGTGGTAGGGTGTAAGAAGCAACTGTAAATAGTAAAGGTAAATTATAAATATGACAGGTGTGTTACAATGAAATATTGGGTACATTCAGCAACATGGTACACTCGAAGGCAGTGTTGGATGAGTCACTAGCAAGGCT
This sequence comes from Rhinatrema bivittatum, assembly GCF_901001135.1. Lineage (NCBI taxonomy): Eukaryota > Metazoa > Chordata > Amphibia > Gymnophiona > Rhinatrematidae > Rhinatrema > Rhinatrema bivittatum. Next base: position 710,705,225 of record NC_042615.1, on the reverse strand, counting down.
GACGATAATCGCATAGGGCGAGCAAAGCTACAATGAAAATACAGGGTGATCACCAGTAAAGAACATTCAAAGGCAGTGTACTATACTGAGTGTTTGTTTTTAGGCTGTTGTTTGAGCCAATTTCGGATATCGCCAAGACAGGTAGCAGGGTGGTCGGGTGTAGGTCTGGCGCTGATGTGCTGGTAGGCGGATTAGGTGAAAGGCTCTTACCCCGATTGGGTGGCGCCGACCGCGCGAACCCCTGTAGAGGAGGGATGAGATGCAGTTGAGGCCGGGAAGGCAGAGCGTTGCGGTATCCGTTGCGCAATCCGTCTGGTTTCGGATGCTTTGTTGTCGGCCACGGTATATATGTGATTAATCTGCGGTCACTCCCTGCCACTGGGTTGGTGCTCCTATGGGGCTGCGACGAAGGGGCAAGACAAAGGGGCTGGCCCCTTTGTCGCGCTCCTTCGTGCGCGCGATGCCCGGCGCGCGGCGCCGCACAGAGCACTGAGTTTTAAAACCTGGCAGGCCGAGCTCCGATTGGAGGCCCTGGCTGGTAGGCGGGATTTAGTGGGTCTCGTCGCGGTTCTCTTTTTCAGCTTTCCTTTTTACAGCTGATAACAGTGTTTCTAGGCTGCGCTGTCGGCGCTGAGGTCGACCGGGCGGGGAGCGTGGTTACCTGGCCTTTAACTCGATAAACTGGAGAGGCACGTACCAGAGCAGGAACCTCCGAAGGAGAGAAGTGCAGGGCAGGCCCCAAGGAGCAGGGAGTGTGAGGCAGGAGCTTTGGGAGGTCCGCAGTGTAGAGTGACCCGAGAGGCATGGCTGCGCAGCAAGAGAGGCTCTGGCGTGATGTCGTAGGTCCACCTGCAGAGCAGGGAAAGCCCGGGTTATTTTCTGCAGTAATGATGAATGCAACCCCGAGAAGTGGGGCTGCGAACAATGGAGTCTCTGGCAGAGAAACGAGGGCACTACCCCGAGAAGCGGAGATGCTGAGTAGAGTTGCTGAGATAGAAAGGAAGCGCTGCCTCAAGGAGCAGGGAGGCTCAGACACAATCTCTGTTGTAGAATGTAGGCACTGCTCCAAGGAGCGGTGAAGCGCAGGTACTCACTTCCAGCCAAAGTTGGTTCCAAGAGGCGACCCCTGGGGAGCAGGGAGGTCGGTAGACAGGAGCTCTAGGAGATGCAGGGCTAGCCCAAGGAGCGGGGGAAGCCAGAAGAGAGAGTCTTCCACAAGAGTGCGGCAGGGCCCCTGAAGAGCGGGTACCCAAGCAGAATCCAGAGCATGTGGAACCGATTCAGGAACCACAGGTCCGTGAAGCTAGGAGCAGGAAGCAGTAGCGATGGAACTCGTTGCCAAGTCAGCTGGCAAGGGGTGAAGGTGGTGTTTAAGAATCCCGGCCAGGTGACATCATCAGCCAGGGACACCCCTGAGGTTCCTGCCCTTGGATCTTCAAAAGAGAGGCTGGTGGCGCGTGAGCACACCTAGGAAGGCCCTGAGCTGGCATGAGTGGTGCCGGCGTCCCGGACGCCATGAGACGTCCTGGGAACCCGGAGGAATGCGGCGGTAGTGGCTAGCCTCTGCCGCAAGTAGGCCTGGAGACAAGAGCTGAGCAGAAGATGAAGTGAGTTTCATCGGTTGCAGCCATCTGCGACCGACGGTCATAACATTTCCTCTGTGAGTGTGACAATACTGGATATAATTGGTCTGCCAGGGTTCACAGTTCTGTGGATGTTTTGGTACCATGTAGAAAGTCCCAATAGGAGGGTGGATTGGTATCAGGTTTTCCAAATCTGACTGTTGCAACTTTGGAGATGAATTGATGAGATTTTTCAATTGTTTGTATACTTCTGTGTGGTATCAGGGCTGTAATACATCTGTTCTACTGTGACATTCACAGCCTGTGGGATTTTGCAATACCAACACAAAACTGAACTTTAGAGGTTCACTTCTTAGCTAACAACTTCAAATAACTCAATTGGAGGTATCCAGGATTGAATGGGACACCAGGTTCTAATATGGAGATTTGTGCATGAAAGGAAACTTTTTATTTGGTTGAATCAGGGCCAGATTTTGGTGCCCATAGGCAGACTGCCACAGTAGTGCCCTTTTGATATTGTGCTAGTACAATGCTCTAAAGCATGCAGCAGCTGGCTCCTTTTTGGTCATATATTTGGCACCCTGGGCAATTGGCTATGCCTAAATCTGAATGCCTTTTATCTTATCAAACTTTCCTTTCTTTTACCCAAATAAAACTTGTTTTTGAAAATGAGGGAGCTAAGATGGCAGCTTGTTAGGCTTCCTGAGTGGGTCAGCATTTTCCTCTTGAAATTTTGACCTCCTTTGCTCTGCCCCCGAAGCAGAAAGGTAAGCCCAAGCAATTCCCCTCAGCACCTGTGGTCCTACCGGGTCAGTGCACACTGGACACTGTGATCTGCCAGTCATTGCTGGAGAGTGGGAGTGTGAAGTCCAATGCAGCTTCCATCAAGGGAGTGGTGGGTTTCTGGACGTCACACACAGCTCCCAGAGCATTTCCCTCACCCCAGTGGGGTTGCTCTGACATCGAGTCGATGAGGCGGTTCAGGAAAATGATGTGGCCACCATTGGGATGGGAGAGGCTGCTGCTAGAGAGGACTTGTCCTGTTTAGATGTTACCTTTTCTGGGGATAATGGTGATGTGTTGCCTTTTGACACCTTCTAGTGATGTGCTGAAACTGGAGACAAATCTGCTTCTCTCCAGCTTTGTCCCCTAGAACATCTGGCGAGGCCTGCTGAAGTTTCTCTTAAAGGATACGCGCGGCTACACGCGTATCTATTAAAATCCGGCGATAACACCGCGGTGGTGTGATTGCTGCCAGCTTTCGCAGGCCCGCCCCCTGCTTCGCCCCCCCCCGCCCCCCGGTACTGCGCGATTCACTAAGGCCTGCGATTTAGAAAATCCAGGCCTAACTCTTGGATTTTATTGTTACTGTTTATACTTGCATCTTCTTGTATTTAGGTTTAAGAGCCTTCTTTTACTTTATTCTCTGAGTTCAATTTCATTTATTAGATTTATCACGTGTTCCATATACCAAAGTTCTCTGGGTGAGGTAAGGCACATAGAACAATGACAAACTAACTTTCCCTTATTTTTATTTGTGATGTGTATTAGTTTTAGTTAATTTTATATATGCAGTAGTTATTCATTGTAGTCTGCTATTACCCTTATGATGAAATATCATGGTATAATTTTGTTTGTGTGTTTTCATTATATTTTTCTATGGTTATAATTTTTCTGTATTCTTGGTTATGTTATGTCTTATATCTTATATTTGAGTTCTTATTTGATGTTTTTATTGTTATATGTTCTATGTTTTATTAATGATATTGATATATTTATTGTAATTTAATGCTTTATATTTTAATTTTGTAATATTGTCTTGGGAACTTATTGAGAGGCTGAATAAGACATTTAAATGAAAGAATAAATAAATAAATAAGCAACTCTAGAATATCTAGCGACATATAAGACAATGTGTCATTCATTTATACCACAAAATGAAACTGTCATTGGTTTAGAGATGAGACCTGGCAAGGACTTGAACAAGAACCATTCCCACCAACTTTAACTAGGATAACCAAGGCTATAGTTCTCTGTAATTCTAAACTTCATAGTTTCTTTAATGATTAGAAATACTATCATAGCTTGAGAAAATAGCTGATGTATGATGAATGCATTTTTAACAAGAATTAATAGAGCACATCAATATTTTAAATCATTATAATGGCCATATCATCAATTAAGTTTGGGAAAAATGGCAACCTTTTAAATCTGTTATCAACATGCATATAGAGAACAATTAAATATATGAATTGAGAAAATTAACAGTTTCAAATGCACTTAATTTTAATGGTACTAATTTATCATCCAAGTTTTACTGACAATAGTTTTGTTTTGGCTTATTTTGGCTCTGTAAAGGAGTTAATTTATAAGTTTATAAAGACTAGTGCAAACTTTGATAACATAGAAAAAGTTGATTTGAAAAGCTAATTTGTGCAATAAAAGCTACAATTATAATATGACTAGATAGGCCTGTAATGATCTTGCACAGTAGGCATAATTCTTTATTTATTAAAAGCCTATATAAATATGTAAGCTTCCTGATACTGAAAGCAATGCTTTGTTTTGTTGGTTTTATCCTACCCTGAAGAACTTTCTCATTAAAGCCTTTGCCATACAGTTCTTATTAAAGAGCTATGATGTGTGAATACATTTGCCAAGTGTTTTTTTGTATAGGCTGCATGTCTCTCATAAATTATATTTATTTATTTATTTATATTCCGCATTAGCCACTTCCAGTGACAAGCTATTCATTATTTTTTTAATAAATCACTTTTTAAGTTATACATCATCAATAAGGAACGTGTAATGTAGCTAAAAGTGCACACATTGTGAAAGTAAACACATATTTCATATTTATTCAAATTTAGATACCACACGTATCTTACATTCACAGTGCGTAACTAAAATACATATACAGTTCTACTCCTAAGTTTACATATACCCCTGTCAGAATTTGTAAGATGTGTAGCATTTTTAGAAAACATGAGTAATAGAAAATACACATTTCTGTATTTATAATGTGTTTCAAATTAAACTACTTTATGCATCACAGCACAATCATTAAACAAACCATAGCAATAAAGGAAATAATCAAATGGTCCTGTTCAAAAGTTTGCATAACCTTAGTTCTTAATATCGTGTATTGCCCCCTGTTGCATCAATGAAGGCTTGCAGTCTTTTGTGATAGTTATGAATGAGGCCTATTATTTTCTCATGTGGTAAAGTTGCCCATTCCTCTTTGCAAAAAGCCTCCAGATCCTGTAAATTCTTTAGTTGTCTACCATGAACTGCATGCTTGAGTTCTCCCCAAAGTGTCCCAATGATGTTAAAGTCAATGTGAGGACAGGAGACTGTGATGGCCACTCCAGAACTTTCACTTTCTTCTGTTTCAGCTGTTGAAGGGTCAACTTGGCCTTATGTTTCAGATCATTGTCATGTTGGAAAGTCCAAGTGCACCCCATGCACAGCTTCCTAGCTTGATGAATGGAAATTCTCCTCCAATATTTTCTGATAAGATGCTACATTCATCCTGCCATCAATTTTGATTAAATACCATTTGCCGCTTTAGCTCACACCTCCCCAAAACAAGCAGAGATCAATCTCCATGGTTCATAGTAGGGATGGTATTGACTCCTCTCGAAACATAAGGGTAGATTTTAAAAGGGCTGCGCATGCGCCCATAAATGCATGTACCTCATCATGCACAAAAATACACACTATTTTATAACCTATGCCCTTAGGTTATAAAATAACCTTCATGAGAGAGAGAGAGAATCTTTAGAGGGCTCAGTCTGATACTCTAGGGACCATTGTAAGGGGGCACTGTTGCAGTCTGGGAAGCTGCGGACCAGGAGTGAACCCTTAGGCCGAACTACCCCAATGATAGGGCAGGTCGGGAGGCGGAGCCACAGGCAGAGGTCTTCACCCGGGAACCAGGAACCCCCCAGGAGGAGCCCGTAGGGTCCTAGAACCTTGGGACTTAGGAGAACAGTGAGAGTCTCTATAGTAGAAGAAGGCCTGGGCAGAGAGTATGATAAGGTAGTCCAATAAGAATGCTGTAGTCCGTGGGCTGGTTGGGGCCGGCGTATGCTGGAGCAGATAGTGAGCAGATACAGAGTCTTATAGCGTGCTGTGGACTGGAGCAAGCTATGAGCAGGAACGGAGTCTGTAGCGTGCTATGAGCTGAAGCAAGCTGTGAGCAGGAACGGAGTCTGTAACGTGCTGAGAACTGGAACAGACTGTGAGCAGGAACGGAGTCTGTAGCATGCCGTGAGATGAAGCAACCTGCGAGCAGGAACGGAGTCTGTAGCGTGCTGAGAACTGGAACAGACCGTGAGCAGGAACGGAGTCTGTAGCGTGCCATGAGATGAAGCAACCTGCGAGCAGGAACGGAGTCTGTAGCGTGCTGAGAACTGGAACAGACTGTGAGCAGGAACGGAGACGAACCCAGGTCAGGCTGGCAGCAGGCAGGAGTGGAATCAGGCACGGGCAATGGTCGGTGGCTGGCGGCAGGCAGAAGCAGAGTCAGGAACAGGCTGAGGTCAATGGCAGGCGGCAGGCAGAAGCAGAGTCAGGAACAGGCTGAGGTCAAAGCAGGAACGTGGAACAAGTGAAGCGCAACTCAGAACTATTAACCAGTAGCGACCCTCGTTGCAAGGCAATGAGACGGTAACCGAACGCCGGTTAAATCAGGCTTGGGGCATGGCATCGTTAGCCCGGGCGGGGCCCGACTTCCGGCGGCTGTGCGTCCATAGTGCGCATCCTCACGCGCACGTGGCGGCAGGGAGAAGAGCTGGTAATGGTGGACGCCCTGAAGGACCGACAGAGCCGCGGGGGCGGTGTTTCCACCACTGTAGGTAAGCGCAGTGCAGAGTGGTTAGAGGGGAAGCGGTGGAGACCGCAACAGGCACTTTAATTTGGGGTGACTTTGTAGGAGGTGGCTTGGGATTAGGGGGTGGTTTTACAGACACATTCAGTGGAATCCATTGTAAAGTTGACATCATTAAAGATTTTTTAACCTTATAAGTGATGAAAATTCCAAAATGGATACCACTGATTATGTCTGTAGCACCACCTCCCTAATCCAAAGCCACCTTAGATTGGTCCCTATATAGAGTATCAGACTGAGCCCTATAAAGATTCTCTCTCTCTCTCCTACCTCCTCTTAATGGGCAGCTAAACCAAAGTGGTGCACATAACATACATATGTTAGTTCTGGAACATCCATGGCCTGCTTCTTTTCCGCCTACTTTTTCTGGGCACATTTACCTCAATATATGCGTGCCCTTCCTGGCTATTTAAAATTTGCGTAGCTCCCATGCGTCCCACTTACAAACGTACATGACCATTTTTGCACGCACAAGGCTTTTAAAATCTACCTTATAATGTTTATGGTTCTGACAGTTCAATTTTGGCCTCATCACATCAAATTAATTTGTTACAGTTTTTATATTTCTCTAGGTGCTGTTTCGCATATTGTAAGTGGGCTGTTTTGTGGCATTGATGCAGCAATGACTTTTTTCTGGCAACTGTACTATGCAGCCCATTTTTGTTCAAGTATCTTCTTATTGTGCATGCTGAAACAGCCACACTACTTTGTTTCAGAGAAACCTGTATTTCAGTAGAAATTGCTTGTGGGTTTGTCTTTGCATCCCAACAAATTTTTCTGATTAGCATTTTCAAATTGGCATTTTCAAATCTTTGGATATCTTTTTATATCCTTTTCCTGCTTTATAAATTTGAACTACTTTTTCTCGCAAATCTTTTGATAGTTCTTTTGCTTTCCCCATGCTTTAGTAACCACCAAAGTTAGTGCAGCTCTGGATGAAATGAACAAGGGTTTCTCAAGAACTAATACATTCATTGACTATTTAAACATAGACACTAATTACAATCAAACAAGGCACAGGTGTGGATACCTACCCTTTATTGCCATCTTAACCTGTGTATATCAACCTGAGTGTATATTATCAGCCCAAACATTCAAGGATCCTTTTGAACAGGATCATTTTATTGTTTCCTTTATTGTTATACTTTGTTTAATAAATTGTGCTATTCTGTGATGCATAAAATAGTATAATCTGAAACACTTTAAATATAACAGACGTGTTTTGTCTGATGACTCCTGTTTTCTTAAAATGCTACACATCTTACAAATTCTGCTAGGGGTATGTAAACGTATGAGCACAACTATATAATAAAATCCAAAACACAAGGGGATGATGCAATAAAAATGTGCCCATTCGACTCTCCTGGGTGTGTGATGAAATATGTTAATGAGGTGCCACACTAAAAAGGATGGGTTAGGGATCAATTTTGCATCCCTAGTACATCCTTGGCATCGGATGCCCAGGAGATGTGGCTGTGTGCGGATTAGGAAAACGGGCACTTGTAAATTGAGCAACCATTATGCTAACCTGACCACCATCAAGACTTTATTTTTCATGATGCTGCTTTCTCTGGTTCCTCCTATTTAGTATCATGACGATAATAAGTAGGAGGAACCACTGAAAAAGCAGTATTTTTTGCTTTTTTGTGGAGGCTTGGGGCGCATAAAGACTTAACGCCAACTCCAGGGTTGGTGTTAATTTTTGTCTGTTAAAACGTGCAGGCGCATGGTGATTTTTTTGTCAGGAGTAATAGTTAATAGCCTCATCTACATGGCATTTACATGTGATGAGCGCTATTAGCTAAGCACTGGTTTGGATTTGTGTTTTGGACACGCTAATACCATTATTGCATTGGAAGTTATTCTAGTGCATCCAAATTCCGTGTCTAACCGCATGTCAAGCTATGTGCTAGGCTGAGCGCACTACATTGCATCGGCCCCAATGAAAACAAAAAAGTGGAATTGGGAAACAGAGCTGTAATTAGAGAAGTTTATAGCAATTTCCTAAACTGCTTGGGACATTCGGTCAGGCGAAGCTGGTCTGGTAGTGTATTCCATATAATTGGGCCTGCTATAGAGAAGGCTCTGTCCTGAATCTTTCCCAGACAAGCATGCTGAATGGAAAGTACTTCAAGGAGTCCTTGATTGGCTGATCACAATGATCTGCAGGTATGATAGATGCGCAATGTAGAGTTTGATTCTGTTATCCAAAAAAAATCTTAACTGATTGACTAGACGCAAAGATTGTTAAATATTGACCATCATAATAGGCATCATCGTATAGTACTATGACTTTCATACTCTGCCTTATATATAATCATTGGTCAGAGAAACCTCTTTTCTGAAATTTTTTTATATTTTGCTATACGTGAAAATTCATCACCATTTAAAATGAGAACTCTTATATTTATATATATATTCTTATATTTAAGCCGTTGTACTTACCTTATACCCTTGTAGAAAATGAATTCATGCCCGAATGTTCCAATTTTTCAAAGGTAAGATTACCAACGCCCGACATGGGGCCATGTTTCCGACATCAAAAGTCCTTTGTCAAGGGCTAATACAGATCAGGGCAGCATGATGGCGTTTTGGTGTTCTACAAAATAGTAGAATAGTATTGCAGGTTAAGTTTTCCAGCGTCCCTTTATAAAAAGTAGGTCGCCCTGTGCAAGATTAACGAGTTTGATTCTGTGACATCATGATTATTCAGAATTTTATGAATTAGAGTGCTAACTTTATATTTTACTCTCCACTGTAAAGGTAACCAGTGGAAAGAATATAGTACAGGAATAATGTGTTGATGAGAACCAATAACAGACAGAACTTGTGCTGTTGAGTTCTGGATAATTTGTAGAGGTCTGAGAGAAGTAGCAGTATAAGGAATTGCAATAGTCTAGACCTAAGATTAGTGCTTGAAAAACAGGTAAAAAAATAATCTGACAATAATGGGTTTAACTGTCAAAGCATGCAAAGTTTGATCAAGGCAGTCTGATTAACTTTCTGGATATAGCCATTGACACGTCATCTTTGAGCAAAACACTCCAACTATGGATGTGTTGGGAAATGTTCAAATTGAAACAATCAATCAATAGTTCTATGGGTGAATTAACCATGGGAGATCTACTCAAGATGATTAGTTCATTTTTATTAGTGTTCAAGGATAGTTTGTTATAAGTTAATTTATTCACAGTGCTCAAGTAAATTATAGTAAAGTTTTGGTGGGCCTACGGCGCATGCAAAGGGCCCACGGCTTACCTGGGGCTGTGGGCCGAAGACGGGCAAGATTTCCCAGCACGGCGGTGCTAGCCGATGGCCTCGGGGTGCTCCGAGGACAGTGTGGGCCGATGTCATTGGGGCGCACCGGCGCTCCGGCACGTCCCGATGATGTTGACGATGTTGTCACGCATGAGGGGGGTGGGTATTCCTGTGGGCCGGCATCATCGTGGATGGCTGCGGCTGGCCCTGATGACGTCGGCCCGGATATTTAAGGCGTGAGCAGCACCACAGCCGGCCTTTTTCACCTCTCCCAGGGGACCAGCATCAGAGGCATGGCTGCGGCACGGCCCGCATCACCGACCATGTGGCACTTTGGCAGCAGGTATGGCCTTGGAGCTCGGGACCCAGTCAGCCGGGGGGGATTCGGGATGCGGCGACCCGGGGAGGAGGGGGGTGTGGGGGGCCACAGAGAACAAGGCCCATCATTTAATAAGACAAAGAAGAATTAAAAAAAAAATATAGAGAGTTGACGGAGGCCTGCCTATTGCAGGTGAAGCAGCCCACAACACAGCTGCCCATCGGCAGTCAGGGAAGCCCATCGGCAGCCAGGGCGAATGGCGGGATCAGCTTGTTTTCCTCTCCTCCCTTCAGCTTGGAGGACGAAGAGACACGGGAGTGGAAGGAGGGGCTCCTTTCTGATGGGCTGGGAGCGATTCCTTTGCCCGTGCTCGGGCTGCTGAGGGCTTAAATGTCTGGCGTTGTGCATTGTCTGCCCGGATCTCCCTCCAGATTCGTCTTTCTGGGATCAGATCCTTGTGGGGCAGGTGCGGATCTGGGGAAGGGCCACAAGTAGAGGGACATGTGTTTTGTGAGCCCCGTGGGACTGTGTGTGGAATGGGGTGTCCTTTGCATTCGCGTTACTCTGTGTCGCTCCATGCTGGGACCGCACGGGTGATAGGTGCAGTTCTGGTCGCCGCACCTCAGTAAGGATGTAGTTGCGATTGAGATGGTACAGAGAGGGGCAATTAGAATAATGGGGGGGGGGGGGGGGGGAGTGGAACAGCTGTGAGGATAGACTGGCGAGATTGTGACTTTTCCGATTGGAGAGGAGACGGCCGAGAGGGCGATATGTTGGAGGTGTTTGGAATTGTGAGAGGTCTAGAGAGGGTAGATGTGAATTGGTTATTTGATATTTCAGATAGTGAGAGGTCTAGAGCTGGTAAATGTGAATCGGTTATTTGCTTTTTCAGATAGTGGAAAGACTGGGGGCCACCCTGAGAGGTTAGTAAGTGGCACATTTAAAGTAGGTAAATAAGTTCTTTTCAGTCAATGCATGATTGAACTCTGGAATTTTTTTGTCAAAGGATGTGGTTAGTGCAGTTAGTGTAGCTGGGTTTAATGAGGATTATATAGGTGCTTGAAGGAGAAGTCCATTGCCTGCTATCAGTTACGTTGACTTGGAAAATGAATACCGCTATTGCTGGCAACAATAACAAGGAATAGACTCAGCTTTTCGATACTTGCTGGGTTTCTTAGGGACGATTGGCCGCTGTTGGAGACGAGAGGCTGGGCTGGAGGGATCCATTGGTCTGACCCGGTACGGCAGGTTCTTGTGTCATGGGTGGAAGTTAAATTTTGAATTTGATCAGATAGTAGATCAAATTGGCAAGTAGTACTGTTTTTTTAAAACAATTCAACTATAGCCTGCAATCTTAAAATAGTGGCTGCTAGGTAAGAGTGGAATGACCTGGTCTGGAGATAAGGGCACTGATGGCAATAAGACAGTCACAGTCAGTTAAGGTAAGAGGAGCAGCATATTCAGGGAAGGTGGTAGCTACCTCCCTTTTATGTCATAGAGAAGATATATACACCTCCTTCTGAAACTTGGGCTCCCACATTTTGTCTACGCCGATGATGTAAAAAGTCCTCATTCACATCACAGACTCACTACCCAAGTGCCCTTTCCACCATCAACAGCCTTCTCACACAACTCAATCTAGCGCTAAACACAAATAAAACCGAACTAATGATCATCGCCCCCCAACAACTCAATCCCTCACCCACCAATGTCAACTCTCTGCACCCCCTCCCAGACATGTAAGAGACCTTGGTGTAATTCTTGACACCCAATTCAACCTGCAAAAATTCATCAACACCACCCTTAAGGAATGCTATTTCAAACTACACACACTCAAAAAACTAAAACCACTTCTGCATCCCAGCGACTTCAGAACTGTGCTTCAGGCACTCATCCTATCCAAAATAGACTATGCAAACGCCATACTACTAGGCCTTCCCAAAAATGCCACAACCCCCTTGCAGCTCCTTCTAAATGCAGCTGCGCGCATACTAACAGGCACACGCAAAAATGACCACATCACGCCCATTCTTAAACAACTACATTGGCTCCCCATATCCTCAAGAATCATCTTTAAGACTCTAACCCTCATACACAAAGCCATACACAACCCAAACATGCATTGGTTCTCTGACACCCTCCACCTTCGTACGACATCAAGACCAACCAGATCACCATACCTTGCAACAATACCCACTCCTACACCCAAACTATTCCACCTCACCTCCAGCAAACAACGCTCCATCTCCTTAGCTGGTCCCAAGCTGTGGAACTCAATGCCCACTAGTCTACGCCTTGAGATATGCCCAAAGAAATTTAGACAGAAACTTAAAACATGGCTCTTCACACACACCTACTCTTAATCTGCCATCCCAGCTCCACTCCCCCCCCCTCACCCCTCCTCTAACCCACCCAACCTCACACCCAGACACTTTCTTCCCCCTCCACCCCCCTCCACCACCCTCCCCTCCTCACCCCCCCAACCTCTCATCCCATCCCCCCCAACCTAGCCTCCCCTCCACTCCCGCACCTTGTATATCGAATGTACTCAATAGAATGTTTATAGAATGTACTTAACCCCTGCTTTTTGTAAATAAACCCCTTATTCCCCCCCCTGCTCCCAGCATACTCATATAGTTCTAAGTTACTACCCTGCCCCTTCCCTCCCCCCTAGTTATAATATCAGTTACAATGTAAAGCCCTGTTGGCTGAATTTGCTGTTGTCTGGAAACCGATGTGATGTCTCGTGTGAATGTCGGTATAGAAAAATGTTAAATAAATAAAATAAATAAATATATGAGGATATACCTGGCCGCAGCGGTGATCCGCCGCGGCAAACAGTTCCCAAGGAAGCCCTGACCCAGGGCAGTTGTTCCTGCAGGCTGGAGTGGGCCCGCGGGGTGCCCCCTCGCCAGGAGCCCTCCTAGTCTCCCCGGGGCTCAGCATCTTCATTGCCGAGAAGATTCAAGATGGCCGCCACCATAGGATTCAAGATGGCCGCCATCAACTCGTTTGCATTTAAAGGGACCTGGTCCCTTTAACTAGACTCACCTGCTTCCAATGATCCAGAGCAGAGGAAGTATATAAGGAGGCTTCCTCTGCTCATTCCTCGACTTGGCAACGTCTCCTGTGGGCTTTGTCCAGTCTGCTTGCTTCAGTGAGTTCTTCAAGCTTGGCTTCTGCTTTGTCTTCCTGGTTCCTGACTTCGGATTGGCTTACGGTGATTCTCTGGTTCCTGACTTCGGATTGGCTTACGGTGATTCTCCGGTTCCTGACTTCGGATTGGCAAGCGGCGATTCTCTGGTGCACGACTTCGGACTGGTGAGCGACGACCCTCTGGCACTCGACCTAGGACTCCTCCAAGACTCCGTCACCAAAGGCCCACCTAAGTCCCAGCGGCCCGGGTCCCTATGGGCTCCTCCTGGGGGGACCGCGGGCTTCCAGGGCGAAGCTCCAGTTGGCCTTTGCACCGTTGCTCTGACCTCCCTAGGTCCACCTAAGTCCCAGCGGTCGGGTCCCTACGGGCTCCTCCCGGGGGGACCGCAGACCACCAGTGGTGAAGACACAGCGCCTCTTCTCGTCTCTTCATCGCCTCCATATTCGCCTCAGCCTCCAGTGCCAAGGGTCAGCTGGTCCCGCCTCTTGTTCTGCCTCGCCACCCGGTGTGAGAGCCTACGGGACTTCCGCAAGGTATTCCATCCTCATGTCGGCCCAAGGGTCCACAAGCCTGAGCATAACATCGATATGGAAGTGTTCTATGAGCTGTCCTTCATGGGTCACATAGAAGGGACCAAGGGGCATGGATGATGGTGGAATTAACAACCACACATAATATGATAGACTAGTAACTACAAGGAATATATCCCATTTACCATGAAAACAAGGGCTATTAGTAACAACAAATTGCAGGAGAACAGTAAAATTCCAAGGAAAGTTGTGGACAGTGTTAAGAGTTATACTGGAGGACCAAGGGAACCCAGGCACCACAGTACAGTTATGGGAGCGTCAAGTGTCATTTAAAAAAGAAAGTCATGAAGCAGGGTTACAAGTGATCCCACCACGCAATACTATGTCATCTGAAATTTGGAATCCCTCCATGAAATTCCTTAAATATCTGGAATCATTGTTATGTGGATAAAAATCAGTTAAGGCACTAAAATGGGACTTGGGATTATATGACCACATTAACATTGCAATTAGGAAAATAACTAAATACTTTTGACATATCCCAAGGAGTGAAAGAATAGCAAACTGTAAAACAGTGAGTAGCTGGGGGGAGATAAATAAAGTATTGAGAGGTGATATGGATCTGAATCATAACAAGTCATCAAATTGGTTGGAAAAATGGAAGAACAAAACATAGGTTCATTGAGATATATAAGGAGAAGACTACATAGAAAGCAATTGGAAACATTACTAATTTGTCAATGTCACGGAAAGGTTTAGGTATGAGTTTTCACTCCAAGAAAATTCTAGACTCGAGCCTCCGGTCTCAAGCCGGTACTTGGACATTTATTCGGAGGCTTCAGGAGGTCGGGGATTCGGTGTTTACGGTCAGGGTGCATGGTCCGCCGCACATCACTCGAAGTCACGGGTGAATGAAGGAATAACAACAAATATAACAATACTGGAAATTTTTTTTCCCCCATGTGGCTGGCACTGGTAATCTGGCAAACACATCGTCTTCTGGTGGCTGGTGCTGGTAGTCGGGCGAACTCATTGTCTTCTGATGTGACAACCAAGTCAAGGTTTCCGTCATCAACATGCTGTCAGCAAAAATATCCACGGGTGGCGGACATGTTTCGGCAGGTTTCCTGAGCAGTTACAACGGCATACCGGTCTGGCATGAGTTCCCGGTCTCAAGCCATGATTTGGACATTCATTCAGATACTTCTGGGGGATGGGGATTTGGCATGTACTGTCAGGGTGCGTGGGCCGACGTGCAATGGTCGGCCGCATGGGTGGAGAAATGAATAACAGCAAATATAACATTCCAGGAGCTTTTCCCCATATGGGTGGCATTGATAATCTGGGGGGGGGGGGGGGAGCACTTGCGGAACAAACACATCATATTCTGGTGTGACAACCAAGCAGTGGTTTCAGTCATCAACAGACAGTCAGTCAAATGTCCACGGGTGGCGGACCTGTTTCGACAGGTAGTCCTAAGTAGTTTGCGCATTAATATCACTGTAAAGGCGCGACATGTTCCAGGGGTGTTTAAGGGTGTGGCAGATTCATTATCTCATGATGAATGGTCTTTGTTCCGTAAACAGCTACCTGATGCTGATGAACTGGCAAATGCAGTACCAGAGCATGTATGGGCAATTGGTCGCCAACCACGTTAGAACTGTTGCGACGATCTGTGGCTCCCACCACATGGGATGCTTATTGCAGGGGGATACAGAAGAGTGTGCTCCTTCCTGAGACAACATGGTTGGAGAAAAGGACCGGTGGCAGAGGAACAAATTGTGGCATACATATTGTGGGCCAAGGATGTGGGAGTGTCTAGGGGCATAGTAGTGAAGCAGGTAGCTGGGCTTGCATTTTTCATGGGAGCCCAAGGTTGGGGGGACCCTACCAAAGGATTTCTGACTTGAAAAGTGTTGAAAGTTTGGGGAAGGAGACTAGGGGCCCAGAGAGATGGGCGGCATCCCATAACACATGATTTATTATTAATTTTAATATGGCATAGGTTAGGCGACGTATGCCATTCAACATACGAGACACAGTTATTTAGGTTAGCTTTTACACTAGCCTTCTTCGGCATGCTACGCATTGGTAAGCTAGTGGCAACATCTAAAAAAGGATGTCGGTCACACGGGAATGCTGTCACGAAATAGGGGGACATGATGAGGATGTTTATACCAAGGTCCAAAACTGATCAATTGGGGCGGGGGAGGGGGGGCTACCTTGACATTAAAACGATTGCATGGTCAGGTCACTTGCCCAATGGCCAATTTAGAGAAATATCAAGCCATGCGACCTTCAAAAGGGGATCACTTACCTATACATACAGGCAGGGCCCCCTTAACGCGATACCAGTTTTCAGCGATACTCGCGCGAACCTTAAATGAGATAGGTTTACATAGCTAAAAATGGTTTATAGACATTTCCTTCAGGAACTTATATAAACATTTTTAAACCCACTATGCTAACTTCTTTCACCATATCCTCTGGCAACCTATTAAACAGTTTGTTGTGCACTTGAAGGTACATTTTAAAAGTGTTGCCTATGCAAAAATGGTCACATACGCCAGGAAGTATGCGCGACAAGAATAAGGGGTCTGGAGATTTTGAGTTTTAAGTCTTTCAAGGGTGAGAGAGAGAGAATATGACACTCTATATCTCCCACTGTAAAAGGGGCACGTTCAGCTCAGGGTGGGCTTTGGGAGGGCAGTGTTACATTGATCTACCTAGGATGCAAGGGTCTGTAGACCCTTGTAACACCACCCCCTAAAACCTACTCTGAGTTGAAAGTGCCCCTCTTACAGTGGGAGTTATGTAGAGTTTCATATTGCCTCTCTTACAGAGGTTCTCTTGTTCTCTCTCTCTCTCTCTTTCCCTCATACAGTCACTTGTGCGAGCATGTTATTAAAATATGCACATAATGGCTGCACACATACACATGTACTTGCATGCATGATATAAAATTAAGCACATCTCTGCTCACATGCCAATGCATGAGTTTATGGGTGCATGCACATTCCTTTTAAAATTTACCAGTTGGTGAAATGTGCTACCTATTACATGTGCTACCTATTAGCTTCATGTTGTGTCCCCTATTCCTTGTACTATTTGAAAGGGTAAATAACTTCCTTATTTACCTGTTCTACCCCACGCATGATTTTATAGACCTCTATCATATTTCTTGTGAGCCATCTCATCTCCAGGCTAAAGAACCCTCCCCTTTAGCCTTTTCTCACAGGGGAACCATTCCATCCCCTTTATTATTTTGGTCATCCTTCTCTGTACCTTTTCTAGGTCTGTTATACCTTTTCTGAGATGGGGCAATCAGCACTGCACAGAATACTCAAGGTGTAGTTACATCATAGATCAATATAGAGCTATTATCATATCATCTGTTTTATTTTCCATTCCTTCCCTTATAATAGCTAACATTATATTTGCTTTTATAGCCACCTGAACCTAGAAGCAAGGAGGAAGTAACAGAGCAGTGAGAATAGCTAGCTGAAGCTTTAAGCGAAGTCAAGCAAATGGAAATAGAGTAATAAGGTGGTGAAAAACTCAGAAGCTAAACAATGAGAGGATGACACCTGGTAGCAAAATGCAAAGCAATGATGATAACTCAGTATCATAGAAAACGTATACTGTAAAAGCCCCATTATCTGGCACTCAGCTATATGAAATGTTCGATAGGGATGTGCATTTATTTTTAAATGACATGAAAAACTCAACAAAATGTCCTTTTTTAAATATGTTTCAAAACCCAATGAAAATGCAATGAAATGTATTGGGTTTTTCTTTTCATTTATGAAATCAGCCTCAGCCCAGTCTCCTGCCACTGCCACTGCTATCCTCCATCCCCAATGCTGCCAAAATAAAAAAAAAAGTAATACCCCTGGGCCTTCCCCTATCTCCCTACCCTCTTCAGACCCATATTAACACATCCATGGTTCATAAGAAGTTGAAATGGGGCAGGAGTGTTCCCCAGTCTCTACTGCCTTGCTGGGACCTGTTTTTCAAATGGCACCAGTCATCCCTAAGGCTGGTGCTGTTCTGTTGTATAACCATTTGTTGTTCTCTGTTGTACAGTACCCTAATAGTTCAGCTGTTGTATTTATCTTTGATCAAGTTTCCGACTCATGAGTGTAGCACAGATGTTCAGGTAGCCTGCATTTTGAATTGACATTTTGGGATAGTAAAATATGGAAAATGCTTAATGCAAATAACTGTAAGTCTGCATAATCCTCCAGAGCTGAGATCAGAGCTACTCTAGTATTTTGCTTACCTTTAACCATGTGTAAAAGATGACTTTACTGAAGATAGATTTCCTGCCTTTTGTTCCTGGATAGAATATGTAAAGACTGTGGTGACTGTTTGAAATGTGTGATTCTCTGCTTTAATTTGGAAGTAAAGACACATCTTTAGAAGCTCAATACTGTGCAAGGACGTTTTTTAAAATAGCAGAGATTTACATTGTGATGTTATCATCAGTAGAGTCTTCAAGCTGTGTTTCCCCACATTGAAAAAAAGGCCTTGAGCCCATTTCATTTCCTTTAGGGTTACCGAGTTACATAAGTAAGGCTGAAGGCATGTATGTGTAGGTGTTTACATAGATGTTTATTTTCCAGCTGAGGTTATTTGAAGGTGCAAAAAAAAACAAAACAGTGTTTATCAATAGGGTTTTTTTGTAACTATAACATCGACCACAACATTCACAGAGGTAGGTACATCACTCCATAATTCTAACAATACAGCCATACAGATATTACAATTCCCCCAATGTCCTCCAGCAAATACATTCATCGTGCCAGTTGTTTTGTCTGTTACCCTGCTTATACCAGTCTCAGATATATGAGCCTACTTTCCTACTTGCCCAGTAAAACCAGTAGGGTGACCAAATTTTATCGTACAAGAACATATGCTGCTTGAGCAGATAAGTGAGCTTCTCAATCAGAGCTGTTTCATGTATCTCACCTCCAGCAGACCATTGTGGGAGCATAGTTCCATAGGAGAGCAATCATAATCCTGCCCGTATGGATCAATTGTGTTATGCTTGCCACTCACCGGAAGGTCCTGCGAGCAGCTTCACTCACCCAGATGCTGCCGGTCCAATGCTACTGCTCCTCGCAGCAAGGAAACACTGCTGCTGTCCCTCCTCTAGGCATACGCCAGGCTATGTAGGCCTCGTGGAGGGAAACTTCCCTCACAGTACTCCCTGATGATGTCACACGGCCAGGTATTTAAACCTCGGCTATGTTACACAGCATAGCCTCAGCAAGGTCGCTTGATTCCTTCTCCTCAGTCTGGATTCAGCCTTCAGTCCTGCTCAAGCCTTCAGACTGCTTCAGTCTTCAGCCCTGCTCTGTTCCAAGTCTTCAGCCTGCTTCAGTCTTCAGTTCCGCTGCACTCCAAGTATTCAGCCTGTTTCAGTCTTCGGCTCTGCTCTGCTCCAAGTATTCAGCCTGCTTCAGTCTTCTGCTCCACTCTGCTCCAAGTCTTTAGTCTGCTTCAGTTTTCAGCTCTGAGGCTTCAGCCTGCTTCAGTCTTCAGATCCGCTCTGTTCCAAGTCTTCAATCTGCTTCAGTCTTCAGCTCTGCTCTTCTCCGAGGCTTCAGCTTGCTTCAGTCTTCAGCCCCACTTTGCTCCAAGTCTTCCACTACAGCCTTGCCTCCATCAAGCCTTCAGTTTTCGCCATAGCCTGTTGAACTCTGTCATAGCCTGGCTTGTACTAAGACTCGCTCACCCGCCATCAGCACAAACCTTAGGGCCCAGCCTACGAGGTTGCGCCAATTGCATCATAGCAAGGCAGGGTCATATCGTTCACAACTGATTGCTGAGGCCATGAGCTCAGTGAATGCATCTACACGATGGGTCATTGCTGCACTGTCCTCCGAGAGGTAGGAGCAAAAAATTGAATTGAATGGTCTACTGCACTGGCTCATGATGCAGGCCCAGCAATGGATTACTACAGACCCTGTCTCAGATGTCTTAGATGTAATACAAGCCCAACGTCCGGCTTCAGTCCCAGTTCCAGTTCTGGCAGATCCTGCATTAGATGTCCCCCAGACCATGGAATCCATAATTTGACTCCCATCACTTCCAAGGTACAGTGGTGATCCTAAAGGGTGCAGAAGATTCCTCAATATTTACAAAATGTACTTCAGATTACAGCTGGCTCATTTTTTTTTCTGATCATTTCAAGATTACATGCATCCTCTCCCTGTTGGATGGTCCTGCTTTTGCCTGTGCTTCCCCTTATGGGAACAAAATGGCCTACTTTTCAGGAACTGGGATAATTTCACACAATAATTTCACCTGATCTTTGACTAGCCCAGGTGTGTTTTTTCTGCTTCCACGGAACTCCTTTGTATCTACCAAGGCACTTGCTCAGTTGGCGAATATGCAGTCAAATTCCATACCTTAGCCTCCAAACTCAATTGGAGTGAAGATAGCTAAACTGCCATTTTCTAGCAAGGATTATCCAGGAGGATAAAGGACGAAAAAGCAGCTTGGAATCTTCCTCCGTCCCTCAAAGCACATATTGCCTTGGCTATTCATATAGACTTGAGATTCCAGGAACAAGTTTGTGAGAGAAAGTGGACCACTTCCATGGGCCCCAGACCTCCAAATTCCTTGCAGCCCATCCTGGAGCCACCAAAGGCAGCGGCCTTCAAAGAACCCATTCAATTGGATAAAACCCAACTCTCACTTGATGAGAAACAAAGGTGAAGACTGAACAATCTCTGTCGCTACTGCACTGCACAAGACTATTTTGTCAGTTGGTATCTCATGAGACTGTAAAATTCAGTAAAAATAAGTCTTGACAGAGATTAGCATTTCATCATCCTGCTTCCTTTCCATAACTAATGATACTGGTATGCCTTACCCATGGAAAACACTCAGTTCAGACTGAGGCCTTAGTTGACTCTGGAGCAGGGCAACTTTATCCAAGAGTCACTGCTGCACCAATGTGGTTGCCGTAGTACCAGCTTAATCACATTCTGTGTCTACAGAGAACTTTGTGTGACCAAAACATCTTTGCCTATTAAGATGAAGATCGGACCTTACCAAGAGGACTTTCAGTTCTATGTGCTATCCAAAGTATCTAGACCTCTTGTACTTGGACTACCCTGGCTTAGACTCCATCAGTGCTGCATTGATTGGAGCACCTTACCAATTAACCTATGGGATCCATTCTGCCGGGAGTATTGTACTGTCTCATTCTTTGGGTACTTCGCTTCAAACCACCTTGTCTGAAGTATCAGATTTGCTGTTCCAATTTACATCCTTTTCCTACGTGAGTTCTGACTTGCATTGCTCTTCTGCCAAAGAATCCTTGTCCACAGATCCAGACCAGCTTCAGTCTTCATACAAGCCTTTAGCCCTGTCTTCATCCAAGCCTTCATCCTTGAATGGTTCTTTAGTTGAGGCCCGAAACTAAAGAATCTCTGATTCCCATGTCAAGACCCCTGAGCTCCCCATTGGTAAAGAGGCACCTTCGTCTCCTCAGAAGCTGAAGAGGCCTGAGAAGGGGGCTTAGAGGAGGGGGTAATGTTACACTTAACACTCATGGGGAGGTCTGGTGAGCAGCTTCCTTCAGTCATACACCGCCAGACTGACATTGCCACTCCTCACAACAGGGAAATACTGCTCCTGTCCCACCTCTAGGTGCATGCATGTGGAGTGACCCAGAATATGTAGGCCCATGGCGGGAAACCTCCCTCGTGGTGCTCCCCAACAATGTCACACAACCGGGTATTTAAACCCTGGCCACGCTACACAACATTGCATCAGCAAGGTTGCCTGGTTCCTTGTCCCCGGTCTGGATCCAGTCTTCAGTCCTGCTCAAGCCTTTAGACTGCTTCAGTCTTCAGCCCTGCTTCACTCCAAATTTTCAGCCTGCTACAGTCTTCAGCTCTGCTGTGCTCCAATTCGTCTGCTTGCTTCAGTCTTCAGCTCCGCTCCACTCCAAGCCTTCAGCCTGCTTCAATCTTCAGCCCCTCTTTGCTCCAATTTTTCTGCCATAGCCTTGCCTCCATCAAGCCTTCAGTTTCTGCTATAGCCTGTTGGTGTTTGTATAGTCTGGCTCGTGCTAAGACTCGCTCACCCGCCGTTGGCGCAAACCTTAGGGCCTGGCCCACAAGGTAGCACCAAATGCGCCATGGCAAGAGGGGCTTATGCTCATGTCATTCAAAACAAATTGATCCACCAAACAGAGTAGTAGTACTCATAGTATGTACATCACACTTTCCCTTGCTCCTAATAGCCTTCTCCTTCCTGCCCACATGCACTGCCTTAGTTTCTCCTGCCTCACAGTAGAAATCAATCATTGATCTTTCCTGCATGGTACGAGTACACCGGTAACCTGCACATATCTGCCCAGTGGAAAAAACTATCTGAAGACCGTCTATCCCTCACGATCTGATAAATGCTAATGCCATCTCAAAAATTGTGTTAGAACAGGGGCTTAATAAGGGAATTGATTCACGGGTGAGCAGAGCTTGACCAATGTGCAAGTGCCTCCATGAACACACTACAGTGCCCCCTTTATCAGTGTTTTTTTGGCACAGATATTATTGTTTGGTAACTTTTTCCAGTTGAATAAATACATACTTTCCATAACACATATATATGTTACAATTGATGGTCTGTGGGCTACCTCCGTGGTCCGCCACTCTTTCCTCTGGCTCCGGCCCTCCGTGCCACGTCCTGGCACAGGGAAGCTCCTCCAGTCCACCAGGCCATGTTCCAATGCGAGGCAATTCTCCAGCTTGCCATGCTGCATCCTGGCGCAGAGACTGCTCCAAGTAATCCATATAGCAGGATGCCGCAAGCACACACTACCGCCAATGGCTTCCTTAGAGCACGCATTCATGGATGCTGCAGGATTTGGCAGCTGGCTGTGGAACCAGTGAGTCTCCTCCACAGCACCCTTAGATGACATCACCTAACCTGCCCTATAAAAGGCTAGTCTGGACATCTGCCTGATGCCTCAGCTATGTCAGTGTAGTATGTGTTGCTTCTTCATCCCAGCCTTGTCTTCAGTTCTTTGCCCAGATTATCTCAAGCTTGTCCTCTATCTTTGTTCCAGTCTGTTCTTCTTCCAGCCTCCCTTGGATGGATACCTGCCTCTGACCATTGCCTATAACTCGGATATGCCTGATTGCCACCTGCCTCGGACCATTGTCTGTACCTCGGATATGCCTGACCTCCGCCTGCCTAGGACCATCGCATGCAGCTTGGAGATGCTTGACCGCTGCCTGCCTACAACCCTAGTCATCCATGGAATGCCTTTTCTGTCAACAGCAGAGACCGCACTTAAGTCCTTTTGTCCCTAGTAGCCAATGGTTCAACCCAAGAGGAAGAGGGCTGGAATAGGCGAAGGCCTTGACTGGTCTCTGCTTTGCCAGGTCTGCCTGCCGATGATGGGAACCTGCAGGACTCCTCCCTGCAGGTAGAGACAATCCCACGTTGTTCCATGTATTGCTGTAATAAAATGATACTCATATTCTCTCCAGTAACCAGCACCAACACATCCTCCTTATAGCTACCCCTCGCCTCACCTCATCCAAACCATTCTTAAATTCCCACCCTTGTCTATTCTGTCCTATTACCACCATTTCTGATGCTCACTGTTGGGAACAGCTATAATATAAGAAATGTTATGCTGGGATAGACCAAGATCCAATCTATATACATAGTAGGGAATTTTCAGCAGTCTATCTATAGCTCAAAAGTACCCAAGATTTTAGCCTGAATTTTCAAAATGAATTTATGCACAGAATTCTGTTTTGAAAATTTGCAGGTGTCCCCAGTTTACACATACACATCTACACAGTACATATACATTTCCCACACATATTTTTGAAAATTGAAAGAATGCATGTAAATGTTTTCCCCACCCCAACTCTACCTCCTAGAACATCTATCCTGAAAACAGGAAAAAGTAAGTATAAAATCAAGTTATATGCATTCTTTTCACTGCACAACCCCCCAAGATAATTTTCAAGTCCATTTATATGCAGGATTTGTGCATGAAAATCCTTTTTGAAAATTATCCCCAAAATACATAAGCTTAATATAAAGAATATAAATCTAGCATATAAATAATACATAGCTTTTCACCAAATAAAAATAGTCCATAATACCTAATATAGCATAAACACTTACAGAGGGGTTGGGGATGAAGTGTAAAGATAAGGGAAGTTGGGATAGAAGGTAGTATTTCGGCATACCAGAACAGCAATGCTGATGTTCTGACAGATGAGATGAGAAGGAGACTGGTGTCACTGATTAAGAAGGGTAGGCTTGGCAGAAGATAGCTCTATACCTTATGGTTGAATGACAGGTTGAATGACAGGTTCAGCTTGGAGAAGAGACAGCTTAGGGGGCATATGATAGAAGTCTTTAAGATCATGAGCGGTCTTGAACGAGTAGATGGGAATCGGTTATTTACACATTCGAATAATAGAAGGAATAGGGGGCATTCCATGAAGTTAGCAAGTAGCACATTTAAAACTAATCGGAGAAAATTCTTTTTCACTCAGCGCAAAGTAGAGCTCTGGAATTTGTTGCCAGAGGATATGGTTGGTGCAGTTAGTGTAGCTGGGTTCAAAAACGTTTTAGATAAGTTCTTGGAGAAGAAGTCCATTAACGGCCATTAATCAAGTTTACTTAGGGAATAGCCACTGCTTTTAATTGCATCAGTAGCATGGGATCTACTTAGTGTTTGGGTAATTGCCAGGTTCTTGTGGCCTGGTTTGGCCTCTTTTGGAAACAGGATGCTGGGTTTGATGGACCCTTGGTCTGACCCAGCATGGCAATTTCTTATGTTCTTATGTTCTTAGTCTAGCCTCTATTGGGAGAGACTTCCAGAGTCTAGAGATGAAAGAGGAGAAGGAGCATTAAGAAGGTGTGGCTAGCATGGAATCTATTCAAGCAAAGAATCATAGTAGTGCATCTTTTTTGGATTGTAGACTACAAAAGGGTTTATAGGGAGTCATTTAGAGTTTAATATTTAGCTGTGGAGTGTCTGGTCAAGTTAGCTGGATAAATTTATATAGCTAACATACCATAATATTCATTGATGTATCCATGCCACTGAATATATCTGGCTAACTCAAGTTATTTAGAGAAGTAAATCCAGCTAACTTTAAGGCTTCTTTCATGCAGCCCTAAAGTTATGCAGCTAACTTAAGCTAGATAATGCTGAAAATCAGTGTTTAGCTGGATAAGCAAGCCAGGTAGCTGACTTCACCCCAGAACGCTCTGGCCCCACCCTGCCCTGGACTTTTCCAGATAACATTTTAGCTAGGTAAAAATTTAGCTGGCCAAGTGCCAGGCAATGCACACAGCTGGATATTGAAATGGCACCATTTGTCTGGCATGTGGATCTTTTAGTGACAAAGATAATGCAGAGGGCTTTAAATTGATCCTGGTAGACTAGTAGCCAGGGAAAGTTCTGTTGCGAATGCGGGGGTGCGGCAGTCGCTTGTCCTAGGGGTGTGTGAGCTCTTGGGTCATGGCACGGCTCAGGAAGAAGCCCCAAGACACACACCATGGGAGGCGAGAGTGTCCAAGCATAGGCTGGAGCTGGAACAAGGCTGGACCAGGATCAAGACGTGGAACATCGAGGAACTGGAACAAGGCAGGCTCAGACTTCCTCTGGACCTGCACGCACAGGTGAGACCCAGCAACGCAATGCTCGTCTCAAGAGTAGCCCTCTGGCCACTTGATAGCCCTTCCGGACCCTCCGCTTGGGAACGACAAGTACGTGAGGACAGATGGAGGCTAGGGCAGGAACAAGATGAGACATGGAATGAAGGAACTTGGAAGATTCAGACGAGAACTTGAGGAACTTGGAAGACTCAGATGAGGATTTAGGATTCAGGTACTAGTACAGGGTGAGTACTACACTGCAGCATGCCCTACACAGCTGCCCATGGCTGGTCGCAGACCACGACGGAAGCAAAGCATACTCCAGACGAGAAGATGAAGACTTGGAACTGGAAACATGATGAAGATTCAGGAGAGGCCTGCACTGAGGCGCGTCTTACACAGCCGCCTGTGGCTGGTCGTAGACCACTCTGAAGTGGAGCAGGCACTGGCTTGAATCTAGAGAATGGACGGAAGCAATAACAAGGAACTCCGAGGGCTGGGAACAGGATTCAGGGATTCAAGACTCAGGATTCAAGGATTCAGAACTCAGATTCAGGAACAGACCTCGGCATTAAAAGCAAGGGCCTTCTGGAGACTTGCACTGCAGATGCAAAGACAGGCCTTGTGCCATGAAGTGCCCTACACAGCCCCCCATGGGCTGGTCACAGACCATGACAGTGGCACGCCAGAAAAGGTGGATGAGCAGGAAACCTGGAAGCAAGACGAAGAGCCAGAGATGAGAACATCAGGACCAGGACTGGAACATCAGGAACAAGGAACATCGTAATATCAGGAGCATAGAACATCAGGACACCGAAGAGATGATGAAGGAGCTCCAATGAAGAACAGGAACATCCAAGGAGACCAGGAACATCTAACATGGAACACGGAAACATCTAGACAAAGGCAGACCACGGAGGACATTGACTGAACAGAGGAAGCATGGATAACCATGAAGATCCGATTTGAAGGCTCCAAGGAGAATAAGCTGAGCCCTTTTATAAGGCTATAGGGGCAATGAGGTGATGACATCATCATTTGGGGCTGCGGGGCTTTTCCTGCCGCTGGCCCTTTAAATGCAGAGAAGAGGTGCGCGCACATGCAGGGCCCGAGGAGCGAAGGAAGTCAGCGTCCTGCCGCATAGCTGGAGGCAATGGTGGCGGCACTCCCGACGTGAGCAAACGGTGGCAGCATCAGGGCTGGGAAGAGAAGCGGTGGCGGCGGCTTCCTAGCCATAAAAAAGTGGAGATAGTGGCAATCGGGCATGGCACACGAGGGGTGAGAGGCTGCCCGCGGGCCCGACCATGAGCAGCATCATAACAAGTTCAAAGGCCTGAGTTGATGTGGATGTTGTAGCTGCACTAAATGAAGACGGTTTAAGAGCCTTTGTTGCTGGAGCAATCTAATTGGGACAGGATGGATGACTGCATGAAACAAATTGGCCAGTTTTCTTTCTCCATGTATGGTTTTTACCAGCTTTAATTGCTGGAGGTGGTAAAAGGCATTTCTTACAACTATGGTGAGCTGAGTTTCCATGTTTACTTTTAGGGGAGGATTGCAGGAAAATATCAGCCCAGGGAAATTTTTCAAAATCGGCTGGGGGATTTTTTCAAAACCAGGTATCTGACTTGCTCATGCATTGTACAGCATGTGCTTCAACAGCTCCCAAAAGCGCACCAAGTAAATTGTTGAGAGCCTGACAGATTTGAGACAAAATGAGCTCCCCGCATAAATTCATGTTTTTCCTAAACAATTAAGTAAAGCACATCCTAAACCAGAGGTGAATAAACTGAGCTGCAGTCCCACTTCTATCCATGCAATAAATCTGCCTCCCTCCCCCACAAGTTTGGTTACATCTCTCATATATCCTGGATTCCTGGTCTAGTGTTAGTCTTCTGCCAACTAATCAGTTCAAGTAATGAGACAACCATATTGCAGTCAGTGGCTCACAATTAGACATAGACAAAGACGCATGCTGCTCATGTGCTCATTCAGTGAATACTCCCTGCCCCAGCACTGCCACATCATAATGTGAAAGTTGTTGCTTGTTGCCAGTCCTTCTTCAGCCAGCAGAAGCCCTCTCCCTTTCCCATTCTCACCCTTTCTAGGCACCTTCATGTCCCAGGAGGCTCACTGGTTCCATAGCCAGCTGCCCATCTTAGAGCTCAGCCAAGCCATCTCAGACAGAAGCCTCACTAACCCTGCACAAGCACCTCCTTCTGGATCACCACCTCTCATTCTATGACAGTAGATTGCGTCCACATCTCAGGACCTCCCCAACTGCAGCACATTTTCACTGACTGTGTGCGCTACACAGAGTCCACTCCTTTTATGCTGTTTCCCAAGTTTTTCATTCTAAAAGAAATCTACATTAGCGAAAATGTTGTATGGCACACCAACCTCCTCAGAGCAGGCAGTGCAGACCTGGAAACCCATTATATGGCCAAAAGGGCTAGGGAAGCACTGAAAGCCCACCAATCTCTTTTCCACAACTGAAGAGAGGGGGGGGGGAAACACATATATGAACTTGACACAATGTATCAGCTCCCAAGGAAGAAAGGAGAAATTGGTATGGTGTGAGCAACCGGCTCAGTTAGTTACCTTGGCTGCCACATGTGACAGACAGAGCTCCTTTGCTGCTGCTCCCAACAGTGCTCATTGCATATTCTCCCTGTCTTACTTGGCCTGGGGCTTCAAGGACTCACACAGGAAGATGAGGATGGGCTGTATGCTGCACAAAGTGGGTGCCAACTATTTCTGCCCAGTATGCTACCCATTAATTACCGCACTCCAGGGCTCATGCTGTTGCTAGAAGAGGCATGCATGATTACACATGTTCTCAGAAAGGAGTTCCCTTCAGTTTAAGAGCCAGTGCTGGTGTCTCTTGCTGTTGCAAAGTGCTGAGAGCAGAGCACAGGCAGTGTACTGGATCAGTGCATTAAATAGGTAGTGGTGGCTTTTCCGTAGGGATGTGCAGCAGGGACGGATATGTTCGATTCAGTATTTGTATTCGTCAGGACCCAAATCTGTTACATCCATTTTTGGGGGACCCTGATTCATCCATTAGTTACATATGGTATTCGTTTCCCATTAAAGTAAAAAAAAACCCAACCCATCCCAACCCTTTAAATTTAATTAACTACAACCCCTCACCCTCCTGACCCCCCCAAGACTTGCCAAAAGTCCCTGGTGGTCCAGTGGGGGGTCCTGGAGCGTTCTCCTGCACTTGGGCCGTCGGCTGCCGGTATTCAAAATGGCACCGATAGCCTTTGCCCTTACTGTGTCACAGGGGCTACCAGTGCCATTGGTCGGCTCTTCTTATTTTTGTTCTCCGTCTCCGTCTCCCTCCAGCTGACATTTTTTCTTTTATTTGCCACTTCACCCCAGATCCTTCCTCATTTTCTTCTATCCATCAGCAATTTACACATCTTATTCTTTTGCATCTTATTCCTCCATTCGCTCATTCTAGCCTTACCTTTCCTCTAACTTCCAATCCCACTGTCATCTTGCCCTCTCACCCTATCTGACCCCTCTCTTACCCCCTCTCTTACCCCCTCCCTCTGCTTTTCTGATCAATTTGTCATTTCCTCTCTTATCCCTTTCCTGTGCCTTATATCATTCTGTAATACTTTCCCCTTCTGACCCCTTCCATGTGGCTCCCCACTGCCCTCCCCTCCCCTCCCCTCCCTCTCTCTTCCCACTCCCTTCTCTCACCTCTGTTTCCCTTCTGCCCTCTCCAGTTCTTCTTCATCCTCCTCTGTTTCTCTCTCTATTCTTCAACGTCATGTGGCAGTCAGAACCTACTTATTGTGCTGTGGCTGTTGCTGTTTGCCCACTCCAGAAACTTCTACACAGTGCAAATGTACCATTTTCACACCCAATAACACTGGTTCTCGTCAGGATAGTTTTCATTGTGACTTCATTATGTGAATATCTGCAATTTTGATGGTTCTTTCCTTTAACATTGTTTATTTTTATTTAATTAAAAACTTTTCTATACCGTCGCTAAGTTATATACCATCGCAACGGTTTACAAATAGGCACATAGACTAAGGTAAGTAAATCTAAGATATCGTACATTCCAACAGGTGCCAATAAAGTTCGGTTACAATTTCATAAATAAAATCATTATTTGAGTAATGTTGGTCAAGTCCAGGTATATTATTGAGTTACTTTCTCTTTGAGATATTACTTCTTAAATGTAGGATTGAGTAAATTCATTCTCATCTGCATTACTCTGTACTTTCATTCTCTACCCTCCACACTCTTTAGTGAAGGCTTTTTTAAAGAGCCATGTTTTTACATTTTTCTTAAAGGTTTTGAGATTATTCTGTAATCTGAGTTCAGGGGGCATCGTGTTCCATAGTATGGGCCCAGCCAATATATGGTCCCTGCATCTGGCAATTAGCAGTATACATTTTTTGAGGTTAAGGCCACTTCCAAACAAATATGTTCTCTATCTACATTGGTGTGCAAAAGGTTATTGGCTACCTTTGACTCAGGCAACAGATACAATTGCCTGTCTGCAAACAAATATCAGTGTCTGTATGTGAATGCCAGAAGTTTAGAAAATAAGATTGGAGAGTTAGAAAGTATAGCACTGAACAAAGATATATACATAATAGACATCTCAGAGGCCTGGTGGAAGTAGGCTATCCAATGGAACACAGTTAACATGATATAAATTATATCAAAATGCTAGGCCAGGTCAAATTAGTGGAGGTGTAGCCGAATATGTTAAGAATGGCATAGAGTCAAACAGGAAACTAAGGGGTGCATATTCATAGCCTATATGGCTAAGTAACTTAGGGCCTCCTTTTCCAAGGAGTTACCGTGTGTGATAATTCCACAAATCGCGCTAACAGCAGTTAACGCGATTTGCAAATGCAAATTTTTAATTTTGTATTCAGGGGGCGGAGTTGGGGCGGAGCAAATGTAAAGTAGGGAGGATTTATCGTGTGCCATGAAACAGCCACACTGTTAGCGTGGCTCCTAACACGGCCAATAACTACACCTCTTTCATTTGTGTTACATTGTGCGCTACAGTACGGAGGAAGTTGACTCGAAGGAGTCAAGTACGACTGAGGTGTTAGTTCGATGGGTGGGTGGGGGTATGCATGCAGTGGGGAATCGCATCATGATTTTATTTATTTTGTTGTGGAAGAATTGCTCTAGTTCCTCGCATTTGGTATTATCATTGTTGTTAGGGGAGGGGTTGGGAATAGTTTTAGTTAGGTTTGTTATGTATTCGAAAAGAGCACGCAGATTGAATTGGAATTGGTGGATTTTTGGGAGTAGAAGTCCCTTTTGGATTTGTCTATGGATTGGCGATAATTGTGGAGGTAAGACCTGAATCTTGCCAATAGTGTGGGTGATGGATCCCTGCGCCATCTCCTTTCTAGGTTTCTTAGATTAAGCTTCATTGTTTTAAGCTCAGGTGTGTACCAGGGTTTCTTCTTGTTGTTAGAGGGGTTAATTTCATGATGTTGAGTGGGGCATAGCTTGTTGGCAATAGTATTAGTGAGTTGATTCCAGGAGGAGATGGCTGGGAAGTCTTGCCTCATAAATTTTCTACATTTTTTTGAGGGCGTAAATAAACACATGGATAAAGGTAAGCCAGTTGATTTAGTATATATAAGATTATCAGAAAGCATTTTACAAAGTTCCTCATGAGAGACTTCTTAGGAAATTAAAAAGTCATGGGATTTGGGGCAGTGTCCTGGTGGGGATTGCCAATTGGTTAAAAATAGAAGAAAAAGAGAGTAGGGCTAAATGGTAAATTTTCCCAATGGAGAAAGGTGAATAGTGGCTTGCCCAAGGGATCTGTTCTGGAACCACTGCTTTTTAATTCCCATTTCTAGGGACCACCTAGAAATGGGAATAAGTGAGGTGATCAAATTTGCCAATGACACAAAATTATTCAAAGTTGTTAAATCACAAGAGGATTGTGATTAATTGCAAGAGGACATTGTTAAACTGAGACTGGGCATGCAAATGGAAAATGAAATTTAATGTAGTTTCCAGAGTGCTTCACCTGTACAGGGCATATATTTATGTGAATCCACAGTGGGACTTGACATGTGTACCGCGAGACATGCCCTCCGCATAGAGCAGCATATAAATAGCACAATGAGTCGGTGCTTCATGTGTCTCATTTGTGGTTCCCACTGAACCGGCTGCTAGCCTGATAATGGCAGGGAGGAAGGCCAGGTAAGATGCCTTATACCTCACATACAGGCCAATACAGTAAAGTCCTCGGGAGAACGGGCGAACGTCCACTCTCCCGGCGCGCGCACAGGCCACTCTCCTATGCAGGCGATTCATTCTGCAAATTAGGCCCGGCAGTAAAAACAGGCAAAAGGAGGCACTAGGGACACTAGCGCGTCCCTAGCGCCTCCTTTTGGACCGGAGTGGCGGCTGTCAGCGGGATTGACATCCGATGCTCAATTTTGCCGGCGTCGGTTCTCGAGTCCGCTGACAGCCACGAGTTTGGAAACCCCAAGAGTCATAGAAGGAAAAGTAAAATGAAACAAAATAGAAAATTAAGTCAGGAGAAACCAGAAAATGAAAGGAGAGGCGAGAGAAAACTATGAAATGCTATTTATTTATTTAAAATAATTTATCAACTGCTTTCCTGATTTAAAACCAATTGTCCAAAGTGATGTACAACAATAAAAATACATATCACTTAAAATAAACAATAAAACATTCTCAAAGACATATACATCTCAGTTTCTTAACTCCACTTTCCTCACTCCACATCTTTAAGCATGAACCAGGTCTTAACACTCTTTTGAAATTTCAATAATCAACGGCAGGGGAGAAAGTCTGACACTTCACGCATATCCAGCATAGCTCTCTTCCTCAACGGCAGGGGAGAAAGTTTGACACTTGATGTATATCCAGCATAGCTCTCTGCTTCAACGGCAGGGGAGCAAGACTGATACTTCACTTTCAATGCAAAGCCAGCATAGCTCTCTGCTTCAATGGCAGGGGGGAATGAAGAAACGTACGTCTATATTCAGGCAACAACCAACAAGGACTGAATTACATAGTCTGGATTAACAGATAAGCATGGGTGTAACTTGCTTATTGCGGTGGTTAATACCCCTAACTAATTAAGCTATTTCACTTAGATGCAGTTCCAACACTGCTCTCTACATTAATGGTGGGGGTGGAAGGGAAATAGAATAAAAAAGGTTACTAAGAGCCAAGAGTAACAGATAAGTATGAGAGAAAAAAAAAAGTGTGAAAGCTTGCTGGGCAGACTGGATGGGCCGTTTGGTCTTCTTCTGCCGTTATTTCTATGTTTCTATGTTCTTCCCTAATCCCCAAACGTATTTCTATTTATTTAGTTATCTATTTATTTATTTATTTATTTGTTTGTATACCATCACTCTGCCTATAATCATGGCGGTTCACAACAAAGTTAAAACCAATATAACATAATTATAATACTTAACAAATACATAATATAAGGTCAGACATCATATGGAATCTCTATTCTCAGTGCCTTTAATATTTCACAGCCTCTTATATTTCCACTCTCTTCTCAATATAACACTACTCTTGCTCATTTGTAATACTTTGTAACTGCTATCATAGGTCAGTTTAAAAAGCCATGTCAAAGGTAGATTTATTGATTTATTGATTTATTGATTTATTCATTCATAGAAATTTCTATTACGCCCATTTACCAATGTCTGTTCCTGGTGGATAGATCGTTCTACAACTTGGAAATTAGCAACAAAAATGCCAGATTCTGAAACCTAATATATAGAAAGGCCTTAACAGGTGGTAATTGTAGTTGATGTTGCTGTTGCGATCTCTTTAGCTTACTTGACTTCTCCATGACAAATGATTCCTCAAATGAGGTGAGCCTTTTCCTTTCAGTATTTTAAAAGCTAAAACCATTTATTTATTTATTTATTTATTTATTTATTTATTTATTTAGAAGCTCTTCTATACCATCATTAAGTTAGATAACCATCACAACGGTTTACAGCAAGGCACGATAATGCAGAAAGTAAGTGGTATAGATTACAATTAATCATGTGCCATCATAGTGCGGTAACAATTCACTTCAATAAACTATGTGTGCATATGTGAGCATATTAGACGGAAATAATTTAACCTTAATGTGCATTTGTAGGTTACAAATAACAATTTCTAGTTTGGTGCATCCTAATCAATCAACTGTTTTTTTCCTTCTCTTTATCTTTATAAAAAGCTTGTTTAAATAGCCAGGTTTTCAGATTGGATTTGAATATTTTGAAGTTTCTCTGCAGCCTTATTTCAAGTGGCATGGTGTTCCATAGCACGGGGCCAGCCAGTGATAGTGCTCTCTCCCTAACTTGCGTGAGGCGTGCTGTTTTGACAGAGGGAACAGTTAGTAGAGCCTTATTAGCAGATCTTAGGTTTCTTTGTGGGACATGTACGCGCAGATCAGTGTTAAGCTAAAACCATCAACTTAAATTTGCAGTGCGATCTTATGGGGAGCCAGTGCAATTTTTTCAAGAGCAGGGCAGCAGCCTCCCACCTTGACCGACCTAATCCTACCCTTGCCTATTTTGGATGACCTGTAATTGCTTTATAACTGTTCCGGGTAACCACAGTAGATACCATTACAGTAATCCACTGTGGCCAATACCAAGGCATAAACTACTGATTTCAATGCATGACTGCTCAAGAATGGCTTCAACTGGTGAACCATTCTTAAACATGAAAATGCCAGGTGTCATACCTTAAAAATTTAACTTCCTAAGATCCATTGCTCATCTAGTATTACCCGCAATGTTTTTAGTTCCCCTTTAACTACCACCATCTCCTCCCCCACTAATAAACTATATTTCTCTAGACCTCCTCCAATCTGTAAAATTTCTGTTTTCTTCAAATTTATAATTAAACCACTCTGGTTCAACCAAATGGGGAGCGGGGAGTAAAGACAGAAATATCTTATTTTCCATTTAAATATCTGATAATGTTACAATGGAGATTTATTATTTAATATGTTTGTTTTTAAATTATAGATGTCTGAATATACATTATAGGGCTTCTTTTCACCTCAACCATGACCCAGAAGAGGTCAATAAACAAGAAGAGTGGACCAATGGTTAGACCAATGCACTGGGAACCAGGGTAGTGAATAATCAAATCCCGCTTCTCCCTCTGACACTCTTTGTGACCTTGGGTAAGTCGCTTTATCTTTTCTTGCCTCTGGTACCTGCTTATATAGTAAGCTCTTTAAGGCAAGGCAATATCATACATGAATACTTATCACCATAGTATAGCAATGCATACTAGGGATATGAATCGTTTTTTGACGATTTAAAATATCGTCCGATATATTTTAAATTGTCAAAAATCGTTAGAGGCGATATACAATAGGAATTCCCCCGATTTATCGTCAAAAATCGTAAATCGGGGGAAGGGGGAGGGGAAGGGGGAGGGGGAGGGCGGGAAAACCGGCACACTAAAACAACCCTAAAACCCACCCCGACCCTTTAAAATAAATCCCCCACCCTCCTGAACCCCCCCAAAATGTCTTAAATTACCTGGGGTCCAGTGGGGGGGGTCCCGATATGATCTTCCATTCTCAGGCCACGGGTGCGTTAATAGAAATGGCGCTGACGCCGGTGCTACCTTTGCCCTGTCATTTTGCAATACAAAATGGCGCCGGCTGTATGGCCATATTGCCGTATTGCAAAATGGCGCCGGCCGTATGGCCGTATGGCCATATGGCCGGCGCCATTTTGCAATACAGCAATACGATTCGAGTGCAGGAGGTCACTTCCGGACCCCCGCTGGACTTTTGGCAAGTGTTGTGGGGGTCAGGAGGCCCCCCCAAGCTGGCCAAAAGTCCCTGGGGGTCCAGCGGGGGTCCGGGAGCGATCTCCTGCGCTCGTGACGTCGGGGGACAGGAACCAAAATGGCGCCGGCGCTACCTTTGCCCTGTCATATGACAGGGCAAAGGTAGCGCCGGCGCCATTTCTATTAACGCACCCGTGGCCCGAGAGTGGAAGATCACACCGGGACTCTCCCACTGGACCCCAGGTAATTTAAAACATTTTGGGGGGGGGTTCGGGAGGGTGGGGGATTTATTTTAAAGGGTCGGGGTGGGTTTTAAGGTTGTTTTAGTGTGCCGGTTTTCCCGCCCTCCCCCGATTTACGATTTACACGATTTAAAAAAAAACAAAACTGCGACGATCCGATTCCCTCCCCCCCCCAGCCAAAATCGATCGTTAAGACGATCAATCACATGATTCACATCTCTAATGCATACATCTAGTAGTGATATAAAAATGCCATGTTCTATTATCATTGTTGAGCTACGAGGGTTGGCAAAATCATCATCTGCTGCTGTCCCCCTCATCAGTGCTCTCTCACTTCCTTGATCTTGCTGTCTTGCTATGGCAGATCCCTAGATCCTTATTGCTACACGCCCTTTATTTCCTCCCTGCCATGCTGTACAGTCATGAATCAGGCAATTGGCCATGGCATACGCAAAACAATGCAATGCTGTGTCCCCACCTCTTACACCTCCTAGGAACACTTTGAAAGGAAGAGAAAGAGTTGGGACCACATCAGTACAGGGAAGGTGATCACCTGGCAACTCACAGTCCCTGTATTCAGGTCCCTGGCAACCTCACAGTGTACATATGAGGAGCTGAGCAAATATGTTAGCAATGGTGGAGGTCTCACGGATGTATGTTATCAGCAGAACAGGCCTTGTAGGAGGTATCAGTAGGGGGAAATGATAGGCTGAACTCCATCATCAGGTAGAGAGAGGGAGGCATTATCAACAATGATGTCAGCAAGGAAGGGAACACCACATTTTGAAGTCCCCTAGCTAGGCAAGTAACTTTGCAGTGGTTCTGAAATCCATACCAAGCCAAACTCTCTATTCCCTCCCACATGTACACATGCCATCTGATTCCTGCTGCTCACCTGACTTCTTTTGCATTTATTAGGCCTGGCCTGATTGTTCTATAATTGCCCTAAGGCTGGGGTATTTTTTGCTTATATAACCACTGTTGCAGCAGGTACTTCTCCCACTGAGCGCTAGTCTACTTTATATCAATGCCTGATCTTGGTACTAGATTTCAAATGTACAGCACTGGCCATTATTTCACAAGCAATTGGTTTTCTGCATCCTTTAGTTGAGTACTGCTTGACTGTTGCTGTTTGCCCCTGGATAACAGAGCTGGGAAAATCACAGCACCAACAGCTACAGTGAGAAATTGCCTCTGGGATCATAGCTACCCAGAGTTTTAGCTCTTTGGTGGTCTCTAAAACTGTCATTCATTTCTCTTTCACATTGACATCTAGCTTTGCCAGAGTTTGTAGCATATTCCCACTGGCCATATGATCTGGAACTGCCTTGCTGATCATTGCTGCCTGGACCTCACTGCTCCTGCTGCTCCCCTCAGAGCCTTCCTTCTCATTGTCCACATCACTGCTCAAGATGACCATAGCGCCAACTCCCTTGACATAGGCACCTTCGCCAGCATGCTGATGTTGCTCTGATAGATGTGCGTGTGCTTCTAAGCAAAGATTCACAGCCCTTCAATACCCATAGTCCTCTAAATGAAAAGAGATAGAGGGCTGTGAATACCCTCTGTTTATATGCCTGGCTAAGCTTATTCCCTTCTCTTTACTCTAGTTCCCCTAACTCTGTTTATATCACTTCTTGATAATTTCACTTCTGCTTTCCTAAGTGGGATGAGTTTACCACCATGCGGCCCTCCTCTTTCTTTAGAGTCCAGAGGCCCCTTTCATACCGTTATTTCAGGTTTCCATTCTGATTTACTACATGACTAATTAAACATTTTCCAGAATACAATTACATAAGAATTGGATCTGCCAGACAATCTCAGGCTATTTCATCATTACAGCATCTCATCTCTGAGAAGAAAATATTAAGATGGAACCGTTTACATAGCATTGATGTTCTTTATAGTAATACTCATAAACTAAATTTCAGATCGCCATTTTTCAGGATGAATCTGGTAATCTATTTCACTATCATCAGGGCAAGTTTCTGGGTCCTGAGATATCCATGGTAGACAAGAGGTAGATTCAAACTTATGTTTCCTCAGATGAATTTGCCTAGCAAATTGTTTAAGGCAGTAACTGTTTCTCCATGGGGGCTATCCTCCATGCCTTCTGTTAAGAGTGGTAGTTGCCACCCTGTGCAGGTTATGCCTCCTGCCTTCTATTAAGAGTAGTAAATGTAAATGCCACTCCTTGCGGTTTACCCCCTTACAGAAATGTTAGATCTAAAGTTAGCAAAGGCTCTCTCTTTTCTTCATTTCTATCCTCCAGCCATTAGGGATCCTTTGTTTATCCCATGTCTTTTTCAAATCCATTACTGTTCTTGTCTTCACCATCTGTTATGGGAGGTATTCAGTGTATCCATCACACTTTCAGTGAAGAAATATTTCCTGAGATTGTTCCTGAGTCTTACCCTTGGAGTTTCAATTCATGACTCCTGGTCCTCAGCTTCCTTTCAATCAGAAATGGTTTGATTCCTGTGCATCCTTTATATCTTTAAGGTATTCAAAAGTGTGTATCATATCTCCCCCGTCTCTACTTTCTTTCAGGTCCAGTCTCATCTCATAAGAGAGTTCGGAATCACTGATGTCGTTCTGTTCTGGTTTGAGTCTTATTTTTCTGAATGCTCTTTCCAGGTAAGAGCTGGTGATAAGCATTTTCGAAGGACATCTGTACCCAATGGAGTCCAATAGGCTCTGCCCTTTTGGCATTACTTTTTAATATCTATATGACACCAATTTGTAGTTTGTTAGCAGGGCTTTGGAGGGATATAGAATTTATGTGGATGTTATACAATTTATCATCCGCATAAACCCAGTCGGGATGATATGGTTAAGCTAATCAACTTTGTTTGTCCACCATTAGTCATGGCTTTTTCCATAATAAATTGGCACTTAAAATTGCAAAAACTGAAATCATTGTTGTCCTACATCCTCATGTCTTGATGCCAATTGCTCCCTATGTAAGGAATCTAAGTGTTTGGATCGATTCCAATTAACTTTTCAGCAACGTGTTAAAACTGTTGTGAAACAGGGATTTTTAAGCTTTGAGTTCTTTGGGGTTTAAAACATCTATTGAAGCATTCTGATTTTTGACATGCAGTACAGACCTTAATTCTCCCACTGTTAGATTATTGTAATGCTATTTACATTGTTCTCCCTGCCTTGTCATTCAAAGTGCTGCAACTTTTGCAGAACTCTGCTGCCTGGTTAATTTCTGGGAAGAATATTAGAGAACATATTTCTCTGGTTTTAGCTGACCTTTACTGGTTGCCAGAACAGTACTGAGTCCAATTTAAAACTGCATTGTTGTAATTAGATTAATTAATGCTGTAATTAGACTCCCTTGAGTTAAAGCATTATTAGGGATATATAATCCCACTCACTCTCTATGGACTTTGTAGAAAGGTATGCTAAATATTCCATATTTGAAACAGGCTTGCCTTGCTGAGACAAAGGAAAGATCATTTAGGTCACTGCCCCAACACTTTGAAACTCGTTTCCTGAATATTTAAGGGTCTATTAAAAATCTATTTGTTTAGACAGGCACACTCTTAAATTGCTCAAGGAAGGTTCTTCTATCTATGAACAGTGTCGTTCCAGTTTC
This sequence comes from Rhinatrema bivittatum, assembly GCF_901001135.1. Lineage (NCBI taxonomy): Eukaryota > Metazoa > Chordata > Amphibia > Gymnophiona > Rhinatrematidae > Rhinatrema > Rhinatrema bivittatum. The sequence continues at coordinate 710,666,173 of NC_042615.1, read as the reverse complement.
ATTCTAAGTAATCTCCTTTTCTTCCCAAGGGTTCAGATTGAAGATAGTTCAATCTTCCTTCCACTCCCAAATCTCTCACATATTCTCCCCACTTAGAATGGTTAGAATACAGTCTCACTACTTTATCAGAGCATAAGTCCCAATTCTCATACCTTTTCTGAGGTCTTAAATATTTTAGATCAGCTTATGACAGTACCAGTTGGGCACTCTCCTCTCAAGTGCAGCACACCTCAGTCAGCAGCAAACACAGTTCTTCATTAAGTTACACAAATTAATATACAGAAGGCAGAGAGCTTCTGCCTCTAGGAAATCTAACCAAAAATCCCACAATCTAAAATGGTGCCTAGTGGTGAAAAAGTATAAGGCAGCACTATCTCAGTCTCCCACAAAGGGGAGTAAAATCCAACCCACTGTTTAGTAAATCTCTTTGAACTTCCCCAGCTAGTTAGTTCATTCTTTTGGTAAGGAAACCAAGGGTTCCTTACATTGATATATGCTTCAATATGCATCAAAATCAAAAGAAATAACCATAATGAAAGGAAGAGCACCTTCAGTTGTATATTTTAAAAATGCATGTTAAAGCTTTCATTTGACATGTGGTGTTATGGAAGAATCTGAAGATTATTTGGAAGGACAAGATCTCAAATGAAAAGTGAATGAGGTGGTGGAAGTCTGAAAAGTCATGCTAGTCAGGTGCTCAAAGATTCCATTAACAAATTAGCTAAGGGGGCAAAAGTTCTAGGCTTTCTCCCATTTGGGGTCTTTGCAATACATTTTAACAACAGGATCTCCCCAGCAGGATCTCCAGTGCCTTTTCTGAGTTGGAAGCATACCTCCCCCCCCCCCCCCCCGACCACCACCAATGAGTCAGAACCCTCTAACCTAGTAGGCTCCCCTTCATAAGCCAGAAAACACCCCTCCTACAGTGACAGCCTCCCTTCCCACCTCTCCAGCCCCAGCGATAGCCCCCCCCCCAGTCATAGACACCCTGTGACAGCCCACCTGAGTCACAACACCTTATCCCCCTTATTGACCCTGACTCCAAGTTAGAGCCCCCCTATTGTAGATGGTAAATTGGTTGAGTTTACAGCAGGAGGAAGGATCTAAGAGACAGATTAGAGTAAGTAGGAGTAGGAGAGATGGTTGGTACAGGTTGCATTGGGGAAAGTTAAGATAAAGACAGGTTGGAGTAGGGAAATGGAGAGAGGTTGAGAGATGGTCACGTTAGGATAACAAAGGAGAAATAGTTTTGGGCAGGAAGAAGAGAGTAAGTTAAAAAGACACATTTTGGTATAGAGAAAAGAAGATGAAAGATAGATAAGGTGTTGAAAATGAGAATAAAGATATTTGCTGAAGCTCAGCTGATTTTACTGCAGAAGAAATAAATTACAGTAGATGGATTCTTAAGTACAGAAGATGTCAAAATGTAGTGACCTGTTATAGACTTTGAAAATATGGAATTAAAAAGAGAGAAAAGAAGAAGTGGTAAAAAGAAAAATAAATGACAAGTAAAAGATAACAGAAGAGCAAAGCAGAAAGGACTGATTTTGCTGACAGGGCTTGACACACTGGATGTTACAGTTACCTGGATAGGTGGGAAAGACATTGGCCAAAACTGTGGTGACCCCTGCTGGTCAGAGAGTAGCACTGAGATTTTGTCCAATGAGAATTCCCTCTGATACTCAAGGCCACTGGTGGGTTATAAAGAAGGTAAAATAAAGAAAAGAAAGGTAAAAAGAACTGAATTTGAGAAAAGAATTAAATACTGAAAAGACGTACAATAGAATTTAGTTAACTTTACATGATAAAGGATGGAAAACAATTTCATGTTTTTTGCATAAATTGTTTATTTCAAATTTTTAACAGTGAGACAAACATATGAATCAAAAAAACAAGAAAAAAACCAATGAAACCGCTATAACAAATTCTAATTTCATTTTTGAAAGAAACTTATTAAAGAAACAGAAAGTAATACAAGGGAATATTACTATGGATTTTTTTTAAATTTCTGAATGAGGTGCATGCTGAGAGGTTAATATTCAAAAGTCATTTACTCATGTGAATGGCTATTTTTCTGGGTAAAAGGGATATCTGACAACTCTAGTACACATCTTCTTCCACTCTCATTCTCATGGAGGTGTTTCCCAGGCAAGGTTAGGCAACTATGTGCATTGGTTTGGATGGAATAACTATCCACAGTAAAAGCAGATGCAAATATTTGTGGGTACTTTTTCCGTAGGCAGCTTTCAAAGGAACACATGCTCATGCTTTCACTTTTAAGAACTGGTGCAAAACCTCAGCTAAAAGTACCTGTGCACTTTGCACCTGCCTGCACAATACTGAAAATTGCCCTGCTTTTAATTAGTGGGGCTAATTGTTATTGGAAGCATTTCCTCAGGCACTGTGGATTTAAACCTACTTTTAATTTGTAAGTGGGGATCTTTGTTTTTCAAGTTTGATTTTATTTTTCCAGGAATGTATCAGTGTTCATTTCAATAAAAACAAAAATTATATTTACCTGGAAAAATAACGAGTCATTTATTTTTCAACTGAGTTCTCCCATTTTTGCTCTTGCTGTAATAAACACTGATACATTCCAGGGAAAATAAAAATAAAAATGAAGATCCCTATATATATTTACTTTATATCCCTTTGTTACGCTGAACCTCTATATAGTCAGTATATGTGTAAGCTACAGTACTTGAGGATAGAGAGAGAGATCTCAGACGAACTGCGCCAGTTTATATTCAGATTCATCATTTCATTTGAAACAATAGTTTTCTAAATCAGATTCCAGGCACATTCATTATAATACACAGAGCAAACATCTTTTTTAAATTATGTAAATATTTGTATGTGAAAAATCAAATCAATTACTTTTTGACAGATTGGATATTGGAAAAAAAACCTCTTCAGTGCACTTCACCACGAAAAGATTTCTTGACCAGATATAAGGCAGTGATACTATTAGAGATCTATATAGCTTTTATTGTGTGCTCCTTACCAAGGGTTAGGATTTTCTTTTGTTTGTAAAGTATTTAAGACTTTAAAATAAGAAAGGTATCATTGGATTCGCAAATTAGCATTCTTCTGGCACTGCTATTTTATATAAATGACTTTACTCAAGGAAATGCCTCCTTTTTGTTCACAATAATGAGCTGCTGTGCATAATACAGTTTGTTATTGTGAGCAGAGGGAAAAGAAAAGCTTGTTAAGCTTCTGAGAAAACTCAGTTGTAAAGAAAATTATTGCAGCTCTGTTTCAACAGCTGTATACTATCCTGTTGCTCTTACAGGATCGGTTTCTTATCTTGTTAAACCTCAAGGCCTTTATTTTTTACTCATATTTTATTGAAGCTCTTCTGTTTGAAAGAGAGAGAGATTGCACACAATGGTACATTTCATAAGCTGTAGCTTTATTGTAGAATGCACCTCAAATGCAATTACAAATAGAACAGTTTTTGAATTGTAAGAACTGTGATCCAAGCAGATGAGGCATGAGCACCATAACTTCGAACGTAGCCTTCCTTTTGTCAACTGTTTTTATGAATTCTTGAACCAAGTAAAGGCAGCTATGGTATTTTCTGTATATGTTCATGAATCCATCCATATGCATGACTAAAAGGGATGTGAATCGTTTTTCTGACGATTGAAAATATCAGAAGATATTTTCAAACTCGTCAGAATTTGGGGGGCCCCCGAACCCGATAGGAAAACCCCATGAAATTTTTCATGGGGTTCTCTTATCGTTATGGGGGGGTGGGGGGTGGGAAGAAAGGGCACTTAAAAATAAACCCCAAACCCACCCCGACCCTTTACATTTAATCCTTTCACATCCCCCCACCCTCCTGAACCCCCCCCCAAATTTTTAAAGTATCTGGTGGTCCAGCGGGGGTCCTGGGAACGATCTCATCCTGTGCTCCTACCATGTGACAGGGGCCAACCAATGGCACTGGTAGCCCCTGTCACATGGTAAGGGCAAAGGGCTACCGACTCCATTTTGTTTACTGGCATCCGACAGCCCGAGAGCGGGAGATCACTCCCAGCACCCCTGCTGGACCACCACAGATTTTAGGCAAGTTTTGGGGGGGTCCGGAGGGTGGGGGGTTTGTAATAAACTAAATTTTAAGGGTTGGGGTGGTTTTTTTTTTTTTTAAATAAAGGTGCCCCTCCCCCCCCCCCCCCACGCTAACCCAAACAACAAATTTTCCCCGAAGTTCGGGGAAAATCCGTCTCGGGATTCGGGTCCTCCTATCCATGTTGAATTGGACAATTTTTTTGAAATTTTCCAATTCGGCAAAAATGAATGCACATCTCTATTATGCATTGGGTGCCCAGGAGAGGTGGATGTGCATGCTTTAAAAAATGGGTGCCCAGTTTGGATGCACGTTTTTTCGCGCATGATATTGCATCAACCCCAATGTCTTTAGCTGCTCATTTCTTTTTAATAGCACTTATCATGTGCACCATATAGAATACTCTCGATAAGAGACTCTACCATACTATAATAAGCCACTCTAAACTCCATGCAGCATCTATTATATTAAACTTATTCTAACCTAACAATGTCCCTTACCTTTACTGGAAACACTGATTAAAATAGCCTCACACACATCACACATTCATTCTCTAACATTATATTGACTGTTCTTTCTCTTTTTAGTGTTCTTGTAACTTATTTTTTAAAGGCCTATGCAAAGAGCACTGTGACAGTAGGTCTGCTCAGTTCAACATTGGGTCTCTCTCTCTTGCATTCCATAACTGTCTTTTGCTTACATGGGGGTGTGGTATTTCTGCCCTTGCTGATATCATTGTGGGAAATAGTACCTGGAGCTAGCTGACAGATGGGTTAAATGATTACTCTTGTGTTCCTTCCCTGCCTTCTTAATCTATATTTTGGCTGGAGGTATTTTTTTTTTTAATATGCTTGAAAATGTTTACAAACATTTTTGCTTTGCGCTGGGTCCCTTCGCTACGACTGGGGTTTGTATAGATGTTATCATCACAACCAGTAAGAGAAAAGTACAAAACTTTATTATCACAATTTTCAAGAAACTTTTAGAAATGTGTCCATACAAGTTAAAATCACACATACACTCATTCACACCTTAAAACATCACAGGGTTAGCCAGTATATAAGACTCCACTGAGCCTATATAGATATACAATACCCTTTTAGACGTGACTTAAATACCCTGTGGGGTTTTCCACTTACAATCTATATATTTCTAACTTGCTCCTCTATTATCCAGTTTTAATAAACATGATCTATCAATTTAACACATTAAAAAATGTCTTCTTATGATGACAAACCATTGGAGGATATGTCAGCAAAATGGGTTACATTTAAAACTGGGTTAGATGATAGATTGAATTCAGAGGGGAGTAATCAGAGAGTACCTTTTTTAAGGTCCCAAATGAAGCAACCTCAAACAGACATGGGTCAAAAGAATACACAAAGAGGAGGGTACAACCGTTATCGGAGATATTGAGAGATAATCGAGAGCAGGGTGCACCGGTTAGTGCAGTTATTAATATTTCATCTAAAATATTATCGACCGATATGTTATCAGTTTTGAATAGAGGGCTAACGTTTGTGCCATCTGAGAGACATGACCCTTTTTTTTACAAGGGTAGAGCTACAAAAATATTTTAGGAGAGTCAGACTAAGAGATTATTTTGGTAGTCCCATAGAAGATTCTTCTTATGATAAAAAACTCTATCAACCTTCTAAATGGATGCCACCTACTCCCCCTCATCCATTAGTTTTAGCTTTTGAAACCTTGGTCATGAAAGATCTGAACGTAATAGAAGCAGATACAGAAAAACTCAAGTACAATTTAAGTATAGCCGAACATCGGGCTATTGAAGAATTGAGAACAGATCCTTCTATAGTTATATTACCTGCGGATAAGGGAGGTGCAATAGTGGTGTTAGATGCAGCATGGTATGATCAAGAAGCAGCTCAACAATTGACAGATACATCGACGTATGTCGAGTTAAGAGAAGATCCTACAGAAGAAATGGCGAATAGAATTAAGGATTTGTTGGAAGGGGCATTGAAGAGTCACATCATTTCTCGTCATGAGTTTAAGTGGTTATTTCAACCTCATCCGTCTGTTCCGTATTTTTATACGGTTCCAAAAATCCATAAATCATTGGAACGGCCGCCAGGCAGGCCCATAGTATCTGGCATTGGGTCCATATTTGAACCCATTGCTAAATACGTGGACCGGTTACTTCAACCTATGGTGACACAAGTTTATTCCTATGTTAGAGACTCTATGGATTTTTTGAACAGTTTGGCTCAGGTACAGGTGCACTCGGTTCAGTGGTTAGTCACAGCTGATATATCATCGCTATATACCAACATTCCTCAATCGCAGGCCTTTTCAATAGTACAAACTTTATTGAAAGAGGCTCATATATCTAGTGGTAAATACCAGTTGTTGATGCGATTGGTAAAATTAGTATTAACAGAGAATTATTTTCGATTTAACAATGTGGTTTACAAACAAGTGAGGGGCATCCCCATGGGTTCTCCATTGGCGCCCACGGTTGCAGGATTATATGTAACCCAGTATGAAGATCAATTCATATGCTCTTCTTTTTGATCACATTACTATTTGGAAGCGTTATATAGATGATTTGTTTTTCTTGTGGACAGGGGATGAGGAGCTGTTAGTTGATTTTCAAACATATATGAATCAATGTGATGTTCACTTACAGTTCACATTTGTCAGAGATACTATTTCAGTTCCCTTTTTGGATATTAAGGTTATAAGAGGTGCAACTCAGTTTGATACTACTGTGTATAGGAAGTCTACAGATAGAAATACGCTACTTCACGCTACCAGTTTCCATCCCAGGAAGCTTAAGGAAAATATTCCATGTGGTCAGTTCTTGAGATACAGGAGATTGTGCTCCACTGATAAAGAATATAGATCTAAAGCCCAGGAACTTTTGGATAGGTTTGTGGAATGTGGGTATGATAAACGTCTTGTTAAAAAGGCGTATAAGAGAGGTCTTTATGCAAATCGTGACAATTTGCTAAGAGTTCAGCATAAGGCGAGCATTTCGAGAATTGTCTGCACATTACCTTATTCTTCTAAGACTTCGGCCATTAAGCAAAGTATAATGAGACACTGGACAGTTATAGCAGCATTGCCCAGTTTTTCAGAGTTACCTATCTTTGCTACTAAGAAAGGTAAAAATTTAAGAGATAGACTGAAGAGAAAAAAGCATCCAATGATTGAAGAATCACCTTTGGGCCAATTTCAATGTGGCCATTGCTCTGTATGTAATAATGTTCTACAAATACATCAGTACCAATTTAGAAAAACTATGCGTCCATATACTCTGTTAGGACATTTTACTTGTTCGTCAGAACGTGTAATGTACGCAATAGTGTGCCCGTGTGCACTAGTATATATTGGCCATACTAATAGATCCATAAGACAGAGAATTGTAGAACATAAGAGTTGTGTAAGAACGAAAAAAGAATCAGCTCCACTGGTGAGCCATTGGTTACAGTATGCACATACTATTAATGACATTAAATTTTTTGTGGTTAGACAATGCTTGAACCCTGAAGGGGACACTCAACGTTTATTGACACGATGGGAACAACAGTGTATTTTTGAATGGCAAACTTTAAGTCCTCAGGGTTTGAACGCTGAAATAGAATGGATTGCCGTTGTCTAAATAAAGTTGGTTGAAATAGGTGCTATCGGTTGATAGGATTTTAAGAACAGTAAGTATGAACGATTTTGTCGGTAGTTTGGCATATAATGAATCAGGTGAATGAATGTGGTGCTTTTTTGCATTGGCACATATGTTATTGTGGTTAATGTGAATGGGGTATAGGCGATCATAATGTTGAAGGAATAGGCAGTTTCGAGGATGTTATGACGTTATGCCATCGCGTTTGTTTTAGAATGCTAGGACGTGCCATTACGTTAGGATGGAGTGTTTTGAGAGACGTTACATAGTTGCATCTGATTGGGACGCTGGGGCGTGCTATTCAGCACGACAGGGCGGAGGCCCTTGAGAAATGCTTTAAAATGTTTGTGGGACAAAGTGAGGAATTATCCGGTGAAATTTTGGTGAAATTATGACGCAGTTGGAGGTCCTAGCGAAAGGAGAAGCATACTGATCGAGTTTATATTGTGGTGTTCAACTAAATATCTTTATGGAACTGGTAAGCGTTTGACACTTTAGTGAGTGTATACCTCTGAAAAATTCTCTGGGTGATTTTGAGTTTAATATATATGTGTTTGGGGCTTTTGTAGATCCTGTTACTTGCTGTGAGTTGATAAGAATAGTTCTTCGAGAGATATCTGCTGTGAGATGATAAGAACAGTTCTTTGAGAGTGTCGAGTACTCAAGTTCTGAGAATAGTTGAAAAGAAGTATATTTATGCAGCTTGGAGAAAAAATCTTTGAATATAAAATGATTTTGAGGCAAAAAATTGGTTTAACAAGTTGAGTAATAAATGTGTCCTATGATCCTGTTCTAAAAAATTTAAATTTGGTTTTCTCAGTGGTTGCAGTCCCCCTGAGGAAGCATATGCATGTGAAACAGGGGCCGCTTGTTGGGGTCAGACCACGTGAATTTATATCTGAAGTTGAAAACGGACCAGGAATCAGAATTTCACACCAGTGGCCAGCGTTGTCATTAATATACATTTTTTAATGTGTTAAATTGATAGATCATGTTTATTAAAACTGGATAATAGAGGAGCAAGTTAGAAATATATAGAGTGTAAGTGGAAAACCCCACAGGGTATTTAAGTCACGTCTAAAAGGGTATTGTATATCTATATAGGCTCAGTGGAGTCTTATATACTGGCACTTGTGTGTATTCTGTGATGTTTTAAGGTGTGAATGAGTGTATGTGTGATTTTAACTTGTATGGACACATTTCTAAAAGTTTCTTGAAAATTGTGATAATAAAGTTTTGTACTTTTCTCTTACTGGTTGTGATGATATAGCTTATAGAGAAAATAGTTCTGGTTACCCCGTGAGTGTAGTTTGTATAGATGTGCCAGCTCCCTTATTGGCTGCCAGGGAAGCTGTTGCTAAGGTGTCATGGTTACAGCTTAGATCCTCGATGCAGTTGTCATGAAGGTGCTACTTCCACAGCGAAGCTTTGGATTGTGCTAATCCAACTAAGGGTGTTCAGAAGGTACCAACATGATAAAATGCTCTGACAGTGCTTGTTCTCTGCTTCCCTCCCTCTTAGCTCTTTCTATCATTCATTTATTTCTTTTAAAGATATCATTTCCACAGCCTGACCAGTGTTTGTGCAGGAGCCCTCAGGAACAAATTCCTTCGTGGAACAAGATTTCTGAGATAAGCCCTGCATAGATACCTGTTTTAATGGCTCAAGGGGCCATCTACCCAAGACCTTTAATACCCAGCTTAGATCCTCTGCAGTACTACTGAAGGGGTCTGAACGCTTCAACCTGACAAAGGACTTCATGTACCAGAATTCCCTGCTTCATGACGGGTTTACTTACAGTCTGCAATACAGCTGTAATTAGGACATTGAGAAACTCTCTGTCAGCACATTGCACATTTTCATTTTTTTGGCTTCGCTGTTCTTATTCTCTGATAAGCTTTCACTGCTGTAACCTAGATTAGAACAATGGATGTATTATGTGATGGGCTGTATTACTGCAGACTCGCGAATTCCTTTCCAGAACTGCAAGTCCCAGCAGCCTCTCCTGCAGAACATGGGAGAAGTTTCACGAAAGATCCAGGGTGTCTAGGGAGGGGGTCAGTAGCCCCTTCAGCCGGAATATGCTTGCTCAGCAATGCTTAGAACGCATGTGTAAAAGATAAGAACTGTAAAGTGCATAAGAGTCTGCTCCTGGAGGGGAGGGGCATGCAGTTGTACTGAGCCTTTGTCTTAGCTGCATCTTGCTGGCAATAAAAGTCTATCTTTACGGATCAGTTGTCTGGACCTCCTTACTGACTAAAAAGAGACGGTTACATTTGGCGAGCCTCAGCCAGGAGGTACCGGGGACGCTATTTTAGCCCCCCAGTTGGTCCAGGGGATTTTGTGGCGGAGTGATCCCCCAGACTTGCCTGGTGAGTGGCCACCGCTGAGTTCAGTGATCAGGTATCTGAGGGGGTCATTCCACGGAGATCCTCTGAGACCTTTGGGCTGGTGATCCGGGAAGAAGGCTTTCATGACGATCGGAAGACCCCTGCAGGCGAGTATTATGGGAACAGTAGAAGAAGTGAAGAATAGATAAAGAGTAACCGGTCCATCCCCGGCGGACCGAGGGGGCTTTGATCACACCCCACGCAGTGTGTTAGTAGGAATTACGTTCCGAAGACCACGCGCATAAAAAGGAAAAAATTATAAGTGAAGCATACGATAGTGGGAATAGGTTTCTTGTTGTGTGAAAGAGAATGAATGGCCTCGCAGTTCTAGGCCGGGCTGACCGCGTCCTAGTCGGGGCGATTGTGACCCTTTTGTGTCTGACGGGTACGGACCCCTTACCTATCCGTCTTCCCTTCCCTCCTTTGTCTGTGATTCTATCCTAATGGGAGGGGGCTATTCAACTCCGCTAAAAGCCATGACGGAGCACTATAGTGAAGTGTTTGATAGACGAAAATGTACAAAACCCGGAATGATTCAACGATGCACCCATAGGTGGCCCAGTTTGTGTGTAAATTGGCCTCCGGTAGGAACTTTCGATTTCCAAACGGCCACAAGGGTCCAGAATATAGTTATACGAGAAGGGAATCCGGGTTGCCCTGAAGATATACCGTACATAACTGCTTGGATTGCAGTCATTGAGAATCCTCCGTCATGGGCAAAGAAGTTAGTGGAGGGAGCCGCCCTCGTAATGGTGGCTCAGGCGCACAAAATGGGGAACTGGAAGTCCCCATTATTAATTAAGGATTGTAATGTATGTAACTGCTATCTGTGAATTGCAAGCATGTACCAGGGATTTTTTAATTGTTTTTAATTGCACAAGACTACTATACAACAAATTAATGTACAGTGTTAAGTTAAAATACTGATTTGATTACTGGAGAATGCATTTACTGGTGTTGAAGTTTAGAACTTGATGGCAATTAAGGGTTAACGGCAGAGATAATTACAGGAGAGAGGAGGGAATCGAGCCAGAGGAAAAAAAAAAAAAAAGACGTTGAGCCAGTGCGTAGTGCATTCAATATGGCTGTGCGTTTCAATGCTGCGTTGTTAATCAGAAGTTTTTAGTTTTCTCATATCTTCTATCCCAGTGTCCTCCCTATGCTTATCCTTCTCTCGATACATCCATTGGTTAGTCAATTATTCTCTAATACCATGTTAATTATTGTTCTTACTTGTCTCCTATATATTATCTGTTATTTAAAAGTTACATTGGAACGCATGATAAAGTATGAACTCCCTTTTTCTGACGCAGTTTATTTTGAAGCTGTCTCTGGGAAAATTAGAGGAGAAATGATTAAGAATGGAACCTTTGTTAAAGCTTTGTTAAATATGCAGGGCATAGCAAGCGGCAAGATAAGACAGCTGCAGTTCTGACTGTGGGAATTACAGGATGCCGTTTGTAAAAAAAAAAAAAAAAAAAAAACCACAGAAAACAAAGACTTAATATTAAAAATTTTGATTCAGTGGTAGTGGCCCACACACACACACATGTATATATATATATATTGCAATTATGTTCTTTTACCACTGGTGGGGGCTGGGCTCTGGCTATTACCATATGTTCTTAGTGTTTGCAATGTAATTGATACAAGGCTTCCAAGGGTTTGATCATCACTCCTGCACACCTAAAGCGCCCCCCCTGGATCCTTGCCTGCAGATCCAGGTTGACTTTATTGAATTAACCCAATGCCAAACTTACAAGTATGAAGGAAGCAATGTTTTGCAGCTTCTCAGCCTCGTCAGAATTGATTTGCCTCCAGGCGCAGGTCACCTATTCAATTTCCAGATGGATTGTGATCTTTTCATCGTATTTTGAGATGTATGGGAACAGGGATCAGGAAGAGAAGAAAAGGGCCCGTCCCTGCAACCAGGAACTTAATAATAGAGACCCGACATCCGAAAGAAGCTGCAGAAGGCCGAAGGCTTTGAGGGCAAGAGCCTCAGCCAGTTAAAAGCTATAGCAGACCAGGTATGTGGAAATAGAGAAGTGGAAGAGAAAAGAGAGAAGCAAGTAGAGACATGAAGGAGAAAGTGACTGTTAGCCGCCGCTCTCGAGGACACACGGACGGGAAGGAGCCAAGACAATGGCAGACCGCGAAGAGGAGGGGGAACAAGACCCCCCCTTTTGGGAAAGAATCAGTGTGCGTACTGCAAAAATGAAGGCCATTGGAAGAGAGCTGTGAAGAATGGCAAAAGAAATACGGGAGCCCTGCAGTGAATACTAACGACAAAAATGGACCTGCACCGACACAAAGGGGCCGAGGAGGAAGGAGATCGGACAACCCCCACTGGCAGATGGCGGGGGAGGCGACAAGGAGCATACAGCCTGAAGAGACCGGGAGGGAAGAATCCCCACGGACCCTCTGGTGGAGATCCACGAGGTAACACAACAAAAATCAGGGGCCTGTTGGACTCAGAGGCCAACGATCTGTCATGACTGCACCAATCGGCCCCCCGACGAAAGAGACTGTTTCTATAGTGGGTGCCTCAGGTCAGGTACTCACTGCCCCTCTGCAGAAAGAATGAAGTATACAAGTAGGCGGGACCATGGTATCCCTTATCGGATGGAACCTGCTGTGTAAGCCTCAGACCACATTGAGATTTCAACCAACAGGGGAAGTTAAAGCCTCCTTCGGGGACCATCCAGTGATACTCATCTGTCCCCTCCAAGAAGAATGGAGACTACATCTTCCCATAGTCGAACGAACCATCGAACATCGATATGAAAACAACACCCCCCTCAACAAAAACGAAGACAACTGATGGATAGTGTACCCCAAGTATGGTTCGAACAGAACCCGGGAGGAATAGCTATCGACGCTACCCCCATATGGATAGAGATGAAACAGAATGCACAGGTGATTAATCAACCTCAATACCCCATTCCATATATGGCCAGGCAAGGAATCCAGATACATCTGCAGAGACTGTACGACTTGGGCATTCTCCGACGAATCCGATCTGCTTGGAACACCCCTTTGTTGCCCGTAAAGAAACCTGGATCTGATGATTATCGACCAGTACAAGACCTACGGAAAGTGAATAGTCAAGTAGAAGATCTAGTAGCCCTCGTGCCAAATCCATATTCAATCTTGGCTCAAGTCTCTCCTGCATCAAAGTGGTACAGTGTCATTGATCTCAAAGATGCCTTCTTCTCCGTCCCGGTGGCGGAGGAATGTCAGAAGATTTTTGCTTTCACATGGGAAAATGCACCTACTGGAATAAAGCAGCAGTACACATGGACTCGTTTGCCTCAAGGGTTTAGGCACTCACCTACGCTGTTCGGTGAGCAACTGGCAAAAGACTTGAAGATGTACCAAGTCATGTATGGGCCAGTAATACAATACGTGGATGATCTTCTGGTGTTTCAAGAGACGTACCTCGAATGTGAAGTATCCACTCTTCAGCTGCTAAAGACGTTGTACTCAAAAGGATATCGTGCAAGTAAAAAGAAAGCGCAAATCTGTGAGTTGGAAGTAGAATATTTAGGCTTCCAAATACGTGGAGGAACCCGTTGTCTGGGAATTTCTCGCACCAGTTCAATACGAGGTCAACCTGTACCCACTTGTAAGAAGGAACTCCGAGCATTCCTTGGAGCTGCAGGATACTGTAGACTGTGGATTGCTAACTATGCAGTTATGGCCCAACCCCTGTACGACAAGTTGCGGGGTAAGGAATCAGAGTCTCAAACTTTTCAATGGGAAGGACACGAGCTAGCAAGCTTACGTCAATTAAAAGAAGCCTTAATTGAACCACCTGCTTTAGGATTGCTAGATGTAATGAAACCATTCCATCTATTCGTCGATGAAAAGAAAGGAATGGCCATTGGGGTATTGACTCAAACTCTAGGCTCATGGGAGCGACCTGTTGCATATCTCTCAAAAGGAATGGACAATGTTGCAAAAAGATGGCCTGGTTGCCTTCAAAGCATTGCGGCTGCATGCTTACTAATTCCAGAAGCAGTCAAATTAACTGTTGGTCAAACTCTGAACGTAACAACTCCCCACACCATTCAAGGACTGCTAGAGACCCATGGACCAAAATGGATGACTAATTCACGTCTCGTCAAGTATTAAGCCTTACTGTGTGAAACACCTGAAATTCAAATACAAGACAGCAAAAACTTGAACCCGGCCACTCTTATGCCGGCACCTGAACCAGTTGCCCATGATTGTGAAGAAGTCATGACTACAATACATTCCAGTAGACCAGACCTGAGGGATCAACCCTGGCAAGGAGCTTGGACTTTATTAACTGATGGGAGCAGCCAAATCATTCATGAGATACGTTCTGCTGGATATGCTGTTGTATCCGAAGATGAAATCGTTGAGGCTCAACCTCTTCCCCCAGGAACGTCTGCACAAAAAGCTGAACTAATTGCCCTTACTCGAGCTCTGCAGTTGGCAGAAGGAAAACTGTAAATATCTATACAGACTCTAAATATGCCTTTCTTACAATTCAAGTGCATGGAGCATTATAGAGGGAAAACAATTGAACAATGCATCAGAAGTACGTGAATTACTAGACGCAGTTTGGCTACCTCGCAAGGTGGCTGTAATACATTGCAAAGCACACACCAGGAAATCAAACCCTATTGTCAAGGAAATCAGAGAGCAGATGAAGCAGCAAAAAGGGGCAACTCGGGAACCCTTCCAAGCAGTATTAATTGCATCGAATCATCAGGCTTCAGGCAGTCCTGGAGCTCATCACCAACGACTGCTTTCGCTCTTAAACTCTGGGCAAAACAAAATACCAAAATTATGACTGCAGTGTACCAGAATAGATTGGTTTTAGATTATCCTCTGGCCCAGGAAGGAGGGTTTGTGGAACATTTAACCTCTCCAATTGTTGTTTACAGGTAGATGACCAAAACAAGGTTATCCAAGACATCACTGATCGCATGGTCAAGATGGCACACATCCCTGTCCAGCAGTGGAATAGTGCTTGGGACTGGACCAATGGATTCCGTGGTTGGTTTTCCATGATCGGTGGATTTAAGAGCTTGTTTGTTATCCCAGCCAGTTTAATTCTGTTTTGTCTTTTAGGACCCTGAATTATTCCTTTCTTGCTCAAACCGCCTTCGTCAGGTGATGAAGGACATTGCTGAACGCAAAACAGCCACGCAGCTCCTGTCACTGTACATGTATTCCTCTGAGCCTATAGAACCTGTTTAACCATCCTCATGTTTTATCCTGGGCCATCTTCCCATACATGACAAGTTCGGGCTACAAAGGGGGGTGGAGCCATTAGGGCCCATCCGTCTCAAACCCGTGAAGAAACCATCGGACTGTTTGGGAAATTAGGGCCCCCCTGAGAACTCAAATTGCTAATTTTTCTTGTTTCTGTTTCTTTCAGCTCCACAGTTGCGTTGTGATGGTGTGATACTTTTCATAAAGAATGATAAGTATCAAAGGGGGGAATGAAGGGGTCTGAACACTTCAACCTGACAAAGGACTTCATGTACCAGAATTCCCTGCTTCATGACGGGTTTACTTACAGTCTGCAATACAGCTGTAATTAGGACATTGAGAAACTCTCTGTCAGCACATTGCACATTTTCATTTTTTTGGCTTCGCTGTTCTTATTCTCTGATAAGCTTTCACTGCTGTAACCTAGATTAGAACAATGGATGTATTATGTGATGGGCTGTATTACTGCAGACTCGCGAATTCCTTTCCAGAACTGCAAGTCCCAGCAGCCTCTCCTGCAGAACATGGGAGAAGTTTCACGAAAGTTCCAGGGTGTCTAGGGAGGGGGTCAGTAGCCCCTTCAGCCGGAATATGCTTGCTCAGCAATGCTTAGAACGCATGTGTAAAAGATAAGAACTGTAAAGTGCATAAGAGTCTGCTCCTGGAGGGGAGGGGCATGCAGTTGTACTGAGCCTTTGTCTTAGCTGCATCTTGCTGGCAATAAAAGTCTATCTTTACGGATCAGTTGTCTGGACCTCCTTACTGACTAAAAAGAGACGGTTACACTACTGGGCAGAATGATGGCCTAATGCACCTTACCCCTATCAGGAACTGCTCTGGGCCCAAAATTGAAAACTGGCCATTTAAGTAAGTTAGCTGGACATGCCTTATCCGGCTAAATTACAAGGAATATTCAGCGGCATGGCTATGCCACTGAATATCTGTGAACAAGCCGCTACTTAGCTCGATTAAGTTATATCCGACTAAATTAAACCTGTTTGTTGGCAGGTGTTACTTACCCACATAACTAATTCAGCTTTGTAGAACTACCCTGGACAAACACTTATCCAGCTATCTAGTGGCCGGCTATCAAGTGCTGAATGCGCTTTCAATATCTGGATACACAGCTACAGGCTTAACTTTAACTCAACCCCTATAAACACACTATGGCTGATACTTGGATCTTCAAAGAACTGAGTGCCAATTCTTTATCCAGGCTATCTTGCTGGAAGACTAATCTATGGGATGACTGCTTTCCTGAAAGAAAGGTCCTACATAGAACAGTACTCCTTAACAATTCTCCCAATCTGACATAGGCTAGGGGAGTGGGAAAGACTTCCATGCTTTTAACCTGTTGTGACCATCATCTTGTTCAAGGGTTCTAGAGTCACCATTTTCTGGAGGTGGGGGAGATGAGCCCACCAAATTAGGTTATTTCTTACACCTGCGGGCACCTGATGTTTTGAAGTTTTCTTTTTCTATCAATTAATTAATTAATTGACATATTTATTTAATCTACTTTTGTATCGCTTAGGCTCAATTCAAAGTGGTCCACAATATAACATACATAAAATCTTACAATAAATCTTAGTATCAAAATCATAAAATAAACATAATAAAAATTAAAACTATGAGGGGGCACCCAGCTGTTGACTTCTGGGGTCAGCAGAACCAACTCGGGGAGCCCTGTTTTTCTGTAACCCTTCCAGACTCAGGTGATCAAATAGCCCAAACACTAGATTTCCTGAGTTGCAAGATTCTGGCACCCTTCAGGGACTCAGAAGCCCTGGAGGCATGGGAGGGGGGAGGATCTCTCCCACCTCAGGAAACTACTGTTTGGTTTGCATTGGCTTATGAGAGAGAAAACAAAACTCTTGGAATCACCTGCTTGCCCCTGCTGTCCCTCAGGCCACCAAATGATAACCTGGTTCCTGAAGGTTTTGAGTTGCTACAAATCTGCATCTCTGTGCCTCAGGGGAATCACAGTGAATTTGGATATCACCTCCCCTAGGGGAGGTGATATCCAAATAGGGGGTTATTTTCTAACCCTATCACACGCGAAAAGTCTCTTTTCGCGTACGATAGCTAGATTGGGGCGGAGTCGGGGTGGCGTTGCCACTGGAAGAGGAGGAGTCGGGGCGGCAGTGTGGCGGATGCTGCGGAAACTTCACTAGGAGTCGGAGTGGCGGCGTGGCAGATGCTGCGGAAACTTCACTTATCGCTGCCAGTAGCGTGCCCAATAGCACCACTTTCACGATGGCACTATTGGGTGCGAAAGCTGGCAGCGATAACACCGCAGTGGTGCGATCGCTGCCGGCTTTTGCAGGCTCACCGCCTGTTTTGCCCCCTGCCCCCTGTTACCGCACAATTCACAAAGCCCTGCGATTTTAGAAAATCCAGGCCTTAGTTTGGCTGTAGATTATTGACTGGCTGGTAGGATGGTACATTTGACAGTACCACCCTAATTCCTGGCTCCTTTAGGGTTTCTAGCCGCTGACCTATGCCCAAAATTTTTATGTCCTCTCTTAGGGCCTCATTTTTTAAAGTATCGCAGGCCTGCGATACTTTAGAAGATGAGGGGTGGGGGGCCGAAACGGGGGGCAGGCCTGTGCTAGCCGGCAGCGATCGCACCGTCGCGGTGCGATCGCTGCCGGTTTCGCACTCAATAGCGCCACCATAGGAGGTGTAGCTATTGGGAGCAAAATAGGCAGCGAAAAGGCACCTACCTTTTCACTGTCCACGGCATCGGTGCAGAGTCGGCCCTGGTGACGCCCCAACTCCTCCTCTTCCGGGGCCGACTCCGCCCCGACTCCGCCCCCATCCTGGTATCGCACGCGATAAGGGACTTTTCGCGTGCGAGCGGCTTGGAAAATGAGGCCCTTAGTGACTTAATAATTGTGGCTGTTGAAGTGAGAAGTATAATGGCCTCCCTACTTGCCTTTTTGGCCCTAAGTATGCCTTTAGAACCTACCAGTTTAGCTACAGAGAAGACAAATTGGTAGATGTCATAGTCCGACAGCAACAGGATAAGAATTAGAAGCCAAAATTTCCAAATTTTTAGTTCTTTATTGGAGAATTAAAATCTTTATAAAGCCATAGTCCGACAGCATACAACATTAAAGCATGTGCTGCTGGCCTATGCTTTTGCTGCCTTGTGAAGTCTTTCTTTGTTGAGTAGATGGAATCTGAAGCAATTTTATAGGGGGAGGATAAGAAGCCCATATTCATAAAGACATTTAGCGTACAATAAGAAGGTGAATATTTTTAGCCATTTAGGGGAGGATAGAGAGAAGGAGAAAACTACCAAATACTAGCCACCAAATCCCTGACAGGAATAAAGATGTGAACAATCTTCAGAAAGAGGAGACAGCAATGTCAACCTGTCCTCCCGTGATTAATTTACAAAGACCACATCCTGGAAGGACAGAAGTACTGCCTTTGTAGCTGTCTGAGGAAAAGATAGAATTCGAAATGAGAATTTGTGACTACGGGAAACCATACCACATCTAAGGACCAAAATAATTCAATCCAGACACATTCAGGAAGACCTAATTCAAAGTCTTGTGAGTAAAGGATACATCTTTACATGTGGTATTTTATTACAGCAGGATTAGCAGTCTGAAAAATAAAATGAAGTGCTTGGTTCTGAGCCAATCTAAGTAAGCTAAAGAATTAGCTGCATAAGGCAGAAAACTAAAGGCAGGGTGCACATGGAGAAAAAAGGTTATAATATGTGGGCCTGATAGTCAAAGCACGTTCAGCACTATACAGCTGGATAAGTGGGACTTATATGGCTAAGTAACGGTCGCTGAATACTGGCCTATGTTCAGCAGCTGACAATTAGCTGAATAAGTCCCTTATACGCCTAAAAGTTGCACACACAAAAAGTGGGTGTAAGGTAGAATATGTTATCCATATACATTATATGCTAAATACCAATATTCTATGTTAGCTGTAAAAGTGTACGTGTAAGTTTAGATGTCCCATAGAGCAGGTCCAAACCTCAGCCGGGTAGACTTATCTGGCTAAGAGCATATATATATATATATATATATATATATATATAGTCAAACACAGACAGAAAAAAATCTTTAATAAAGCAAAACGCAAAAAGGAAAAGAAATGCTTAAATAAACAAGACTATTGATATTCTCATATACCAAAATGTTTTATTAATTTTTATAAAACAGATACTAAAACATATTCAAATAAAACAGCCATACAACCTAGTGTATATTAATGAATCCAAAGTCCATTAACAGCTTAAACAGATGATGTATGATGTAAAAACTACATATCTCAGCCAACATCAATCTTTCAGTCTTACCCCTAGATTCATCAAAATGCTATAATAGTGTTCGCAGTAAGAAAAAGGGGTGTGCTTATGGTAATTTTAGAATTACCACATACTTTGCATAGTTAGTATCATGGGGTGCAGTGACGTTTTCACACCCCACAATTCGAGAGAGAGAGAGAGAGAAATTTTCTTTTGCACTCACTGCACCCACTTTAATGATATGTGAAATTTGTTATTTATTTTATTTTTGTACTTCACGTCTCAAATCCAGATCTTTAATTAATATTTATTTTAGAATTCAATTGATAGATGTTAAAGTCTGTTTATGACTACTTCCTATGTAATCCATCATTCTCTGCTGATTTTTATCTTTAAATGTCATTATTGTAAACCGTTGTGATCTTTACATGGAATGACGGTATATAAAATGTCAAAACAAATAAATAAATAAATAAATAAATAAATAAGGAGAAGTTTTCCTCCCCAAGGGAACACAAAGAAATATAGAGGAATGTGTAAAAAGGTCACCCCTGTTACACTGGGCCCTGGAAGTGTGTCTATCCCCCCACCCCAGCTACAAAAGATTCAGCCCTTGGAGAAAGAGGTGACAGGTTCTAGCCCCGAAGTGTAACAAATAATTTTATGGTCTCATTGGGTAGCGGTCTGCATACAGGGATGGGGGTTACATAAAATGGCACCCAGATTTGGGCTTGAAAACTGCTGTTTTATAACTTTTTATGCTTTGCAAAAATCTGAGAAAAAATTCTTTAGAGACAACAATGGATAAAAGATGGCCACTGGCTCTGCCTGGGGGAGAAGGTTTCAGAAGCAAATCTCTTGTGCTACTTACCCATTCCTCAAGGAGCATGGTGACATCAGAAAAGAGGAAGGGTTGGTGTCATCAGTGCAGGCAGAGCTACTGCAAATCCACCAGGAGTCTAAAGATCATGCTGACATCTGCAGAGGCAGACCCCTTTGCCACCAAGGAAGGAGAGGGAAAGGCTGTAGCCAGCAGAGGAGGGGGAGATTTTCTGCAAGTCCCTGGAGCCAGGTCGTGTGATAGAGGACCCAGATGTGCAGCAGGAGCAGCAAGATACAGCATCAGCACCCATACCTGGAAGCAGCTTCAGAGGAATCATCCTGCAGCATCGAGACCCTGGAACTGCAGCTGGAGAGGAAACATCGGCAGCAGTGGAGCACTGAAGAGGAAAACATGGTGACTGCAATGAGAATGCTTTTTTGAGAACTGATTCATCAAAAGAACTGGGCCACAGGAACATAAGAACATAAGAAAATGCCATACTGGGTCAGACCAAGGGTCCATCAAGCCCAGCATCCTGTTTCCAACAGTGGCCAATCCAGGCCATAAGAACCTGGCAAGTACCCAAAAAATAAGTCTATTCCATGTTACCATTGCTAATGGCAGTGGCTATTCTCTAAGTGAACTTAATAGCAGGAAATGGACTTCTCCTCCAAGAACTTATCCAATCCTTTTTTAAACACAGCTATACTAACTGCACTAACCACATCCTCTGGCAACAAATTCCAGAGTGTAATTGTGCATTGAGTAAAAAAGAACTTTATCCGATTAGTTTTAAATGTGCCACATGCTAACTTCATGGAGTGCCCCCTAGTCTTTTTATTATCCGAAAGAGTAAATAACCAATTCACATCTACCCGTTCTAGACGTCTCATAATTTTAAACATCTCTATCATATCCCCCCTCAGCTGTCTCTTCTCCAAGCTGAAAAGTCCTAACCTCTTTAGTCTTTCCTCATGAGGGAGCTGTTCCATTCCTCTTATCATTTTGGTAGTCCTTCTCTGTACCTTCTCCATCGCAATTATATCTTTTTTGAGATGCGGCGACCAGAACTGTACACAGTATTCAAGGTGCGGTCTCACCATGGAGCGATACAGAGGCATTATGACTTTTTCCGTTTTATTCACCATTCCCTTTCTAATAATTCCCAACATTCTGTTTGCTTTTTTGACTGCTGCAGCACACTGAACTGACGATTTCAATGTGTTATCCACTATGACGCCTAGATCTCTTTCTTGTGTTGTAGCACCTAATATGGAACCCAACATTGTGTAATTATAGCATGGGTTATTTTTCCCTATATGCATCACCTTGCACTTATCCACATTAAATTTCATCTGCCATTTGGATGCCCAATTTTCCAGTCTCAGAAGGTCTTCCTGCAATTTATCACAATCTGCTTGTGATTTAACTACTGTGAACAATTTTGTATCATCTGCAAATTTGATTACCTCACTCGTCGTATTTCTTTCCAGATCATTTATAAATATATTGAAAAGTATGGGTCCCAATACAGATCCCTGTGGCACTCCACCGCCCACTCCCTTCCACTGTGAAAATTGTCCATTTTATCCTTCTCTTTGTTTTCTATCTTTTAGCCAGTTTGTAATCCACGAAGGGTCATTGCCACCTATCCCATGACTTTTTACTTTTCCTAGAAGCCTCTCATGGTAAACTTTGTCAAACGCCTCCTGAAAATCCAAATATACTACATCTACCGGTTCACCTTTATCTACATGTTTATTAACTCTTTCAAAAAAAGTGAAGCAAATTTGTGAGGCATTGATCAAGAAATTGGTCGTATAAATTTGCTTCTTTTGCTGTGTTATTTATTGTTACTATATAACAACTGTGAGATGCCTTGAATGCCAGTGACAAAAAACAGGGACCAGCTAGTGTCCAATTAATTTCCACCAAATAGCTAGCTGTAGAGATTACATAGATTATGTTGGAAAAATGTGCTGTTAAAAAACAAACTTTATTAAACTATAGACTCTGCTATAAAAAGTTATAAAAATTATAATAACCTTTACTTAAAAACAATTTATCAAAATTAGTAGTTTAATAAAGTTTGTTTTTTAACAGCACGTTTTTCCAACATAATCTGTGTAATCTCTACAGCTAGCTATTTGGTGGAGATGCCTTGAATGCCACAGAAAAAACAGTATATATTGGTTTAAATAAATATAAATAAATATTATAATATAATTTCTACAATTACAATACTTATCAGATTGTAGCATATGTGAATACAGAAATTTAGAGGTCCATATTCAAAAGCCATTTAGACAGATAATGAAATAGTTATCCATCTAAATAGCTTACCTGGCTATATTTAGCCCTTATCCAGCTAAATTCTAGATGGAGGTGTTCTATAGATGGGCCGAGAAGTGCGGAGTTAGCTGATTAAGTTAAATAGTTAGCTCTTATACTGCTAATTCTGAGCAACCTGTAGGGCTGGCCTAAAGTTAGCCGGTTAGACATAACTGGCTATCTGTAAGACAACCGGGTAAATTCAGCAGCATAACCATGCTGTTGAATATGCCCTGCTAGTTAACTGAATATGTTTATCCAGCTAACTAGCCGAGTCGCACAACAGTCAAAAATGGACCTCCTAGATATTTGCATGTTCTTGGGGATCTCAGAGAGAATTTAGATTATCTTTGCAAGAGTAAATATAATAGAACTTACTCTAGAAGTTAGGCCAAATCTGCTTCTTGCACTTTGAGGAAAGAAGCATGGAAGTTGAGCATTTCAGGGATCAGTTCTGGGGTCAGTTCTGTTCAATATCTTTGTGAGTGATATTGTGGAAGGTTTAAAAGGAAAAGTTTATCTTTCTGCGGATGACTGTAAGATCTGCACCAAGACCGGCCACACTTATCCCAAGACTCCATGGCCTGAAAACCCCTTTTGTCATGGCTAGGATGCTGCCATGATTGCTCCTCCTTTGGTTCTACCTATTTATTTATTTAGTGCTTTTATATACTGTTAATCTGTAATTCATTCTTAACAGTTTACAGAAAAATTAAAACATGGTCATAAAACAGTAAATTACAAAACATATTCTTCATACAATGGACATTAAAAAGCAGAAA
The DNA here is from genome assembly GCF_901001135.1 of Rhinatrema bivittatum. Lineage (NCBI taxonomy): Eukaryota > Metazoa > Chordata > Amphibia > Gymnophiona > Rhinatrematidae > Rhinatrema > Rhinatrema bivittatum. The sequence continues at coordinate 710,642,600 of NC_042615.1, read as the reverse complement.
TAAATATTATAACTAAATCTAAAAATTAAATTATTTGATACAATATCACAATAAAAGTAAAAAATAAAAAGATAAAAACAGTAAATAAAACTTAAAAAGCTAAAATATAAGGCTGATCATCAAGCGCCTGTCATAACTGCTAATTCAGGTGTTGTATGCCTTTTTAAAGAGCCAGGTTTTCAAGGTCTTCTTGAAGACTTTAATGTTTTTTTGCGTCCTTAGTTCACTCGGTAATTGATTCCATAATTTAGGTATTCCACCATTTAAAGGCCTTGCAGCAGGAGACTCCAGTGCTGGTGCTTAGTGAAGACATCATGCAGCTGGGGATTTAAACCCCAGCCATGCTACAAGCCAGTGCCTCATCAGCAGGTCCTCCTGCAGTTCCTCCAGTGTTTGTTGCTCCATGTTCCAGCCTCATCTGCCCAATACCTGCCTTGTTCTGTGCCTCCAGCCTTGTTCTTGCCTTGCCTTCCACTCTAGTCTGTCCATCTGTATCCTATCTTACTCGGCCTGATCTCAAGTACTGACCTTGATCACTCTCACAGCAGATAGGGGGTCATTTATCAAATCGCATTATGGTGTTTTTGCATGTGTTAAGCACCTTTAATGTATCCGATAGCACCATAATGCATGGTACGATGCAAATCTGAAAAGGAGTGGGCTCACAGTTTTGCAAAGCCCTATCGCACAGCTTTAACTACACCTTTTTCATTAGCGTTAGGTCATGTGACAGGGCTTTATTGCAATATTTTTGCCCATGCTGGAGAGAGAAAGAGAGACTAGCCGTAATACCATCACACTAGATAGGTATTTATAACTCTATGGGAAGTCCACCTAGTAATTCGAGGTGAGGTTTAGGTATTAGTGTAGGGGTTAGGGGCCACTTTGACATTCAAAGTGAGATGTACGAACTGCACAGTGCTCTCTTGTGAAGATTTGATGACCTTCAGAGTGAGGAAACTCAGCCAAAGTTGAGATTTATGCAATGTTCTCTCAACCTAGCTTGATGTTACCCAGGTAGAACATTTCACATAGGTATTAGTGTACTTTGTGATAAACTGCCTGTTGTGTTTGAGGCATTGTGGACCCTTGGTTGCAATGGAGATTCCACCCATGGGGAACCACTGTGATAGGCAGACACAGAATGGATAGAGTCTTTATTGTACTGCTGTAGATAGATAGTGAAAGCAGGAAGGTAAGGCACTGGTCCAGGCTCAGAAGTATAGTCTCACCCAGAAGTTCACGATAGGTGGGAGCCTGCAGTACAGGTAACGCTGCGGCTGGTGGGTGGAGTTGGAGCACTGGATTGTAAGGTACTCACAAAATGAAGGTGTCTTCCTGGTGGTAGAATGGTGGGACCGAATGTCTGTGGTGCAGGATATAAGGTAGGCCCTCAAGGAGTGAGTACCCAAAGGTCCAATATCCTGAAAGTAGAATAGAAAGACTTCTGAGGAGCGGTTGTCTTAGTTAGTGAGGAACCCGGAAGGGAAGTTGGAAGCGAGAGACCCCCGAGGAGTGGCTGTCTAGAGCTTCTTACTAGAGCGAGGCCCTTAGCGTGAAAGCGGCATCTAAGCGTGCAGCTTAGAGCAGGCAGAGTAGAGAAGCAAAGTCTTTGCTAACTTGAGGCGGAGGCTAGATATACCCGGAGGTACTGACGTCATGTGGTGAGGCCGCCCCTGAGGTTCCCACTATGACATGTATTTGAGCGTAGGAGATGTGCACACTCACGCCCTAGGAGGCCACGGGAGTGAGCATGGCGTATGGGGATGCCAATGCTGGTTTGGAAACGCAGAGGCCCTCGGCACTGGAGGCAGCCATCTTGCCCAAAGAGAGTGAAGGGAGAAAAAGAGGTAAGGCAGAGAGGTTGCAGCCGACGGATGCAATAGTACCCCTTCAAAGGGCCCCCTCCAAGACCTCTTCTAGGTAGTCTGGGCTTGCGTGGGTGTGCCAGGTGGAACTGAAGTACCATCTCCTTGTCTGTAATATTGGCCAGTAGTTCCCAGGAGTTTTCCTCTAGGCCATAGTTCTCCCAAGAGATGAGGTACTCCCATGTCTTACCTCTTTTACGTACATCAAGGATGTCATCTACGTCATCTTTTGTGTCCAGGCTGATAGGCTCTGGTTCTTTCCTGGAGAACTCGGATAGTATCACTGGCTTTAGTAGAGATACATGAAATGCATTATGTATCTTCATTGATGGAGGCAGTTTTAGACTGTATGTTAGGTTTCCTAATCGCTGAAGGATGATGAAAGGTCCCACAAAGCGAGGAGCAAATCTTGCAGCAGGAAGTTTAAGTCGGAGGTACTTGGTGCTTAACCAAACCTTGTCTTCAGGCTGAAACTGGGGTGCCTTTTGATGATGAGCATCATAGGTTCTCTTTGCCTTTTGCCCTGCTTTAAGGAGGAGATCCTTTGTCTGTCTCCAAAGTTGGGATAATTCTGCTGCGGTGGCCTGGGCAGCAGGAGAGGCTACTGACAATGGAATGGTTGTCTCCCGTAAACAAGCTGGAAAGGGGAAGACCCCATTGAAGAATCAGGATGTGAATTGATGGCAAAGGGGAAGACCCGTTGAAGAAGCAGGATGTGAATTGATGGCAAATTCTGCCCAAGGCAGTAATTCAGCCCAGTTGTTCTGTCTAGTTTTGACATAAAATCGCAGAAATTGTTTCAGCATCCTATTCATCCTCTCAGTCTGACCGTTAGACTGAGGATGGTAAGCAGAGGTTAAGTCCAAGGCGATGTCAAATTTTTGACATAATGCTCTCCAAAACTTTGCAGTAAATTGTACTCTTCTGTCAGATAGGATATGTTTAGGCATCCCATGAAGACGGAAGATGTGTTTAATGAAGAGTTTTGCTAACTCAGTAGCAGAGGGTAATCCTGGTAATGCTACAAAGTGTGCCATTTTAGAGAAACAGTCGACTGTCACCTATATGGTCCATGATTCATCCGGTGATGATAGAGGCTGTAATAAACCCCAAGGATGCCCGGGTGGTGGCTTTTGCTTGGCACAGACAGCGCAGGAACCCACTTATACTTGCATGTCCATGGTTGGCCACCAATAGTATCTTTGTAATATTGCTAAGGTACGACTCTGTCCTGGATGGACTGCCAAATGGGAATCGTGTGCCCATTTCAACAGAAAGATTTCAGAACAGTCCTTCAGGCATTAATCTTTCAATCAATAGACTATTGCAATGCCTTACTACTTGGATTACCTTATACAACACTTCAACCTTTACAAATTATGCAAAATTCAGCTGCAAGGCTATTAACAGGCACCAACAGAAAAGGACACATTATGCCAATATTAAAGGAACTTCATTGGCTATCAGTTGAGCAGTGAATACAATTCTCCACAAAGCTATACATGGGGAAAAAGTAGAATGGCTAAATGCTGCAATACGGGTACACACACCCCAAAGAAACTTAAGATCTGTCAACAAAGGCTTACTATCTATTCTCTCGATGGTTTCTGCAAAGTTAACTTCAGTGAGAGAAAGAGCTCTGTCACTTGCTGCCCCAAAAATCTGGAGCAACCTATCAATCGAAATTTGACTAGAAATAAATAGAACAACATTTAGAAAGAAAGTCAAAACTTGGCTTTTTCAACAGATATTCAATGATGGTAACAGTAATGGTAAAACAAAAAAATGTGATAAATGCAAAGAGAAGTTGAGTCAGACATAGTGTTATATGTTATTGTTTATTTGTCTTTATTTATTTATTTATTTATTTATTTGTAGGGTTTTATATACCGTTATTTGGTAGAGCCATCATAACGGTTTACAAAATATGCAATATCATACAAAATATGCAATTATCATAGTAGTTGGGCACAGTAAAACTTTGTGAACAATATACATTTTTCTTAGTAGATGTATAACAGAAGAGTGAGGAGAACATTTTCATAAAATCTAACGTATCAATTCAGAAAGCAGGAAGGGATAGAAAGGGAGGGTAAGGGGGTATATCGGGAGAGCAGGAAGAAAGAGGATTATGTATGCGAGTTTGGTTGAGAGCTGGGATGATCAGGCGTCTGAGGGTTAGAATAGAATTTGCGGAATAAAAATGTTTTTAGGTCTTTTTTAAATGTTTTCCGGTTGTGCTGGGTTAGGGCTTTAGGTAGGGTGTTCCAAATTTTGGGGGAAGCGATGGAAAATGCTCTTTCTCGTGTAGTTGAAAGATGAGCATCTCTGATGGTAGGGATGTTTAGGTATCCTGCGTTGTTAGAGCGTAGGTTTCTTTGTAGATTTTGTGGGGTTATGTTTAAGCCTTTTAGTCCATGATGATCATCGTTTATTATTTTGTGAATGATGGTCATTGATTTGTAGGTAATACGCGCAGAAATGGGTAGCCAGTGAAGAGAGGTCAAAATGGGTGTTATGTGCTCATTTCTTTTTTTTCCTGTAAGGATTCTGGCAGCTGAGTTCTGCAGTATTTGTAGTGGTTTGAAGGATGATGAAGGTATTCCAATTAGTAATGAGTTGCAGTAGTCGAAGGTGGAGAAAATAAGTAGTTGCAGGATGGTTCTGAAGTCACAAGGGTTGAGAAATGGCTTTATATGTCTTAGGGTTAGTAGCTTGTGGTATCCTTCTTTCGTTTTATTTGCTATGTGGGTCTTGAAAGAGAGTTCAGCATCAATGGTAACTCCAAGGTTCCTAGTATGGGTGGTAGGGATTATAGATATCATTTGTTCATCTGGTATTGTCAGGGGTGGTGGAGTTGGATTGGGTTTTGTATCCATGAGTATGATTTCAATTTTGTCGAAGTTGATTATGAGTTTCAGGGAATTTAGTAGATGCTTGATTGAGATAAGTAGATCTGATGTTTTTTTGTATGTGTCTTCAATTGAGTTTTGTATGGGAATTAGAAGCTGAATGTCATCAGCATAGAGGAAGTGTGGGATTTCATGATCTTTTAGTAGTTGACAGATGGGTAGGAGGTATATGTTGAAGAGGGTAGCAGATAAGGCTGAACCTTGGGGAACTCCAGTTTTGAGGTCAATCATTTTTGATGGGATGTTGTTGATCACTACTTGGTATGTTCGTTCAGTAAGGTAGGAAGAAAACCATTGTAATGTAGTACCAGTTAAGCGAATATGTGATAGTCGTTCTAACAGTATATTGTGGTTTACTGTGTCGAAGGCGGCTGAGAGGTGAAGGAGTATGAGTAGGTATTTTTCACCTTTGTCAAAGCCTCTAATGATAATGTCATTTAGGGAGATGAGGAGAAATTCTGTGTTTAGGTTTTTTCTAAATCCATATTGGGATGGAGGTAGGATGTTGTTTGTCTCCAGATAATCATCTAGTTGGGTGTGTACGACTTTTTCAATGGTTTTGTCTAGGAATGAAAGGTTTGATATGGGGCGGTAGTTGGTGAGGATTTCTGGATCAAGGTTGTTCTTTTTGAGGATTGGTTTGATGACAGCAGATTTGAGGCATTTGGGGTAGTAGCCTTCAGTCAATGATAAATTGACGATTTTGGTGATGGTTTTAGATATGGTAGGTTCAATTGTTTTGAGGGTGGTTATTGTGATGGTGTCTAATGGATGGTTGGCTGGGTTCATTTTATTTATTATAGTTTTAATTTTGAGTGTGGAGGAGATGTCGAAGTTTGACCAGGATGAAGTTATCTTGTTGTTGAGTTTGTTGTTCTGGTTGTTGTTGGTTATGTTGGATTGGATGAGATGAGATATTTAGTTGTTGAAGAAGTCTGCAAAGTCATCACTTCCATGTTTGGTGCATGTGGAATCTTGGGTGGTTTTGGTAAGTTTTTGAACTATTGTGAATAGCATTCTGGGGTTATGATGAAATTTGGAGAGTTTATTAGGCCATTTTTTGCAAACTGTAATGAAACTTTTAATTTTAGTATTGTTGATACATTGTATGTAATTAATATTTGTTTTAAGTGTTTTATGAAACTATGTAAACCGATATGATGGTCCTGACCATACACCAGTATAGAAATTTTAATAAATAAATAAATAAATAAACAGTCTTTTTCTCAAACCTCTGGCCACCACTGTCTTCCCGGCAGGTACCGTGTGGGTGGCTGCAAGAACCACTCTTTCGGGATCAATGATATGATGGGCTTCATCTGGCACATCCTGTGGTGAAAAGGAACATGATAGGGCATCAGCCCGGGTGTTCTTCTCTCCTGGACGGTATTTCAGAAGAAAGTCGAAAAACAGAGACCATCTTGCTTGATGGTGGTTGAGTCGTTGAGCATGTCGAAGGTACTCTAGATTCTTGTGATCAGTGTATACTACTGTTTGGTGTTGTGCACCTTCTAGCCAGGGACGTCACTCTTCAAAAGCCAACTTGATCACGAGAATCTCCTTGTCTCCTATTCCATAGTTTCTCTCAGCAGGAAGAATCGCCTAGAAAAGAAGGAGCAAGGATGGATCACATTGGATTCGCTGTACTGACTTAGAACCTCCCCCATACCAATGTTGGATGTGTCGACCTCCACGATGAAAGGACGGTGTGAGTCAGGGTGGCAGAGACATGGCTTCTTTTGAAAAGCCTCTTTGAGCGTCAGGAAAACTGAGATGGCTTCTGGAGACCAATTGGCAGGGTTGGCTCCCTTTTTGGTCATAGCAGTTAGAGGGACTGACAATGATGAGTAGTTTTTAATAAAGAATCGGTATTGGTCTAATACAAATTGTGTTGAGATTGTATTGTGCAGCTAATGTTGCACATTCTGAAAGTAAATGTATATGATTTATCTGTTTTAATAAATTAAAAAAAAAAAAAAAGAATCGGTAGTAATTGGTGAATTTCAAGAAGCGACACAATGCCCAGGCCTGTGGGTTGAGGCCAGTCCCAGATACTCTCAAGTTTCTTGCGGTCCATTTGAAAACCATTCTTAGAAACAATGTATTCCAGGAAGGATACAGCTTCTTTGTGAAATTTGCACTTCTCAAGCTTTGCATAAAGGTGGTAATCACGCAGGTCTCTTCGGACTTTCTTAACATCTTCCTGATGATTTTGCAGATCCTGAGAAAAGATCATTATATCATCAAGATATGCTACTATGAATTGATACAGTAAGTCCCGTAAGATGTCGTTCATCATATTTTGAAAGACTGCAGGTGCGTTACTTAAACCGAAGGGCATGACGAGGTATTCAAAGTGTCCATCACGGGTGTTAAAAGCAGTCTTCCATTCATCTCCTTCTCAAATACACACCAAGTTGTAAGCTCTTTTTAGGTCCAATTTGGAGAATATTTTGGCCCCTTGGAGTCTATCAAACAGTTCAGATAATAAGGGCAGGGGGTACCTGTCTTTGATGGTAATCTCATTCAGACCCCTGTAATCTCAATGCAGGGGTGTAAGGTGCCATCCTTCTTCCCTACAAAAAAGAAGCCTGCACCAGCAGGAGAGTTGGAAGGTCTGATAAATCCCTTTTGTAGATTTTCTTGAACATAGGTAGACATAGCTTTGGTCTCAGCTACTGAAAGAGGGTAAACTCTTGCTTTGGGAGGTTCTGAATTTGGCTTCAGATTTATGGCACAATTGAACTCTCTGTGTTGTGGAAGAACATGAGCTGCTTGCTTAGAGAAAACATCCTGGAAGGAGGCGTATTGTGGAGGTAAGCCAGGTAATGATAGAGTAGTAGGCATGCAGATGAGCAGGGAAACTTCAGCAAGACACTAACCATGACAGTCTGGTCCCCTCCGGGACAGTTCCAAGGTAGCCCAATTAAATTGTGGCATATGGTCTTGAAGCCACGGCAGACCCAATACCACCGGATGCATGGCTTTTTCCAACACTAGAAAATAAATTTATTCTGAGTGTAGAGCTCCAGTGCGCAGGCTGATGGCCTGGGTGGTCAATGAAACTTCTCCAGGAAGTGGTTCTCCATGGATGGATGACAATAGCAGAGGCTTAGCTATTGGTGTGGTAGGAATCTGTAGATGTTCAACCAAGCGCTTCAGAATAAAATGACCTCCGGCACCAGAGTCAATGAGAGAGAGAGTCTGAAATTCGAGACCTCCACAAAGCAGAGATACTGGTAATGATAATGGAGGAGTAGGAGAGGTGAGGCCCAGGGGAAGTCCTCCTGCAGATCCCAGGCCCGTCAGTTTCCCAGACAAATGGGACAGGTTTGAACTGCATGACCCGATTGGCCACAGTACATGCACAACCCCATGCACTTGCGATAATGTCTCTCCTTAGAGGTCAAGTGGCTTTGGCCTAGTTACATAGGCTCTTCCTCCTCTAGGGTTGCAGACAGTAAGGTGTAAGCAATAGGCACAGGTTTAGGATGGTTAGCCCCCATAGTAGACTTTCATGGACTCTTAGCCTCTTGAGTACGATCGCAGATATGGCGGTCAATTCTCCCTGCTAGTTCCATCAGGGGCTCAAGGGAATCAGGCAAATTGCGAGCCACTAATTCTCCCTTTATGCGAGAGTTGAGACCCTCCATGAATATGGCACGTAAGCATCCAGTGTCCCAATGAGTTCGGATGCTAGAGTCTTAAATTCAGTAGCAAAGTCTGTAAGTGGCTTGTTACTTTGCTGAAGGTTGAGCAAGGCAGATCCAGCGATGGTCTGGCGAGCTGGGTCATCAAACACAGACTTAAAAAGTTGTAGAAATCCTGGTAGGTCATTCAGGATAGGATCTTCACGTTCCCATAGCAGTGAAGCCCAGGCCAGGGCTTGTCCTTCAAGGAATGACAGGATGTAGGTGATCTTTGAAGTTTCAGTGGGAAAGAGGATAGGTCTTAATGAAAAATGCATGCTGCATTGATTAATGAACCCTCTGCACATCTTGGTTTCACCCGTGAAGCGGGTAGGTGTGGATAAAGGTACAGTGGTCTTAAGGGTTACCACTGGTGACAGCAATTCCTTCACAGGAGGAGCTGAAGAGTTCAGTTGAGAGTGTAACTGATTGAAGGCAGTAGCTAAGCTCTCCAAAGACTTTTGTTGTTCCATGATCCGCTAGACTAGGCTGGGATGGCCTGCAGGGCTGTGAGCTGAGCCATGGAGTTAGCAATCTGTTGTGTTTGAGGCAAGGGAATGGAACAACTCCCCTATGAGGAAAGACTAAAGAGGTTAGGACTTTTCAGCTTGGAGAAGAGACGACTGAGGGGGGATATGATAGAGGTGTTTAAAATCATGAGAGGTCTAGAATGGGTAGATGTGAATCGGTTATTTACTCTTTCGGACTAGGGGGCACTCCATGAAGTTAGCATGGGGCACATTTAAAACTAATCGGATAAAGTTCTTTTTTACTCAACGCACAATTAAACTCTGGAATTTGTTGCCAGAGAATGTGGTTCGTGCAGTTAGTATAGCTGTGTTTAAAAAAGGATTGGATAAGTTCTTGGAGGAGAAGTCCATTACCTGCTATTAAGTTCACTTAGAGAATAGCCACTGCCATTAGCAATGGTTACATGGAATAGACTTAGTTTTTGGGTACTTGCCAGGTTCTTGTGGCCTGGATTGGCCACTGTTGGAAACAGGATGCTGGGCTTGATGGATCCTTGGTCTGACCCAGTATGGCATTTTCTTATGTTCTTATGTTCTTATTGTGGATCCTTGGTCGCAATGGAGATGACTCCGCCCATGGGGTGTAGCCCCGTGGGGAACCACTGCAATAGGTTGACACAGATAGCAGACACAGAATGGATAGAGTCTTTATTGTACGGCTGTAGATAGATGGTGAAAGCAGGAAGGTAAGGCACTGATCCACGAAGTGCCAGTACTTTCAACAGGCTCAGAAGTATAGTCTCACCCAGATGTTCACAACAGGCAGGAACCCACAGTGCGGGTAATGCCGTGGCTGGTGAGTGGAGTTGGAGCACTGGATCGTAGAGGTACTCACAGAATGTAGGTGTCTTCCTGGTGGTAGAATGGTGGGACCGAAGGTCCGTGGTGCAGGATATAAGGTAGATAGGCCTCGAGGAGCGAGTACCCAAAGGTCCAATATCCTGAAAGTAGAATAGAGAGAAAGACTCACGAGGAGCAGTTGTCTTAGTTAGTGAGGAACCCCGAAGGGAAGTTGGAAGCAAGAGACCCCTGAGGAGCAGGTGTCTAGAGCTTCTTACTGGAGCGAGGCCCTTAGCGTGAAAGCGGCGTCTAAGCGTGCAGCTTAGAGTAGTCAGAGTAGCGAAGCGAAGTCTTTGCTAACTCAAAGTGATAGCAGAGACGGAGGCTAGATATACCTGGAGATACTGACGTCATGCAGTGGGGCCGCCCCCGAAGTTCCCGCCATGACGTGTATTTGAGTGTAGGAGATGTGCGCGCTCGTGCCTAGGAGGCCACGGGAGTGAGCATGGCGGATGGGGACGCCCATGCTGGTTTGGAAATGCAGAGGCCCTCGGCACTCGGCACCGTAGGCAGCCATCTTGCCCAAAGACAGTGAAAGGGGAAAAAAGAGGTAAGGCAGAGCGGTCGCAACCATCTGCGACCGACGGGCATAACACTACCTATTACCATAAAACACACCCCTTTTCCTATCGCATGTGATATTTAGTGCATTTTGATAAATCCAGGCCATAATTATCAAGTGTAAAATTACGTGGTAAAGTTGGAAAATCTATGTGGTGTTTTTTAAAATAGCAACTTATGTGAATAAATGTTGGCCTTACCCCAGAAAACCCCTAGTTTGCCTCTTTTTTTCATATGTATATGTGCATGTGAAAGTGAAAATACGCATATATTTTTGACTTTTATAAAATATGGAATATGCAAATAGAGGCTACTTACATGCATAAATGCTAAATTCAAAATGGCGCCGGTGCTACTTTTGCCCTCACTATGTCAGTCAAAATGGCACCGGCGCTACTTTTGCCCTCACTATGTCAGTGAGGGCAAAAGTAGCGTCGGCGCCATTTTGACTTTTGCCCTCACTATGTCGACATAGTGAGGGCAAAAGTAGCGCCGGCACCATTTTGAATATTGGCAATACGGCCCGCGTGCAGGAGGTCGCTCCTGGACCCCCGCTGGACTTTTGGCAAGTCTTGTGGGGGTCAGGAGGCCCCCCCCAAGCTGGCCAAAAGTCCCTGTGGGTCCAGCGGGGGTCCAGGAGTGATCTCCTGCACTCGTGACGTCGGGTGACAGGAACCAAAATGGCACCGGCGCTACCTTTGCCCTGTCATATGGTAAGGGCAAAGGGCCACCGGCGCCATTTCTTTTAACGCAGCCGTGGCCCGAGAGCGGGAGATCGTGCCGGGACCCCTCCACTGGACTCCAGGTAATTTAAAACATTTTGGGGGGCTTCGGGAGGGTGGGGGATTTATTTTAAAGGGTCGGGTGGGTTTTAGGGTGCCGGTTTTCCCGCCCTCCCCCCTCCCCCGATTTACGATTTTTTGACGATAAATCGGGGGAATTGTTATTGTATCGCGGGTCTAACGATTTTTGACAAATTAAAATATATCTGACGATTGTTTTAAATCGTCAAAAAACGATTCACATCCCTAATAGATAGTAGCTACTTTACATGTATTTATAAGACCCCAACACAATACTCCCATAGAAGATTGTTTGACCTTCAGTATAGTAACTAAGAACTTCCCTCACTGTTCAACACTCTTCCTTTGCTAGACTTGCAACTTCTGAGCATAGAGACCTTTTCCTGAAACAGCTGAAATAGAAGAAACAGTTCTCCAAAATTGCCATTTCTACTTCACAATAATTTCTAAAAAAAATAACCAAATCAAAGCTCCCTTAAGTACAGGCCCGCTGGTGAAGGACTACCAGCACAGCCTTCTCTATGTAAGACATGTTGGTTTCTTTAAAATGTCACCCATGGAGGGGCCAGAGCTGTGGAGTCAGCGTCAGGTCAGTGTCTCTGAATCCCCAGAGGGTGGGGTTAGGGGGTTGGAAGGCGGAGTAGAAAGAGGGAAGGGAAATATATTTTCTTGCATAAGAATAGTACATTATGATTAATGCTTAAAGTTGTAAGAAAAAACTCTATTCAGACATTTTTAAGTGCTCTACTAGCTTATTTTATTTACCATGATGAATTATGCTACAGCATGAAACAGGAATCAAATATTTATAAAAGTATATGAAACATGTCACATTCAGGATAGACAGGGACATAATATGCTGTGAAGTGAAAAGGGATCTAAGATGCATTAACATGGAGAAGAACCAAATGATAATTTGATAGCAAACTTTATATATTTTGATGTGGACATAAATCAGGAAGGATATGATGTGATTAGGGGCCTAGCAACACAGGAAGAGGTATAATGCATGTGAATTTAAAGCACTTCTCTCATAGATTAGGAAAAAATGAGCCCTAGGGAGCATTCATCACATTGTTTTGAGCTATTTTGTTTTATTTATTGCACTTATCAGTGTATACGGAGCTCTTGGCAGCAGATTTGTTTACAATATGCTGCCAAGATTCTGGTGAAAGAGAGCCAGTCCCATTTATTATGGGGTAATTTTTGACTTGACTCCAAAAATATGTAGCTCTTAGAAGCATGGCTCACTATTACTGAATGACAAAAGATGGGTATCACAGAATTAAGCATATTGTAACAAGTGTAGTATAGCTTCAATATTTTTTATCTGTTTTATGCAGCAATTCATGGCATTAAGAGAAAACTCAGAAAGAAAGGTAATTTATTTTGATTCCTATATGGGGAAGAGATTGCTCTTTGCTTCCTTTCCCTCCACCCACAAGATGTCTACTTTTCATAAACTTTTATGTACTCTTCTAAATTTTATATACTCTTATAATTTATATTTTATATACTCTTCTAAATTTTATATTTTATATACTCTTCTAAACTTTTCATAAACTTTTATATACTCTTCTAAAAAAACTTAGATTGTAAGCCCTCTGGGGATAGAGAAATACCTACAGTACCTGAATGTAAACCAGTGTGATATCTCAATTGAGATCGAATGTCGGTATATAAAAAAAAGCCCCAATAAATAAATAAATAAATGAGAGAGGATGGGGAGGAGATGAAAATAAACAACCAACTGTGTCACCCAGTGAGTTATTTAGAACATCTAACCTGTCCTTCATAGGTACACATACATATAACATAGTCACTTTGACATCTATATACAAAATACAATAAATATTGTTATAATATGGGAAACTGCCTTAAAGTGTGAAAACCATATCACAGTAAGTACAAATGACTTATTGCATAGATTTCCATGTAGTAAAGTAATGTACATGTGCATGATAAAATTTACTGTGCAGTGGCAGAAATTCTGTTAATTACATACCTGTTCAGTTATATAAAAATCCCTGAGCATTAAGTGTACCAAAGCATAGATAGACTAGAGGAGAGAGAATGAGATATGATAGAGACATTAAAATACCTCAATGTGATGCTGAGCGGTCAGGAGTAGCCAGAAAACAGACTCCAGGTTGGATTCTGGCAACACTCTTTATAAATGTCTTTATTGTTAAGCAATAGTAAACAAAACAAATTAACTGGTTTGAGCAATTACCAAAACAATTGGAACTTACAGTTCATATTCTCGAACCCTTGGTCTCTCTCTCTGAGCCTCCCCCAACCCTCTGGTCCTGAACTCTTATCCCCAATTGCAGTGATCCACCCTATCCCAGAATCCCTTGCTGGGTTGGGACTTAAGGAGGACTGATATAGATAGCTGTGCCCAGTCCTTTAAGGTGTTCTGAGTGAGTTCCTTACATGCTCCCTCACATATCCTCCCCCTAGCTCAGCCTTGTTAGGCTGGGCATTCAGCCGTACCCAGGCTAATTCCCAGCTCTTCCTCACTGGTGACCCATTCCTGGTTGGGCTATCCTGATTCCCTGTGAGCTGGACCACAGGGTCATAAACTGGGGACAGTCATGTCCCAGAACAACTGGGTATGGGAGCTCAGGAAGGGCTCCCGCTTCCATAGTGGCTTGACCTGCCGTAGTTATCAGCAGAACCTGACTGGTTGGGTATTCCTGTGTGTCCCCTTGTACTCAGGTAAGTGTCTTTTTTTTCTTGTGATTGATGCACTCTTTTTGGAGGAGGTCCTCCCGAACAAGAATTTTGCCAGACCCTGAATCCACCAATTCCACCTGGATTATAAACTCCTTGCGATGCTGATGAGGGATATCCACTAAACTACAATTTTGTAGCTTTGCGAACATGTTTGCTCACTCTTTTTTCCAATTTTCATTCTCATTCTGTGGTTCTGTTATTGCCCCCACCTTTTTCTTGCGCTGTTTCTCCAGTTTGCATTTGTACTCCACATCAACTAACTATGGACACTCTTCAACAACATGGTCCACTGCTTTACAAAAAGAGCACATCCACTGTGTGGATTTGTCTTTAGTCATTCTCCTTAAGGACTTTTTAAATGGGCACAGGTTCTCCTGATGACCATTCCCTACACATAGGATGCAGAAGGAAAAATTGGCCTCAGTTTCATTTTTGGGATGATTTGAAATCCCTGAGGTACTTTTCTTCTTCCAGGATGAGGATTTTTCCTGCTTTGGAGGTTTTGCTTTATCCCCAGAGACTTTACAGTCTAGTGTTTGCTGGGTCATTAATCTGATGTCCATTCATTTCAGGCCCCTCAATTCAGCAGTCCCTTGCTAAATGACCACTCTGACCTCAGTTAAAGCATGTGGAAGAGACTGTGGCCTGGATTCTGTGTACAGATGATGAGTTCTCTGCCTCTGAGGGACACTGCTGGGAAGCTTCATTCTCTGTGCTTCGCCAGGAAGTTTATGTAGGTTGCCTGTCTAGCCTCCTTACCACATCAGGCATTAACTATGCCTGACGAAGGCATCCGCCACTTCTAGAGCTCTTTCCAATGTGACCTTTGTGTATCGGCAGACCCAGTTTTGCACAGACTGGTCAAGCTCATCTAAGAATTGTTCCGGAAGTTACTGGCTACTTTGAGACCAGTCTTTGCATCTGGCTGTAGCCACTTCCAGCTGTCATCTTTCAGGCAATGAAACAGAATAAATCGGAAAATGTCATAATGCCTCTGTATCGCTCCATGGTGAGACCGCACCTTGAATACTGTGTACAATTCTGGTCGCCGCATCTCAAAAAAGATATAATTGCGATGGAGAAGGTACAGAGAAGGGCTACCAAAATGATAAGGGGAATGGAACAACTCCCCTATGAGGAAAGACTAAAGAGGTTAGGACTTTTCAGCTTGGAGAAGAGACGACTGAGGGGGGATATGATAGAGGTGTTTAAAATCATGAGAGGTCTAGAACGGGTAGATGTGAATCGGTTATTTACTCTTTCGGATAGTAGAAAGACTAGGGGACACTCCATGAAGTTAGCATGGGGCACATTTAAAACTAATCGGAGAAGAAAGTTCTTTTTTTACTCAACGCACAATTAAACTCTGGAATTTGTTGCCAGAGAATGTGGTTCGTGCAGTTAGTATAGCTGTGTTTAAAAAAGGATTGGATAAGTTCTTGGAGGAGAAGTCCATTACCTGCTATTAAGTTCACTTAGAGAATAGCCACTGCCATTAGCAATGGTTACATGGAACAGACTTAGTTTTTGGGTACTTGCCAGGTTCTTATGGCCTGGATTGGCCACTGTTGGAAACAGGATGCTGGGCTTGATGGACCCTTGGTCTGACCCAGTATGGCATTTTCTTATGTTTTTATGTTCTTAGAATTCAGGGGCTCTCCCTGGCCTGCAGGAATCCCCGGCAGAACTGCAGCCAGTATGTTTCTAAGATATATCCAGCTCTCTCCAGGATAGTGGCCTTGACTTCTGCATAGGTAGCTATCCTGTCCAGGTTAGCTGCTTGGAAAGCCACTTGACTTCTGCTCATGAGTAATTTAGCCAAGTACATATTCCAATTGGCTTTGGGCCAAGCCAAAAGGTGGGTGGCCCTCTCAAAGTTTCTCAGGAAGACCAACAGGTCCTCACCAGCCTTCATTTTAAACAAGCTGTGAGGCGACAGATTCACCTGGTTTAATCTAGACAGAGCGATCTGCATGGCCCATGCTACCTGACCAAATGCTGCAGTTTGCTGCATAAATTGTTCTCACAGAGCCTACTGCTGGTCAATTTGAGTTTGTATGGTGCTCTGGAATCTGGCAATACTAAACAAAACAAATTAGCTGGTTTGAGCAAGTCAGCAAAACAGCTGAAACAGTTCATATTCTCAAGGCCTTGGTCTCTCTCCCTGGGCCTCCCCCATCTTTCTAGCCCTGGTTTCTTATCCCCGCTTGCAGTGATCCATCCTATCCCAGAATCCCTTGCTGGTTTGAGACTTAAGGAGGATTGGTCCTTTAAGGTGTTCTGAGGGAGTGCCATACATGCTCCCTCACAGTAAAAATGAAAAAGCAAACTTTTTCAGTGGGGAGGAAGTTGTACAAGACTTGATGAGATAAAAGTGAAAGGGTGTACACCAAGAGTAATATCAGAAAATATTCGTTTTTGTGAAGGATGGTGGATGCATAGAACTAACTCATAGTGGAGGTGAAAACTGAAAATTGCTATAATATATACTATTGATCCAGGGTCTTCAACAAACCTTTTCCATTGGAAACAATTTAGTAGAACTAGGGGTCACGATTTGAAACTCCAAGGAGGAAGACTTAGAACCAATGTCCAGAAATATTTCTTCACTGAGAGGGTGGTGGATGCCTGGAATGCCCTTCCAGAGGAAGTGGTGAAGACTAAAACTGTGAAGGATTTCAAAAGGGCATAGGATAAACACTGTGAATCCCTAAAAGGCTAGAGGATGGGAATAAATAAAAATAAATAAAAAAGCTTAACTGGCACGGAGTGGTAGTTACTACCCTTAAGAGAAACATGGGGTAACCTGCACAGAGCAGCAGTGACTGCCTTGGGAAGCTTGCTGTGCAGACTAGATGGACCATTTTGGTCTTTTTCTGCTGTCATTGCTATGTTACTATGGCCTAGATTTATCAAAATGCGGTAAGTACCGCATGCGATAGCAAAAGGGGCGTGGTTTATGAAAATATTTAGTTTATTGCAATTACCTATGTGAAGAGCTAAGTTAGTGCAAATTGTAATAGCATTATCAGACTTTGGGATAGGTGCCAGACCTGTTGTATTTCCTGCATACAACCACTGGGGGAAGAGGGGGAGAGAAGCCATGATATCATCTCCCTAGATAGGTATTTGTATCCCTATGGTAGGCCCACCTAGTAACTCAAGGTGAGGTTTAAGTATTAGCGTAGGGGGTTAGGGGCCACTTTGACATTCAAAGTGAGACGTACGAACAGAACAGTGCACTCCTGTAATGATTTGATGTCCTTCGGAGTGAGGAAACTCACCCAAAAATGAGATTTGTACAATGTTCTCTCCACCTAGCTTGATGTTACCCAGGTAGAGAGTGAATCAAGCTAGGTGGAGAGAACATTGCCCAAATCTCATCTTGGAGTGAGTTTCCTCACTCCGAAGGTCATCAAATCTTTACAAGAGACCACTGTTCTGTTCGTACGTCTCACTTTGAATGGGATAGAGCACCTGTCTTAGATAACCAGATTTTGGCTCGTTAAGTTAAGTGAACTTAAATCAGGTTGACCAGAATCTAAACAGCTAGCGAGGCCTGTCAATGCAATGCTTAGGTTTAAAAATCAGTGCTAGCTAGCTAGTTTATGTCCTCTGAACTAACTAATCTTGTCTCTGGGATTATCCAGCTTTTAAATAGTGGCACATTTTCATAGAGGATCATCTGTTTGGCTAACTCTGATGTTAGGTGGCTAGATGGCTTTGGTCCCTTTCTGCACAAAGCATTTTTCATTTGTATTATTGGTCACAAAGAGGGAAAAAAGTTATTTGTTCAAGATGATAATGTTATTCTAGAAGCAGCTAGCTTTTTAAAATATTTTTTTTTGTATTCATTTATGAGCCACATGAACACAGGTAGGCTATAAAGAGCAGTAAGAACTGCAATACACATAATGGATATCTAAGTTACATGCTGCAATGAATTAGATTTTCTATGTAATTGGCAACATTGGGATTCAAAGAAAAATATATCAGGAGGCTAAGAACACTGACTGGAACATGATGGCATTATCAATAATTCCATTATTGATGAGGATGAGAGAAATAAAATGGAGCAGGATATGGTTAAAGTAAGTATGCGGAAAACAAAAATGTGAGAAGTTTGAGTTTATTACATAGGTTCCTGGCACTTTTTAAATCTTTATTTCAGAGCTACTGAAAAGACATCTCCAAAGCAATTTAGACACAATGGGGGTAATGTTCAAAGCCGAATACAGGCATGAAACAGGGGTATATACAAGTATTGGGAATTATTTACTTGGAACTCCCAAGGTCCCTTAGTCTGCAAGAAATACTAGACTGCTATGGCAAAACAGTCTTTTTATTATAGCTCCTGAAATATTAAATGTGCAAGGAGATCTGTATCTCAGTTATGCAGATCTGACAATCATACAGAAAAACAGATTCTTATACAATTACAGAATGAGGGACGGTCTAATATATGCATAACATTGCAGGTGCAACTCTACATAAAGCCATTGACCTTACACGGGGGAAGCTGCAAAGCTCACATGAGGTGGAGCAAACACCAAGGTTCTTCCAGTGTCCTCAGGCACCTGGCTTATTAGCATTAAACTTAATTCAAGTGCACCAAAGAGAGGCCCATAACATCTGCTATAACTTTTTGACCGTTCCATGTGCCTACGCAGCTCAGCCTATCTTGCACGTTCCACTTCAATTGGAAAGACACAAACAACAGACAAAATATTTCTTTAATTTAAGTTTATTTCATTTTTTAAGCCTACCCAGGCCACCCGTCAAATTAATTTCTACGCATGTGTGAGGATGGATGAGCAAAGTTTCAATCTCTGGAGTCAGGAAACAAGCTGCCTCCAGCTTTTCTTTTTGCAGGTTAACTTTTATTATAACATTTAAACCCAAGCATTAATAGACTGCCTACCTTTTTAACAGTGTACTTACAATACCATTGGATTAGATTAGAAATATTTCAGGAGCTGCTTTCTTCTGGAGATGTAGGGGCCTCCTCATCCCAGCTGGGCTCACCTTCTTATTCCTCTCCCTGCAGGGTCCCACCCACAGAGCTCACTCTCTCTGTAGGAATTAAGGTAGATCAGGCTAAATTCCTGGTCCCAAACATGCAAAAAGGATGGTTACTCCATCACATACCCTGCTCAACTTGAACCCATTAGTCCGAGTGTTTTTCACTCTCCCTGGATCCCACCCAGGGAAGTGTCTCACATCCACAATCCCCTTCATTTGGCCTCCACCAGTCAGGGTTACCCCAGACAGCATTCACACTACCCACTGCACCCTTTACCCAATGTCCATCCATAGTTCTTCATTCAAGTCCATCTGGAGCTCTGAGTTACACTTTTCCTCAGGTAGGAATCTTGTGACTTTGCCAGCTGTAGCGCTTCCTTGTGGCCTTGCTGCAGCACCTGTATCTGGTTTCTCTGTAGCGCCACACATTGGGTCCTCTATAGCCCCTTTCACTGGGGTTTCTAAATTCCCCTTCTTGGGGTTTTCTGTGGCCCCTCCTTCTGGGCTCTCAGCTGTGTCTCCATCTGAGCTCTCTGTGGCAGTGCCTCCATCTGGTTTCTCTGTAGTCCTTCTTACTGGGGTTTCTATGGCCTCTGCGGCTCTCTCATCAGGCCTTTTGGCAGCGCCACTCTCAGGCTCCATCATGCTGCCTTTCTCTGGCCACTTGTTGCTGCCCCCTTCCGGACAATCTGTGTTGCCCTCTCCAGGTGCTTTTCATGCAGGGTCTTGCCACTCAGGATCTGTGCTGGCTTCAGCCCCATTGATGTTTCCAGCCATCACTGGAGTGGAATCTCTCTAAAGTGTTGAGCCACAGTCAGGTGACTCACTCAGTTGCCTGTAATCCCTCCAGGCTCTCTGTGCTACCTCTCTCAGGGGTCTCTTCAGTTCCTCTCTCTTCAGGTCATTCCTTTAATCTCCACCATGAGCTCTTAGGTAACAATCTTTATACTGCACTCTGCTGTGCCTTCACTATATTCCCAGTGGTCTCTTCAGCACATTGCCACAATTTGCTTAGCTCGCGGGACATCTCTGATAGTGTCTCATCTAGCTCATCCAAGAACTGTTGGCACTCTTTGTCTAGCCGCTCTAGGCCTTCACTTCTCTGCCTGTTCTGGACTCTTGGGAGTGGATTCTCTAGCTCCCCCAAGCTGGCTGGTCTCTCCAGCTGCCAAACCTCTAGCCTCAGGTGCTCTCTTCCATCTGTGTCTGGAGAACTGGGAACTCCTACCACACAGAAATACATGTCTGCTCACTTTTCCCAAGCAGTCTGGCTTCTTCCTTCTTTCATCTATAGTGCAGTTAGCAACTGGGTCCAGATCAGATTTTCTGTAGTACTGCCTAGGCCTCTGTCAACTGCAGTCTCAATAGGGACCATACCCTGTTTCTGCACTGCTTTTTTGTACCATTATTTTCTCTCCTTTTTTTGTATAAAGGTAAAAAAAAACCCAAACCCCAAACCTCCTGCATGTCCAGTGCTAACTACACAGAGAACAAGCCCTAACTCCTGGTGGAGTTTGTCTTCTTAACCTGCTGAAAAATTGTAAACCTGATTTCCTTCTAGGCCCCATAGACCACTCAGTATTTTAAAGGCAGTTTCAGTCAGTTTATTTTTTTTTCTCTTGGATGGTCTGCTTTGAGCCAGTAAGATTTTAACTTTCAGTGCTCTGCAACCCTAGCAGCACTGTTCTTCTGTTCCAGTCCCTTTTCTTAGGCAGGATTTCCACAACTTTTTCCTTTTCTCTTTTCTACTTTGTTTCTGTGTACTCCCTGTGCCACACAAACTTCAACTACTTACTTCTTGTGCTCTTCTATAGCACCGCTTTGCCTCCATCGTCTTGTGAGGCCACATAACAAACTTCAATTCATAGTCCTCCCATGGAGACTTGGAGTTTTTCTGTGCCAAGCTTAGAAAAACATCCCCAACCTGACACCATATTGTTGCGTCTGTTGGTCTCAGACAGCTTCGACCTCTGTGCCTCACCTTTCTTCCTTCTCTCTCCTCAAGTCTTGGGAAGATGGCTGCTGCTGCGTCTTCATGCCGCTCTCTCCGGTGTCCCCGGATCGGCAATGGCGACGGTGTGCCATTGCCGATCCGGGGACACCTCCTAGGGTGTGCGCGCGCACGCCAAGCACGTCTTTATCCACATCATGGCGGGAACCTCGGGGGCCTCCCCTCCGAGTGACATCATCACGTCCTGGTATTTAGCCTGCCCTTCGTTTGCTAACAAACTGAGTTAGCAAGGATTGGACTGCATCCAGTCTAAGCTGCTCTGCCGCTTCCCAGCTGCCGCAGGAAGCTCTCTCTGCCCTTTGGGGTATTTCTTCACTAACCTGGGTACCCGCTCCTTGGGGGCCCTTCTGCTCTATTTCAGGTACCTATCTTGGGATACCGGGTACTCACTCCTCGAGTGCCTGCTCTCCCTAATCTGGTGCCTGCCACTGAACAACTTCTGCCTGTCAGGACCTTCAACTATACAGCTTTCTGCTTCAGTAAGTACTAACCCTTTCAGTCTGTCTCACCTTCAGCTTCAGCGCTCTGAGTTTACATCCGGGACCTGTCCCTGCTACACCGCGCTGCCTATCACCTACTTGAGTGTGAGACTGGTCTCCTCTGCTGAGGACCCCTGGACTACTTCACTGGGCTACCTCCACTGCTGCCCACTCCCCGGGCAGTACCATCGAGCTGTACAATAAATACTACTTCTCTGTGTCTGCGTGTATAGAGTCTAGCCTAGTACTGTGGTTCCTCACGGGGCTCCTCCCCTTGGGAGTGGTTATCACCACAGTACCCAAGAATCCACTCCAACACCTCAAAACCACAACACATATGTGAGGATAGCTGAGCAAAACTTCACTCTTTGGAGTCAGAAACACACTGATTCCAGCTTTTCTTCTTGCAATATAACTTTTATTATAATGTTTAAACACAAGCATTAGTAGACTGCCTACCTTTTTAGCAGTGTACTTACAATACCTTCAGATTAGGTCAGAAATATTTTAGTTGCTACGTTCTCCTGGAGATGTAGGGTCCTCCTGATCCCAGCTGGGCTCACATTCTTATTCTTTTCCCATTAGGGTCCTGCCCACAGAGCTCTCTCCTTTTGTAGGAGTTAAGGTAGACCAGGCTAAATGTCTGGTCTTGTAGATGCAAAAAGGGGGGAAATAGATTCACTTCACTACAACATGCTATAAAATTGTACAGTGTTTTAGTCATATAAATTATTATTTTGTGCATAACTTTATGCACAGATAAAATACACATTCTGATGACTTGGCTTAGGGATTTATGCACATATTTTTGATTTGTAAATGTATACAAATAAATTAACCCGTATAAGTTATGTCCTGAAAAGAAAAGGTGTAACTTTGTGCAGGTCAGTTTGCAGTTTTGTTACTTAATATATTTATATAATATCACCATCATTCCTTCCTAACCATCCCTCCTGAATAAATTGTAGCCCAGTATAACTACATCCCAGTCATGGTTTTCTACATACCACATCTCTGTTCAACCAGTCCATCAAACTGCCTCTTTTATGACTGTCTCTAGATCAGGGACTTTATTTTACATACTTTGAGCATTAGTGTACTGTCCAGATGTTGCTCTTTTTTCCCTTTTCTATACATTTGTTAAATGTTTTCCTTATCTGAGGACTTTGTTCACCTATCCACAATGATCTTAGTTTAAAGTCCTCCTCTGTAGATTTGCCAGTCTGATCTGGAAGACACTGCATCCCTTTTCTAACAGGTGGACGCCATGTTTGCTAAGCAGTCCTTAAAACTAGGGATGTGAATCGTGTGCCCGATCGTCTTAATGATCAGGTTCGGCTAGAGGGAGAAAAAAAATCTGATCGGTGGTGATGTGAATTGGAATCGGTTCTGATTCACATCGTTAATTTTTTTTTAGTGAGGCCCGACCCTTTAAAATTGACCCCTTACCTTCTCCCACCCTCCTGAACCCCCCCAAAACTTTTTATGAGTACCTGGTGATCCAGTGGGGGCTCTCGGGCCATTGGCGCCATTTTGGCTGCCACTAAAAAATGGCGCCGATGGCCCAATGAAAAAAAACAACCCACTGGACCCTTTAAAGATGGCACCGGCCAGCCAGTGCTCCTACCATTGACAGGGGCCGGCCAATGGCACGGATACCCTGTCACATGGTAAGGGCAAAGGGCCATCGGTGCCATCTTTATGAGTGACAGCCGACGGCCCGAGAACGGGAGATCGCTCCCGGGACCACCACTAGACCACCAGGTAATTTTAAAATGTTTTGGGGGGCTCGGGAGGGTTGGGAAAGATAAGGGGTCATTTTTAAAGGGTCGGGTGGGTTTTTTTTTTTATCGGGCTTTCAGCGCCATTTTTGAGTGGCAGCCAAAATGGCGCCGATGGCCCGAGAGCAGGAGATCGGTCCCCGTGTCCCCACTGGGCCACCAGGTACTCGTAAAAAGTTTTGGAGGGGTTCGGGAGGGTGGGGGAAGGTAAGGGATTAGTTTTATAGGGTCGGGGTGGGTTTAGGGGTTGTTTTGATGTGCCAATTTTCCCACCCTCCCCCGATTTATGATTTTTCATGATAAATCGGGGGAATTTCTATTGTATCGCGACTCTTAACGATTTTTGACGATTTAAAAAATATCTGACAATTTTTTTAAATCATCAAAAAACGATTCACATCCCTACTTAAAACATCATCCCATGATCCACAAAGCTGAAATGCTCTCCTGACATTATCTATGTACCCATTAATTCATCTTCAGAATACATGCTTTCCTGCCTGGGACTTTATCCTTTACTGGGAAGATTGAAGAGATCACCATTTGTGCCCCTACCTGTTTTACCCTCTCTCCCAGACTCTTTTGATACCATCTATGTGATATTGTAATCTACTAGGAAAAACCCCTAATTAATTATCTTAAATCCACTCCAAATCTCTTCCACTAATTTAATGGAGACTACCCTGATAAACTTTGCCTTGTTTATCACAAGACCCCTTCCTACACCAAATACAACAAAAGTAAACTATATTATTAGGCAGATAAAAGATGTCACCTAAATTTATTAATAAAGCTTTCTGACAATAAACAACACATATTTCTTAATAGCAGATAAGATATATCATTGCATATCTTTATAACATTTTCAGTGACCCCCCAGTCTGTCTTAAAACCTGTCACTGGTCAACAATAATTCACCGTACTATAATATCAGTGACTCCTAGTATAAATTCAGACTTATATATGAAAATATTGGTAGCCTGTTACCTTAAACCTGTGGTTGCCTTTTAAATATATGATCAGCTCTCTTAAAATAGGAAAACAACATTTACAAATCCCACCCTTCAAGGAAATTTCTCACCCACAAGCTGGAAACTGGGGATTGCCAGTGGCCATTTGTCTCTTCCCAGATGACCTGACGTTCTCTCATGGGAGTTTCTCTCTCTTTGCTTCCAATGATGATGAGATGTTCTGAATGTGAAGCATTTGTGTGTACATTGCTTTCAGTCTTGTCACTAGTGCTGCGAATCTATCGTTGCTGCAGTTATGCATAGCTGGTTGTATGTAAGTGAATTGGTTAGTAAGTAAAAATTCTTTAAGAGTGAGTTCTTTCAAGAATGGGATCTGTCAAAAATAGGTTCTCCCAGCAACTGTCTCCTAGTTGCTTACATTTTTCCAAATCAATCAGTGGAAATATTGCCATGACATCAAACCAATACTGTTCATGCTAGAAACAAATTTTTCCAATTCAGCAAAGTTTGCTTGCCATCTGATAGCTGGTGTTTCTGATGTCTGGGATTTGACACAGTTCACACTTTCAACAGTCTTTGCAATTTCAAATGTCCATTTCTAATGAGTTGATGACCACTGACGTATACTTCTGACAGTTTCACAGCCTTTGGCTAATTAACAGTTCAACTTGTGATTGCTATCTAACCTACCTTTTGCCTTAAGAAAACTAGTCTTTCCCTCCTTCCTTATCTCACAGAACAGAAAAGATAATAGATGTGAAAAGTGAATGGTCAGTTGGACAGAGGAAACCAGGAATTCTGATAGAAATCAGCAGAATTGAAGAAAGAAATGGGGAAAAAATTAGATTATCTAACTTAAAAAATGTTATGATTCTGGCTGCTGTGCAGTCTCCTCACCACCAGAGGTCCTCCACAAGCTCTCTTCCCTGGCTGGCCCTGCCTTCCTGGCTTATCTGCACCACACCCAGGCTTCAGTACTTAACCCTGCCTAGCCCAGGCCTTGGTGCTTCGGCATCAAGTTCCTTTGGGCTACCTGCTCTAGTCACCTGCTTCTTGCCTTGCTCTGTGGTCTATGGGCCTTCTGGTTCCCTTTTTGCCTTGCTCTGTGGCCTACAGATCTTCTGGTTCCTTAATTGCCTTGTAGCCTGTTCTAGGCTTTTCTTGACCCCTTGCCCAGCCTGAGACTCTCATATTCTTGCTTTGTTTTCTAGCCCCTGGCTTGCCCTTTGGGGCTTCTCTTGCCTCTCTGCCTTCGGGGATTTTATGTTCCATGTTGTGTGTAGTCCTTGTCCTGGTTTGTTCTGTCTTGTCATAGTCTGTTGTTCCCTTGTCCTTGTTCCTTACTCCAGTTCCACGTTTAGGTAATTGCCAGGTTCTTGTGGCCTGGTTTAGCCTCTGTTAGAAACAGGATGCTGGGCTTGATGGACCCTTGGTCTGACCCAGCATGGCAATTTCTTTTGTTCTTATGTTTACCTGCATCCAGTATCACACTTACCTGCATTCTGTTCCTGTGTTCTGGTTACAACCATTCCTGCACCTACCATACCTGCACCTATGTCCAATTTTCTACCTCCTTTCGTACCTGCATCCACTTCCATGCTTACCCACACTCTGTTCAAGTGTTCCTGAAGTTCACCCTTACCTCCCTGCACCTCAGTCTATTCCAGAGACTCAGCCCAGCTTGCACCTTGCTCCAGAGACTCAGCTCAGTCTGTTCCTCGCTAGAGAGTGAGACTCAGCCTAGCCTCCACTTTGAGCTCCACACATCTGCTTTTGTTCCAGTTTCTGCATCACCAGACCACCCACACTTGCTCCAGTCCATCCATCTTGTGCCACTCCTTGAGGTGGTGTTCACCTCGTTTTGCTACCACCCAAACCCATAACATTATGCCGAAGCCATCGATCTCCAGATGCAGGGGCAGGACTCCACACCAGCCCGGTAACTCAACCCTTAATTCTGTCCAGCACAACATCTCTGCTAACCAGTGGTAATTTATCTGCACATTCTGTTAGACCTTGAATTATCCACATTGCCAAGAATGTCTTGTTACAGTCCCGGCCCGTGCTCCGCGACCTACACGTGCTGCGTGGCTGGTCCGACCACAGGAACGCCTTCCCCCGGTTTCCAGGGCCGAAGACGCGGCCCTCCGCGGCATTCTCCCTGCAAGGAGACGCCAACGCTGATCCGCGGCTGGCCCCGCCCCCTAGGTGCGCGCGCATGTGCTAAGGCCTTCTCTTAAAGGGGCCAGCATGGGAAAGCCTGGGAACACCTCCTCCTGACGTCAGATGCTGCTGGGCCATTTATACCCGGCAGCTGCAGTAGCACCTCGCCTTGCAACGAGGTTCCTCAGTTGTCTGAGTCTCAAGTTGCTGCTGTATCCCTGGATTGCCTCTGTCTTCTGGATTCCGACCTGGCTTTGCTTCCTGACTTGTCTTCAGCTTCTGCCCCTTGGGTTTGGTATTGACATCTGACTTCTGGCTTCCGACCTGGCTCCATTCCTCGACTTCATCTCCAGCTTCTGTTCCTCGCTTGGTATTGTCTTCTGAACTCTGGCTTCTGACCCGGCTCTGTCCCATGACTCCGTCTTCTGCTTTCGTCCCTGGCTTTGGTTTGGATCTCTGACTCCTGGCTTCTGACTCGGCTTCGCCCTTGGACTCCAACTTTGGCTTCTTCATCACCTCAGGAATCCAGGACTTGCTGGCCCAGAGGATTCTCCTAAGTCCCAGTGGCTCGGGCTCTCACGGGCTCCTCCCAGGGGAGCCACGGGCTTCTGAGGGTGAAGACTCTTCAGCCACCTGGGCCCAACAGTCCTCGTCCATCTTGTCGGCCGCAGCCCGGATCCGTGGTCGCATAGGATCCCACCTAAGTCCAAGAGGTCCGGGTCCCTACGGGCTCCTCCTGGGGGGACCTCGGACTTCCAGTGGTGAAGCCTCATCCGAGTCTCTTCTGTGCCACCTCCCGGCTGTGACGCTCGCTGTGGTCCTCCACAGCATACCATCCACTGCTTCAGCCGGCTCGAGGGTCCACAACCGTAACAGCTTGCAAGGCCATGGACCCGGCGGAACTTGCAGGCCTGAAAGCCATCCCAGGTATCGCCCAGAGGCTACAACAGCAGCAAACCTGCCTCGACACCCTGATGGCAACAGTGCAGGGATTAGCTGACCGCGTCAGTGGACCCACGGCTGCCAGTCCCGTGGTACCCGGAGCTGGGACAAGTTCTGGATCTACGGTACCCATACAGATGCCAGTACCTTCGCGGTGTTCAGGAGATGTGAAGCTCTTCCGGGGCTTCCTGAACCAGTGCTATATTCGTTTTAACATCCTTCCACTTCAGTTTCCGACAGACCGGGTCAAGACAAGCTTCATTATCTCTCTGCTGGACGGGAGACCCCTGGCGTTGGCCTCCAACCTCTGGGAGCGCCAGGACTCCTGCCTGGACAACCTGGTGCAGTTTGTCACTGCCTTTAGGCGGGTCTTCGATGAGTCCTCCCGCAAACTCACAGCTGCATCAGAGCTGCTCCAAATGCGTCAGGGTAACTGGCCTTTGGTGGAACACACCGTGGACTTCCAGACTCTTGCCGCCGAATTGAACTGGGGTAGTGACAGCTTGCATGGTATCTTTTTGGAGAGCCTCTCCTCAAGACTCCAGGATGAATTGGCGGCCAGAGACCTCCCAGACGACGAACGGTCTCATTGATCTAGCAGGCTGCATGGATCGCCGCATCCAACGCCGGCTCCGGGAGAGGAAGCCGGCTCATAGGCCTGGGACCTTTGGAGCCGGTCCCTCCTGATGCGGTTCTCCGTCTGCATCCCCGGGGGCCCAAGACACCGAACCCATGCAGGTGGGTCGGGGGTCTATCTCCCAAGAAGAAAGAAGAAGACGCCGGTCTCTAGGCCTATGCCTGTACTGCGGTGGCAAGGGCCATTTCCTTGCCCGCTGTAGTGAGCGTACGGGAAACGCTCGGACCTAGGGACAGTCGGGGAGCTAACCCTAGGTCACACAACTTCCAACTCCCCGTGCATCATGCCGGTGACCTTACTCCTCCCCAATGGGCAGTTCGACACGCAAGCCCTGATCGACTCTGGAGCTGGGGGGAACTTCATACTTAAGTTCAGCAGATTGGGGTCCAACCCCAACGACCCCCTCTTCGTGTGTCTTCCATTAGGGGGAAACTCCTTCCTGGCACCATTGCTACATGTACCAAGCCCCTCACATTACGCACTGGCATTCTGCATCAGGAGGAAATCTCCTTCCTCATCCTAGAGAAGTCCATGCATCCGGTCATCCTGGGGCTACCTTGGCTTCAGAAGCACTCGCCTGTAATCTCGTGGGATTCCCTCCAGGTGGCATCCTGGGGACCATCGTGCTTTGACGCCTGCCTGTCTGCAGTCCCTCGGCCTCCGATACCTCTCCTGACAGCTTCCTTGGCCCTGCCTCCGCACTACCAAGACTTCCACAATGTCTTTTCCAAAGGAAAAGGCGAGATCCTTCCAGAGCATCGTCCCTTCGACTGTGCGATCAACTTGCTTCCGGGTACCACACCGCCCCGGGGATGGATGTACCCGCTGTCCCTTCTGGAGACACAAGCCATGTCCGCCTATATCCGAGAGAACCTGGACTGAGGTTTCATTTGGCCCTCCAAGTCCCCGGCTGGAGCCGGGTTCTTCTTCATAGCGAAGAAGGATGGGTCCCTCCGACCCTGCATTGATTACCGGGGCTTGAACAGCATCACTTGGCGGGATCGGTATCCGTTACCCTTGATTCCTGAACTCCTCGACCGCATGCAGGGAGCTAAGGTATACACCAAGCTGGACCTCCGTGGGGCATACAACCTAGTGCGCATCCATCCTGGAGACGAGTGGAAGACCGCTTTTAACACAAGGGATGGCCACTACGAATAACTCGTCATGCCCTTTGGCCTTTGCAATGCCCCATCAGTCTTTCAGAACCTCATGAATAAGGTCCTGAGGGAGATGTTACACACTTCCATAATTGTCTACCTTGACGATGTGCTAATATATTCCAGAGACTTGGGAATGCACCGTCAAGATGTCCACCAGGTACTACAGATATTGCGAGAGAATCAACTCTATGCGAAACTTGAGAAATGCCAATTCGAACAAGAATCACTACCCTTCTTGGGGTATATTGTATCCTCTACAGCAGGGGTCGGGAACCCATGGCTCGCGAGCCAGATATGGCTCTTTTGAGGGCTGCATCTGGCTCGCAGACAAGTTTCGCCACACTTTCCCGCTGACCCAGCCGCTGCCCGGTCCTCTTCCGCCCGGGCTTAAAATGCTGTCAGCCCAGGCGGAACGCGGCAGGACAGCTGGAGTCAGCGGCACCGGCGTGCTCTCTTCTTCTCGCCCCCCCCCCCCGCGGCCCGGAAGAGGAAGTGGAGAGTATCGGGTGCGTGCGCAGCAAGAAGAGGCCACGCTAGTGTGGTCTCTTCTTCCCGCCCCCCCCCCGCGGCCCGGAAGAGGAAGTGGAGAGCATCGGGTGCCTGCGCGGTAAGAAGAGGCCACGCTAGTGCGCTCGGCATCGGCCCGAAGAAAAGAAGACTGCAGCGCGGCTCGGAGGAAAACGAAGAGCTTCAACCGCGGCCGATGGGACTCCGCCTCCGCGAGGGCTGAAAATGAAGAGGTTAGCGTTGGGAGGAGGCTGCTGCTGCCGCGAGTTCTCGGGGTGGGGGTGGGGGTGGGGGAGAGAGAGAGTGAATGAGCGAGCAAACACACATGCTTGCTCGCTCATTCACTCTCTCTCTCCCCCACCCCGGGAACTCGCGGCAGCAGCAGCCTCCTCCCAACGCTAACCTCTTCATTTTCAGCCCTCGCGGAGACGGAGTCCCATCAGCCGCGGTTGAAGCTCTTCGTTTTCCTCCGAGCCGCGCTGCAGTCTTCTTTTCTTCGGGCCGATGCCGAGCGCACTAGCGTGGCCTCTTCTTGCCGCGCACGCACCCGATACTCTCCACTTCCTCTTCCGGGCCGCGGGGTGTGTGTGTGTGTGTGTGTGTGTGAGAGATTGCATGTATGTGAATGATTGAGAGCCTGTATATGTGAAAGAGAGTATGTCTGTGTGTGTGTGTGTGTGTGTGTGTGTGAGTGAGAGATTGCATGTATGTGAATGATTGAGAGCCTGTATAAGTGAAAGAGAGTATGTCTGTGATTGAGAGCCTGCCTGTGAGAGAGAGAGAACATGAATGTAAGTTTACCATTGGGAACCTGTATGTGTAAGTTTGTGATTGAAAACCTGTTTGTGTGAAAGAGTATGTGTGTATGAGATCCTTTGTGTGTGAGAGAAATCATGTGTATGTATGATTAAGAGCCTGTGTGTATAAGTAAGAGAGAGATCATGTGTGTCTGTGTGTGATTGAGAGCTGGTTTAGGTGATGGAGCATGTGAGTATGTGATTGAGAGCCTGTGTGTATAAGTAAGAGAGAGATCATGTGTGTCTGTGTGTGATTGAGAGCTGGTTTAGGTGATGGAGCATGTGAGTATGTGATTGAGAGCATGTGTGTAAATGAGAGAAAGAGAGACATGTTTGTAAGCATGTGAATGAGAGTCTGTGTGTGAGAGAAAAAGACAGCATGTATTTATGTGATTGAAAGCTTGTGTGTGTGTGTGTGTGTGTAAGCGTGAAAAGATAGACAGCATGTGTGTAAATGTGTAATTAAGAGCCTATATAAGTGAGAGAGAAAAAACATGTGTATATGTGAGTACTGAGAGCATGTGTGTATAGGTGTGTCATTGAGAGCCAGTGTGAGAGAGAGTGCTGGTATGTGACTGAGAGAGGAGAAAGTTCCAAGCAAACCACCCCACCTTCTGGTAATTCAGAACAATCTTAGGACACCTGGATATCAAACGTTCCCAGGTATGCAGAGCAAAAAAAATTTTGTATCCTTATTGTTTTTCATTACTGGGTCTTTATGTCTGCTATTTTGAAATATTTTGTTGGTATCTGGAAATGTTTTATATGAGTTTTTAATTATTGGATATTCCACTCATCAGCTGTTTCGAAATATGTTCTTTTTGTTAGTACAGTTTTACTGCTGATGATTTTATATTTCTTGATTTGTTTTATAAGGATGGGTGATGTTTCTTTTTTCCTTTGTTACACTGCATACAGAGACTCTGGCTTGTTGCAGTTTCCAATTCAGTTTTTTCTGCATGCTTCTTGTTATGCGTTTTGGTCTCTTTATTCTATGTTAGGTGAGGGACAGCACGTGATTCAGGTGAGATTTTCTGCTGGCGTGTAGTTTCTGTGTAGGGCTCTATAGCAGCCTGACTTGGCCCGTTTTCCTAATAGGAGATGTATTGGTGTCTTAAGGCCTGGTGTAATATTTTCAGAGACTTATTGTACTTTAAAAGTGTGATCTTACATAAAATGCTCACATTTACTTGTATTTAGTTTTAAACATATTGTATGGCTCTCATGGAATTACATTTTAAAATATGTGGCGTTTATGGCTCTCTCAGCCAAAAAGGTTCCTGACCCCTGCTCTACAGGGTTCTGCATGGACCCGGACAAGGCTGATGCCATCAAGGATTGGCCTCAACCAATGGGAATTAAGGCACTCCAGCAGTTCTTCAGCTTTGCCAATTTTTATCGGCAATTCATTCCCCATTATTCCCAGATGGTGGCTCCACTGATGGCCCTCACCAGGAAGGGGGCCATTACCAAGAACTGGCCGACCACAGCCACGTGGGCCTTTCAGGAATTAAAGGAAGCATTCCTCCATGACACCTGCCTTTGCCACCCAGACTCCCAACCCCAGTTCATCCTAGAGGTCGATGCCTCTGACATAGCCGTTGGGGCTGTGCTAAGCCAACTGTCCACCGGAGGCAAATCCCTGCCGTGTTCCTACTACTCATGTAAATTCACGCCCACAGAGAGGAACTACGGCATCGGTGACAAGGAGCTGCTGGCCATCAAACTAGCTTTCGAAGAATGGCGCCAATGGTTAGATGGGGCCCAACATCTGATAGTCGTCTACACCGACCACAAGAACCTTGAATATCTGTGCCGTGCCCAGCTTCTTATTCCATGGCAGGCGCACTGGTCACTCTTTTTCAGCCGGTTCAATTTTTCCCTTCGTTACCGACCAGCCTCCAAGAACGTCCGGGCAAATGCTCTCTCCTGTACGACGGAGACTGAAGACACCACCAACCCACCTCAGTACATTTTGGACCCAGTCAAAGTCCTGCTGGCTGCCTCTGAGGTGGCTTCCACGGGTAAGATTGTGGTGCCCTCTCGTTCCCGCAGGAAAGTCTTAGCGTGGGCCCATGACTCACTGACTGCCGGACACCCAGGAATTGCCAGGACACTAGAACTTCTGACTGAGTTCTATTGGTGGCCACAGGTCAAGAAGGACATACAACACTATGTCCAGTCATGTCCTACCTGTGCCCGGCAGAAACCTCTGCATGGTCGCCCCTGGGGCCTCCTGCAACCGCTACCCATTCCCACTGAACCCTGGACTCACCTGTTCACAGATTTTATTGTGGATTTTCCGGTTTCTGACGGGAATTCCGTGATCTGGGTCTCGGTCGACCGTTTCTTGAAAACGGCTCACTTTGTGCCTCTCGCCAAACTGCCTTCAGCACCGGAGTTAGCTAGCCTCTTCACACAGCACGTCTTCCGACTACATGGACTCCCTTCACACATTACCTCTGATCGTGGCCCACAGTTTACGGCGAAGTATTGGAGGTCCTTCTGCAGGAAGTTCGGAGTGCAGCTGGACCTCACTACTGCTTTCCACCCCAAGACCAATGATCAGGCCGAATGGACCAACCAAACTCTGAAAGCCTTCCTCCGGGCCTTCATCGGAGAGCTACAAAATGATTGGGTCACCTTGTTACCCTGGGCAGAGTTTTCATATAACCACCACAAACACTCTGCAACTGACCTGTCCCCTTTTCAGCTGGTCTATGGGAAGAGCCCTAGACCTCCATTGCCTCTGCCACTGATGGTACCCTTGTCTGCAGTCCAACTCATGGCACGACAGTTGCACACCCTCTGGACTTCTACCCAGGAAAAACTCCGGACAGCGTCTGCCAAGGTGAAGAAGTACGCTGACAGACTACGGCGCCTGGCCCCGGTCTTCCTTCCAGGGAGTAAGGTCTGGTTGAGCAATAGAAATATTTGGTTACGGGTCCCTTCTATGCACCTGGCTCCCAGGTATATTGGTCCATTCACAGTGGCAGAATGAGTTGGGGCTGTATCCTACCGCCTACGACTACCGTCCACGTTGCGCAGTCACAATGTGTTCCACGTGTCCCTGCTTAAGCCTGTGGTGCTCTCCACCTTTCATGCCAAGCCTCCGGAACCCACCAGCACTGAGGCCGAGACCGACGGCACCTATACAGTGAAGGATGTCCTGGACGTTCGATTCCACCGCCGCTGGTGGGAATACCTCCTCTCGTGGGAGGGATATGGCCCAGAGGAAAATTCCTGGGAGCCTTCTTCCAATATCCTGGATAAAAACCTCCTCCGTCAGTTCCATATGGATCACCCAAGTAAACCCAGGCCTCCAGGGAGGGGGCATAAGGGGGGGGGGGTACTGTTACAGTCCCGGGCCGTGCCCCGGGACCTACACTTACCGCGCGGCTGGTCCGGCCGCAGGAATGCCTTCCCCCGGCCTCCAGAGCCAAGGATGCGGCCCTCCACGGAGTTCTCCCTGCAAGGAGACGCCAATGCCGATCCGCGGCTGGCCCTGCCCGCTAGGCGCGCACGCGCGTGCTAGGGCCTTCTCTTAAAGGGGCCAGCGTGGGAAAGCCTGGGAACACCTCCTCCTGATGTCAGACGCTGCCGGGCCATTTATACCCGGAAGCTGCAGTAGCACCTTGCCTTGCAACGAGGTTCCTCAGTTGTCTGAGTCTCAAGTTGCTGCTGTATCCCTGGATTGCCTCTGTCTTCTGGATTCTGACCCGGCTTTGCTTCCTGACTTGTCTTCAACTTCTGCCCCTTGGGTTTGATATTGTCTTCTGACCTCTGGCTTTCGACCCGGCTCCGTCCCACGACTCTGTCTTCTGCTTTCGTCCCTGGCTTTGGTTTGGATCTCTGACTCCTGGCTTCTGACCCGGCTTCACCCTTGGACTCCGACTTCGGCTTCTTCATCACCTCAGGAATCCGGTACTTGCTGGCCCAGAGGATTCTCCTAAGTCCCAGTGGCTCGGGCTCTCATGGGCTCCTCCCGGGGGAGCCGCGGGCTTTCGAGGGTGAAGACTCTTCAGCCACCTGGGCCCAGCCATCCTCATCCATCTCGTCGGCCGCAGCCCAGATCCGAGGTCGCAAAGGATCCCACCTAAGTCCAAGAGGTCCAGGTCCCTTCAGGCTCCTCCTGGGGGAACCTTGGACTTCCAGTGGTGAAGCCTCATCCGAGTCTCTTCTGTGCCGCCTTCCGGCTTTGACACTCGCTATGGTCCTCCACAGCATACCATCCAACGCCTCAGCCAGCCCAAGGGTCCACAACCGTAACATGTCTAGCCTGTCTAGCTTGTCAGCTTTTAGATCAAGAATCCTGGGCATGCAGTAGATGTGGGAAGAAAAATGTTTTGTCTATCAAGAGTGCTTGAACTGTGAAAACCCTAGGGCAGGTTGATGGAAATGTCCTTGTGTCCCTAGCCTTCTACCTCTAGAAAAAGCATGCCCCCCCTGCACTACTACCAACCAGCTGCTCATCAGGAAGCTGCCATTAGAGTTAGATACAGCAACTTAAGGTCTGGTCTTGTAAAATTCATGACAGCAGAGAATCTTCAGTTACAATTTTCCAAGACCAAAACACTTTTAAAGCTTGAACTGGGGCCAACCGGGAGACTAATGAAGGACATTAGTGTGCAACCTGCTCCAAAACCTTCCTGTACCATACTTCAAGAAATGTCAGCCTGTCTAATTAAACTGTGTTCTGTGCCTAGCCAGGCAAACTCTGTAATTACCACTGCATTACCTTTGTAAAAAATCTCAGCATAACTTCTCAGGGAACCTTAGGAAAAACCTCTCAGAAAAAATTAAAATCTTCACCAGAAAAGACTGACACTCACCTGGTCTGTAATATTCCTGTGGCTTCCTTGCTCTGTCCAAAGAGACAAGTTCCTTTAGAGAAGAGAACACTAATTATGCCAAACAGAACGCTGCTTTCCAAGCTGCAGGTCAGTCACAGCTGATGAGCTGCTTCCCAAGACGTTCCAGAGCAGAATGTGTTTTTCCTAATTTGCCAACCCCATACACCAGAACCAGAGACCCAAGGTTGGAGGATCTACAGCTTGGCTCTAATTACTGTCTGCTCTGCAGCCAGGCCTATACAGACTCCATTCTCAATCATGACCAGTTCAGACATGGACTTGTGACCAGTCAGCAGCAGGTTCTTACATCCAGCCACATCTTTATGAGATGCCTGCACACTGGCACCAAGACCAGCAGGAGGCACCTGCACTCAGCCTAGCTACCCAGCAGAAAATGCCTGCCCTCAGCAAATTCTTCCAGCAGAGAGCATCTACTCCCAGCCAGTCTACCTAACAGGGGGTTCTTTTCCCCAACCAGCCAGTCCTGAAAGGGATATCAGTTCCAATTCCACCCTGACCCCGGAGGGGTCCTTTCCACCCAATAAGCTCCAGGTGGAGCTCCCATCAGTCCAGCAGCCCTAGGAGGGCCTCAAGCTTGTCGCTTGGGTCCAGGGGGACCCCGACTCTGCCCTTCCACCCCAGGAGGGGCTCAAGTCTGCTGCTCAGCCCCTGCCTGTTCTTTGTGTCTTTCCAACTGACGTGGAATGCACAAGATAGGCTGAGCTGTGTGTAGGCACATGGAACGGTCAAAAAGTTATAGCAGATTTTATGGTCCTCTCTTTTGTTCACTTGAATTAAACTTAATGCTAATAAGGCAGGTGCCTGAGGACATTGGAAGAATCTTAGTATTTGCTCCACCTCATGTGAGATTTGCAGCTTTCCCCGTGTAAGGTCAATGGTTATATGTAGAGTTGCACCTGCAATGTTATGCATATATTAGACCACCTATGTTCTATAATTGTATAAGAATCTGTTTTTCTATATCATTGTCAGATCTGCATACTTGAGATACAGATCTCCTTGTACATGTTTTGATAGGTTGACATGCTAAGATAATATCAATCATGCATCCCTGGATCACACATCACCAGCAGAACTGAACCAAAAAATTTCCAACAGAAATTTCAAATTATGTCTATATAAACAAGAATGAGAACACATCCCTGGACTATTCACACCTTGGTCTGACATTAATTTTATCTCGCAATTTGGCTATATGACATTAAAGAAATGTTCCTAAGGGCTCTATATGCAATAAAGAAAGCCCTGGCTAGATTTAACCTCTTAGTACAACAATTTTTATAATAAACTGACAGCATTGCATCAAAAACTTTAGAAAATGGATACAAGATCTAATTCAATTGATACTTAACACCTCATAGATTACACAAAATATACCCACAGATGTCAGTTAACTGTTGAAGACAAATACAGAATGAAGAGATAATTTTGCATAAATAGAAATGTGCAGACAAAATTGAACTGGAAATCACAACATTACCATTCCTCATTTAAAATTAAACAATAAAATCAAGAAATATAAATTGATGAATCACAATATTAAACTCATACTAATAAAAGTAATACATATGTCAAAACATCTGATGAATAGAGTATCCAATAATTAAAAATGTTATAAATTTCACAAAACACCAATAAAATATTTAAAAATAGAAGAAACATTAAATCACACCCAGTAATTAAAATTAATAAGGATTTAAAAAATCCATCTCTCCCTTCCTGGAATCTTTGAATTTTCATTCACCCTGAAAGTGTCATGGATTTGGAGGTGGGGGGAGGTGGGTGCACAAACCTAATCCTCCCTCTCTCTCTCTCTCTCACACACACACATTCTTTCATATACTCCCTCTCAAATGCACACACCCATGCTTTCTACACACTCCTAGCTCACATACATAGGCTCTGCCTCTCCCTCACACACACACATGCATATAGGGTCTATCTCTTTCTCTGTCACACACACACACACACACACACACACACACACACACACACACAGGATCTCTTCCACACACCCTCTCTCACACCCCCCTACAGGCTCCCTTTCATACACACGCATGCACACAGACTCTCACATACATCCTGTCTCTCATATACATGTATAGTATAGTGTGAGCCTGTGTGCATATGTGTGGGCATGTGTGTGTGTTCAAAAATACACATATGCTCTCATTCTCTCTTTCACACACACATACACACACACACTCACACATTCTCTCACATGCACAAACATACACATGTTAATTCTTTCACACACTCCCTCTCTCATACATAAGCCAATGCTCTTATGTGCACTCCCTCTATCTCTCTTTCACATACACAGATTTTCTCTCATTCACTTTCACACATACACACACACACATACACACAGGCTCTCACACACTTATACTCACATTATGTGTGTGTGAGAGAAACTATGATTATGTGTGTGCATGTATCTAAGAACGGGTGTGTGGCACATAGTCTCTCACCACACACACAGCCATACACATACACCCACATGCAATAGGCTGTCTTTCACACACACACACACACACACACACACACACACACACACACACACACACACACATACAAATGCACACAACTCTCTCTCATATGAAGTCTGCTGCAGTCCCAATGGGCCTCTCATTGATCTATAGTGCCCCCTCAGTGATGGCATCCTGTGCAGTTGCACAGGTTGCACATCCCAAAAGCTGGTTATGCATCCATGCAGGAAGACCAGATACTTGGTATTTCCTGCCTACCAGCTTTAACACATTATTTGCTGTGTGCTCCTGGATGTGGCTAACCCTACCTCATTATGCTGCAACTATGTTTGGCATCTTCCCCACTCAACCATGCTAAGAACATAAGACATAAGAACATAAGAAAATGCCATACTGGGTCAGACCAAGGGTCCATCAAGCCCAGCATCCTGTTTCCAACAGTGGCCAATCCAGGCCATAAGAACCTGGCAAGTACCCAAAAACTAAGTCTATTCCATGTTACCATTGCTAATGGCAGTGGCTATTCTCTAAGGGGCGGATTTTCAGAGCCCTGCTCGCCTAAATCCGCCCAAAACCGGGCGGATTTAGGCGAGCAGGGCCCTGCGCGCCGGTGAGCCTATTTTACATAGGCCTACCGGCGCGCGCAGAGCCCCGGGACTCGCGTAAGTCCCGGGGTTCTCCGAGGGGGGCGGGTCAGGGGCGTGCCGGGGGCGGACCCGGTCGTCGCGGCGTTTAGGGGGCGTGTCGGCAGAGTTTCGGGGCGGGTACGGGGGCGTGGCTTCGGCCCGGGGCGGTCCGGGGGCGTGGCTGCACCCTCCGTACCCGCCCCCAGGTCGCGTCCTGGCGCGCAACAGGCCCGCTGGCGCGCGGGGATTTACTTCTCCCTCCGGGAGGCGTAAATCCCCGGAGAAAGGTAAGGGGGGAGTGTAGACAGGGCCGGGCGGGTGGGTTAGGTAGAGGAAGGGAGGGGAAGGTGAGGGGAGGGCGTTAGAGGATTCCCTCCGAGGCCGCTCCGATTTCGGAGCGGCCTCGGAGGGAACAGGGGTAGGCTGCACGGCTCGGCGCGCGCCAGCTATACAAAATCGATAGCCTTGCGCGCGCCGATCCCGGATTTTAGCGGATACGCGCGGCTCCGCGCGTATCTACTAAAATCCAGCGTACTTTTGTTGGCGCCTGGAGCGCCAACAAAAGTACGCCTATGCGCGCTATTTGAAAATCTACCCCTAAGTGAACTTAATAGCAGGTAATGGACTTCTCCTCCAAGAACTATATCTGGATCATCCACAAGCTATCTACAGATAGGTGGGATAGGCAGGAAAAAACACTGAAAGAAGAGACAGGTACACGGATAGTCCACACATATCCACGGATGCCAGTCCACCCACAGACTCCACCCCCTTCCCCAATTGCCCTGGGATCCAGAGGTGGAGCACCACCTTGATTCTAGTCTACCCACCCCTTTCTGGGGATGGATCACACAACAAAGCAAACTGAATATTAGGAATTAATAGGAAAGGAATGAGAATAAAACAGTGAATGTGAATGTTATAATGCTTTTGTATCACTCCATGGTGAGTTGCCCTTAGAGTACTGTGTGCAATTCAGGTCGCTGCATCTAAAAGAAAGATATAGTTACTTGGGAAAAAATATAGAGCACCACTAAAATAATAAAGGGGATAGAATAGCTCTCCTACGAGAAAAGGCTAGCTCTATTCAGCATGAAAAAGAGATGTCGGGGGGGGGGGGGGGGGGGCGGGTGGAATATAATAGAGGTCTATAAATTCATGAGTGGAATAGAATGGGAAAATACAAAAGTTATTTACTCTCATAAAATACAAAGACAAGAGGGCACTACATGAAGTTAGTAAGTACAGATTAATAACATATCAGAGAAAATTATTTTGCACACAATGCGCAATTACGTTCTGGAATTCATTACTGGAAGATGTGGTTCAGCAGATAGCATAGCTGGGTTTAGAAAAGATTTGGACAAATTCTTGCAGGAGAGGTTAATAAACTGTTATTAACCAAGTAGACTTAAGAAATAACCACTACTTATCATTGCGTGATAGAAAAATGGGATCTCTTTACTGTTTGGGATCTTGCCAGATACTTGTCACCTGGATTGTCCACTGTTGGAAACAGGATAATGGACGTGATGGATCCTCAGTGTGACTCAGTACGGCAAGCTCTTATGTTCTAATGTGTCTTTTGCCCATATAGTCCTATGGATATCCAATCCAATTCATTTATTATGTGCTTTTTCACTGCAATGCTCAAACCAAAGTATAATACAATAAATATAAGTATAAAACAATAAAATGAAATAAAATCAGATTATCCAATAAATAACATGAATTGCATAAAGAATAAAATAAAACACAAATTCCATAATTTGAGGATCAAAATAAAAATAAATTTAATGGTATTCATTTTAAAACCACATCAGTTAAAGCCAGATCAATGTTGTGGTTATGTGTGTTTTTGTGGATCCTTGGGTGCTGTTGAGGTGACCACGCCCACAGGGAGGAGCCCCGTGAGGAGCCACAGCACTGGGCTAGACTCTTGCTACACAAAACACAGGAAAATATTCATTTATTAAACAGCTGGATGGTAGCCACCAGGTGACAGTAGTGAGGTAGTCTGTAGATGCAGTCCCAGGGATCTCGGCAGTGGAGCCCTTTCCACGATGACATCATGAGGTTCTGCAGCGAGGAGATACTGTGGGTGAGACAGAGTGAGAGGTTAGAGTACTCACTGAGAATAGCTGTTGGTATGCGACTCCACCAGATAAGTAGATGAAGGTACAGGCACCAAGGCAGGGAGAGCAGGCCCTCGAGGAGCGAGTACCTGTTCCCTGAAAGGCACCTGAAATAAAGCAGAGGGCCCCCGATGAGCAGGTACCCAGATTAGTTGATACACCGAAGGGCAGAGAGAAAGCTTCCAGCAGCAGCATGGAAGCGGCAGAGTAGCGTAGACAGGAACGGATTCGAGTCCTTGCTAACTCGGGGAGCTAGCAAATCAATGAGGCTGATATACCCGGATGGCGTGACGCCAGCATGAGGGAACGCCCTCGAGGTTCGCGCCAAGGGTTGTATAAAGACGTGGGCGCGTGCGCGCACCCTAGTAGTACCTGGGAGAAGCAATGGCGGGAGGCTGCCCCATAGCCGTTCTGGGGACGCCAGAGAGGTCAGCTTGTAGATGCTACGGTAGCCATCTTGCCCAGGTAAGCAGGAGGAGCTGAGATTAAGGTGAGGCAAGTGGGGCGAAGCCGTCGAAGACCAACGGATGCAACAATCAATAAGGTATGATTGTATCCTTTTCCTAAAAATAAGATAATGCTAAATCAAAATAATCTATTTAGGCAAAGAATTCCACAGTATGGGTCCTGCATATGGGAATACCCTAGTCCAAGTTTCATAGCAGAAACTGGAGCGAATTTTAAAAAAACTAATCAGATGCTAAAAGTAGCACATGTACAGGGACATATATTGGCACATTATCTCTCAGATAAAGGGTCCAGAGTCTTTCATGGCTTGAAAAACATTCTGTCTGAAATATTAC
This sequence comes from Rhinatrema bivittatum, assembly GCF_901001135.1. Classification (NCBI taxonomy): domain Eukaryota; kingdom Metazoa; phylum Chordata; class Amphibia; order Gymnophiona; family Rhinatrematidae; genus Rhinatrema; species Rhinatrema bivittatum. The sequence continues at coordinate 710,601,258 of NC_042615.1, read as the reverse complement.
AGTATTTTGGATCAACTACATTTTCTGAAGACATTTTTTAAGGCCAGCATACATCGAGTTACATAATCAATACAGACAACATAAAGGCCTCATTGACTATTGCTAGGGCATCATAATCAAATAACATCAAATAACAGATGAAGACATTATGTTTATTGAGATAAAAAAGAGCAGTCAGTGAGAGCAGTGATATGTGAATCCATTGATAAATTGGTATCCACCATAACTCCCAGACTTTGGACTTGGGAGATTAAAGAAAGTATAACCCTATCTAAAATTCTGTGTCTATGGGAAAATCTGCTTGGTGAATCAGGCCCTAAATTAGTATTCAAAGTGATTTTCTCTTGATTTTCTACCTACAAAACTTTGGATTTATTTGCTTTCCATTTCAATTTATTAATCTTCATCCAAATGACAATTTTCTCAAGGCATCAATTTAAATTTATCTACTGCTTCATCTGGATTACTTCCTAAATTTGCATACAGCTTAATGTCATCAGCATAATAATGATATTTAATATGACATTCCATTATAAGCTGATGTATTGATAACATATGAATATTAGACAAAGGAGTCAAGAGGCTAGATCCTTAAGGCATCTCACATCATAAGGATAAATGTTGAGAAAAAATATCTCCCTTAGTGACTACCTCAATTCTCCCTTTCAACTAGCATTGTCATTGCTGGTGTTCTCCTCCTCCTCCTCCTCAGAATGTTTACTAGCCAAGAACCCCTGATCATCAACATCCTCCTCCTCCTCATCATCATCAATATCTGATTCATCATCATCATCATCCAAGACTTTATGTAGCACCATTCTTTCATCTAAGAATTTCACCTTTTCTTCACATTTAGCTCGTTCCTTCCCTTGCAACAAGTAACCTTGCGCTTCTACTCATAAACCTTACCTCTTTCTTCTCATAAAATCACAGTTTTTTCCTAGGGACTGGCAGACTGCTCTTTCTGGTAGCATTAGTACTAGCACCATGTTTTTTTCCAGAGGGTACTGGTAGTGGCATGATGATCCTGTGGACAAAGAAGGATATAATAAATCTAGTAGATTAAACAAGTTAATAAATTAGTTTGGTATTTATTTTTTAAACCTTATTGAGCTAATAGCTATAGGCTAGCCCCAGACCACAGGACAAAGAAGGATATAGTGACAATTGATAATTTGATATCCTACCTAATAAACGAAGGATGACCGACGTGCCGCAAATGCGCAGTAGAGACCAGCTCTACCGCGCATGTGCGGGCGAGCACGTCGGTCTGAGCCAGAAAAAAAAGAAAAAAAATGGCGGCGTCCAGTGGCAGTGGCGTCCAGTGGCAGCGGCGGCGTCGGGAGGCAGTGGCGGCGGCGGCGTTGAGTGGCAGCAGCGGCGGCGGCGGCGGCGTCCGGTGGTAGCGGCGGCGGCGGGTGGCAGCGGCGGCGTCCGGTGGTAGCGGCGGCGGCGTCGGGTGGCAGCGGCGGCGGCGGCGTTGAGTGGCAGCAGCGGCGGCGGCGGCGTCCGGTGGTAGCGGCGGTGGGTGGCAGCGGAGGCGTCCGGTGGCAGCGGCAGCGGCGGCGGGTGGCAGTGGCGGCGGCAACGAGGGAGGAGAGAGAGAGGGAGGGACTGACAGAGAGAGGGAGGGACTGAGTGAGAAGGGAGGAGAAAGAGGGAGTGGGACTGAGTGAGAGGGAGGGAGTGAGACTGAGTGAGAGTGAGGGAGGGAGGGAGTGGGACTGAGTGAGAGGGGGGACTGAGTGAGGGGGAGAGGGAGAGAGAGAGAGGGAGGGAGGGAGTGGGACTGAGAGAGGGAGGGAGGGAGGGAGTGGGACAGAGGGGGGGAGAGGGGGGAGAGGGAGAGAGAGAGAGAGGGAGGGAGGGAGTGGGACTGAGGGAGAGTGAGAGGGAGGGGGGGAGAGTGAGGGGGGGAGATTGAGAGGGAGGGGGGGAGGGAGTGGGACTGAGGGAGGGGGGGAGGGAGTGGGACTGAGGGAGAGTGAGAGGGAGGGGGGGAGGGAGTGGGACTGAGGGAGAGTGAGGAGGGAGTGGGACTGAGGGAGAGTGAGAGGGAGGGAGAGAGGGAGGGGGGGAGGGAGTGGGACTGAGGGAGAGGGAGAGGGAGAGAGGGGGGAGGGAGGGAGAGGGACTGAGTGGGAGGGAGGGAGGTAGGGGTGGTGAAGAGGGGGAGGTGAGAGACAGAGGGATGTAGCCCGTTTTAACGGGCTTAACGGCTTGTCTACTAGATAAATGAGGCTTGACCGACATGCCGCAAATGCGCAGTAGAGAGCAGCTCTACCGTGCATGCGCGGGCAAGCATGTCGGTCAGAGCGGAGCGTGCCCGAAAAAAAAATGGCGCTGGGAGGAGCAGGAGCGGCGGTGGCGAGGAGCAGGAGTGACGGCGAGGAGCAGGAGCGGGAGGAACAGTAGCGGTAGCGGCGCCGAGCAGTAGCAGCGGTGGTGCCGCGTGCGAGGGAGGGAGGGACACTACCCCCGGAGATCTTCCGTCTGCTGGTTGTGGATGAGCTGAAAGGGGAGGGGATTGAGAGAGGGGGAGTGACTGAGGGGAGGGAGGAGAGAGTGAGGTGAGGGGGGAGGAGGAGAGAGTGAGCTGAGGGGAGGGGGGAGAGGGAGGGGAGGGGGGACTAGAGGGGGGAGGTAAGAGGGAGGGAGAATAGAGGGGGATGAGAGGGAGGGAGGGGAGAGAGTGAGCTGAGGGGAGGGGGGAGGGAGGAGAGAGTGAGGAGAGGGTGAGGGGAGGGGGAGGGAGGAGAGAGTGAGGTGAGGGGAGAGGGAGGAGAGAGTGAGGAGGGGGAAGGAGGAGAGAGTGAGCTGAGGGGAGGGGGAGAGAGTGAGCTGAGGGGAGGGGGAGGGGGAGAGGGAGAGGGAGGGGAGGGGGAAGGTGAGAGGGAGGGAGACTAGAGGGGGAGGTGAGAGGGAGGGAGGGAGAATAGAAGGGGGAGGGAGAATGAGGCGGAGGGAGTGGGAAGGAAATGGACCAAAAAAAAATGGTTAAATGTAGCCCGTTGTTACGGGCTTAACGGCTAGTAGTATATATATATTATATTGCAATTGCAGTGACTAGAGGGGGGATGCGGAAGGAAAGTTCTGTGTCAGTGCAGGATTGGAATCAGAAATCGGAGCGGCCTCGGAGGGAACAGAGGCAGGCTGCGCGGCTCGGCGCGTGTCGACCCCGGATTTTATAAGATCCGCACGGCTACGTGGCGTACTTTTGTTTGCGCCAGTTGCGCAAACAAAAGTACGCACGCGCGTAGTTTTTTAAGATCTACCTCAGCGTTCGCACTGACACAGAGTTACTGCGCAGTATAGTGTGGCAGCATTTACTGCGCAGTGACTCTGTGTGCACTATCGGATATTCAATGCGCACTAACTTCCGTTAGTGCACAGTAAGCCAAAAACCGACTTTAACCCAAAAATTAGTTGAAATTTGATTCTTTTTTTGCGATTGCAGAACAATGACGAATTAGACAATGTCAACGACATTGTCTAATTCATGAAAAACAAATGCACATTACTATTAATTGCCATTTCCTTCAGAGCCCAGTTAATTCTACCTGCATCTCATAGGCCAATAATGACAGCAAATCACAGTGCTAAGAGAGTAGCATACACTTTCTTTCTCCTCACTTCATTCAGAAAAAAATCAGATCTAGTGACTGATTCCAAACCTGCTCAGAATCCTTTGCAGTTCTTTGCTTCCACCACATCCTCAGTTCTACAATCAAGAAATGTTAAACCTATTACTCAGTCCTTAGGCAATGGAAATAATTCTGTGATGCCATTTGACCAAACATTTTTTTCAGCCTGACAAAACAACAGCTTCATCTATGCTCCCATCAGTCTCTTTTCTGCCTTTCTTCCAGGAAAAGAGAAAACAGAGCCAATCCCTCCTAGAAAGTACAGTCCACTCAAACCAGCCTATACGTAAGGGACATGACTCTCCTTAGCCAGCTAGGAGCCATCTCAGAACCAGAGTTCCAATTTTATAAAAGTCATACATTACCTCTCCTCCAGCTAGGAGTTTCCAGACCTGCGCTGCTGCCTCAGAGGACCTTTGAACTTGCCCCTCAGCAACTTCCTCCTTGAGCTCCAGATCCAGTACACAGAGGGAGGCACTATTGTCCACTGCACCCAGCAGCCAGAAAGAGGCACTGCCCGCCACTTCCAGCAACCAGAAGGAGGCACCATTTACTGCTCCCAGCAGCCAGAAGGAGGTGCTGTTCACTACATCCAGCAACTAGAAGGAGGCACAATCCACTGCTCCCCAGAAGGAGGCACTGTTTACTGCATCCAGTATCCAGGTGCTGTGAATCCAGCTACCCACTTATTCAGACGTCATGAACCAGTCCAGTTCTGGAAAGTCTCCAGTCCTTCAGTTCTTTCTACAGAAAAATTCTGAGAGGACACTCCAACCTTGGGGAAAGCCTGACTTAATGCTACAGCCTCCAGGAAATCCTGTGCCGGGGCTTCAAGTTTTCTTCCATTGTTCGCCTTCTCTGATGCGAATCAAATTTTATGCACCTCACAGGTCTAATTAGTAAACACATGGGCCCCTCTCAGCCTAATGAACAATTCAGAGATGAATGGTAAGGGGTACTGGTTCTCCTTGGTAATCTTGTTTAGGCTCCGATAGTCAATACACAGTCAAAGAGACTCATCCTTTTTTCTCATGAAGAAGAATTCGGTCCCAGCAGAGGACGATGATAACCAGATTCTCCTGAATGTACTGCAACATGGCCATTGTCTCTGGTTCGGATACTGGGTATACTCTTCCCCGGGTGGGGGGGGGGGGGGATATTTTTCCCAGCTGAAGTTCAATCGGACAATCATAATTTCTATGAGGGGGTAGCACATCCTCATTTTTAGGGCCTAAAACATCTGAGACTTCCATATCTTGTGGCACACACTGTCCAGGCAGGAGACTGGACTGGGGTTAAACATTGCTGGTGGCAGGTAGGACCCCAGCTCATCAACTGCAGGGAGCCCAGTCAATGCGAGGTTGATGAATAACTAACCAGTAACTGTTACCGCCACTTCTTCAATTTGTCTATTATACATAGATCCGACACATGGAGAACGAGGTGAGAAAAAGCCTTACAGGGCACTACCAGGGTTATCGGATAGGATGTGCTGCCTATATAAGATCTGAAGGAGACCAATTATCAGTGTAATTTCTTAACCAGCGAAAACATTCAATTTCACATATCTTAAACTTGATAATGCTGTATATTGCTGTAAGCATGCTACATTTTGTTAGAAGAATAACAGGCCTGTTCCTCAAAATCAGTAATGAGTATTGTAAGCTACCTAAATAAAATCACAGCTGATAATTTCACCAAAGCCAAAATATGGGCCATTACCCCTTCTTCCCAGAGGAAGCCTCTCTAGTGTGCTCAATATGAGTTGTTCCTGTAAATGGTGGTGGAGGTGAAGGCTCCTTGTCATGCATTGGTGACCGGATTGTCACGCAGAAAGCTCTGCATTCATAAGAACTGAAGGGGATCTGCTATAAAAAATTATTCCTTACCAGGGATAGACATTAAATCAAAAGTATCTTGGGGAGGATCAATATAAAATTGGCATGATAGTCTTCAAGCTGATTAACTCCAATGAGTCTCCATAGTCCAACACTCTTTTATGGATTTATCATCCCATGCAATCCCTGAGGTCTTCTCAGAGAGGACTGTTACGCATTCCTTCTGCAAGCCAGGCTCCTCTTGCAGAAACAATAGACTGTGCCTTTTCTGTTGCAGCTCCAATACTTTGGAACTCCTTTACAGGGGTAATGTGTCAGTCAGATAGTCTGAAGACATTTAAAACATTATTAAAGACTTTCTTTTTAAGCAGTCCTATTTGTAAGCGAGAACTACTAGCCTCCTTCTGGTCAGACTTTTTTTGATATCCTTTTTCTTTTAGGTTACATGGTCATGTGTTCATATCTTGTCTGTGAATAATGCTGAACTATAAATGTTATGATCTATACATTGCCTATGCCTACTACCTTGCTGCATGAGTGATTCATTTTAATAAAGATACAGTTGGTGACATGACTCTGTTTGGCATCCTGGAGATCTGCTGCCTGAGTGGAAATTTTTATCTATGCTGTTTTTCCCTCAGCTTTGATTCTTCAATATGCCTTTAAAATGCAAAGAAAAACTGAGTTTGCCACAAAGCGACTTCTACTTCTCTTGTACAACAGACTTTGGATGTCTTTCTGAAGGTTTTTGTGACCATTATGGAGGCATTTTCCATTGTTGAACTTGGTCTGGGAAAACCTATCTTGGCTGGGAATATCTCTATCTCCTATGTGCTCCATGCTGCTGGTTCTGATGGATCATCTGTCAAAGATTGATGACAGCAAAGGTCAAGTCAAGGAGCAGGAAGATCGTGGTAGTGGTAGCTTTTCCCCTTTTGGCTGCTAGGAAAATCAGGCAGACACTATACAGCTTGTGACATCATTGGCAGGAACCAGGACCCAAAGCTGTGTGCCAAAGGGGCATGTCCCTTTGTCAGCTTTTTTCCACTATTGCATTTCTGAAGATTCATCTTTAATATGGGGAAGAAGAGAAAAGATACAGCTAAAGTTTGTCCACCTCAGACTCCTGTTACTCATCTGAATCCTCAGCCTATGTTAGAATCTTTACATTTTTCAAGCCAAATAAAATGAGGTCAAAAGTCACTTGGAATTTTTAACTCCATGTTGGATGGGAACTCTGTCTCATTGAGTCCTGCTGGTCCTGTGTCTCCTTCTGACCCTAATGTGGATTTTTCTGAATCTCTGAACAAGGGAGTGGAAGTTGTAGCAAGCATACCTATTCCTGTTCAAGGTGTAGAGACTGAATGTATTTGATCCACTACTTTCTACTTCTTGTACTGCTATAGGGGTTTGTTCTTTCCCTCTGGCAAGGCTGGATACTGTTACCATGGATGCTCTATGGGCTACCATTACCAAATTGGAGGGTACCATTTCCCAGAGATTTGACTCAGTTCTAATTTCCCTAGAGAGTTTGATAGCTTGGGTAGCTCAACACACCTCTCTTTTGGGAGATCAAGCAGTTCAAATATCCACAGTTAAGGATAACCAATTGTTACATTATAAGATAGAAAACTTAGGTAATTTTGTAAAAAGACTGAATGTAAGATTTTTAAAATTTTCCCAAATGTTCCATGATATTACCTATTCAGATGTTTAAAAGATTCCGTTATGGTTTCCCTATTGCACAGCCTCCCCTCTGCCAGTGGTCTTCAGTGAGCACCACTTCCAGTTTGCAAGTTACATCCTCGCTGGTCACCATATATTTCAGCCCCAGCCCTACTTAACCCCACTGGTACAGTCCCTCAGGGCCTCTTCATTGAGTCATCTTGGCTCTCTGATTTGACCAGCCTTACCTTGTTATTCTGCCTTGTCTTGTGGCCTACCCAGGCCTTCTGCCTTATCTGGTTATTCTACCTTGCCTTGTGGTTTACCCAGGACTTCTGCCTTGCCTTGTGACCTCTCTTGGCCTCTTGCCTTGCTCTGTGGCTTCTCATGGCCTCTTGCCTTGCTTTGGGCCCTTTTAGGCCTTCAGACCTTGCTCTGAGGCCTCCTAGGTTTTTCTTCCTTAACCTATGGCCCCTAGATCTGCTAGGTTCTCCTTTGTTCTCCCTTGTGTGTTGAGGAAGACTATAGTGATTGGAGTATACTACCATCCACCTGGTCAAGATGGTGAGATGGACAATGAAATGCTAAGAGAAATTAGGGAAGTAGGGTAATAATGGGAGACTTCAGTTACCCCAATATTGACTGGGTAAATGTATCATCGGGACATACTAGAGAGATAAAGTTCCTGGATGGAATAAATGATAACTTTATGGAGCAATTGGTTCAGGAACCGAAAAGAGAGGGAACAATTTTAGATTTAATTCTCAGTGGAGCACAGGATTTGGTGAGAGAGGTAACAGTGGTGGGGCTGCTTGGCAATAGTGATCATAATATGATCAAATTTGAACTAATGACTGGAAGGGGGACAGTAAGCAAATCCAAGGCTCTCGTGCTAAACTTTCAAAAGGGAAACTTTGATAAAATGAGAAAAATAATTAGAAAAAAACTGAAAGGAGCAGCTACAAATGTAAAAAGTGTGCAAGAGGCGTGGTCATTGTTAAAAAGTACCATCCTAGAAGCACAGTCCAGATGTATTCCACACATTAAGAAAGGTGGCAAGAAGGCAAAATGATCACCGGCATGGTTAAAAGGGGAGGTGAAAGAAGCTACTTTAGTCAAAAGATCTTCATTCAAAAATTGGACGAAGGATCCAACAGAAGAAAATAGGATAATGCATAAACATTGGCAAGTTAAATGTAAGACATTGATAAGGCAGGCTAAGAGAGAATTTGAAAAGAAGTTGGCTGTAGAGGCAAAAATTCACAGTAAAAACTTTTTAAAATATATACGAAGCAGAAAGCCTGTGAGGGAGTCAGTTGGACCGATAGATGATCGAGGGGTTAAAGGGGCAATTAGAGAAGATAAGGCCATCGCAGAAATATTAAATTATTTTTTTGCTTCAGTGTTTACTGACGAGGATGTTGGGGAGATACCTGTATGGGAGAAGGTTTTCATGGGTGATGATTCAGAATGACTGAACCAAATCACGGTGAACATAGAAGATGTGGTAGGCCTGATTGCCAATCTGAAGAGTAGTAAATCACCTGGACCGGATGGTATACACCCCAGGGTTCTGAAGAAACTAAAAAATGAAATTTCAGATCTATTAGTAAAAATTTGTAACCTATCATTAAAATCATGCATTGTACCTGAAGACTGGAGGATGGCTAATGTAACCCCAATATTTAAAAAGGACTCCAGGGGTAATCCGGGAAACTACAGACCAGTTAGCCTGACTTCAGTGCCAGGAAAAATAGTGGAAAGTGTTCTAAATATCAAAATCACAGAACATATAGAAAGACATGGTTTAATGGAACAAAGTCAGCATGGCTTTACCCAAGGAAAGTCTTGCCTCACAAATCTGCTTCACTTTTTTGAAGGAGTTAATAAACATGTAGATAAAGGCGAACCGGTAGATGTAGTATATTTGGATTTTCAGAAGGCGTTTGACAAAGTTCCTCCTGAGAGGCTTCTAGGAAAAGTAAAAAGTCATGGGATAGGTGGCGATCTCCTTTCGAGGATCACAAACTAGCTAAAAGACAGGAAACAGAGAGTAGGATTAAATGGACAATTTTCTCAGTGGAAGGGAGTGGCCAGTGGAGTCTCTCAGGGATCTATATTGGGACCCATACTTTTATATTTATAAATGATCTGGAAAGAAATATGACAAGTGACAGAGTTCTGAAGGAACTAAAAAATGAAATTTCAGACCTATTAGTAAACATTTGTAACCTATCATTAAAATCATCCTTTGTACCTGAAAAATAGTGGAAAGTGTTCTAAATATCAAAATCACAGAACATATAGAAAGACATGGTTTAATGGAACAAAGACAGCATGGCTTTACCCAAGGCAAGTCTTGCCTCACAAATCTGCTTCACTTTTTTGAAGGAGTTAATAAACATGTGGATAAAGGTGACCAGGTAGATGTAGTGTACTTGGATTTTCAGAAGGCATTTGATAATGTTCCTCATGAGAGGCTTATAGGAAAAATAAAAAGTCATGGGATAGGTGGTGATGTCCTTTTGTGGATTACAAACTGGCTAAAAGACAGGAAACAGAGAGTAGGATTAAATGGACAATTTTCTCAGTGGAAGGGAGTGGACAGTGGAGTGCCTCAGGGATCTGTATTGGGACCCTTACTTTTCAATATATTTATAAATGATCTGGAAAGAAATACGACAAATGAGGTAATCAAATTTGCGGGTGATACAAAACTGTTCAGAGTAGTTAAATCAAGAGCAGATTGTGATAAATTGCAGGAAGATCTTGTGAGGCTGGAAAATTGGGCATCAAAATGTCAGATGAAATTGAATGTGGATAAGTGCAAGGTGATGCATATAGGGAAAAATAACCCATGCTATAGTTACACAATGTTAGGTTCCATATTAGGTGCTACTACCCAAGAAAGAGATCTAGGCGTCATAGTGGATAACACATTGAAATTGTCGGTTCAGTGTGCTGCGGCAGTCAAAAAAAGCAAACAGAATGTTGGGAATTATTAGACAGGGAATGGTGAATAAAACGTAAAATGTCATAATGCTTCTGTATCGCTCCATGGTGAGACCGCACCTTGAATACTGTGTACAATTCTGGTTGCCGCATCTCAAAAAAGATATAATTGCAATGGAGAAGGTACAGAGAAGGGCTACCAAAATGATAAGGGGAATGGAGCAGCACCCCTATGAGGAAAGATTAAAGAGGTTAGGACTTTTCAGCTTGGAGAAGAGATGGCTGAGGGGGAATATGATAGAGGTGTTGAAAATCATGAGAGGTCTAGAATGGGTAGATGTGAATCGGTTTTTTACTCTTTCGGATAATAGAAAGACTAGGGGGCACTCCATGAAGTTAGCATGTGGCACATTTAAAACTAATCGGAGAAAGTTCTTTTTCACTCAATGCACAATTAAACTCTGGAATTTGTTGCCAGAAGATGTGGTTAGTGCAGTTAGTACAGCTGTGTTTAAGAAAGGCTTGGATAAGTTCTTGGAGGAGAAGTCCATTACCTGCTATTAATTAAGTTGACTTAGATAATAACCACCGCTATTACTAGCAACTGTAACATGGAAGAGACTTAGGGTTTGGGGTACTTGCCAGGTTCTTATGGCCTGGATTGGCCACTGTTGGAAACAGGATGCTGGGCTTGATGGACCCTTGGTCTGACCCAGTATGGCATGTTCTTATGTTCTTAGGTAATCAAATTTGCAGATGATACAAAATTGTTTAGAGTAGTTAAATCACAAGCAGATTGTGATAAATTACAGGAAGATCTTCTGAGACTGGAAAATTGGGCATCCAAATGGCTGATGAAATTTACTGTGGATAAGTGCAAGGTGATGCATATAGGGAAAAATAACCCATGTTATAGTTACACAATGTTAGTTTCTATATTAGGAGCTACCACCCAAGAAAGAGATCTAGGCATCATAGTGGATAACACATTGAAATAATTGGTTCAGTGTGCTGCGGCAGTCAAAAAGCAAACAGAATGTTGGGAATTATTAGAAAGGGATTGGTGAATAAGACGGAAAATGTCATAATGCCTCTGTATCACTGCATAGTGAGACCGCACCTTGAATACTGTGTACAATTCTGGTCGCCACATCTAAAAAAAGATATAGTTACGATGGAGAAGGTACAGAGAAGGACAACCAAAATGATAAGGGGAATGGAACAGCCGAGCCTATTCAACATAGGTTCGGCGCATATATTACGCTCGTACCCAATTGATAATCTGCCCCATAGTGTACAGAAGAGGAAGCGCTGGGAGAGTGATCCCATCTTGAGGGGATTGTGTGCCCTTGGGCCTCGGCACGACCCCAGAAAACTCTAAGGCAGCACCGAGGGTAGGCGAGGCATGTCCCAGCATGGGTGGAGATGGTCTGACCCTCTGCCGGACCTGCATGCTTCTGGAGCCAACACATAGTGTTGGTATTGAACAGTCCTCTGACCATTCCCAGCCCTTTCAGACTTGCCACAAGGAATGACAAGAAGCAGCAGGCCGGACTACAGATGAGGGCAGATGAAGGCTCTGGAACATAGAGACTCTAGACGTAGAAGAGGAACTTAGAGGTACAGACGAAGACTCACTTGGGTGCGCAGACGAAGACTTGTGCAAGGACTTTGGATGAAGGTTCAGAGGCAAGCTACTGCAGGGAAAGGTATTCAGAAGCAAGATCAAGTATTGAGTTGAGACTGCGACGCAGCACGCCACTACCCATGGGCTGGTCATGGACCACGTTAGAATGCAAAGCAGGCTCTAGATGAGGTATGGAATAGATGAAGCTGGAACATGGCGAAGATTCGGTAGAAGCCTGTACCAAGGCGCGCCCTACACAGCCCATCCTAGGCTGGTCGCTGACTATGCTCGAATGGCACAGGTTTAGTCAGAGTCTTAGGCATGGACGGAGCAGCCCCAAGAATATCCAAGGGCTTGAACAAGAGTCAGGACGGAGGACCAAGATGGAACTTGGCTTCAAACAGGAAACAGGACCAAGACGGGACTTGGCTTCGGGCAAGGATGACCCTCTGGAGACTTGAGCTGCGGATGAGAAGACAGGCAATGTACAATGAGCACGCCAGGAAAGGGTGGCATCGAGGAACCAGGGGTTCTGGAAGCAGAGGCGAAGACAAGGCATCAGGAAGCAACATCAGGAACCAAGGACATCGGACTACAGGAACATGGAAACATATCAAGATGAGACATGGATCTCCAACGAAGAATGAAGACCTGACAGAGCGCTGGAAGGCGGGACATCCAGGAGCATGTAACTCCAATGCAAGCCAAAGCAGAACTGAAAGAGAAGTCCTTTTATAGAGCAGGAAGCAGACAACTTCCTGGGAGGAGTTTAGATGGGCCACACCCGGCTGGCCCTATAACTAAAAAGAAGAGCTGCGGGCAGACCCCTTAGAAAGAAGGGGCGAGGCCCAAACCAGAAAGTCAAGGAGGAAGCAGAGCAGGCCTCAGGTAGGCCCAAATGGCAACGGTGGCCTCCCAGGCCATGGAGCAAAACCAGGATAGACTGTCCAGGCAAGGACCCGGCTTCGGTGTGGCCTCCAGAGAAAAGGTGAGAGGCCTTCAGTGGCACAACTACGGGAGGAATCGTAACACATAGGTATTGTAGGCTTTATAAACGTAGTTCGTATGTCAAACTATACAGTTTTAGTTATGTGTTTTATTTCTTTCTTGCATTGGTTCTACATATTTGCATATGGTCAGTAGGTGGGAAGTAATATCTGAGAGTCATTGGGTGTTTTGGTAGGCTTTGGTAAACATCCAGGTTTTTAGTTCTTTTTTGAAGGATTTTAAATTTTGCTGTGTTCTAAGTTCGGTTGGGAGGGTGTTCCAGAGTTTGGGACTTTCTAGGGATATGGCTCTCTTCCGAGTTAAGTTGTTTAGAACAAGCAGGTGGAATCTTTAATAGTAGGGATGTGAATCGTTTATCTGACGATTGAAAATATCAGACGATATTTTCAATCTCATCAGATATTGGGGGGTTTCCGATAGCGATAGGAAACCCCACAATTAATTTCATGGTTTCTCTTATCGTTATGGGGGGGGGGGGGGGGGAGGGTGGGAGAAGGGTACTTAAAAGTAACACAAAAACACAGCCTGACCCTTTAAAATTAGTTCTTTAGTATCCCCTCTCCATCTGTACCCCTCCAACCCCCACCGGCAAAAAATGTTTAAGTACCTGGTGGTCCAGTGGGGGTCCAGGGAGTGTTCTCCCGCTCTCGGGCCGTTGGCTGCCAGTAAACAAAATGGCGCCGATGGCCCTTTGCCCCTTAGCATGTGACAGGGTATCCATGCATTAGCCGGCTTCTGTCACATGGTAGGAGCACTGGATGGCCCCTTGCCATTTTTAAAGACGGCGCTGGCTTGTCCATTGCTCCTACCAGTCTACCCCCTAGCCTGCACCCTATTTCCTGGACTGCAGCCCTGGGATCTTGAAGCAGAGCATCACCCAGATTGTGATCTACCTTATATGGAAATGGGTCAGCTCCTATATTGTAAACTTTGCTGAGGTAATCCCTGATTCTCTGAACTGTAATTTTATGACTCTTAGAAAGCTTTGCTGCAACCAATCCAGTTTTTTCTCTGTGTTTGAAGCACTACCACTTCTTTACAGATTTCATGTGAACATGTGAAGCTCCATATTTAGTTAGGTTTTTTAGTTCTTCTTCCAATCCCACACATGAATAAGTCATCAGCATAGGCTGTTTTTGAATGGAAGTGATGGCAGGGATAGCAGAATGCAATGCACCATCTCGTTTAATGGAATAATGGGAAACTGAAAACAAACCATCGTATTTCCAAAACATTCTCTTTGGAAAATTGGGCAGATGTGGTAGGTTGGTCCATTGCTTTTTTTTCCTAAGTTCTGAAACAATATTTAAGCTTTTCACATCTACTTTATTTGTACTCACTGCATCCAATGATTTAAAACCATCTGATGGTGCTGATGAAATAACATAGCAATATATAATAATGATGGCAGAAAAAGACCAAATGGTCCATTCAATCTGCCCAGCAAGATTCCCTAGGTATCTAGGTAGCAACTGCCACATCATACCGGGTACCCCCATGTTTCACAAGGGTAGTAACTGCCACTCTGTGCCGTTATACCAAGGTTTATGATAACCTATAAAAATTTCAGCTAGCAACATTTTTTATTGGGTGAAAATTCAGACAGTGTTGTTTGCTTTGCTTATGGACTTTGCCGTAGAACTCATCCTATGCTTTTCCCCTTATGCTGCATATCAGTACTAGGTACTGTAGAAGTCAGCGCCCTCTTGGTTGTTGTGTGAATTGAATTTCCCTTTTTCCCTGCCGTCAAGTTGAGAGCAATGTTGCAGTTGCATTAAAAGCATCAAAGCTTATTAGTTGAGGGTAGCAAACTCCATGCCTTTTGCTAAGAGTAGTAAGTGCCGCATCAAGGTACACACCTGCATGCTTTCTTCATTTCCTTTAGGACTAGGCTGTAGAAGCAGTCCTGTGCTTTTTCCCTTATGTCTGCATATCATTATCTTGGATATAGAAGTAGGGGCCCTTGATTGTTTTTTAATCCTATTCCCTTTTTCCCCCTGCCTTTGAAGCAGGGAGCAATTTTGCAGTTGCATTAAAGCATCAAGTCTTATTGGTTAAGGGGTAGATTTTCAGACATACGCGCGGGCATAGATTTGTTCGCGCACCCCGGTGCAAACAAATCTATGCCCAGTTTTATAACATGCAATGGAGGAGGCCTCGGCCCCCGGAATGCCCCCGGAACGCCCCTGGACAGGCACCCCGCCCACAGCCCCGCCACTGGAATGCCCCTTTTTCGAAGTCCCGGAACATACGCGCGTCCCGGGGCTTGCGCGCGCCGCCGAGCCTATGCAAGATAGGCTCGGCGCATGCAGGGGCAGGTTTCCGGGGGTTACACACGTAACCCTTTGAAAATCTACCCTTAAGGGTAGTAGTCTCCATGCCTTCTGCTAAGGGCCGCTTTTCTTCATTTCCATCCTCCAGCCTTTAGAGATCTACAGTGTTTCTCACATGCCTCTTTGAATTCTTTGACTGTTTTTGTCTTCACTATCTCCTCTGGAAGGGCATGCCAAGCATCCACCACCCTCTCAGTGAAGACATTTTTTCTGACGTAGGTTCTGAATTGTCCCCCCCTGGAGTTTCATTTCATGACCCCTAGATCTATTGTTTTCTAAGATTAATAACTAGCAATATAATACCACAACACACAAGACACAGTAAGAACCTGCAGAAACAGAACACTATGGGGCAGATTTTATAAAATTACATGCGCGCGTACATTTGTTCGCGCACCAGGCACAAACAAAAGTACGCCAGATTTCAATAGATACGCACGTAGCCGCGTGTATCTGTTAAAATCTGGGGTTGGTGCGCGCAAGGCTGCCCAAAATCGGCAGCCTGTCTGCGCCGAGCTGCGCAGCCTGCCTCCGTTCCCTCTGAGGCCGCTCCGAAATCGGAACAGCCTTGGAGGGAACTTTCCTTCCACCCTCCCGCACCTTCCCCTCCCTTCCCCTACCTAACCCACCCCTCTGGCCCTCTCTAAACCCCCCCTACTTTTGTTGCACAAGTTACGCCTGCCTGAGGCAAGCGTAACTTGCGCGCGCCGGCCGCTGTCACGCCATGGGGCTGGCCCGGAGGCCACGGCCTCGCCCCCGGAACGCTCCCGATGATGTGCCGGCCGTGACACGCCCCTGACACGCCCTTGACATGCCCCCGATGATGTGACGGCCGTGACACGCCCCCCGACGCGCGTCCCGGGGCTTTGCGCGTCCCGGCAGCCTATGCAAGATAGGCTCAGCGCGCGCAACGGGGGGTTGGGGTAGGTTTTCTGGGGTTACGCGCGTAACCTACACGCATAACCCTTTGAAAATCGACCCCTATGTATTGGAGAAAAGTTGTTTTTTTTTAAATATTATTCAGCCACACACAAGACAGAAGCAATAATCAATGTCTATTGAAAAACAATATTCCTGCCAAAACAGCAGAGATAAAGCAAAATATATTGGAAAAATAAATAATGCTATATTAAATTAGACTGTTAAACTTAGCCAAATCAGGAACCAGATAAGCAGTGTAGCCCTCAGCATGACCACATATGCTTGAGACTTGTGCTTGGTTCAATACCCTTTGCTATGCAACTGATTATACCACACCCAAAATGTCTGCTAGGTAGAGTCCTGTGTTCCTCTCTTTAAAATACACAGGGCTTTTAAAAGTAATAACTAGCAATATAATATCACAACACCCAAGTCAGAATAACAACCTGCAGAAATAGAACATTATCTTTTGGAGAAAAGGGTTTTTTTTGGTTTTTTAAAAATATTTTTCAGCCACACATGGGACAGAAGCAGAACAGAAGAAATAATCAATGCTTATTAGAAAACAATATTCCTGCCATCCACAAGAACAGATTCAAAACAGATTTAAAAAATATTGTCAACTGTAGATGCAGGCAATGCCTGGTCTGGAGTTAGTTTTAAATCCTGATGGGAATCAGCCACTGGTAGGTCAACAGTTGTTTTCCCAAAAAAACTTTCAAATGTCTATTTTAGATTTTGTCAAAAGAGACATGTATAATTATTATATTCTGCCATGCATTCACAGAAGCTCCCCCAAGAATGGGTGCACAGCAGAAATAGGTCATAAGAACATAAGAAATTGCCATACTGGGTGAGACCAAGGGTTCATCAAGCCCAGCATCCTGTTTCCAACAGAGGACAAACAGGCCACAAGAACCTGCAAGTACCCAAAAACTAAGGGGTAGATTTTCAGAGCCCTGCTCGCCTAAATCCGCCCAAAACCGGGCGGATTTAGGCGAGCAGGGCCCTGCGCGCCGGTAAGCCTATTTTACATAGGCCTACCGGCGCGCGCAGACCCCGGGACTCGCGTACGTCCCGGGGTTTTCGGAGGGGGGCGAGTCCGGGGGCGTGTCGGTGGGCGGGCCCGGTCGTCGCGGCATTTCGGGGGCGTGTCGGCAGCGTTTTGGGGGCGGGTACGGGGCGTGGCTACGGCCCGGGGGCGTGGCCGCGCCCTCCGTACCCGCCCCCAGGTCGCGGCCCGGCGCGCAGCAGGCCCGCCGGCGCGCGGGGATTTACGTCTCCTCCGGGAGGCGTAAATCCCCGACAAAGGTAAGGGGGGGGTGTAGACAGGGCCGGGTGGGTGGGTTAGGTAGGGGAAGGGAGGGTAAGGTGAGGGGAGGGCAAAGGAAAGTTCCCTCCGAGGGCCGCTCCGATTTCGGAGCGGCCTTGGAGGGAACGGGGGGAGGCAGCGCGGCTCGGCGCGCGCAGGCTATACAAAATCGATAGCCTTGCGCGCGCCGATCCAGGATTTTAGTGGATACGCGCGGCTCCGCGCGTATCTACTAAAATCCAGCGTACTTTTGCCTTGAGTCTGATGCGCAAGCAAAAGTAGGCTGATCGCGCCTTCTTTTAAAATCTACCCCTAAGTGTATCCCATGCTACTGATGCTAGCAATAGCAGTGGCTATTTTCTAAGTAAACTTGATTAATAGCAGGTAATGGACTTCTCCAAACCTTTTTTAAACCCAGCTATATTAACTGCACTAACCAAATCCTCTGGCAACAAATTCCAGAGTTTAATTGTGCCTTGAGTGAAAAATAATTTTCTCTGATTAGTTTTAAATGTGCTACATGCTAACTTCATGGAGTTCCCTTCTATTATCTGAAAGAGTAAATAACTGATTCACATTATCCATTCTAGACATCTCATAATTTTAAAGACCTCGTCATATCCCCTGTCAGCTGTCTCTCTCCAAGCTGAACAGCCCTGCTTTTACATCTCTGACCCTATTAAAAAATGTATTTTGGTGTCATCTCCATAGCAGCAACAAAATATCCCTCCATTTTTTCTGGCATAAAATAAAACCCCTACCAAAAAAGTCAGAATCATTAGGAGCACTAATTTCCCAGAACTCAAACAGCAACAACCTAACCTATAAAAATGTAGCACTGCAAATAGTTAAGGACCTTTTTTTCAGTTTTTATTTTATTTTTCCTGGGAATTTCAATGATATAGTAAAAAAAATCAGTGGAAAATTAGTTTTCCTTTGATTTTTCTCCTCTGTGCTGTATAATAAAGTCATTTTTTCACTGATGTTTTTGTTATAATATTTAAATTCACAGGAAAAATAAAATATAAACTGAAAATGAAAATTAGTACACCAGGCCCTAGAATATCAATAAACTTTTTACTAAGAAAACAAAAACAAGGTGGACTGCTATGGAACCCTACACAGAACCTACATAATGAGTACACAAAAGTAAAATCTGCAGGCATTTTTACCTATAGATTTAAAATTTCAAAGAGAACTTTTCTCTTTTAAAATTAACTAGGGAAACGTGTGCACACAGATCTGCAACATTTATTTGTGCATATACTTTCCCCATCAGAATTTACATGTTACTGAATCTCAAACTGGCAAAGGCAGCAGCAGCTTGGCTCCTTTTTTTGCTTTGGAGATTGGGCTTCTGGCATCTTCAACTCCTGCACATGTGCCACACCTTCTGCTGCAGCCTGCAGGCCAAATTCTGTGTGTCTGCACCTGCTTATTGTACAGAGAAACATGGGGCTGGCTTGTAATAATTGCATTCCCTTGCCTCTTCTCCCACCTCGTGTGACAGATCTTCTGTCTTCCCCCTGCAATTGCATATCGTCTCTCTTTTCTTCATCCCACTTGCAGTAAAAAGCAGATTTTTCTTTTTGCTGCCACTACAGACCTTTTCTCTTCTTGAACCTTGCCCACACACAAACCTAACCTCTTCTCTATGCTACTGCAAACCTTCACTTTTCTTTTTCTTCTTCCTTTTGTTGCATACCTTTTCTTCAACTTGATCTCCTTCTTCCCCTCCTCCTCAGACCAACAACCTCCAATGTTTTCCTTCTTTCCTTCTCCCTGCTCATTCCACAATCGTCCCCTATCTTATCCCTTCTGGATCCTTATTTACTTGTACTAACACAACGGTCTTATCCAGCCCCTCCTATCTTGGAAACCACAGTGCGAGGGGGCAGCAGGATAAATTGGCGGGGGGAGGATTGGCAGTGAACTAGATCAAGTCTTTCAAGCCAAACGTTTTTGATGCAAGTCCCTCTTCCCACTATTTATCGTTCTCCTCTCATCCAAGCCTTGATCCAACATCTAACTCCCCATTGTTCATTTCTTTGTCTCCCTGTCTGACTGCCTGGGTCCTCTCTTCTCTTCCCTGACTGCAACTGCTTCTTTTTGCAGTAACCCCATGTCTGCTAGCCCCCCACATACAAGATTTGGAGAATGCAGTAGGCCATCTGTGTGATATCACATGCTGCACAGTTGCCTGCTCATGGTCCTAGAGGCAGGGAGGATTGCAGAAAATATTGGCCCAAGAACATTTTTTCATACCTGCCAAAGGAGTGTCAATTTACAGTAAAATCAAAGCACAATTTTTATGTGCTGTAATTTAAACACATTTCTTGACTGCTTGTTGGGAACCAGCAAAACGGTGTACAGTATTTACCAAATAAATAATAGAATACAGACACATTTTTCCATTTTCAGGTATGTACCCTGCATCACAAATCACCAGCAGAATTGAACACAAATTTTCAAAATGTTCCTAAATAGCTAAGGAAGAGGAGTACACTCCTAGACTATGCATACATCGCCCAACATTAACTGTATCTATCTGGCAACTTGGCTATAAGACATTTACAAGAAAACTCCTTATATGGAATAAAGAAATTCCTGGCCAGTTTCAGCCACCCAGCAAAACTACGATTAAAATCATTTGGGAGATTTGCATCAACACTTTTAGGAAATGGATGTAAGATCTTATTCAGATGATAATTAACACCTTATAGATTAAACAAAATATAACCACAGGTGAAGGTATCAGTTTACTGTTGGAGACAATACAACACGGAGGGCACTATGCTTCATGTAGGGTGGGAATAGACAAAATTGGAACCATTTTGGAAGTCAACTAAGCAAATTATTATTATTATTTTTTTTTAATTCTTTTTCAAATTTTTGAAAATATACCAAGACATCAAACTTGTACAGTAAAGAAGTTGTTGTCATACAAGTATTATAATTCAAGATAAATGAAATATAAGAATTGAGTACATAATGACCAACAACAAAATATAAGAATTTGAGGGGGACGGAGGAAAGAAAAAAAGGGAGCATCATATAAGCAAATTCAATGTTACAAATCTGGTGGCTACACACAGTACACAACCTTATTTTCTATTACGCAGAAGCAGTAATAGGATTCTCCAGGGATAGTGACCGTAAAAAGGTTCTGAGCTGGTCTGGTTCTAAATATACATATTGTACGTTCCTATATCTTATGCAGCATTTTGCTGGATATTTTAACACAAAGCTCGCTCCAAGTTGTAATACCTCTGATCTCATTGTAAGAATTCCTTACGTCTCACCTGAGTTACTTTAATAACATCAGGGTAAATCCAAATAGGATGACCAAAAAAGGATACCTGCCTATTTCTTAGAAATAATTTAGAACATAATTTCTTTCAGACAGGGAAAGCAAATGAAATAAGAAGAGGCTTCCTTATTTGATCTCAGAGTCCAATGAAGTTTCCAAAAAATTTGTTAAGTCCAGATTTTCCATTAGAGGCCCAGCTACGGCTTTGCTCTGTAGTTTCCCTTTGCTGTAAGTAGTAAGCCTTTACGATAACAGGAGTTGCTGCTTCTGGAATCTTTAATATGCGATGCATATAAATCTTAAACATATCAAGAGGGGAATGTTAGATGTTGAACAGGAAAGTTAAGAACTCTCAAATTGTGAGCTCTTAAAGAGTTCTCTATTCCCTCTAATCTTTTATTAGCAATCTTTTCAGAAGTTAACAGCTTCGTTGAATTTTCCTAATGGAATCCACTCTCCTTTCCACACCGTCCATTTTTTCATTAAATGATCTTATCAAATTATTATTAGTTACAGTTTGTTCTCTTGTATCCAAAGTTATTTGGGAGAGAGATTTAATAGATGTTTCTATTGATTTCAGAGCTGCCCATATCCCTTCCAATGTTATATTTGTTGATATAGGTATCCCAAGACCAGCAGTCATTCCCTTCAAACGGTTTTCTCCCTCCTCCGTATTACCTTGTTCGCTCCTGGTAGCTCCTTGCAGTAAGGAGATCTCCTCTCCCAGTTGTCGAACTTCTATCGGGCTGAAAGCGGCCGCCTCTGTAGCTTTCCCCGGGCTGGGCTTCTCCTTTCCCGCTCCGATGTCCTCACCATCTCGAGTCGCCCCACTTGCTCCACCCAGATTCGCCATCTGGGGAGCCTCTGCTGCGACCGGACTGCTCGGTGCCACGCCGTTGTTATTTGAGGGTGCGAGCCACTTCGGCTCGGATGTCCAGGGTCAAGGGTGAGTACGCTTGCTCCAGTGTCTCTGTTCCAGCGACCTGTCTCACCGGCGTCGAGGCTGTGGACCCGGCGAAGAAACCGTCGATTCGCGGCTGTGAGGGCTCTAAGGGGGTAAGCTATTGTCTACCCCCCTCAGTCTCCCTTTTCTTTTCGTATGCGGCATGTTAGGCAATTTTAGAAGAAGAAAATGGCAGCCTTGCCTCGGCGTTCCTCACCGACCTAGTGTGCAGCGGCCATCTTGCTCCGCCCCCACCGCGGTCAACTAAGCAAATTATACAGTATCTGATGTTATACAAATGTCTCTGCAGTTGTATGACTTCTGCCCAAAAGATGAGTATGACAACACCAATCTCACAGCAGAGTGGAAGGGAACTCTATACTTTTAGCATCTATCGCTATTCCAACAAAAAAACCCATACAAATTTTTAAAGAGATTCCAAATAATCAAGGAACCATTTTCCTACTAATGCTTATTAGAAAGTATTGTGCCAAGTGAGTGGAAGACATTCCCACCAGAAAATAACAGCAGATACAAAATGACTGTGACTATGCTCCCTATATGCATTGCAAGCCACTGAGACTATTGCTTTGTCTCTGCCTTGGGAGCCTGAAACCTTTTTGTTAGGTCTCTCAAAAGAAAGCAGATGTGACCTGACCAATACGTTGGTAGCATCCTCCTCCTTATCCTCCCTGACAGAATGGCAACCCTTCGGTGATGGGTACTCATTAGTTGGTCCCTCCTCTTAATCATTGCCTTCTTCTGGGCTTGTGGGCAGTGCCGATGAATGCTGCCTTGCTTGTTGGAGTCCACTAGATCCAGGAGCATCCGATTCCTCACTTATCTGCTCTCCTGCAAAAAGGGATAGTGTACATAATTTCAATATACATTCTATGTGGGCTTTTCTCTTCACAGTGACTGGACCTTCCTTTTTGGCTAAGAGAACTGCTCCTTCGGCTCTACTCTAGCACCTCCTGCTGCTAAATAGTTTATCAATCCTTCCCATAGCTGAGAAAGGCACTTGAAATGTACCAGCAGGAATGGACAGAGACAAATTGGCATGGCTTTTGAATACTGGCCCTATCAGTCTTGTAAGGACATATCTACATATAAGGGGGGTGATCCCTGGAAAATGTCACAGCCCCTTACAAACATCCTGTATGTGGCCTCAGCTGGTCTGTGTGCCCTCAGTATGACAGAGGTCTCACTAGACCTAGTCTGTCTGATGTCAGCATAGTGTCAGTGTGCAACAGAGAAGTAGCACTCCCCATTGGGTGGGGTGTCTTTACTGAATGGCAGCGCAGGGCTGGTATCTCCACTGACAAGGGTCAGAGGAGAGTTGAGGAGATGAGTTTTCAGATAGGAGTTCTGAGAATTACAGAAGAATGAAGCAAAAAAGAGTCCAACAAGCTGGATACTAGTGTATAGGGAGGGTCAAAATGTAGGGCATCCTGACAGAAAATGGTTACCAGAGTCTGATTCTGATTCTGCTACAAGCATCCCTAGACTGCAAGGAGAGAAAATGACTTAGGAAGGAAAGATTTCAGCTAACTAACATCTACTCGGGTGAGCCAAGATGGAAGAGGTACTGCTCCCAAAGACCTGACCTGTTTGGGCATCAGTAGGTGAAAATAAAACTTTTATTAGATATTTTTGAACAGAGATACTATTGGAACTTATACAGAAATGTTTCATGTTTGGATATTCAATTCCCAGCCATCAGTCAGTAAACCATTTTATTTTCTTCAACAGCACAGGTGTGCAGAGTGTTTTTTTGGAGAGATTTACTAGTGAGCAGGAAGAGCCTCTGTGAGCTAAAAAGAAAGCATTATGGTCATGAAAATATTTTGCTTTTCCCCCTGTGCAGGAGCTCTAGGAGGTCATTTAGTGCCATTGGTCCCCTCGTATGTGCATGACTTAGGACACTTTATCAAGATTTTAGATTTATTCTATCTAGTGATTATTACTGCCTGCTTGTTACCTTGGATATTGAATCCTTATGTACTAATTTTCCCCAAAAGGAGGCTATCACTATTGTAAGATCTGTATTTAATCGTCATCCTTCTAATCCATGTATCCCTATCGATTTCTTGGTTTAACTCATGAAGCTGGCCCTGACTAAAAATGTTTTGTTTTTGAAAATTTTTTCAACAAATTAAAGGCATGGCAATAGGGGCCATAATGGCCTCCAATACTGCTTGCCTATGTGTCTCTGATTTCTAGTACAAATATATCTATGGAAGTCCCTTTTGGTCACTAGTCATCAAATGGCTAAGATATATTAATACAACATACCAAAGAATGAGAACCTAAATAATCTATGAAAATACAGACTTTCTGGTAAAGGTCTAAGCTCTAAGGACTATAATCTCTTGTGTGAAGCGGACAGTCACGTTTCAAAGAACTAAACCAAAGTTCTTGGACTACGATTTCCTGTTTAGCCCCTGAAGAAGTGCTTTTGTGCGAAACCACGGCCATTGCCGGGCTTTTTTAAGTTGCAGCATTAATATCTTCCATAGACTGTTGTTCATGGGCTTGGGTTTTTTCAAGTTGAATTATTTATATCTACCGCAGACTGTTGTACATTAGCTTTCCCAAATTGAAGTATATACACCTACCATAGACTGTTGTTTATTTAATTTGCTCACAATAAGAATATATAAATATTACACCAAGAGGTGAATGATTGATGACTGAGTGGTCCGCACGGTATTCGGACACACTGTCTGGCTTGCTGACACCTCTTGCACTTGATTTTTCTAATATCCTTTAACAGAATGCCTGTATTTTCATACATTATTTAGGTTCTCATTCTTTGGTATGTTGTGTTATTTTTCTGCGACCTAGTTGACTCTTTTTCTGTCCCTAAGATATATTGATTACATTTTTGTTATCTGGCAGGGCACTGAAATCCAGCTTTTTCTATTCCTTGATTGGATCAATACCTTTGATCCTAATCTATGGTTGTATAGTCAATACATGAGTCACAGATTGCCTTCCTTGATGTAATTATCTATTTACAGAATGGCCATTAATCAACTCCTATTTTCCATGAAAAAAAACAAAAAAGAACACCTTGCTATCCTACTCAAACCATCATCTTTCGTTACTTTGCGATAATATACTGTGGGACAATTTCTTAGAGTACACCGACTATGTACTGCCACACTGAACAAGTACAATTCAGGGCCAACAATTTTTTGTCTCATGGGTATCCTAGAAGGATTGTCAGAAAAGTCTTAAAATGTGCACTTTTTACACACCACTTCTCCTTCCCACAAATACTTCCCCCAATTAAGACACACTTACTTGCGTAACTCTTGTTGGGTGTTTTAAATCTGTTGTACTTTGGACATTGAAGCGTGGGCCCTTGGTCTCTGTAAGAGATGACACCTCCCACACGGCGGAGTCCTGTGGGGACTTGCAGTGATAGGCTAGCTCAAGGCAGAGATGGACACAGAGATATAGCTTTATTGTACTGCAATGTAGATGGTAACCTGAGGAACGGGTGATGATTCCAGCTAGGAGAGGAGACACCAGATGGCAATGTTCCATCTGTAGGTTGCAGGGTGGAAACGACAGTTCCACAGTCTCACCAGGCCCGCATTGTGGGGTAGGCCGAGGATCTATGGAGAAAGAGATGAGACAATGCAAAGACAGAACTGGAGCAGCAGTACTCACTCTGATGCTGGTAGTAGTAGTAGGAGAGCCCTGAGGAGCGGAGGTCTTGAACGAACAAGGCCCCGAGGAGCATGTACTGTAGGCATCCTGGTAATAGGTAGGCAACCCCCAAAAGGTAGATAGGAGCAAGGCAAGGCCCCCAAAGAGCGGGTACCTTAGGCGTCCTTGTTGGTAGCAGATAACCCCAGAGGGTAAAGAGGAGCACGGCAAGACCCCCGAGGAGCGGGTACCTTAGGCGTCCTTGTTGGTAGCAGATAACCCCAGAGGGTAAAGAGGAGTGAGGCAAGGCCCCCGAGGAGCGGGTACCTAAGTCATCCTGGAGCGAGCGTACACAGAGCGGAAGCGTCTGGTAACGTGGAGAGATCAGCATGGAGGATTCCTTGCTAACTCGTATTAGGAATCGTGAATGGAGTTTAAATACCTGAGCTAGTGACGTCATGCAGTGGGGACGCCCCCAAGGTTCCTGCCATGACGCACGTAAAGGACGGGGCTGCTGCCCTAGGTGACTCTTGGAGAAAGATGGTGAACGCAATCGCTCATGCCAGACCGGGGATGCCGTAGGGTTCGGAGTGGAGAAGTGGAGGCAGCCATCTTACCAAAATGGACTGAGTCAGGCAGAAAAAAGGTGAGCAACAGAGGGTGCAGCCATCTGCGACTGACCGGTGCAACAGTACCCCCCTTCCAAGGGCCCCCCCAGGGGGTTTCGGCTTACAAAGATGAGACTGATGAAAGCGATGGAGCATGTCTTTATCCAGGATATTGGCCAAGGGTTCTCAGGAGTTCTCCTCCAGTCCGTATCCCTTCCAGGAGATAAGGTACTCCCATTGTTTACCTCTTTTGCGTACATCCAGGATGTCATCAACGGTATATGCAATATCTTCTTCTGCATCAAGCGGTGTTGGTTCCAGAGCTTTGCTGGAAAATTCAGACAGTACAAGAGGTTTCAATTGGGCCATGTGAAAGGCATTATGAATTTTCATGGATGGCAGTAGCTTTAAACTGTAAATCCAATTCCCACGGTGTCGGAGGATGGCAAAAGATCCAACATACCATGGAGCAAAATGTGCAGAGGGCAGCTTTAAGTGGAAGAAATGGCGCCGATGGCCCTTTGCCCTTACCATGTGACAGGGTATCCGTGCCATTGGCCGGCTCCTGTCACATGGTAGGAGCACTGGATGGCCCACGCCATTTTTAAAGATGGCACCAGCCATCCAATGCTCCCTCCATGTGACAGGGGCCGGCCAATGGCACGGATACCCTATCACATGGTAAGGGCAAAGGCCATCGGAGACATTTTATTAGTGGCAGCCGACGGCCGAGAGCGGGAGATCGCTCCCGGGACCCCCACTGGACCACCAGGTACCTGTAAAATGTTTTTTTGGGGGTCGGGAGGGTGGGGGAAGCTAAGGGATTAGTTTTAAAGGGTCGGGTGGATTTTTTGTTTATCAGCTCAGGGGCAGCCGATAAACAAAACCGTGATCGGGCCGGATGAAAAAAAAAACACGATGTGATCAGAACCGGAATCCGAACCGATTCCAGTTCCGATTCACATCTCTAGTGTCCATGGAGTTAGCAATCTGTTGTACTTTGGACATTGAAGCATGGGCCCTTGGTTGCTGTAAGAGATGACATCTCCCACACGGCGGAGCCCAGTGGGGACTTGCAGCGATAGGCTAGCTCAAGGCAGAGATGGACACAGAGATATAGCTTTATTGTACTGCAATGTAGATGGTAACCCGAGGAACGGGTGATGATTCCAGCTAGGAGAGGAGACACCAGATGGCAATGTTCCATCTGTAGGTTGCAGGGTGGAAACAGCAGTTCCACAGTCTCACCAGGCCCGCGTTGCGGGGTAGTCCGAGGATCTATGGAAAGAGAGATGAGACAATGCAAAGACAGAAATGGAGCGGCAGTACTCACTCTGATGCTGGTAATAGTAGTGTAAGAGCCCTGAGGAGCGGAAGACTCAGACGAAAAAGGCCCAGAGGAGCGGGCACCGTAGGCGTACTGGTAATAGTTAGGCAACCCCGAAAGGTAGATAGGAGCAAGGCAAGGACCCCGAGGAGCGGGTAACTTAGGCAATCTTGTTGGTAGCAGATAACCCCAGAGGTTAAAGAGGAGCGAGGCAAGGCCCCCAAGGAGCGGGTACCTAAGTCGTCCCTGGAGCGAGAGTACACAGAGTGGGAGTGTCTAGTAACATGGAGAGATCAGCATGGAGGGTTCCTTGCTAACTCGTAATAGAACATAAGAACATAAGAAATTGCCATGCTGGGTCAGACCAAGGGTCCATCAAGCCCAGCATCCTGTTTCCAACAGAGGCCAAACCAGGCCACAAGAACCTGGCAATTACCCAAACACTAAGAAGATCCCATGCTACCGATGCAATCAATAGCAGTGGCTATTCCCTAAGTAAACCTGATCAATAGCCGTTAATGGACTTCTTCTCCAAGAACTTATCCAACCTTTTTTGAACCAGCTACACTAACTGCACCAACCACATCCTCTGGCAACAAATTCCAGAGCTGTACTGTGTGTTGAGAGAAAAATAATTTTCTCCGATTTGTCTTAAATGTGCTACTTGCTAACTTGTTCGTGCTCTCATATTTCCGCATATTGATTATTGTAATGGACTTTACATTGGGTTACCAAAGTGTCAAATTCAGTCTATTCAGCTTCTACTGAATTCAGCCGCTAGGTTGGTTTCCAATTCGAAACGTTTCGATAGAATTTCACCAGTGCTTTGTAACCTTAACTGGTTACCTGTTTGTGATCGGATTTCGTTCAAAATAGGTCTGATTGTTTTTAAATTATGTAATTCCAATTCATCACATTGGTTTAATGCTTTATTGAGAATATATAAACCAGTGAGATGCTTGAGATCTTCACAGCTGAACAATCTTGAAGTTCCCTCTATTCGTCAAGCTCATCTGTTTAGTACCAGGGAGACTTCTTTTTCAATTGCGGCACCCTCTCAATGGAATTCAATCCCTATAGAACTGAGATCTATGGATGATGTTAAAAAATTTAAATCTTCATATAAAGAATTTCTCCTTGCTCGTGCATTTATGTTGTAATGCAATCCACTGATTCTCATTTGCTACTGTGTTGATGAGTATTGTATTGAATTGAATGTGTCTGATTTTATTTAGGTATGACATTATTTTATTTTATTATTTTATTTAATTTATAAATGTTTGTTTGTCTTAGTTTTGTGAAATTTTGTGATTTTCCATTATGTATGTAAATTTTGTATATCGCTTAGGCCTTTTGTGTTAAGCGATTAATAAATTTTTTAAATACAAATACAAACCATGGAATGCCCCCTAGTTCTTCTATTATTCGAAAGTGTAAATAATTGAGTCACATCTACTCGTTCAAGACCTCTCATGTCCCCCCTCGGACATCTCTTCTCCAAGCTGAACAGCCCTAACCTCTTTAGCCGTTCCTCATAGGGGAGCTGTTCCATTCCCTTTATCATTTTGGTTGCCCTTCTCTGTACCTTTTCCATTGCCACTATATCTTTTTTGAGATGCGGCGACCAGAATTGTACACAGTATTCAAGGTGCGGTCTCACCATGGAGCGATATAGAGGCATTATGACATTTTCTGTTTTATTAACCATTACCTTCCTAATAATTCCTAACATTCTGTTTGCTTTCTTGACTGCTGCAGTACACTGAGCCGACGATTTTAAAGTATTATCCACTATGATGCCTAGTAGGGATGTGCAGACCAAAAGTTTAAGTTCATAAGTCCATAAGTCGAAAGGGGGTCCCATTTGCGGTCAATATGGACATATGGAGAATTCCATAAGTTGAGTCTATGTCCATATGTGCAAATAAAAATTTAAACCCGTCACCCGCCTTAATCCCGCCCCCCCCCAAGACATACCAAAACTCCCTGGTGGTCCAGCGGGGTCAGGACGCCATTCCTGAACTCCTTTGCAAGGAGCACGTGACGTCGGCGTCACGTCGGCGTGACGCGGCGTCACGTGATTCCCCTCGGGTTCGCTCCCGGACCCCTCGTTGGGCCCAAAAGGAACTTTTGGCCAGCTTGGAGGGGCCTCCTGAACCCCCCAAGCTGGCCAAAAGTGCCTTTTGGGCCCAACGAGGGATCCGGGAGCGAACCCGAGGGGAATCACGTGACATCGGCGTCACGTCGGAGTGACGCGGCGTCACGTGATTCCCCTCGGGTTTGCTCCGGGACCCCTCGTTGGGCTCAAAAGGAACTTTTGGCCAGCTTGGGGGGGCCTCCTGAACCCCCCAAGCTGGCCAAAAGTGCCTTTTGGGCCCAACGAGGGGTCCGGGAGCGAACCCGAGGGGAATCACGTGACGTCGGTGTGACGCGACGTCACGTGATTCCCCTCGGGTTCGCTCCCGGACCCCTCGTTGGGCCCAAAAGGCACTTTTGGCCAGCTTGGGGGGGGTCACGTGACGTCGGCGTGATGCGGCGTCACGCCGACGTCACGTGATTCCCCTCGGGTTCGCTCCGGGACCCCTCGTTGGGCCCAAAAGGCACTTTTGGCCAGCTTGGGGGGGTCAGGAGGCCCCTCCAAGCTGGCCAAAAGTGCCGTTTGGGTCCAACGAGGGGTCCGGGAGTGGAACCGCGATGGACCACGTGTCGTCGGCGTCACGTCGGAGTGACGCGGACGTCACGTGATTCCCCACGCGTCCGCTCCCGGACCCTCACGGAACTTTTGGCCAGCTTGGGGAGTTTTGGTAAGTCTTGGGGGGGGGGGGGATTAAGGAGGGTGAGGAGTTTAAATTTTTATTTAGATCAACAATCGTGATTTCCAACGTATTCAACATAGCTATGTTGAATAAGTTGGAAATCCGATCGTTTACGCCTCATCATTTTTTTAAGTTAAAAAAAAAAAAAAGTTGTGTTTTCCATTTAAGTTCAAAACGAATGCACACCCCTAATGCCTAGATCTTTTTCCTGGGTGATAGCTCCTAATATGGAACCTAATATCGAGTAACTACAGCAAGGGTTATTTTTCCTTATATGCAACACGTTGCACTTGTCCACATTAAATTTCATCTGCCATTTGGATGCCCAATCTTCCAGTTTTGGAATTGTGAATGGAGTTTAAATACCCGAGCTAGTGACGTCATGCGGGGGGACGCCCCAGAGGTTCCCGCCATGACATACGTAAAGGACGGGGCTGCGCGCGTGTGCGTGCCCTAGGTGACTCCCGGAGAAAGATGGCGAACACGATCACCCATGCTGGACCAGGAACGCCGGAGGGTTTGGTGTGAAGAAGCGTAGTTAGTCATCTTACCAAAATGGGCTGAGTCAGGCAGAAGAAAGGTGAGCAATAGAGGGCGCAGCCATCTGCGACCGATGGGCGCAACAAAATCCCAGGGCACACAAACTAATTTATTACTCTTCAGTGCTCCTCCAGCTAGCACGCCTCCCAGGTTCTGAGCTCTCTATCCCAGAGGTGGAGACTTTTTTTGTGGGGGAAGACTCTCGTCTATGGCCCAGACAATGGTGTGATTTATCCCTTGTATATGATGATGATAGCTGTGGTAACCCCAGGATGGAGTTGATGTAAGAAAACAGGCAGAACCAGGCACTGGGTGTTAAATAATAATTTACTGATTAGTTAAAGGCAAATTAAAGTCAATTTCTAAAGAAATGTGCAGATACAGGTGGTTTTTGGTACAGTTAGGGTGTTTCATTCTGAGTAGATGTCCTTTTCTTCAGCAAGCTGGTTGAGCTCCCTATGGTGGTGTAAATGTGTACTAAAGCTTTCCTAGTGGCTTCCCTGGGAGTCCTATGTCAGGGGTCTCTTTCTAGCATAGCAAAAACCATCCTACCCCAATCTCCAGATTATTACCGATAATCTAGCTCTGCATCCTAGTCCCAGGGATGGAGATCTGGAAGCAGTCTACTTGATCTTACTGGTCCTTTTAGATGTTCTGAAAAAGTAGCTTCTTGGGTTGAAAAGCCTGCTGGTCCAGCCTGGCTCCCAGTGAGAAGAGGTGGATCATTTAATGCCTCCTCACAAAACAAATGAGAAAATACATTCCTAATCAAAACTCTTCCCAGACTGGTGTTCTGCTGTCACAGGTGCTCGCCACATCATGAGGTAAATGAACTCACTGGTCTTCAGCCCCTGTCCTCTGAGTCCAGCTAGTGAGGATGATCTTTCTCAAGGGGCAGAGTTTAAACACAGTCTCTTTCAAAGATAGGATTCTTCTAGCCCTCAGTCGTCTCACACAGCCAAACCTGTCACGGGTGCTTGCCTTATTCAGCGAGTGAATTCGCTCACTGGTCTTCTGCTCTGGAATGGGTGTCCCTCAGGGGTTTCAGTAAAAGGAGGTCCTTACAGTAACTAAACTGCAGGAAACCCACTGGCAGGGTTTGCACAGAGGAGATTCTACAAAAAAACCTGATGAGGTAGGGAGGCCTCACCAGGGAGGTAAAAACATACATCTTTTACTTGCCTGGTATCTGACCTGAACGGAAACCTAGCCACACCTAACTTTACACAATGGCTGGGTTATAAAGCAAAGAGCAACCAATCCCGGTTTTTCCTAGGTGAGAGGAGGGTACAAGGAGATGGATAGCTCAAAAGATGTTAAACCTCCAGGAATGGACCTAAGGACTTTTTTAGTGGCAAACGGGTGGGAGGGGCTGTTCCTGCCACACTTAATGTATTTCCATATTCCAATGCAGTGGAATTTCTGTGCAAGACCATTAGATGTCACTGGAGCATTTTGTCTCTCCATCCTGTTTTTTCTAGCTTTCCATGCTTTGCTTTTTGTCAGGGATTTTTTTAGTCACTTCAGATCTATCTTCCAACATGCCAAACACGTTCCCAACTGGACACAATCCATGCGGATCTTGTCGGGCTTGTTCCCTATCACTATCATATTCTAAGTGCTGGCACTCAGTCACTGACAAAAATATAAACTCCGTTTTTCGCATGATTGTAATGCCTCATATGTGGTGTATGTAATTAGGTGTCCCTGCTCATTGTTATACATCAGCAAGACCACTTGCGCTAGCCGCATACATATCCCAAACATTATAGCTGTGAAAGGGAGGAAGCCCCCCCCCCCTTCTCACACCCTAGCTACAAGCACGCCATGCTTTATGCGATTCTAGGCTTTTTTGTTATTGACAAACTTATCCCTTGAAGTAGAAGAGGAGACGTTGACTGCCATTCTGGCTGCAGAAAGAATAGTGGAGGATTTTTCATTTATGCTCCTGTACAACAAATAAGAGGAGACTGCCAAGTATAAACTTGAACCAAAAAATAGAAAATACCCAGTGCAAAATTTTTATTACTTTTTTAGATTTTTCTAAACATTTGCTTGATTACATTGAGTGCTTATTGTGAACAGGAAAATATTTAATATGGAGGAAAAGACTTCAGATGCCAATTCTCGGGCAGCCACCTTGTGAACTGGTTCATAGGGCAAAATTATTGATCATAAAAAATCTCCGAATTAAAAAACTCACAGAAAATTCTTTCTTTTAATCTTCTCAATAAACTTTAATAAAAACTTTTTCTAGAAAATGTGTGAGTTTACTCAAATCATCAAATACGACCAAGTTTAAATGGTCTCCATATTGTTCACATTATTTGCATAAACATTGAGCTATCAACCTAATAGGGTAATTCATCATTCCGCAATGTTTCCAGTGGAATGATGAGCCGCGAAGGAAAAATGGGTGGGGCGATAGTGTGCACCTGGCCGCATCATGGTGGTGCGTTTTTGCCCTCTGCGGTTGGGGCGGTGCGCATACTATCACCCCATAGCACCACCATAAAAGGTAATATTATTTCCAGCGCTATTCTGGCGATGTCTAAAACATTATCACCCGCAGTGGTACCAGAAAAATTTCCCTTACCCCACCCAATCCACACCCTAACCCCTCCCTTTTCCCTCATTTAAATGTTAGCGCTGTGATGTGGTAGTTATTGTGTGCAGTAGGGCGTTTTCGTGTGCGATAACGCTCTAACGCACACGATAACCCCACATCGCGTTTTGATAAATGACCCTATAAATGACTTGTTTCAATGTCTAAATAGTCACAAGAATTAAATTGATTTAACTTTGTGAATTGCAGGCCTTTAAACAAATCGCATGCTTAGCAAGTGGCTGGCACTTTCAAAACCTCTGACGCTCAGTGTTTCACCCCAATGGGCTGCTTCAGGGAGTTACCAACGCCGCTTGCGTACCTCTGTATAAACTGTGATGAAAATATTTAGTCTGCTTCAATTCAAAGCTGCCGATTTGAACCAAGAGATCAAGTGGTCTTGTTTGTATTGATCTCTATTGATTTTCAGTAATTGTTAATCTCTTCTCTTCATTTTTTGGATTTTTTTTCCACTGATTATTATTTTATCCCTATCTCATATTGCTCTAACCTACTGCTTTGGTGTCTCTTTGCTATTTTAATGCTGCAATAAGGTTTCATTTGTCTTTGTTTGTTAAATCTTCGCTTGTGTAATAAGGTCAAAAATGTGTTCTCATTAGCAATTTAACACATAATGAGATCCTGGTTACTTTATGTTACAGTGATACACTGTACACCTTTGACTGGCTGTACATTACACTCATTTCTTATTAGAGCTTTGGGATCATTTGACTGTTTTAGCGCATTTTTGAAACAGTATATATCCTACTTCCTCCAATCATGTTCCCATTTATAATAATATTGTTAACAGAACCATAGACAAGCGGCAGGTTCTGATAGAATTATATATTTATATTTCTGTGTTTTGTAATTTGTCCCTCCCGATGCAGCATGTCCGTGAGACACATACCTGCCGGGGGACTTAGCTACTTCAGTGAACACCACTCCTTTACAATTTAAATAAACCTCCTTTGGTTACTACAAATAATTTCAGCTTCTTCTATGTGACATTTATACAAGATACCTTAAAACTGTGCTTACTGCACTACTCCTTGTCTTTATTATTAAAGTCATTACATGCAAACACTTTGTATACCTTTCCTTATAAACTGCTCACCTTCATGGCCTTTAGGATATGAGGTATTCAGCTCTCCTACTTCTCTCATAGCTGCCTCCAATATGGTGCTCAGTACCAACTGTTCTGCTGCAGAGAAGGTAATCTGGCTTGTAGGTTCTTCTACCCACCTCCTGGCCTGCTTCTTCTTCACCAGGTATTGGAGATCTTGCCACTTGTGGCTCAGGTTTTTCACACTCTGGTTATTGTTAAGTCCGCACTGATCCTGTGACAGATTTTCTCCCGGGTCCTCTCATTTCTGTATGAGCCCACTCACCTAGGGGTAGATTTTCTAAATTTGCGCGATCGCGTACTTTTGTTCGCGCACCAGGCGTGAACAAAAGTATGCTGGATTTTATAAGATACACGCGTAGCCGCGCGTATCTTATAAAATCCGGGGTCGGCACGCGCAAGGGGTGCACATTTGTGCAACCTGTGCGCGCCGAGCCCAGCGCGCACTGCCTGTTCCCTCCGAGGCCACTCCGATTTCAGAGTGGCCTCGGAGGGAACTTTCCTTCGCCCTCCCCCCACCTTCCCCTCCCTTCCTCTACCTAACCAACCCCCCCGGCCCTATCTAAACCCCCCCCTGCTAAAAGCAGACATAAATCTGCCATCACCCGACCCAGGGACTGGTCCGGAGGCCTCGACCACACCCCGGGCCGGCGCCACGCCCCTGGGCCCGCCCCCGAAACGCTGCGCCACGCCCCCGAAACGCTGCGTCGTTTTGGGAATCCCCCCGACACGCCCCCTACCCGCCCTCCCCGTCCCTTTTACGAACCCCCGGGACTTACAAGCATCCCGGGGCTCTGCGCGCGCCGGCGGCCTATGCAAAATAGGCGCGCGAGGGCCTGCGCACATAAATCCGGCCGGATTTACGCGTGCAGGGCATTTAAAATCCGCCCCCTAGTATAACAAACCTGACTGCTAGGCAGTCCCCCTGCCAGCAGGGGATTGCATACCCACTCTAGCTGCCATCTTGAAGGCTGCATGACTCAGCAAGGCATGCCCTATAAGAACCTCCCTCACAGTTCATTGAAGCCTCTTCATTAATTCACCTCAGCTCCTTGCTTTGGCAAACCTTGCACTTATTCTTGCTAGAATGTGGTCTTCTTACCTTATGGTCTTTTTGGTGTTCTTGCTTTGCCTTGTTCCAGCATGGCCTGTTTAAGTCTTTTTATATTGCCCTGTCTTGTCCCTGTATGTTTGTTGCCCTTGTTGTTTGTTTTTGGACCTTTGTCTGTATACCTTACCCTTATCCTTGTTCTTTTATTCTTACCTTGCTCTGTGTATTGCTCCTGCCCTGTTTAGGCTTCTTGCCTGCCTGCCTTCCTTGTTTGGTCTCTGGTCTGTGTTCCTTGTCTTGTCCTTGTCTTATTTGGGCCTTTCCTGTCTGCATATATTCCTTATCTTGTCCTGGCCAATCCAGGCACTCTGGTTGCCTCTCTTGTCTATGTATTCCCTTGCTATACTCCTGTCCTGTTCCCTGTTGGCCTCTCACCAACCCTCCTGTTTCCTTGTGGGTCCTTCAGTGACTCTTCCATCCCTGTTTGCCCTAGTGGCCTTCTATTTCCTCTGAGTTTCCCTATGCCCTTGCCCTGTGCCTTATTGAGGCCTAGCTGCCACAGCTGCCCTGACCATGATCCCTAGACGTTGGCCCATACAAGATATTCTAAACCATCATGACCTTTTGAAATAGAAGGTTGGGGTGTGGTGCCGGCCCGGGGGCGTTCTGGGGGCGCGGCCGAGGCCTTTGGAACCGCCCCCGGGTCGGGAGATGGCACGTCAGCAGGCCGCTGGCGCGCGCGAGTTACACCTGCCAGAGGCAGGCATAACTTTTACAAAAACGGTAAGGGGGGGTTTAGATAGGGCCAGGGGGTGGGTTAGGTAGGGGAAGGGAGGGGAAGGTGCGGGGGTGGGTGGAAAGAAAGTTCCCTCTGAGGCCACTCCGATTTCGGAGCTGCCTCAGAGGGAATGGGCAGTGCGCACAGGGCTCGGAACGGACAGCTTGCTGGGCTCGGCGTGCGCAAGTTGCACAAATGTGCACCCCCTCGCGCGCGCCGACTTTTATTTGCGTCTGGTGTGTGAACAAAAGTGCGCACGCGCACGCTGTTTTTTAAAATGTACCCCTTAATGTATAGCCATTGTAATGTTGTGGTATCCACATACACGTTCCACATACTGTAAGTATTTGTGGTTGATATATAAAATGAATAGCAGCAGGCTCCATGATGCTTTCACTGTGGGTAAGACATGGAATGGCTCTGCCTGCCCCTAATGACATGGAATCTGCATCTATTCCATGACTAGGTCATCTATGAATCCTTGGCAGTCTAAAATCAAATACCCAGCCTTATACCTATCACCTGTTTCTTTAGCCTACATTAGGCTCCGTAGCATTTACGTTATGTTATTAACCCCATATATCTGTATCCAAGTTCCATCTACCTGTTCATTGTAAGACATTAACTTGTCATTGTTTCTGTTTAGAATGTAAACCGAATTGATCAGTAACTCTGTTATTGGAAAGTCGGTATATAAAAGTGCTAAATAAATAAATAAATAGAATGTATACCTTGGATGTTAGAAAAGCAAGGCAAGTGTGGATAATGAACTCATCATTAGAAATGTGGTTATTTTCTATTTTGGCTCTGGATTTTATTCTTTCTAAAAGGTATTTTATCTGTAAGAAACAGAACTTTCATTCTGCAACAAACTTTCTCTTAGTAAAGTATATGGGCTGGATTTTCAAAGGCCTATGTGCATAGGGGGGTTATGCGCACTGGGCCTATTTTATAAAGGGCTGGTGATACGCGTAAAGCCCTGGGACGCATCTAAGTCCTGGGGCTTTACTAAAGGGGTGGTCCCAGGGTGGTGCGGTCTGGGGGCAGGGCAGGGGCGGGACCGGAGGCCTCCGGCACAGCAGCCATTTGCTGTTGTGTTGGAGGATTGTGTGCCAGCAGGCTGTTGGTGTGCGCAAAAGGTATAACAAGAATTTGTGTGTGTGTGTGTGTGTGGGGGGGGGGGTTAAAGTAGGGCTGGGGGGCAAAGGTTAGGGGAAGGGGTGGGAAGGTTAGGTTAGGTTAGGGGGAAGGGAATGGGGGAAGCCCAGGGGTGTCGGCGCGTGCAAGGTACACTAGTGTGCACCCCCTTGGGTGCGCCGACCCCCAATTTTATAACGTGTGCGCCTGCACACGCATGTTATAAAATCGGGCATACATGTGTACGTGACGGATAGCGGTGCACATGTATGCCCACACGCAGGTTTGAAAATTCACCCCTATGTGTCCTATGTATTACAATATATCTGGCAAGGAGTTTATGCTGCTTCTCTGTTGCTTCATCTATCCTACAAATCCTTTGCCCTGAAATTATTGTTTGGATGGGAAGCAGCATCCCAATCCACTCCCTAACCACCTCCCTCAACCCAAGGGTGTAGAATTGGGGTGGGGATAACATTTACATGCATACTTTTTATTTTAGGTGTAGGGGGTTATTGTTTACATTAGAGGATTTTAAACAAGAATCTCAGCTGCTGAGTAAAACATTTTTCAAAAGAAGTTATCCCTATTTGTGCATTTGTAAACTTTATTTATTTCACAGATTTATGGTCCACAATTCCTAGAGCATCAATGTAAATTACAACCAAAATACACAATAAAACATACATTACCATAAAATATACAAGAAAATACATAGATAAAACAAAATATAACAAACACTAAAAGCTTCAGAGAACAAATATGTTTTCAATGCCTTTCAAAACTTCATAATCAGCAATAACATGAAGCTCATTCATTATAGTATTCTACAATTAAGGACCCAAGACAGAAAAGACTTTAGAGCGAGTGCCAGTTAATCTAACAGATGTATGAGATGAAACTAATTAAAAGTGCTGAGAACCAGAATACAGTGGACAAGCAGGTATATAAGGCATTATATATTTCTTTAAACAAAAAGAATCAGCATCCAGAGATCTTTGTACCAAAGACAGTATCTTGAATTTCATCCCCTGCTTTATTGGAAGCAAGTGCAATTTAATTAAATAAGGAGAAATACTGTCACCATATTTGTTATTATTGAAATTTTTTTATTGGGTTTGCACATTAGAAAACAAAACAGTAAGAAGAACAAATAAACACCCAAATATTACAATAAACACCCTCTACCCACGAGTGCAGCATATCCTGCTGCACCAATCTACAAAAAAGTAAATGTTTACATACAAATCTGAAGCCATCAAGAAGAAAAGGAAAGGGAAAGGTACCCTGAGAGCATACACCATCAGTGAACTAAAAGTTAAAGCAGATGCAGTGGAAACACTTAATATATGGAAACACTTAATAAAACAGAACCCATGTAAATATGAAGTAAAGAGCTAGCAAGCCAGAAGGCTGAGATTGGTGTCATCTGACAAAGGGGTCCCAAATTTTCCAAAAAAGTGGTACATGTTTATGGCAGAGAGCCATGAGATATAAGCAAGTATATAATTGTTATATAAATGGGATAAGACCTTCTGAAGAGAGGGGACCTCAGCCCACTTCCATAATAGGGCTACTTCACATCTGTCTGCAATAAAGATTTGTTGACATAAACACTACTGTGGTATGGTAAGACCCTCTGCAAGTTTCCCCAGCAAAATATAACAAACATCATCAGTGTACCCCACTCCCATAATAGATGATATCCACCCAGCAATTTGACACCAGAAGGGCACTATAAACTTACAGCTCAACCAAATATGCATGTAAGTTCCCTCCTCACTGCAATTTCACCAACATAGGGCGTACACTGAGGGATAAATATAATGTAGCCTGGAGGGAGTTAGATACTAGCAGAATAATACCTTATAACAATTTTCTTGAAGTTGGGCAGAGATAGAGGACTTACTAGTGCAAGAAAAAATAGAGTCCCAATCGTCATCACCCAGTTGCTTCCCCAAGTCTGTTTCCCAAGCTTGAATGAATGAGGGTTTAGCTGAGAGAGAACCAGTAAGCAAGTGATACACTTTAGGAATCCCACCCCTAAATAATCAGCCTGGGAGCAATAATTTTCAAATAAGAACCGTCCTTCTTGTAGAGCCGCTGTCCTCTGCAGTGCCATGATGTAATGTTGTAACTAGGCATATTCTAGAAAATTTATACTCTCCATATGATATTTATTTATTTATTTATTTATTTATTTATTTAAAGGCTTTTATATACCGGAGTTCATGCACTAGTGCATACCACTTCGGTTTACACAGAACAAGGAACAGAAAATTACATCAAACAGATTGAACAATTAAACAAATATACAATTACATCCAACGATTGGGTATAAATAACATGGCTAACTTAGTAGGAACTTAGAGTTTGAGGTAAAGGAGAGAAATAGTACCAAGTGGTAACAGAACAATGTTAATAGCTAAATAATAAATATAAATAGTAAATACAAATTCTTATAATAAATACAGGTGCTTACAGATTACAGTCTTCATGAAAAGTTTACGTCTACAGAATAGGGTTAAGTAAATAAGAACAGGCGGTTATTTCTGTAGGAGTGAAGACTTCAAAAACTGAGGTTACATCTGGATTAAGAGGTATTGGTGTAGCATGCTCAAATATTTAATGATTTGGAATTGTGAGACCAAGGATAAAATTAGGAGTTGTTTGATATGATTATAAAAGCGAGAATGATTCAAGTTCTGGGACGTGGTTCTGAGCTAGACCTTTAAGGGTAGGCTTTTGTAAAGAGCCAGGTCTTGAGTTTCTTTTTTGAACAATTTATTTGGTTGAAATATCCATAGTAGACAAAATGGCTCCACTGCAGAGGCCCAGCCGTCCGTTGTCCATCTCTTTAGCCACAGCCCGGATCCTTGGTTGCATAGGATCCCACCTAAGTCCAAGAGGTCCGGGTCCCTATGGACTCCTCCTGGGGGGACCTCGGACTTCCAGTGGTGAATCCTCATCCGAGCCTCTTCTGTGCCGCCTCCCGGCTGTGACGCTTGCTGTGGTCCTCCACAGCATACCATCCACTGTCTTAGCCGGCCCAAGGGGCCACAACCATAACAGTCATCATATTTAAGTAAAAAATGAATCTGACCACAGCATTCTGAGTAAGTTCTAAGATAGGCATAAGGAATTTAGGTAATCCTCTTTATAATGAATTACAATAATCCAAGTGGACACAAACAATGGACTGAATAACTAATCTAAATTCAGGCAAGGGAAAATATTGCTTCAAGGGACACTAATGGTCGAGAATAGGGTGTTTTCGTGTGCCCCTGGGCCTCAGCCCGACCCCAGACGGATCCAGAACCGGACCGAAGGTTGACGGCGTGTTCCACCATGGCAGAACACGGTCTTATCTCCCGCCAGGCCTGCAAGCTCCCACGGCCAACAACAGGATGATGTTGGAATGTGAATGGTCCTCCGACCATTCCGAGCCCTTACGGACCTGCCGCTTGGAACAGCATGGAGCAGCATGCCTGGCCTGAGGATGAGGGCAGATGGGACTTGACATCTAGACGTGATACTATGATGAAGGTGAAGACGTGACACCAGGCTCTTGAAGACGTGACACCAGGACTATGGAAGACATAACATCAGGGCTGATGCAAAGACATCACGGATTGTCTCTCAGGACCACCCTGTCCCACTGTGTGCCCTACACAGCCCGAGGAGCGGGACAAGCGCAGGAAGTATCCAGTCGAGGACTCCGACGACGAAGCCAATGTCATCCAAAGCACCAACACGGCTGGCAGGACGAGACTGCTCAGGAGCTCAGGACCAGTCCACCTGCAGGCCTCTCTAACCCGGGAAAGACGTCATCCAAGGGAGCAGGACCAACAGGACGAGAAGGCTCAGGAGCGCAGACGTGAACACCAAAGAGGGCAGGACACCAGGAGGCGAAACACCAGGAGACGAACACCAGGACACCTGGACGAGGACCTAAGGCACAAAGACATAGCATGAAGACATAACTTGACATGGTGAGACGAAACAAAGAGGAGTTCCACGAAGAAGACCTGACGGAGCTCTGGCAGGCAGGAGCCTCCAGAGTGAAGTAACTCCGATGCAAGGCGAAGACTGAAGTGACGGAGCAGCCCTTTATAGGGCTGGAGCAGGAAGTCCACTCCCTAGGTGGGGCCAGCACACTTCCTGTGTCTGGCCCTTTAAATCCTGGCACCTAGGAGAGAAGCAGGAACTTGTGCTGGACTGCGGACAGTGGCCTGCACCGACGTCCTCGCGCAGAAGGCCTGGAGAGCAGGCCCTGATGATGGCAGCGGCTCCAGCCGCTGCAGGAGGCCCCGGGGGCGGCTCCAGTCACCACTCAAGCCCGGGGATGCGGCCTTCATGCCGCGAAGAAGGAGTGACGTTGGCAGCGGCTTCCAGCTGCAAAGATGGCAAGGCAAAGTCCACGGCTCCAGCCGCGGTTAAGAGGAACATATGGGGCGGCCTCCAGGCCGCGGGAGGAACAACCAGTCCGCAGCTCTGGCCGCTTGAGAGGCCCGACTCTGGCGGCACATGCCGTGTTGGGCAGAAGCAGCAAGGGGGGAAGGTAAGTGTAGCCTGCTTGCGGGGAGGACCCGCGGGCAGCGTTTCATAACACTAATCGCAGTTAAAAAATGATGTATTATGATGTATTTTGATGTTTCTTATCTTACAGTATTTGAGCTGTACTGGATCTGTTTAGTCATTTAGACTTAATCTTGACTTGTTTTGTATCATACTTGCCAGTTGTGACAATAAAAACAGATTATATACAAAAAACAAATACTGCCGATAAGGCAGACCCCTGAGGGACTCCCCAATTATTAGAATACCACCTAGAACAATCAATTTTAATATAGACCTGCTGAGATTTCCCATGTAAAAAAGAATAGAACCATTTCAATACTGATCCTCTAATTCCAATATCTAACAATCTTCTCAATAACTTAGCATGCAAAATAGTATTGAATGCTGATTTAACATCTAACTGGACTAAAAACTTTACTGTTTCGCAAATTTTTCACGGACCCCCAATAATCTGCTCATACCTACTCTCAAATGAACTAAGAACTACAATTCCTATCTAACTCATTTCCCTCCTCTTCCAACCTTACTTTACTTACTAGAATTATTATTCTATGTTTTTACTTTAATGTTCACAATGTTATAATAATATCTCAAAATTTCCTTGAATATATTTGTTCACTATGTAAACCGTTATGATGGCTTCACCGAATAACGGTATATAAACTCTTCAAATAA
Source organism: Rhinatrema bivittatum (assembly GCF_901001135.1). Taxonomy (NCBI): domain Eukaryota; kingdom Metazoa; phylum Chordata; class Amphibia; order Gymnophiona; family Rhinatrematidae; genus Rhinatrema; species Rhinatrema bivittatum. The sequence goes on along the minus strand of NC_042615.1, from coordinate 710,558,801 downwards.
AGAAATAAATAAATAAATAAAATGCCACTCTTCTTATATTGTAAATTACATTGAATATCATCTAACAAGGATGCTAACAGTGTCTCTGTACCTCTCCCTTTCCGAAATCCAACCTGATCATTATGCAAGATATCATATGTATTTAAAAAATCATTCATTTATTCTAACACACATTTTTCTAAAATTTTCGCAATGGTATATAAATTAGAGATCAGGCGGTAATTAGTTAAAGTATCTGAAGAGATAGATGAGTCTTTCATCACTAGCCTAATAACAGCTCTTTTCAAGATATCCGGAACAGATCCAGATTGCAAAGAGAGATTAATGAACTGTAGCAAGAAATTCTCAAATAATGGAATCCTATTCTTAATGAATAAAAATGGGCAAAGATCAAGATAAACATTAGAGATCTTTAATCTAGATAATACAATTGCCAAAGACACACTAAATACTGGTAAAAAAAAATCTGACTTCCTGCAATCCATATCACAATCAGTAATGTAATCTCACCTGGACACAATCAGAAACATAATCACATAATGTAATAATAATAATAATAATAATAATAATGTAATAATAAAAACATAATGTAATCACACCTGGACACAATCAGAAACAGGCTAATTCATCTTAAACTATGTCTAAATACCAGCAAAACTGAATGTATCCTAATCTCCAAAAATAATCCTGATCATAAAACAATTCCACCCTTCCTCTTTGACAAGACCCTCGTACATCTTAAAGAGAGCGTTAAAGACCTGGGATTTTGGTTAGACATCGACCTAAACTTCAAGAAACACATCGCTACAAAAATAAAAGAAGGCTTCTACAAACTTCAAATTTTAAAACATCTAAAACCTCTGCTTCACCCCCATGATTTCAAAACCGTCCTACAAGCCCTCCTATTTTCCAGTTTAGACTACTGCAACTCCATTTTGATTGGCCTTCCAAAATCTTCTTTGAGACCCTTGCAGCTTAGGGATGTGAATCGTGTCCTCGATCGTCTTAACGATCGATTTCGGCTGGGAGGGGGAGGGAATCGTATTGTTGCCGTTTGGGGGGGTAAAATATCGTGAAAAATCGTGAAAAAATCGTGAAAAATCGAAAATCAAAAAATCGCAAAACCGGCACATTAAAACCCCCTAAAACCCACCCCCGACCCTTTAAATTAAATCCCCCACCCTCCCGAACCCCCCCCCCCAAATGACTTAAATAACCTGCGGGTCCAGCGGCGGTCCGGAACGGCAGCGGTCCGGAACGGGCTCCTGCTCCTGAATCTTGTGTCTTCAGCCGGCGCCATTTTCCAAAATGGCGCCGAAAAATGGCGGCGGCCATAGACGAACACGATTGGACGGCAGGAGGTCCTTCCGGACCCCCGCTGGACTTTTGGCAAGTCTCGTGGGGGTCAGGAGGCCCCCCACAAGCTGGCCAAAAGTTCCTGGAGGTCCAGCGGGGGTCAGGGAGCGATTTCCCGCCGCGAATCGTTTTCGTACGGAAAATGGCGCCGGCAGGAGATCGACTGCAGGAGGTCGTTCAGCGAGGGTTCCGGCGCCTCGCTGAACAACCTCCTGCAGTCGATCTCCTGCCGGCGCCATTTTCCGTACGAAAACGATTTGCGGCGGGAAATCGCTCCCTGACCCCCGCTGGACCTCCAGGAACTTTTGGCCAGCTTGTGGGGGGCCTCCTGACCCCCACGAGACTTGCCAAAAGTCCAGCGGGGGTCCGGAAGGACCTCCTGCCGTCCAATCGTGTTCGTCTATGGCCGCCGCCATTTTTCGGCGCCATTTTGGAAAATGGCGCCGGCTGAAGACAACAAGATTCAGGAGCAGGAGCCCGTTCCGGACCGCTGCCGTTCCGGACCGCCGCTGGACCCGCAGGTTATTTAAGTCATTTGGGGGGGGTTCGGGAGGGTGGGGGATTTAATTTAAAGGGTCGGGGGTGGGTTTTAGGGGGTTTTAGTGTGCCGGCTCACGATTCTAACGATTTATAACGATAAATCGTTAGAATCTCTATTGTATTGTGTTCCATAACGGTTTAAGACGATATTAAAATTATCGGACGATAATTTTAATCGTCCTAAAACGATTCACATCCCTATTGCAGCTCCTTCAGAACGCTGCAGCCAGAGTACTAACAGGTAAAAGAAAGACCGATCATATTACACCTGTCCTCAATCAATTACAGTGGCTCCCTATTGAAAAAAGAGTAGAATTCAAAGTTCTCTCTATTCTTCACAATGCAATATATAAAGCCGAATACTCCGCCTTTGATGACATCATTCATTTACATAGCTCTCACCGAACAACAAGATCTACTAGTAAAATTCAACTAGTAATTCCCTCACTTCCACAGGCCAAATTATCCTCCACCAGAAGCAGAGCCCTTTCCATTGTTGGCCCAAAACTCTGGAATTCATTACCTCATTTCCTCACCAATCAAGAAAACTTAAAATCCTTCAAAAAAGACCTAAAATCCTGGCTACTCAGCCAATCTTTTAAAGACTGCACTCTATGACTTAAAGTATATTAACATAACCTGCTATCTTTCATTATCCCCCTCATTCAAATTCCCTGTTTCATGATGCAGATGTCCTCTGTCTTTGATGTTCCCAGATATCTCTGTCCACCTACTCAGGGTTTCCACCCTGTGTTATCCTGTAATATTCATTCTCTTGTTATGTTTTTTTGCTCATTACTGTTAACTTTTGAAATTTTTTTTAAATTTCAAACATCGTTCAATGTATCATGTTGTTTTTTGTATGTAAACCGGAGTGAAGGCAACTCTGCTATACCTTGGTATATAAAAAAATGCTAAATAAATAAATAAATAAAATAATAATATATCTTTTTGCCAACAGGGCTATTGCTATCAAATACAAGCAGCAATGATACCACTTCTAATATATTTACTTGGTTACTTGGTATTCACCATTATCAACTAAGAAGTTGAACATTTTATGTCACCATTGGCAAGTTGTTACTTTACATCCTTGGTTTAGAATGGCACAGAGGAGAATGGTCTTTATGAGAAGTCAGAATCTTTGTGAATACTTGTGTTCCTCAGCATTACCAATATTGAGATCAGGCTTAGCAGGAACCATTAAAGGGTAAGCCCTTGCCCTACTACAGCCAGCCTCAGATATCTCTTCTTCCTTTTGCCCCAGCTCCAAAGGAAAGGAGAGAAGAACTGGTAGTAGCATATGTCTCCCAATTTAATTTCTTATGGCTTGAGCCAGCTTCTTCTACTCCTTTCTGTGGCTAAAAAAGTCTCTTAAGTTTAGTGCATAACTCCCACTTTTCTCACAGTTACTAGTATTGATTGTACTTCTACAGTCTGGGCTGGCTCTGCAGCAACACCCAATTCTCTATCCCTGCCATTTTTTTGGCCAGCTACCATTCCCTCCCCTCCCTTTGCTTATAGTGGCATGATGGAATTAGAATTGGCTCTGGGGGGTTTCATGTCACAATATACTTTATTGATACTGTGCCACTCACCAGTACCACTGGATTACAGATTGTTTGTCTGTCACACACTCAATCAAGTAGATATACTGAGTTCACTTCAGTTCTTAGTAAGCACCGTGCCAACTTGCCAAGCAGATTTAGCAGCTTGCTTGTGGCACCCACTCATTCTCTGTGTGCAAAATTGTCTCTCATACATCAACATATACAGTGAGAGAATGATTTTAAAATTAGTATGTGTGCACCCATACATGTTTTGGCATGTGAGTGAGGATACGCTGGAATTTTTAATCATACATGCACTTGCAATTTAAAATGCACCAACCCCACGTAAGTTTGCTCCTCATTTTAAGAGATTACTCGAGCACACCTAGTGTGCATGACTTCCATAGGACTTTGTTGGCTTTTACACATATATGTCTATGAATTTTAAAACATGTAAGGCACATTCCAAGTTTTTCAATTAGTCCACCAGTTTGTCCAGTTAAAAGTAAAGTCTTTCAGACCTCTCTGGTTCTTCATCCTACATGCCCCCCAACCCCTCACCCTGTTCTTCATCCTACATGCCCCCCAATCCCTCACCCTGTTCTATAAGCCCTAAAACTCAAAATCTACAGCTTTGTTCCTCATCAGGCGCATCAGTGAAGTTATGCAGATATCCAGCATACATGTGCTGCAGTTTTCAGTTTTAAAATTCAGAGTTACATGTGTAAGTCTTGGCCCTACCCTGGAATGCCATGTCCCACCCCTTTTCTGCCCCCTTATTCCTTATGCATACGTTGGTACAGATGCATGTATTTTTCTGCTTTTTAAAATCCGTATTGCGTGTGCATGCTTTTAAAATTGATCTATGATTAAGTCCTTTTGCACACATAAAAAATTGATGGACAGAGAAGAAACTGACAAGGCCGTGTTTTCTCTCTGCGGTCAAGCAGTGCACGGTGCAGTCAGCGACAGAAAATCTCCACTGTTCGTTCGCTGGCACTGCTTCACTCTCTTCATTGCCCTTTTTCCTGCTTTATTGAATAGACAGAATGCAGCAGCAACTCCATCTCTCTCTATTACAATGGAGAACAGTGTAACTGCAGCAGTGAAGTTTAACAAAAAAGACCTTTGCCAATGATATGATTCTTCTCTCTTCTTTTTAAAACATTTACTTTGACTCACAGAGAGCTTCTTTATAATTTTCTCTTTATTGCATTTTAAATGTTTACACACTTTTAGCAAGGAAAACAAATGTTGCAGTGCAAAAATCACCATAACATTATTCAGAAAAACCAAAGATCTGCCAACATATAATATGGGGAGAAAGGAAAAAATAACCTTCATAATTACTTACAACAAATACTTAGAGAGAGGAGTTAATCAATTTTTCACATTTGACCTTATTCTAAATATATCTAAGCTGTTTTCTCACTTAAACTAGATTTATCTTTCAAAAATGTTTCCAGGTGCAATGGGTCAGAAAAAATAAATTTTTTGCTTGAAAAGTAATATGGCACAAACAGGGAAATTTAAGGAAAAAAGGTGGCACCAATAGCCATAACTTTACTCTTCAAAGCAAGAAATTGTCTCCTTTTTGCCTGTGTTGCTTTGGAGACATCAGGAAACATTAAAATTTTCTGACCACAAAACTTAACATCTCTGTTCTTAAAAAAATTCTTAAAATCCTGTTCCTTATCCGATTTGAGCAAAAAGGAAACAAATAAATTTGTTCTATTATTGATGATATCTATTGATTCCTCTAGGAAGGTGGACACCCTTAAACTAGATACATTATTAACATCCCCTTTCTGTACTTCCCCCATAACTACAGTACTTTTAGGGAAATAAAAGATATTTGAAATTTGAGGAATATCATGATCATTGTACAATAAAATTTCCTTAAGAAATTTCTTAAACATTTCATACGATGAAAATGTACTAAATGTAAATTTTTTGAACGTAACAAATTTTCAATATTATTAATTTCACTATGTAAAATTAAATTATCTTTAACATACATACGTTGTGAATTTTGCATTAGCTGATGTTTAGAAGTTATTAAGCCCACAGTAGTTTCTAAACTAGATATTTTCCTATTTTGCTCATCAATAGCAGATCTATTTACATTTACTAATGATGACAGATGTGCATTCACCTGTGAAACATTCAAATCTAGTTTTGATATCAATCCCCAAAGATCAGCAAGTGTAACATTAGGTGGAGGTTCAGCAGATGGTTGTGCTCTGATTATGTTCATAGTTGTACTTCCCTCAATAGAGGAGTAAGAAAGGTTTGTTGGTATAAATTCTACTGGTGTATTTGTAAAGTGCTTTCATTACTTGTAAACATAGTGGGGCAGATTTTAAAAAGTTGCGTGAGCGCGTACTTTTGTTCGCGCAGCAGGCGCGAACAAAAGTACGCCTGATTTTATAAGATACGTGCGTAGCCGCGCGTATCTTATAAAATCTGGGGTCGGCGCGCGCAAGGCTGCGCAAAATCGGCAGCCTGCGCGCGCCGAGCCGCGCAGCCTGCCTCCGTTCCCTCCAAGGCCGCTCCGATTTCGGAGCGGCCTCGGAGGGAACTTTCCTTCGCCCTCCCCGCACCTTCCCCTCCCTTCCCCTACCTAACCCACCCCCCCGGCCCTATCTAACCCCCCCCTTACCTTTGTCGGCAAAGTTACGCCTGCTGGAAGCAGGCGTAACTTTGCGCGCGTCGCTGGCAGCCCCGCTCCGTCCTCCGGTCCCGGGGGCTGGTCCGGAGGCCTCGACCACACCCCTGGGCCAGCGCCATGCCCCCGGGCCCACCCCCGAAACGCCACGGCCCGCCCCCGAAATGCCGCGTCAGTAGGCCCCGCCCCCGACACGCCCCCTTACAAATGCTCTGGGACTTACGCGTGTCCCGGGGCTTTACGCGCGCCGGCAGCCTATGCAAAATAGGCGCGCCGGCACGCAAGGGCCCTGCGCGCGTAAATCCGGAAGGATTTACGCGCGCGGGCCTTTGAAAATCCGCCCCAATTTGTTTTACCTCTACTTCACTGTTAACTGGAACACTTGGCTGTGGGGGAGAAGAAGGTCCTGCACCTGTACTCAAGGTTGCTGATAAAGCTTCCACTTCGCAGTCCATCAATGGCGCTTCATGCACCCGGATCACATGTATATCCATGGGGCCCTGGAGTATTTATGAGTTGTGGGAGGAGGCTATCAATCTAGCCTTCCTTTTCTTCCCCATTATAACCAATAATCAGGAATCCTCAAAAAGAAATCCGACACAGAAAAGAATGAGCCAGACAAGCCATACAAATTCAGATGAAGCCTGACAAAGCCGTGCGCCCCTTTGGCAACGCACCGGCAGTAGCAGGGCACCGCCCTACTAAGAAATTAAAGAGCCAGCAGTCACTCCCCGCTCACTTTCCTCAGAACTCCTCCAGCTGTCTCAGTGGGGGATGGTTAAGTTGTTTAAACGCAAATGCTGATGTTCTGCCCTTCAATCTGTGCCGTCTTTGCAGGGAAAAGGGAGGGCCCAGGCTCCTCTCTTCTCTTACCATTGGAACTCCCTGACTTGTAGAGAGCTTCTAAAAAGACAGTGTTTCCCTGTGAAATCTAACAGAGAAAATGGAGTTTCTTTGCACATGCTTATTCTGTCAGTGAGAAGATGTCAGCATCATTTGAACTAGATGCTTTACCTTGATTGGTCCTCCATCTTGTCTACTTGCTACTTCTCCTACTTCAGCTCTGATCAGGTTGCTATCTTACAGGCATTACTTGGTTGCCGTAGTCTCACTGTGTTGCATCCGTTGGTCTCAGATGGCTTCGACCTTTGTGCCTCATCTTTCTCTCTGCTCTTCTCGCTAGCCTCGGGAAGATGGCTTCTGCCGCATCTGCATGCCACTCTCTCCGGTGTCCCCGGAACGGCAATGGCAAAGCTTCATGCCATGTTTCTCCTGAGGGCCTCCTAGGGTGCGCGTGCGCATACCACCCACATCTTTATCCACGTCATGGCGGGAACCTCAGGGGCGTCCCCCTCGAGTGACGTCACGCCATCCGGGTATTTAGCCTGCCCTTCATTTGCTAGCTAATCAAGTTAGCAAGGATCGTGAATGGATGGAAAGCCTCCGGTCTGAGCTATTCTGCCACTTCCTTGCTGCCACTGTAAGCTCTCTCTGCCCTTCGGGGTATTTCTCTAACTTGGGTACCTGCTCCTCGGGGGCCCTTTGCTTTCTTTCAGGTGCCTATCTGGGATCAGGTACTCGCTCCTCGAGGGCCTGCTCTCCCTGGCTCGGTGCCTGTATACAACTACTTCTGCCTGCTGAGATCTCCACCTATACAGCTGCTTAGTGGGAAATCTAACATTGTCAGTCTGTCTCAACTACAGCTCTGCTGCACTGGGAACCTGCATCTGGATCTCCCTATACTATCTCTGTGAGACGGGTCCCTTCTGCCGAAGGTCCCGGGACTACTACCTCTGGATCACCTCACTACTGCCACCTCTGGTGGTATATCTCAGCTGTATAATAAAAGACAAATCTCTGTGTTTGCATGTCTCGAGTCTAGCCTAGTACTGTGGTCCCTCACGGGGCTCCTCCCTGTGGGTGTGGTCATCTCCACAGTACCCAAGAATCCACTCAAACACCTCAAAACCATAACACACTGCAGCACTTTTTAATAGACCATAGACTTGAAAGGAAAAATAAACAAACGAAAGAAAAAATGTTTGTGTATATTTGTGGACACCGTCCATTCATTTCAGAGAGCCATGAATAGATAAAAATGGTCTCTCATTAATTGCATTTTAGCCGTTTCAAATAAATGTACATTTCTTTGACACTCCATGAGCCGGTTTCGAAAAAAGTCCTCCAGGTTTATATTTTCCTAGGGGGAAACTTTTTAATATATATTTACACAAACCTTTGCAAAAATACCTTACTAAATTTTCCATATATTAATTTTTAATGGATCATACAAACTAAGGGTGACCACAACGCAAAAGTTCTCAAGTATGATCAAAAAGATAAATCTAATGAAGAAAGAATGATTAAAGTACCTTTCTATGTTATTTATACATTTTTTATGTTAGGTTTTTATTATGTGTGTTTATGTTTGTACAGTTTATTTCTTGGGTAAATGCTTAATGTATAGTTATACCTATATATGATTCACTTTGGACAATTATGTTTCTGGAATAGCAACTGTTAAATAAAATAAATCCTCCTATCATTTTCTCCTCCCCCTCCCTCTTCCTGTGTGTAAATAATACATAATCAAAATATGATGAACACAATCAAGTAACAGATTCAAGAGAAAAACATTTTCACCCTAGTATACTAAAGTGTAAGATTGGGTTACAATAATATCCCTTCCATTGCCAATCAAGTATATGTGAAGGGACTACAAGATAGGCCCTACTTCACAGAAGAATTCCTTGGAAAGGACTTCGCAATAAAACTTCAGGGGGAACGACTCAGAACCAACATCAGGAAATATTTCTTCACAGAGAGTGCACAATTAAACTCTGGAATTTGTTGCCAGAGGATGTGTTTAGTGCAGTTAGTATAGCTGTGTTTAAAAAAGGATTGGATAAGTTCTTGGAGGAGAAGTCCATTACCAGCATTAATTACGTTGACTTAGAAAATAGCTACTGCTATTATTTGCATCAGTAGCATGGGATAGACTTAGTTTTTGGGTACTTGCCAGGTTCTTATGGCCTGGATTGGCCACTGTTGGAAACAAGATGCTGGGCTTGATGGACCTTTGGTCTGACCCAGTATGGCATGTTCTTATGTTCTTACATGAATGCTGACTATAAATTTATACAAAATATTGTACAGTTCAATACATGCATATTTACAACATCTTTATACCCAAAACTAATAACATCAGTTTTATACGTACAGTGCTTAAAAATATTTGCAAAATGGAAGTGGTGTATGACAACCCACACTAAAATGTTTTTGGGTTTCATCGCTCAGATATTTGAGGAGATAAGTGGAGTGTCCACAGTTATGAAGGTAGGTGATTGAAGGTTTGGATTTAATATTTTGAAAAGACTAAAACCCCTTTTGCATTCACACGATTTCCGCCTTGTCCTTCAATCAATCATACTCTCCAAAGTGGACTATGGTAACGCTTTGCTACTTGGTCTTCCAGCCAACTCCATAAAGCCTCTACAGTTGTTACTGAACTCAGCAGCCAGGATACTGACCAACGCAAATAAGAGAGACCACATTACACCCATTCTCTTCAAACTTCACTGGCTTCCGATTAAATACAGAGTTCTCTACAAAGCCATGACCATCATACATAAATCCTTAAACAACTTAGCCCCAATTGATCTTACTTTTCAGTTTCACACCAACAAATCAAAAAGACCAATAAGAAAAGCTTATCAAGGCTCCCTTTTTGTCCCTCAAGCCAAAACTCCACTAAGTAACAGAGCTTTTTCCACAGCAGCTCCTCCTCATTGGAATTCACTTCCTTCAGACCTTAGACAGGATCCCTGTCATCAATCCTTCAAGAAAAAACTGAAAACTTAACTATTTAATCTAGCATTTCCATGACTTCTTACTGTAGATTTACTATGGCAAATTCGATTTGTTTGTTTTTTCTTTTTCTTTTTCTTTTTCCTCCCTCTAATTCCTTCCTTTTTAACCACCTATCTGTTCACTCTGTTCTTTTTCCCCCTCCCTCTCATCTCCTCCTCCTCCTCTCTCATAATTTTTTTCACTCAGTTCTCCCTCTCATCTTCCTCTTTCATTATTTCACTTAGTGCTCCCATGCTCTATTTTCTCTCATTACTTCCATTGGTTATTTATATAATTTTTTTGAATTTTTTAATCCATTTTTGCTTTTTCCTGTTAAAGATGAACAACTCATACTCTGTGTTTTATTTTTTTTTTGTTCCAACAGGTTTTTCATGTTTTGATGTTCTTTGTTACATGTAATGCTTTTTCAAGCAAGTTTAAATGTTCAATGTAAACCGATTTGATTTGCATATAATGCAAGAAGACCGGTATATAAAAACCAAAAATAAATAAATAAAATAAATAAATATTGGTAGCATTGATAGATTGCATGGCATTTTAAATACATTGTTGTTATGTTGTAAGGACTATTAAATGTTCCACTGAAGAAGGTGCGGTGAAATGAGGGTCCCCTTCTAAGAGAACTGCTTTGAGATTTAACATTTACTGTTGTGAACTATTTTGTGTGGTGAACGTTTTGACATTGAGACATCTGAGAGTATACTAGAATCCAGAGGGTTTTGATATGAAATTAATCATTCCATGTCCGAGGAGTTTACGGTGATATGGTTTGAATTTTTGGAAGTTTAAAAATGAGCCCAGTTTGGACAATGTATAAACTTGACGTGAAGGGTTATATGTGACTGGAAATGGATTGTAAAATTTTTTAAGTAATTTTTGTTTACATATATGTAATATGGTAAAAGATGAGGTATATATAGGTAGGTTTTATTAATGATGATTGTGTGAATGTATGAGTATAGGAAGTAGGGTTAGGGTATGAATGGACGGATGGTACTGAGTGTTTTATATATCGTGTGGGACTGGTTGGTATGTCAAGCAATATGAATATGCGTCTGGGTCTTGTATATATACTCGACAATATTTGTAGGCATTGCATGTATAAAACTGTGATAATATAAGTTTGTGGTACATAGATGTTGTAAATAAACATGTATTGAACTGTTCAATTTTTGTATTAATTTATAGTCAGCATTCATGTATGTTTGTGTGATCCATTAAAGATTAATATATGGAAAATTTAGTAAGGTATTTTTGAAAAGGATGTATGAATTTATATTATTGCATTGTTATTTTTGTTGAGAGGATAGGTTTTGTCACCTTATTAGTTGATTTTCCTAGGGGGCAATTTTTCCAAATGGGTTTATTTTGCACATACCTTGATAGGAATGAACCTCATTTGTAAGCCAGGGCATTTGGGGATGATCTCACTCTCTCAAATTTACTGCTAATACTCTTCTTAGTACTTCTGGTTTAAAAATCATGTGCTGTGCTGTTTATTTAACTTCTCTTATGCCAATGCTCAGATCTCTGGCGTGGGTGGATTTTGGCATCCCTGATCACCCCTTCTCCTTAGATCTCTTGGGGTTCCTCCATCTTCTTTTCAGGTCTCCATACAACACTCCCTTTTACACAGGTTGCAACTAGGGCTAAAGCCAGCCTTGTACCCTTCCCCTTCTCCTCCATCTCATTCATTTTGGAAGGACCCCTCAAAGTCTTCTGGCTCTAAGACCCCAATAAAGGTTAAAATGTAGTGAGGTAAAGGGGATGAAGGTGAGATAATGGAAGGCAAAGAAGAGGAAGGGGATGACTGAAGTTGAGGGAATAAAGGATAAAGAGGAGAGGAATATGGAAATTGTAGGTAAGTGGGAATGGGGGTGGAAGGTGAGGGAGAGAAAGTCACTGGGAAACAAAAGAAGCAGCTTTGAAGCTCTGAGGGGAATTAGGTGGGGTAAGAGTATTAGGTGTGTGAGTATAGGGTGAGAATTAGATACTGGGGCAAGACTGAGAAGTGGGGATAGGTTCAGAGAGGTGTGAAGGAATTGGAGGGCTGGAAAATGGACTGGGTACTGTGGATGGAGTGAGAGGATAGAAATGGGGGAAGAGGGAAAAGAGGAAATGGAAATGGGGAGGGGTTGAATGATAGGGAAGGAGCTGGGCTTGGTGAGAGGAAATTAGGAAAGGGCTGTAGAGGAGATTAGTACAGAAGGTGGATATGGAGATCTAGGGAAAGGATGAAAGTTGAGAGGGAAATAGGTTGGGAAAGGACTGAAAGAAAGAGGATTGAGAAGGAATGGGAAGGAATGAAAGATGGAGGGAACTGGAGAGTTGTGGAGGGGTGAGAATGCAGTAAACGTATGCACATGGTAAGGGACTTAGATTCCATAAAAACTATGAAGTCCATATTCAAAGGTTTTGTCTGGGTAACTTTTCAAGCTACCCAGATGAAAGCTGAAATTTGAATAATTGCCGCATGCAAACAGGAAAGGTTTGCCTGGATATGTTGTTACCTACAAAAAATGTATCTGATAAAATAAAGATGGTGTTAGGGGCACTGATATTCAAAGTTATCTGGCTAAAATAAGCCAGACAGGTCCGGTAGGAACATTTGCTGTCCTAAAGTTACCCAGATAACGTTACCTGGGTACATTCAGAGGAACAGTTACCCAGTATGTTACATTAAATATACCAAGTTAAAATTGCCTAGATAACTTTCCTGCTCATTGCCCCACTGAATACAGACCTCTGTAAGTATAAGATAACAGTAAGTTTTCACAGAACATTTTTAGATCTATTGGAGGAGGAAGAAACCCTTCTAAGGTATTCAGGACTAAGGCATGATAGAACACATAATAAAACTAATTTATAAACTTTTTTAATATGCTGAATAGGGATGTGAATCGTTTTAGGACGATTAAAATTATCGTCCGATAATTTTAATATCGTCTTAAACCGTTATGGAACACAATACAATACAGATTCTAACGATTTATCGTTATAAATCGTTAGAATCGTGAGCCGGCACACTAAAACCCCCTAAAACCCACCCCCGACCCTTTAAATTAAATCCCCCACCCTCCCGAACCCCCCCCCAAATAACTTAAATACCCTGCGGGTCCAGCGGCGGTCCGGAACGGCAGCGGTCCGGAACGGGCTCCTGCTCCTGCATCTTGTCGTCTTCGGCCGGCGCCATTTTCCAAAATGGCGCCGAAAAATGGCGGCAGCCATAGACGAAAAAGATTGGACGGCAGGAGGTCCTTCCGGGCCCCCGCTGGACTTTTGGCAAGTCTCGTGGGGGTCAGGAGGCCCCCCACAAGCTGGCCAAAAGTTCCTGGAGGTCCAGCGGGGGTCAGGGAGCGATTTCCCGCCGCGAATCATTTTCGTACGGAAAATGGCGCCGGCAGGAGATCGACTGCAGGAGGTCGTTCAGCGAGGGTTCCGGCGCCTCGCTGAACGACCTCCTGCAGTCGATCTCCTGCCGGCGCCATTTTCCGTACGAAAACGATTCGCGGCGGGAAATCGCTCCCTGACCCCCGCTGGACCTCCAGGAACTTTTGGCCAGCTTGTGGGGGGCCTCCTGACCCCCACGAGACTTGCCAAAAGTCCAGCGGGGGTCCGGAAGGACCTCCTGCCGTCCAATTTTTTTCGTCTATGGCCGCCGCCATTTTTCGGCGCCATTTTGGAAAATGGCGCCGGCCGAAGACGACAAGATGCAGGAGCAGGAGCCCGTTCCGGACCGCTGCCGTTCCGGACCGCCGCTGGACCCGCAGGTTATTTAAGTTATTTGGGGGTGGGGGATTTAATTTAAAGGGTCGGGGGTGGGTTTTAGGGGGTTTTAATGTGCCGGTTTTTCGATTTTTTCGATTTTTTAACGATTTTTCATGATTTTTCACGATATTTTACCCCCCCAAACGGCAACAATACGATTCCCTCCCCCTCCCAGCCGAAATCGATCGTTAAGACGATCGAGGACACGATTCACATCCCTAATGCTGAATACTGCACAGATAATTTCATCTAACATAAATGAAAGATCATGGCCTTTTTGGGACTCAACATGATCCACTGGGTCTTATGGACAATGAAATGCATATATAAGATAGAAACATTAATGATTCTCTCACTGAAGCAAATATACAACTTTCAGATGATGCCAGTGAGAATGAGGGTATTAGTCATAACAAACCACTGAGAGAAAGAAGATACAATATTGATGTAACCGTAGAGAAAAAGGTATCATGAAAACTAATAATGAACTGCTGCAGGAAATGTAATTATTTAGACCAGCAAAACAAGATTAGCAAGAGCTATTAGTAAGTATGAATAAATAAATATTTATAATACAAAGTGGTGCATTTATCATTCAGTTTGATCTATATAAAGAGCATGACTTTCAAAATTGTCTGTGGCATGCTATTTGTGTGTATAAGAGGGCGCACAGAAACATTTTATTTATTTTATTTAGTGCTTTTATATACCGACGTTCATCAGGGATAGCACATCGGTTCACAACAAACGAGAAACTGCACCAGAAGGTGCGCTTGACAATTAACAATTAACAGAATAACGATACACTGCGGTTAGGATGCAGTTGACAAGTAACTTAATAAAACTGGTGCATATAAGACTGCTAAGATAATGTCTCTTTGCCTATAACGTAGATATGAAAGAGAACAAAGAAGTTGTCTTATGGGTAAATTATGTACATAGGCTATTGGGTAATTATGTACAGTGCAGTTGAGTTGTTTTTCATAATAACTTACAGAGACGTTGTTATAATAACTTACAGAGATACCTTTCAGAGTTACTGCATTGAGAGGATTCCCAAATGAAGTAAAGGTGATGAAGTGGAGAACATGGTGGGTGGGACTGGAAAGGGGTAGGTGAGGGGGCAGGAAATGAGAAGGGGGAGGGTGTAGCCCGGGGAGGGTTTCAAGATGCCGGAGATTTTTTTATGAGGGTGGTTTTGGTGTATGCTTGCGGGAACAGCCACATCTTTAGTTTTTTTTTGAAGATTTTTAGGCAGTCCTCCTGGCGTAGGTCTACGGGCATTTTGTTCCATAAGGCGAGGCCGGCTAAGGAGAGTGCTCGTGCTCTGGTAGATGCTAGGCTGATGTTTTTGGGGGAAGGTGTAAGTATGGTAGCGAGGTATTGGTTCCTGGTTGGTTTAGAGGGTTTGTGGAATACTAGTGAATCATTGAACCAGTTCATTTCGGGATTGTGGAGAGCCTTATGTATGATAGAAAGGTTTTTGTATTGGATTCTGTATGCGATAGGGAGCCAGTGTATTTCCTTAAGTACAGGTGTGATGTGATCATTTCTGCGCGTGTTAGTGAGTATCCGTGCAACTGAGTTTTGAAGGATTTATGGAGGGTGAATGGAATTTTTGGGTAGGCCTAGGAGGAGCGAGTTACAGTAATCAATTTTCAAGAATATTGTAGTTTGCAGCACTGTGCGAAAGTCTGGGGGGTGGAGTAAGGGTTTTAATTTCTTTAGTGTGATGTTAATGAATTTTTTGAGGTTGAATTGGTGGTCTATCATGACCCCTAGATCGCGTACCTGTTGAGAGAACAAGATGGGTGGATATAGGGGGTGCAGCCGGGGAAGGGTGTTAGTTTGATTCTGTGGAGAGATAAGCATAATTTCGGTTTTTGCCGTGTTGAGGGCAAGGTGAATGCTGGATAGGAGTTTATTGATTGATGATAGTGTTGATTTCCAGGTGTCCAAGGCTTTGGGGAGGGTGTCAGATACTGGGATAAGTATCTGAACATCATCTGCATAGATATAGGGGTAGATTTTCAAATACCGCAAATAGGCGTACTTTTGTTGGCGCTCCAGGCGCCAACAAAAGTACGCTGGATTTTAGTAGATACGCGCGTATCCGCTAAAATCTGGGATCAGCGCGTGCAAGGCTATCGATTCCGTATAGCTGGCGCGCGCCGAGCCGCGCAGCCTACCTCCGTTCCCTCCGAGGCCGCTCCGAAATCGGAGCGGCCTCGAAGGGAACTTTCCTTTGCCCTCCCCTCACCTTCCCCTCCCTTCCCCTACCTAACCCACCCGCCCGGCCCTGTCTAAACCCCTCACTTAGGGGCGGATTTTAAGAGCCCTGCTCGCCTAAATCCGCCCAAATCTGGGCGGATTTAGGCGAGCAGGGCCCTGCGCGCCGGTGAGCCTATTTTACATAGGCTTACCGGCGCGCGCAGAGCCCCGGGACTCGCGTAAGTCCCGGGGTTTTCGGAGGGGGGCGTGTCGGGGGCGGGGACCGAGCGCAGCGGCGTTTTTGGGGCATGTCGGGAGCGTTCCGGGGACGGGCCCGGGGGCGTGGCTACGGCCCGGGGCGGTCCGGGGGCGTGGCCGCGCCCTCCGAACCCGCCCCCAGGTTGCGTCCCGGTGTGCTAGTGGCCCGCTGGCGCGCAGGGATTTACTTCTCCCTCCGGGAGGCGTAAATCCCCCGACAAAGGTAAGTGAGGGGTTTAGACAGGGCCGGGCGGGTGGGTTAGGTAGGGGAAGGGAGGGGAAGGTGAGGGGAGGGCAAAGGAAAGTTCCCTTCGAGGCTGCTCCGATTTCGGAGCAGCCTCAGAGGGAACGGAGGTAGGCTGCGCGGCTCGGCGCGCACCGGCTATACGGAATCGATAGCCTTGCGCGCGCCGATCCCGGATTTTAGCGGATATGCGCGGCTACGCGCGTATCTACTAAAATCCAGCGTACTTTTGTTGGCGCCTGGAGCGCCAACAAAAGTACGCCTACTCGCGGTATTTGAAAATCTACCCCTAACCTTTGTCGGGGGATTTACGCCTCCCGGAGGGAGAAGTAAATCCCCGCGCGCCAGCGGGCTGCTAGCGCGCCGGGACGCGACCTGGGGGCGGGTCCGGAGGGCACGGCCACGCCCCCGGACCGCCCCGGGCCATAGCCACTCCCCCAGGCCCGCCCCCGGAACGCTCCCGACACGCCCCGAAAACGCCGCTGCGCTCGGTCCAGCCCCCGACACGCCCCCTCCGAAAACCCCGGGACTTACGCGAGTCCCGGGGCTCTGCGCACGCCGGTAGGCCTATGTAAAATAGGCTCACCGGCGCGCAGGGCCCTTCTCGCCTAAATCCGCCCGGATTTGGGCGGATTTAGGCGAGCAGGGCTCTTAAAATCTGCCCCATAGTGGGGAAGCTTAAGATTGGTTAGGAGATGACAGAGTGGTAGGAGGTAAATGTTGAAAAGTGTAGAGGATAAAGAAGAGCCTTGCGGGACTCCTTGATCGAGGAGTATAGGTTCAGATTCGTGGTTGCCTATTTTGACTTTATAGTTTCGATTACTTAGATAGGATTTGAACCAGTTGTGTGCAACGTCTGTTATTCCGATTTCATAAAGTCGCTGCAGGAGGATATTGTGGCTGATTGTGTCGAATGCCGAGGATATGTCTAAGAAAGCAAGGATATATGATTGTCCTTTATCAAAGTCCTTGATGAGACGGTCTGCCAGGGAAAGGAGGAGAGTTTCAGTGCTATGGAACTTCCTGAATCCATACTGAAATGGGGAGTGTAGGTGTGAGTCATCGAGGTATTCAGTAAATTGTTTATTAATCACTTTTTCGAGAATTTTGGATATGAAGGGGAGGTTTGAGATGGGGCGGTAGTTGGATGGGTCAGTGGGGTCAAGCTTGGGTTTCTTCAATATTGGCTTGACTATTGCTTGTTTGAGGGGGTTGGAAACTATGCCTGAGGTGATAGAGACATTTATAATGTTGGCGATGGGCTGGGCAATAATATTAGGGATGGAGAGTAGGTGTTTAGTAGGAATTGTGTCAGAAGGGTGGGAGGAGGGTCTGGATTTCTTAAGGTGGGATTCAATTTGAAGGACAGTTGTGTCATCTAGGGAGGTCATGCTTTTGGGGGGTGGGGGATTAGTAAGAGCTGGAAAAACTTCTTGTCAGTTTTGGAGGTTTGGAGAGGAGGTGGTGGAAGAGGGGGAGAAACGTGTGAGTAGTTTCTTGATTTTATCTTGGAAGAATAATGCGAGTTCCTCACATTTGATTTTAGCTACTTCCTCTGGTATGCCTACGGGTGCAGATTTGGTTAATGAGGCAACATAGTCATAGAGCTCGCAGACTATATTGGAATTGGTGAATTCTGGTGGAATAGTAGTCTCTTTTGGAAGTATTTAGCCTTTCCCTGTAGCTATGTAGGGAGGTTTTGAATTGGGCAAGGAGTGTTGGGGTGGGGTCTTTGTGCCAGGGCTTTTCTATTTTTCTATGTTTCATGTCTTTTAAATCTTGTGTGTACCATGGTTTGTTTTTTTTTATCTTATGGGTTTATGTGTTTAGATTGCATAGGGCAGATTTTGTTAGCTACGGTGTTAGTGACGTTGTGCCAGGGTGAAAGGGCAGTGTCTGCGTCTGACAAGTCTTTGTTTAGTGTGTCGGAGAGGGCTGAGATGAGGTCGTCTCTTTTGCAAGTTTTTCTGTAGTGTATGGTGTTGCCTGTGGTCAGGTTACTAGGAGTCATCTGTACCGAGAATGTTGTTTTTATCAGATAGTGGTCAGACCAGGGAACTGGCATGCATGTGGGGGGGTCTGAATGTATCTGAGAGTTGGTGAAAATAAGGTCCAGGGAATGACCCGCTTTGTGAGTAGGTGAGTTGATGTTTTGCTTGAAACCTAGGGCGATTAAGGAGTCAAGTATATTGTTGCATAAGGGAAACATAGAAACTTGATGGCAAAAAAAAAAGTATATGGCCCATCTAGTCTGATAATCTATTCAATTTATCTAGCCTTTACAATTCCCATCACTCCCTGTCTTCCCCTGCATTTTTAGATACCATTTTTGCCAGGGAAACTAAAATAAAAACTGAAACCAAATGTCCTTAAATATACAGTAAAAAGTTATACTGTTGTGATTCTGCCCTCATGGGCAGCCTCTTACCTTCTCTCTGCCTGCCCTGCAGCCTGGAGGCCGCAGTCCCTGGTCTTCCTTGCAGCTGGAGCCACTCCTCAGTCTGCCCTCTGCAGTTTGAGAGATGCCGACAACGCTGGGCCTGTTCCTCGGCCCGCCCTGCTCTTCAGCGTTAGCAGCAGCATGGCCACTGGCCATGGTCCTGCACAACTTCCTGCTTCCTGTTTCTAAGGCGCAGGCCGCGTCTTCACTAGATTTAAAGGGCCCATGGCCGGATATGCCCTGGGCCCCACCTGATGACTGTTTTCTGTCTCAGCCCTATAAAAAGGCTTCTCCAACACTTCTGCCTTGCCATGCATTGGAGTTTCTTGCTCCTGGAAGTCTTGTCTTCCAGCGCTCTGTCAGGTCTTCGTTCTTCGTTGGAGCTCCATGTCTCATCTGCTTCCTGATGTTCCATGTCTTCATGTCTTAAGGTTCCTAGTCCAGGCTTCCTGATGTTTCACTTCCTGATGTTCCGCTTCTTTTTCGCTCGTTCCGAGTCCTCCTGACCCTCCAGCTCGTTTGGTTCTCCAGATGTCACCTTGTTGGGTTAAATCCGTCTCGTCGGTTCCTGTTCCCGTCATTGGAGTTTTTCGTCTCCGTTGGATTCCTGCCCTGTGCTTGTCCCACTCTCCGCGTGGTCCATGACCAGCCTCTTTAGGTTGTGTAGGGCATGCAGTGGGACAGGGTGGTCTGCGACCAGTCCCACGGGTAGACTGTGTAGTGCACCCTGAGAGACAGTGCTAATTTCCGAACCTTCCCAGCTTCTCGTCTCGTCCAAGAGTCTTCCAAGTTCCTCGTCTCGTCGAGAGTCTTCCAAGATCCTCATCCACTTCCACAGTCTTCTTGTCTCGTCTTGAGTCTCCTGTGTCACAAGGCCTCCATCTGCCCTCATCCTCAGTCCGGCCTGCTGCTTCTTGCCGATACCTAGCGGCAGGTCCGAAAGGGCTGGGAACGGTCGGAGGACTGTTCATATACCAACATAGTATTGTTGGCTTCCAGAAGCATGCAGGTCCAGCAGAAGGTCAGACTTTGTCTTCGCCCATGCTGGGACACACCTCGCCAACCTTCGGTGCTGTTTTGGATTCATCTGGGATCGTGCCAAGGCCCAAGGGCAGACATTCCCCTCAAGTTGGGATTGCTCTCCTAGCGGCCTTAGCTCTTTCAGTGACTCATCTGGCAAGAGGATCTTTGTTATAATTTTTATCTGAAAGACTTTCTGGATGCAAAATAATTGCTATTAGAAAGCATCTGATTTAGTAAGGCTTTTTTTCCATTCTTATCTATAGGGAAAAGCCTTAGTAAAGTATGGGGAAGGGCATTTGTTTGACATGAATGAGTAAAACTGGACAAATGAGAGCATTTTCATGTCATTTCTGGACTCCCAAAATGAATGCAGGGTATCCACAATTTTAAACAACAATTTTTGTTTCATTCATTTATGTTTACCATCCAAGTTTATGGTCCAATGAAACGTGCTGTACTGAGAAAGCAACAGTGAAACTGGTAGCTTTAACAGCCGGGTCAGAGCTGAGTCAGGAGAATTAGTCAAGTAAGCAGAATGAAGGATCAATCAAGTTGAAGCATTTTTTTAACTAGCCTATTGCTGGCATCTGGATAAAGTGATGCTGACATCTTCCCACTGAAAGAATTGAACATGTACAAAGAAACTCCATTTTTTCTATAGGATTTCACAGAGAAAGCTGTTGTTTTCAGAATTTTCTTAGTGTGAAAGAAAAGCTTTAAAGAAGGAGAGAGATTAATTTTGACATTAGCAAAGGGATTTTTCTGATCTTCATTACTGTATTCATAGTGCTCTAAACGACTGTGACTGAGAGAGACAGAGGCATTGATTTCTATCTGTTCAATGGAGCAGTGTAAGTCTCAAGATGCAGAAGCAGTGCCAGTGAACACTGATTTTTTTGTGCCTGTCTGAATTTGCACAGTACACTACACTGCTTATCTGCAGACAGTATGAACTAAAGAGAAGCACAGCTTTGTCAGCTGTCTTACAGTTACTATCCTTAACAGAAGGCATGGGGGTAACTTGCATGGAGTAGCAGTTATTACCATAAGCAACTTGCTAGGCAGACATGATGGATGACTTGTTCTTTATGTTGCATCTGTCAGTCGCAGATGGCTGCGACTGCTCTGCCTCACCTCTCTTTTACCCTTTTCCTCCTCCATTGGATTGATGGCTGCCTCCGCTGCTGTTTGCTGAAACCCTCGGCGTCTCCGAGTCAGCATGGGCGTCCCCGTCCGCCATGCTTCTTCCTGAGGCCTCCTAGGGCATATGCGCGCACGCTGCCTAAGTTTTTGAATACATCATGGCGGGAACGGGGGCGGCCCCACCGCTTGATGTCAGTATCTCCGTATATTTAAACCTCCACTCCGCTCCAATTGAATGAGTTAGCAAGGACTTTGGATTTGCTACTCTGACTGCTTCTAAGCTGCTCTTTTGGGTTCCTCAGTACCCTCCAGGGTATCTCGCTACTACGGAAGCTCTGGGTACCCGCTCCTCGGTGGCCTCTTGCTTCTACTCGCCCTCCGGGGTTATCTGCCTAACAAGGACACCCACCCCTTGGAGGTCCTGTCTGCTTTCTTTCAGGAACCCTCGGTGCTCCTAGGTACTCGCTCCTCGAGGGCCTATTCTGCTCAGGGTATCCTGCACCTCGGACCTTGGGTCCCTCTCTTCGTTCAACTACCAAAGGAAGTTATCAGCACTGTGAGTATCACTATGCTCCAGTTCTCCTCTTTCCACCCTTCAGGTCAGGGCCTGTCCCGCGCTGCGGAACACTTCCGGACCTTTGCTACATCTGGGTGAGACCATCATCTACAGAGACTGTCTGAGCTTACTGTGATATCGCTGGACTACAGCACTGTCCGTTCCTTGGACAATATTCTACTCATCATCTGCAGTATAATAAAGCTTTCTCTCCTTAGTGTCTGCTTACTAGAGTCTAGCCAATCGTTGTGGTTCCCCACGGGGCCCCTCCCCGTGAGAAGAGTCATCGCCACTTCGACCAAGAGTCCACAATATGCCACAAACCCAACAGATTGCTAACTCCATGGACTCGGCTCAGCTCGCAGCCTTGCAGGCCATTCCTGGCCTAGCTCAGCAGATCACTGAGCAACAAAAGTCTCTGGAAAGCCTGGCTGCTGTCTTCAATCAGTTACATGCACAACTGGATACTTCAACAACTCCAGTGAAAGAATTCCTGCCTCCGGTGATGACTGTCAAGACCACGTACCATTACCCATGCCTACACACTTCACGGGTGAAGCACGTATATGTAGAGGGTTCGTCAACCAATACAGTGTGCATTTTTCTTTGCAACCTACCCTCTTTCCTACAGAAGCTTCCAAGACCACCTATATCCTATCTCTACTTGAAGGAAGAGCCTTGGCTTGGGCTTCACCATTATGGGAACATGAAGATCCTATCCTGAATGACCTATCAGGATTTCTGAAACTTTTCAAGTCTGTCTTTCTTTGACCTGGCACACCAGACCGTCGCTGGATCTTCTCTGCTTAATCTCCAGCAAGGTAATAAGCTGCTAACAGACTATGTGATCGAATTAAGGAATTTAGCATCCGAACTACACTGGGACAGAGGATGTTTACATGCTTTCTTCATGGAGGGTCTCAACTCTCACTTAAAGGACAAACTGGTGGCTCGCGATCTGCCTGATACCCTTGAATCTCTCATGGAACTGGCTGGGAGAATAGATCGCAGTATTTGAGACCGGACTCAAGAGGCTGAGTCCTCGGAAGCCCGTCCCAGGAGCTAACCATCCTAAATCTGTGCCAATTGCCTCAAGTCTACCGTCTGCTCCCTTAGAAGAAGATGAGCCTTTGCAACTAGGACAAAGTCATTTAACTTCTACAGAAATATGATTCCGCAAACGCATGGGGTTATGCATGTACTGTGGCCAATCAGGCCACGCCATCCAAACCTGTCCCATCTGTCCGGGAAACTGACATGCCTAGGATCCGCAGGAGGACTCCTCCTAGGTCTCACCACTCCAACTCCTCCATTGTCTCTGCCAGTCTCACTTATCTGCGGAAGCCTTGAGTTCAGATCCTTGCCCTCATAGACTCCAGAGCCAGAGGAAATTTCATCTTAAAACGCTTAGTAGAACATCTACGGATACCTACCACACCAATAGCTAAGCCATTGCTATTGTCTTCAGTCCATGGGGAACCACTGCCTGGAGAGGATTTTTTGATTACCCAGGCCATCGGCCTGCACACTGGTACTTTACACTCTGAAACCATCTCATTCCTCATATTGGAAAAGGCTATGCATCCAGTGGTACTTGGACTGCCCTGGCTTCAAGATCATATGCCACAGTTTAACTGGGCAATGCTGGAATTATCCCAGTGGGGACCTGGCTGTCATGGCCAGGTCCCCACTGGGATAATTCATGGCCAGTGTCTCGAGGAAGTCTCGCCGCTAATATGCATGCCCACTACACCATCTTTACCAGGTTTAACTCCACAATACACTTCCTTCCAGGATGTCTTCTCTAAACAAGCAGCAGATATACTTCCACCTCACAGAGTTTTTGATTGTGCTATAAACCTGAAACCCAATACGGATCCTCCAAAAGGAAGAGTTTACCCTCTTTCTGCATCAGAGTCTAAGGCCAAGTCCACCTATATACAAGAGAACCTTCAAAAGAATTTATCAGATCCTCCAATCCCTGGCTGGTTCAGGATTCTTTTTTGTGGGAAAAAAAGATGGCACCTTACGTCCCTGCATCAACTATAGGGGTCTGAATGAAATTACCATCAATGACCAGTATCCCCTGCCCTTAATTTCAGAACTATTTAGACTCCAGGGAGCCAAGATATTTTCTAAACTGGATCTCAAAGGAGCTTACAACTTGGTGCGCATTCGTGAAGGTGACGAATGGAAGACAGCCTTTAACACCAGCGATGGATACTTCAAATATCTAGTCATGCCCTTTGGACTAAGTAACGCACCTGCAGTCTTTCAAAATATGATGAACGACATCTTACGGGACTTACTATATCAATGTGTAGTAGTGTATCTTGATGACATCCTGATCTTCTCCCAGGATCTACAAACACATCAAGAGGATGTCAAGAAGGTTTTAAGGCGCCTACGAGAGTACCAATTATACGCAAAACTCGAGAAGTGTGAGTTGCACAAGGAATCTGTACCCTTCCTGGGATACATTGTTTATAGAAATGGATTTCAGATGGACCCCAAGAAATTAGAAAGCATCCGAGATTGGCCCCAACCTACTGGCCTGAAGGCACTGCACCGCTTCTTGGGCTTAAGAACATAAGAACATAAGAAAATTCCATACTGGGTCAGACCAAGGGTCGATCAAGCCCAGCATCCTGTTTCCAACAGTGGCCAATCCAGGCCATAAGAACCTGGCAATTACCCAAAAACTAAGTCTATTCCATGTTACCATTGCTAATGGCAGTGGCTATTCTCTAAGTGAACTTAATAGCAGGTAATGGACTTCTCCTCCAAGAACTTATCCAATCCTTTTTTAAACACAGCTATACTAACTGCACTAACCACATCCTCTGGCAACAAATTCCAGAGTTTAATTGTGCGTTGAGTAAAAAAGAACTTTCTCCGATTAGTTTTAAATGTGCCCCATGCTACTTCATGGAGTGCCCCCTAGTCTTTCTACTATCCGAAAGAGTAAATAACCGATTCACATCTACCCGTTCTAGACCTCTCATGATTTTAAGCACTTCTATCATATCCCCCCTCAGTCGTCTCTTCTCCAAGCTGAAAAGTCCTAACCTCTTTAGTCTTTCCTCATAGGGGAGTTGTTCCATTCCCCTTATCATTTTGGTAGCCCTTCTCTGTACCTTCTCCATCGCAATTATATCTTCACGAACTACTAACATTCCTTTATCAAGATCTATTCATCATTGACAGTCCCTTTCACTGCAATGACCAGAAAGGGAGCCAACCCTGCCAACTGGTCTCCTGAAGAAATATCGGCCTTCCTGTCTCTCAAAGAGGCTTTTCAAAAGAAGCCATGCCTCCACCATTCAGACCCGCATCACCGAGGTTGACGCATCGGACGTCGGCATGGGAGCAGTTTTGAGCCAGTACAGTGAATCCAATGTGCTCCATCCCTGCTCCTTCTTCTCAAGGCGATTCTCGCCTGCCGAAAGAAATTATGGAATCGGAGGCAAAGAGTTACTTGCAATTAAGCTAGCCTTTGAGGAGTGGCGTCCTTGCTGGAAGGCACACAACATCAGATAGTAGTGAACACTGATCACAAGAACTTGGAGTACCTCAGACATGCACAACGACTCAATCACCATCAAGCAAGATGGTCACTGTTCTTTAATAGATTTGATTTCCTTTTGAAATACCATCCGGGAGAGAAGAACACACGGGCTGATGCCCTGTTACAATCCTTCTTCCCGCAGGATGGGCCTGACGAACTCCGTCACATTATTGATCCCGGGAAAGTGGTTCTTGCAGCCACTCATGTTGTACCTGCTGGGAAGACGATTGTGGCTAGAAATCAAAGATAGAAACTGTTGAAGTGGGCACACGATTCCCGCCTGGCCGGCCATCTGTGACAGAGTCGTACTTTGGCCATGTTATAGCGGTATTACTGGTGGCCAACCATGAAAAAGGATGTACAAGCTTATGTGGGTTCCTGCGCTGTCTGCACCAAGCAAAAGTCACCAGTCAGACGTCCTTGGGGTCTGCTTCAACCCTGCTAGTGCCAGATGAACCCTAGACACATATAGCAACTGATTTTGTTGTTGGATTCGTGGACCCTTGAGCCAGCTGGGACAGGTGATGACGCACCGTGGGAAGGCCCTCAGTGGATGTCGAAGCTGGGAGGTGGCACAGGGCAGGAAGCCAGAGGGATCTTCACCACTGGAAGTCCAAGGACCCCCCAGGAGGACTCGTGAGGACACGGGCTGCTTGGACGTACGTGCGGTCTCCTGTGGGCAGGTATCTGGAGAGGAGTTCCAGAGTATTGAAGAGAGGAGAAGCTGGAGCCAGGAGGCCAACAGGAACTTCACCACTGGAAGCCCGCAGTCCCCCTGGGAGGAGCCCGTGAGGATCCGAGCCGTTTGGACTTAGGTGAGACCCCTGGACGGTGTAAGACAGGATACCGGAGGATGAGCCGAAGTCAGAAGCCAGTGGACGAGCCGAAGTCAGAAACCAGGAACAGTAACTAGCAACTCTGGAAGAGTGAACCTCATTGCAAGGCAAGGAGTGGAGCTAGTTGCAGGGTATAAATACCCTGAGAGTGTCTGATGTCACCCCAGGGCAGTGCTGTAATTTCCTGCGCTGGCCCCTTTAAATGTTGAGCCCCTGCGCACGCGTGCACCTAGGGGGCGGGGCCAGCCACAGAGCATCGGCGGCGTCTCCCTCAAGGAGGGATCGCCACAGCAGGAGCCAGGCAGGCCTGTACAGGCCGAAAAGACATTGCAGTGGCCCGGACCGTCCCCGAGGTAGGTGGAGGGACCGAGGCACGGCCCAGGATCGCAACATTTGTGGTGGACTTACCACTCTCTAATGGGAACAATACCATTTAGGTCACCGATGATCGCTTCTCCAAGTTACATGGAAACCGATGTGATGTTTGCTTAACGAATGTCGGTATACAAAAATTTTAAATAAATAAATAAATAAATAAATAAAGATGGCACATTTTGTAGTCTAACCAGGATTACCTTCAGCCGTGGAGTTAGCGAGACTCTTCATCAAACATATCTTCTGCCTTCATGGAATGCCTAAGCATATTCTGTCTGACAGAGGAGTACAATGCACTGCTAAGTTCTGGAGAGCCATTGGACTTGACCTCTGCTTACCACCCTCAATCTAATGGACAGACTGAAAGAATGAACAGAACGCTTAAACAGTTTCTACGGTTATACGTTAATTCAAGACAGAGTGACTGGGCGGAACTGCTGCCTTCGGTAGAATTTGCTATCAACTCGCATCCTGCTACTTCTTCGGGGTCTTCTCCCTCTATGGACGACAACCGCTTCCTCCTCTGCCAATTCCCTTGTCAGTGGATTCTCCTGCCGTACAGGCCACTGCAGCGGAGTTATCTCAGCTTTGGAAGCAAACGAAGGATATACTCCTTAAAGCAGGACAGAAAGCAAAAAATATCTATGATGCTCACCATCAAGAGGCACCTCAGTTTCAACCTGGAGACAATGTCTGGCTGAGTACCAAGTTCCTCCATCTTAAACTACCTTCAGCACATTTTGCACCTCGCTATGTAGGACCCTTTGTTATACTTCAGCGCTTGGGAAATCTGACATACAGTTTGAAACTACCCCCATCAATGAGAATACATAACGCCTTCCATGTCTCTCTGTTAAAACCCTTGATGCTCTCAGAGTTCTCTAAGAAGACCCCAGAACCCACTAACCTGGACACGGAGGATGATATGAAGTATGCTGTAGATGACATCTTGGATGTCCGTAAGAGAGGCAAGATGTGGGAATACCTCATCTCCTGGGAGGGTTATGGACCAGAAGAAAACTCTTGGGAGTCTCTGGCCAACATCATGGATAAAGACATGGTACGTCAATTTCATCTCGCACATCCTCGAAAACCCAGACCACCAGGAAGAGGTTCTGGAGGGGGCCCTTTGAAGGGGGGTACTGTTGCGTCCATCGGTTGCAGACAGCTGCGACTGCTCTGCCTCACCTCTCTTTTTCCCTTTTCCTCCTCCATTGGAAGGATGGCTGCCTCCGCTGCTGTTTGCCGAAACCCTCATTGTCTCTGAGCCAGCATGGGCATCCCTGTCCACCATGCTTCTTTCTGAGGCCTCCTAGGGCACGCGCAAGCATGCTTCCTACGTTTTTGAATACGTCATGGTGGGAACCTCAGGGGCAGCCCCACCGCTTGACGTCAGTACCTCCGGATATTTAAACCTCCGCTCCGCTCCAATTGAACAAGTTAGCAAGGACTTCAGTTTTGCTACTCTGACCACTTCTAAGCTGCTCGCTTGGATTCCTCACTACCCTCCAGGGTATCTCACTACTACGGAAGCTCTGGGTGCCCGCTCCATGGGGGCCTTGTACTTTATCTCGTCCTCCTGGGTTATCTGCCTAACCTTAAGGACACTCGCCCCTCGGGGGTCCTGTCTGCTTTCCTTCAGGAACCCTCAGTGCTCCTAGGTACTCACTCCTCAAGAGCCTATTCTGCTATAGTATCCTGCACCTTGGACCTTGGGTCCCTCTCTTCATTCAACTACTGAAAGAAGTTATCAGCACTGCTACTCTGTGAGTATCACTATGCTCCAGCTCTCCTGTTTCCACCCTTCAGGTTCACGGCCTATCCCGCGCTGCAGAACAGTACTGGACCTTTGCTACATCTGGGTGAGACCATCATCTACAGAGCCTGTCTGAGCTTACTGTGATATTGCTGGACTACAGCATTGTCCGTTCCTTGGACAAGATTCTACTCATCAACTGCAGTATAATAAAGCTTTCTCTCCTCAGTGTCTGCTTACTAGAGTCTAGCCAATCGTTGTGGCTCCCCATGGGGCCACTCCCTGTGGGAGGAGTCATCGCCACTTCGACCAAGAGTCCACAATATGCCACAAACCCAACATGTTATCTGCAAAAGGAATCAGTCAACAGTGCACAAACATACTTAGTGTAAGGGATAGGGGGCATGTGATCCCTAAGTGCTACAGTGTAGTCATTGAAGCCTCAAAGGTGAATCCCTGAGGCCTATGCTGGCAGCCAGAGAATGCACCCTATAGCAATTCAGTCTGGAGCTATCTTTTTCAGCTGCTTCTTCTGCAGGTTGAGCCCTTGTATTGAGGCGGCCAGCAGGACTTAGGCAGGTCCATAGGGCAGA
This sequence comes from Rhinatrema bivittatum, assembly GCF_901001135.1. Classification (NCBI taxonomy): domain Eukaryota; kingdom Metazoa; phylum Chordata; class Amphibia; order Gymnophiona; family Rhinatrematidae; genus Rhinatrema; species Rhinatrema bivittatum. The sequence continues at coordinate 710,530,046 of NC_042615.1, read as the reverse complement.
GGTGCTACTTTGACTCCAGAGACACACTAGAGAGAGAGTAGATAGCAGCTTAAGAGGGTCAGGGGAGAGCCAAGATTGGGACAGGTAGGAGGCAAGAATAGTTGAGGCCAGGCAAGAGGTCAGGTCCATGTGGCAGTGAATTATAATCAGGTCCAAGCAAAAGGTTGGGATCCAGGTGGCATAGAATCATGGTTAGGTCCAAGCAAGAGGTCAAGATCCAGAGAGACAAGCTGGGGGTAAATGTAGACACACAGAAAATACTGGAAGAAGCAAAAAGGAAGGCAAGCTGGATAGAGCTGGACTTGAAGGAAAGGCTGGACGAGACTGGATTGGAAGGCAAGGCTGGATGAGGCTGGATTGGAAGGGAAGAATGCTGAAGCAACACACTCTGCTAGTCAGAAGACCCATTGCTGAGGCAAGGAGAGGAAGTCCGGGGAGCTCTTATATAAGGGCTGAAGTGCTGACATCATTAGTGAGCACTGTGGGCATTTTCCCGCAATGGGCCCTTTAACTACCATGTGGTCGGGCGCATGTGCACCTAAGGCAGACTGGAGGAGTGGCGGTCAAGGCAGTATTCAGCACTATATTATGAGGGGACACTGACGGTATCCTGCTATGACCCAAGGCTGAGTTGTTGGCAGCATCGGGGGTAAGCCCAGAGGCTTTCAGAGCTTTCCTTTGAGCAGCAAATCCTAACACATAGTGTGTGTGCATCTGTGTCTGTGTGTCAGAGACATTTTTTCACACAGTGAGGGATATCTCTAGAAAGAGAGAGACTGAGTTTGTTTCACTAGCAAACTGCTAACTCTGCTTGGTAAGTAGGCACTGTGCTTGCTAAGCACTGACATGAACTCAGTCTGTCATCTTGATTGAGTGTGTGTGACATTTGGTATTAGAGTGTCATTGTTGAGTGCTGGTACTATATCAATAAAGAATATTGTGATATCAAAACTTCTAATTCCATCAGGCCTTTGAGAGAAAAGGAGAGAGGAGAAAATGTCACCAAGCAGAAAATGAAAGGGGCAGAGGATTGGGTGTTGCTGCAGAGCCATATCAGCTTGTCAGAAGTACAAGCAACGTTAGTAGCAGAATGAAATAAGGGAATCCTGCCCCTAAACTTAAAATACATTTTTTTTAGCCACAGAAAGCTAGAAATGCAAGCTGGCTGAAGCGATAAGAAATTGAAAATGGGATAGCATGTGGCACCATCAGTGGCCGAGATATGGATGGGCCTGGGTGGGCCATTGCCCACCCACTTTTCATTCAGACCCACCCAAATTATTTTGCGGGTGTTGGAGGCCAAGAGAAAATAGCCAGCAGCAGTTTGACATCCATAGGAAGTGAAAAAAAAAACTAAACGTAAGAACTTTACTAGGCTGTAGATTAGAAATCAATTGGTTCAGTGCAGCTGCAGTCAGCTAGATTAGCAGAAGGATCAGCGGAAGGGGAAAAGGATCTTGATGCACGCTTGCTTGCTTCCTGAGAGGAATCAGTAGGAGAAGCATTCCTAGCAGCAGAGCACATGGGCAGCGAGCCTAAGAGGAGTCAGTAGGAGGAGCATTCCTAGCAGCAGATGACTTGGGCAGGACCTGGCCAGGACTCGGGAATGACACAGCACTCTGGCCTGCACTACACACTAATCTGTAGCAGTAAGAACGCAGGGTCTTGAAGAAGAGGAGCCGAGTATGGAACAACATTAGACCCTGGAGAGCATCCCCTCCCCATTCTGTAATTCTGTGCCAGGACTCAATACACTAATGCTGCAGCTCCTCTAGTAGCCAGCATCATGCCTCTCCTCCCCCCGTGGTTCTATTATTTTTAGTTTGAATCGCGCGGAGCTCTGTAGATACAGAGCACTGCATGGTTAAACAAAACATCATTGAACCACATGGGAAGGGTGAGGAGTGGTGCCAACTACTGGAGGAGCTGTAGCATTATGTGTATGGAGTCCTGACACAGGATTACAGAAGGAAGATGTGAGAAAGGATACCAGGCATAAGCTCCAGGTGGTAGGGAGATAAATAGAGACCAGGGAAAAATGAAAATTTAGGGGTTGGGGAGAGAGGGATGGATGTAGGTGTTTAGAGATTTGAGGGGAGGAGGAATGGAATATTCAGAGGATATTGGGGTCTCAGGAATTTGGGGAGCGGGAGGAGTGGGAACTCAGGTATTGACTGGCTATGGGGAAGTTATTACCTGGGAATTGGGTGGGTGTAGTGGGAGAAGGATGACCTGGATTAAGTGTGGTTTGGAGGGAAGGTGGGATAAGATTGTATTTCTTTATTTCTTTATTTATTTATGTATGAACTATTTATTTATTTATGAACTGGTGGGAAGAGTGACGGGGGATGCTAGATTTGGAGAGATAGCAGGGACTTGGAGACTGAATAAGGTTTGGGGAAACAGTGGTGATTTCATAGTTGTATGGGGGGTATGTGTAGAGGGGTGTTAGATGGGCTGGGCGGGTATGAGCTAGAGGTTTGAATTGTATTTGAGATAGGTGCAAGAGAAGGGTAAGAAGTGCATGAGAATTGCTGTGAATGATGGAGATGGGTGAGAGACATTAGAAAGATATGGGTTTGTGAAGAGGGTGAGAGACAGAAATGGGGCTGGGAAGGAGGTTAAATGGGTAATTGGAATCTGGGTGGGGGTTGAGAGACAGAAGAAAATGGCTGTAAGCACACAAAAGGATTAGTAACAGGGAAAGTGATGGGAGTTAGTGAGGGGGCGAGAGGCAAAAGAATGTATATGAGGATTGGGGAAGGGGTGACTACCAAGGGTAGGACTTGGAATGGGTGAAAGACAGGGGAGAAAAGAGGCTGCGGATGGAGTGAGAGACAGGGTGGGGGAAATGAAAAGGCTGCGTAGGTGGTGAGAATGGCGAGAAAGGCTAGGAAGAAGTGAGAGAGAGAGTGATAGAAAGCTGTATAGGTGAAAGGTGAAAAGGAGATTGGGGAGAAATCTAGCTCTGAATGGATAGAAAGACAGAGAAGAGAAAAGACATAAAAGGGAAAGATCAATGTGTGAAAGCGATGTAGGGGAGAAAATGAAGGAGAGAAAAAAAATGGAAGAAAGACTCTGGAAAAAGAGTTTGAAGAATGACCAGAGGCCAATACATTTAAGAAAGAAAATGTCCAGACAAGAGAGATAGAAAAAGCATTTTATTTTCAATTTAGCAATAGGGAAATGTTAAATTTGGGAATGTAAATTTCTGATATCTTTATATTTTCTACAGTATAGAAATAAAGAAATGCATTTCTGTTTCTTTTTATCCAGTGTTACACTGCCTACAAGACTGGTGGTTTCCAGTTTAAATTTCGTCTACATATTTCTGTTTCTAATTCATGGTACCTTAATCTGCATGTGACCAAGGCGAGGGATTCTGCTAGCATGCGGTTCCTGTGTAGGGATCTGTAGCAGTCCAGCATATTCCGTTTTCCCAATAGGAGGTATATTATGTTCTGTGCCTTTTGCAATATTTGCAGTGCTGTCTTTTCATAGGCAATTTTAATTTAATTTCAGAGGTTCATATTCTCCTTTATAACTGAGAGAGTTAAATAAAATGGTCCTTGTGAGTGAGTTCTGGGAGTTAGGATTGTTATGGTATAGTAGATTTGATCTGTAGGTCTTGAGTGACTTGTTTTTGCAGGGATTTGTGTTGAGTGCCTGGTAGAGATGTGAATCGTGTCCTCGATCGTCTTAACGATCGATTTCGGCTGGGAGGGGGAGGGAATCGTATCGTCGCCGTTTGGGTTTTTAAAATATCGTTAAAATCGTTAAAATCGTGAACCGGCACACTAAAACACCCTAAAACCCACCCCGACCCTTTAAAATAAATCCCCCACCCTCCCGAACCCCCCAAAATGCCTTAAATTACCTGGGGGTCCAGCGGGGGTCTGGAACGACCTCCTGTAATCGAATCGTGTTGTCTTCAGCCGGCGCCATTTTGCAAAATGGCGGCGCAAAATGGCGCCGGCCGTAGACAACACGATTCGACTGCAGGAGGTCGTTCCGGACCCCCGCTGGACTTTTGGCAAGTCTTGTGGGGGTCAGGAGGCCCCCCCAAGCTGGCCAAAAGTCCCTGGGGGTCCAGCGGGGGTCCGGGAGCGATCTCCTGCCGCGAATCATTTTTCCGTACGGAAAATGGCGCCGGCAGGAGATTGATTTCAGGAGGTCGTTCCGGACCCCTGCTGGACTTTTGGCAAGTCTTGTGGGGGTCAGGAGGCCCCCCCCAAGCTGGCCAAAAGTCCCTGGGGTCCGGGAGCGATCTCCTGCCACGAATCGTTGATTTGCGGCAGCAGATCACTCCCAGACCCTCGCTGGACCCCCAGGGACTTTTGGCCAGCTTGGGGGGGCCTCCTGACCCCCACAAGACTTGCCAAAAGTCCAGCAGGGGTCCGGAACGACCTCCTGCAGTCGAATCGTGTTGTCTACGGCCCCGCCATTTTGCAAAATGGCGGCGCAAAATGGCGCCAGCTGAAGACAACACAATTCAATTGCAGGAGGTCGTTCCGGACCCCCGCTGGACCCCCAGGTAATTTAAGGCATTTTGGGGGGGTTCGGGAGGGTGGGGGATTTATTTTAAAGGGCCGGGGTGGGTTTTAGGGTGTTTTAGTGTGCCGGTTTTCCCGCCCTCCCCCTTCCCCTCCCCCTTCCCCCGATTTACGATTTTTTTGACGATAAATCGGGGGAATTGTTATTATATCGTGGCTCTAATGATTTTTGACGATTTAAAATATATCGGACGAAATTTTAAATCGTCAAAAAATGATTCACATCCCTAGTGCCTGGTGTGGAGGTAGTTTGTGTTCCTGTTACTAAAGCAACTCCAGAATTTGAATATTCATTTAAAGTTTTATATTTAAAAGCATAATGCCCAATTATTTGTGCTAACAGGATCATTATTTGGAGAGGGGAATCATGATTGGTTCCATTAGTACAATTTTGGTAGGTGCCTATTGGTCTGAGCCCTAAGTCTTTTAAATATTTAGCAATGCCTCTGGGAGAACTTGGCAGCATATTTGGTTAAGAGAGAGGCAGAAAGGGAGGTTGTTTGTTAGAGTGATTGCTGAGGATAAGGTGAGATTGAGATGATTTGAGAGGGAGACTAAAAGACTACTGGAGACAGGGTGGGAGATCAGAGAGAGACTGCAAAGGACAGGGTCTGGGAACTGAAACTAGAGAGAAAGAGACAGACTACTGGGGACAAGGGGGTTGAGAGAAAAGCAACATGGGACAGGTTGGGGCATGGGATATTAGTCTTCTCCTCATGCCCACCTATATTAATCTCAGGCCCTGCTAAAACATCAGTTCTGGCTATGCCACTAGCCACCATTACCTACTCCTCTTCTTCTTTCTTTGGAGCAGGTTAAAAGACAGGAGAGTCATTTGAGGCTGGTGTTGGCAGGGCAGGGCCAAGGACAGGGCAGCTGAAGTGCAACACCAAATCCTGCAGCACTTTTCCATGATTACTGCTTCTGGGATAATGGAGGTAGTATTTTCAGAAATTGATTCTGAAGAAGAATAATGTCTGGCATTTTCAGAATCAGAAAATTTTGAAGAGCTAATAGCTGAATAGAATTTGGTAGCTCTGGTCAACATCCCTGGTCTGTAGGGACTTTAGAGGAAGAACCTGAGACTTGCACAATTTATTAGTAAGACTGTGGTAAATTGAGAGAAGGTACTTGGGTGTCTGACAAATTCTGGTATGTAGCAACCACTTACAGAAACACCTCCCCTTAGCATTGGCATCAGAGGAGGGCAGCAGTACTAGCCTGGGAACCCCCTATGCCACTCATATCAGAAAGCAAAGGGAAGTAATTTTCCTAATCTGACCCCATAGATCTTTCTACCAGTTACGCTGCAGGTCAGGAACCTCCTGCCATGATTCTGCAGGGGCAAACCACCATAGAGGAAATTGGGTGTTATTTCATGGCACTGTCCCAGGGCAAGAATCAGGCAGCATCCAATGTAGTGATGAGATGCATTGGGGAAGTGATTGCCCTGGATGACCAGCCCTTGCAGCTAAAAGAGAACATGGGCTTTAAGTCTCTGATGCACTTCTTAGCCCACAATTAAAAAGTACCCCCCAGGTCTACATTTAGTAGGTAGGTTATCCCTACTGGGTACAATCGGTGCCATAGTGGCATGCAGGTATAGCTGGCTAAAATAGAGGGTAGTAGCATGCATTTTACCAGTGACATCTCTGGACTAGCATGAATGCTATGTGTGCCTACCTCTCCCTGATGTCACATTAGTGGGAGCTGGCTGAGGCAGGGGCAGGTAACAGCTTTAGTGGGGCCCGTGAATCAGGGTGGGTTGTGCTGCATACCTAGGTGGACTGTCCTGCATTCTCAGGTGATGGATACCTCATACCTCATGCAATATCCTTAAAACTATAAGAAAGATTCTGGAGGACTGTCATCTAGACCAGTGGTTCTCAACCGGTGTGTCGCGACACACCAGTGTGTCGCCAAGAACATGCAGGTGTGTTGCCACACTTCCCGGTCCCCCGCTGACCCAGCTGCTCCCCGGTCCTCCTCTGCCCGGGCTTAAAATGCTGTCAGCCCGGGTGGATTGCGGCAGAACAGCTGGAGTCAGCGGCATCGGCATGGTCTCTTCTTCCCGCCCCCGCGGCCCGGAAGAGGAAGTGGTGAGCAGCGGGTGCGAGTGCGGGAAGAAGAGACCATGCTAGTGTAGTCAGCGTCGGCCCGAAGAACAGAAGAGAGGCGCGGTCTGAAGAATGTGCAGCGCGGCTCGGAGGAAAATGAAGAAGAGCGACAACCCCCACGGCCGATGGGACTCCTTTCTCTGCGAGGGCTGAAAATGAAGGAGGTTAGGGTTGGGAGGAGGCTGCTGCTGCCACTAGTTCCGGGGAGGGAGGGAAGGAGAGAGAGTGAATGAACAAGCATGTGTGTTTGAGATCCTGTGTGTGTGTATGTGTGTGAGTGAGATAGCATGTATGTGAATGATTGAGAGCCTGTATATATGAAAGAGAGTATGTCTGTGATTGAGAGCCTGCCTGTGTGAGAGAGAGAGCATGAATGTAAGTTTACAATTGGGAACCTGTATGTGTAAGTTTGGAATTGAAAACCTGTTGGTGTGAAAGAGTATGTGTGTATGATTGAGATCCTTTGTGTGTGAGAGAAATCATGTGTATGTATGATTAAGAGCCTGTGTGTATATGAAAGAGCATGTGTGTCTGTGTGTGATTGAGAGCTGGTTTAGGTGAGGGAGCATGTGAGTATGTGATTGAGAGCCTGTGTGTAAATGAGAGAAAGAGAGAGAGCATGTTTGTAAGCTTGTGAATGAGAGTCTGTGTGTGAGAGAAAAAGATAGCATGTATGTGTGTGATTGAAAGCCTGTGTGTGTAGGCGTGAAAAGATAGCATGTGTGTAAATGTGTAATTAAGAGCCTATATAAGTGAGAGAAAAAGCATGTGTATATGTGAGTGACTGAGAGCATGTGTGTATAGGTGTGTAATTGAGAGCCAGTGTGAGAGAGCACTGTTATGTGACTGAGAGAGAGGAGAAAGTTCCAAGAAAACTACCTCTCCTCCTGCTAATTCAAAACAATCTCAGGAGACCTGGATATCAAACTTTCCCAGGTATGCAGAGGAAAACAATTTTTGTATCCTTATTTTTCATTACTGGGTCTTTGTGTCTGCTATTTTGAAATATTTTATTGGTATCTAGAAATTTTTTATATGAGTTTTTAATTATTGGATATTCCACTCATCAGCTGTTTCGAAATAATCTGTTCTTTTTGTTAGTATGGTTTTACTGCTACTGATTTTATATTTCTTGATTTGTTTTATAAGGATGGGTGATATTTCTTTTTTCCTTTATTACACTGCATACAGAGACTCTGGCTTGTTGGGGTTTCCAATTCAGTTTTTGTCTGCATGCTTCTATTTATGCATTTTGGTCTCTTTATTCTTTGTTAGGTGAGGGTCAGCACATGTGATTCAGGTTTTCTGCTGGCGTGTAGTTTCTGTGTAGGGCTCTATAGCAGCCTGACTTGGTCCGTTTTCCTAATAGGAGGTGTATTGGTGTCTTAAGGCCTGGTGTAATATTTTCAATGTTGCCTTTTCTTAGGTAAGGTGGTTACTGTTTAAGTGCTGGAAATTGGTGCTGTTTTGGTGTGGGATGTTTACTATTTATGCAATTTTTGTTCAGACAGAATACATATGTTTTCCTTGTCATTTTAAACAATAAAAATAAATTACCGGACCTTTACTTTTTATTTCCGCCGTGAATTGTAATGAGCAGTGTGTCACACATGTGAGCATGGCCTGTCAGGTGTGTCACGATGGGAAAAAGGTTGAGAACCACTGATCTAGACTGAAGAGGCAGGAGTGTTCATGCAGATTATTTGATGACAGATAGTGGGAAAAATATGATAAGGCCAGTGAAATAAGAGGGATATTAGGGGATTTGTTGCTTTACCCACTTGCAGTACCTGGCAGTGAGGGATGCCTTGGGGCTGGGGCCCAAGGAACATGAGATTGCAGTCCTAAGGTTGTTGATAGAGTTGCAGGAAAATAGTGGAGCATTTTCATTTTAGTATGAAGAGTGTGCAGCTTCTCCATGACAAGCAGGAATAATTCAGGATGCCTCATAAACATTTGATTCAAGATATTGACACCTGGTGGAACTCCACCTATCTGATAATGCAGATGTTAGTGGAACAGCAGACACCCCTTCATGACCTGTCTCTGGAAATGGAGAGAGGTGTGGATCGCTCTTATGGCAAAATGATTGGGTAGCAATGAGGCCGCTGATAGAAATCCTGAAGTCCTTCAAGGATATTACAGAGGATATGAGTTTCCGAAATGCCATCCTAGGCATTTCGGAAACTAGGTGAGGTCTTCCCTATAGTAAATATTCTGGAGGAAAAGATTAGAAGGTTTCCGAAAGCAAGAGGGAATTAAACAGGGGTGCTGCACTTTGTGGATTTGGTGCCCTAACAATTTCAATTTAGTTCATTTTTTTCTTTTCAGGGTTTTATTTTCATTAAGATTTGGTTAATTTAAATTTTTTTTTTCAGTTTGCCAAATAAAAAAAAAAAAAAGGACCCCCCCCCCACCAAATGAAAAAAATATAAACAAAATACCCTCCCAAACAAAATAAACAGGCCTCCGTCAAGACCAGACCTCAGTGTGAAGGCCTAATCTGAGCCCTCAGCTAGATACTGGGTCTGACCCAAGGCCTGGCCCTGGCGTAAAGGCTCAACCTCTGTTCTGCTCCTAGTGCCAAGACCCAGATCCAGCACAAGGGACTGACCCCAGGCCTAGTACAGCCCAATGTCTGGTCTCATTGTTAAGGCCTAAACTTGATACTGGGGCCAAGCCTGAGGTTTGATTCTGTTGCCAAGGTCTAGGACCAGGCCTCCAACATCTTCTTCAATCTTCATAAATTGATGCCGTCCTCTTGAACAATGTGCTACAGCATCATTTTTTGAAGATTGAAGAAAGAACATGTTGAGGGGCCTGGTCCTAGGCCTCTGGGCTTGGCTTCAGTGCTGGCCCTAGACCTAGGCCCCGGTAATGGGATAAAGCCTCAGGTGAGGTGGGCTTAAGTCTTAGAAATGGGATCAGACCTTGGGCCAGGCCCTGGCATAGGACCTAGACCTTGGCAATGGGATCAGGGTTCACGCTGGGCCTTGACATAGGGACCAGGTCTTGGGCCATGCTCTGATGCTGGGCCTGGCCCTTTGAGATGAGACCAGGCCTCAGGCTGGGCCCCAGTGTTGGGTGTAGGCATCTGCAACAGGACCAGGTGAAGGCCTAGTCCTGCAGAGGCCTGTTAATTTATTTATGCATGAATACGATAATACACAAACAATTTGGGGTATATATGTAGAATGCTATTTTTGGTTTGTTCCAATTGGAACAAACTGAAAATGGCTTCATTTGTTTCATTTTATGCATTCATTTTGCACATCAATAATAATAGGTACAAGAAAGATTGAAACTACTGACAGAAAACAATTCTTACATGCTTGCCATGCTTTGTGGCCCATGGGTGAAAGGGGGTCTTGCCCGTAGCTTCCAGCATTTCACTTACATGAAGGATATACTGCAGCTAGGGTGCATGAACAGAGCATGAGAAGCAGAGGTGCAGTGGAGATGGAGCTCAGGAAAGAGTGGCTACCCTAGAATATACTGTGAACAAGGGAAGTACCCTGTGAACTACCACTTTCTCCACCACCTCAATATGCCACAGCCATGTTGCCTCCATAGAACCATTTCTCCTGATACAGGCCATAGATAAAGCAGCTACCAACAGCACCAAAGAAAAGGAAATGCCAGCAGAAATTTCTGAGGTTCATATTCAGCTGTATTCCATTCTGCTAGTTAGCCAGTTAACTGGGTAATTAGTGCTGTATATTCAGAGGCACAGCCATCTCACTGAATATACCTGGCTATCTTACTGTTAGCTGGTTATGTATAACTGGCTAATTTTAGGAGAGTCCTTTGCCCTGACCAGAGTTGGTCAGATAAATCAGCTGGCTAACTCTGAATATTGAATTGGCCGGTTAATTTATCTGGCCAACTCAGTTCCTCCCCAATCTACCCATTCCCCGCCCTTGACTTGGGTCTCACAAAAAGCTTAGCTGGCTAAGTCAATTAGGCAGCTAAGTGACACTCGCTGACTGTAGCTTGATGTTCAGTTGCTGGGCCCATCATAGCCTGCTATCCGATAGAGGCCACCAAGGACATGGCCACATATCTGCTGACATATTGGGCATACAAGTCCATGGTCTAGCCGGAACTGACCAAGGTGGCTCAGCATTATCTTTCCTGGTTCCCAACCAGCGTGCCCAGTAAACTTGTCTTCTCAATGGAGTTGGACATCTTGAACCCTCATTTCTCAAGACTAGTACCAGATTTGATAGAAAAAATGGCCTTTTGAACATCAATCTGCCTTTGCTTGGTTTCCCAGAATTTCATGTGAGTAGCAGTATGACTGAAAGCACCTTGAGAGTCTTGCTGCTACTCTGCCTAGCTACCATGCCCCTTATGCTACATCTTGGGGGTTTTGCTGCCAATCTACACTGCTGCTATATTTCTTATGCTATACTTTGGGGGTCTTTCTGCAAATCTGGTTGCTGATATACTGCGTGTGTTATAGCTTGGGGGTCTTGCTGACAATCTGCCTTTCTGCTATATCCCTTATGCTACACCGTAGGTATCTTGCTGCCACTATGCTTGCTGCCCTGTTCTTGATGCTACCCCTTGGGAGTTTTTCTTCCATTCTGCCTTGCTGTCATACCCCTGATATACCACCTTTGAGGTTTTGCTGCCTCTCAGCCTTGCTGCAGTACCCCTTATGCTACACTTTGGGGGTCTTTCTGTCTTGCTGGCATTCCTGACTTCAACCTTGATGTGTTCTTGTCACTGTGAAAAGCCACTTTGTTCCTCTCATTGTGCCTTGGAGTCTTCATGTCACGCTTTGTACAGCTTTTTCCCTCTGTTAGCGCCTTGGGGTTTTTCCTGTCACCTTTGTTGCTTCTTTCCCCCTTCTTGGTTCCTTAGAATTCTCATGCCACTATTAGTACTCTTTTTTCGCCTGTCATGCTGACTTTGTGGGTTCATGCCATAGTTGCTGTTGCCCTCTTTTGAAGCCTTAGAATGTTCATGCCACTCTTGCTGCTGCTTTGCTCCTCTCTCAGTACCTCAGATAATTCCTGCCTCTGTTGTTATCCTTTTGCCCCTCTTCAGACCCTTAGACTATTCATGCAACTTTTGCCAGAGTCTTCATGCCCTAGAGTTCTCTTTCCCCTTTTGATGATGTCTACTCACAAATTTCATTAGAATTGATTAGAAAACCTAATTTTAGAGTTCAAAATAAGCTGCATTGCTTTCCCTATGATTTTAATGGAAAACAAAAAGCAAATGGAACAAATAAACATTTTTTTTTCATTTGAAATGAACCAAATGAATGGAGGTGACCTACAAAATGAATAAACAAACTGAAATGAAAATTTTGCATCTGCACATCCCTAGGAAATTGAACCCTTAAATGAGTTTGCTGCTTTCCAATAATAATGATCCCAATAAGGATCATGCTTCAACTTATAATGAGTCTGCACTAACTGAAATTTCACAAAAGACCTTTGTAATCTTCATATACTGTAGCCTAAAAAAACAAACATTACCATGATAAATATTTGTTGTTTTCTTCGATAAGCAGAGAATAATTGATTAAAATGATATGATTCTTATCATTTGCATAGGGTCTGTGTATATATAAAATTCAATATATATTTTTTAAATAGAAACACAAGGTAAACGTCTTCAAATAGTCACAAGTCCAGCTGACTCCTCTACAAATGATGTTTTCATAAACAAAGTACATCATTTTTGCAAATGCACTAAGACTACTGATAACTTGTTATCATGGTATTTAACTGATTGAGTTGTTTTACATATTTATTCACGGAATTTCCTTTTGGTCTTTACTGATGTCTTTTTTAGTCTCCCTTTTATTTTTCCTTTAGCAGATAGCATGGGGAGTAAGTTAAAAACCATCCTTGCAAGGACTTATTCCGTTCCCACCCTCTATCCATCCTGAGCTCATCTCCAACCCAGTGATTTTCTGTCAAGTTATGCTAGGTTGCAGACCTGGAAACTTTTGTTGCTGATCTGGAATTTTTTTTTAACTTGTTCCCTTTGTCCTATTGTGAAAAAGCGGAAGGTGAATGCTGCTGCTGGCCCTGACCCAATTCCTTTATTTTAATTGTATTATTTTTAGAAAATTACCATTATATGTTACAGTGTTGACCTGAAACTGAAGGACATTAGATTGTACTGTCAGGAGAGAGGGGGAAAATCTGTCCTGTTTGCTGGGCATAAAAACCAAATATAAATTGCACATTGAATGATTTGTTAGATATTCTCTGCTGGAGTAGAGAGGTCAGGAAATTGTAATTTGTATGATAGAGCATCCCTTATTTTAGTATGGGTGAGTTGGAAAAGAATGTATATGTGAAGGTTAGAAGGTAGTGTGTTTACTGTAGTCCAAGCCAGGATGAATGAGGCCCAGGGCTGGCGGAAGCACTAGGCAACGTAGGCCTGGGCCTAGGGCGCTGACCATTAGGGGGCACGAGCAGTGGCGGGAAAGAGGAGTAGGGACTCGAATCTCCTCTCCTCTTTGCTGCTGCTGCTCATGAGCCATGTGGGGCCGCTGTTGCTCGCGAGAGGTAGGAGTCGGGGCTGCGACCATGGAGGCGCGAATGGGGGGAGGTGTCGGTGCAACCGAGGAGGTGGGGGGGGGGGGGGGGGGAAGGCAGAAGGTGTCTAAGGCGCCTAAACCCCTTGCTCTGACCCTGATGAGGCCATGATTTGTATGAGAATTTTCAAGGGATGTGAGGTAAGTATCAACTGATATGGTCTGCTCTGTGGTTTTGAGGTATGTAATAGGGCTCCTGTAATGTGTTGTATATATATATATATCTCTGTACTAAATTTTGCTGTGGGATGTATTGTCTATTCAACTGCATAATATTTTACATGCTGCTCTTCCTATTTATGATTCAATGAAATGTTGAAATACATGTAATAATAATTTTGTATTTCTTTTCTTCCTCTCCAGAGTAAGTTCAAGGTAGATTACAACAATTCAGGAATAGGTCTGTGCCTCAAACAGCTTAGAATCAAACAGGGTAATTTTGAAAGGAACATGCATGTGCCCATAAACGCACGTATCGGTGTGTGAGCAGAGATCCGCTGCAATTTTAAATCATGCACGCAAGCACACGCATATCATTTAAAATGCTTCTCCCTAGTGAATGTGTGTGCATGATCTTAAGAGGTGGACTGGCTCGCATAAATATCCCACATGTACTTTCGCTATGGATTAAGTCGCTTTTATGCGCATATGCAGGCGGATTTTAAAACATGCTCGTGCGAGGGAAAAACCAGTTTTCCCAAGTAGTCCACGAGTTTCTCTAGTTCATATCAAGGTATTTAAGACCCCATTGGTTCTTTATCCTGCAAGCCCTCCACTTGTCCCTAAACCCTAAAGCTGTGCTAAAATCCCTACAACTCAAGATCTCCAGGCTGTTTCCTCATCAATACCAGCAGTAAAAGTTATACAGATAACAAGTCGTCGCACGCCATGGTCAGCCTTTTTAAAATACGGACTTATGCACACAAGTCTTGACCATTCCCCAGAATGCCCGTGCCCCTTCCCTTTTCCACCTCCTTATTCTTGATGCATGCACGGATATTTGCACGCATATTTTATGGCTTCCACGGTGCTTGCGCAGTGCACTGCCTGTATATGGGCATTTTTGCGAGAGCGATGCTTTTAAAATTGACTTGAAAGTGAGTGCCCGAGGCAACAGGAGATAAAGTGACTTCTCCAAGGTCACAAGGAGTGTCAGTGACTGAAGTGAGATTTGAACCTTGGCTTCCCTGGGTCCTAGTCCACCATGCTAATCACAAAGCCTTACCACCTTCTTCTTAAAACCTGTTTTAGTTGTGGATGAGACAACAATTTATTCTAAAATTTTATTTCTGTAATGAAAACTCGTCCACTGAAGCATTCTGTGATGACTTTAGATTGGATTTCACTGTCCAAATTAGTCTTCTTTCCATTTGGGTCTCCTGCAAAGTTATTCATTTGCCAAACTACAAAACTGAAATGCGTTCTTCAGAAAAAAATCTGGTTAATTCAATTGCATCACAGTTTTTAAGTTACTGCCTTCTTGTGACCTTTCTCTAAATCAAGATGTTAAAATAGTACACTGTCTTGTTATGCAGATTGGTCTTGCATTCTTCTCTCTGTTTTGTATACAGTGTCTATCGATTTCCCTGCTGCAGTCTTTCTCCAAATGCTATGTGTTCAAACCTTATCCACACACACAGATTTCACACATTCTTTTTCACAGTTCCTGGTTCATTTAATGCATACTACTTACAATAATTTAATTCAATTTATTAATTTATAAACTTCCTCTTCAAATCAGAAATTTCTGCAAAGCAGTGTACAATATAAAACAAAAATGATTACAAATACCATAATAATAAATACAAAACCAAATACACACAATAAAATTTTCATGATAAAACTTAATAGAAATCTTAAATGTAAAAAATAAAAAAAAACTTAACTTCTCTCCAGATTAATAATTGTCACAATAATTTATAATCCACTTTTATTTATTATATTTAGGTACTGTAGGTATTTCTCTATTCCCAGAGGGTTTACAATCTAAAGGGTACATTTTCTAAGCTGTGTTAGATGGTTATTACATGATAAACAGCATTTTCTGTACAGTAAATGCCTTGTGGTAGCGATAACAAATACATGTTATTTTACCCCACATATTTTGAAAATTGTAATCAGTGGCTTGGCATGCAAATGTTTTGCAAATGCATGCAAAGCAGCTCATTACTAGTACATTTTATAGCAATAAAATAATGTGGCTTGCCTGAAAAATCACAAGCTGCATTATTTTCCTGAAAGTTAGCTACAAATCAAGAGTTGTAGCTAACTTTCCCCAGGAGTATTGGGGCATTAAGGTACATCCCAATGCTCCCAGGCAATTTGTTAAAGGGCTATTGTGGCCTGATTGACTCCGCACTCCATCGTGTTGACACTGCACCGAGATCTTATGAGACCCCGTACCATTGCCTGCTGCCTCTAGGTATGGCACTAAAGTAAAAAAACTGAACATAAAGTTTAATTTGCATGGCAAATGCCCTTCCTCTTCACAAACCTGTCCCTTTGCTATAAAATCCCCCTGGATTCCAAATTCACACATTTTAGCCTTAAGACCACCCACTCTATCCTACATCATGAGCATACCATTATTGAGTGGTAGCCTAGTGGAGCCCTGAGTGCCTCATAGGCTCCAGGCCCATCGCTATCTGAAACCAAATTGGCACCGACTGACCACTATACAAGTTATGCCCCTAGCATGTGATAGAGGCATACATTTTATACTGGCCAGAGCCATTTACGATGGCCCCAGAGTCCAGGGGTCACTCCACTAAGCTGCCAGGTCATTAAAGGTATATCCATCCATAGGGGTGGGCTAGGATGAGTCAGGGGATTGGAATTGGGATCTTAAGACCAGGGCAGTGGGAATTTATAACTGGGTGGGGTTCTTTTATAGCAAAGAGATGGAATTGCTAAGGGGGAAGGGGATTTGCCACAAGAATTAAACTTTATTTTCTTTCTTTCTATATTAGGGCTGCCCCTAGAGGCAGCAGAGGTGTGGAATGGAGGTCTTACAAGACCCCCGGAAGGTTTCAACACACTGGGGGGGGGGGGGGGGAATTTTATCAGACCACTATAGCCCTTTTAATAAGATGGTTGCCCCAGACTAAGGGGCTACATTTGTGCAACATTTGGGGCCTAATAACCTACAATATTTTTCCTATGGAGAAAATACTGTACAGTTTCCTAAGCCATAGTTCCAGCTACACTTTGGGGGAAAATATTGTGGCTAGTAAATGACCCCCTAAGTTTGTATCTGGGGCAATGGAGAGTGAAATGACTTGCCCAATGTCACAAGGAGTGTCCCAAGACTATAACTGGGATTGCACTCCAAAATCATAGAAAATTTAAAAGCCAGGTCTTTATGGTTTTTTGAAACAGAGCAAGATTGAACTGCTATCTTGCTTCTCTTGGTAACAAAATTCACAGTGTAGCTGCTGCCACCAAAAATGCTTTATTCCTGGATTTAGAGCATTTAAAATACTTGAGAGAGGAATAGACAATAAAGCCTGATATAAACACTGAGGATATCTGAGAGACTGGTAAGAATTGTAAAGCTGAATATATAGTAAGGATGGGCAGACTAGATAGGCCGTAATGTGTCTTTTTTTCTGTCTTCATGTTTCTATGTTTTTGTTTCTCTTTTTCTATGACTCACCCTCAATTCCCTTTCTGGCTGATATCAGATCAGCCAAACATTCAGATACTAAGATTCACAAATCCTAACCGTTCTAAGTAAAATTGACAGGATTTTAAACCTAATCCATGCCAGGATAGGAAGGAACTGAATGCAATTCTTATAAGAAAGGTGTGTGTCTCTCTCGCTCTCCTTGATTTACTTAGAATCAGCCTTCTGTGTGCATTCTGTACTAATTCAATTTTTGTCATGGTCCATTTGGAAATAATGAAAATTCAAAGCATTCTTATAATCTAACTGGTAGTGTTGCGCTGAGGATGGAAGGGAACGCCATGGTGCGCTCCCCAGCACGGGACAAGGAATGTGCGCCCTCGCAATGAGATGTCCCTGCTGGGAAGACTGGAGATCCTGACCCTCTACCGAACCTGCACGCTTCCGTGAGGCCACCAATGTAATGGTGGTCTCTGAATGTTCCAAGCCCTTTCAGATTAGCCACTGGGTGGCGGCTTGAAACGGCAGGCCGGACAGAGGCCATGGCCAGACGGAGATGTGGAACAAGACGTGGCAAGGCAGTCAAAGACATCAGATGTGGCAGGGCAGATGAAGACTCAAGGCGTGGCAAGGCAGACGAAGACAGGCATGGCAAGGCAGACCAGGCATGGCAGGACAAACAAGGACTCAAGGTGTTGCAGGACAGACAAAGACTCAAGGCATGGCAAGGTATGGACAGGCAAGGCAAGGCAGGGCAAGGCATGGCAAGACAGGCATGGCAAGGCATAACAAAGCATGGCATGGGAAGGCAAGACTAAAACCAATGGTTAAAAGTCCGGAACCTCCAGCAAACAATATCCGGAGTGGCTCCATGCTGCAAGGGAGATCCCCGGCACAGCTCCTGCCATGCCGGTGACGACATCAGGAGTCGGGCCGAGCCGGCCTGAAGATAGGTGAGCCTGCTAGTGGCCGTGCTGCAAGCAGGATCACAACAGGTAGATCATGAAAGAGAGAGAACCACCAGTTTCAAAACCTCCTGGACTACAAACTCACAAAGCATAACATTGAAAATGCACACCTTGCTATTTTAATAATATGTAGACACATTGATAAACTTGAATCCATTTGAACCGCCAAACTCAAATAACAATGTGGGGAACACACCATATGTAACGGATACTACGCTCACATTACCAGTAAGCCCTGGGCGATTTCATTTGCAGCTAAGAGCAGTATAGGTTAGTAAGTAGGGAGACTACCATTCTGAGCAGCCCCTCCCTTTGAGGGTGCTGAATGGCCATCCCCTTTGTGAGGCTTTTTAAGCAGCCTGCTCCTGAGAGCTCTGGAAGCAGTGCAAGTCACTTTTGAAGGTATAGGAGGTGTGTAGGAACTTTTGCTATTTTGGATTTTTGGCCTACTCTTAGGACTCCAGTAAACCCTGTTTGGAGTTTGTGAGTTGGGCTGGAGGATCTACCCTGCTTATCCACTCCCTGGAAGGTAGGGTCAACACCCCAGGCTATGTTGGGCTTTTGAAAGATGTTAATTTGCAGGAAGCCTAGTGAAACCCTGTGCACCACCTGGGCTCAGGATACAGGGAACCCTGTGTTTGGGGCTGTCCATATTAGGGAAGACCTGCCCCTCTTCACCCTCAACAAGGACAGAGGAAAGTTGATTTACCACAGTTTTTGGGGAAAAAGAAATTGTTTCAAGAAGATCTGGGAGGAAGTGTTTGCTGCCCCTCTTCCTGCCCATCAAAAGGAACAAGTAGAGCTGGGTCCCTCCCATCAGGGATTCATATAAAGATTAAAGAGAGTATTAGAAGATCACCAAACCATGAGTAAGAACTGTGAGAACACTGAAGGCCCCTTCAGAAGTCTTCACCCCCTGGGGAGAGAGAGGTTGGGACCCTGTGCAGAGACAGCATTTTTCCATTTTTACCAATTTTGGAAAAGGGTTTCTGTCCATCTAAAGGACACCCTGCCCACCTGGGAACTCCATTTAGACAAGTCCTTGTCTAAATGGAGTTCCCAGGTGGGCAGGGTGTCCTTTAGATGGACACCCTGCCCACCTTGCCCTGGTTTAGAGATCCCTGCACAGATGGACACCCTGCCCACCTTGCCCTGGTTTAGAGATCCCTGCACAGATTGAGAGATAGTAACAGACAAAGAAATCATGTGGTGTTGTGGATCGAGTTGTATCTTGCCATAGTTCACCTGCTTTATCTCCAGTAAAGTATTTTATTTTTAGACGCTCAACCAGTGACTCCAGTGTATTTTTTGGCTCTCATAGGAAACACATTGGAGGAAAATTCATTTCACCTCTCCCAGGAAAACATAAAAAGTCACCCCATCATTCTGGGCTCTGAAAGTGAAATCTTTCTCCCCACCAACAAAGGATCCAGACCCCTGGGGGGGGGAAAGAGATTGTGTGGTATCAGCTAGCCAAGAGTGGTTCCATCCCAAAGAGATTAACAAATTCTTTTATGGCCTCAGCGGGTTGCAGTCTGCAGTCTGCGATGGGGTTACACATAGCTTTAGCAACAGTCAAGGCAAGGCCAACAGTGCACAGTGAATGGTTTCAGCACATACTATTCAGAAATAGTGCACACTAAATGGTTTGAATGAGCACTCATTTTGTTTAAAAAAATGGCACAAAGTGGCATAGGAAATGTCCCATGTCCATGTCGCTTCAGATCTATAATTTTTCACACATCTTTGAATTTGTCAGAATGAAGGCCATAGTAAACAAAGGCCTCTCTAAATCCAAAGAATCTGCAAAGAAAAAGTCTTGTTAGTATTTGTTTTCCCCAAAAGAACATGAACAATATATTCCATCGTATGATTTATTTTTCAGTCAAACACCTACTGTACTTAGATCAATCTTCTTTGTGCTTCCTTTTTGTGCAAACTAATTATTATTCCATGACCCATCAATAAAGCAACTTTCAAAAACTCTGCTGTTTTGTTTGTAGCACTATGCAGTAAAATCAGTGATCAAACTGTTTCATTAATGATACCCTTGCAGCAGTAATTACTATAGTTGCAGTAGTTCAAGTTCCATTTCAAATATACTAAGAAGGTAGAGGAATAAAATCAGAATTTTCCAGCAGTCAGGAGAATATTTGTAATTTTATTGCTGATAGTTCGCTAAATTTTCTGCATGTTCGCTCTCTGAATTATTAAAGCAGCAGACTCTCTCATTAATGGGAAATTTAAAATTTACTGAGAACAGGAGGATAATTTGTATGAAAGGAAGGGAAAAAACATCATAGCTTTTTCTGATCATAATTCAAATTTAGGGGACAAATTTCAAAGGGATTATTTAATCCTGCAAAAAATCTCAGAATTGTCCTCTTTAGCTTGGGTAAAAGTACACATATTGTTCAGGGTCTGCAGACTTTTGCTAGCAGGAATAAGGAGCCAAGGAAAGCCAGGGGATGGAAGTTACATACACTGTTTTCACTTTTAAATCTCTGCATGCACTTTCTGACATATACCTTACACTTGCTCCCATGCAAGGTGTAAAGTTTGCAGATACTTTTGAACTTATGTTGTGTGTGCTGGTCCTGTTTTCAAAGGGAAACTCCTTGGAGGTACCACGGACCCTACAGGCAGTATTATTTTCACCCTCTTATGGAATCTATTTACTAAGGTGCAGTGCATAATAACACATTGTTTACTGCGGTTCCCATAATTTTTTTTTGTATCATACATGTTTATTGATTTTTCATCAGAGAGACCAAACATAACACAAGTTAAATGAAGTCAGTCCAGAAATAAGTAACTGTACAGACTTATAGACAAACGTGATAAATACTTAAACAAAACTAATATGACATTACAGCTTACCTCTCCCCCTCACGAGCATTCTACTGAGAAATTTTGCTAAAAGAAAAATAAATGTGTACTGTTAATGTCTGTAAGATGGAAACTAAGGGTCTAAAATACAACCTTCCCATTTCCTTAGCACCCTGGTTTAGACCTTGGCGTAAAGCACCCTTATCAGTCCTATTTCCTGAAAAATAATTTTTTCCAATCCCTCCCACAACTTGTGTCCCTTGGAATATGAATAGATCCTTCATCATAAAGTAAAAATCATGTTTTGCAGGGAAGGGGAAAGTGAATCCACATAATCTATCCAAGTTTGGAAATGTATTTCCGGTTTAGATTCAGTGGACATTTTGACTGTCATATTCTCAAAGGTTAATAATTTAAACACCATATTTTTCCAAACAGATATGTTTAGTGGATCTTCACCTACCCATAACGATAATATAGTTTTCTTCGCCAACACTGCAGCTTTATCTATAAACAGCTTTCTTTCCTGAGAAACAGAGTTAGGGAGTTTTGTATGACAACCAAATAGTCAAAATCATGGGGAAAGTGGTAAAGTCTCGTTGATTAATGTATTTACAAATGAACATATCTGAGTCCAAAATTCAAGACCTTTAGGACATTTCTAAAAACTCAGAATGAAATCCTCTGGATCTGCCCCACTTTTCTTGCAGATTGGGGGATTGCAGAGTTTAGCTCTTTAAGCCTTATCTGGAGCAAAATCTGTATTCAGTTTCTCATAAGTTAACATTTTCTATTATTTTGCATATTTTAGAGAAGCATGATTGAAATTCCTGAAATGTTAGATTAAATTCAGGCCACTCCAACCACGTGTTAAAGGTTGGAAGAAGTACATTTTCCTGTGAGACTTAAAGTAATCTGTGCATAAACTTAGCACAGGATGGTGGACTTTTTTTTTCTTTCAAGTAATACTTCTTCAAGGGAGTCCACCATTCCAAAATTCGGATATATTTGAGAATGGTTGATAGTGTCTCACTTAAAGGAAAGTATAAAACTCTTTAAAAGACAACTGAAATTGGGATTGTAAATCTTGGAAGCTCATTATCGAGCTATGGTCTGGCATGATAAATTGATATAGATATTTAAGACCTTTCTCCTTTCATTTCTAAAAGATCGGGTTGGACATACCTGACAGAAATTGTGAATTGCCTCTTATGGAAAGAAATGGGGAAATTATAGGTCAATGCAGCAACATTTTGCACAAAAATGCCCAAGCCAAGCAGCAAAACCAAACTTGTAAATGGCTTTTAGACTCTCCTGGAATGTCTGCCCAGAAATTTTCATCAAAGAGTTCATTGATAATGAGCCCCACCAGAAATGTAAAGTGTCCTGTGGGGAGAAGTGAGAAGTTTCAAATAATTATTAATGACATAACATACATGCTAAGTTGTAAAGTTGCATATTAGGACACTTTAAACCTCCCCAATCCATAGTGCCCATCAGGACCCTCATAGGTATCCGTGCTCTCTTCCCTTTCCAGATAAAAGATCATAAAGACCTTTGAATAATCCTTGAGATCTTTCTTATGTAGCCATATGAGCAGCATCTGCAAAAGATATAACCACTTAGGTAGTAGGGATGTGAATCGTTTTTTAACGATTTAAATTATCGTCCGATAATTTTAAAATCGTCATTAATCAGTAAGTGACTCGATACAATAGGAATTCCCTCCCTGTGACATTTCCCTCCCTGTGACATTTCACCTGGAGTACTGTGTTCAGTTCTGGAGACCGTACCTTCAAAAAGACAAAGACAAGATGGAGGCGGTACAGAGAAGGGCGACCAGGAAGGTGGAGGATCTTCATCGGATGACGTATGAGGAGAGATTGAAGAATCTAAATATGTACACCCTGGAGGAAAGGAGGAGCAGAGGTGATATGATACAGACTTTCAGATACTTGAAAGGTGTTAATGATCAAAAGACAACGACAAACCTTTTCCGAAGGAAAAAAATCAGCAGAACCAGGGGTCACGATTTGAAGCTCCAGGGAGGAAGATTCAGAACCAATGTCAGGAAGTATTTCTTCACAGAGAGGGTGGTGGATGCCTGGAATGCCCTTCCGGAGGATGTGGTGAAGACCAGAACTGTGAAGGACTTCAAAGGGGCATGGGATAAACACTGTGGATCCATAAAGTCAAGAGGCTGTCAATGAAGAGTGGGTGACTCGCCAGAATGACGGCTACTGCCTGGAGTCAATACCCTTATTAAATAAACATACACAGGCTTACTGTGACTCCAAAATCGCTCTAAGCTTCAACAGCAAGAGGAAATGTGGAAAAAAGGATTCACACTCACAAAGAGGGGAGTAGCTGGCTTGTTACGGCGGTTACTACCCCAAATCAAATAAGCCTGATACTTCACTTTCAATGCATATACAGCATAGTTCTCTGATTCAACGGCAGGGGAGAAGAAAAACTGATACTTCACACATCCAGAAAAGAGGGTTCGCACTCGCAAAGCAGGGAGTAGCTGGCTTGTTACGGCGGTTACTACCCCAAACCAAATGTGCCTGATACTTCACTTTCGATGCATATCCAGCATAGCTCTCTGCTTCAACGGCATGGGAGAAGAAAATCAACCAATAAGGGCTGTATAACAGTCTGGGTAAAACAAATAAACATGGGTGCAGATTGCTTATTGCGGCGGCTTCTACCCCTAACTAATCAAGCTAGATATTTCACTTGGATGCAGCTCCATCACTGCTCTCTACATTAAAGGTGGGGGTGGAAGGGAAATAGAACCAAGAGCTAAGAGAAACAGATAAGTATGAGAGAGAAAATTTGCGGGGCAGACTAGATGGGCCATTTGGTCTCCTTCTGCCGTCATTTCTATGTTTCTATGTTTCTATAAGTGAGGGCAAAGGCGATCGACTCCCTGTGACATAGTGAGGGCAAAGGCGATCGGCGCCATTTTTAAACCAGTCCAGCAGCACCGGCACCGAGGGTATGATTGAAGGGATGGCTCCCGGACCCCCCGCTAGACCAACAGGTACATGTAAAAGGTTTTTGGGTGGGGGTGGGAGGGTGGGAGAAGCAAAGGGGTAATTTGTAAAGGGTCGGGGTGTTTTTTTTTTATCGTGCCATCGGCACCATTTTATCAGTGGTAGCCAAAATGGCGCCGATGGCCCGAGAGCGGGAGATCGCACCGGCCCCCCCCCCCCCCCCCCCCACTGGACCACCAGGTAATTTAACATTTTGGGGGGGGATTCGGGAGGGTGGGAGAGCAAAGGGGTCATTTGTAAAGGGTCGGGGTGGGGTTTTTTTTATCTGCTCAGGCCTCACTAAAAAGTTAACGATGTGAATTGGAATCGGAACCGATTTTTTTCTCCCTCCATCCGAACCTGATCGTTAAAACGATCGGGCACACGATTCACATCTCTATTAGGTACCTCCATCATTTTCACTAAGTGTATTCTCCCTATGATAGAGAGAGGGAGATCCTGCCAGCTCTGATTGACATTATTTTTCATGGGGCCTATGTACTAATAATGCACAATAATGCATGCTAATTCACATTACTGTGCACTGCACCTTTGTAAATATACACCTCCATTAACTAGTGACTGAAAAAAAGATAAGATTCAGTCTTACTCTTTCTCCTTTTCTTCTATTTTTTGTCAGCTCAATTCATGTCTGCTCAGGACTTAGAAAAATTTGGTCAAAATGTATTTGCTGCATCGGGCAAATATAAATATAAATATTTTATGTTTGTAAAAGCTCTCCAAGAGGTCATGCATAACTGAAATAAATTGAATAAATCCCTTATATATAAGATTTTAGGCCAACCAGGTCGATACAGTACATTGCGCTCCGGCGGAGTGCACTGTTAACCTGCGTTTGGATGCGTGTTTTTGACACGCTAGCTTTACCCCTTAATCAGTAAGGGGTAATAGAGCATCAAAAACGTGCGTCCAACCCCCCTCAAAACTAATAGTGCCCGCAACATGCAAATGCATATTGATGGCCCTATTAGTTATTCCCGCGCGATACAGAAAGTAAAATGTGCAGCCAAGACGCACATTTTACTTTCAGAAATTAGCGACTGCCGGCACTGGGAAAGTGCACAGAAAAGCAGTAAAAACTGCTTTTCTGTACACCCTCTGACTTAATATCATGGCGATATTAAGTCAGAGGTTACAAAAGTTAAAAATTAATTAAAAATAAATAAAAAAAAAATTTAAAATTGGCCCACGGCTCGCAGGTTGAAAACCATATGCTCAATTTTGCCGGCATCCGGTTTCCGAGCCCGTGGCTGTCAGCGGGTTTGAGAACCGATGCCGGCAAAATTGAGCGTCAGCTGTCAAACTCGCTGACATCCGCCACTTCTGTCAAAAAACAATCTTTTTACCGCGGGCCCTAATTTGAATAATTTGTTTTAGTGAATCGCGAGCACAGGAGAGTGACCTGTGCGCTCTCCCGCGAACTTTACTGTATCGGCCTGACTATTGCATAATACATTATTTCACGCTCATTACAATATGCATGAGCCTCCTTATCCCTTTTTGAACATGCAAAATTGATCTCATAATATCAGTAAGATCTGGAATATGTCAGAGGAAGCACATGGAACATGCTTATGGCATGGCAATGCAAACTAAGGGTCAAAAGCTAAAAATGATTGCCAAATCTTCATTTACCAGTTGGCCTCATTCATTATGGTCTGAAACACTTAACATGCCCTTGCTCAATAGGAAACATTGCAAAAAACACAACAAAATAAAATGAAAACACACAGAGAAATCTATAAGAACATAAGATATTCCATACTGGGTCAGACCAAGGGTCCATCAAGCCCTGCATCCTGTTTCCAACAGTGGCCAATCTGAGTCACAAGTACCTGGAAAACACCCAAACATTATATAGATCCCATGATACTAATGCTGGCAAAAAGCAGTGGATATTCCCTATTGATTAATAGCAGTTTATAGAATTCTTCAGGAACTTATCCAAACCTTTTTTAAACCCAACTACACTAACTGCCTTAACTTCATACTCTGGCAGTGAATTCCAGAACTTAATTGTGCTACTTGCTAACTTCATGGAGTGCCCCCTAGTCCTTATACTATCTGAAAGAGTAAATAACCAATTCACATTTGCCTGTTCAAGTCCTTTCATGATTTTGTAGACCTCTATCATATCTCCCCTCAGCCGCCTCTTCTTGATGCAGGCGTGGATTCTTGGACCAAGGTGGAGTTGGCATCATCTGCAGGAAGGGATCCTGCAGGTCCCCACTGTTGGCAGATGGAGCTGGCTGAAGCAGAGGTTCAACTGGAGTTTCACCAATACCACAAGCCCATGTTCCCTTAAACCCATGTTCCCTTTTAGTTTGAGCCCTTGGTTGTCGAAGCCGGCTGAACTTAGGCGTGGGCCTCTGTGGAGGTGAAGATCTGTTATAGAAGAGATGTTGCAGGCCAGCACAGTGACGAAAAGCACAAGGGTCATAGGAGCAGGATGGGATACAGAAGACAAATGAAGAGGAAACTGACCATGAAAACAAGAACTCAACTCAAACCAGACTGCCAAAGAGAACCAGGAACAGGACACAGGAACTCAGGAACACAAAGCGGGAGTCAGGAACCAGGAAGCAGGAATTCGCAGAGGTAAAGTACTACTCCAATGGAGTTGACCTAATGCGGAGGTGAGGAAGTCAGGGTTTAGAGGCCACTTATAGACTTTAGCTGGCTGATGTCATCAACAGGAACTGTGGGAGGCTCCTGATGTGGTCCCTTTAAATTCAGGTCTGAGGCGTGTGCCTAAGGAGGTCTGCATTGTGTGAGTGTAATCATCAGCGTCTACCACAAAGAGAACAGTGACCATGCTATTCAGGAGCCCAATGACCTGGGAGTGGCAGCCTCTTCGCCTCATGGGGATGCCGGTGTCAAGCAAGGGCAGCCAAGATCCAGGCAGGAGGTGAGTGCGGTGGTTCGTGGGGTTCGCAGCACTTCTCCAACCTGAACAGCCCTAACCTCTTAAGCCTTTCCTTATAGGGGAGCTGTTCCATGCCTTTCTTATCTTTTTGCCTGTGTTCACAGTACGAGGTTTCCTGTGGCAGAGTTTTCAACATTCTGTAGCAAGAGTTAGTAAACTCCATGGCAGATTTGTCAAAATTATGCAGCAATTATATGGTAAATTTGCATAATTTTGTATAAAGTATCACAACTCTCACTAGGAAAAAAAATTATTTTTTTAATTAAAACCTTTCATGTTGCTTTTAAACAATATTTAAACTACATACAATTACAAATTTTAGCATGTACCAAAAATTATTTATCAAGTAAAGACAGACTTAACTGTGACTGTCACTTTTGTTTTAAATTGAAATACAGTGCAGCTATCCTATTTATATTTTCCTGAGAAAGTCCTTGTCTTCTTTCTGAGCATATAAGCTTATGTGTGTAGAAGCTGAGCTCAGCATCAGCAATTTGTCATGCTGTTAATTGAAATTAAAGACAGCACAGCTATCTTCAGGGCAAGGCTGGCTGTAGGATAACTGGTGCCCTTCCACTTGTCCCCTGAATCCCTGCTCTACTGCACTTCTTAAATTTTGTTGTGATGACATCGTTAAACCGGTTACTCTGATTGTTAATCTGTCTTTGTCACTTGGTTGACTCCCTCTGTCACTGAAGTGTGCCTCTGTTTGGCCTGTCCTTAAAAAGCCAACTTTAGATTCTACAGATTTCTTCCTTGCTGTTCATTTCCAAAGTTGTTGAGCCAGCTCTACTAAGACAGCTATGGTAATCCTTCGATTACCTTTCAATTTTAGATCAGCATCAGTCTGGATTTTGTAACTTTCACAATACTGAAACATTACTTCTCTCTAGTCTGGATATCAGTCACTGTGGGTTTCTAGAACAAATTAGATACTTACACTTCTAGACATTATAGCCGCATTTGATACATTAAATCATGGCATCTTCTTTCATGGTTGTCTGACATTGGGATCACTGGATCAGTATTAGCTTGGTTTGTCTCATATCTCAAGAATCTATTTCAACAGATTCTAATAGCCTCTGTTACACTTTCCTGGCATTCTAAAATCTTAGGTGTCCCTCAAGGATAATCCTTGTCTGCTGTTCTTTTTAATGACTAGCTGACCCCATTATGCCATCTGCTTGCTCAGTTAGGTGTTTCATATAAACTATATGTAGTCAACATACAGTTTTACTTTCTTCTTAAGTCATTATGGTTAGCTACCATATCATTTGCCTCAATGTGCCTTTCTGCTATTTGAAGTTGATATCTATAGGTAAAAAAAATCTCTCAACCTATAGAAGACAGAAACAATCATAATTGGTCAGTCTATATCATTTTCCATTCTTCTCTCCTTTCAGTTCAATAGAAACATTATTCCAATCTCCCAGAAGGTCAGAAATCTGGGAGTTATGATTTGGCAGCTGGGATTCAATGCCAAAAAATGCAGTCATGCATCTGGAATGTGGTAATCCAAAAGAGTTGTATGTGATGGGTGGGGTGTGTGTGAAAGACTGGGAGCTTGGGGGTGATGGTGTCTGATTATCTGAAGGTGGCAAAGCAATGTGGCAAAGTTAAAGTTAAATTTATAAGAATGTTGGGCTGCATAGAGAGAGGAATAACAAGTAAGAAACAGGAGGTGGTGATGCCCTTGTACAGGTCTTTGGTGAGGCCTCACTTGGAGTACTGCGTTCAGTACTGGAGCCCATATCTCAAAAAGGATAAAGACAAGATAGAGGCGGGTCCGAAGAAGAACAACCAAAATTGTATGGGGTCTGTATCGGAGAGGCTGAATGATCTGCATATATACACCCTGGATGAAAGGAGGTGCAGAGGAGATATGATACAGACCTTCAGATACCTGAAAGGTTTTAAAGATGCATGCACTTCATACCTTTTCCATTGGAAAGGAAACAGTAGAACTAGGGGGTCACGAAATGAAACTCCAGGTGGGGACAACTCAGAACCAATGTCAGGAAATATTTCTTAACAGAATGGGTGGTGGATGCCTAGAATGCCTTTTTGGAGGAGGTGGTGAACAGAAAAATAGTCAAAGAATTCAAAGGGGTATGGGATAAACACTATGGATCTCTAAAGGCTGAAGGACAAAATGAAAAAAAAGAGTGCATGGGGGTAACCTACTCGGTGACAGTTACAACCCTTAACAATATTTATTTTATTTTATTTATTTTATTTAACATTTTTCTATACCGGCATTCGTAGGACACATCGTGTCGGTTTACAAGTAACTAGGAAAGGAAATTACAACGAACGGGGAAAGGGGGCTAGCAGGATAATATATAAAAGTACAGGTGAAGAGAGTCAACGAGCAGAGTTACAACTTTTGCATTCATGCTAGGGTTAGATATGCAAGTGAAATATATACAATGCTAAGGGGGCATGTGCACTTAAGAACTTAGCATATAGAACTTATTTACAGTATGAAGGAGGCAAGTGCACGTATGTACAGATAAATGCTGGTGCAGGGGGGAGGAAGAAAGGGAGGGAGCAGGAAGGGAGAGGAGAAAGGGAAAAGGAGCAGGGGGGTGTGGAGGGAAAAAACAGTGGGGATTGGGAGGGAAAAAACAATGGGGATTGCTACCCTTAACTAATAAGCCTTGATGTTCTTGATGTAACTACTCTCCACTTTGACATCGCTCTCTGCTTTGAGGGTGTAGGGGAAAAGGGGAATTAGATTCAGAGGACAACCACCACAGGCCGCAACATTTTTGGTCTGGGGTACTGATATGCAGACATAAGGGAAAAAGCACAGGACTGCTTCTATGGCCAAGTTCAAAAGCAAAGTATGTCAAGCAGCACTGGCTGAAATTTCAAGATGGCTCCTCAACTAGTAAAATGTTGCTTTGTTAATATATAAGACTTGGGGTAAACTGCATGGTGTGGCAGTTACTATCCTTAACAGAAACATGGGTGTAACCTGCAAGGAGTGGCAGTTGCTACCATAGGAAATTTGCTGGGCTAACTAGAGGGATCATTTGGTCTTTTTCTGCAGTCAATACTATGGTACTATGTTACCATGATACTAGATCCCAAATTATCTATATGTATCCAAGTTAAGTCTGTTGTTCAAACTTCTTTTGCTAAATTAATAATGTTGTGACACCTAAAACCTCTGCTCAATCCATCTGATTTTTGTATGGTACTTCAATCTCCTATTCTCACTAGCCTTGGTTACTGTAATTCCCTGTATGCTGACTTACCACACAACATAATTCATCCTCTTCAAATTGTCCAAAATGCCAAAGCCCAATTACTAATAGGAACTGATATCCATGAGCACATTATTCCAGTTCTGAAGACCCTACATTGGCTCCCTGTCCATTGGTGAATGCAATATTAAACAGCAGTGATTGTGCATAATCTTGTAAATAAAATTGTGTCCCATGGATCGGTTTAACCCTGAGAGTGTATACACCATCTTGCTCACTACATTCTTCTAGTCAATCTCTTCTTGATGTCCCTTCTTTTAAAGTTGCATGTTTGACAGCAACACACAAGAGATTTTTTTTTCCATCTTTGACCCCCACCCTTTGGAATGTTTTACCTTCCAACATCCAGAACACTGACAACCAAAAACATTTTTAAAACTTCTTAAAATCTTATCTGGCTATGTGGCAGCTTCTGAATGTCCAGTTATATTCAGTGGCTGCTAGATAGCTGGATAATTTACTTATCCATCTATCTGAATAGCTGGATACGTTGTGTGTGTGTGTGTGTGTGTGGGGGGGGGGGGGGGGGAATTGATATGGTGCTACTTAACTAGATAAGTTATCCAACTAAGTAGTGCTAAGTAGTGCATTAGGCATATAACCTATAATAGTAAGTTAGACCAGTTTAATAGCAGGTTTAAACTTAGATGGATAAGCCTTATCTGCATAGATGTGCTGCTGAATAGCCCATCTAAGTTAGTCGAATATGTCTATCCGGCTAACTTAGAAATCCATCTAAATTTTGAATATCTATCTCTATATGTTTTATTGTACCTTGCCCCAAACTTATTGGAGGTGTTGGTAATAAATATTTTAAATAATTAAATAACTGGTACCCCTCTCACATGGTCTTTTACGTGCCATCCTCCCTCTCTCTTCTCCCAATCTCTGCCAAACTCCAGCATCCCTCAGAACCCATTTCCTTCACTCCTGCCCACAACACTCAACAACTCTTTAACCCTCACCCCAAGCATTCCCTTCTCTCTCCCCCTTCAGAAGTCCCAACCTCTCTCTCCCCTTCCTATTCATCATCTACTCTGCAGCAAACTGCTTTCTGTATCTTTCCCTCCCTCCTAGCAGGCTAATCATCATAGAAAGATGACAGAACAGTCAGCTACTGCCTTCCGTTCCTGCCCGAGTATCTCCACTGGTAGCGGCTCACAGGCAGGCTGAAAGGAAGGGCTCTCCCTGCTTCCACTTCTCCCCAGAGGCAGAGGCAGTTGTGGCAGCACAGATAGCTATGCTTCTTGCACGCACGTCCTGTGTTCTGTGGCACTCGCCATGTTCTGCAACTGCTCCTACCCTATGGATTGGCTACTGGCTGCGGCCTTAAGACTGATGCTGAAGGGGGCCAGAATGGGAGGGGACATCAGTATAATGGGCTGGCACCTCCTTGGCCATGGTGCCCTGTGCATTAGCAGAGGTCACCCCCCACCCCCCAAAATCCGGCCCTATCTCATAACATGGCCACCATACAGCAGGCTTAGCTATGGTTTAAAAGTTTAAATGGGTGCAGAAGATTGCTTGGGTAGGGTTAGAATATAAAGAGGGGAAGAATTCATAAAACATCCAGTGGAAGGGAGGGGAAAAGGGTGGGTAAAAAATCTATAAAAGCAGAACAGCCAGAGGGCAGGGGAACTATTTGAGTAATGAGAGCAACAACAAGGAGACCTGCAGAGCCTGTCTCAGGAGCTATGCTTCCAATAAAGCAGCAAATGTATCCATCAAGGCAAGCAAGTAAAGCCCAGGGGACCAGGAGAGTGCAGCAACATAGAGATCCTGGAATGAATGACTAGGGTTAATCACTAGATCACATCTCCCAGTTAGCTCCTCTCCTTCCTTGCCCTGGAGAAGCTGCTCTTGTCAGCCCTTTACTCCTGCTACCGCATCTTTGGACAATACTGGCTTTGGCAGTTCTTGTGACTGCTGCTCCCTCTGCTTCACACATTCGCTGGGTCTTGTACCTGCAGGTTTTATACTGCCTGTTTACTCTCCTGTGGGCTTTCAATCACTAACACACTTGTCTCTGAAGTGCTTCCACCTATGCAGCCCTGGCTGAGGTGGCAACCAGATTCAACCCGCCGCTCCTGTTGCCCAATCCCCCTCCATGTGGCACCGCATTTTCTGCTCTCTGCTCTATCCAGGGTGATCTTTCCCAAGATTTTATTATTTTTTTTTTTAAATATATTTTAGATTTTGCTCATGTCTTTTTATTGGTAGCTTAAGACAACTTTCATTCCAAGTACATTAGATATTTCTCTTTCTCAATATGGCGTACAATCTATGGGGTTCATTTACTAAGCCACAGTAATTGTTCTGAAGGGATAAATACTGCAGGATTCACTGACCCGTGGTTACCACAAGTTCGTGAATCCTGAGGTACTTTTCCTGGCAGTAAAACACCACCAAGAAAAATACTGTAGCCATGTGACCCCTGAGGTAGCACTGCAGAACAGCAGCCCCGCATCCTGGGGCCCCCAACTTTTACAGGAGCTGTGCAGCTCTGGAACTGGCAGGGTTTAAAAATCACTGGGGGTCTATTAAGACCCCCTTCTCCCACCACAGGATTATGTGGCAGAAGTGTAAAAAATGAATTTAACTGAGCAAGAGGTAGCCCCTCTCCCTGTCTTCAAGCCTCCCCCCTCTTCTCAGGGTAAAAGTGTTTCCATGCCCTCTTGGCTCTCTTCTGGTCTCCCTTTCACTCTTCAGTATCCCAGGGCACTTACTATTATGCCCTTGTGGTCTAGTGGAGTAGGCCATCTGCCTCCAGTGCTGGTGCCATTTTGAAAATTGCACTGGCATTGGAGGCAAGAGGGTGCTGCAGGGGTGGGAGGGCCACAAAAAGGCTCAGGATATGTTTTACTTTGACAAATGGAGGGGAGCCTCCCACTCACTTAAATTCTTTTCTTACACTTTAGCTGCATAATCCTGTGACCGGGGAGTGGGAGAGGGGGTCTCAGTAGACCACCAATGATTTCTACAACCTGTTGTGGTGATAGGGAGGAAGGAGCTCGAAGACTGCATGGCTCCATAAAGCCCTAGGACTTGATGTATTGAGAAGTATATTACCTTCTCAAAGCTCTTGAAGAAAGTTCGATGTAATTAACTTTCAATCAAACAATAAGGTTTGCAAATTTTAAGGGGAAAAAGGGGAACTGAATTCAGATGACAGCTAATGCTGGGCCCCTACTTTTATGGTACTGGGTACTGGTACCACCGACATAAGGGGAAAAAGCACAGAATTGCTTCTACAACCAAGTCTAAAAGCAAAGCATGTTCAAGCAGCATTGTCTGCACAAGGCAGCTCTTCAGAAGGTCGTGTATGCAGGTAATTGCCAAGCCCATGCCCTTTCCTGCCTTTGCTGGGCAAATTAGTGTGGGAAAACAACGCACAAGACCTAAAGGTTGCTGAATGAGGAGCCACTAGACGCATTGCATGTCTTTATTTTCTAAAAGGTCCCGTTCCTATCCTCCCCTTGGAAGCTGTTACATTGTCTCAGATGAATCTGAAGCTTGCACTGTCCATACTGTCGGCACAGCTCCATTATGTGTGGGCCGTTACTGAAGCATCAGGAATATAGTCTAGAGATGTGAATCGTGTCCTCGATCGTCTTAACGATCGATTTCGGCTGGGAGGGGGAGGGAATCGTATTGTTGCCGTTTGGGGGGGTAAAATATCGTGAAAAATCGTAAAAAATCGAAAAAACGTAAAATCGCAAAACCGGCACATTAAAACCCCCTAAAACCCACCCCCGACCCTTTAAATTAAATCCCCCACCCTCCCGAACCCCCCCCAAATGACTTAAATAACCTGCGGGTCCAGCGGCGGTCCGGAACGGCAGCGGTCCGGAACGGGCTCCTGCTACTGAATCTTGTTGTCTTCGGCCGGCGCCATTTTCCATAGACGAACACGATTGGACGGCAGGAGGTCCTTCCGGACCCCCGCTGGACTTTTGGCAAGTCTTGTGGGGGTCAGGAACCCTCGCTGAACGACCTCCTGCAGTCGATCTCCTGCCGGCGCCATTTTCTGTACGAAAACGATTCGCGGCGGGAAATCGCTCCCTGACCCCCGCTGGACCTCCAGGAACTTTTGGCCAGCTTGGGGGGGGCCTCCTGACCCCCACAAGACTTGCCAAAAGTCCAGCGGGGGTCCGGAAGGACCTCCTGCCGTCCAATCGTGTTCGTCTATGGCCGCCGCCATTTTTCGGCGCCATTTTGGAAAATGGCGCCGGCCGAAGACAACAAGATTCAGTAGCAGGAGCCCATTCCGGACCGCTGCCGTTCCGGACCGCCGCTGGACCCGCAGGTTATTTAAGTCATTTGGGGGGGGGGTTCGGG
This sequence comes from Rhinatrema bivittatum, assembly GCF_901001135.1. NCBI lineage: Eukaryota > Metazoa > Chordata > Amphibia > Gymnophiona > Rhinatrematidae > Rhinatrema > Rhinatrema bivittatum. The sequence continues at coordinate 710,495,794 of NC_042615.1, read as the reverse complement.
AGGGTGGGGGATTTAATTTAAAGGGTCGGGGGTGGGTTTTAGGGGGTTTTAGTGTGCCGGCTCACGATTCTAACGATTTATAACGATAAATCGTTAGAATCTCTATTGTATTGTGTTCCATAACGGTTTAAGACGATATTAAAATTATCGGACGATAATTTTAATCGTCCTAAAATGATTCACATCCCTAATATAGTCGCATACAGTTTCTGTACAGCCTCTCACACCTGTACCACAATCAGTCTGCAGTCCATGTTGGTGGCCTGCCATATCGCCTGTGTGTGGGCTCACAAATGGGTTTCTATGGAGGACAGACCGCCCAGCTGCTATGGACATTCACCTGCACAGCATGAGGTATGGCATTTGCTGCTGGCATAGGTGTGTCACCTCTTATGTATGTTTTCAAGGTTTGCAGGCAGTTACACACCAGTAGCCTTTGCTAGGATGCAATAGCTTGTCGTGCATTACTTTCAATAGCCACATCAGATGTAGTAGTCATGAACAGATGAGCTCCTTTGGGCAACAGCTTGCCTGCACATATAGTGGCCAACAACAATGTTAAATGCTCTCAGGCAATGCTAATCAGGCTTTAAGGCTAAGCAAACATACAGGCTACCTTATACAGTCTTACAGGATGCTTACTGGAGTTAGCCACTCACATCTACAAGTGACAATGCTATCAATCATGCCTTTCTTGCGCATTGCCACAGGAGATTCAGAGTACGGTTGCAGGCACTGGCTTCTCACCCCAATAAGCATGCCAAAAGCACCAGCTGAGACGAGTTACGAGGCCTTAAGTGTTACCTGCTGTGTCATAGAATGTACATTCGGCCTTCTGAAAAGTCGCTTTTGCTGTTTGGACTAGACGGGTGGAGCTTTAATGTATACCCCACCCAAAGTTGCAAAGATTGTGTTGCTGTGCTGCATTTTCCATAATGTGGCTGTACACCATGGATTACCAATAAACCTATGTCCCAATCTCTCCCTGGATCCCCCATGTCTCCCTGCATGAGCCCAGGAGACTGCGTTGAGTTGCAGCCAGTTTTGGCAAAACCCTATATAAACACACTTTGCCTTATAGGCTTCACAGACAACTTCCCCTTCCAGGAGAGGGCCGGCTCAAGCCTGTTAGCTGCAGCTCTGCTTGCTATCCCTTTTCTATCTCTAACTTCTTGGCTCTGTAGGTCACCATGTACCATAAAACACGTATGGCTGCTCTGGATTTGTCTTGGCAATGCACCATAAGAGTATACTTGAAATAAAGTTTTCACAGTAAACATTACATGATAGTCATGTTACTGCCACCATGTGTTCTGCCAGATAGTGACAGTAAAAGAGGCATGTGTGGCACTACACTTAGTGGACTACCTAGCACGGTGTGGCCTGCGAGCCCTCACAGGCAGACCTCATTCTCCTCATTCTCCCACTGACATGTGAATGACATAGTGGCATAAGTGTGCTGGTACTCCACATGTTCCTCGACCTTGAATAGCTACACCTACACAAATGCTGTAAATCTCAAATAGCACTGAAGGCGCAACGCACATGGAAAACTAACAAGTAGACACTTACATTTTGGACTGCCAGATTGCAAATCTTAAACCCTCAATCAGAAGTGCTTAAAGTTATACAGATGAAGTAATACCTCTGTAATGGGTGTCATTACAGACACATGGCCATTCCCAGACCAACACCACACCATTGTCTCAGCACTTAAAGAGTCAGTGTACAGTACGATTTATAATAGGGATGTGCATTCGTTTGCCACGAAATAGGAAATATAAACGATATTTCCTATTTCGTCGTGTTTCGGGGGGGGGGGGTCGCCGAAATGATAGGAAAACTCACAGAATTCGAATGGTTTTCTTATCCTTTTTTTTGGGGGGGGGAGAAGGGCACATTAAAAAAAACAAAACCCCAAACCCACCCCAACCCTTCAAATTTAATTAATTGCAACCCCCACCCTCCCGACCCCCCAAGACTTGCCCGAACCCCCCCCCCCCCCCCCCTAAGACTTACCAAAAGTCCCCAGTGGTCCAGCAGGGTCCTGGGAGCAATCTCCCCCTCTCGGGCCATTGGCTGCCACTAATCAAAATGGCACCGATGGCCCTTTGCCCTGACCATGTGACAGGGGCTATCGGTGCCATTGGTCGGCCCCTGTCACATGGTAGGAGCAATGGATGGCCCGCAGCAATTTTTAAGATGGCGCCGGCTGTCCATTGCTCCTACCATGTGACAGAGGCCGGCCAATGGCATAAATAGCCCCTGTCACATGGTAAGGGCAAAGGGCCACCGGCGCCATTTTCTTTACTGACAGCTGACTGCCAGAGAGCGGGAGATTTCTCCCAGGACCCCGCTGACCACCAGGGACTTTTGGCAAGTTTTGGGGGGGTCGGGAGGGTGGGGGTTGTAATTAATTAAATCTGATGGGTTGGGGTGGTTGGTTTTTTTTGGTTCGGGACAGCTGAAAAATAAAATCGTCCCGAACCGCAGGAAATGAAATTTCCTGTGGCGGGCCGATAACGAATCACATCTCTAATTTATAACTGCATACTGCTTTGCTGCATATGTACATCTAGTCATTGTCTAACTGCAATCACTGCAGGTATAGAGAGTCTTGGTTTAGCTTCCATTACATTTATGGTGACCTGATGAAATGGCTGCATGCAAACACTTAAAATTCTGGACACCTTGCCACAATACTGCACACATCACACTGGTTTGGGATCACACTTTCCATTACAGCCTGGCTGAAAGTGACTGTGCTACCTGGTGCAGTTTAGAGTATGTGCACAGCTCCTTCAAAGGTAGCATTCCAGTTTCTCATTGTGCATACACCCCTACACGCATACAACCTACTGCAGAAGCTAGGGACATTATTAAAATGTATGTCCAAAAGGTGAGGGTCTTGCCTATCTTGATGTTATGTAGGTGGCATTGCCTTCTTGGCAAATCTACAGAGGATATATGTGGAGCTGGGTGAAGGCAGGGAGTCTGATACTGTCCTGCCTTTACTTGTCATTTCCTCTGATCTTTGACATGTCACCATGACAGTATAGTTTATAACCACTTTTACCTCAACCACATCTATCCTCAAACGTTCACATCATTCAGGCCAAGGGGTTACATGCTGCAAATTGCTGAGTCACACATAGGCTCACTGTGATCTGGAGAAGGCAGGTTGCTGGAAGGTCATAGTATGTTATGCATCACAGATAGTCATGTGGTGCAGCAGTATGCACATATGTTTCAATCCTCAACATATGCACAATCTTCATCTTTAACCTGCATCTACTACCTGTAACACTGCTGGTGTGATCTTACATTGACTCAGCACTCCTGTGCAAAACACTTTGCTTCTTGTACCGTTAACAACATCAGTGCACACATTTCCATGCTTTCATGGTAGCATGCAGTTGCTGATGCACATGCGTGTGACCACGTGTGTGGACTGCTGAACAGCTTCTATGCTGTAGGCTCAGCAGTAAGTGCTGTTACACACTTCTACAGTTAGTTGTGAGCTGGCCTGCTCTGCTCCTACACAGTACATGTAGTCCTCTGTGTATGGCATTCTGTGTTGACCTAGTGTGGTCAGCTGAACAGATTATGAGCATTCAGGCTGGTTCCATAGTAACCGCCACACAGTTTTGATTGTATAGATCTGCTGCTCCCTAAGATGTCTTCTGCTTGCCATGATTACTGATGGCCTTTATGTGTTGCCACCTTTACAGACAGTCATTTTGTACCACCTTAGCCCTTCAGGGGCCAATGTTAGAATCTTGCAATAAGTAGGAGTTATATATGCTTGTTACAAAAGTGTTACCTGCGGGCACCTATAGATAATGTTTGTGGAGGAAGGACTCACACAGACTCATTAGCTGTTAGAGCAAGCTGCCACACACCTCTATGTTGTTTAATGCCAAACATTGCTAGAACATAGGTCTTGAAGATGTGTACGTGCAGGAATAGTAGCATGTAATCCATACTGCTAACAAAAGTGAGTGTTTGACTCAGTGACTGAGGTGCCATGTGTGGCTTCATCACTCGGTGTGTGTGAGGGAGGTATTGCATTAGGAGGTTGCTCCCTTGGCCCTATATTCTAGGGATGTGAATCGTTTTTTGACGATTTAAAAAAATCGTCCGATATTTTTTAAATCGTCAAAAATCGTTAGAGTGCGCGATACAATAGAAATTCCCCCGATTTATTGTGAAAAATTGTTAATGGGTTAGTGTCCATTAACATGAGTTATTTGGGGGGAGGGCGGTAAAACCGGTACACCAAAACAACCCCTAAACCCACCCCGACCCTTTAAAACTAAACCCTTACCTTCTCCCCCCCCACCCTCCCGAACCCCCCAAAACTTTTTACGAGTACCTGGTGGTCCAGTGGAAGCCCCGGGACCGATCTCCTGCTCTCGGGCCATTGGCGCCATTTTGGCTGCCACTAATAAAAATGGCGCCGATGGCCCGATAAAAAAAACAACCCACCGACTTTTTAAAAATGACCCCTTTGCTTCCCCCACCCTCCCGAACCCCCCCCCCCCCCAAAACCATTTTAAAATTACCTGGTGGTCCAGTGGGGGCACGGGGAGCGATCTCCTGCTCTCGGGCCGTTGGCTGCCACTAATAAAAATGGCTCCGATGGCCCTTTGCCCTTACCATGTGACAGGGTATCCGTGCCATTGGCCGGCCCCTGTCACATGGTAGGAGCACTGGATGGCCGAACCGAATGACGGTATATAAAAATTAATAAATAAATAAATAAAGATGGTGCCGACCATCTTTAAAATGGCCGGCGCCATTTTTAAAGATATCGCTGGCCATCCATCAAGTGTGATCTTACATAAAATGCACACATTTACTTGTATTTAGTTTTAAACATATTGTATGGCTCTCATGGAATTACATTTTAAAATATGTGGCGTTTATGGCTCTCTCACCCAAAAAGGTTCCTGACCCCTGCTGTACAATGTTAATGTTAACCTAACATTTGGCTGTTTTTCTCACTGTGGACTCAACCCCACACCGAGGTTTTACCATCAACTAATTGCAGGAGGCTGAATAATGTTGTTATCGAGGGGTGTGCTACCTACTAGGGATGTGCGCCGATTTTTTTTATGTCAGTTTCATTTTGGGTCATTATCTGTTAAATTTCATTTTTAAAATGGTTCGGGGGGTATTTATTTCAGGTTTCCTTAATTTTGGAGTTAGTGCACACTAACGGGTAGATTTTTAAACCCCTGCGTGCGCAAAGCCCAGGGTTTACGCAGCCGGGCATTACCTGTGCAGAGCAAATTTTCAAACGGGCCCAGCCACGTGCGTAAACCTCAGTACACGAATAAGTGCCTGGTCTTGAAAAGGGGGCATTCCAGGGGCGGGTGGGACAGCCTGGTGGGAGGGGATGGACGGGGCTGGAGGCAGCTGGTACAGCGGCCATTTGCCGCTGTGCTGGGGAAGCGCATGCCGGCAGGTGGCCGGTGCACGCAAGTTGCTTCTGCTCCAACTAGGTGGGGTATAGTGTCCCCCTCAGCATTCCCTTCCCAGTGCCCCCCAAATGTATGACGTTCCCAAAATGGGGCTCTGGGAACCATCACCATCCCTCCACCTCCTGATCGCTCTCTTGCATCCCATGAACCTTAAAATTATGAAATCATTCCAGCTATGGGGCAGGGGCGCCTCCTTGCACCCTGCTTGATCAATGCTATTATTCAAAATGGCACCAACCTGACCTTGCCCCAGTCATGTGATGACGAGACCGGTTTCGTTCTTTTGTCCCGCAGTGTTTGGCAGTGAGTCAAAAGAATGCACCACAGAGGTGCAATCTTTTTTGGGGGGAGGGGCCCCTCAACCACAGTGACACCTTCCCCCCACCTTTGTAACATAGTGGTTCTGAGCCTAAGGGCCTCATTTTCCAATATCGCAGTGGTAATGCATTGTTACCGCGTGCGATAAAAAACGGGGGCGTGCCCCATGCAAATAGGTGTTTTTTCGTGCTTCGCGAAACGTTCGCCGCACGCGCTACCGTCGCGTGCGGCGAAACAGGTTCGCGTGCGGCGAAGCTGTTTCGCGTGCGGCGAAACCAATATCGCAGTACGCGAAGAAAAGTACAAAATATTATCGCGTACCGCGCTGTTGCCGCGGTACGCGATACAAAATGAAACCAAGTACCGCGTCCCGCGATAATGTGTCTGGTATAAAAACGGACTTCCTGCCCCTCCTCCTTTGAGGGTTTGGAAGGAGTTTTGGAGAGAGAGGTAGGTGCTGGTGGTCTAGAGAAGAGGTTAGAGATTTGATTACTGAGTGCGGTGTCCTGTGTTTCTGTTCTCATTTGTTTCCCTTTACCTGTGTCTTTTGTAATCTGTGTTGGAGTGCAAGTGTGTCAGTCAACTGTTTGTCCATCTGTGTGGAGGAGGAGGAGGAGGAGGAGGGGGAGGAGGAGGAGGAGAGAGGAGTGTGTTGGTGGTGGTGGTGGTGAGGAGGAGGAGGAGAGAGGAGTGTGTTGGTGGTGGTGGTGGTGAGGAGGAGGAGGAGAGAGGAGTGTGTTGGTGGTGGTGGTGGTGAGGAGGAGGAGGAGAGAGGAGTGTGTTGGTGGTGGTGGTGGTGGTGTTGGTGGTGGTGAGGAGGAGAGAGGAGGATGGAGCGTGAGAGGAGTGGTAAGAGAGGAGAGAAGAGGGGTGTTGAGAGTAGGGGGAGGGGGAAGGGGATGGAGAGGGGGAGGGAGGAGGAGGAGGAGGAAGGGGGACGTAGGGGAATGAGGAGTAGGAGCAGGGACAGGGACAGGGGTAGTGGGAGAGATAGGCAGGAGGAAGAGATAGGAGGAGGGGGAGGGGGATGGGGTGAGGCAGGAGAGGATGGCGGGAAGAGGTAGGGCTAGACAGGCAGGACAGAGGGGAAGGGAGTGGGAAGTGCAGGGTCAGGTGGGGGGGGAGGAAGGGAGTGGGGAACCTGGGGGGGTGGAGAGAGAGGATAGGGAGGAGAACCCTCCGGAAGTGGCACCCCAACCAGGCAGCCAGGCCAGGGTCAGGCAGCGTGCCATCAGGTTCAGCCAGGAGGACAATGACATGCTTATCGAGGGGGTCCTGCGCCACTATGCGCGGCTGTTTGGGAACCTGTCGGTGAGGACCAGCAAGGCAGCAAAGGCCGAGATCTGGTCCAGCATAGCTGGCCACATACAGCGGCAGAGCGACATCCATCGCACCGGGGAGCAGGTGGCCCACCGCTACCGCGACATTAAGGCCCAGCTGAAGACCCGCATCGCTGACAGGAACCAGTACCTGAAGGACACAGGCGGACGGTCCCCATGCCCCATCAGGTTCACACCCATGGAGCAGCAACTGATGGAGCGTCTGGGACCAGATGTCTTCAAGGGATTGCATCCCCACCTGGATACATCCCACCTCGAAGATGGTAAGATGCCCTCTGGGCCCCCCCCCCCCCCCCCCTGTGAACGGTCGTAACACAATGTTTAGGGCAGGTTTCAGTTTCTGTTACCCATGTGCTCTGCAGAACTGTAGTGGCCCCCCCTCCCCCAGTCAGCAAGGGGCAGGCAACAGGGTGCAAGGCATGCTGGCAACAGGTCACTGTCTCCATTAGGGCCTGGCCTCAGGCCTCAGCCCCACCACCCATGCCATGAGGAATGTCTCAAAGGACTCAACTGTACTGTATATGCAGAATGACATGTTGGTTTTACATTAGCTGCCCCTGTTTGACATAACAGTAATATAACAGAACAGCTGTGTTACTGATGCAATATATCCTCTTTCTCCCCAATCTTCCTACAGAGCCATCTGGTCCCAGGCAGCAGCCCTCTGATGACAGCTGGGAGGGCCCAGGCACAAGCAGGGATCCACCAGGGCTCAGGCGGCCACCCATGGTGACGAGGCCATTCTACATTGACGCGGAGACACAGTGGTCAGAGGAGGAGGAGGAGGTGGTGCAGGCTGCAATGCCACCCCCAGGCAGCCCCTATACCCTGACCGAGGCCTTTGAGGAGTTTGAGTGGGGCCACCCCCACACTCCTCTGCGGGCAGCCATCCCGGGGAGCTCAGTGGGTACCCCACCCATCCCGGACACACCAGTGATGTCCCCAGTCAGCCCTGCACTGGAAGCTGGGCCAGCAATGGTCATGGGACATCCCCCTGGCCCGGAGGAACCGCCAGCAGCGCCACTTGTGCAACCACAGGTGGAACCAGTGGCTGACGCAACGGTGCAACAGGTGGTGCTGGAGATACGTGCCCTGAGGCGAGCATGGAGGCAGCAGAGGCAAGACCTCCACCTAATGACGGCAGCGCTCACAAATGTGGGGAGCAGCCTCTCTGGAGCAATAGGCACGCTCAACACCATCATGATGCAGATTCTGCAGCGGCTGCCGGACGTGCAGGCCTCCTCATCGGCAACCTCAACGCCCCAGCCAAGTCCCTCAGTGTCCCGAGGCCGCAGGGGCCGTCCACCGAAGAAGCTGCCACCACCCAGTGGACCATCTGGACGTGGCAAGGGGCCCTGAGGGGACCAACATGCCCATAAATGGGGTATGGGCAGGTACGCCCAATCAACACTGTGATGCACACCCCCACAGAGGGGCAGTGCCGTCGAGATGGAAGAGGATGTCCTGCTGGCTGCTACCTACAGAGGGGCAGTGCCGTCGAGATGGAAGAAGATGTCCTGCTGGCTGCTCCCTACAGAGGGGCAGTGCCGTCGAGATGGAAGAGGATGTCCTGCTGGCTGCTCCCTGCAGAGGGGCAGTGCCGTCGAGATGGAAGAGGATGTCCTGCTGGCTGCTCCCTGCAGAGGGGCAGTGCCGTCGAGATGGAAGAGGATGTCCTGCTGGCTGCTCCCTACAGAGGGGCAGTGCCGTCGAGATGGAAGAGGATGTCCTGCTGGCTGCTCCCTACAGAGGGGCAGTGCCGTCGAGATGGAAGAAGATGTCCTGCTGGCTGCTCCCTACAGAGGGGCAGTGCCGTCGAGATGGAGGGGGAAGCACCATGCAAAGCTCCCACCCACCTGCTCACCTGGCCCACCGCCATCCGCTGTGCCACTCTGCTGTCTGCCACCGCCATCCGCTGTGCCACTCTGCTGTCTGCCACCTTCTGTTTCAAGGGCTGCACATTCTGGCAGTGTGCTGTAGGATGACCGGTCTGCTGACGGCATGTTAATGCTGGTTGTGTGGTGCAATCTGTGCCTCATGTCTCCAAACGCCATGTGCTGCTGTGTCCTCCTGGGCCTCCGCCTGCTGCTGCTGCTGCTGTGTCCTCCTGGGCCTCCTCCTGCTGCTGCTGCTGCTGTGTCCTCCGCCTGCTGCTGCTGCTGTCTGGTCCTGACCCTTCACTGCTGTAGCCTGAACCTTCATGTGTTTGCCTGCTGCCTACATGCTGAACCGCTGGGTACCTTGTCTGCTGGCTGGCCTGTCAGGCTGTCCTCTTTCAGTGCACTCTTTCAACTTGGACTGCCTGGGGCCTGGACTTTCACTCTGCTGGCTGGCCTGTCAGGCTGTCCTCTTTCAGTGCACTCTTTCAACTTGGACTGCCTGGGGCCTGGACTTTCACTTTGCTGGCTGGCCTGTCAGGCTGTCCTCTTTCAGTGCACTCTTTCAACTTGGACTGCCTGGGGCCTGGACTTTCACTCTGCTGGCTGGCCTGTCAGGCTGTCCTCTTTCAGTGCACTCTTTCAACTTGGACTGCCTGGGGCCTGGACTTTCACTCTGCTGGCTGGCCTGTCAGGCTGTCCTCTTTCAGTGCACTCTTTCAACTTGGACTGCCTGGGGCCTGGACTTTCACTCTGCTGGCTGGCCTGTCAGGCTGTCCTCTTTCAGTACACTCTTTCAACTTGGACTGCCTGGGGCCTGGACTTTCACTCTGCTGGCTGGCCTGTCAGGCTGTCCTCTTTCAGTGCACTCTTTCAACTTGGACTGCCTGGGGCCTGGACTTTCACTCTGCTGGCTGGCCTGTCAGGCTGTCCTCTTTCAGTGCACTCTTTCAACTTGGACTGCCTGAGGCCTGGACTTTCACTCTGCTGGCTGGCCTGTCAGGCTGTCCTCTTCCAGTGCACTCTTTCAACTTGGACTGCCTGGGGTCTGGACTTTCACTCTGCTGGCTGGCCTGTCAGGCTGTCCTCTTTCAGTGCACTCTTTCAACATGGACTGCCTGGGGCCTATGCCTGTCTACTCATTGTATACTGACCAGCGGTAATCTATGTATTACAGTATCCAAGCTATTGGGGTGCCACTTCCTGTTCCTAGGTAATCATGCTTTGCCAGTACTGATAACACCCACTACCTGCATATGTGTAAATACTGCTGATGGTGGAGTGATGTAGTCCGGAATTGGATCCCTTTGGATCCATTAGCTATCTAGTACTTGCAGATAATGAATACCTAGGAACATCAATTGTATGCTGTTACTGCTCACATAATACTTGACTATACCCTGCTGAATGTTGTCAGGAATAAATATCCTGTTTAACCTGCCACCTATTGTGTCGTTGTTATGTTCCTAATGTGCTGTTGGTGTCCCCCCGCCACACCTTGCATGCTGTATCCCACATTGCAGCAATACAGAGTGTCCAAACTGTCCCCTGGCTGAGGGTCACTATTGCTACATGTGCACCTGTCTGCCACATACCTTACAGAGTAAAACATAGGGCAGTACCAGACATGTCCCTGACAGTAGAAGAGGTATTGTTCCTCAGTACAGGGAATGCACAGTAATGGAGTCTGCTGATGTATGCCAGCACTCCTGATCTGTGAGGAAAGGGGAAGAGGTGGGCAGCTATGTCTTGCAATAGCACTGCTCATGTCATGCACTGATGTTGGTGAGGAGGCCAGACATGGATATCTGACCAGGGTTCAGTATGGTACCTATCTGTGCATGACCCACACCATGTAAGTAAGGCGAACTGATGCTAAGGTACTAGCCAACGTTGCTTCCTAGATGGTCTCTCACCTATGCAGGTAACTGGATGATAGCATCCAGCACTGCTGGGTGACTGACCGAGAGGTTGGCATGCACGACATCCATGATAGTGGTAGGGCATGCACACTCTTAATTTCCAGGCACCATTGGCATACAATACTGTGTAGGCCTTTCCAGCTGTACATGCTAAGCATGTACCATGTGCAATCCCATATATCGTTGTGCATCCCCACCATGGCAGCTTGGTTGTGTGCCAGGAACGCCATCCTATGGGCACGCTTTTAGCATTAAGGTTGTGGGCCCCTGACAAGTGTGGGAGGGGAAAGGTAATGTGGCTATCTGCATGCTGTGTATTACAGCAGTTGCACAGACTGTCAGCAGCCAGCTAAGTGGGCTGTTAGTTGTACAGAGAGGGGACAATATTAATGGCAACATGTCATACCTGTGTACAGGGTGCACGCGGTGTAAGGCATGGTTAACAGCCCTTAAGTGTGTTTAGCGGGTGTCCATGTGCACACTGATGTGGTGACTGCTGTTGTGCAGTCACTGTTACTCACCCATGTAGGATTTTGTGGGTCTGAAAGGTGCAGATATCGCAACAAGGGGTCCCCATCCATAGTGGCACACATCCCTCTGGTGCCATCTCCTAGCTGTGGGGTGTGCATGGCTCCTCCATTACCTGTTCCAATGGTGGACATGGCCCACCATCTGATGGCCCACACTGTGTGGTCCAGAGTCCTACAGTGTCTTCACATATGTAAGGTCACTACACACACATATGCCAGCCACTCACCAAGGTGGACTGTCCTTGGTGATAGGGCATGTTGATTGGCTAACCAGTACAGGGCAGTCACAGGTATCGGTCAGTTGTGACAGATATTTGTTAGACATAACTGTCCCTCAACAGTACAACAATCATTCACATGCTGCAGAACCCCAGTGGACCTTCCTTCCTACAGGTGTGCAGTTGCGACAGTTACAGGTAAACAATGTTGCTCACACATCATTTTCAGCAGACATTTTACACAGACTGTGTGACCTGTGTCACCATCATGTTATGTAGCCACCTCACACCCATTGTGCCACAAACCCTGTCGTGAAGCTCCTGTACCTGCAAGCCTTTTTTGAGGGACATCATGTGGATGGGACGCCTACCCTCCCAACGTACCAATATGGGTGCATCTATGTCACGCGGAGGGACATGTAGGTCCATGTGTGGCCCTTATTCCCTATATGCCTGCACACAGCGCAGTTAGCAGTACTGGTACCACCACTGTGCACCAGCTCCTGTGCACTACATACTTGGGAAGCAAGGTAAAGGGGTCTCCTACACATATGGCCTGTCAGGCAGTGCCACAGGTCATTCAGCATGTGGAAACAGTAATGTTCTACTGATGATGATGTGTGTGCCACATTGGTTAGCTGTCACCGTCTGACTGACCAGCACACCTGTAGGGAGGGAGGTACACTGGGGTTCTGCAGCATGTGAATGATTGTTGTCCTGTTCTAATTCAGTAGATTATAATGAAGATCTGTATCACTGGGTCTCACACACTTCTGTATTCATGGCATTACTAAGGACCCTGTTGGTGCACCCATGGAGGACACAATCCATGAATGATGGTTTTCCACTGTACGTGGACATCAGGAAGCTGTCACCTGTCGAACGCTTGCCATACATGGTGTACGGTGTTGCCTCCATGTCCATGGCACTGTGTGGCCTGTGTATGCACTGAGGCAGAGGCCAAGTGCAACACTGAACACTGTGATGGTATTTGTCAACACCCTTAGGCACATCTTGCTTCACTGACACATTCCACCTCATTAAGAACAGGTAGCCATGTCAGAACATACAGCATGTACCGTGCAGCCTGTTTAACGTCTGCATACCCAGCTAGTGGAAACCAGGACCATACAACTGTGGTGCAGCAGGTAGCACAATTGTTAAGGATGCACATTTGCTTGGCCAAGTGTGAGGTATTTGAACACTGTGACCAGCCATGGCAGGGGCTGATGGCACCGTTGGCCCTCCTTATATCCCCTTGTGGAAGACATCGCTGGGTGCAGCCAGCTCGCGTGCTGCCAGACGGGTGCACCCTCATAAGGTACAGTACCTGTAGGCTCCAGGTGTACATCTGCATGGGATCATGCTTGAGGGCCAAAGCAAGAGTGGATGGTGGTGAGGGGGGGGGGGGGGTGTAATGCAGAGCCTAGGTACCACCTGTACCCCGAGATGCCATCCTGGTATGGGGTGCTGCAGTGGGCAGCACCATCATTGTCAGATAGTGGCAACACAGCAACCTGTCCCAGTCACACAAGCTGGGTGGGATGGGTTTGCATATCTTGTGGCCAGACTGGGGGGGAGGCATGGTTATGGTCAGAGCGCAGACCAATCCTCAGCCTAATCGGTCACCTTCCTGCCCTGTGTACCATTATACCATACAGTATGAGGGCGACAGGCCACTGTATCCTACATACTTTATGAGCCACACATACTTCCAGTATGAGGAATCCTTTATTTATTGTAATTATTTATTTCAGTTTGTTATATCCCAACATTCCTGACAATAGTCCCATCATGCTGGTTCATATGACACAGGAGTGCAAAATAAGCTTACACTTGAACAATAGTGCAGAAAAAGCTGTTACATGTAACAGCGGAATATAGAATTTGGAGTAAGAAGGCAACATATGAAAAGGAAAACAAGATAAGTATATATAATCACATTGTAAGAGGTAGCTAATAGTCATATTTATGGTGAGGTGTGTTGACTGTTAGGAGTTAAATAATAGTGGAGTTATGGCCAAGCCTGCATGAACAGCCATGTCTGGAGTCTCCATAGATGATAGGGTCAGCCATTAGTTTCTCACCCTGCCTGACACGCTGTCCTCCCCATCACATGCCAACAGTCAGGCCATCACCTTTGTAGCCAAAAATGCGTAAGGTGGCTGGGTAGCCCCAGCCCACAGCTCCGTGCAGCCAGCACTGCTGACACTTTCTTCAGGTGAGATGTCATGACAGGAGTATGTCCGGCCTGCATTAAATGGTGGCTGTGTGTCCCAACAGGGGCCATCCATATCATGAGGGGTCTGACAGCATGTGTGTGTGCTGCTTCCAGGAGCATGCATTGCCAGGTAGCTCTTCCTTGCTGCTGAGGTGCACTGTGTTGCTGAGTAACTCCATCAGATAATGTGTGCCATATCTGGAATGACACAGGTGTGTGGTACACCTTGGATGGCAGAAGTGCACTGCACAGCAACCCAGAGTATTTAGCAAGTGCTTAGCCCAATGGCACAGAATAGGTATCACACATACAGCACCTCAGCAGAGGCTTGAGGCAGCGCTTCCCCACCCTATTATGGCCTACATCCTCTGTGGCAGGCCAGCACCCCACACAGTTGTTGGGTGGACACACATAGCAGGTGAAGCACGTAGCAGACTGAAAGGAGCTCTGCACACTAACCTATTTCCTAACCCATCGGTGGGCAAACAGGCCGTCTGGGGCAGGGGTCTGCCCCATGCCAACCTTAAAAGTGTGTCTGTATAAGGTGTTGGCGAACCTGGCTGCCCCTGAGTGTGTTGTCATGCCGTCGTGCACGCGCACATGGGGGATCAGGTCTGAGGTCTGGAGCTATAGCCACAGGTATTCCATAGCGAAGAGCCACATTATGGAACACACAGCAAAGCAGGATTATTTGAGCAACCTTGGGGGGGGCATACAGTAGCGCTCCCCCACTCTTGTCCAAACATCGGAAGCGGCTCTTCAAAAGGCCGATGGTACGTTCGATGACCATGCGGGTAGCAGTTAAGGACCGATTATAGGCCAGCTGTTGTGCTGTGGCAGGCTGGGGGATCGGGGTCATCAGCCAGGGCCTGCATCCATAGGCTGCGTCTCCTGTAGCAATGACATAGGGAACAGATTACACAATCTTATGTTTCTGTCCCATGGGTGTATGTGCTCAATACATGCAGTTGAACCGGATGGCACGAGGCAGCCCATTCCTGTTTCCCTACACCTTATGTGTGTGGTGTCAGGATTGCTTTGGCACACAGCTGGTGTGTGGCTATTAGGCGTTATAGCACGTGAAGGGCCCCTAAACAGTGAGATGTATGTCAGCTCTGTGTATGCGGTTGGTGCATTACACCACTGTCCTGACATCCCTGTGTTTAAATCATATGCAGTATGCACTCCAGTCATTGTGTACTGACATATGTGCTCAGGTACACCTTCTCTGTCGGTATGCCTACCCAACAACATACATGGTGTCAACTGGCTGCCCCTCAATGTGCACAACTGAGTAGAGATGTTCATGCAAGGTCTCAGGAACGTCAGGGGCTCACTAACACCTGTGGATGTGAGCTGCTCTTACATGACAGGTCTCAATTCATCTTGCACACTGCCAGTAGCCATGGCTACACCCAATATGTGTAGGCTGTCCACCTGTGCGGTGAGGTGAGCAAGCCATGCCACATACAAGGCGTACTGCATAGTTTGTGCTTGGCAGCCAATGGTACATGGTTGGGTGCCTGAGCCATTACACCACTTCCAGTAACACAATGTCCCACTCAGGTCTGTTGTGATGGGGACCTGTGACTCCATCACAACAGGCGTCTACATCACCTTTGTGTGCCATTACAGAGATGACCCTTGCAAAAATGTTATATGTATGTTAATGTGGATCTTACCTACAAGCCAACCATCGCCATACAGGCCATCTTCGAATTTGCGAAACAGAGCTGATTGCCTGAGTACGAAGGCATCGTGCGCTGACCCCGGGAATCTGGACATCACCGAGAGGATCCGCATTCCAGCATCACACACCACTTGCACGTTGAGGGAGTGGAACTGCTTCCTGTTGCGGTAGGCTGCCTCCATCTCACGGGGTGGAACGATGGCCACATGGGTGCAGTCAATAGCTCCAATGACATTTGGAAAGCGGGCAACGGCATAGAAACCACGCTTGAGGTCCATCAGGTCCTGTCTGTTGCGTGGGAATGCTATGTAGCGAGGCATGCGGTCCATAACAGCTGCAATGACCTGGTGCAGACACCGGGAAAAGGTGCTCTGTGACATGCCACCCACAACAGCTACCGTGGATTGGAAGGAGCCACTTGCTGTGAAATGCAGGGCGGCCAAGAGTTTGGTCAGGCCGGGGATGGCACGGCTCCTTCGGGTTCGGGCCTCAAGGGCACCTCGTATGTCTCCATATAGTTCCATGATGGCACGAGTGCTGAGGTGATATCTGCTGATGACTACATCCTCTGGCATTCCCAGCAATGAGGTTCGTGGCAGATAGATCCGATGCCTGTAACGATGGTGACGTCGACCAACATCCTGGCGTCTGCGTCTGCGTTGGGCCTGGTCAGCCATGGCGTGCACCTGCCCCATGCACTGTGAATGTGTGGAGCAGATTCACCTACTAAGAACAGGCCTTTTTATTGGCCAGCTCTACATTTGTAGGTCTATGGGGATTGGTTTGGCAAATTTTCGTTCAACGCGCTATTAGCGCGCTGCGCGCTGTGCGCCGCGATAGACTGTATCGCATTTGAAAGGGTTGTAGTTATTGGCCGCGTTAGGAGCCGCGCTAACACCGCCGCAGGGTTCGCGCCACGCGATACGTCCGCACTAACACCACTGCGGGTTTTGCGCCACGCGATACCTCCTCCCTACTTTACATTTGCCCCGCCCCAACTCCGCCCCCTGAATACATTATTCCATATTTGCATTCGCGAACCGCGATATATGCTTGTTATCGCGGTTCGCGAATTTAGCGCAGGCGGTACAGCCGTATCGCGCGCGGTAACTCTTTGGAAAATGAGGCCCTAAGTTTGTACCTGAGACAATGGAAGTTAAAGTGACTTTCCCAAGGCCACAAGGAGCAGCAGTGGGAGTTAAACCTTTCTCTTCCTGGTTTATAGTCTGCTACTTTAACCACTAGGCTACTCCTCCCCACCTTTTGTAACAATCTACCCACTCTTGTAGGAGCTGCCCATTACAAATTCAGCCTTCCCCCACTTGTATGTTCCTCACATATACACTTTCTACAACTCCCTTTTGATTTACCATTTTTCTCTTTTCTCTGTTACAAATAAAACTACAAGGCCCTTTCTCTAAGAAATTGCTATTATTTCTCATCTCCATACTTTAAAATGGATGCATCTAAAATGTTAAACTCTAAAGAAATATTTACATTAGAGAATATGTTCAAAGAGGTTAAACTCTAAAACCATTCAGTCCAAAAGTGTTCTTTTATTATAAGCACAGCAGTTACCACTGCTATCTGTACAAATAAATACAATTTCAGATCTCATCAAAACCAAAAGGCTCCGAAGTGTTTTTCTAAAATGCTAAGGCATGTATATTAGTGTTTAACCTTATATGGGTATATATCTTTCCCTCTGGTAATGTAGTAGAGCTCAGATGTTTAAGTCTTAAGCACTTCACTCAGGGTTTGTTAGAAAATATTGCATAGCACAAAAATAGCATAAGTCCCATTGAGGTTTCTTTTGAATTTTCTTTTTGCAGAAAATACCAGCCTAAGTCCTTTGGAAGATGGAATCCAGGGAGGGTAACTTTCAAACGACTCTACACGGCTCCATATATGCGTGTATATGGCCGTGCGGAGATCTACAACAGTATTTTCTAACCTGCGCATAGGAGCTACATGCAGATCATAAAATATGCATATGTCAACCCCCAAACATATGCGCAAATGTATGGTTACGTAAGAATATCTTACCTGCAATGCATTGAAAATGATACTTTTTCTACCTATTTTGAAAACACATGTGTGTATATTTTACATGTGTATACAATCACGACTTACTCGTGTAAAACCCTGTTTACATGTGGAAGTTGATATACTGTAAAATATGCACACATAATTGAAATCACCAGTTTGAAAAAACTCTCAACCAGTTCACCCAGACCGTCAGGTCATCGAGGCCTTCCTAGCTCTTCACTCTGAACTCTCCCCAAATCACCCAGGCCTCCCACCCAACCACTAGTAAATAATATATGAGTCTGATATCAATTGCACATGATAATTAGCAGGTGTAAAATTACACAAATAAGTGGACAAATGTACTTGTAAAGTCTCTTGTAAAATAGCAAATTCCATGCTTAGCTCTTGTTCTTGCCCTGGAATGTTCCTAGACTGTCGGTTTTTTCATGCAAAATGTGTGAATGAGACCGAAGATATTCTAGTATTTTTGATGCTTTTAAAATATCATGTGTGTGTGTACAAGCTACTTACACGCATATAAGTTAAATTTTAAATGTTTTGAAAATGTACCTTTTAGTGATTTGGTAGACTTAAGCTTTTCATTTAAATGTGCTTTCCTAGCAAAGTGGTTCAGAATAAAATAGTTTACAGTAAAATCATGCTCTAATTTGTACTAGATTCTTAAGAAACTTATCCACTTTTATAATTTGAATGTAAGTAAACATGACATACACATTGATATAGGAGAAGTATGATTACAGCATAAACAGCAGAAGAATGGCCTTTAGGTAGCAGATTTTTAAAGGGATAAGGTATACATTTTTTATGAAAGTAATATAGTAAAACAAAAAATAAAGGAGACCAGGGAATAAGAGTAAACAAGAATGTCTAACAAATGAAAGGATTGGGGTTTATTTGTGGTTTAGCATCATGGTGTGGACAGCTATGACAGCTGTGACAGACAGACAGATGCCCACATCAAAACTGACGGTACATTTCCATTTTTGAAACATGCTAAAAAAGAAATGAATGAGGCAAGAAACAGGCAATTAGCTGTTTTATAGAATCTAGATAGTACAACTGTTCCAAGAGGAATGGAAATGGCAGACTGAATTTAAGCAAGTTACTACAGCATTTTTTAAATCTAGCAATCTCTTTAGAATTCAACTAGAAATTTCAGAATCTGTGGTTCCTCTAGATCAGTTAAATTAGTTTTTAATGTAGCACAGATAACTTTCAAATAATTATGCGCAGTAGCATATAATGCATGCATGTGTCCGTGCATACTTTTACCATAGTATTTTATAACATGCGTGTATCACATATGAGCATATTAGAAAATATATTATCCTCATAAAGATGAATTTTAAAAAGAGATGTGCATGCATTAAACTGGAGATGTACACGCAAGTAACGCTTAATTGCGTGGGGGTTATTTTATAAATCTTGCACATATGCGCATATGCGCATGTGCAATATGCGCATATGTGCACATATGCACATATGCGCATATGCAATAAAAAAAAAGGCAGATTTGGGGTGGGTCAGGGGCGTTCTGGGGCAGGGCCAACATCTAAGTGTGGAAGTTGCGATTTTATAACCTGCAAACACAGTGCGTATATGGATCATACCTGCATATATTTACTTCTACTCTTTAAAACTATTTATAACCAAATATGGACTGCATGAGGGGTCTGGGTAAACTGGGGGGAAGGGAATGGAGTCTTGATGACCTAGAGATAGACAGGGCAAACTGCTGGACTATGCTTAAATGGCCATTTTCTTCACACACACGTTATAAATTAGCTCACTGGTGAGTGTAAAAGCCAGTTTCTAAGGAAAATACAAGAATATCAGTTGCTCATGTAAATGCTTAAAATTAGGAGCCCACGATTGCATGCTGGGTATATTTTATATGAGTGTGTACTACAGTATCTGAAAGTAAACCGATGTGATATCTCAGATCGAATGTCGGTATATAAAAATAATAAATAAGTAAATAAAAATAAATACTTGCATGGATGATATAAGACTCCTATGGATGTGGCCATGCTCCACACATATGCACTCATATAGGCGTAAGCGCACTTATTTAAAAGTTACTGTCTCCGTGTGTAAGTGTTGGCCTCACCCCAGGATGCCCCTAGACTGCCCCTTTTTTACATGCCTATATATGCACACAAAAGTGAAAATACACATGCATTTTCAACATTTATAAAATATGGAGTACGCAAGTAGAGGTTACTTATACACTTATATGGTAATTCTTATGTGCATAATGTTTTGAAAATTCATCTTTAAGTTACTAATTTACAACTCTATGGTATTCTTACTTATTTGGCTTCATTTACATGTTGTTAAAATTCAAACACATAAAAACTCAAAATTTAAACTATGGAGACTTTGCCAGTTCAGAAACTGTACACCCCCTCTTTCCCCCTACACAATCAAATCCTTTTTTGTTTCATAATAAAGGATTTACTTTGCATCTGCATTTGTTAAATGTGCTCCTTTGCCAGATTTTCTGCCTCTTTTATATTTCTTTTGTATATTTTCATGCCTTTTACTTCATTTCCCATATTTCAGTTTTAATGGACCCTTTATTTTTGCTTTGAATATATTGATTTTTCTCTCATACACTGTGACAATCATCAGATTTATTCAGTCACATCACTTAGAAAAGCTTGCATGCAGTTGTTCACTTTCATACACACTCACTCTCTTTTCCAGTCTTTTTACCCTTTCTCACACTGTATTGCACACATGTATACATGTTACTTGTATAGATTTTATTACCCCCTCGCAACTGTTAATTGTTTCCCCTGTTCATTGTATCGCCCTCGAGCGAATGTTGCAGTTGCATTGTAAACCGATGTGATATGTATTTTATACAGGAATGTCGGTATAGAAAAGTTAAAAATAAATAAGTAAATAAATGTATGCATAGCCAACTGACTTGACTGATTCCCTGGCAATTCTGAACATACTGGGGCCGATGTAATAAGACCCATGCTAAAATCAGTGCTATTTTTCTGAGCACGCATGGCAAGAACAGGCAGCCCCATTAGATGTAATAAAAGAACAGCATACAAATGAGAAAAGTGTAAGAAACACGTGCAAGACCAAATACACATGCCAATATCCGGATTAAAGCCCCGATGCAGAAAGCCACAGGAAAACCAGGCATTAAAATAGGCGCTAATAGAAAAATGTTACAGACTCATTTCTAACTATTTGAAGTATCTACTATTCAAATATAATAGTTGAAACTCCGACCACTTTGGTCCTTTTACTCCTTTGCTTGCAATAGTGTGGTTGTGTGTATGCAGCCATGTAGGGTGGGGGTTTCAAATTTCTAATTGCAATGCTTACACTAATGTAAGAGGGGTTTGGAGGTTAAAGGTTGTACAGACTGACAGGGCCATCTTTTAAATTAGGTTGGAAAAGGGAGAAAATTGTGCCCCTAGCCCTTTATTTCCTTTTTAAATTTTGACATTGCTACTTAACTGGATATCTTTTGGAGATATCCGGTTAAGTAGAAAGTTATCTGGCCACACACTAGCTTGATAAATGCTCTACCTGGATAACATCAAGCTAGGTTGCGAGAACAGTGTACAAATCTCATCTTTGTGTAAGTTTTCTCACTCTGAAGTACAGCAAAATTTCACAAGAGTGTACTGGTCATACATCTCACTCTGCATGAGAGAGAGAGAGAGAGAGAGAGAGAGAGAGAGAGAGAGAGAGAGAGAGAGAGAGAGAGAGAGAGAGAGAGAGAGAGAGAGAGAGACTTCCTATAATGCCTATGCCCTAGACAGGTATTTGAATCCCTATGGGAGGGCCACCTACTAACTCGGGGTGGGGATTAGGTATGAGCATCGGGGGTTGGGGGCCACTTTCGCATTCCACATGAGACGTACGGAAAGAACAGTGGTCTCTAGTGAAGATTTGCTGGCCGTCGGAGTGAGGAAACTCACTCCAAGAGGAGATTTGGGCAATGTTCTCTCCACCTAGCTTGATGGACACTCTACCTGGGCAACAACAAGCTAGGTGGAGAGAACGTAGCCCAAATCTCTTCTTGGAGTGAGTTTCCTCACTCCGACGGCCAGCAAATCTTCACTAGAGACCACTGTTCTTTCCGTACGTCTCATGTGGAATGCGAAAGTGGCCCCCAACCCCCGACGCTCATACCTAATCCCCACCCCGAGTTAGTAGGTGGCCCTCCCATAGGGATTCAAATGCTTACTATGGTACACCCCCCAAGGCTGTCTCTCCCTCTCCTACTTTTCTCAGGCACTTCCCCAGCCTAAAAATGCCCAAACAGAATTTGCAAAAAAATCACAAATTGCATTGTGGGCATAACACATGATATCACGCAGCTTAAAGCAATTGAAAAAGGTGTAGTCATTTCTGGCTTTAAACTGTGTGATATCATACATTACAGCTTCACAAAGCCAGCCCACTTTTTCAGAAATCCCACCCCAACTCCTCCCCAATCCCTCCCCTTTTAAAAATTTGCATCACACCATGCGTTATGGTGCTTATCGCGTGAGTTAAGGCATATTCCCATGTGTTAAGTCATTTTTCACATACAAAAATGCCATAACACAATTTGATTAATTACCCTGTCTGTGTCTATGGGAAAATAACTTGATGAATCAGGCCCTTCAGAAAACTTGTCAACTCAATAACTTACTGAATATGGACCTGCATAAAGTCTAAAAAAACCCCTCCTTACATTTTAAAACTTAATGTTATAATCTGGTGTGGTTGTGGACCCTGGACCATAGTGACAGTTGGTTCCACCCACAGGGAGGAGCCCTGTGGGGACTCAATGTGGTAGGCTTGGCCTCTAGAGATGGACACAGATGAGACAGACTTTATTGTACAGAAATCATGGGAAATACGCACAGCATGGAGAGAAGGCACTGTCCAAAGCAGTAAAGCAGCTCAATGCAGATATCCCCGGTAGTAGCCAGTAGAGTGGGGTACGCCAGAGAAGTCTTCTCCTGAAGTTAACTCTCTGGAGGGATCCGGTAGTGGCCTGCAGCATGGGGAATGCCAAGGATCAGCAGGTAGAAGTCCAGAGAGGTGTTGAAAGTCAGCAGAGCGAAGTAGGTGTTGGAATTTATTCCGTTGTGTAGAAGGGTGGAATGAGCACGGTAGTGGCCTGAGGCTCAGGATACACCAGCGGTTCCTTCAGCTAGGAGGTAGAAGCAGAAGTAAAATTCACTAGGCTGAACTCACGATGTCCTGAATTGGGAAGATAGAAATCTCCAGGCAGGAAGGTCCTCTGAGGAATCGATAGCCAGAACGTAACAAGGCCCCCGAGGAGCGGGTACCTAAGGCATTCTAGTTCAGGAAGTAGTGAAGCGAAGTGTCTCCGAATGGAGTGGAATAAGCAGGAAGGAACTAACTCGCTAACTCATAGGAAGCTTAGGCTGGCTGGGTTAAATACATCAAGCGGGTGATGTCATGCGGAGGGGATACCCCCGAGGTTCCCGCCATGACATCAATAAGAGAGGGTCTGGCACGCGCGTTTCCTAAGTAATCCCCGACTCAAGATGGCGGACGGGATCGTCCACGTCGTCCCGGGGATGCCAAGGAAGGCGGCGTTTGCAGGCTGAGGCCGCTATGGCCTTGAGAATCGCTGTAGCAGGGAAAAGTGAGGTGAGCAGCAAAGGTTGCACTGTTGCGCCCGTCGGTCGCAGTCATCTGCGACCGACGGGCGCAACAGTGCACCTCTTCTTAGGGCCCCTCCCAGGGGATTTTGGCTTCCTTGGGTGAGTTAGATGAAATTGTTGTATAAGATCCTTGTCAAGGATCTGGTCAAGGATGTTTTTAGCAGCTGTTTTCTTCCGGCCCATATCCTTCCCAGGATAATAGGTATTCCCAATGCTTTCCACGTTTGGATATGTCTAAGATCTCATTCACTTGGTAAGTAATGTGCTCTTCAGAAGTCAGAGGCTGTAGATCCGGGGTCTTCTTTGAAAACTCTGAGAAGATGAGTGGCTTCAAAAGTGATACGTGGAAGGCGTGTATTTTCATGGAAGTGGGAAATCGCAGGCTGTAAGTTATGGGTCCCAGGCTGCAGAGAATAGAGAAAGGGCCAATGTAGCATGGAGTGAATCGAACAGATTGCAGCTTGAGACAGATGAATTTAGTACTGAGCCATACCTTGTCTCCTGGCTGGAACTCAGGTGCTGCTCTGTGATGAGCATCATAATATTTCTTGGCCCATTGTCCTGCCTTCTGCAAAAGGCCTTTGATTTGGACCCAGAGCTGATGGAGTTCTTCAGCTGAAGCCTGGGCTGCTGGCGATGGAACAGACAAGGATATTGGTAGCTGAGGTAGTGGCTGACGGCCATACACTATCTGGAATGGTATAGATCCAGTTGCGGCAGATGGGTATGAATTTAGGGCAAACTCGGTCCATGGGAGCAGCTCTGCCCAGTCGCTTTGTCTGGAGTTGACATAGGGGTGAAGGAACTGTTTAAGTGTACGGTTTATTCTTTTGGTTTGACCGTTTGACTGAGGGTGGTATACAGACGTCAGGTCAAGAGAAATATCAAGCTTCTTGCAAAAAGCTCTCCAGAACTTTGCCGTGAAATGCATGCCTCTATCTGAAAGAATATGCTTCGGCAGGTGAAACATAGCCAATTCTGGAGCAGATGGGAGCCCGGGTAAGGCCATGAAGTGCGCCATTTTCGAGAAGCGGTCTACAGTAGCCTGTATGGTGTTGTTTCCATTGGACACTAGTAGATCAACGACAAAGTTAGTCACGATATGCGTCCATGATTCCTCTGGACTAGGTAAAGGCTGGAGAAGGCCCCAAGGGCGACCGGCCGGAGGCTTTTGTCTAGCACAGGTGATGTAAGATTCTACGTATGCTTGCACATCCTTCTTCATTGAGGGCCACCAGTAGAATCTCTCTAAGGTGGATAGTCCCGGGTGACTGGCTAGACAAGCATCATGAGCCCATTTAAGAAGTTTCTTTCTTAAGGACCATGGAACTACTGTCTTCCAAGCTGGGACAGAATGGGTAGCAGCAAGAATGACCTTATCAGGGTTGATTATATGGCAAGGTGCATCCGGAACATCCTCAACAGTGAAGGATCTTGAGAGTTCATCTGCACGTGTGTTTTTGTCAGCAAGGCAGAACTTGAGTAGAAAGTCAAACTGATTAAAAAACAAAGACCATCGGGCTTGCCTATGATTAAGTCATTGTGCATGTTGCAGATATTCCAAGTTTCTGTGGTCTGTGTATACAGTTATCTGATGTTGTGCTCCCACTAAGGGTGCCACTCTTCAATGCTAGCTTAATAGCCAACAGCTCTTTATCTCCTATGCCATAATTTCTCTCGGCAGGAGAAAAACGCCAGGAAAAAAAAGAGCAGTAGTGTAGAATATGGGTATCACTGTTCTGGCTAAGAATGGCCCCTATACCGATATTGGAAGCATCAACCTCGACTATAAATGGTTGTCGAGGGTCTGGGTGGTGAAGGCAAGGTTTTTTTTTAGAAAATCCTCTTTGAGGGTTTGAAAAGCCACAACAGCTTCTGAAGACCACTGAGAAGGGTTGGTTCCCTTCCTCGTCATGGCAGAGAGTGGTGCTGTCGAAGTAAAGTAGTTTTGGATGAATGTGCTATAATAATTAGTGAAGCCAAGGAAGCGGCAAAGTGCTTTGAGACCAGTGGGTTGAGGCCCATCCTGTATACTTTTGGTCTTTTGTGGATCCATCTGGAAACCTCTACTGGACACCACATAGCCCAAAAAGGGAACGGACTCCTGATGGAAAGTGCATTTTTCGAGCTTGGCGTAGAGACTGTTATCATGTAGTCTTTGCAGGACTCTGGCAACGTCTGACTGATGGCTTTGCAAATCCTGGGAGAAAATTAGTATGTCATCTAAATACACAACCACACATTGGTAAAGCATGTCTTGCAGAATCTCATTCATCATATTTTGGAAAATGGCCGGGGCATTACACAGGCCAAAAAGCATGACCATGTACTTGAAGTAGCCATCGCGAGTATTAAAGGCCGTCTTCCACTTGTATCCTTGACGAATGCGGACCAGGTTGTATTCCCCTTTTAGGTCTAGTTTTATGAAAATCTTGACTCCCCTGGAGTCTGTCAAATAACTCGGAAATCAGAGGTAAAGGATAGTGGTCCTTTATAGTAATTTCCTTGAGTCCTCTGTAATCTATACATGGATAAAGAGTTCCATCCTTTTTGCCGACAAAAAAGAATCTGGCTCCGGCTGGTGACTTGGAAGGCTGGATAAAACCCTTTTCCAAATTTTCTTGAATATAGGCCGACATGGCCTCAAACTGAAAGACAAAGTGGGTAGACCCTTCCTCTAGGGGGGCAATGAACCAGGCTTTAAATTAATCGCACAATCAAAGGACCTGTGTGGTGGCAATATATCTGCTGCTTGTTTTGAGAACACATCTTGAAATAATGAGCATTGTGATGGCAGACCAGGGAAAGAAGTAGAGGTAGACATGCAGGGTATAGGTGTTACTCTCTTCAGGTATTGGTTGTGACAGGCTGCTCCCCATTGTGAGAGTTCCAGGGTGCCCCAGTCAAGCTGGGGTGTATGGTCTTGCAACCAGGGTAGGCCAAGCACTATGGGATGAATGGCTTTGTCAAGAACCAGAAATAAGATGGTCTCAGTATGAAGAGAACCTGTGCGCAGGTTTATAGGTTGTGTGGTGTAAGAAACTTCTCCTGGAAGAGGCTCGCCGGTGTTGGGACAATAGGAATTAAAAAATGTTCTACCAGTCTCTTTAGAATAAAATTGCCACCTGCACCAGAATCAATGAGTGCTAGGGTCTGAAATTCGAGGGTTCCGGAGATAATTGAGACTGGGAGAGTCATTGGAGGAGATGGTGAAGTAAGACCTAGGAAGAGTCCTCCCACAGATCCTAGGTCTGCATGTTTCCCGGACAGATGGGGCATGATTGAACCACATGGCCAGGTTGTCCGCAGTACAGAGACCTAAGCACTTACAGTAGCGTCTTTCTTTGGCAGTAAGGTGGCTGTGACCTAGTTGCATGGGATCATCTTCAGTGACGGGCGGAGGCGGAGTCTGCGAAGCAGGTGTAGGTCGTGAGTGTATACTCCCTAATGAATGTTTCTTAGTACTCCTTTCCGCAGCTGAAGCTCACGCAGGCGATGATCAATTCTGCCAGCTAGGTCAATGAGTGAGTCCAAGGTATCAGGCAAATCACGTGCGGCCAATTCATCCTCTAGGAAAATTGCACGTGGACACCCCAGGTCCCAATTAAGCTCCGAAGACGGGGTCTTAAATTCAATAACATAGTCCGGAAGTGGCTTAGCCCCTTGTTGGAGGTGCAAAAGAGCGGACCAAGCAACTGTCTTGTGACTTGGATCTTCAAATACTGACTTGAAGAGAGCAAGAAACCCTGGCAAGTCACTGAGGATTGGATCATTGCGTTTCCATATAGGTGAAGCCCAGGCCAGAGCTCTTCCATCTAGAAGTGACAGGATATATGCAGTAGGGAAGTAAGATTGTTGTAGAGAGAAGTGCATACAGCACTGGTTGATGAAGCCCCTACACAACAGGGAATCTCCTGAGAAGCAAGTGGGGGCTGGTAGAGATACAGCAGTTCGAACAGAAACCACTTGAGATGAGGCATTTTTATCAGACATGGTAGAAGTAGTCAGTTGGGAACTCAACTGATTGAAAGCAGTTGTCAATGTCTTTAAGGTCCTCTGTTGTTCAGCAATATGTTGGGCCAGGCCAGGAATGGCCTGCAGGGCTGAGACCTGAGCTGGGTCCATGGAGTTAGCAATCTGTTATAATCTGGTGTGGTTGTGGACCCTGGACCTTAGTGAGAGTTGGTTCCATCCACTGGGAGGAGTCCTGTGGGGACTCACTGCAGTAGGCATGGCCTCAGTAGAGACGGGCACAGATGAGACAGACTTTATTGTATAGGAATCATGGGAAATACCCACAACATGGAGAGAAGGCACTGTCCGAAGTAGTAAAGCAGCTCAATGCAGATATCCCCGGTAGTGACCCGCAGAGAGGGGTACACCAGGGAAGTCTTCTCCTGAAGGTAACTCTCTGGAGGGATCCGGTAGTGGCCCGCAGCGTGGGGTATGCCAAGGATCATCAGGTAGAAGTCCAGAGAGGTGCAGAAATTCAGCAGAGCGAAGTAGGGGTTGGTATTTACTCTGGAGTGTAGAAGGGTAGCTGGAATGAGCATGGTAGTGGCCCGAGGCTCAGGGTATGCTGGCAGTTCCTTCAGCTAGGAGGCAGAAGCAGTAGAATTCACTAGGCTGAACTCACGATGTCCTGAATCAGGAAGATAGAAATCTCTAGGCAGGAAGGCCCTCCAAGGAGCGGATAGCCAGAACATTAGAAGGCCCCTGAGGAGCGGGTACCTAAGGTGTTCTAGTTCAGGAAGTAATGAAGCGAAGCATCTCTGGAGTGGAATAAGCAGGAAGGAAGTCCTTGCTAACTCGTAGGAAGCTTAGGCTGGCTGGGTTAAATACATCAAGCAGATGACGTCATGCAGAGGGGATGCCCCAGAGGTTCCTGCCATGACTTCAATAGAGAGGGCCCTAAGTAATCCCTGACGAAAGATGGCAGATGGGATCGCCCATGTCTTCCCGGGGATGCCGAGGAAGGCAGCGTTTGTAGGCTGAGGCCACCATGGCCTTGAGAATCGCTGTAGCAGGGAAAAGAGAGGTGAGCAGCAAAGGTCGCAGCTGTCTGTGACCGATGGGCACAACACTTAATGGTGAAAAACTTAACTTGAATCCAAATCTCAAAATCATGAATTTGTCATTGTAATCGATAGTCCAACTTAATAAAGAAAACCTTATCTTAAATCCAAATTACAAGATACAACTTCTTGCAATGTGAGTAATGTTCCAGCTGACTGCCTCATATGCTTCTTACTTTCTATGTGCTTAAAAATGTTTTTATCATTAGATTTTGCCTCTGTGCAAGATTCTTCTCAAATTATTTCTTGGCCTGCCTTATTAATATTTTAGACATTACTTGCCATCGCCAGGGTCATCACCATCGCCAGGGTCATCACCAACTCAAGGAAAGCTGATCACATTACCCCAATACTCAAAGAACTCCACTGGCTCCCCATCGCATCCCGAATTCTCTTCAAAATTCTAACCATAGTGCACAAGTCCATCCACTCGCACAATTCCAATTGGTTGGATGAACCCTTTCGTCCTATACGCACTGAACGACCCACTCGCACTGTCAACAAAGGCACCCTCTCCATTCCCCCTTTGAAAAAAGCCCACCTCTCCTCTACTAGGGACCGTGCACTATCCATTGCAGGCCCTAAACAATGGAACACCCTCCCTACCACTCTCAGGCTAGAGCCATGTTACGCCAAGTTCAGAAAAAAACTTAAAACATGGCTCTTCCGACAAGCCTACCCTGATTAAGTACACCGACTTCTGCAAGTATCTTGCCTACGCCTTGTATATTCCTGTAAATAGTCCGTTGCAGTTCTTATTTATTGCTTTAATTCCTCCACCTCCTGCTCTTTGTATACTCCTCCTTGTTCGCCCTCCCTGTTCATTGTAATTTCTACCTTTAAAGTTACATTGTAAACCGGTATGATGTATGCATACTAATACCGGTATATAAAAGTTTTTAAATAAATAAGTAAATAAATAAATAAATATTCCACCTTTTTCCAGGAATGGCCTCAAGGAGGATTACAATCAAATTTAAATTAAACTTACAATAACAATAACATTAATTGCAGGGTCATTTGCAATTCTAATTGTATTTCTTCACAGAAAGGGTAGTGGATACATGAAATGTCCTCCCAGAAGAGATAATAAAGAAAGAATGGTAATGGAGTTCAAAAGGGCATTTGATAAACACAGAATATTCTTTTGAGTACATTTTCAAAGGGGTTCCGCATGAAAAATGCCTTATACGTATGCATGGTTTGCTATTTTAAAATAAATATATATACCAACGTCATCAAGAAAGTATGAACACTTTTACACCTTCTATTTAATGTGCCAAATTCAAATTTGTATTCTCTTTTTGGTCCTGACATTTGGCATGTTGGCATCTCCCGTTGAGTGGGAAGGGCAGCATATTAGCAGTAGAAGCAGGGAACGTGGGGGGCTAACTTGGAATTCCTTGTTCTTGCCCAAAGATTTGTTTGGTATCTTTTCTAAGTTTTCTTGTTTTTGTGGGTCTGAACTTCTTTTTCATCCAAGGCTTGCACCCAGTCTTTGGGGGAATCTTTTAGTGGATGGCAGAGCAATTCTGGGGGGCGGGGGGGGGGGGGTTGTGTTTTTAGGGCAGACTGGGGCTGAGAAGGGCAAGGTAAGTGTCATGGGCTAGACTGGGGCTGTTTGTGACTTTTGGAGAAGTGACATTTGATATAAGTATGACAAAACTTACTCAGAGCACCTCATTTGAAGAGGGAACGAGAACAGAGGAGGAAGAAGAGGAGGAGACACTACCCCTTAGAGAGACTATACAGAACTAGGTACATATTCTGGATCTGTCATAGGAGTTAGTCTTGTGCAGGTTCAGATTCAACAAGGAAATCACACTATACCTATGCTAGCAGTTAGAGCACTACATATACCCTTCCACTCAGAGAAGTCATGCCTGTCAGTAAACTTCAAGGTCATTTCTAGGGGTCATAGCTGGAATAAATCAGTCATTTACCTTCATATGTATTGATCAGTTTCTGGCTGCATGTCTCAGGAAAACACATCAGTATATATCTTTCCCTCAGAACAGACAGTAGCAACAACAAATTATGACCAATTTCTATGAAATTGCAAGTTTCCCCTCTGTTTTGGGGCTATTGATTGCACATATGTCCCTATAAGGGCACCTGCAGACAACAAGGTATCTTCTGCCACCACAAGGGCTTCTACTCTCTCAACATGCAGGAGGTCTGTGAGGCCAAGGGGATCAGCATGAATATAGTGCCCAGGTTTCCATGGCCCTATCATGATGTCTATATTCTCTTTCAGTCAGGAATTCATGATCACTTCAGGAAGTTCACATCATTGGAAAGTAGAGATGTGATTTGGCCAAACCTTTTGGTTCTGCCTTCGTTATCGGCCCGCTGTGGGAAATTTTAGTTTTCCCACAGTTCAGGCCAATTTTATTTCAGCTGCCCCTGAAACGAAATCCCAAAAACCACCCCAACCCTTCAAATTTAATTCATTGCAAACCCCCCCCCACCCTCCTGACCCCCCAAAACTTGCCAAAATTCCCTGGTGGTCCAGCGGGGCTCCCAAAAGCAATCTCCCACTCTCGGGCCATTGGCTGCCAGTAATCAAAATGGTGCCAATGGCCCTTTGCCTTTACCATGTGACAGGGGCTATCGGTGCCATTGGCTGGCCTCTGTCAAATGGTAGGAGCAATGGACAGCCGGCGCCATCTTAAAATTTGGGGGTTGGGAGGGTAGGGGGTTGCAATTAATTAAATTTGAAGGGTTGGGGTGGGTTTGCGTTTTTTTTTAATGTGCCCTTTCTCCCCCCCAAAAAATGATAAGAAAACTACATGAAATTTTGTGGGTTTTCTTATTGTTTCGTCGCGCCCCAAAACACGACGAAATAGGAAATATTGTCTCTATTTCCTATTTCGTTGCAAATTAATGCACATCCCTATTAGAAAGTGGCTTCTAGGTGGGCTCTCGCTACAACCACACAGCTTCTAACCTATGATCTTTTCTTTCTCTGATATCTAGGTGGTCTTACTGCTTAGGCCCAAGTGGGTCACTACAGCCTCTACCAGAGGACAGCCTCGCTGCCTACTAACTTGGAATATATCATTCTGCTCTTCTCTTCCTTCTCCCCTACAGGTGACAGAGGATATCCACCAAAATCTGGCTTATGATTTTACTGGCATATTGTATTAGTGTAAGACAGAATGGATGTGAAGAATATCAAGACACATGCATGAGGGATAAATAGGACCATTTTTGGGGTGAAAGTATGATCAGATGTCAGAATTGACAAAATGGTGAATTATGTTGTAAAATGGTGAAAAAGGATGTTAGAGAGAAAAGAACAACTTATACTCCATTATTATAGTACAAGGTCAGCACATAACTTGCTTAGAAAGTACTGAATATTCTGCCAGAAAAGATAAAAGTGACACAGTACAGCTTATATGCATGTACAATGCTGAAATCATAAAGAAGAAATTACAGGATTCTGTGCAGTTAGGTAGCTCTCCCTTCCACTAGTTTGATAGAAAGCAGCCTAAAAACTTCAAGGTAATAGACAGAAAGATACAGAATACAAGATGGAGAGAAGACCTAATTAGAGAATAAGAATACCACTTAGAGCCAAGTGGCAGTTAGGGAATTAAATCTTGTCCTTGATGCTCGGTAAAGTACCAAACTTGCAGCTCTTCTTGTAACAGTGAGAGCTGAGAGCTATAAAACCTCTGGCATCAGCCCAGATTTAGTTTATAAGCTCAGTATAAACTGCACATAAGATTTACAGACTCTATGGATACGAGTGCACATTTAGCTTTTGAGTAAAAAAACAATCTCATCTATTTTGTTATTACAGTAGGGTTTGCTTCTGAAATAATAGTAATATGAATGCTTTTTTTTACATGAAACTGATGATTCTGATGCTGATTTAATTATTATTAATACTCTGGGTGTTCAACAGAAAGTATTTAAGTTTGGAGAATATCTAGGGAGATAGTTCCATATGTGTGAGAAAAAGATGCACAAAATGGCAATAAGAAGCAGTGAGCATAACACAGGAATCCACAAGTTCAGAGTTGTCCTGAAATACGAAGTAATTTTTTCTTATCAGTTAGTTTGACAATACTTCAAGCAGAGCTAGAAACCTCTCCTCCTTATCTCCCCTAATACTAATACTGTACCTGTAGTAGCACATCTGTAAATTGCACCCTTTCTCCTCAGTACTCTACCCATGTATTCCCATACTTTATATCCCCCTTACTTGTCATATTTCTGTTCCATAAATTCTCCCCCTTTATTTGCAATACCTCTGGATCTATGTAGATACCTCCGTAAATTTTCTCCACCTCAGTTATATTAATACTGTACCCTTGTAGCTATTCTCACCATCTCTTTAATACTATACAAGTTAACCTTTCCTCTTTAATACTGTATGAGTTAACCCCCCCAAGTTATTAACTCCCTGTTCCTCATACATTAATATTACTGTACCCATGTATATATTCTCCCCACCTTATTTCACTAATACTGTACAAGTTGTACAAGTTATACCCCCCCCCCCCAAGTTTTAAACTCCCTGTTCAATGTACTTTCGCTGTTCTGTTCTTTGTAAACCGATATGATGTTTTGACGAATACCGGTCTATAAAAGCGTTTAAATAAATAAATAAATAATGTAAATTGCCCACTGTACCTGAAGACTAGAGGATGACCAAAATAACCCTGATATTTAAAAAGGGCTCCAAGGGTGATCTGGGAAACTAAAGACCTGTAAGCCCGCCTTCAGTGCTGGGAAAAATAGTGGAAACTATTCTAAAGAACAAAATCACAAAACATATAGAGAGACATGATTTAATGGAACACAGCCAGCATGGATTTACTCAAGGGACATCTTGCCTCACAAATCTGCTACATTTCTTTGAAGGGGTTAATAAACATGTGGATAAAGGTGAACCGGTAGATGTAGTGTATTTGGATTTTTAGAAGGCATTTGACAAAATCCCTCAAAAAAGGCTTCTAAGAAAACTAGAAAGTCATGAGATAGGAGACGCTGTCCTTTCCTAGATTACAAACTGGTTAAAAGACAGAAAACATAGCAGGATTAAATGGTCGGTTTTCTTAGTAGAAAAAGGTAAACAGAGGAGTACCTCAGGGATTTATACTTGGACCCGTGCTTTTCAATATATTTATAAATAATCTGAATATCGAGTTAGCCAGATAATTTATCTAACTCAGCTCCTTCCTAGAATGACCTTGCTCCACCCTCCACTTATCCCACTAAATGGCCGTCACTGAACCCTGGCAGATATTTAGCCATTGCCACTGAGCCAGATCAATCTATGCTTAGCCGGATAAGTCATGCCTTCAAATTGTTTCAAGACATCAGAGGCACTATTGGCAACTGAAGAATTCTAAATGTGCATTAGATCCCTGTCCTATGTAAGTTTTGGGCTCTTTAAAGGAGAAATTATTGGAGATTTTTACTAGTTTGATTAATCTTTCTTTATCTGAGGGTAGGTCTCCTGATGTTTTAAAAAATTACAGTGGTACACCCCATTAAAAAGAAGGGACAGCTTTGCAGTGAAGACCCCAAAAATTATAGGCCAATCTCAAATTTGATTTCCATTAGGGATGTGCATCGTTTTTCTGATGAATTAAAATTTCGTACGATATTTCTTAATTTGTCATATATATGTAAAACCAATAAATGAATGCATTTCCCCCGAATTTTCATGAAAAATCGTTTATCGTGTTAGTGCGCACTAATGGGAGTTACTGCGCACTATATAGCTCATAATGCACAGTAACACTGATTGGTGCATGCAGTTTCGTGCCGTCACAGTGCACAGTAATGTCCCATAGTGCGTACTAATGCAGACTATACTGCGCACTAACAGTGATTAGTGCGCAGTCTGTTTGGGAACTACTGCGCGCTAACTTTGTGGTAGTGTTCCCTAAGTCTGTGATAGTGCACACTAATAGAAAATGATACTAATTTGACACTTTTTGGTCAATTTAGGAATGAATATGTATTCCTATTGGCTGTCTTTTGTTATTTATTCATGTTACCAAGGTTCCCACTGAGGTGGTGTTTTTATATATGGGGGATGGGAAATGGGTTGTAGCTTGACAAAAAGTAATGTCAGCAGTCATGTGACTAGAACCTGTTTGTTTATTATTTTTGTTACCAGGCACTGGCACATGAAATGCTAGTGCATGTTTTGAATTTGCCAATCAATGTGCATTTTAGAAAGGGGGTCCTGGAATTATATATGCATTATGCACACACTTCTAAATTTCCAATCCTGCTTCCTTTTTTATGAGATGTATATAATAATTGGTAAGTGTTATTTTGAATTGGCCAATATGTTTATTTTCCCTCCTATTTTTACTCACTAGCTAAGCTATATAATAAGGGGTTCTCTGCTTATGTGTTGATTTTGTTTGGTGGGGTTTGAGGAGAAACATCAGCTCTTTATTTAATCCATTAGAGTTCTACAAGATTTATATCAACCTACTCGATTTATTTGCTCTTGCCTTTGAAATGGCACTGATTTGATGAAATTTGGGAGGAGGAGGGGTGTCATGAGAGGGGAGCAGCTGGTGGAAGCAGTTGAGCAGGATGGAGTTGGAGTTGGAGTTGAAATCTTTTCAACCATTGTAATCAACTTATTTTTCCAGTGTGAAAGAGCATTGCACTTGAGAGCAAAACTGCCTTTCACACGTGGGTCACACATAGCGGCTAACATATAGCAATCCCTTTGCATGAGAGATTTCAACCATTTCCGTACTTGCTTTTTTAAGCATTTCACAAGCTGCAACACTTCCTTTGAGAAATCTGGCTGATGCAGAAATTCCTCTAATACCTGCTCCAGGTCGTATATTACAGGGATGATATCACCTAACATGGCCGTAGCTGCACTCAGTTCATCAGTATATTCTTTGAAAGGCTTGAGGACATGCACCATCTGTGCAATGTTTGTCCAGTCCTGACATCCAAGAGGACTTTTCAATCCAATTTCAGATTCCATTGCCAATTCATGCAGAGGTTGCTGTTCAGAGCAAAACTTCTTGGCAGAATTGTGAGTGGTGCTGCTAACCAGCAGCAATACCTACAAGAGAAGCTTTCAGAAATTCATGTGAAGAGTTTTCTCTCTGAGCCAGTTCAGAGCATAGATCCCCTGAGCTATTGGGCAGAAAAAGCTTCAATGTGGCCTGATCTTGCCGTAGTAGCACAACACTTTCTTTCCTGCCCACCATCCAGTGTGCAAAGTGAAAGAATATTTTCAATGAAAGGGAACAATGTGAGTCCACAGCATGCACATTTGTCTCCAGACTTAGTAGAGCAATTGGTTTTCATCAAAATGAACCTTCCGCTGTTTGGAAATCCGAAGGTCGAGGGCTGGAAGAGAGACTTTACTCTGTGCAGCTGTGCTCCCAGCACCGCCCGTTGGGGCACCCGGCACTGTGCCACTGACACACCACACTGCTGCTGCTGCCTCTTGTGGCCCCCAGGAGAAGCCAGTCTGGGAGTCGTAAGGCATATGAAAATGCCCTGTACTGTTGCGTCCCCGACACCGCCTCTTGGGGCGCACTACAGCCTGCCAACAGTCAGCCCTGCTCCTGCCTCCTGTCCAGGTCGAGATGCAGCTGTGCTCCTAGCACTGCCCACTAGGGCACCTGGCACTGTGCCACTCAAACACCACACTGCCGCTGCTGCCCACAGACACAACACGCACACGGCCTTCTCATTCTCACGCTCTCTCTCGCCCACAGACACAACATGCAATGGGGACGCAGAACTATACCACTAGGTAACGAACACTTTCTCAATTGTTACTTTTAAACCTTTAAGTAACATTTTTCAGTAGTGCGCACTAACGGGCCTTAATGTGTACTACCGATGAGATAGTGCGCACTACTGATGATCGCAGTAGTGCGCAGTAAGACCCGTTAGTGTGCACTAACAAGCTTCGTGAAAATCGTCCAAAAAAAAAATTACGAACTGCGGGACATACAAAATTTCCCGCGGTTCCACGATAACGATAACGAAACCGGAAACGATTTCGGCACCCGATTCACATTTCTAATGTCCATATGTAAACTGCTTGAGAAGGCTGCATTAAGCCAACTGAGGGACTTTTTAGATTAGCGTAATATACTACATCCTAATGAAAATGTTTTTTGTAAAAATCATAGTACTGAAACAGTATAAGTTTCAGTTTGTTAAGGGAAATGGATAGTGGACACTAAGTCATTACTATATATTTGGATTTGTCATCTGCCTTTGATTTAGTAAATCATGATATTCTTTGTGACTTCAATCTCTTGGGATATCTGAGATAGATTTACAATAGTTTTCTTCTTCTCTCTCCAATAGAGATCAGAAAGTTAGGGTGGGATCACAATGCTCGGATTGGTACCAGATTTGTAAAGGTGTGGTGTAGGGTTCTGTACTGTCCCCGACTATTTTTAATATCTATGTACACTGGATTATTTTAGAATCTTTTTTAAGGTTTATGCTAATGATATCCAGCTGTATTTTGAAGTTGGTACTGCTCTCCAGGTTACATTTAACTGGATTGCAAATTGGCTACAAGATTATCCCCTTGTATTAAACCATGACCAGAAGGATTGCCTAGAATCTTGATTAGGGGTTAAATACTGAGTTTGTGAATCAAGTTCAAAATTTGGGATTTTATTTGGATTCGTCTTTAAGTTTTAGGTAGCAAATTAAGTACTAGGGATGTGCATCGTTTTTTTGACGGATGAAAATATCATCCTTCTCCTTAACTTACATATTTGGGGATTTATGCTGATGTAATCTATATTGCCTTATTTTGTTTCTTCTGAATATTCTTGTTGAGGTTCCCGGCTGCAGCAGGCCTCGGCCGGTTCCCCCTACCTTCTCTGCTGCCAGCTGCTGCCGCGGCCTTATACGTGGCTGCAATGCCGTCTTCTTCTGTCCGGCGGGGCTCTCCCTAGGTGGGCGTGGGAGACTCCGCCCTTTAAAAGGGCCACAGCGGGAAACCTCGGCCCGGCCCCGATGGATGACATCACTCTGGAGGGGTATTTAAACCCCACAGCAGTCTCCAGCTCTTTGCCTTTGCAACAGGTTGTCTCCTTGGAGTGCTAGTTGCTATTCCAAATGTCTCTCATTCCTGTTCCTGACTTGATCCTGATCCTGGTTCCATTTCTGCTTCTGCTCCAGTTCCTGAGTCCTGTCCTGGCATTCCAGTTCCTGCTTTCCTGCCCGTGCCTTCGTTCCTGTCTCAGGTCTTCTCCTTGCCCTCCAGTTCCTGTGATCCCTTCCTTGGCTTGATCTCCTGGTTTGAGCTCGGCTTGTCTTCTCATCTCTGCTCGTCTGCTGCCCGTCTCGACCCTTAGCCTGGTACTTCGTTCTTGCTTGCCTGCTGCCTGCCCAGTATGTTCGGATTGGACTCCTTTCCACACCTTCGTGGCCTGCCCTGACCCGGTCCCCTGGCCAGTCTTCATCCTTAGCTTCACCGTCTTCAACAAGGCACCCGCACCTAAGTCCTGCCGGCCCCAGCACCCAAGGCTCAACCTGCGGGGAATGAGGGCTGGTATAGGTGAAGCTCCTGCCGGGTTGTCCTCACCAGCTCCACCTGCCGGAGATGAGATTCACTAGGGGCAATCCCTCAGTGGTGACAACATCACTCATCCCGGTCCAAGGGTCCCCAACCATAACAATTGTTTTTCAACATCATGTTTCTTTTACAAAGTAGATGCTTTTATATACAGTAAAATTCAATAAATAAAAATTTCCAATAAAAATAATTACATGAATTAATAAAGTCATAATTAAAAAGTAATTTTAGCGTAGCTCCTGCTTCCTTCTCCTTTTGGGGCCTGCTATTCTCCATGGAACCTGTCTTTTCATTCTTCTTCCCAGGGGATATGCCCTACAATCAGAATTCCAACCTTATATGCCTATCTTTCAGAGCCTACTCACCTTGTCACCCTTGAGAGCATGAAGTGTCCAGCTCAGCATCACCAGCCCTTCTTATTGCAGCCTCTGATATCGTGGTCAGGACCCATCCATTCTGCTTGGGTGAAGTTATCTGGCTGGCAAATCCCTCTGTTGTCATTTTGGCCTGTTAGTCTTTCATCTTGCTTCTAAGGTTTCACCACATGACTGAGGTCTTTCAGCATTCATTTTATGGCAGATTTTCTCCCAGGGCTTATCCTTTCTGTAACATCCTACTTTACTGGACTTCTTTCCATACAAGATGCTCTGGACCTTTATGACCTCTTTGACAAAAGGTCTACCTCCTGTGGCTGGAAGTTAGGCCTCCTAAGCAGAAGTCCATTTCCTCCAAGCATGGTGCATTTAGGATGAGAGGCTATGAGACCTGCCCTTATATATCTTTATTTATGCGTAAAGGTGATATAAATATGCACATAACGGGACAGGTTTTCTACATGTAAAATATAAGCATGTACTTTGAAAAAATAGATAGAATTATTTAGCATGAAATTTGTACATGCATACATATATATGATGGAATGCATGATGAGCCTAAAGGCTATAGGTTAGAAATGAAGAAAATGCTGCATGAGGGTAACTTAATGGAGTGGCATTTATCTCTCTTAGTAGAGGGCATGGGGATTATTATCCTTAACCAATTAGCCTTATGTCACTGATGTGAGCCCTTGGACTTTTGTGTGGTTCACACAACTTAGCAGGTGAACCTATTAGGCAGATGCCAATAGCAGGTGGCCCCGTTCCCTGCAGGTTGAGCGTTTGGGTTCCAGAGGCCAGCAGGGCTTTGGTGAGAGTCCTGAAAGAAGCACTCAGACAAAGTTGAATAGTGGGTAAATGTCAGAGCTGGCAGTGAGCAAATGGTGTCCATGTTCATGCCTAGGTCAGG
This sequence comes from Rhinatrema bivittatum, assembly GCF_901001135.1. Lineage (NCBI taxonomy): Eukaryota > Metazoa > Chordata > Amphibia > Gymnophiona > Rhinatrematidae > Rhinatrema > Rhinatrema bivittatum. The sequence continues at coordinate 710,456,559 of NC_042615.1, read as the reverse complement.
GTAGGCAGCAAGCAAATGGTGTCTGGGTCCAAGCTAAGATCAGGTCAGGCACCGAACAATTGGTGTCCAGGTCCAGGCCAAGGTTGGGCAGACAACGAGCAAATGGTGCCTGGGTCCACACCAAGGTTGGCGCTAGCAGCAGAAAGAAGAATAGTCAAGTCCATAGCAAGGGTCAGGACCAGGAGCCAGGCAGAGTCAGACAGATAAGATGAAGACAAGGCACTGGGGACTAAGACACAAGAAGGGTAAGACAGGGCAAGACAAGGCAAGGCAACAATGAAACAGAATCAGGCAGAATAACAAGGAAGCAAGACAAGGCAAGGTAACACACAAATACAACCTTAATATTACTCATTTTTTAATATTTAATTTTAATTTATGTATTTTAATTTTTTTTACTATGCTTAAATCTCTATTCTAATAATTTTCTAATCCTATCTTGCTATGTGTCATTTAATTTCTTTCTAGACCGCTTTATATTATTGTATTTTCTGCTATTTATTTGTAAACCTCTTAGAGCTTATCATTTTGTATAGGTGGTATAAAAATAATTCTAAATAAATAAATAAGGCAGGAGGACCTGTTGCTGAGGAAATGCTTGAAGTGCAGTAGGGGAGTCTAAATACCCAACCATACAATATCAATACTGAGCACTAGTGGTTTCATTTTCCCGCCTTAGGGCCTTTAGGTATTGGTGTGCTGAACATGTGCATACCTATAGAGACCTAGGGGCATGGCAGCATGGAGGCATCATGGACACCTTGGCAGGATTCAGAGGTAAGTTCAGCTTGGCATAGGTCTTCCTGTGGTTGGCCAAAACATTACAGTATCCCCCTCCTAATAGCCTCCCCAATGTCCTAGGCTTAGGCTTATGTGACAAGAGGTGATGGAATTCTCAGGTGAGATGGGAAGCTTGGACATTTAAAACTGTACCCAAGAATTTTCTTTGGGGCCAAACCTCTTCCAGGAGATGACGTAGTGGAGTTTTTTTGGATGCATTTAGACAGGGACTTCATACTACATGTCCTCCTTTGATGTTACCTCTACTGGTTTGGGAGGAGATCGAGAGAGCTAAGAAAAAAGTAGAGGCTTTAGGAGAGACATGTGAAAAACACTGTGGACCTTGAGGGTAGGTGGCAGATTTAATTGGTGTGGCACTGGACCAATCTGCCAGGTAATGGGAAATAGTCCAACGAAATGAAGTGAGAACATTGTGGATGAATTTTTTAGCCATAGATTGTGGGTATTAAGCCATGCTAAATCCCAAGGTTTGAGATGAGGTGCTGCCTGGCATCTCTTGACTGCTTGCTTTTTGTATTTTACAATGACAGGTCTTTTGCCCGTCATTGTCTCTTTAAGATCTTGGCCCATGATGTCAGCTGCAGGGGACTAGTATCCATGGATGTCTTCCATACAAAATCTGGAATGGAGATGACCCAGTAGAGTCTCTAATGTGATTGTTATGGCAGAATTCTGCCCAGGGGAGGAAAGAGGCCCAATTATCCTGCTATTTGTTTGCATAGGCCCTCCGGAATCCTTTGAGGATTTGATTGGTTCTTTCCATCTGCCCATTTCTTTGTGGATGGCACACTTAGGAGAAATCCAAAGAAATTCCAAACTTCTTTCATAGGCTTCTCCATAACCTAGCTGTATATTGCAATCCTTGATCTGAGAGAATGTGTTCAGGTAAGCTGTGGAGTTGGAAGATATGTGGAGAAAAGAGACAAGCTTGTTCTGAGTTTGAAGAAAGCCTGGGGAGTGGTATAAAATGAGCCATTTTTGAGAATGAGTTGTTGAGTCATTTTTTGTTACTTTTTGCCGAGGATGTATATAGAGGTTAGGCTATATGGATTCAGAGTTTTCACACAGACACAGACTAGTTTGAAGGCCACAGGCCAACCTCTGAGTGAAGTCCTATTTATTGTCTTGTACTGTGAAATGTTTTCAAGCAGGCAAAAGTGTTTATTTAGTTATTCCACTAAATCTATGATGAGAAAACTTATATTAACTTATACTAAAGACTGAGAGAGAGAATGAAAGCCACACAGCTGTTTCTGAAAACTGATAAGAGCTCAGAGGGAGGAAACACTGTTGCGTTTCACAAGCATTTGTAGTGTAAAAGGGGAGACAGCGAGAAAGAGAGAGGGAAAGAGAAACCTGGATGTGATGGTATGGCTGATCCTTTGGAAATGTAGGCTTTTTATATCTATGTAGCAATTGTTATTATCTATCATTACTTTTTCTATATGATCTGATTTTATTTGTTCTATCCTTCTATTGCTCAAATAAATGTACTTTACCTGGAACTGTGATGTACTGAATCAAAGTTTGTGTGAGGCTCTTTGTGTTGGGGATAAGCTCCTGGGTTCAAGCCCCCAGGAATAATCCCAATAATTGTCTGTGGCCATTTGTGTAGGGGATAAGCTCCTGGGTTCAAGCCCCCAGGTATAATCCCAATAATTGTCTGTGGCCATTTGTGTAGGGGATAAGCCCCTGGGATCAAGCCCCCAGGTATAATCCCAGTAATTGTGTGTTTATATGAGATTAGCCTCCCAGGTCAGATCCCCTGGGCAGGATACCAGTGTGCACAGTCTGAACCTGAGTTTTTTTTCTTGCTCCTAGATTTTGTTTTGTTTTTTGAACAGATCTGTTTTAAAAATTCTGATTTTTGGCTTAATTTGGATCCAAAGATTTTTTTTGTTTTGCTTTTAAAAGGCCTACTTTTTGAGCTCTAATATTCAATAATTGTTTACTTAACAATTATTGAACAAGTGATGAGAGTGCAGAGGCTGTACTTTGAGACAGCTTCCAGAGTGCTGTGCTGCGAAAATTGGACCCAGCATTTGTCATTGACCTCATAACTTGAAATCATCCCACCCTTTGCCACAAAAGACATATTAAATCTTTTATGGATTGAAGTGCTCAGAATTTCCTTATTCCATGAGGGTGGCATTACATAGACACTGTTTTTAAGCAATATGTATATTTATATCTCTTTGAAATGTAATTGATTATATCATGTTGAAATATGATTATGATACATTTAGCTGATACCTAGTCACACTGTTACTTGCAGATGCTATTATTTTGATTCTCACATTAATGATACAGACTGAATTGATGCAGCTTTATTGCTCCATAGTTGCTGTTCTCTGTGTTAATGGTTCAGCAGAATGTCCTATCTGCACATCAGATTTAACACCCAGATAGTAATTCTTTTTTTGTAGAAAGAATGAAAATATATTTTTGAAACAGGAGTTTGTTTTTTGTAGTTGTTTTTGTTTTTTTGCACCACCAGGGGGTGGGGGAATATGTGCTACATCTGAGTTTAACTGTTCCAGATACGTAAAAGATAAGGAGATTAGCAGGCTGTATGTTGCCAGTGGGCGAGGACTTTGAGAAAAGAAAACCTGTGTATTGTCTGAGAATCACATGTAATTTTACCCATATTAAGTTTATCACAATAATAGTGCCATTTTAGAAGTTGTTATATTTATTACTCCTGCATATCTCAGCCTTCTTCATACCACTGTACAGGTGCCAATCCCTTCTACTTGTTTTCTATAATTTTTTCAAAGTATCTTTTAAAGTAGACTTAAAAAGCTGCAGAGGCTGGTTACCTTACTCCCCTAGTCTTCATCAACAGGCCATTTCACTGGAAGAAACCACAGGGCTGTTCCTCATGCATCTGGAGTTGCCATATTAGTAGCCCTCCTTTCTTTTCAGAGTTGCAGGAGGTATAAGTGTGAGCTATAGGTAAAATCTGGACTAGAATCCTTTACACACGAAAACCCTGGTATGGGGGCTTCCCTTACCCAAACTAATGTGCTCAACCACTCTTGCACAGTTGATGGGGGCATATACTGAGCACTAGGGGTGTGCATTCGGATTGACCGCATTAGTAAAACGCAACTCATATTTTTTTTTTACTTAAAAAATTGATTCGACATAAACGATCGGATTTCCCACATATCGAACATAGATATGTTCGATATGTGGGAAATCGCGATTGTTGAGCCAGAATAAAAATATAAACCCCCTCACCCTCCTTAATCCCCCCCCCCCGACTTACCACAACTCCCTGGTGATGGAGCGAGGAGTGAGTACGCCATTTCTGCAATCCTTGGCGAGAAGCATGTGACGTCGGCGGCACGTCGAGTGACGCCGGCATCACGTGATTCCCGGCTCGTTCGCGCCGGACGGCTCGTTCGGCCCAAAAAGAACTTTTGGCCAGCTTGGGGGGGCCTCCTGACCCCCCCAAGCTGGCCAAAAGTTCTTTTTGGGCCGAACGAGCCGTCCGGCGCGAACGAGCCGGGAATCACGTGGTGCCGCGTCACTCAGACGCGGCGTCACGTGATTCCCGGCAAGTTCGCGCCAGCTTGGGGGGGGGCCAGCTTGGGGGGGTCAGGAGGCCCCCCCAAGCTGGCCAAAAGTCCTTTTTGGGCCGAACGAGCCGTCCGGCGCCAACGAGCCGGGAATCACGTGACGCCGCGTCACTCGACGTGCCACCGACGTCACATGCTTCTCGCCAAGGATTGCAGAAATGACGTCCTCACTCCTCGCTCGATCACCAGGGAGTTGTGGTAAGTCTGGGGGGGGGATTAAGGAGGGTGAGGGGGTTTAAATTTTTTTTTTGCACATATGTACATATACCCAACTCATTGGATTTTTTTTATGTCCATATTGGCCGCAAGTGGGACCCCCTTTCGGACATAAAAAATATGAACATAAAATTTTGCTCTGCACATCCCTACTGAGCACCCATCACTCAATTTGCTCCAATCATTCAATTTAAATTATTTTCCCTGAATTGTCACTGGTAGCCCACTCCACGGTTTCCATTAATCTTCCTTGGGAGCAGCAGGGGCTTTCCTTCTGTTGGTCAAGTCTTCCTTTGGTGCCCTGCTGTATGCTGATACTTTTTGAATGGTGGAAATCCTTATCCATATGGCAGGGGCTTGCTAAGGGCCCAAGGCCACTTCCTGCCCCCTCCCCTGCAACTTTACTTTTAATTCATTTAAATTGATTTTAGTTTATTTCCATTTATTTCTTTATTTTTGTTTTGTGCCTGCCCCTGTGGTGCTGCTTCTGCGAGTTGGCCCCTTTAAGGAATCGCATGGTGATGATGTGATCATCATGGCAGCCTGAGGCCTAGCTGCATCCTTTCCTCAATTGCGGGAGCTTGCACAAGGCTCCTTGCAGCTTTTACTACCTTTCTCCCAGGCTTCCTACAAGTCACAGCTAGCAAAGCATACAAGATGTTTCCCTTTATAGTTATACCATTGTTTGAGCTGGGCCATACTTGATCTCTGGCACTTGGAGGAGGTAAGGCCTAAGTGATGACTTACAGCTCTGATGTGTTTTGCCTATTAGAGCAAGGACATTCAGGGGAGATAGGTATAGAATGGAGACCCAATTAAACAGGAGCTAAACTGAGGCAGCTGTAAGGATAGATGAGTGGTAGGTAGAGGTTAGAGGAAATAGTTACATGCTTAGCAACATGCAGACCAGTATGTGGGTTTGAGAGAATGTGCAGTAGGTTGTGCTGGATGGAATTTAGAGATAAAATGGTGCAAAGCATGCAAAAGAAGAAGCCACACACAAAAGCTAAATAAATATTATATAAAATTAAAAACTTTAATATTTTTTTTACAATTAAAAAAAATGGAGGTAGGGTGGTAACACTTAGGGCAATAATTATATACATGAATAAAAAGCTCCAGGAGGATGGGTCCTGATAAGCCTAGGAGGCTGGGTGCTGTGGTGGTTGCCTCATGCCCATCAGCTCAAGAGCAGCTTTGTAGTCTTCTTGAGCCTGCTTAAGCCACTCTACCACATCCACCAGCCCTCTGAGGTCAGCGTGCATTTTGTGAACATGTTCCTCCCTCTAGACAGCTGCCATCAGGGGCAGTTCTATAATGAGGCAGGGTGAGGAGGACGCTTCAGGTGACAGAATTTTGAGGTGCCAAAAAATGCCCTTCTCAGAACACCACTGTGGCATCCTCCTCACCTTGCCTGTTTCTGCCACGCATGCTGACCCAGGCTGGCAGCGGCAGAAAAGAAGAGGGTTGCTACTGCGAGCCACCACCACCAGAAGCCAGGCCAGCAGCATGGAGAGGGAAGGAGGGAGGAAGGCCGCCGCTGCCAGAGGCCAGGCTGGTGGTATGGAGGAGGGATGCTGCCACCGCTGGAGTCCAGGCTGGTGGCATGGAGGAGGAGCACTGCCGCCACCACCGGAGGCCAGGCCAGTGGTGTGGAGGAGGGAGGAGGGCTCCCGCCACCAGAGGCTAAAGGGAGGAGGGATGGAGCGGGACAAGTGGGGGGTGGAGCAAGAGGAGGGCGGGATGAGAGAGCGCTATCTCATTCCTCGCTTCAGGCGGCAGATTGCCTTGAGCCGCCCCTGGCTGCCATCACAGCCATAAGATCCTGGGTCTCTAGGATGGGAATGTAACTCCAGCCACAGAATCAGCCTCTTTAGCCATGAGGTGCTGGCCAGATTCAAGGGGGAACTGCCCAGTAGGGATGTGCATCCATTTGCAAAGAAATAGGAAATAAAGACGATATTTCCTATTTTGTTGTGATTCGGGGGACCACCGAAACGATAGGAAAACCCACAAAATTTCGTGTGGCTTTCTTATAGTTTTTTTTTTGGGGGGGGGGGAGAAAGGGCACATTAAAAAAAACCAAAGAAACCCACCCCAACCCTTCAAATTTAATTAATTGCAACCCCCCACCTTCACAACCCCTCAAGACTTGCCCGAGCCCCCCCCCCCCCAAGACTTACCTAAAGTCCCTGGTGGTCCAGCGGGGTCCCGGGAGCGATCTCCCCCTCTCAGGCTGTCTGCTGCCACTAATCAAAATGGCGCCTATGGCCCTTTGCCCTTATTATGTGACAAGGGATATCGGCGCCATTGGTCAACCCCTGTCACATGGTAAGAGCAATAGATGGCCTGGTGGCAGCCGAAATAAAATTGGCCCGAACCGCGGAAAAATGAAAATTCCCACAGCGGGCCGATAAAGAAGGCCGAATCGAAAGGTTCTGCCAAATCACATCTCTACTGCCCAGCAAAAGGATCACTTCTCTCCTTCTCCCAGAAATGGCTGACCACTATCAGGATCTGCATCCTGAGGTCCCTAGGGGAAAAGCGGTAGAGGCCCTACAGGGAAGGGGATGAGAAGAAGAGTCTGCTCCTCATCCTCTTTCTGTTTTTCCTACATGTTAGAGCTGGTGGTGCCTGTGACTAGATAATAATGTGTGTAACAAACCATCAGCTGGTGTGCACTGGTAATAATGTTTGATGCTGACCTTTCTTTTTGTTCACAGATAAAAGCAGTGATCTAAAGTTCGTATTACAAACTTCATGTATTACAGAAACTCAAGACATATTTAACCCCTCCCCCCAGAGTTTTGTACTATTATACAATCATTAATCATATCTGATTTGGATTACTGCAATTCTATTTACATTGGACTACCTACTTCTGTGATTAGACCATTTCAAATGATTTAAAATTCAGCCGCCTGAATCCTCTCTGGTGTTTCTCAGTTTGATCACATTTCTCTGATTTTGAAGTTCTTACACTGGCTCCTAGATCAGCATAGAGTGAAGTTTAAAGTACTAACTTTAATCCATAAGAAACTAAGCAGTAGAGATGTGAATCGTGTCCTCGATCGTCTTAACGATCGATTTCGGCTGGGAGGGGGAGGGAATCGTATTGTTGCCGTTTGGGTGTGTAAACTATCGTGAAAAATCGTGAGCCGGCACACTAAACCCCCCTAAAACCCACCCCGACCCTTTAAATTAAATCCCCCACCCTCCCGAACCCCCCCCAAATGATTTAAATTACCTGGGGATCCGGCGGTGGTCCAGAACGGCGGCAGTCCGGAACGGCCCCCTCAATAGAATCGTGTTGTCTTCAGCCGGCGCCATTTTTCAAAATGGCCGCCGCAAAATGGCGGCGGCCATAGACAAAAACGATTCGACGGAGGAGGTCGTTCCGGACCCCTGCTGGACTTTTGGCAAGTCTTGTGGGGGTCAGGAGGCCCCCCCAAGCTGGCCAAAAGTTTCCTGGGAGTCCAGCGGGGTTCCGGGAGTGATTTCTTGCCGCAAATCGTTTTCGTACGGAAAATGGCGCCGCCAGGAGATCGAGTGCAGGAGGTCGTTCAGCGGCGGTCCAGAACCCCCGCTGAACGACCTCCTGCAGTCGATCTCCTGCCGGCACCATTTTCCGTACGAAAACGATTCGCGGCAAGAAATCGCTCCCGGAACCCCGCTGGACTCCCAGGAAACTTTTGGCCAGCTTGGGGGGGCCTCCTGACCCCCACAAGACTTGCCAAAAGTCCAGCGGGGGTCCGGAACGACCTCCTCCGTCGAATCGTTTTTGTCTATGGCCGCCGCCATTTTGTGGCGGCCATTTTGAAAAATGGCGCCGGCTGAAGACAACACGATTCTATTGAGGGGGCCGTTCCGGACCGCCGCCGTTCTGGACCACCGCCGGATCCCCAGGTAATTTAAAGCATTGGGGGGGGGGGGGGTTCGGGGGGGGGGGGGATTTAATTTAAAGGGTCGGGGGTGGGTTTTAGGGGGTTTTAGTGTGCCGGTTTTCCTGCCCTCCCCCTTCCCCCGATTTACGATTTTTTAACGATAAATCGGGGGAATTGGTATTGTATCGTGGCCCTAACGATTTTTTGACGATTTAAAATATATCGGACGATATTTTAAATCGTCAAAAAACGATTCACATCCCTACTAAGCAGTGATGCCCCTTGTGCATCAGCACTCTCCTTAGACTATATAAGGTCTTCCAGGGCTTGTCTACTTGTTATTCCCTCAGTTCACATGATACGCCTAGCAGTGTCCTGCAACAGAATATTTACCACTGCCAGTCCAGCATTATAGAACTCTTTGCCTGAGGCTATTAGGAAAGAATCTTGTATCAAGTCATGTAAAAAGAATCTCAAGACTTATCTCTTTAAAGAAACATTCAGACCCTCACAGGCATTGTTAAGAATGTGTTTTATTACATCTATTGTTCAGAATGACTGTTTAAGAGATCTTGTTATAAATAAGAACCTATGACAAAATGTAACTAACATGGCTATTTGCAGATCTGTTACTGACTGGGCAGACAAATTTGTTTGTGAAATGTATATGTATGTCTTTATATGAACCACTAATGCATATAAGATTTTTAAAATAAATTAAATAAAAACTATATGAGTGCATTCCATTTATGGCAAAAGTAGATACAATAGGTATATGGAGTAAGTTCTAAAACCCTATGGGGCAGATTTTAAATACTTGCGCGATCGCGTACTTTTGTTTGCGCACCAGGCGCGAACAAAAGTATGCTGGATTTTATAAGATACGCGCGTAGCCGAGTGTATCTTATAAAATCCGGGGTCGGCGCGTGCAAGGGGGTGCACATTTGTGCAACCTGCGCGTGCCGAGCCCAGCGCGGCCTGCCTGTTCCCTCCGAGGCCGCTCCGATTTCGGAGCGGCCTCAGACGGAACTTTTCTTCGCCCTCCCCCCACCTTCCTCTCCCTTCCCCTACCTAACCCACACCCCCGGCCCTATCTACCCCCCCCTACCTTTGTCGGCAAAGTTACGCCTGCTAAAAGCAGGCGTAACTTTGCGCGCTTCGGCCAGCAGCCCCGCTCCGTCCTCCGGTCCCGGGGGCTGGTCCGGAGGCCTCGACCACGCCCCCGGGCCGGCGCCATGCCCCGGGCCCGCCCCCGAAACGCCGCAGCACACCCCCGAAACGCCGCGTCATTTCGGGACCGCCCCGGACACGCCCCCTCCCTCCCCTTTTCGAAAGCCCCGGGACTTACGCGCATCCCGGGGCTTTACGCTCGCCGGCGGCCTATGCAAAATAGGCGTGCCGGCGCGCGAGGGCCCTGCGCAAGTAAATCTGGAAGGATTTACGCACGCGGGCCTTTTAAAATCCGCCCCAAATAGTACAACCAAACCTACAATAAACTAAAACAAAACCCCAAATAGTAGGAAAGTAAATATTTAAATGAAACTTTTTTTGTAGATGTCATATAAGCTGGGTCAAGCACACTTGATCACAGCAACCTTACATTTAGCATAGGTGACTCAACATACACTCTCAAGTGAAATTAGTGACTCAAACAAAATAAATGTCCACAATTGCTCATAAAAATTCAGTAAATACTTATGTTGCAAGATTTTCAAAACTGTACAAACCTCCTTCTTGAGTAGAAGCGAACTGGTAAATGTCTCTTCAAACAAAAACTTGAAAGTTCCAGTTAAATCAGCAGATAACAATACATAGAAACCCCCAACACAAGTGTTTCAGCATCCAAATGCTTGCATCAAGGGAATACTAAACTAATACCAAACTCTTCCAGCTTCATACAAAGATGATCATGCAAAGAAAAATTCTTGATCATGGCACCATATCAACTCTCTACATATAATTAGAATTAGGGAGCAGAAAAAAGACCATTATAAATGTTGTTTTGAAACAGAAAGTAAACTTCCTTTGTTTGTATTGATTAAATAACTTGTCAAACAAAGTCAGCATGGATTCACCCAAGGCAAGTCTTGCCTCACAAATCTCCTTCACTTTTTTGAAGGAGTTAATAAACATGTGGATAAAGGTGAACCAGTAGATGTAGTGTACTTGGATTTTCAGAAGGTGTTTGACAAAGTTCCTCATGAGAGGCTTCTAGGAAAAGTAAAAAGTCATGGGATAGGTGGAGATGTCCTTTCGTGGATTACAAACTGGCTAAAAGACAGGAAACAGAGAGTAGGATTAAATGGACAATTTTCTTAGTGGAAGGGAGTGGGCAGTGGAATGCTTCGGGGATCTGTATTGGGACCCTTACTTTTCAATATATTTATAAATGACATGGAAAGAAATACGACGAGTGAGATAATACAATTTGCAGATGATACAAAATTGTTCAGAGTAGTTAAATCACAAGCAGATTGTGATAAATTGCAGGAAGACCTTGTGAGACTGGAAAATTGGGCATTGAAATGGCAGATGAAATGTAATGTGGATAAGTGCAAGGTGATGCATATAGGGAAAAATAACCCATGTTATATTTACACAATGTTAGGTTCCATATTAGGTGCTACAACCCAAGAAAGAGATCTAGGTGTCATAGTGGATAACACATTGAAATCGTCAGTTCAGTGTGCTGTAGCAGTCAAAAAAGCAAACAGACGTTTGGGAATTATTAGAAAGGGAATGGTGAATAAAACGGAAAATGTCATAATGCCTCTGTATCGCTCCATGGTGAGACAACACCTTGAATACTGTGTACAATTCTGGTCTCCACATCTCAAAAAAGATATAATTGTGATGGAGAAGGTACAGAGAAGGGCTACCAAAATGATAAGGGGAATGGAACAGCTCCTCTATGAGTAAAGATTAAAGAGGTTAGAACTTTTCAGCTTGGAGAAGAGATGGCTGAGGAGGGATATGATAGAGGTGTTTAAAATCATGAAAGGTCTAGAACGCGTAAATGTGAATCGGTTATTTACTCTTTCGGATAATAGAAAGATAGGGGGCAGTCCATGAAGTTAGCATGTGGCACATTTAAAACTAATCAGAGAAAGTTCTTTTTCACTCAACGCACAATTAAACTCTGGAATTTGTTGTCAGAGGATGTGGTTAGTGCAGTTAGTATAGCTGTGTTTAAAAAAGAATTGGATAAGTTCTTGGAGGAGAAGTCCATTACCTGCTATTAATTGAGTTGACTTAGAAAATAGCCACTGCTATTACTAGCAACGGTAACATGGAATAGACTTAGTTTTTGGGTACTTGCCAGGTTCTTATGGCCTGGATTGGCCACTGTTGGAAACAGGATGCTGGGCTTGATGGACCCTTGGTCTGACCCAGTATGGCATGTTCTTATGTTCTTATAATCATGTCAAAATTTCAGAGAACATTCCCACATAATCTGAAGATCAAAAAGAATCACATTTATAAAAAAGCAGAGAACAAAAATGGGTGTTCAGATTACATGCATTAGAACTGGAAGGAGAAATCTATAATATAGACTTTATTTTTTTGACAAAACATAATGCTGTGAAGTCACAGTATGTGAAAATATATTGCTGTCTTTTTAAATGCTTTATATAAAGACCTGCGATTGATGTCAAGATTTAAAGTCTATTTTCAATTATTTCGATTGGTGACAAATATCATTGTTGAGCACCCCATCCGTGCCTGGCCCATGCATGTGCCTGCTCACTTTGCTAACTCCTCTGCAGGTCATGGGTCGGCCTCCCCAGTGGCAGCTGTGAGCTCCTCTAGGCCTCAGCGTCCCATGGCGGTGGTTGCCGGGACTTCCACTGTGCATCAGGCCTGCCAGAGTTCGGCGTCTCCAGAGGCATTGGTCACGCCCCTACATGTGTGTGGACCGCCTGGCCTCTTGTAGGGCTAGGGGTGGGTCCTAGCTCTGTGGTGTGCCCTGATTGATGGAACAATATAAGGAAGTCCATGCCTGCACTTCCTTGCCTATCGGGTCAGCATTGTAAGTGTACCAATTTGCCTCCATGTTCACAGTCTTGTTCCAGCATCCTTCTGTTCCTGTGTCTGACTGTCTGTCCTCTTTGGTATTTATTTATTAATTTTATATACTGACATTCATCTGAGATATCACATCAGTTTACATTCAGGTACTGTAGGTATTTCCCTATCCCCAGAGGGTTTACAATCTAAGTTTTATACCTGAGGCAATGGAGAGTCAAGTGACTTGCCCAAGGTCACAAGGAGTGGCAGCAGGACTCAAACCCTGGTCTCCTGGTTTGTAGCCCATTGCTCTAACCACTAGGCTATTCCTCCTCCCTCCAGAGATAAAGTCCGAGGGTAGTACCTCGGACTTTATCTCTGGTACTGACCTCAGCCTGTTCCTTGACCTTCCTGTCTGCTGCCTGCATCCTGACCTCTGTTTGACCTCCAGAACCTGACCTCTGCCTCATTGACTACTCCTCGGACTGATCCTCGGATTCTGACCTCAGCTGCCATTGACCACGTCTGATTCTGGCTCTGTCCCTTGCCTTATCATCACCTACGCTGTTTGGGCCTTCCTTACCTCTCCAGGCCAACAGCGTGAAGTCCGACTGCGCTCCCTTGCTGATCGTGGGCAAGCCTCTCTACTACCTCTCCAGGAGACCCTGCGAGGCCCACCTAAGTCCAAGTGGCCTGGGTCCCTACGGGCTCCACCCGAGGGGACCTCAGGCTTCCAGTGATGAAGCTCATCCTAGCCTCTGTCTCCTCCTGTGCTCTACCCCCTGGGGGCAGGTGCTTCCTGGCCCCTACCAGGGAGCCAATCTCCACTGCTCCAGGACAAGGGTTCACCTCCAAGCACAACAATCATCTGATTGTGAGAGCCTTTACAATTGGTAGTAATGGGAATTACTATGTTTGTATTTAAGCTTGTAACCCTGCCACAAAGCCTTCTTCCTTTAGAGGAGTAGGGTAGGCATTTTGCCACAGTTAATGTCTGTTTAAATGAAATAGAAACAGCCATTATGTAAGTTCATTTGTTTTTTAATTTGTTTGAAATTTTCTATTTTTGTTTTTGGAAATAATTGTCATGTTTTTCTTTGCAGCTTTTTTTGAAGTCTTTAGCTTTTCCCTGATGCAGCCATACAATGGTGAAATGTCAATGTTGAGATTTTTAAAAAAGAAATTCAAAGTTTGATTTGGCAGTTTGAAAATCCTCATAATGATAAGAACAATCTTGCTCTGATTTTACTAAAAGTATTCCCAATAATTGTACCAACTGTGAATTGTTATCATTGAGCTATGTAGAAGATTTCCGTGAGTTGTAGAACGTTTTAGAAAATTGATAGGGTAGCCTTTGAAGAGGAGCAATTCAATATAATTTGTGGATTTTTAAAAAATAATTTTTAAAAAATTAAAAAAATATTAAAAAATTTTTAAGAATTGGAATTTTTTTTAAAAATAGTAAGATAGCCTTTGAAGATTTGAACATCTTGGTTTGAGATGTCATTATAAAGCACTATTTTAAATTATCTCAAGAGGTGCTAACAACTATTATTCATTAGAAACTGCAATTTTTAAAGCACAGGTAGATTTTTGATAAGTTGATTCACAAAATTGATATATTAAAAAAAAGATGTTAGGATGGAAAGAAGCTTTTGGGCTTGTAATGTTCTTTTCACTTAATTGAGAGATGTTTGCTCCATGTCGCATTGAAGTTTTTTCTTCCTATTTTTATTTTTACTTTTGGCTGTATGTTTACATATTGAGTGGGTTTTTTTTCATTGGTGGTTAGATCCTATTCTGAGTCAGAGCTGAACATCATCCATAAATAGGTGGCATTCAATACTGAAGTATTGAACACGGTCACAGATTGTAAGACTGTAAATGCTGAATAGGATCAAGTTGATCCCTGAGGTAATCCCTAGTATTGGATGGTTGGTTAGCCCATGAGACAGCCAGTATTCTGTTAGAAAGATTCAAACCATTTTAGGGCAGTGACTTTCATGCCAATATTATTTAAGCACTAACACGGTCATTTATCATTTTGTGTTAAATAGCGCAAAAGATTTAGTATGCAAATGTGACATTTACTATGCAAGTGGGAGGAGTTTAGGCAGAGTTAATGATAATGAGCAGCTCCTAATGTCACCTTTTCTGTGCATCGTACCTGTTGTAGCTGTGTGCTACTGGGAAAAGGTTTTTATCTCACATGGAGAGAGAGAGAGAGAACAGTATGTCATTCTACTATTTATATCACTGTAAGAGGGTGTACTTTTAACTTGGAGTGAGCTTTGAAGGGGTGGGGTAGGTTTGGGGTGGTGGTTTTACATACATAGTAGGAAATTTGAACAGCAAAATACACATCACTGAAGATTTTCTGTCATTTAAATTGTTGAAAGGTACAAGAGGAGCTGATTTGTACAATGCATTCTCTACCTAGCTTGTTGCAATCCTTACCTAGCTTGTTTGAAGCTAGGTAGAGAGTGTATTGTACAAATCAACTCCTTTTATAACTTTCATCAGTTGAAATGATAGAATGAAGATGTTGGGCAAATACCAATTCTAGAGATAGATTTCAAGGGTGATGAGTCAGATGAACTGAACAAAATCACTGTGAACCTGGAAGATGTAGTAGGCCAGATTGACAAAATGAAGCGCAGCAAATCACATGGACCAGATGGTATGCACCCCAGGGTTCTGAAGGAACTAAAAAAAATGAAATTTCAGATCTATTAGTTAAAATGTGTAACCTATCATTAAAGTCATCCATTGTACTTGAAGACTGGAGGGTGGCCAATGTAACTCCAATATTTAAATAGGGCTGTAGGGGCAATCTGGGAAACTATAGACCACCAGTGAGCCTGACTTCTGTGCTGGGAAAAAATAGAAGAAACTATTCTAAAGATCAAAATGACAGAGCGTATAGAAAGACTTAGTTTAATGGAACACAGTCAGCATGGATTTACTCAAGGGAATCTTGCCTCACAAATCGGCTTCATTTTTTTGAAAGGTTTAATAAACATGTGGATAAAGGTGAACCAGTAGATGTAGTATATCTGGATTTTAAGAAGGCATTTGACAAAGTCCCTCATGAGAGGCTTCTAAGAAAACTATAAATTCATGGGATAGGAGGCAATGTCCTTTTGTTGATTTCAAACTGGTTAAAAGACAGGAAACAGAGTAGGATTAAAAGGTCAAGATTCTCAGTGGAAAAGGGTAAACAGTGGAGTGCCACAGGGATCTGTACTTGGACTGATGCTTTTCAATATATTTATAAATGATATGGAAAGGAATGCAATGAGTGAGGTAATCAAATTTGCAGATGATGCAAAATTATTCAGAAGTGTTAAATCACAAGTGGATTGTGATAAATTGCAGGAGGACCTTGTGAGACTGGAAGATTGGGCATCCAAATGTCAGAAGCAATTTAATGTGGACAAGGGCAAGGTGATGAATATAGGAAAAAATAACTCTTGCTGTGATTACATGATATTAGGCTCCACATTAGGAGTTACCAACCAGGAAATAGATCTAGGCATCATAGTGGATAATACATTGAAATTGTCAGCTCAGTGTGCTGCGGCAGTCAAAAAAGCAAACAGAATGTTAGGAATTATTAGGGAGAGAATGGTGAATAAAATGGAAAATGTCATAATACATCTTATTGCTCCTTGGTGAGACCACACCTTGAGTACTGTGAACAATTCTGGTCTCCGCATCTCAAAAAAGATATAATTGCTCTGGAGAAGGTACAGATAAGGGCGACCAAAATGATAAAGGGGATGGAACTACTCCCCTATGAGGAAAGGCTAAAGAGGTAAGGTTGTTCAGCTTGGAGAAGAGACAGCTGAGGGGGAATATGATAGAGGTCTTTAAAATCTTGAAACGTGTGGAATGGGTAAATATGAATTGGTTATTTACTCTTTCAGATAATAGAAGTTAGCAAGTTAGCAAGTAGCACATTTAAAACTAATTGGAGAAAATTCTTTTTCACTCAACACCCAGTTATGCTCTGGAATTTGTTGCCAGAAGATGTGGTTAGTGCAGTTAATGTAGCTGGGTTTAAAAAAGGGTTTGGATAAGTTCTTGGAGAAGAAGTGCATTATCTGCTGTTAATCAAGCTGACTTAGGAAATAGCCACTGCTTTTATTGGCATCAGTAGCATGGGATCTACTTAGTATTTGCATATTTGGTAGATACTTGTAGCCTGGATTGGCCACTATTGGAAACAGGATGCTGGGCTTGATGGACCCTTGGTCTGACCCAGTATGGCAATTTCTTATGTTCTTAGAAAATCTTCAGTGATGTGTACTTTGCTATTCTTACCTCCTACTGTGTATGTAACCCCCCCAAAAAAAACCCTTCCCCACCCCCCACCCCTCCAAAGCCCACTCTGAGTTAAAAGTGCCTGCTCTTACAGTGGTATAAATAGTAGAGTAAACAATACTTAAAATAATTGGTACACTTGGTATTCTTTAAGACATTTATAATATCGCTACCATGTATTTGTAGGACCTTTCCTCACAGAGTCAGAGCATTTTCCAGACTCCCTCTCATGGTAATTGGTCCGTTTTACTTTGTATTTTTTCAAGTATTTTTTGCACACATTTTTTTAAAAACTCTTTTTTTCAATTATTCATTTTTCATTTTTATCTCACACAACTTTCCTACCAACTCAGTCCCATGTTTTGAAGATCAGTCACTTTTCAAAGATTCGTGCATTCATAAACAGTACTTATCTGCACATCCCAACACGATCGCGTTTCGGACCCGCCATCTTTAGGTCCTGCTTCAGGGGAAAACCACTTGGCATTATTCAGTGACAACACACAGTCCATACAAAGAGTTTAGTAGCTGTTGTTGAATCTTCACAATTTTATATCCACGATCCCCGCTGGAATCGCCTTTATGGACTGCGTGTTGTCACTGAATAATGCCAAGTGGTTTTCCCCTGAAGCAGGACCTAAAGAGGGCGGGTCCGAAACGCGATCGTGTTGGGATGTGCAGATAAGTACTGTTTATGAATGCACGAATCTTTGAAAAGTGACTGATCTTCAAAACATGGGACTGAGTTGGTAGGAAAGTTGTGTGAGATAAAAATGAAAAATGAATAATTGAAAAAAAGAGTTTTTAAAAAAATGTGTGCAAAAAATACTTGAAAAAATACAAAGTAAAACGGACCAATTACCATGAGAGGGAGTCTGGAAAATGCTCTGACTCTGTGAGGAAAGGTCCTACAAATACATGGTAGCGATATTATAAATGTCTTAAAGAATACCAAGTGTACCAATTATTTTAAGTATTGTTTACAAACTGAGGTACTTGGAATGCATGTAGTTTGAGAGCCGATATTGTTGTGATATAAATAGTAGAGTGACAGTCTTTTCTCTACTGAGTCTATCTCTCTCTTTCTCTCTCTCTATCTCACCTGCATGGCATATGTGAGGAAATTAACCTAATACAAAATGCATCTAAGACAAGGTCTTGGTTTCTGCTCACTAAATACAATACTCAGTTAATTCTTATAACTCTTCTTTTATTAATTTATCTGTTTCTTCAACTATATAAATACCACATTGAATAGTGATCCTTAAATTTTCTAATCTTTTAAAACTCGCACGCATTCATTCATCTCAATTCATATTGCACACCAATCACACCCCCCCCCCCAACCCTGTAAAGCAATAATCCCCAACAATCTTAAACATATGAGATCAATATTACAAATCCAAATAGTTAAATCAATTTCTCAAACTGTATTTTCTCATCATTGTCAATGACCTCTTCCACTAATGCAAGAGGTCATTGACAATGACCTCTTCCGCTAATGCAATGACCTCTTCCACTAATGCAAGAGGTCATTAATATAGAGAGACAAGGGTGAATCGGCATTATAAGGAAAGGAAATTAACCTAACCATACCCCCCTTTTTTATTGCAGGCTCTGTTTCCACTATATTTATCACTTTTTGATAAATCTAGGGGTAAATTAGGTGTCGGCGATTGATACTGGCAAAGGCAACAAAAAGATCTAGTAGCACTAGGATGGAGTCACCCCCTTAGTATGCATTCAAGTCAATATTGTTGGTAATATCCAACAGGACAGATTTTGTTCCATGGTAGATTGGTAAGGGTGCAAGATGTTTCTCTCTTCAAGAAAGTCAAGAAGTTGGAAGTAAACCACTTTTCCACTAATTTGGATAAAAAGGGAAGGCTGGAGGCTGAATGATAGTGATCAATTATTTTTGGATTGGAACCTGGTTTCTTTAAGATATATTTGGTGACCACCTTTTTAAGTGAGCTTGGTAGGGTATTTTGAGTTAGAATACCATTATTATGGTGGATAATACAGACTGGAAGAAACAACACTAAATAGGTTACTTATAACTGGATGGGCTATTTTGAACTTTATCTGCCATCATTTACTTTGGGGGTAATATTCAACCACTACCTGGCTGACTGTGAAATGCATCAAGCCTTGTTAGTACTCTAATATACATTAAACAGAGTATGTCACATGACAGAGCACTAGCATGGCAATATCGTGTGATACACATGATATTTTGCATCTCCCCACCATGGTACCCTCCCCTATTACAATGAACTTCTTTGCATGCGATTTACATTTTCATGAATAATGTGAGGGGTGGAAAGAATGTCATTCATAATCAATCTAATGCTTATATTTTATCACTGCCGACTAAGAAAGTAGTCAGCCATTATAAATAATACCAACTCTTTGAAATGCAGTAAGGGGTAGATTTAAAAAAACATTTGCATGCGCATGTTATAAAATCCAGGGTGGCGGCGCAAGGGGGTGGAATAGTGCAATATTTGTGCGGCGATGCATCGGCCTTCCCCAGTTCCCTCCCAGTCTACTCCAATTAAGGAGTGGACAGGGCGGGAACTTCCCTACCCCCTACCCTAACCTCCCTTCCCCTTCCCCTCTCCTATGTGCCCCCTATCCCTATCCTAGCTACCCCTATTTTTTTAAATTTACCTTTTGCTCCTTCAAAGGAGCAGTAGCATGCTGCTGGCACACGATCCCCCAGCACAGCAGCAAATGGCCGCTGTACCAGCCGCCTCCAGGCCCACTCTGCCCCGCCCCCTGGACTGCCCCTCCTCACCCCCTCCCTGCCCCTTTGCCGAGGCCCAGTTCTTGTGCGTAAATCGGGTTACGCACGCGGCCGGGTCCCTTCTAAAATGCGTGCAGCACACACAAGGCCCGGCCGCACATGTAATCCCCAGATTTTACACGTGGGTTTTTTTTTCAATTTGGCCGTAAATGTATAGCTTTATAGCAGCTGGTGCATCAAACTAGGTCGAGCGTACAATATATAATGTATAAATCTCATCTTTGTGTACCTTTCCTCACTCCAAATCACATCAATATTTCACTGATGTGTTTTTCACTGTTCAGTTCGTGTTCGTACCTCTGTCTGTGCATGTAAAACTGCCCCCCAAACCCTAGACCACCACCAAAACCTCAACTTGAGTTACTAGTTGACCCTCCTATAGTGGTATAAATTAGGGATGTGAATCGTGTCCTCGATCGTCTTAACGATCGATTTCGGCTGGGAGGGGGAGGAAATCGTATTGTTGCCGTTTGGGGGGGTAAAATATCGTGAAAAATCGTGAAAAATCGTTAAAAATCGAAAAATCGGCACATTAAAACCCCCTAAAACCCACCCCCGACCCTTTAAATTAAATCCCCCACCCTCCCGAACCCCCCCCCAAATAACTTAAATAACCTGCGGGTCCAGCGGCGGTCCGGAACGGCAGCGGTCCGGAACGGGCTCCTGCTCCTGAATCTTGTCGTCTTCAGCCGGCGCCATTTTCCAAAATGGCGCCGAAAAATGGCGGCGGCCATAGACGAAAAAGATTGGACGGCAGGAGGTCCTTCCGGACCCCCGCTGGACTTTTGGCAAGTCTCGTGGGGGTCAGGAGGCCCCCCACAAGCTGGCCAAAAGTTCCTGGAGGTCCAGTGGGGGTCAGGGAGCGATTTCCCGCCGCGAATCGTTTTCGTACGGAAAATGGCGCCGGCAGGAGATCGACTGCAGGAGGTCGTTCAGCGAGGCGCCGGAACCCTCGCTGAACGACCTCCTGCAGTCGATCTGCCGGCGCCATTTTCCGTACGAAAACGATTTGCGGCGGGAAATCGCTCCCTGACCCCCGCTGGACCTCCAGGAACTTTTGGCCAGCTTGTGGGGGGCCTCCTGACCCCCACGAGACTTGCCAAAAGTCCAGCGGGGGTCCGGAAGGACCTCCTGCCGTCCAATCTTTTTCGTCTATGGCCGCCGCCATTTTTCGGCGCCATTTTGGAAAATGGCGCCGGCTAAAGACGACAAGATTCAGGAGCAGGAGCCCGTTCCGGACCGCTGCCGTTCCGGACCGCCGCTGGACCCGCAGGTTATTTAAGTTATTTGGGGGGGGTTCGGGATGGTGGGGGATTTAATTTAAAGGGTCGGGGGTGGGTTTTAGGGGGTTTTAGTGTGCCGGCTCACGATTCTAACGATTTATAACGATAAATCGTTAGAATCTGTATTGTATTGTGTTCCATAACGGTTTAAGACGATATTAAAATTATCGGACGATAATTTTAATCGTCCTAAAACGATTCACATCCCTAGTATAAATACTAGTTTACTTATATGCAAACCTTATAAAGAGTCTTTCTCTCTCTGTCTCAGAGCAGCCCATGGTATCTCCAAAAATTACAACCATGCCCTTTTTTTTTATCACAGGCACTAGTCATGTGAAATGTGTTAAGTGGAGAGCATATTCTTGAGATGTTGGTGGAAGGATAATGGGTTGAAAAGAAAATCAACATCTTCAGTGGAGTTGGTCATAAAATTCCCAGAAAAGCCTGTGATGACAATAGCATAAAATAAATATTTTTTTCATATCAGGCTTTCTTTTTTTCACAAAAGTATATTTACATCATATGTGTTCCTTCGAGGGGTGTAAAGGCAGCAGAGATACTTCTGTAAACTATAAGTTTTCCTGAATATGTACGGGAAGCTGGAAACTCTTGCTCCCATTTTTTTCCTATATAGCTAAGCTGCAGACAGAAAATACTTTGAAAATAAGGAGAATTACTTTAGTTTTCATGGCCTTCCTTTACAGTGACATCAATGGTTGCAGTGTTTTCTGAATTTCAAAGGAACAATTGCACAAAATTTAATCAAAAGGCATCAGGTGCAGCTGTTTCTTTGAATTCTAAAAAACACTGCAAGTATTCATCTCCAGATCTATGCATAGACCAACAACTTCAACAGATCTGTTCCAATATTTTGACATCAGAAGTTTACTTCCAAGGTTCTTTTTACTGAGAATTGTGTATGCAGAGAAGGCTTGATGAATTAATCCATGTGATCTGATATAGTCTGATTAATTAGTTTTTAGTCCATATTATGAATTTCACAGATCGGGCAATCTTTCAGCATGTCATTTAGAAAATCATCAACATTGTCTTACTTAGCTTTGCACCTCTGCTCAGTTATTTATGTAAAAATGTTCTTCTTAGCTTTTTATTTTGAATGTGAAACTGAAATCAGTGAATGAAGACAGTGTCGGTGAGATATGTACTTTCAGCAATGCTTCTTGTACATCATAAATCTTTGGTAAGGCAACTGTGACTAATAAGCATATGATTGCAAATATTTTTGCCTCACTAATTCTCACGGGATACAGGTTTAGTTATGTCATATTCCTCAATGTGTCCCAGTGCATTTATCTTCTCAAAACTGCAAGTTCTGGTTCCCAGATGGAATGCTTGGTGATTGTGTTCTTCTCTCTTCATGGTTCCCTGATCCTGTTCTATGCTTAATAGCAGGATCCCATTGCAATTGCTACTAAAATGTCAGGTATTATGAGGAGATTGTGTTTGAACAATAAGCACAGAGAGTGATATCTTTGCTTCAGCAGCAAGAAGCCCAGCCAGCACAATAGGCTGAAACAGAAATGAAACAAACTAAAAGAACCAACAAGTATAAAAATATACAAAAGCAGAACAAGAGAGTCACCAAGAGGACACACATTGCTTGAAGTATAACTACACAGCACCCTATGGATGCAAAATACTATACTACCTCTACTGCTTCCTATTGATCAGAAAAGAAGAATCGCAGAGGGCAGGGGCTGACTTTGTTACTGCACTGATGCAGATCAATCTCTTTCATAATTTCAAATTGCTCAGCATGTGATGCAATGTCTTGAGTGTTTGATTGTTAATGTAAAATGAATGGGAGAGGGGAGAATCAAGCAGTAATAAACAAAGGTGAGTAGATAAGGATGCTGTATGAGAAATGAATAATAACTAATAGATAAATATATAACAATAATCCAATAAAAATAAATTAATAACAATACAAAATATATAAAAATATACAAGAAAGGTTAAAAATATATTACTTTTTAAAATATACATAAATTCTGGATTATCAGTACACCTAATCGAAAAGAACAAGGCATGGTGACAGCAGGACCACAACTAGTAAAATTGACGAATAGGTCCCGAGAGGAATTTGGTAAGTGCAAAGATTGTGGATAAAATTCAATTTATAGGTCTTTGTCCATACAATTCTTTAGTTGAGCCTTTTGTTCATATTGTTGAATCATAGGGCAAACTTGCCTCTGTTGGTACAAAGATCATCTAAATAAAAACCTCTATATATACAGTTTGCAGCAATGCAAATTTGGTTTTCTGGATTTTTATATTTTTGAATAAATATACATTGTGATGACTGTTGATTCTTGATGCAGGCATTATTACTGAAACACGGCATGTCAGGTCTTATGGCTTAATATATTTTCCAATGACACAAAATTATTGAAAGTTGTTAAATCGCAAGAGGATTGTGAGAAATTGCAAGAGGACATTGCAAAACTGGGAGACTGGGCATGCAAATGGAAAATGAAATTTAATGTGGACAAATGCAAAGTGATGCACTTAGGGAAAAGTGACCCAAGTTATAGCTTCATAGTGCAAGATTCCACATTAAAAGTCACCACTTAGGAAAAGGATCTAGGTGTCATTGTGGAAAATATGTTGATATCTTCTGCTCAGTGTGCAGCAGCAGCAAAGAAAGCAAATAGAATACTAAGGATTATTAGGAAAGGAATGTAGAATAAAACAGAGAATATCATAATGCCTCTGTATCGCTTCATGGTGCAATCTCATCTTGAGTATTATGTGCAGTTCTGGTCACCATATCTAATAAAAGATTTAGCAGAATTAGAAAAGGTACAGATAAGGGCAACCAAAATGATAAAGGGGATGGAACAATTCTCCTATGAAGAAAGGCTAAAGAGATTAGGATTCTTCAGCTTGGAGAAGAGATGGCTGAGGGGAGATATGATAGAGATCTATAAAATAATGAGTGGAGTGGAATGGAATGAGTAAACATTAATCAATTGTATTTCGAAAAGTACAAAGACCAAGGGACACAATGAAGTTACTAGGTTACTCAACACATAATTAAGCTCTGGAATTCGTTGCCAGAGGATGTGGTGAAAGTTATTAGTGTAGTTGCATTTAAAAAAGATTTGGACAAGTTCCTGGAGAAAAAATTCATTAACCACTATTAAGGTAGAGTTACAGAAATCTACTGTTTATTCTTGGAATAAGCAGCTTGGAATCTATCTACCTCTTGGGATCCTGCCAGGTACTTGCAACATGGCTTGGCGACTGTTGGAAACATAATACTGGGCTTGATGAACCTTTGGTCTGACCCAGTATGGCAAATCTTATTTTATTTATGTGCATATTTAATAAAGAAATACATTTTACCCTTTTCTTGTATATTTTTATATATTTATTTATATATTTTTTGTTTGTTTACTTTTTGTGCGGCATTCTTATTTACTCACCTTTGTTTATTATCACTAGAATCCACCCTTGCATTAGTTTGAATTTTGATCCTCTCTTTTTTTTATGTGCCAAGGAAAAATTAATAGGAACATTTTTGTTTAATCGGGTCTAATAAAGTCACAAAATAAAGAGGAAGAGGTAGATTTTGAAAACTGTTGTGAGCTGTGCAAGTAATAACAGGAATTCCTATTCTACCTTTGTTGCCTATTATTTGGCAGTGTAAGTGCAAACTTTTAGATTTTTGCATTTAAACTTCAAATGGTTTGGATCCTACATATTTACAGGCCCATGTTGCAAAATATGAACCAACCTGTTATTTCAGATTCTTTAATGAATTTCATTTGGCTATTCCTAATCCAAAGGAAACAAGACTCACTGAGGCCAATATTCAATAGGCCGTTTAGTGGACAAATTATCTGGCTACAGTTAGTCAAATAAGTTGTCCTGTATGACTTTGTGGCCCAATTAATAGCTGCCATATCACAGGCCTTTGGGAGCTAGACCAGGTCCTGCCAAGAGTCTTCTACCTCTTTGCCAAGGTCATCTTCTAGTGGTAGAATATATTACAGAATTTTGTTACTGGGCCACTGATGTGGGTTGGAGTGAACCAGCGCTTCAGGTTCCTTTTAAAGGGGGTCCTTGCAAGCCATATTAAGAATGAGCTGGCATGACTGAATTAGCAGACATTTAACTGAACAGAACCAGGAGAAGACCCTGGTCCCAAGTAAAGTGCATTGCTCTCCAGTAGGCAGCCACCTTTTGACAATCCCATGATTATTGATAGCATAAAGCATCAACTGTCAAAAGAGAAAAAGGAGAAATGTCATCAAGAAGGCCACTGCCTCTATTACCCTCAATAATGGGGTAAACGAGAGAGATCTGGGAGGGTGTGGGAGCTATCCCTAAGAAAGATTTCAAAGAGGGTGGGGATAAAAGGCAGGGGGAAGGGCTTGAACAGGGCACTTTTTAAAAAACATTTATGTGAGTAGGGGAAAGTCAGCTAGTTGCTCCACAGAACACCAGGGACATTTTTCTAGGGCAGAGGGGCATTCAACTAAAACTTGTGGCCCCTTTAAGTGGTTGCCCTGGAATGGATCAATTTGCTGTAGCTGAGAATTTGGGGATTTCTCAGTCATGGCAATACTACTAAAGGAATTACCTCAGGATTCACCAAACTGTGGAATCTGAGTATCACAGGTTAATGAATCCCACAATAATTTACTTGCAGTATAATGATGCCAATACTTGCCATTTTACCACAGCTTGGTAAATAGGGCCCTATTTTAGGTAAAAGATAGATGACATCAGAAGACACTGAAAATTAGAATGAAAGATCAATAAATACAAAGACAGAAAGCTATTTTATTCAAAACTGTTAATGTCTTGCTTTACAGTGGAAATCTCCAATGTATTTTTTATTTAGTTATTTATTTATGTGCTTTTATATACCATTGTTTGAAGCTGGCCTTCACAACGGTTTACAGTAGGAACAACAGTACATATAATGTTATGCAGGTGAAACGCGGGCCTTATTGCCAATCTTCAAAATGGCGCCGGCGCTACCTTTGCCCTCACTATGTCATACGGGCGACGGTCGCCCGTATGACATAGTGAGGGCAAAGGTAGCGCCGGCGCCATTTTGAAGATTGGCAATACGGCCCGCGTGCAGGAGGTCGCTCCCGGACCCCCGCTGGACTTTTGGCAAGTCTTGTGGGGGTCAGGAGGCCCCCCCCCAAGCTGGCCAAAAGTCCCTGGGGGTCCAGCGGGGGTCCGGGGGCAATCTCCTGCACGCGAGACGTCGGGAGCCAGGAACCAAAATGGCGCCGGCGCTACCTTTGCCCTGTCACATGATAAGGGCAAAGGGCCACCGGCGCCATTTCTCAATGCAGCCATGGCCAGAGAGAGAGGGAGATCGCGTCGGGACCCCCCACTGGACCCCAGGTAATTTAAAACATTTTGGGGGGGTTCGGGAGGGTGGGGGATTAGTTTTAAAGGTTCGGGGTGGGTTTTAGGGTTTTTTTGGTGTACCGGTTTTCTCGCGCCCTATTTAACGATACAATACAAATGCCCCTGACGATAAATCGGGGGCATTTGTATTGTATCGTGCACTCTAACGATTTTGGACGATTTTAAAATTATCTGACAATAATTTTAATAGTTCAAAAACTATTCACATCCCTACTATTTAACATAGTAAAGAACCTAACAAGTGACAATACGAACAACCGCTTAACCCTACAAGAGAACCAATGCAATGATGTAGCTCAATTCTTTAAAGAAAAAATTGATAACCTGAGAAAAGAAATCCCTATTACTACTAAACAAGAAATTAAAATGCCCACTAGAGATGTTAGTAATTGGTCAGAATTTGAGGAGGTATCACAGGTTGAAGTCGAGAAAAGGATAAATCAATTGAACCCCGCTACCCACGTAATAGACACTAGAGATGTGTATCGTGTGATCGATGGTCTTAACGATCGATTTTGGCTGGGGGGGGGAGGGAATCATCGCCGGCCATATGGTCATATTGCCGTACAGCAAAATGGCACCGGCCATACGGCAACACGATTCGAGTGCAGGAGGTCGTTCCCGGACCCCCGCTGGACTTTTGGCAAGTCTTGTGGGGTCAGGAGGCCCCCCCAAGCTGGCCAAAAGTCCCTGGGGGTCCAGCGGGGGTCCGGGAGCGATCTCCTACGCTCGTGACGTCGGGGAACAGGAACCAAAATGGCGCTGGCGCTACCTTTGCCCTGTCATATGACAGGGCAAGGGTAGTGCCGGCGCCATTTTCTATCAACGCGCCCGACGCCCGAGAGTGGAAGATCACAACGGGACCCCCCACTGGACCCCAGGTAATTTAAGACATTTTGGGGGGGGGGGTTCGGGAGGGTTGGGGATTTATTTTAAAGGTTCGGGGTGGGTTTTAGGGATGTTTTAGTTTGCCAGTTTTCCCGCCCTCCCCTTCCCCTCCCCCTTCCCCCGATTTATGATTTTTGACGATAAATCGGGGGAATTCCTATTAAATATCGCCTCTAATGATTTTTGACGATTTAAAATATATCGGACGATATTTTAAATCGTCAAAAAACGATTCACATCCCTAATAGACACCATTCCCATTACAGAACTAAAAAAAACTAGCCAACACAATAACACCAACACTAACGAAGATTATCAGCCTCTCACTAGATGAAGGAGTAATGTCTGATACCTTGAAAGGAGCCATAATCAAACCAATCATTAAGAAAAAGAACCTCGACCCACTAAATAACAACTATAGACCAATTTCCAACTTACCCCTATTAGCTAAGCTAATTGAAAAAACAGTACAAAAACAATTGTCAAACCACATTGAAAGCAACAACATATTTTACCCAGCACAACATGGTTTTCATAAACACTACAGTACTGAAACCTTGCTCTTAGCCTTATCAGATACTATCTTAAGAGGTTTCGATACAGGAACACATTACATTCTAGTTCTATTAGATCTCTCTGCAGCATTTGACACAGTAAATCACAAAATACTAATCAACAGGCTGAAAGAAATTGGATTCACTAACAAAACAATAAAATGGTTTGAGTCATACTTAAACAATAGATGTTTTCAAGTACAAATTAAAAATAAACTTTCAGACAAAGTCAAACTACAAACCGGTGTCCCGCAGGGATCAGCCCTGTCAGCAACACTCTTTAACATTTATCTACTTCCAGTATGTCACCTACTAGCAGGACTCGGAATCATACATTACATATATGCAGATGATATACAGCTACTGCTACCTATTATAAACACCATTGAAGAAACAATGAAACTTGCCAATATGTATCTTGAAATAATCAAACAGCTCTTAAATCAGAACTGGTAATAAACATCAACAAAACAGAATTCATACACCTTGAACGTAAAAACATAGATCATATACAACCAACAATCACAATCAATAATATTCAAACCGTTGAGTTAGCATTAAAAGTACGAAATCTAGGCGTAATAATCAACCCTAAGCTAAACTTGAAACAACACATCTCACTGAAAATAAAAGAAGGATACGCGAAACTAATGATCCTGAGAAGACTAAAACCTCTACTAACACTAAACAATTTTCGCACAGTTCTACAGGCAATGATCTTCGCAAGTACAGATTATTGTAATTCCCTGCTTTTAGGACTGCCACAATCTCCTATTCAGCCACTACAAATATTACAAAATTCAGCTGCTAGAATTTTGACTGGCAAAAAAAAGAATGACCACATTACAAGACCACTCGCCGATTTACACTGGCTTCCAATTGAACAAAGAATACAATATAAGACACTATGTATAATTCATAAACTAAACCATGATGAAAAAGGAGACTGGCTCAACACTGCACTGCGTGTACATGTACCGCAAAGAAACCTGAGATCTGCTAATAAGGCTTTACTAACCATCCCCTCTGTCAAATCAGCACGCCTTACGCAAGTAAGGGAAAGAGCACTGTTGCTGGCTGACCCCGTGCTATGGAACACCATGTCACTTGAAATAAGGCTGCAGAGAAATTTGAAAATATTCAAAACTAATCTGAAAACCTGGCTATTTAAACAAGCTTTTTACAAAGATAAAGATAAGGAGAAAAACGGTTGAATGATAAGGACGCACCAAACTAGAAGTTATTACTTTTAACCTACAAAATGCATTTTAATGTTAAATTAAACCCGCATTATACATTCCGAACAAATAAGCTTAACTGACACACATAGTTTTTGACACTAAATTGTTACCGTTCTATGATGGCACATGGTTAATTTGTAATCTATACCACTCATATTTTTCTTTAACGTGCCTTTTTGTAAACCATTGTGATGGTTATCTAACTCAACGACGGTTTAGAAGAGTTTTTAAATAAATAAATAAAAACCTCTCGGATAGAGGTGTATAGTTCACGGCTAAGTTCTGGAGAGCTCTTTGTAAGAAATTCGATATTTCTTTAGACCTGAAGTCAGCATACCATCCACAATCAAATGGTCAAACTGAAAGAACGAACCGTACACTTAAACAGTTCCTCTGCTCCTATGTGAACTCCAGACAAAGCGACTAGGCAGTGGCTCCACTGGGCCGAGTTCACCCTGAATTTGCATCCATCAGCCGCTACTGGATCAACACTATTCCAGATAGTGTATGGCCGTCAGCCATTACCTCCTCTACCAATACCCTTGTCAGTTTCATCTCCAGCAGCCCAGGCTTTGGCTGAAGAACTCTATCATCTCTGGGAATAAACCAAGGGCCTTTTGCAGAAGGCAGGACAATGAGCCAAGAAATGTTATGACGCTCATCACAGAGCAGCACCTCAGTTCCAACCAGGAGACAAGGTATGGCTCAGTATCAAATTCATCCGTCTCAAGCTGCCATCTGTTTGATTTGCTCCACGCTACATTGGGCCTTTCTCCATTCTCCACCGCCTGGGACCTGTAACTTACAGCTTGCAACTACCCACTTCCATGAAGATACACAACGCCTTCCACGTATCTCTCTAGAAGCCACTCGTCCTCTCTGAGTTTTCAAAAAAGACTCTGGACCCGCAACCTCTTACTGTTGAAGAAGACATCACGTACCAAGTAGATGACATTTTGGATGTTCGCAAATGTGGAAAGCAATGGGAATACCTCATATCCTGGGAAGGATATGGGCCGGAAGAAAATAGTTGGGAGCCTGTTAATAACATCCTTGACAAGGATCTAATTCGACAATTTCATCTAACTCATCCAAGGAAGCCGAAACCCCCTGGGAGAGGTCCTAAGAAGGGGGTACTGTTGCGCCCGTCGGTCGCAGATGGCTGTGACCTCTGCTGCTCACCTCTCTTTTCCCTGCACTAGTGATTCTCAGAGCCATGGCGGCCTCAGCCTGCAAACACCACCTTCCCCGGCGTCCCCAGGACGGCGTGGGCGATTCCGTCCGCCATCTTGAATCAGGGATTACCTAGGGCACACGTGCATGTGCGCGCCAAGCCCTCTCTTAGTCATGTCATGGCGGGAACCTCAGGGGCATCCCCTCCACATGACATCACCCGCCAGTGTATTTAATCCATTCAGCCCATGCTTCCTAGGAGTTAGCAAGGACTTCCTTCCTGCTTATTCCACTCCTCTTGGAGACGCTTGTCTTCGCTACTCTGAACTCGTTCCTGAACTCCTGGACTTAGAACGCCTTAGGTACCAGCTCCTCGGGGGCCTTGTCATGTTCTGGCTATCTGATCCTCAGAGGGACTTCTTGCCTGGAGAATCCATCTATCCTTTTTCGGGATCCAGCCTAGTTCAGCCTTGTGAGTACGCTTCTCGTTTCTACCATCTTGCTGATGGAACTGCCGGTGTACCAGTGCCTCGGGCCACTACCGTGCTCAACTCAGATACCTTCTTCTACACTTTGGAGTGACTACCGTCATCTACCATGCTCTGCTGACCTCCTGCACCTCTCTGAACTACCGGATCTACTCTGAGGTGTGTCATCGGGAGATGAGTTCCTGGCATACCCCACTCTGCAGTCCACTACCAGGGGTATCATCATCAAGCAACCTTACTACTCTAGACTGTGTGTAATACCCACTGAGTGGAATGAAGATTCCACTCAGTGGGTATTACCCATGTTCCAGTCTAATAAAGTCTCTTCCTTCTGTGTCCATCTCAGCTGAGGCCACGCCTATCATAGTGAGTCCCCACAGGGTTCCTCCCTGTGGGAGGAGTCAGCTCTCACTACAATCCAGGGTCCACAACCATACCAGATTATAAAAATCTGTCAGGTATCAGAGGGCCAGGACTAGTCCCAATGCCTGGGCCTTGGCCAAGGCTGGAGTCCAGACCTAGGTCTGATACTGGAGCCTGTCCCAGAGGCTAGATTTCGACACTGGAACCTTGGCCTAGGCTGTGGCCCAGGCCCAGGCCTGTCACCACAGCCCAGCCCAGGTCCTGATACCTGGGCCCAATCCAAAGGCTGAGTCCCGATGCCTCTGCCTTGGCCAGGATCCAGGCACAATGCCAGCACCTGGCCCAGAGGTTGGGTCCCAATGCCTTGTCCTCAGCCTAGGCCAGAGCTCAGGCCCAAGCCTGAAACTGAGGCCTGGCCCAGAGGCCAGGTCTTGATGGCAGGACCTCAGCCTAGGGTCAGGTCCAAGGCCAAAGCCCAGGCCTCATAGCCCTGTCGGCACCATCCTCTTATTTCTTCTTTCTTCTGATGCCATGTGTTGGGGTCACGCAAGAGTTAATTAACTCCAGCGCATTCACTCCAGCGCATGACACCATTTTAATGTACAATATCATCCACTGGGTTGAATGTGCTGGATTTAATTAACTCCAGTGTGGTCCCAGAGCACAGCATCAGTTTAAAGAAGAAAAAAATAGGACAATGTCGATGGAGCTGCGAGGCCTGGGTTCCAAGCCTGGACCTGACCATAGGCCAAGGCCCAGGCATCAGCAGCTGGCCTCATGGCTAGGCCCTGGCATCATATCTAGATCCGGTTTGAGGCCCTGGCATCGAGGCCCAGCCTCCGGCCTGGGATTGGTTCTGCACCTAGGTCAGGGCATCAGGCCTGGGCTCAGTCTTTGGATTAGGCCGAGATTGAAGAGTTGGCCTTCCATAGGCTGAGGCTGAGGTTGTGGCAACTTACTGCGGCCTTGGTCTACACAAGGCCAAGGCTTCGGCCTGGGCCTAGGCCTCACCTGCAGATCATCACCGGATCAGGTAATTGGAGGCTGAGTGGGATGCTGACCCCTGCAATTTTCCGGATGAGAGGGATTGGTGAAAGGAATGGGACTGGAGGCCTTGGATGGCCACGTTTTCATTTTTTTGTGTCACTTCCTTCTTTAAATGTTTGATTTGTTTTCTTTTTATACTAATGAAAGAAATTAAACATTCTACAAACCAAAATTCATGGGGAAAATACCTCTTGAAAATGAACCAAAAAACAAAAGCACATTTTTTATCACTGCACACCTTTATATTACTATTAGTTATTAATCAAATGCTCTTTCTCCATTAGTGTTTATATATTTCTTGCAAACTGTAGTAAATCTTCAGCCCAAATATGAGCATTACATTTATGTGATCTCATCCTACATTTGTGACTTAGGGCCTCATTTACCAAGTGTTTTTCCCATAGACATAGAATGGGGGAAAAGACTTAGAAAATCAGGCCCTTAGTGTAAAAATATTATTCAATACAAAAAGAGGAAAGCATACATCTTTCAATCATTTATTGATACAAAACTTTATTAACAAAAATGTGTCCAATTTAAAACAACACACATCCATACATACACACTCACACCTTAAAAATGTACATTTCAAGGAAGGTACACATGAAAATCCACTTGATACCCGTATTTACTTAATCCAATAATTATTACTCCCTGTGGGGTTGATTACATCGAGACAAGCCAGACATAAATTTAAAAAAAGCGTCAAGAAGGGAGGACACATTGGAGAAGTCAGACTGCTGCAGATAAATATTGTATAAAGTAGAAAGTGTGATGATAGATTGTAAGTGGGATTTTCCCACAGGGAGTAATAATTATTGGATTAAGTAAATACGGGTATCAAGTGGATTTTCATGTGTACCTTCCTTGAAATGTACATTTTTAAGGTGTGAGTGTGTATGTATGGATGTGTGTTGTTTTAAATTGGACACATTTTTTGTTAATAAAGTTTTGTATCAATAAATGATTGAAAGATGTATGCTTTCCTCTTTTTGTATTGAATAATAT
The DNA here is from genome assembly GCF_901001135.1 of Rhinatrema bivittatum. NCBI lineage: Eukaryota > Metazoa > Chordata > Amphibia > Gymnophiona > Rhinatrematidae > Rhinatrema > Rhinatrema bivittatum. The sequence continues at coordinate 710,423,465 of NC_042615.1, read as the reverse complement.
TGTACTTATAGAGGAATTAGTTCTATTCACCCAGTGTTCATACCTTGTACGGTTACCTGTTAGTGTAAAAATATGCCATATTGAAATTTGCTTTCAGGGTGAAATTATTTATAGCACAGCCCTAGGCTACACTTCGTGATTCATGAAACTTTGGCTGCCATTCCTAGGATCACTCTTTGCTTGTAATCCTCAAGTTGGCATTGTAAAATTCCAATTCTTAATCAGTCAGGACATCTCTTATGAGACACTGCGATATAGTGCATAGAGTTCCAAAGTTAAGTTTCATCAGCAAAAAAAAATATCTTTTCTCAATTTAACAAATGTAAAGACAATAAAATCTGGCAGAAATCAATCTTCTTCTTATTTATATTCATGAAAACTAAAGCCTTGGACTTTAGTTTCCAGAATCCTGTGGAGCATATTTATTTGATTCCATCATGTAAAATTGACTTTTGTTGATCCTTATTTACAGTCCATTACTTGTATATTTTCAATCTAGTAATAATTTTCAGGAAACTGTAGTATGAAAATAAGGGTTTAAGGGCCCTTGATTTTTCTTAGACTATTCCTCTATCATGCTGAATCTTTCAAAAGTAGAAACATAAGGTAATTTAAAAGTTGTTTCAAAAGATATTGTGATATAGAATACACTACCGTTGAGTATCACTGTAATATCTTCATTGAGCAAATTGGTACTACTCCATTGTAAATTGGTACTACTCCATTGTAAATTGGTACTACTCCATTGTATTTCACACGATATTTTTACATGCAAGTATATGAGCTGAGGGTACACACCTCTTATTTTAAAAGTGGCAAAGTATATGCGTATATGCGTGTACATGAGCAACAGAACATGCATAAAAAGGGACGTGTTAGGGGCATGGCCACAGCGTGGCTATGCATATGTGTGTGTAATGATTAGGGATGTGAATCGTTTTCCATATCGTCTTAACGATAGAAATCGTGTGGCAGGGCAAGAAAATCGTCTTAGGCACGATTTTTTAGTTAAAAAATCGTTAAAAATCGTTTTTTCCGATTAGTGCGCACTAACTCGAGTTAGTGCGCACTAACGGGAGTTAGTGCGCACTAACTGGGAGTTAGTGCGCACTAACTGAAAATGATACAATTTGACACTTTTCAGGTCAGTTAAGGTCAGTTTAGGAATGAATATGTATTCCTATTGGCTGCCCTCTTATTTATTCATGTTACCGAGTTTCCTACTGACAGTATATGGGGGATGGGAAATGGAAACAGTTGGTAGCTTGACAAAACAAGTAATGTGATCAGTCAATGTGACTAGAACTTGTGCCCTAACCCTGATACCAGGGGTATTGTGATCTTCCTGCACACAGTGCCCTATCCCTATTAATACCAGGAGTGTTGTGATCTTCCTGCACACAGTGCCCTATCCCTAATACCAGGGGTGTTGTGATCTTCCTGCACACAGTGCCCTATTCCTGATACCGGGGGTGTTGTGATCTTCTTGCACACATCCCGATATCAGGGATAGGGCACTGCATGCAGGAAGATCACAACACTCCTGGTATTAATAGGGATAGGGCACTGCATGCAGGAAGATCACAACACTCCTGGTATTAATAGGGATAGGGCACTGCATGCAGGAAGATCACAACACCCCTGGTATCAGGGATAGGGCACTGTGTGCAGGAAGATCACAATACCCCGGAGGAGTGAGGGTCAGGCAGCTCCCCCCTGTCTGTGAAGCCAGCCTCTCACTAGTAATGCAGGGAGGAAGCTGTCTCAGACTTCACCATCCTCCCCCCCCCCTTACCCACACACCATTCACTAGCTGGGACATGGGGGAAGTCAGGAGTGAGGGTCAGGCAGCCCCCCCCTGTCTGTGAAGCCAGCCTCCCACTAGTAATGCAGGGAGGGAGCTGTCTCAGACTTCACCATCCACCCCCCCCCCCCTCACCCACACACCATTCACTAGCTGGGACATGGGGGAAGTCAGGAGTGAGGGACAGGCAGCTCCCCCCTGTCTGTGAAGCCAGCCTCTCACTAGTAATGCAGGGAGGGAGCTGTCTCAGACTTCACCATCCTCCCCCCCCCCCCCTCACCCACACACCATTCACTAGCTGGGACATGGGGGAAGTCAGGAGTGAGGGTCAGGCAGCTCCCCCCTGTCTGTGAAGCCAGCCTCTCACTAGTAATGCAGGGAGGGAGCTGTCTCAGACTTCACCATCCTCCCCCCCCCCCTCACCCACACACCATTCACTAGCTGGGACATGGGGGAAGTCAGGAGTGAGGGTCAGGCAGCTCCCCCCTGTCTGCGAAGCCAGCCTCTCACTAGTAATGCAGGGAGGGAGCTGTCTCAGACTTCACCATCCTCCCCCCCCCCCTCACCCACACACCATTCACTAGCTGGGACATGGGGGAAGTCAGGAGTGAGGGTCAGGCAGCTCCCCCCTGTCTGTGAAGCCAGCCTCTCACTAGTAATGCAGGGAGGGAGCTGTCTCAGACTTCACCATCCACCCCCCCCCCCTCACCCACACACCATTCACTAGCTGGGACATGGGGGAAGTCAGGAGTGAGGGACAGGCAGCTCCCCCCTGTCTGTGAAGCCAGCCTCTCACTAGTAATGCAGGGAGGGAGCTGTCTCAGACTTCACCATCCTCCCCCCCCCCTCACCCACACACCATTCACTAGCTGGGACATGGGGGAAGTCAGGAGTGAGGGTCAGGCAGCTCCCCCCTGTCTGTGAAGCCAGCCTCTCACTAGTAATGCAGGGAGGGAGCTGTCTCAGACTTCACCATCCTCCCCCCCCCTCACCCACACACCATTCACTAGCTGGGGCATGGGGGAAGTCAGGAGTGAGGGTCAGGCAGCTCCCCCCTGTCTGCGAAGCCAGCCTCTCACTAGTAATGCAGGGAGGGAGCTGTCTCAGACTTCACCATCCTCCCCCCCCCCCCCTCACCCACACACCATTCACTAGCTGGGACATGGGGGAAGTCAGGAGTGAGGGTCAGGCAGCTCCCCCCTGTCTGTGAAGCCAGCCTCTCACTAGTAATGCAGGGAGGGAGCTGTCTCCGACTTCACCATCCTCCCCCCCCCCTCCTCACCCACACACCATTCACTAGCTGGGACATGGGGGAAGTCAGGAGTGAGGGTCAGGCAGCTCCCCCCTGTCTGTGAAGCCAGCCTCTCACCAGTAATGCAGGGAGGGAGCTGTCTCAGACTTCACCATCCTCCCCCCCCCTCACCCACACACCATTCACTAGCTGGGACATGGGGGAAGTCAGGAGTGAGGGTCAGGCAGCTCCCCCCTGTCTGTGAAGCCAGCCTCTCACTAGTAATGCAGGGAGGGAGCTGTCTCAGACTTCACCATCCTCCCCCCCCCCCTCACCCACACACCATTCACTAGCTGGGACATGGGGGAAGTCAGGAGTGAGGGTCAGGCAGCTCCCCCCTGTCTGCGAAGCCAGCCTCTCACTAGTAATGCAGGGAGGGAGCTGTCTCAGACTTCACCATCCTCCCCCCCCCCCCCCTCACCCACACACCATTCACTAGCTGGGACATGGGGGAAGTCAGGAGTGAGGGTCAGGCAGCTCCCCCCTGTCTGTGAAGCCAGCCTCTCACTAGTAATGCAGGGAGGGAGCTGTCTCAGACTTCACCATCCTCCCCCCCCCCCTCACCCACACACCATTCACTAGCTGGGACATGGGGGCAGTCAGGAGTGAGGGTCAGGCAGCTCCCCCCTGTCTGTGAAGCCAGCCTCTCACTAGTAATGCAGGGAGGGAGCTGTCCCAGACTGGTATCAGGGTTAGGGCACTGTGTGCAGGAAGATCACAACACTCCTGGTATTAATAGGGATAGGGCACTGTAAGAGATGACTGTAGTAGATTGAATAAAGATCTGATGTTTCTGCTCTCCTCACACCAAACAAAAACAACACACAAGCAGAGAAGCCCTTCTTACAAAGCTGAGCTAGTGAGTTAAGTAGGAGGAAAAGTAAACATACTGGTGCCAGTGTGGCTACTTAAAAAATACACTTACCAACAATCAATTACATATATTTGAACTGTGTACAGTTCCAGCCAGGACCACCTTTCTAAAATGCACAGTGATTGGCAAATTCAACATGCACTAGCATTTCAGGTGCCTGCTAACAAAAATAATAAACAAACAAGTTCTAGTCACGTGAGTGCTGATCATTACATTACTTTTTTTGTCAAGCTTCCAACTGTTTCCATTTCACATCCCCCCAACCATATTGGTAACATCAATAGATAAGAGCACAGCCAGCCAATAGGAATACATACATACATATTCATTCCTAAGTGACCTTTACTGACCTGGGAAGTGTGAACACTTTGTTTCATTTTCTGTTGGTGTTCGTTAGTTTCCAGTTCCATTTCCCATCCCCCCAACCATCACCTCAGTGGTAACCTTGGTAATATCAATAGATAAGAGGGCAGCCAGCCAATAGGAACACATATTCATTCCTAACTGACCTTCAGTGACCTGGAAAGTGTTTATTTGTATCATTTTCAGTTAGTGCGCACTAAATCGAGTTAGTGCGCACTAACGGGGAGTTAGTGCGCACTAACTCGAGTTAGTGCGCACTAACACGATTTAACGATTTTTAACGATAAATCGTTAGAATTTCTATTGTATCGTGTTCTATAACGATTTAAGACGATATAAACATTATCGGACGATAATTTTAATCGTTGAAAAACGATTCACATCCCTGGTAATGATGTATTTTTTTTAAAACTCTTTATTTGTAACTTTTCAAAACTTAGTCAACACTGGAAAAATACATGAAAAAAGAGATCAACAAATAACACATCAGGCTTTATACAAAAGCATCCCCATAGGCAGGTGTTGCAACTAAAAAATACAAAACTAAAACGAATGACAGTCTACCCCGCCAGTCCCAGTAAGGTCCCCATATATCTTGATATCTATTGGACTGATGTATTTTGAAAGGCATCTTATGCTCTGAGGTGTGCGCATCTAAACACGTACAGTTGCTGCAGCTCGGTTACGCACACAGCCACAAGAGACTCTTGCATAGCGATTTCGCATTTCTGAGGTGACCTTCTCCCACCAAGTGGAAACAGAAACTGCCCAAATGGGTAGGAGGGAGAAACCTCGGTGTTGACTGGGATAACTGGAGGATACTTGGAAAATCTTGGCCATACACAGTGGGAACAGGGAGAAATAGGGTCACTTGGGGGAATGCTATGAGAGTACCAGGGATAGACTGGGGCAATCAGGTTGCTACATGCAACCTCATGCATTCGACTGGGGGTTAGAGGAACATATTGGACTTAACAAGGACCTAAGTCACCATGAGGGTAGGGGGTTGGATGGGGAGTATCTGGAATATATTGAAAGTTGTGAGACAGTGGGTGAGATTTTAATTTCTATTTGACCCTAAATACAATATGGATATTCAGGGCTATAAGAATGAGGAGAAAGAGAGCATGGAGAAGAAGAGTAGGAGGAGGAGGAGGAGGAGGAGGTACCCTGCACACAGGATCAACAGGACAAGGACTCAGTTTTTAGATCTTCAGAGAAGCAAGTCATGTGCAGGTTCAGGTTTAATAAGGAAACTATACTCTATCTAAGCCAGCAGTTAGATCAGGACCTACAATCTACCAGCCAGAGGGGCCATGCCTTGCCAGTACATGTCAGGCTCACCACTATTCTAGCCTTTTTTTGCAACTGGCACCTTCTAAACTCCTCTTGAGATCATGGCTGGCATCAGCCAGTCTGCCACTTCCATGTGCATCAATCAGGTCTTGCCTGTCTTGCTAAGGAGAGCACGCCAGTATATATCCTTCCCTCAGCGAAGACAGCAGCAAGAACAAATCATGTCCAATTTCTATCAAGTGGCATGCTTTTTCTCAGGCCTAGGAGCTATTGATTGCACACACATCCCTGTAAAGACACCAGAGGAAGATGAGGCCACCATTACCTGCTATTAAGTTCACTTAGAGAATAGCCACTGCCATTAGCAATGGTTACATGGAATAGACTTAGTTTTTGGGTACTTGCCAGGTTCTCATGGCCTGGATTGGCCACTGTTGGAAACAGGATGCTGGGCTTGATGGACCCTTGGTCTGACCCAGTATGGCATTTTCTTATGTTCTTATGTACTGCATCTGCAAGGGCTTCCAGGTGATCAGCGAGGCTAAGGGCTTCATCCTGGATGTATTGCCCAAGTTTCCTGGATCTACTCATGATGCCTACATCCTCTCGAAGTCAGGAATTTATGACTGCTTCCAGGAAGGCTGCATCACTGGTGGCTAGCTTCTAGGTTGGAATGCATTTTGTGCTAATACCATATTCCAACTAACCTCTTCTGTGTATCTACCTCATTTCTAGGTGGTCTGCTTGTCCAGGAGGACTGCACTGACTCAGCCTAATGACCTAATGTGCTGTTAAACTGTAAAAGCCTATCTTAATTGTCTCCTCTGTCTTCTCCCTTACAGGTGACAGATGCTAATCACACAAAACCTGGTTCAATGTCCCAGTGACCACAACACAGACTGCTGCAGAGGTGTGATACAACAGGGCCCAATGGCTGACCAGAACAGTCATTGAGAGAACCTTTGGCCTACTCAAAACATGCTTCTGCTGTCTGGACAGATCTGAGGGTTGCCTCCTGTACAACCCACCTAAAGTATTTGAGATGTTTCTAGCCTGTTGTATGTTACATAACTTGGCCAAAACCAGACATCTGCCTTCTCCAGAGGGACTGGATAAGAATACACATGGAAAAAAGTAGGAATTAGAGCTCAGTCAGGAGGGATTGTAAGAGATATATTTCCACAGTCAAAGGCAGGCTATACAGGAAGGGAACACTCTGGTACAAAGATATTTTCAATGGTGAAAATACAGTATGCATGATATGTCAAGTGCATCAACATCCTACAGCACAATGAAGGGGGAACAAAGCAAGCAGAAAGAAAAAACCACAAGGCGCCGATAAAGGGACAAAGCAGCAGAAAGAGTAGCACCAACACACTGAGGAACCATGATAGTGGCAAGAACACCACAAGGAGTAGAGTGAGTCGTCTGGTGTATGGCAGCAAGGCAGAGTGGCAGAAAGTTGATAGGGGCAAGACAGGCTGGCAGAGCGGAGGTAGTCTGGTCCATGTGGTTTTGATAGGGGCAAGGCAGGTTGGCTACACTCGGGGAGAGTTCCCTTTCCTTTGTGCAGGAAAGGGCTCCCTAGAATGGGTTCGCCCCTAGAGTGGGGTGTTTCCGTTGGTGTCTAGAGACCTCTCGCTGGCCTTTATAATCTGGTGGACGTAGCAGATATACAAAAGAGAATTTTGAAGGCCGAGGTGGAGGAGGTTTCCATGTGAACAGCAGTTCAACATGGGTCAGCGGGTACTAAGAGATAGGATGGCTACACCCGGGGAGAGTTCCCTTTTTTTTGCACAGGAAAGGGCTGCCTAGAATGGGTTGGCCCCTAGAGTGGAGCACGAGCCTTCAAGCCTGGTGAGTCAACGTGGAGGAGGTTTCCATGTGAACAGTGGTTCAACATGGTCAGAGGGTGCTAAGAGATAGGCTGGTTACACCCGGGGAGAGTTCCCTTTCCTTTGTGCAGGAAAGGGCTCCCTGAAATGGGTGGCCCCTAGAGTGGAGCATGAGCCTTCAAGCATGGCGAGTTGACGTGGAGGAGGTTTCCATGTGAACAGCGATTCTGGTTCAACATGGGTCAGCGGGTGCTAAGAGATAGGCTGGCTATACCCAGGGAGAGTTTCCTTTGCTTTGTGCAGGAAAGGGCTCACTGAAATGGGTTGGCCCCTAGAGTGGAGCACGAGTCTTCAAGCGTGGAAGCTGACGTGGAGGAGGTTTCCATGTGAACAGCAGTTCTGGTTCAAAATGGGTCAACGGGTACTAAGAGATAGGCTGGCTACACCTGGGGAGAGTTCCCTTTCGTTTGCGCAGAAAAGGGCTCCCTAGAATGGGTTGGCCCCTAGAGTGTGGTAGTTCCATTGGCATCTAGTGAATACCCAGAAGCTATTAACTGTACTTATGCACTTCAGCTGATGACAAAGGAACTTGAAGAGCTCTCAGAAATAATAAAACTGCTACTCAATTCCAAATCCACAATATTAACCTATGTTGACTTTATACCCTACATTGCCTCTGCAAACTACGGGAACACAGAGGATGAACTAGAGGACAACTATCACCAGTTTTCCATAGTACTAGAAACATTAATGTTGGCACCTAAAAAAGATTTAGGGAAAATGGCCCATATTATAAAGGTCATGAAAACTATTGAGCAGATGAAATATCCAAGCTCCAAGCTAGACAGGCAGGCACAGCGTTTGAGGTCAGGCCCTTGTAGGGACGTACGGCCTGGACAGTGGACAGACTGGCACAGCATTTCAGATAGGGATGTAAGGCCTGGATGGACAGGCACAGCGTTTGAGGTCAAGCCCTTGAAGGGACGTATGGCCTGGACAGTGGACAGACTGGCACAGTGTTTCAGGTCACGTACATGTGCTGATATTATCTGGAGCATCGGAGGCAGTTGGAGCTGCTGCAAGGTTTTCAATTGCTTTTATTCATCTTGCCATTCACAGGGAAAATTTGGAAACCCAAGCAAAGGCATGTTTATTTTCAAAAACACTAGCATTTCCATCAACTCTGGTGCCAGCCTTGAGCGGTGAGGGCTCATGATATCCCCTGAGTTGCGATGTGGCCCATGGCTGGAGCAATGAGCTGCCTCTTATCTTCGCAGCTCGGAGGTCGCAGCTGCCTGGACCTTCCCCGGCTGTGCCGGGCTTCTCCATTGTGACAGGAAGCTGCCCCTGCACTGCCATGCTGTTTCTTCACTGCGGCAGGAGCCATGCACTTTGGCGTCCTCTTCGCGGTCTAGAGCTGCTGCCCACGCTGCCTCCTGATAGGCCTGGAGGCTTGCTCCGCAGCGGCAGGGACGCCGCCTTGCTCCGCCTTCGACATTGGGGCCTGTACGGCAGTTCCGGCTCCTCCCTGCTTCAGCATTTGCCGGGCCACTGTCCAGGGTTCTGCAGACTTCCTCACTGATCCTTCTATGGGGCAGGCCCATGGCTCTCTTCCCTTGTTAAAGGGACAGTGTGGGTGGGGTCCTCCTGGTTCCACCTGATGACATCATCTGGGAGCCTCCCTCTTTAGCCCTGCTTAAGGGCTCTTCAGTCATTCCTCCAGTGCCTTCGCAAGAGCCAGTCTTCTGAGGAGCTTCTCCTTTCTCTTGGACTCCATGTTCCTGCTCTTGCTTGGTGTTCCAGTGTTACAAGGGATCCTTCTTCGTTCCGTCTCTGATGTCTTTATGTTCCCAAAGTCCTCCGTCTCTGCTGTCCTGATGTTCCAGAAGGCTTGATGTCCTAGATGGCTAGAGGTCTTACATTCCTGATCTTCCTGATGTCGGTTCCTTTGATGTTCCAGCTCCTCAAATTCTCTATATGGCCACCCCAAGGGTAAATCCGTTTCATCCGGTTCCTGTTTCCGGTCATTGGAGACTTGGTCAGTTGGACTCCTTTCCTGAGCCAGCCCTGCTCCTGCGTGGTCCATGACCAGCCTCCTTGGGCTGTGAAGGGCACGCAGAGGACAGAGTGGTCCATGACCAGCCACGTGGGTCCACCCTGTGGTGGGCTGTGTAGGGCGCCCTGAGGAACAGTGCACACCTGTCTTCGTCCAAGTCTTTAAAGTCCTTTTCATCTCATCTGGATTTCCCAAGGTCCGTAAGAGATATTCTTGCCTCGGACATTTCTGATGCCCTGAGCCTCCATCTACTCTATTTCCAGATGCCTTCTATGGGTGAGCTTCCATCCGTTCGCCTTTCCGTATGTCCTGATGTCTTTCGTTCCTGTTGTCGATGCCTTGAGTTCCACTCCTGAGTCCTGAAGTCTTCATCTCAGCCTTCAAGCTTCAGTCCTAGTCTGCCCTCATCTCCTACTTGGCCTGCCACCCTCTGTCGCTACCCAGTGGCAACTCCGAAAGAGTGTGGAGTAGTCGGAAGACCCACACAGAGACCAACCTTGTGTGGTTGGGTCTCACTAAGGCAGGCAAGTCGGCAGGGGGCCTGGACATCTCCAACCCTGGACGAGGCCCAACTTACCACAAAGGGGCACACATCTCTCACCCTCTAGCGCTCCCGGCCAACGGAGCGTAACACCCTGTCATTGAAAATATATGTTCACTGCGCACACTGGTTGGTGGACATGACAGATATCGCTGAGCCACGTTGGCTAGGTGTGGCCAGACAGTGGACTGTGTGCCCAATATGCCAGCGGATCTGTCTGTATATCCTCTGTGGGCTCTGTGAGATACCGTGTCACTGACATTTGTGCTGGTGTCTCCTTGCTTGGGTGGGCTGAGAGTCATTCTTGCCAGCTGCTTTCTCTCTAGCCTGTTCCAGAATAGATGATTTTTTAGGGGCAACATGGCTTTGGCGTACTGAAGAGGAGGATGTTATGATTCCTGCCCATGGAGCCCATTCCATGGGCAGGCCTCTCCACCCACTTACCCCTTGCTGCACTGCCTTCCAATGTGGTCCTGGTGGCCGTCAACACTGAAGCTGTCCCCGCGGCAGTCATGGCCTGGATCGCTGTGGCCTTGATGTCTACTTTCCCAGCATGCCATTGACATGGTCCGTGACCAGCCCACGGGCTGGCTGTGTAGGGCAACTCATGGTACAAGGCCATCTTCTCCTCCGCAGTGCAAGCCTCTAGAAGGCTTCTGCTTGAATCTTGTCTCTTGAATCTCGAGTTCTCTGAGAAGCTTGTGTCTTTGTATCCTGAGCTTGAATCCTCCTCCCTGTCTTTGCAGCCCCTTGCATTTGCGTCCATCCATGTCTAAGACTCTGAACCTGCTCCGTTTAGCGTGGTCCATGACCAGCCACAGGCGGCTATGTAGGGCATGCCCCGGTGCAGGCCTCTTCAGGATTTTCGCCATGTTCCAGTCTCATCCACTCCACACCTCATCTAGAGCCTGCTTCGAGCCCAGCGTGGTACGCAACCTGTCCCGTGGGAGGGCTGTGCAGGTTGAGCTGTGTCGCAGTCTCAACCCAACACTTTGATCCTGACGTTATCATCTACAGTGCCTTGATCCTACGTCTTCGTCTACAGTGCCTTGATCCTACGTCTTCTTCTGCAGTGTCCTCACCTAAGTCTGTCCAGAATCTTCCATGTTTCAAGGTCTTTGTCTACCCTTGTCCACTGTCCAGTCTGCCGCCTATTGCCGTCACACAGCAGCAGGTCAGAAAGGGCTTGGAATGGTCGGAGGACTGTTCATTGACCATCATTGTGTTGCTGGTCTTCCTGAGGCATGCAGGTCCGGTAGAGGATTAGATCTTCAGTCTCCTTGTCTTCATTTCAGCTTTGTTCTGCTCTTTGCCTGCCCATGCTTTCATCAGCTTACCTCTCACTGTGCTCTCGAGGCTCATCCCTGAGTGGCGTGGCGATCCAAGGGCTCACGTTCTCCCGCCAGAAGTGACCGCGCCCTCCGTGTTCGTAATACCTCTGGAGCATCATATAGGTGGAATTCCACCGAGTGGCAATGTCTTGAATGAGATGCTTGTGAGGCATCTCCAAATCCAGTCTGCGTTTTTCGGAGAACCTGCCCCGCCTTCACAACTTCTGTGGAAGTGCGCTGCTATGTTCCTGCACTTGTGTATTAATGTGTGCAGGTATTCATTCTCTTGGTGATTGGACTCAACCCCAGAGATGAGCTTCAGTACGAGGTGCAGAGGTGTGTGAAGAAGGATCGGATGTTCTGAAAGCCTCCATCGGATATTGCCTTTACCATGTTTACACCATTGTCTGTGTACAAAGAACCCTGCCTGAAGATTCCTGTCCTTGCTGTGTGTAGCTGCCAGCCCACCCAGCATCTGTCTGATGCATGCTAGAATATTGGCTGAGGTATGGGCCTCGTCCATCAGGTGGGTGTGGAGTAAAGCCCACCTCCACCCTGATAACTTGTTCAGTAATAGAGCTGTGCCTGCCCCTGCCCTCTGCCAGGTCACCACCAGTGTGCTGTCAGGGAGAGGTAAGAGTGTGCAGCATTCAGTTTGGTCCAGATATTGCAGGTGAAATGCACACTCCCCTCTGCCTTAGCTAGCAGCGCTTGGATGTGACTGTGACACTGTTTGTACAGGCTGGGCATGACCTTCTGCTAATGTGGTTCTGGGAGGGACTTTGTAATTTGGAAACTAAGACCTTCAGCAAATGCTTGAAACCCACATTTCCCACTATCTGCAAGGGCTGGACATTCAAGGGCAATCATTTCCCCAATGCTCCTGGTTACAACTTTTGAGGCTGCCTGCCTCCTTCCTCAGGATAGCGTTACCGACACACCACCCCATTCCTCCAAGGTGTGTTGTCGCTTCTGACACATGGCAGGGGTCTGCTGACCTGCCACCTGACTGCTAGAAGGAGCTTGAGAGTGTGGGGTGACTCCTTTTCTACCATTTTATGCTGCCTGGAAAAAGGGGGTCCCCTGACTGGTACTTCCACCATCCCCAGATGGCAGTACTGTTGGGTTGTTGCTTCTGCATATGATGCATCATGCCAAAATTAGATGCCCCATTTGCTTGCCTCTGTTAATAGCCCTGGCACAGTGATTACACTGAGCAAATGTGGGTCCTCCGTCACTTTAAAGTGGCTCCAGATTGCAGATTTCTTTCGTGATATCATCTCTATAGCCTTTGGGGGTGGATGCTGGCAACTTCGATGAAGTAGTGGGTGCACCCCTGAGAAGCAATGCCAGAGGTATTAGTCACACTTTGTGCCTTGCACTGACTGATCTTCCTCCTCCTCCTCATCATCATCAGTTTTCATCTCTCTCCTTCTGCACTGAAGTAGAGGCTAAGACAGAACTAACTGATCCTCCCTAAACCTTCTTTAGCTATGACTTCTTCCCATTTCTGATGATGAGAATCCCACACCCGATGATTCTTCATTGGAATCAAGAAGCAAACAGTGCCTGTGCTACATTTTCAATGCTAAGTCAAGTCTGCTGTCACACTCCTGCTTTTGGGTCTCGTCCTTTTGGTCTTGCATGACTCAGCCTCCCCTTCACCTCACCTCCAACACTACAGGGTCAGAAACAGGGTGTTGGCGATGCATCATCTTTAAATTGTCAGTTTTTTTCTGGATGGAACTGCCTGGCCCCTCCCAGAGATTTTAGATTGGAAACAGCTCCCTTTTTTAACTTTAATGGGGGACTGGCACTGCCTTTGAAGTGCCTCCTCTGCCAGTGCCTCCTCTGCCAGTCTAGCTTTCCTGACATCATGGATTTTAATGTCACTGCCTACTAGGGATTTCAATTAAAAGAATTATTTCCAAAGAGGCCTACTGGGGATTGGCTTCAAAGAGCACCACTGTCCCAATATATGTGAGTCTGCAAAACTGCCCACAGATGCATGATGCAGTGCCTTGATGTACACCTACAACTGGACAGCTGTAATGTGCACACACCAAACTTGTACTAACTACAAAGAGGCCGTAATGGAGATTTGGCATCAGAGAGCACCATTGCCCCAATTTATGTAAGTCTGCAAAACTGCCCATAGACGCACGATGCAGTGCCTTGATGTACACTATAACTGGGATCGCTGAATGTGCACACACCAAACTTGTAACTACAAAAGAGGCCTACTGGGGATTTGGCTTCAAAGAGCACCACTGTTCCAATATATGTGAATCTGCAAAACTGCCCAAAGGCATGATGCAGTGCCTTGATGTACACTACAACTGAGACTGCTCTGTTGCACAAAACAATGAAACAGCATAGAAAAGACTTGACTGGAAGCCTGAGCCAGCACAATTCCTAGTGATGCTGCTTCTTGTTTGAAAATACCAACTCACATCTCCTACCCACACCCTGCCTGTGCCTGCAACTACCTACCCCAGGGGGGGTAAGATAAGCATCAAAATGCCACTGCTAGCAGCTTGTCTCAGTGGGAGAGACAGAGAGCCGTCTGAGTTCAATTTAAAAAAGTGCCAAAAAAAAGCCTGGCTGGCTGCACTGCAGCAAAAATGAACAAATATCTTTTCATGGAAAATTCTATCAAAGTAGCTAGTAGCTACTGAATACAGATTTGAGACCCTCAGACTAGTTCTGAGTAAAGCCACCATCCTCGGACCGCCTCCCCAGACCACCCCTGCAAAGAAAGAGCATGACACATTGTGTGCTTAAGGTATAAATAGTACAGCGTCATCAGGGACAGCATCATCAGGGACAGCATCACAGAGCACTGAGTGAGAGTGGCGATTGGCTATATTAGAAAATGCTTAGCTCTAATAGGTTGCTTTCTCATCTCCTTGCCAAACCTGTCTGACCCACTCTATGACAGGGCTGTGAGGTCACTTATGACTCACAGGAAAGGGTTGGTTTGTCTTATGGATACTCCCACATGGCCTTCTCCTATTTCAAATGGCCGCTAAGAAATCACTGCGAACCAAAAGAATGAAACTAATATGATATGTTTTATTCATGGGGGATCACCATGCATTTCACGAACCCACGAATCAAATGAACAGGGACTTATGCGTTGCGGATTGCACATTCATTGAAAACGAACGTACATCCCTACCATCCACCCCAGTAAGTCCACACTTGAGTGAAACTCAATAAAAATACTGGAGTCTGTAGTTGGTGTTCAAATAAAAGATAGTCTTTATTAGGGATGTGAATCACGTGCCCAATCAGGAAAGCTAGACCGTTCCCGCTTTTGGGTTTGTCTGGCCATGGGAAAACCTTGTTTTCCCGCAGATCGACATTTTTTTTTCATGAAAAATCGGTTTTCGGCTTAGTGCACTAACAAAAATAACAAAAAGTAACAAAAAATAACAAAATAAATGGTTTTTGTTAGTGTGCCCTAACATGAGTTAGCACGCACTAACCCGAAAAATGATTTTCATGAAAATTCGGGGAAAAAGTGTTTGTTTCTAGTTTTTAACCGATATATAACAAATTAAGAAATATTGTATGATATTTCAATTCATTATAAAAATGATTCACATCCCTAGTCTTTATTGTAACTTAAAGAGGTTCCAGGTCAATATGACAAAAATAAGAATCAACATACATCCAATGATTAATAAAATAAAATGGTTTCTCAGTTCATCCTTATTCTTTTGCTCTTTACCTTTATTCGGATTGAAAATATCCTCATCAGTGGGGGTGGGATAACTAGAGTATTGTTCCAGTTCAGACAAGTCCCCAAACAAAATATCCAAAAGAGGAATTCAACAAGTTACAATCTTCAACTATAAGTCAACTATCAAAAATACAAGTCTCTTGACTTTCTGGCTCAAAAGTCTATATCCTTCTCTTCACCCAATTTGTTAACTGGTCGAAGGGGTCAAAAGATCTCTGATTCCAGTCCTTTGGGACACTGGGGGTTTGCTCTTTCCTCAGACTCTGGTCAGTCAAAATCCAAACATCCTCTAAAAATCTCTTGCTCAAAACCTATTTGCTAAATGCTTGACTTGCCTTTTGTGAGATCCAGGGAGAATCTCCAGCTTTCCAACCACCTTGCTTTAAGATCCTAGGGAAATCTCCTATCCTGCTGCCTTAAGATCCTTGAGGAATCTCTAGCCTCCTTCCTTCTCCTTAGCTCCTGGCCCAATATCCCTCTGAAACACTGGCATGCTCCAACATTCAATATCCCCCCCCCCCCCAAAAAAAAAAAAAAGACCTATCTTCCCAAAAGGCAGGGTTACAGCACTGAGAGGAATAAAAAATGTCAAACCCCCTCCTACTGATCTTAGATAGAAAAATCACATAGGAATAATGTTAGTGACTGGCATAGCCCCATTACAGTAGGATAGGGGAGTATAACCCAGAGAACTGGTGTGAATCCACAAGGAATGAGGCAGCAGAAGAGAAAATCTGACCACTGCCTGGTGTAGCTCTAGAATGAGCTCAGTATTGGATATACAAGGCAGAATTCTCATTACTGAAAAACTTTCTTCCACACCCTGGGAATTCCTCCTTCTAGGAAACTAGATTAGGGAGCCAATTATACAACTCTACTGGTGCTGATTGAACTGATTGAGACACTAAATAAAGTCTACATGTTGCTATTCCATAGGTATCATTTGTTTGGTGGGTACATACCTCAGTAACCTACAGGCCTGTGAAATATCTCTCACGTATTTTCCTTATGCCTGTAAAATGATACTCATCCATATGATGAATAGAAGCAACAGGGTTCTCTTGCACATCATGATTCAATTGTATCACAACTGAATGTTGAGGCCTGATACTGTTTAACAGTCAGAAAAGTATATTCCAGCCTGGGTTACAGGTTATTATAAGCCAATAACTCACATATAGGACATAAATGATGCACTGGACTGTGTACTAAGAATTTTTCTCATAGACACAAAAAGAAAAACCCTTCAGGACATCTGGCCCTTAGTCTCACAATCCCTGAGAGAGTCGTACAGATTTAGAACCTAAATATTAAAAGGATTATACTGGACATTAAAAAATATTTGGTAAGTTAGCAGATGTTGTCTATATCCCTACTTGGCTGCTGTGTCTTAATAAAAATGATGAGCCTCCCAAAACTCCTCTAGCTATTGCAAATGTTACTGCTAATCATCAAGGAAATATATTTAGCCTGCTTAAAAACATTACACATGCAATTTTGCTAATATGTACACCTTTTCAGGAGATATAAAATTATATATTGGTAGACACACTGTATTTAAAAAACAATTAAAAGGTATTCATCTGTCATAAATATTTATTGATACAATTCACTCACTAAAGGATAGATTTTAAAACATGCGCGTGTGCAGCCATAAACGTGCATATGGTATGTTGTGTCACAAGGGGCACGTATTTTGCAATGCTCGCACATGTGTGAGTGGGCTATGCAAAATATGCATATGTTTCGGGTGCAAGTTTCGTGCATCCCTTGTGTGCAGTGTGCGGCCTTGCTTGCGTGCCAAGCAATGGAGCGCGTATATTCGCATGCGCGCACGGAAACGCAAGGGTGGGACTTCCTGTTCCTCTTCACTGTGTGCGAGTAAGATGGCCACAAGGGAGAGACAGCTCAGTTTCACCACCAGAGACATAGCTCTTCTGGCGTCCCTGGTGATGGCAGATGAGCACCACCTGTTCCCAATTCCAGGCAGAAGAATACATTTTCATGAGCTACAGAGGGCCTGGCACCAGCTGCAGCACAAATTCTATGAATATGCCTCCCACTGCCATGGTGTAAGTTGAATGTCTTTATAGTTATTAAGCTACTGCACATGGGAACACTGGGGTGGGGGAGGGGTGGGTTGTGAAAGACAGGTAATGCCAGTGGCCACTATTGAGTTTTATATTATATGGCTATGTATGTTCATGGTACCGTTAACACCTAGGATTATTGTTATGGATGATCATAGCTACAATGAGGTTATAATAGGTAACAAAGGTAGTTGGCCAGATTTACATGGAATGGTTGAAGCCTTACTGTAATGTAAATGCTGTAAGGAAGAGAGAGATGGTAGTTTCCCGTGGAATATAAAATGATTTCCTGCTGTTATGACCATCAATACATTGCACCCTCAGGACTGGCTTGCAGCTAGGTAGTCAGTTTTTCAGGGTAGTCACAATTACTGTGCATGAGACAGTTTTTGGGTACTCACCAGGTTCTTATGGCCTGGATTGGCCATGTTGGAAACAGAATGCTGGGCTTGATGGACCCTTGGTCTGACCCAGTATGGCATGTTCTTATGTTCTTGCCCAGCTGACTATATCCCTTATTCATTAGCATGCATGCTCCTAGATGGTAACAAGAAAAACTACATGCATGGGTGTTAGCCAAAGAGTGACTAGAGAAGCACAGACATTAGTAGAGCAATTAATTAACAATGCATAGAGAAGGCATAAGTGATGGTCAGTTGCAGGATTGATGTGAATGCACCAGGATATTCCCTCAGCTGCATGACTAGTGAAGTTGAGTATCGTGGTTCTTCATGGAGGTGAAATGTAGTTATTGCAATAATTGTCACATACCAGTATGGAAGTCCCGTTACCACATACAAAGCACACTCACGGTAGTTTTCCCATTTCTTTCCTATAGATAGAGGACTTGAAGAAGAAGGCCCAGTGGCTGCGCCTCAAGAAGAGGAGGTTGTTATAGTGGCTTTGTGTTGATGGGCTGGGCCTGGTGGTAAGTGAATCGTCCATACTAATGGGCAATGTTCATATATAGTTACATGTTTTTCCACACTTGTATACTTCATTCTGGACCCTGCTTTGTTTTAACATGCTCCAGAACCTGAAGAAGATGAGGAAGGACCAGGCCCAGCCCCTGCACCAGCAGCAGCCACCATGGGGATGGGGAGATTCGGATTCTCCCCCCTCCCCAGCCATGAAAGATCCTGAAATGGAGCCATCTCCAGCTGAAGAGTCGTACCCGCGCCTCTTCCTATTCCTCCAGAAGTAGAGCCCTCTCCCTGTTTTGCCCAGGGAGTTAGGAATGTGGGGACACAAACGGGCCAGCCTATGCAGCCATCCATGGTCCTCTCCTTCCTCTGTGTCCCCCTCCCATGTGAGCAGCCCAGAGATTCAGCATTGGGAGCACGTTCTCTCAATGATGAGCCTCTAACTAGAGGCAAATTTAGAACGTGCGTGAGGAGGGGGGGGGGGGGGTACAAGCAGGGCTGAGGGCTATGCATGCCTTCCAAGGGAGGATTCTGAGGACCATGGATGCCATTCTCAGAGCCATACAGATGCTGGGGACATCTGTATGGGTCCTGGGAAATCGCATGCCATGGTCTTGAGTATCCTACCTCGTCCCTGCCTCCCTAACTCCCTGGAGGGGGAGGGGGGGGGGTATTTGTGCAAATATTTTTTGTCCCTAGTGCTCCCCTCCCCAACTTTTTAAAAATGATATTTATATTGTACATATTTTTGTCAAAGTGAAAAGTTTTTCCATTTCAAGTGGTGTGTTTATTGTATATGTAGTGACGGAGGGGGAGGGGGTTGGAAGAGGGGGGGGAGAGGGGAGAAGGGGAGAGAGGAAAGAGGAGAAGAGGAGAGGAAGAGGGGAAGGGGGAAGGGGGGGATGGGGAGAGTACTTAGGAAAATTCCCCTTCAAAACCAAAATGAGAGTGGCAATTTTATAATTGTGGACATTTATTATGAGTTCAGGTTTTTCGTTTTTTTCACCTTCACCAAATCTTCCAATGGGCAAGAAGGAATAGCCATCTGCAAAGCCAAAGAGCTGTGGCACCATCAGCAGCATCAACATTGGAATGAAGATCTGCAGCACCATCACCATCTCCACACACAGGTGTGATGTGCAACTACATGGACATCCAACACATATAGAAAAACATATTACTTACATTTCCATTGCAATCTTTTTTTCATTATTTCAACATAGCTCAGGGACCCAGGGAGCCACTCAGGATTGTGTAAAAAAAATTTTTTTTTGTAACACATGTTTACTGTAATATGGCTGAGAGAAGAAAGATTAAAGACTCACAGGGGGTAGAGGGATTCCACATAGGGATCATTATTAACACAGGGTGAAGGGGCAGTTGAGTACACACATTGTAATTATGGAGTGTGCTAGGGATGGTGGTTTTTAATCAGCACTGAAAAAGAGAAGGAGGGGTTTTGAGGGACAGAACACCATTGTACTTATCAGCCATCTACATTTTTCCCACTGTTAGACAGAATGCCTAGTCTGCAGTACTCCTGTAGCTCATCCAGTATATACAGACTGCGAAGAAATATATAAGAGGCAAGCTTAAGCAAAATATAATTTATATCACAGACTCTACAAATGTCACAACACATATCATTCAAACAGAGTAGTCATAGCTACCTATCAATTTTCCATTCTTTCACATCCATAACTTTAAACTAGTATACCCATCCACATGGTCATATTCTTTAGGACAGGAAAATTCAAATAATTTATATAATGTTTTACCTTTAATAGAGCTTCAGGCAGTGCCCAGCCTTGAAAATAGGCTCTGTTGTAGCTGGTATTTAATGTAGGTCCCATAACCTCTCAAAAAGATCTAACATGCAAAGCTGTAGAATACAGTCTTGCTAGAAACTATTAAACAGAGCTAGTATTACTCTAAGAGATTCAGGTGATGTGGAAATTTCCCCTGCTAGTTCTCATTGATAGACTATTGACCTCACATAGGGATGGGAGGGAAGCAGAAAATACTTGTGAAATCTAACATCTGGCATGGATCCTTTTAGAAAGAAATGACACATACAACAAAATAGGAGGTATAAACTCTCACATAAATGTCCCTGAACTAATAAAGATAATAGACATGACATGACCCCTAGGCTTTAATTTGCAAACCAAAAATACCAGTAATCTTTAGTCCTGTTTCTATAAAAGCTGCATGCAAAACTCCAGTCTAGGTATTGGGCACATAATAACCTAGTGAAGACCTCAGGATTTGGATTGCAAGGTCACAGAGAAGATCAACCCAATCATGGCCTGGTGATAATCAACCCACTCTCCCACACAGCAAGGCAGTCAGGTGTTAATGTTCTCCAGAATGATAAATCTTAAGTTTCAAAAGGCTCCCCTTGATTGCTTAAAAATCCTCAGCCATTTCACACTGGATATCATTAGCACTTGAGCTCTGAGGTTCATCTCCCGCCAACGAGGAATCATGGTAAGCCTTTCTACCTTGTCATTGCGGCCCAAAGGTTCACCGATTCATTGAATTGTAACAACACAGGAGAGGAATAAATTATGCTACCTTTAAACTATCTATTGCCCCATTCAGTGTTCTACTTGCATGATGTGGAGCGATGATCAGGAAGCCTAACTTCCTACAGCTGAGGTAGACATGCTTGGGGATCATGTCATGCAGTTCCAGAATCTGCTATATGGTCCCCAGTCCAAGAGGGTGGGTGCCTACAGGAAGGAGCAGATCTGGAAGAGGATCAGGCATGCAGTCAACTCTGTGTTCTACCACAACTGTAGCACTGGGGAGCTGATGCACAAGTGGTGGGACCTGAGGAGGCATGTCAAGCATAAACAGGCTAGGAGGATTGAAGAGGGACAAGACAGCCACATCAGCTTCACCCCATTTGAGCGGTTTGTGCTGAGCACCTTAACTGAAGCAGCTGTGGGTGGAGTTGGGCTGCTAGACACCATGCAAAGTCTATGGCAGGAAGGTGAGCACTGTATTTTGCAGGGATGTGCAGAGCAAAATTTTATGTTCATATTTCTTATGTCCGAAAGGGGGTCCCACTTGCGGCCAATATGGACATAAAAAAAATCCAATGAGTTGGGTATATGTACATATGTGCAAAAAAAAAATTTAAACCCCTCACCCTCCTTAATCCCCCCCCAGACTTACCACAACTCCCTGGTGATCGAGCGAGGAGTGAGGACGTCATTTCTGCAATCCTTGGCGAGAAGCATGTGACGTCGGCGGCACGTCGAGTGATGCGGCGTCACGTGATTCCCGCGCGAGTTCGCGCCGGATGGCTCGTTCGGCCCAAAAAGAACTTTTGGCCAGCTTGGGGGGGTCAGGAGGCCCCCCCAAGCTGGCCAAAAGTTCTTTTTGGGCCGAACGAGCCGTCCGGCGCGAACTCGCCGGGAATCACGTGGCGCCGCGTCACTCAGACGCGACGTCACGTGATTCCCGGCAAGTTCGCGCCGGACGGCTCGTTCGGCCCAAAAAAACTTTTGGCCAGCTTGGGGGGGCCTCCTGACCCCCTCAAGCTGGCCAAAAGTTCTTTTTGGGCCGAACGAGCCGTCCGGCGCGAACTGCCAGGAATCACGTGACGTCGGCGTCACGTGATTCCCGGCTCGTTCGCGCCGGACGGCTCGTTCGGCCCAAAAGAACTTTTGGCCAGCTTGGGGGGGCCTCCTGACCCCCCCAAGCTGGCCAAAAGTTCTTTTTGGGCCGAACGAGCCGTCCGGCGTGAACTTGCCGGGAATCACGTGACGTCGCGTCTGAGTGACGCGGCACCACGTGATTCCCGGCTCGTTCGCGCCGGACGGCTCGTTCGGCCCAAAAAGAACTTTTGGCCAGCTTGGGGGGGCCTCCTGCCCCCCAAGCTGGCCAAAAGTTCTTTTTGGGCCGAACGAGCCGTCCGGCTGCGAACGAGCCGGGAATCACGTGACGCCGGCGTCACTCGACGTGCCGCCGACGTCACATGCTTCTCGCCAAGGATTGCAGAAATGGCGTCCTCACTCCTCGCTCCATCACCAGGGAGTTGTGGTAAGTCGGGGGGGGGGGGATTAAGGAGGGTGAGGGGGTTTATATTTTTGTTTTGGCTCAACAATCGCGATTTCCCACATATCGAACATATCTATGTTCGATATGTGGGAAATCCGATCGTTTATGTCGAATCAATTTTTTAAGTTAAAAAAAAATATGAGTTGCGTTTTACTAATGCGGTCAATCGAATGCACACCCCTAGTATTTTGCATTCTAAAACTAGGCTATGTGTACAGATATCCATCAGGAACTTCTTTATAAATAAGACAGTACAGCCTTATTAAACATAATGATGCCATTGTTAATTTGCTCATATATGCTATGCAAATCATTATTGGTTACATCTCTACCTATTAGTATGTACACAGTTTAGACCAAAGCAGTTTGTGGTCAGCTTATTATTCACCACACATACAATTAGAAATACAGCCTACACCTTTATTTTGCTGCTGCTCTGTTGATTTAATGTATCATGTGAAAGGTGCTGTGCTCTTTCTGGGGTGTACGAAGATATGTTGTCAGCTATAATACACATTTCTTTTTCTAAAAATGGCAAAATAAAGTACAATGTTAGATGCTCTGTTGCATAAGGGATGCATAAGGGATGTTCTTTGTTGGGGCTATCTCCTCTGTCACATTCCCCATCAAAGTTCCCCAAGGGGTAGCAAACATATGTGTGCACAAAACTAATCTTCTATAGCAATGGCAGAGGTAACATCTCTTGTATGTTTTTTCTGTGCTTTCCTACAGCCTTAGGGAAAGGCACCCTTACAAAGGAGCCTGTAGGGGGATGGGGAGAAGGAGAGCGGGAGGATACACAGAAAAAATACTGTGGCTTAGTGAATGAGCCCCTAAGTTTGTACCTGAGTTCTGATCGCCCATCTTAAAAAAGAAATAGCAGAACTCAAAAAGGTGCAGGGAAGGGAGTCCAAAAAGATAAAGGTGGTGGCATGGTTCCCCTATGAGGAAAGATTGGAAGTTAGGCCTATTTAGCCTGGAGAAGATAGTTGAGAGGAGATATGATAGAGGTCTATAAAAGTATGGGTGGGATGAAACTGGTAAATAGGGAATGGTTTGTTACCCTTTCTAATTGTACTAGAACTAGGGGACACTCCATGAAGCTAATAGGTAGCACTTTAAAGCCAGATAATTTTTTTATTCAGTGCACAATTAAACTGTGGGATTTATTGCCATAGGATGTGTTAAAGTCAGTTAGCAGAGCTGAATTTAAAAAGATAAGTTCCTGGATGGAAAGTCCATAAACCACTATTAGCCACATAGACTTGAGAAAACCATTGCTTATCCTTGGTTATGAGAAGGATGGAGTGGCCACTATTGGAGACAGGACCTTTGGCCTGACCCAGCATGGCACTTCTTATGTTTGTATTCTGGTCTTATTTCTCCAAAAGGAGTATCATCCAAGACCTCAGTGGTGGAGGCTGGTTGCCAGTGTATGTTGGAGTAGCCTCTGGCCCAGCTGCTGGCAGTGCTAAGACGGCCTCTACTCCTGGAGCTTGAGACACTGGAGAGACTGACATTTCAGCTTCTGCTACTGGCAATGAAGATGGAACAGCTGCTGGAGGGGCTACTTTTTCTTCTACTAAGATTTGCTGGTGATATACAGTATGTGAAAAGATAAAGATGTTTAAGTGAGCAGGTAGTTCAAATGTTGTAGATATGGTATAGGATTATTATGGAAGGACGTGGAAATGTGATAATGTTATGCTTGCCGGTCACGAGGCTTCGCGGCCGGCCTCGCTTACCTGACGCCACTCCATCACAGCAGATGCAGTCCTGAACTCCCTGGTACTGGCAGGGAGCCACTGCCAATACTAACCTTCTTCTTCACGTCCCTGAGCGCCACTCCTACTTCCATGTGGCTTGGGGTGCCGCCGATGACATTGGGGCCTTCCTTGCACCTGGGAATGCCACCGTCTTGCTCTGTACTCATTCCCTAGGCGAGCACATGCACCTCTCTTGAATTTAAAGGGTCCGCGGCAGGAAAAGCCCTGCAGCCCTTGTTGATGATTAATCGCCTCAGAACTATACAGGGTTGGATCCTGCCTCCATCCTTTGACTTGGCAACAGGACACCTCGCTTCTGGGTAGTGGATTGAATTCCTGAGTTCCTTCCTGCCTTCCATGTTCCTCGCCTTCCTCCTTCATTCTTTTGGACTGCTCTTGGGTTTGACTTTGAACCGGACCTTGATCACGAGCTACGCTGCCTGCCTCAACCATTGAGTGGACCTTGACCTCGAGTTACATCGCCTGCCTCGACCCTTGCCTGGACCTTGACCTCAAGCTACGCCACCTGCCTTGACCCTTGCCTGGACCTTGATCCCGAGTTACGACGCCTGTCTCAACCATTGCCTGGACCTTGACCATGAGCTATGTCACCTACCTTCACCTTTCCCTAGACCTTGACCACGAGCCTTGGCACCGGTTCCGGACTTTGGCCTGAGCTCCAGCTTCATTTCTACCCTAGGACTTCCATCACTGCAGAAGCCCCACCTGTCTAGCCGGCCCCAGCACATGAGGTCTCAACCTAAGGGGAATGTGGGCTGGTAGTGGTGAAGCCCCTGCTGGGCCTCTGCTTCCCATCAGCCTTACCTACAGATGATGGGGACTTGTGGGGCTCCTCCCCACAGGTAGCATCAACTCCCCTTTGGTCCAAGGGTCCACCAGCATAACAGATAAGCCTTGTGCATTTTTTATTCAAAGTCTTTAGGGCTTTTTTCCCATAGACTTTGCACCAGTTCTCAAAGGGACAATATGTGTGTACTTTCCCTTTGAAAATTACCCAGGGAAAAAAGTAGTCACATAGATTTGCACCTTCTTTTTATATAGATAATTTCCCCCTGAAAATGATGTGCCTAGTTTTGAAATTGCAATATTAAGCATGTTATTGCATTCCCCATCCTAACCCCATCTCCAGTAATGCCTCCTTTTCAGTATAGGTATACACATCGAGGTAGATCTTCAAAAAATACACGCGCGCGAACAAAAGTACACCAGATTTTATAAGATACGCACGTAGCCGCATGTACCTTATAAAATCCGGGGTCGGCGCGCAAGCCTGCGTAAAATCGGCAGCCTGCGTGCGCCGAGCCGCGCAGCCTGCCTCTGTTCCCTCCGAGGCCGCTCCGAAATCGGAGCGGCCTCGGAGGGAACTTTCCTTCCACGTCCCCCCACCTTCCCCCACCTTCCCCTCCCTTCCCCTATCTACCCCCCCCCAGCCCTACCTAAATCCCCCCCCTACCTTTGTTGGGCAAGTTACGCCTGTTTGAAACAGGTGTAACTTGCGCGCGCCGCCCCGGCATCCCCTGACACAGGCCGCAGTGCCGGGGGACTCGGGACCGCCCTCCCGGCCTGCCCCCGAACCGTCGCCACACCCCCGGACCTGCCCCGGATCGCCCCCTGCCCCCGGACATGCCTCTGGACATGCCCCCTCCCACCCCTTTTAGGAAGCCCCGGGACTTACGCGCGTCCCGGGGCTTTGCGCGCGCCGGCAGCCTATGCAAAATAGGCGCGCCGGCGAGCGAGTGCCCTGCGCGCGTAAATCCGGGAGGATTTACGCATGCAGGGGTTTTAAAATCTACCCCATTGTGGCACAACATGCATACTTTTGCTCATATATTAATGGTGGCATTTTCAAAAAGCCCCATTTCTGCAGGTAAATAGGCTTTTGAAAATTGCCTTCCCCATATAAATTTGATGAATTTACTCTCATGTAGGTGATTAAAATGTGGCTTATTGAGCCTGGTAGGTGTTTCTGATCAATTGGTCAGTTTGCTGGAGTGGTCTGGGTGTTGATCAGATGGACAAGACGTTGGGGGTATTTAATGGGGGTTATAACAGAAAGATTCAATTTAAAGGAGGTAATTTTGCAACTGCCCGCATTAGTGTGAGGTATGCAAATACTTTTAACTCAGACTTTACTCCAGTTTTCAAAGGGATAGCACGAGCCTACTTTCCCTTCAAAAATTATCCTATTAAAACTACTCACACACATTTACACCTCAGAATGTATGTGCAAAGTTTTTCAAAGAAAATTATGCACGTACATCTGAAAATGCAAAAAAATGTGTGTGATTTCAAACTCTACCTGAACCCAAATCACAAGAACACCTCTTCATACTGTGGGCAACAGAATGTGCTTATAGGCCCTGTGTATATTTACCTGCATATCAGGTGGGCAATTTTTAAAAAGTTCATATTATCCATGGGTAATGCACTGCTTTATCCTTCGAAATGGAAATGGTTTTGAAAAGTACTCTGATTGCACAGAGGTGCAAATTACACAAGTGGTATGATCTGAGTCAAATCTATATCATGGTTCAGATTGTTTATGCTGCATTCAAATATTAAAACAATGTCCCTGAATGTTAATGCTTTGGATAATCTTTCTTTTTATTTGTTATTTGAACAAGGGCAAAATAGACAGATGTGGCCCTTTTTATTTCTTGAAAGAAACACTTTTATCATATAAAGAATCATTGAAATTGAAAGGCAGATGGGTCAAGGACTTTGTTTTCTTTCATTTTTTTTTTTTGCCAGCATTGGGCAAATAGAATTACATAGCAATGTAGGTGAGGAAGTCAAGTAGTGTTAACAATCTCATAGACCTCAGATACTGAAGGCTTAGAGCATTAATCTCATTTAAAAAGGAAAAAATAATGTTACTTTACTTTTATGCTCTGACAATGGATTGCCTATACTTCTTTCAAATTGTGGCTAATTAAATCGGTCTTGGTGTATTCTGACTATTTTGGAAAGGCTCTAGTTTTGGACAGGCTCAAACTCTGGCTCAGGTTTTTGACAGATACTCATACTATAAGGGAAAATGCACATAATGTCTTCAGGTTATTAACTCAGTAATTAAAGAAGGAGGGTAATAGACCCCAGCAGAATTTTAAATACCTTTATAGTCTCACTACACCAAACACAAACACAGAGAGGCAGATATTCAGCGCCACTTAGCCGGATAAGTTTCAACTTGCCTGGCTAAGTGACAGCAGCTGAATATCTACCCAGGATCAGTGGCTGCCATTTAGCCAAATGATCACTTATCCTGATAAGTTTTTATTTGGCTAAGTGGCGGGCAGGGCAAGGATGTTCCAGGAAGGAGCCAACAGGGTCATTCTTTAAGATGCAATGTGGCCTTATTGCATGCGATAACGCTCTACCGCACATGATAACTACCACATCATGGTGGCAAAATTGAAATTAGGAAAGGGGCAAAGTTAGGGTGGGGTTTGGGCAGGGAAAAATAATTTTTCTTCCTGTCGCACTGCAGGTGATAATGTTTTAGGCATTATTGCTGGCAGTAGCACTGGAAATAATATCACCTTTTGTGATGGTGTGCGCCATACTGCAAACGTGGCAGGCAAAACCACACCACTGCAATGTGGCCAGGTGCACACTATTGCCCCCCCTGCCCCTTTCATTTCCCGAGTCGTCATTCTGCTCTAATCATCGCAGAATGATGAATCTACCTGCAGGTAAGCCAAATAACCTATCCGGAGCAGAATTAGCCAGATAAACTTATTCAGCTAACTTTACTCTAGCCGAGCAGATTCAATGGCAAATCTGCACCACTGAATATACGGGCTAAATTCGCTAAATAGGTTTATCCAGCTAACTGGGCGGACTGCACAGCAGCTAAATATGGATCTCATAGTTATTATTTTCTAAAGAGTTGTTACCAGCAGTGAATAGAGCAGAGACTCATAATATTTGTTTCAGATCCTGCTAGAATATTGTTGGAAGCAAAATGGGATGGTTTAACTGACAAACCAATGTGGAGGTTGAATTTGGGAGATCAAGATCTCAACGATGGATAAACAGGGCAACTGGAAAATATTTTTAGTTTAATAACTGTGATAAACTATTCCCAACAGATACATTATTTGCTTTTAAGGTTTCTGTGAGGGGTTTATAACTAATAATGTTTGTAAGGATAAGGCAAAGAGGAAAGAATTAGATAAATCAGAAAGAAAATCAATTAATGAGAATAACATGCAAGGAACTTTTAGTTACTGCTAAGGTTGCAAACGTTTCAGTACAAACATAGCATTAGACACACTATAAGGGTTTTGTAACAGAGTGCACAGAATGCAGGCCCTGTTACTCTGGATCATAGCATGCTGATGATCAGCCTGTCCAAGTTTCCTTTTGTAGGCAAATGCCTGCAAGGGAAATGTCACAAAATGAAGATCCAGAATTTGCTGGAGGTCCTCTCATTTCAATCTTTCTATGTGAGACCAGAGAATGGATGCTTAAGGTGGACAGACCTGTGATATGTAATGATTTACCATTAGCCTTAAGATCTGAGTCTTCCTTTTAATTTTTTTTTTAATACTTCAAAGATGCCTAGTTTCTCAAGCATTTGGCTCTGCTAACAATGATACTAAGGACTTACCTTGATTAGTGGCCTTTGGGCCTCCAGCCTTGATACTTTCAAGCTTTTGTGTTCTCTATTCTGTGTTGTCCTTGTCTGCTCTTATCCTTGTCTGCCTTGTCTAAGTCCTGCCCTAGTCTGCCTTGTTTAGTCCTGTCCTTGTCTGGTCTTGTTGTGTCCTGTTTAGTCCCCAGTGTACTGTCCACAGTCTTTGCGTGTTACAGTATTTAGTCCACAGCTCCCAGTCTGTTCTAGTATTTTATTTATTTAAAAATAATTTTATTCTGCCTATAACAGTTTCCTATGCTAGGCAGATTACAATTAAAATACAAACAATATATCAACAATAATGTTTAGAATAATCATAATCACTAAAATAAATAAAGTAAAAAATACACAATGAAGAATCTTCATTGTTTACAAAATAAAAATGCTCTCAGCTGTTTGTGAAATTTAGGAACATCATCTATGTTTCTCAATACTTCTGGTAAAGTATTTCACAAATATAGCCTGATAGCATAAAAAGTTTGTTTATGAGTTTCTGTTAACGGTGCCTGTTTAATAAAACATTCTTATAATAGCAATTTTCCTTGAAAGCATAAATTCCTAGCAGATATATATACTTTTAAATCAATGATGTCAAATAAGATGGACTGAGTCTTTAAAGCTTTATAAACAAGCATCAAAACTTTACATTCAACACGTTCACTAACAGGTAGCCAATGGAGAAGAGTTAGCAATGGAAACACATAATCCCATTTATGACTCCCAAAAATTAAGCAAGCAGCTGAATTTTATGGCACTTATAGAAGGCGATTAGAAGAGTCAGGAAGACCAATGTACAGAGAGTTACAATAGTCAATCACGCTAAGAACAAAAGATTGGACAATCATAGGAAAGTTATTCTTCTCCAAAATGTATTGCAGATGTCTCAAATATTGCAATTAATAACCCACCCTTAAAATTTGAAGAATATGAGGGTGTAAAGTTAACTGGGAGTCAAAAAAAAACCCAGATAGCTACGAACTATAAATTGAAAACATATATCCTTTCCCAGCATAGTGAGAGAGTTAACATTATGTTTTTGCAGATAATTTGGATCCTTAGAAAAGCATATAATCTCAGTTTTTTCAACATTCGGCATCAAATGATTTTCATACATCTAATCATTAATGATTTTAAGATTTCAGAAGTCAGAGGAAGTTGCTTGAAATTATATATCTACTAGAAATATAATTGTATTATGTCTGTATATATTCTAAATATAATGGAATGTTCTTCTAAGATTGTACACAAAGAATACATATATACATTAAACAGTGCTGCAGACAACACTGAACCCTGTGTAACCGTAGATGAAATAGAAAACCAATTAGAATTTAATTCACCAATTTTAACTTGTTTTTTTGGTTTATCCTGTCCACAGCTCCCTGTCTGTTCTATTATCCTGTTCACAGCTCCTTGCCTATTCCAGTATCCAGTCCTCATCTCCTTGCCCATTTCAGCATCCAGTCCACAGCTCCTTGCCTGTTTCAGTATCCAGTCCTTAATTCATTGCTTGTTCTAATCTGTCTCTGTCCACAACCTCCAGCCAGTGTCTGTCTTGCCTTGACCAGCTTATCTACTTGCCTTGACCAGCTTATCTACTGGCCACTAGAACTCAAGGGCTCAACCAGAGGGGGATGGGGCCAGCTAGGCAGAAGACAGATCCAGCTCCTGCCCTGTGGTCCTACCCAGCTCTTGAGAGAGTATTTCCTAACCCCAGACCACATGACAGGATAAAATGGCCTTGAACCATACACAGGAGTGGAGACAGTAGGGATGTGCAGCAGGGATGGATTTGTCCCATTCAGTATTGTATTCGTTGGGACCCAAATCCGTTGCATCCATTCTCGGGGGACCCCGATCCTTCATTAGTTACATATGTATTCATTTCCCAAAAAAACCCACATCCCAACCCTTTAAATTTAATTAACTACAACCTCCCACTCTCCTGACCCCCCAAGACTTTCCAAAAGTCCCTGGTGGTCCAGCGGGGGTCCTGGAGCAATCTCCTGCACTAGGACCGTCGGCTGCCGGTATTCAAAATGGCACCAATAACCTTTTCCCTTACTATCAGCCCGATATGTAAAACCGCGGGAGAGCGGAACGTCGCTCTCCCAGCGCACGCACCGGCCCTTCGCCGGTGCGAGCTATCCAGTATGCAAATTAGGCGACGCGGTGCAAACGAGGAAAAGGAGGCGCTAGGGACACTAGCGCATCCCTAGCGCCTCCTTTTGGCCCGGAGCGGCGGCTGTCAGCGGGTTTGACAGCCGACGCTCAATTTTGCCGGCGTCGGTTCTCGAGCCCGCTGACAGCCACGGGTTCTGAAACCGGACGCCGGCAAAATTGAGCGTCCGGTTTTCGGCCCGACAGCCGCGGGCCGAATTCAAATTTTTTTTTTTATTTACTTTTTTTTACTTTTGGGGACCTCCGACTTAATATCGCTATGATATTAAGTCGGAGGGTGCACAGAAAAGCAGTTTTTACTGCTTTTCTGTGCACTTTCCTGGCGCCGGAAGAAATTAGCGCCGACCTTTGGGTCGGCGCTAATTTCTTAGAGTAAAATGTGCGGCTTGGCTGCACATTTTACTTACTGGATCCCGCGCGCATACCTAATAGGGCCATCAACATGCATTTGCATGTTGAGGGCGCTATTAGGTGCCGCGGGTGGGCCGCGTGTTTTCTTCCCCTTACTGAATAAGGGGTAAGGGAAAACACGCGTCCAGAGCAGGCTGACAGTGCGCTCCGACGGAGCACACTTTACTATCGACCTGTATGTCACAGGGGCTACCAGTGCCATTGGTCGGCCCCTGTCACATAGTAGGAGCAATGTACGTCCGGCACCATCTTGTGCTCCTACCATGTGACAGGGGCCAACCAATGGCACCGGTAGCTCCTGTGACATAGTAAGGGCAAAGGCTATCGGCGGTGTACAGTATAATAGGGGCTGATGAGTAAAGATGGCCGGCACCATCTTTAAAGATGGCGCCGGCCATCCAGTGCTCTACCATGTGACAGGGGCCGGCCAATGGCACGGATACCCTGTCACATGGTAAGGGCAAAGGGGCATCGGCGCCATTTTTGTTTTAGAACAGCTGATGCCTGGGAACGGGAAATCTCTCCCTGAGGCCCCCCTGGATCTCTCCCCGAGGCCCCCCGAGGCCCCCCTGGACCACCAGGTAATTTTAAAAGGTTTTGGGGGGGTCGGGAGAGTGGGGTTGATTTAAAGGGTCGGGTGGTTTTTTTTTTTTTTTAGCGGCGCGGGCCTCCCTAAATAAAAAAGGGTCGGGAGGGTGGGGGAGGCTAAGGGGGGTCGATTTAAAGGGTCAGGTGGGTTGGTTTTTTTTTATCGGGCCATCGGCGCCATTTTAATTAGTGGCTGCCAAAATGGCCGATGGCCCGAGAGCGGGAGATCACACCGGGACACCCCCCCCCCCCGGACCACCACCAAGTAATTTAACATTTTGGGGGGGTTCGGGAGGGTGGGGGAGGGTAAGAAATTGGTTTTAAAGGGTCGGGGTGGGTTTAGGGGTTGTTTTGGTGTGCCGGATTTCCCGCCCTCCCCCAAATAATTCCCGTGCCCTATTTAACAATACAATACAAATGCCCCTGATGATAATCGGGGGCATTTGTATTGTATCGTGCACTCTAACGATTT